>NC_141392.1:31196877-32475877 GCF_034619465.1 Leptosomus discolor
TGTCATATGCACACAAAAGGAGAAGTTAAGACTCATGGAGAATGATGGGGGATGATGGGGAATGCATTTATCAACTTCAGCTGAACAAATTCAAACATCTCTTTCTCCTCCAGGTCTGCTCAGGGTCTGTCATCAGTTTAGGTAGCAAAGGGACAAGTGTAGTAGCTACCAGTTGAAATGTGTGGTTATGAATCAGCAGGAAGCTTCCGTCACGAGAGTGTATGGTCTTTGTCCTTGGATTCGAGCCTAACTCATACACGTTTTAATGGATAGGTTCTTTAAAATTTAATTTGTGAATGGACCAGAGTGCGCATTTGTCAGTGCTCTATGTGGTGTCGTGTGGTTAACTTATGGCACGTACTGCTGGAAACCCTTGTTTCACATCAGATTGTTCAGTTAACAAATGTATGTGTTGTGGCCAAATGAAATGTTTTACTATTGACCCTCACTGCTAATTCAAAATCCTCGTCTTCTGAGCATCACTTGTTACAGTCTGGTCATTGAACACTGATGTCCAGGACAGGAGTGGGCGCAGATAAAATTAAGAGGAAGTTGCTGAACCATTTGCTCAGTAGTTGACTCCAGCATTGGCTTATAACGTGTGTGTTAATACAATGTAATGGCAGGTGGTAGAAACTTGATGCCATGAATTTCCTGCCCTGGCCTTATTTCTGTAATTCTGGACATCTACAGTTTCTGCCAAGGTCTAATACTTCGTGTTACTGAAAGCAGTTCCAGAACTGAGTTTGCAGGGTCGCGTGGCAGTGATGGGAGCCCACGCTGTTTGGTACCGCAGTTGCTTGGCATTAGTGTCCATCTGGGTGCTGGGATTCACCCTCTGGATACACTCTTGATAAAACAGAGAGTAAGTTACAAGGTGTAAACACTTTCCTAATGCTTAATTTATGTGTAAGGTGCTATTTTAAATGCCTCCTAATTCAGTGAAAAATAATTTGTATAGGAGTAGGTGTTTCCACGCTGCTGGTGTATAGTCATTCTTCAGGCATGTTGGCACTGGAACAGGGCGTTGTGCCCCTTGAGGCTAATATATTTTATTTTCTCCATACTTAGATATAGTTGGTCCTTTTTGCTCAAATAACAATAATAAAAAGAAAGTCTAATGTGTAGCAGAAAAATAAACAAAATTTTGATTGCTACAGTCAGCTGACAAGGGGAAGGGGTTATAATGGGTTATAATGGAGATGTTTATGCTCCTTTAACTGCCACGATTGCTGCTGCTCCCACTCTAATACATTCCCTCAGTAGCCAAAGCCTACACTCAGTACCTGGAAAATTAATCTTTGATGCATGAGATTTTGTCTGCCTGAATTTTGCTTGTCTCATTTTAAATAGTGATAGAAATTGCTTACTGTAGTAAAACACAACATTAACCTCATAGTGTGTTGGCACTTTGTGATTTATGCTGGTTTAGTCTCTGAAAAATATGCAGCCTGTCTCCCAAACCTGGATTTAGCTTATAAAATATGTTGGCACAGGCTTGGGGCTTGAATTGGAACGCTAACTGCTGATCCTCCATCTCCCGAGGGTAGGAAAAAGGTTTAAAATTGTAGCCTCTCGGAGGTCATTAACTTCATATCATTTCTTCAGATTAATAATAATTATATTATTGTAGCTGGAATGTTTTAAAACCAGTACAGCCTAATTTTCTTTCCTGCAAGCAAATTATAGGATTCCTTTTTGTGCTGAATGTGCATATTCATCAGCCAAAAATATGACAAATTATTTGCAAATGGAAATAATCAGTTCGTAGGTAATAAATAAGGACATAACTATTTTCATTCTACTATTTTGAAATAAAGCAAAAGGAATAATATGGATGTGAAAGGTGCTGTGATTTTTTTGTTATCCTTCACTCGCCCACAAACCTTGCAGTTTACTTGAGGTTTAAAGATGTTAATTCTATTTTTATATTTTTCTGATTATGTTTTGAAAGAATCTTACCAATGAAAGGTGGGACTGTTTCAAGAGGAGTTCTTCGCCTGTAATCTAATTCCTTTACATGAGTGTAAAGTGGATAGGATGGGAAGGTTATGTAAAATGGTTTTAAAAAGACCTTTGTTTCACCAAGCAGAGGAATCTTAAGGCTGTTTCATGTAGTTAAACTAAGTGCACAGACCAAAATGTGAAACATTCACAACTTTTGGTGAAAACTGAGGTCAAACATTTGAAACATTTCTCTTTGGGAAGAAGACATCAGGTGTGAGACTGCAGGGCGTAAATAATGTTTTAGTTGTTGTAGGAAAGAATATAAATACTGATTAACCAGATAGTAAAATAATAATTTAAAAAAAGGTATTATTTTACATGCCAGATATGCTGTTTCACTATGGGTGAAAAGATACCATCATCCAGGATATTTTGCCTTCAAGTGTGGGGTTCAAAATCACATGGATTTTAGTTGTTGATGTTGTGCAGCACTAGAAATTTTATGCAAAATTAGTTCCCCTTTTTGTTTAGAATTCTGATAGCATCCCCCTTTTCTTAACGTTGTTTTCACACTCAGATTTTTATCTTTTTGGTTCTGTTTGAAATATTTCATACAAATTGAAGAGGATACATTAGGTTTTATTTTTTCATTTCTTAGACTTCTCAGATTATTTCTTTTTTGGTATTTGCAAGTTTTTGATGATGTTTATGAAGATTCTTGAGTTATCATCACTGATCTTGTACCATTTTACAAAAAAAAAGAGGAAAACCAAGTGATGGAGGGGATACATTTATGTTACTATATATGTAGCTATGCATTTATTTATCTGTCTCTGTGTATTTTCCCTGTGCATGCTGGTCAGTGTTGCAGAGCATTTACACCATTGCGTGACTTGCAAATATTCTACCACTTATTCTCTTCTGGATAGATAGCAGTATTTTTTAGATTAATTAGCTGATAAAAAGTAGGTTCTGAATGTCACTGATTTCTGTCCGTATTCACAATACTCGGAGAAGAAATGCTAGTTTTAAGTGGTTGCAGCATGGGGCTGTTCCCTTGCTGGATTAGGACTGAAGTTTCCCTGTTGGGAATACAGAGGAACTGTGAAATGCATCATCTACTGGGCACAGCAGTCACTCTGAGCTGGGCTTTACACCTTTCTGGGTGTCTTTGAATATTAACAGAAAACCGAACCATAACAAAAAAGACCCAGTGGTACTCCACGTGACTCATAATAGTTCTAGGACAAAGGTTTAGGAGGAAAGTGTATTAATACAAGATACAAGTACTTTCAGTGTAAACTTTTTTATAGCTGTTTCTGCCCACATGCTGGTTTGTAGGTAAGTATAATTTGTATAATATAGTTTACGCAGTAAGAAGCCAGAAGAAAGTGTTGATTAAACAACTGTCACCAGCTTTGAATTACGTCTTCTTACATACTCTTTCTTAGCTATTTGTCATGCTACAAATCTCTCTTCTGGCTCCTCAGGAAAGTCAGTTATACTGAATTCCCTGTAACCTCAGACACAGTGGCCTGAATTCTTACATTTTTCTAGTGATGTATCAGAGAGATGGACAGAGAAATGTCCAACCAGTTCAATGTTTCAACGTGGCAAAAAAAGCATGTGTTTGATACATCTCTGCATGCTTCTGCCTATGCTTCCTATTTAGTTTTCAGTAGAAATAATTGGTAGCTTTCCAAGGCTTTTCCAGGCTTATAAATAAATAAAGACATAAATGAGAAATGCTTTGCAACACTAAAAATAACCCCTTTGATATATAATTATATGTATGTCTGTCTGGATCACATGTATTTTTTTGCAACTTGCTTACTACACTTTCAGTATAATTTTATACAGTGTTTGCATTAGAATTAAAACATGTGGGTCAGCTTTGAGAAAGTAAGAATACAGTAAGAATATTGTATCATATCTCATAGCCTGCATGGGCTATAAAGAGCAGGTCATCCAGACTGTAAACTGTTTAAAGTACCATGAACACAGGAGGAAAAAGTTTGTTGTTGAAGCTTTTTGTTTTAATGGCTGCATTATTCATTTTTAATTCTCTAGTAGAACTGGGAAACTCCTCACATGTTATATGTGAAGCAGAGAGGGGAAAAAACCCTTGAGACTTTGAGAGGTGTCATGGATAGCAAAATAATGTCATATAATACTCTCTGAAAACCCACAGTTTTGAAAATCACAATTCATTCAAGTAAAAGGTTGCATTTGTGCCAGTTGTAATCCTGTCAGAGGTGTAATCTTGTTTGAAACAAATTTTTTTTTTTTGACAAAGTGGAGCAGAAACATTTCCAGGAAAGACTGTTCATTTAAAATTTATTTATTGTAATACAGCCCTATTCATGAGAAGCCGAAAGTGAAGTTAATGCAAAATTGACTGGGGAGCCATGAATATTGTTGGATTTCTTTCAGTTTAGAGAGTTGAACATAAACAAAGATGCAAAACAAGTCATTTTAAAGCAGGATCTTACACTTGGCAATGAAAGACAACTTCGGAAAATGAGTTTTGGCTTTGAACAGTTGGCCTCAACTTAAGAATAAAACTGCCTCCCCATCACTGCCAGGATCCCCCCTTATTGCATGGTTTTTGAAGGGCATAAAAACTCCCCTATTGTTGTGATTTATTGTTAAGGAGATTTATTGCCTGTCTTGTGTAGGGACTGTATAAATGGAGACTGCATTTGACAAAAAAATTGGTTTTAGCCAAGACTGATATTTCCCTCCAGATTACAAAAGAAAAACAAAACAAGTCAAAAAAAACGCCCTAAACTTCCCAAACAACAGCAAGAAAAAGATTTTGTTTGGGTTAAAGTTTGTACAGTGGTTATGATTAAAATGCTTCCAGTATTGTCTTTGCTGTCTTCGCTAGCTCATGCTCCTGAGTTAAATCAGCTCTTGTATGGCATAGCCACCACTTTGGTCTTTCTTGGGTTTGCTGCTTTGGGCAAGGGAAGGAACCCTTCTGACACCCCAGGCTGTGATGTGAAAGAAAAACTAAATTATGTTTGATCAACTGGAATGCCACTCATCTTATTTTTTCCCTGTTTTTTTGTTGTTGATTTTAGGCAATGCTTTACTTAGCTTTTCTACCAGATGGTTTTATCAAAAAGAGCAGTTAGTTCACGGGTCAGAGAATCTCTTGTGATCATACATAGAGAGTGAGGCTGAAAATGAGAGAGGACTTTTTTTGTCTTTTGGTTTTTTTTAGTAACAATATTTTAGAGGCCCAATAACTATGAATAAGAAATCGGGGCAGCACAAATGAGTAAATCCCCTGTATGGCAGACACAGCATGTTCTGAAAGGAAATCCTCTGAGGTGGGGCAAGTCCTCACCTCATACACCAAAGAGCTTGGGGGATTTTGGCCTTGTTCACACGTTGTGATGCTGTTTAGTGTGTCGTGTATTTCTGTGGCATATGAAGAAGTTGTAGCTGCAAAGCTCCTTCCGCTGCTGTTGCTCTCCTTTTCCCAGACAGCTCAGAGCCGTGCTCATGCCTGCAGGGATGCAGACTTTAAGTGCCTGTTTAAAAATAAAAAATATTCCCCCGCCCCACGTTCAACCTACATTAGATAGGTGGGTCAGCACAACAGCAATGGGATGGAGAACGTTTCCAAATTTGACTTAGGTTGACTGTCTTTTAACAGGTGAGCAACATAATTTTTTCAGTTTTTTGAATATTCTGTGCTCAAAAAATGTTCTTTAAATTGGTTCCAACTGTGGACGTGACTTTTATATCGGAGTAACTTACCCACTGAGAACAAGCTGAGGTTAATAGTGCATTTCAAGTAATCCATTGAACTGGCATCAATTGGTAATAATTTTCTGTCACTGCTATTCGGTGTCAGATTTGAAGGAGAAGCGTGTAAGCAAAAGGCTCTGTAACCCATTATTTCATCTAGTTCCTCATAAGAATCCTATTTTATTAAATAAATGGCAATTCATTCTAGATGCAGGTGTGGTAGGTCCCCGTCTTGTGTTTTTCCAGCAGTCTGCCAGTGTGAGCAGCCTGAGATTTCGATGTATCACTGTAAAGTGAACAAATTGTTTCCTAATCTGCCCAGTCATTTAGGAGATGAATTCAGTGTCTTTAAAATGGGGAAAGCTTTGGGCAGGGCCAATTGCACTGAGCCCTGCTCTGAAACGAATGCCTCCAAGGTGCTCACCTCTTGGTAGTGCCATTTTTGGCCACATACACGTGTTCGTTCTCCTCCCACACTTTCCTCACTTTTCCATGTTACCTAACCAGCCAAGCATACCTCCCATCCCATGGCAGAGGAATTCAATGTATTTCTTTGATACTGGGCCGTGCATTTAGCTGTTAGCTCCAGGCTATCCTTAATACAAACCAGTGCTAATGCTTATTTGGATTATTGTATATTTTATTGTAGAAATTGTAATGGAGATGTGCTGTTGATGTTTGGAAAACATTGGTATTTACCTACCAGTGTTTTAAAAAATAGAAGCACCCCTATTGGCTTACAGCAGCTGGATGTTCAACAGCGGGAGCTGTGATTTGGCTCCAAGCCCAGCATCCATTATGTCTTGCACCTTTAGCCTCCAAATTAATAAAATGGCAGGCATACAATTAACAGATTTAGCTACAGTGTCTCTTATCTAAATGCTGTTCCTGGCAAGTATATTATCCCTCCCCTACCCCCTACCCGTAGTGTTTTTCTACGACTTCAAACTTTCCCCTCTCTACCACTTTCTTGGGCAGTCGCTTTTAGTGGTGATCCCTCCATATTGTTATTCTGTCTTTTCATAAACTGGCAGAACATCCCTGATCAGTTCAGTGTTTTCCCAACCATTTCTCACCCTTTCTCAGCTGTCTGTCCTTCTCCACTCATTGTTCAGCTTGCTTCTGTTTGATGTGAGCTCTTTTTTGATTGTTTTAATTTTAGTGTTTACCTCTATTTCTTCCTTCCAGCTACTGAAAGGAACACTTCCTCGTAGTACAAAGTTTGGTCTAAATCTCAGGTTTAATTAAAGTCAGACTAGTTTGAATTAACATTTAGGGTTCATTCCTATTAATATAAGAGAAACATCTGAGCTTGGGCTATAGGGAGATGGAAATGCTATCATCCCAGAAGCAAACCAGCCCTCTTTCATCAGGTATCTGTGTAGCTAGGCTCAAGCATTTCCAGTTGATCTGGAAATACTGTTTTCTCATCTAAACAAATATGTTAATTCAGTCCATAGTTAATTCACAATACAAGTTCAATAACTAAAGATATTTTATTTTTCATCTTGGTTATGCACCTTGTTTTAATAAATGCATTAAAAAGATGATTGATATTTGTTTTTACTGTACGAGGTATGATATATGCAATACTCTCTTCTATACATACAGGGAATACCCCTTCATTTTTAATGATCAGAACTTTTGAAACATTGCTCGTACATTGCTGATCAAACATACACATTTTAAAATGCATTCCTTCTGCTTCCTTCCTATCAGATGTTGAGAAATGGTTGATTGCAATTTCTCAAAGTTGCAAGAACTAGTCTAAGCTTGCCTTCTGATCAAATAAAGTCTTAAGACATAATGCTTTATAACAGGCCAGACTCTATGATTAAACACACGGAGTTTCAACTTGTGAATACTTGACCAAATAAATGCCATAATCAACAAGAATAGATGGCATGTGATGATTTGCTGGGTGTGAAAATCCTCCTTTATTAAGGCATTTGTTACTTATTTTCATTATATGAGTTTCATCTATGATCAGTCTCATAATATGCATAGTATCTCATGACTAGTTATCCCATGAAAAGTGTCTTGAGACTTGGATAAAAATCATGCTTCTCTCCCTTTTTAAGTGATCATTGTTTTTGAAAGCTGGAGAGACTTCTTGGTTTCTTAGCTTTTAGTCTGAAACAGCATGTGTTTCTTCAGTCTTTAAAATGCAAGGTTTCTGTGTAACCCAGGATTGTGAGATCCTTTCTTTTGTACATTTATGTTTGAAGGTATTCATTTGAGGGTAATTCCAAGTAAAAAGAAAGTCTCTTGTGGCACGCTGGATGTCCGCAGGTGTTCTAATCTCCTTCTATATCACTGTCTAGGAGATTTCACCTTCATGTTTAGGGAGTTCATTCGGGCTAATCAGGATTGGCAACTCTGTGCAAATGAGATTGTAAATGAAGCTTGAAAGTGGAATTTATTTTAAAGAAAATATTTGGATTAAAGAGACTGTGATATATTTATCATTCTATTTTCCTCTTCCAGCTGAACACTCTTAACACTTTTGTTAAAGCATATTACAAATTTAAAAAAATGTAAAAGAAATTGAGGTGGATCATTAATACATTTCACTGTGTTTTTTTTTTTCCTGAATATCAGTCATACTTAATGAATTCGGAACAAAATTGTAACTTATAGAGAATTCAATCTTAACTAACAAGCTGAGAAAGAGACGATTAAATTGGCTTTCCTTCTTCATTTTGAAGTGTTTTCTTGAGAACAATTTTCCGAAGGGAAGAAGGTTAAATTATGGGTCCCATTTAGGTATCGCTTTTTTTAAGAGCAGCGAGTGATGTTATTAAACGCTGATTCCCCCTGAAGTCCTTGCCAAACTCAGTGAAGTTGGCTTGAAAACTGACAGCACTTTGCCCTTCATGAGTAGGTAGCTTATCTTTATGTTTCTGAAGACTTGTGGAATTAACTAAATCCTTTAAGGAATAAATGGGATATACTTTGTATGTACAGATTTTTATCTATTTCCTCTTCTTTTATTGACATTACATCAGCATGCAAGGTCAGTGAACTAGGCATGGGCTTTCTCTGTTACTGTACCATGCTGGCAGTGCTGCTCTGTTCTCACAAGCAGTCCCAGTTCTCTTTCTTCAAGTTTCTACTTGACTAACGAAACGTTTGCATTGCTCTTTTGCCCAGTTCCTAACAATTCCCTGAGGAGCTGTTTTCACTTTCTGTAGAGCATTTGCATCTTATCTTTGTAAGAGAGGAGTTTTGGCATCTATTCTTTTTTCTACCCTAATGGGATTGATTTCAGAGTTACCTCCGCAACCATTCCTACGTTCCTGCATAAGTATAAACCTTCAAAATATGGGAAACAATGACCTTTACATATCAGAAGATTAATTAAACTGGAGAACAATGAAACTTAGTGAAGCAGGAATCTTCAAATGATGTGGAAGGATTTTTGAAGCTTATGTCAGTTTTGTTAGAGCTTTAATTTTACATTCCTCTACTTTTCAGATTACTTGACAATAGTAAATACGAGGGTGTACTTTTTCTGCTTAAAGAAAGTAATGGAACAATTTAGGAAATAAAAACAGTGTTTTGCTTGAGAGGAATGGTGCTTGTTGTCTGAGACTTCTAAGACCATGAAATTTCAGATTGCCCTCTCTTCAAGATGTCATTTCAGCAACTTGAAAAAAGTGGTGGTGGAAAATTTTTGCTTGGAAAGCCTTTTTGGGAGCTTAATCTAGTTTGGAACAGGTTTTCTTGAGACATTTAAAAGCAATTGCTTAGGTTGTGGCAGTGACACAGTCCTTAGGCAAGCAGAGGTTTTCTTTCTCTGGCTTGTGCCCTTCATGTTAAGGTGGTTACTGTAGAGTTACATATGCTGTCTGTGTAAATCTGTTTCGATATTGTGGATAGCACTGTGAGTCTGTATGTTCATATAGCGTGTGGTCGTGTTCTTCAAATAAGGGAAATCTTAAGGGATTTTTCAAATACATAAATAAGCACAGATCTTTCTGGAGGATAGCAATTTCTGCCATTCAAATAATTTTCCAAATTTTATTTTATTCCCTCCCCCCCCCCTCCTTCCTTCAGTTTTTCTGGGCTTACCCAGACGTAGTTATGTGTGTAATTCAAAAATAATGGAAAGAATAACATTCTGGAATGAAATACCCTCCTTTTGGACAAAACAAACACAAAGCTGGAATGTTGAAATTAAGGCTGAAGGAGCTGGGAAGAAAGACGGCTTCTTAAGAGGTGTATAATTTTGAAGGTATTAATTCTTTACAGCTTGAGCTGTCACATTTAAGACTGCTTCCTACAGTAGAATATTGGAAGTTACTGATTCAGATTGTCAACACAGAGTAAACAGTCAAAATAAATTGAAATTGCCCTGTGTGAATCATTGTCCTGAGGAATTTCAAAGAAAGTAGTGTTATTGAGCTATGTTATTTTCTCAACAGGCAAAGCAAACTTGCCTTCCCAAGACTTATCTGTCACTTCCTAAATACCTTGTTCAAAACCATGCATATATTTTCATTTGTTTGTGATAGGCATAGAAGTGGGAAGTCCCCATTCATCCCTACTGCTCTCAACACAATACCTAACAAGGTTGACAGGTCTTGTAATTTGTTTGCTGCTTCTATTCTTTCCTTTCTTTTTCTTCAATTCACGAAAGAGCTGTATTCCAACTCCTGTCACTTTTTGTGTGTTAAATTCACTTCAAGTGAACCTACATTTAAATCTCAAATCTTCTGCTCTGAATTAGAAGGTGGCTGCACTGAGATGAATAGATTTTAAGGATGAAAATAATAAGTAGCTTAAAATTTTATTGCCTAAATCTGTTACTACATACTATTTCTAAGCACTCCAGTGCTGATCTAAGATCTTTCTAGACGCCTTTTCAGGAGCTTGGAGAATGAGTACATGGGTACTAGGCACATGGGAAAATCTGACCACTAAATAATTCTTTAGATTAAAAAAAAAAAAGGCACCATGGAGCCTGAAGTGTCTTGCTTAAAAGTTGCCTGGGGTTGAAAATTCAGTCCAGCAATCCGTGATTGCTACAAGCATCCAAATGCCTTAAAAAAAAAGTTGCAGCTACTTAATGTGGTGCAGTGCTTGATGGAAGAGATTGCTGTCAAACCTCCAAGTACACATTTTCATTGCCTGGGAGTGTCACCCTAGCCATATAAACTTTAATTAAGGGCTTAAAGCATTCTATTCTGGGGGAAGAGGGGGCAAAGAAGAAGTGGAGTTGAGAACTTTGACCAAATACAGAATTTAGGCCAAAAAGTTGCCTCTTCGCTCCATGCCATTTTCAGTGTTAAAATTCAGTGGGATGTAAAAGGAAGAGGAGTAATTGGGTGATGAGTTGCTGCATGAAAATTTCAAGGAGGAGTTTCTGTTTTGTGGCTCTGTGTCAAGAGTTTTCTTACTGATTGTTTCATGAAGTGAGTGGAGAAATGGTTGAAAATGTGGGTATATTGAAGCTTACTACAGTAAACTATCATTAAATGATTGTTTGCCCTATGTAACACTTCACTGCCTGTGGGGGTTTTCTGAACACCAAATCTTGTAAGGCTCTGGGTACCTCTAGAGCACTGCTAAAAATCTCAACTTGCTTTACAGGTTCTTGGCACCTTTCAGGAGTGGATGGAGGAAGAATGTACTAAACTTGTTGGAACAGAGCAGTCTATGAGTGCATGGAAAAAATTCTTCTACCCATACCATGGCTGGAGATAGGGTGTGTCCCATGAAGTCTAGGATGGGAAAGATTGTTTCCCGGAGGCAATCATCGTCCTCCTGCTGCTGCCTCTCCCCAGAGTGAGCTCAGAGGCGTGTGTAGGAGGAGACCCATTCGTTATGTCTCACGTCTGTTGTCAGGGCCCGCTTCTGTGAGTGGCTGTAGGGATCTGCCGTGGAGTTGTGCTCCTTTAATGTGTTCATGCTCTGCCCTGTAGTACACATCTTTTGCATTTGACATCATGGTGTGCTGCTGTAGGAGCGAGGTACTCTTCCAGCCTTCATTATGCCCATTTCAATGGGAATAGGGAAATAATGCAGTATTTTAAATATTGGAAAGGACTTAGGCCCATTTATGCATTCATTTTGGATTTCCTTATTTGTGATTCTTCAAGGCGCAAGGTTAAAAAAAAAATAAATTGGAAGGTACATATTTCCCCAGCAGATCATTAGTAATGAAATAGCGAACTTTATCTTTTAATTTATACTGTTAGTAGATCAGACTTGCAGACATTTGTCTTAATGCTTGTTTCCATGTTTAATAGCTGAGCTAAAGGTTAAGAAAAATGGGCTGCTTCGTCATTCTTTCAGCATTTGGGGAAACTTAGTCCAGCTTTAAGGTTTCTGTACCAGTGTGTGCCAACTCTGAGCTGCATGATTGGCTTCTGACCAAGGGCTTTGTGAAGCATGGAGATTCATGGTGTATTGGAGATAACAAAGCATACCACTATGACATTTTCCTTTCTTTTCCTTTTATGCTTTCACAGAGCAGAGGAATTTTTTGCCTGATGTTTATTGAGGGTATCAGTGATTAACTTCCAGAAAATAAAATTATTTTCATGAAAGACATAAGTGCTTAAACCTAATACTGAAGCAGCAGGTGAGAAATAATAGTGAAGCTGGTTTTGATGCAGGAAGTGGAGAATGCGTAATTGAAACAGTATGATGATGAAAAGGCATTATGTGAAGCTGTCAGAAGTCATTATAATACACTAATTAACACACTTTGCACTCTTCACTTATGCTGTTGTGTGCTAATATTTCTTCCTCTTTTGCTTTTTGTATTCCTTAACCTCTCCTGTGAGTATTTGAAAGCAGACAGTGGTATTTCCCGTCTTTTGCTATTTTAAATGCTTTGTTAGAGGAACCTGTCACCTGCATAATGTGGATTTTCCTCTTGATAGCAATTTAATGTGTGTGCTTGGGCTTTAGTTTTGTTTTCCTAATGTTTAGAAGAAAACACAGATTATATTTCAGCCTAGGTAGATAATGTCAGTTTGTAAAGGGAAAACTTTGTTCTGTGTGTGTGACTGATACCTTCCTATCTATCTTATGTCTCGAGCCTTTCTGGAGAAAGACTCCTTTTGAACGTAACAAATGTAAACAACCCAGTAGATTTTCATATCTCACAGGGCTTCTGGAAATGGTTCAGTGTGAAATCACCCTGCTTAAAATGCCATCACAGGGTTTATGCACTACCTGAGGAAATAACAGCTTAAATGATACGTAGGGCAGGAATTAGTTCCATGTATGAATTTCATCCATCACATTGAATTTAGCTGATAATGCTTTAGTGTTTGCCATGATCTCTACATACTTATGATTGAATTTTGCCAGTGCTGCTCTTCTATTCTCCCTAATAGGTCTACCTTCTCTGTAGTTTAAGGCCTACTACAGCTTTTCAGTACCTTTCCAGGCTCCGAAATGCGGAAAGCAGGGCATAAGCTGCTGTCCAGCCTTTCCTAACTGGTCCACACTTTGCGAGGCTCAGTTCATGAGGCCTCCATCCCTCGATGTCCCAACTGATTTAAAGCACTGACAGGGCTTCTCTCTGCTCAGATATGTTTAGCCATCTGAGTAAACCTTGCCTTAGTTAATATTTTCTGAATGGAAGAACCAAAAGTTAAAGATTAAAATGGAGAATGTACCATGTGTTGAAGTAAATCTTGGAAAAGAACAAACACAGTGAAGTCAGACTCCTGTTTCTCTCCCCAGTGATGGATTTGAGATGGGAGCAGTTCTTTCATTCCCAAAGTATTTAGAGCAATTCTGCTTTTTTCAAAGGCCAAACATGGAAGACTTTAGTACAGCAGTGGGAAAAGCTCTCAACAGAAGATTCTGTTTGTGGAAACAGTTGTGCAATCCATGACTGCCACGGCTTCTCTTACTCCAGCACACATGCCCACATACACATCCCTGCTGAAAATACCATTTACAGTTAATGCCTGAGGCACATCCCCAGTGCAGTGAACATGTATAGTTTCTAACATAGTATTATGTGGTAACTGTTGGCAAACTGTTCGCTCCATGATGGAAGCCGACTTAGATTAATTACTTTTTGATGTTAGGAAATGGCAGCTCTGAGAGGTACATGGTGTCCCGTGTGCTTCAGAGGCAAGTTACCATCACGTTCAAGCTAATTGCTCCTGTAACACACTGCGTCAGATGATCCAAGAACATACGAGTTTATTGGAGGATGCTGCTTGGGGCAGAGAGTTGATATCAGGCAGGGAACAAGGTCTGGGCTGTGAAGAAGTAGCCGGGGGGGGGTCACCTCCACTCAGGGGTATGCTGGAAGGGTGGTTTTTCCATGGGCTGTAGTTGCCGTAATCTATTCCTGAACTTTGACGCTGATTGTGAAATCGCATTTCCTCCTCCTTATATTTTTGCACAATCATGTGGGAAATCACTAGATATGCATCAGTCCTAGTGCTGCTTCAGGACTTCATAATTTCCCAAGATCTCGGCGATAAGGTGGGACCTTCTGGCTGAGATCCTGTTCTTCACTGACTTCAGCAAAATATGTTTACATAAGTGAAATTTTGTGAAAACACAAAGGACTAAGTGTTGTCTGTTTGTGAACAGCCATTCTGAAACCCAGGCCTTTTGTGCCGTGAAAGACATGTATGAAGACCACTTTCAGAAAGTCTTTTGGTTTTGGTATTTAAGGTTATATCTTCAAAACAGCTCTTACCTAGATTTGCTCTCTCAGTTTACAGAATTACTTGAGTGGTAAGAGAAGTGAAAAAAATTACTTGGCTACTCATCCCCTTTTTTAATGTGACCAGAATGATTTTTGTAGGGAGACGTTCCTGCAGTTTTAATATGGAAACTCTTTGGTGCTCTGAATAACACATATAATCTGAATTATACCTGTAAATTATAACTGTATTGGAATGTTTATCTTTTAAAGTGGGCATCTGTTTCATTTGCTGAAGTTTCTTTTTAATACAAGATTGATTTCTGTGTATGTAATTTTAGATCGATTGATTTGCTTTTCTGTTGTCAAGGCTTGCTGCTCAGTTATTATTGGCAGCTCTGGAACACTTCTAACATCCATTCAGTAAATTGAACATTCATCGAGGGTGGTTTTCCATAGCAGCTGATATGGCGTATCATAACAGTTATTTCCTACTTTAATGAGTATTTGAGACAGGAAATAATGGGATTTACCTGGGCAAACCTGATTCCTTTTCCTCTTGCTTAGTATATGTACTGTACCTACCGAACTTAGAGTATGTTTAAATATGAAATTGATAAAAAGGACATTAATGTTGAATCTCTGAGATGAAACTTGCAGGTATGTAGTGCAATGCCTAATGTTAAACTAACTTTTTGAATGCACTTTAAGTACAGGAATTAGTTTTTCTCCTGGTCAGACTGTGCTATCCACTTGTGAAAGACAATTTATTTCTTCCTTTTTTTTTTTATTGGTGGAAAAGAAACCACTTAACACTAACACTAGAAGAAGATTTGTGCTTATATAACAAATCTATTAGGCAGTCAAAAAGAGCTTTCTAAATCGTACTCTCTATTACGTTCGCTAGCACTGTCAGATATTTATAGTAAAAGCAATTATGTTTGGTGGGGGTGGTGGTGATGGGGACAGACAGGATGGAAAGTGGTTATAAAATGCCATTTCTCACAAATGGGAGATGTCAAACAAAATGTAAAATCTAAAGGTGCCATGTAAGCTCTGTTCTCTGAACTTTTGTTTGGAAGACATGAGTTTTACTGACAGCGTATGACAGGAAGCTTACATTTTTCAGGGTGGGCTGAAACGTGTCTGAAACCGATGTCAGTCAATCTCAGCCATTCACATGCCTGGTTTTCACGTTTTGGTGCAGCTAGAATGAAATGAAAGAAGCGCTAAAGGAGCACAAATGAAATAATTGGAACCTAATCATGCTTAATTATTAGGCATGTGTTTAATATAAGGCATATAAATAGGCTTGCTGAAGAGAAAAGGACATATGATTTTCATTGCCTAATATGACTTTTAAAAACATATGTTCTTCAAGTAGTTGGATGTTTCTGGTATTTTTACAGAAGAATCCTTACAGTCATCCACTTACACAGGATTTTTTTGTTAAATGGGCTTTAACGCTTCGTTATGTTTCCCTGAAAATAAATAATCCGACAATAGCGTTAGCACAATTGAAAATGTAGCCATTTTTCATTGCCTCACTTAAGGTTTATATCCAGGTATAAACTGCTTGCTCTCCCCTTTTTATATGTGTATAAATTTGCAGTGTACTGTCTTTTGTTTCTGTCTTTTAGAGTCACCTTGCCTTCATTAAATAAGAATGCTTAAAATATCTTCAGTTGTAATGTGTCCTCCACATTTTTCTTCTAAAACTTTCTAATGATTGTATTTTCTTGTTTGTTGTTTCTTTTCGTTTAAGTTCTTGCTATGGGAAAGATCCATGCCTGGGGGGCGTGACTAGCATAGACCCTGATCCTGCAAAGCTGCCTGTAGAAAGACAGTAGCAACGATTATTGCTGGTGCTGACAACAACTTGAAGTAAACAGCATTAAAAATGAAGCATGCACAGGTTCCACAGTCAGAGCTGCCAATGTATGGACACCTCTGTCAACTCCTATGTTTTAAAAATAAGAAAAATGCTTTGCTTTTGGGTTTCTGCTGAATTGGCTTTGTCAGCTCATCTAGCCCTTCGCTTGCATGGGAGAGCAGTTAAGAACAGTCCACAGAGGGAAGTGGGTTTTACAGACGCGTGATGGCTGCCTTTTCAGCTGATTTGAATGAGGCAGTTCAAGAGCTAATGCCCTGAGTTCCCGCGGTTTAAGCTCAACAACCAAGGTCCTCGTGACAGCATCTGTAACAGCATCCCGTCTGCATGGCTTACATGTAGTCATCCATCACTCTGCACAGGAAGGGCTCCGCTGTGCCTGTGGAGATGCTGAGAATGTGCAAGATACTGATAACACCAGTATAGTTTATTACTTTTTACCTGATATCTCTAGAAGGTGTTTTACCTAATCTGTGCAGTCTTCGTGACTGTCAAGTTAGTCTTCTGGATAATCTGTTGGTCTCTGTGCAGACAGCAAGTGGTGGAATTTTCATTGTTTAAACGAACATATTGGACTATGATACTTTTTTGAAACACCATGCATTGTGTTTGGCCATGTTCTGGGTTTGTATCTTTAAAAAAGTAACGCTGTCTTTCACGAGCCCTGTCTGTTGGTCCACAAGCAAATGCTGCATGAAGAACACGGCCCTAATCCAAGGATCATGCAGAAAGACCCCTGAGTGACACCCAGCTCAGCCACACCTCTCTGTGATTTTGCTTTATTGGTTTATTATCTGCACAATACCAGTGGTATGAGATGTAACAATTTCTTTCTGCATTTCATGCATTTGTGTCTCTCATACTTTTTTTCCCCCACTGCAAAAGGGAGCATATGTTCCTCACTGTTTGCATTAATGAGCCTTTGATGCCATTGCTAAATGTAGCAGGTAGGGGCAATTTATCCTTGATTTCTGTTAATGATTACACACAGTATTACTCATTTCTCATTTAAAGAGGACCTGTTGATATTTTAATGTATATATTTTTTTCCTTCAGGCTGGATGCTCAATTTTGCCCAAGCACAGTTACTTTTCTGGCATGAGATGTTTGAAGCAAATAGAGAAGTTTTTGTTTCTGTGTCATATACTGGCACAGGTAGAACTTTTACATGAATGCAGCTTTCTGCTTAGAGTGTCCACATCAGAGTTAGATTACACAATTATATCCGTAAAAATACGTACCTTCACAATTGTCATAGCAAAAAAATACTTAAACAACTATTTTTCATCATAAAGTGTAAGAGTTTTAAATGTCTTCCTACGTAGCTGGCACTAACTGGATGGTTTCTGTTTGCAGAATGTATGGTTACAGCAGAAGTGTGTTGCATTTGAGTTTAGACTCCAGTCTACTTTTTACCTCTGGAGATGTACAGCATAAGTTTTCATTTCTGAAAGTTCATCTGTGCTGACATTCTCATTTTTAACTCAGTAGGAGCCCCTAGAGCAGAGAGGCTGAGGTATGCTTTGCAGTCCTGAGGTATGTTTTGCGGTCTTGAATTTATCTATCACTGGGGTAACCGTAGAGCCTTGAAAGCTCCAGAGGACTGAGTTTCAAAGAACATGGCAAGCCAAAAGGTTGCCTAAAATCATGTGTCCCCGCACATAACCCCATCACCCCAGTCGTTTTCAATTGTTCATAGTCATGTGCTTTTCAGTCTTGTTCAATAACAGGTTTGCAGACCTTTGACATCTCTATTTAAAAATGAACCGACAGCTTTCCAACAACAGCTGGTGAAGGGCACTTTTAGCTGTTCATTATGAAATGGATTTTTAAAAAGCACATGGTTTCATATTTCATAGTTTGTCTCTAAGTTCAAACTGATATTTACTGAATTTTTTGTTTCTGCTTGACATTGATTTAGCTTATATATAATATGTGCTTTTTACTTTACAAAACATTTCCTTATGTGGGAAGTGTGAAATAAACAGTCTTGGCATGGTATTTCGGCGTTGTGAGTAAATTTTATAATCGGTTGAATTGCTTTAAAAATGTTAGCTGCGTTAATTTCCTCAGATGCTGCACTTCTGATTTTTCTAAACAATTCAAAGAGACCATGCAGTTGATTGCAATTTGAATTATTTTTGCAATTTAAGCAGAGCAAATTGAAATCCAGCTTAGGGCATCCCATTGAAATACTATAGCAAGTATCGGTAATCTTCCTCTATAAATTTCTCATTAATATTCCTGCTTAATCATAGTAACTGAGTACAGAGGGGAAGTCAGGGTTTTTCTGGAGTCAGCTGGCAAGGGCCGTACAGGTTTTTAAACAAGGAAATAATTTCATAATTTAAAAGCCCATCCACATGCTTACATATTCCTAAATGCAAATTTTAAAGCTAATTTCCATCTCAGTATTCAAATAATTCCCTAGACTGATGGCTGGCATTTTCTTGATAATTTGAAGTACAAGGCTGTGTGTTTATGAAAAATCTGAAGGCTTAAATCTTCAGTGATGGCAGTAACCATCTTCTAAGCAAAAAGCATTCATCTGACTGCTGTGATCTTCAACCACTGCTATCATGCTATTGAAAGCTCCCCAAATATGTCAATTTGCTTTCAGACTTTGATCCCTGACTCTTCTCTTGAGTTCCCCCAGGGCAACATTCCACTTCCCTGACCATCTTGTATGTAAATTGTTTTCAAATGAGTGAATTAATCAACATTGCAGAACCTTAATTGAAAATACAACTGATGATGCATGTCAGTTCATTCGAGTTAGAAATGTATTTTAATTTTCATGTTCCCCAGTGAAATTAGCATCTCTTACTTTAACATTTCAACTTTCCAAAATTACAAAGAGATTTTAACCTGAAAAATGCCAAAAATTATCATTGTAAAATAGCAACTTTTAACTTGCCTTCTGTTAAAATCCCGTAAAAATATCTAAGAAATATTCATCATGAAATTTCCAAGACAGCCAGAAAGTCAGGAAGAAGTTCCCACCAGAAGATAAAATGACTGATTTTGTTTTAATCTGTAGCCTGAGCTATTGAACTTTAAAACTCCAGTTTGAGCATATTGCTGAAAGAGTTTTCAGGTGTTGCAGAGAATCATTTCTGTAGAGATACTTTCAGGAAACTAACTGTGGCAAAAGTGGGATGTTATGAAAATAGACTGTACGTTTCTGATGGAGGAAAACTTGATCCCTAGAAAACACACTCAATCGACACTGACCTCTGCGGTTGTGGGCTGCGCCGTTTGCCCCTGCTTGCTGTTCATGCGCACCCTCTGCCTGGGGTGCACAGTCCTTGGTGTTTCGGTGGGTGCTTCCAGTTGGAAGATACTCAGCACATTTTTGAGTCTGGCTTCAAATAACTATCTAGCAAGACTGGTGAAAGCAAATGACAAAGCTAATAAGTCCTTTCGTTCCCCCCTCCCCTCCCCACCTTCTATGCCTTTTAAGAGAGGAAAAAAAAAAGACATCTGTGTCAGCTTGCATCGGTCTCAGGCCCTATGAAACACACTTTGATTTCTGTGCTCAAAATATTAGCCTTTGCATTACACTTGCAACAATTATATTTACTATTTATTGTCTGTAAGGTATATATGTATTGTTGATTATCAAACATCCATGGTAGGTCCTATGCTGTCCCTACTTTTTTCCAGCAAGGTCTTACAATGACAATAAGAAGTGTCCAGGTGGTAGCTGTGTGCAGGGATAGCCTCATGACTCTCACAGACAAACATCTTAGGCCAAGTATTTGACTTCTTTTTCCTGTACAGTTGTACGTCTAGGTCGTTGCTATTGCAATTGTTACTGTTGGCTTCAAGTAATTCCTTCCCCCACCTCTTTCAGTATATTAGATGAATAAAGTGGTTCATGTGACTCGAACAGCTGTACTAGGAAGGTTTTTTTTTTTAAAAACTATTCTTATTTTTAAATTGAAGAGCTTATTAAAAAAGAAGTACTTCAGTAAGTTAAATTACTTAATGCTGCACATCCTTGGAACCATAATCACTTCCAGATGGAGCAATTCATACATCTAAGAGAGCGCTGATTTTAAAGTGAATCGGGGTTTTGGGTATATGCATCTTAGAGCACCCTTGTACATTGCAGAGCCAAAGCCCTTAAAAAATTAAGCAATCTAATTTTGAAAAGAAGTACTTTATTTTTAAACTTTATTTAAGTAGTTCCCATTAAAAATAGATTTTATTTCCTGCTGCTGTTCGTGCGGTACTCGTACACATTCTTTTGAAACTGCGCTAAACACAGAGGCAGGAGAGTAGGAAGTATAATTTGGTGAAATACCTTAACCTTACCTCCGGAAAGGTAAGCGCTGCGTACGTGAAAGTGAGATACATTTACAGGTACCATTCGAGGCTTTCATAATATTTGCAGTCTTTGCTAGAAATCTTACATTTATCCTCACACATCCTGTTTTTAAACTCCATTTTCAAATTCAAATTTTTTACAGTTAATTACTTTCACTAACCAACCCATTTCTGTTTTGTCCTTTGGGCTTGAGGATATGAATATATCACTTGCCATTGCAGTATTCAGAAATCCTCTCTATAAAATCAATGCAAAATCACAGTGTCGTGACTTGCTTCTTGGCCTCTTGGGACACTTTCTTACAACAGCAACAATTTCTTAGTGATCTAAACATGATTCGGACGCATCTTTTCCTCTAACAGTATTACACAAGCTAGTATTCATTGAAAAAAGGGTTAAGTACGTATGGCGTTTCATCCTAAAGGGTGTACTAGGCTAACTTCTTGTTGCTCAGAGCTGTAACTGTCACTTATAGAGAGGGTTGAGAGAGTCTCTCTCTCTGCAGTTGAAAAGAAAACTTAGTAAATGTGAAGCAAATACAACTTGTATAGTCAATTCTATTTGAAAATTTAGATATTTCTAATTGGGAATGTCATATTTATTTCAGTGAGTGTGATTTCAAAAGGTAGATGCTGTCATGGTTATCCCCGCTGATTGTTGTTTCATTGCTTTAGCAGAGGAAACGAGAGTAGTGTAACTTATCTAACACGTAAAAAAAGTCTAGCAAATGCTAAATCAGATGTTCATTTTGCTGTACAGATGTATTTAAAAAATCTTAATGTGGAATTCTGCATAATCTGCTTGATTACTTTTTACATTGGAGTCAGTGGAGGGTAGGCTGTGAAAGATGGGAAATCATGGGAAATGATAGGTATAATTTTTCTCTTCGTGCTCAGAAGAAGAAAGGGGAAGAAGCAAGGAATCCAAATTGTACTGAGAGAAAGCAGGTTGTAAGGACCAAGGGAATCATGACATATTGATACCAAGGCTGTTGTTTCTTACCTTGTGACTTTTTCTATTTCTGTGGTGATCTCTTGGACAGCCAGAAGCAGGCTCCAAACATAGCAGTCCCAAATCACACCCACATTGTCCCTCAAGATGATGCAAATGACTGGCACTGAAACCTGCCCTAGACATCGTATCAGCTCAGTGTTTTGAGTAACTATGTCATTGCTTCTAATAGCAAAGGAAAAAAGCTGCAGCACAATGTTTGTGGCTTTCAGCCCAAGTGCGGTGCTTTCCAGTCCTTTTTTTGATGTGCAACATGGTTGCTTTCCCCTGAAGAGAGAGGTTTCATTTAATAGTGAGTCCTGTTTAGAAAAGAAAAAAGGTGCATTTTATCATGTTTCGTGCTTGTCAGAGGTGTTTTTATTTACTTTGAAGTCACTTGCTTGAATACTGAAACAAGCCAGGATTCTATCTGTGTTTTCTCCTACTCACAGCCTCAGTGATTTATGTAAAGATTGTATTGTTAAATATTGAGAGTTTTTATTACCTGTAAATTTGCATTCCACATTTTCCTCTCACAAATTGTCATATAAAAACTAATTCTACACGACTAGGTCAAAATACAGTGTATACATTTCTCAATATATCTTAGGAAGTACAGATTTTCTGTGATTGTGGGCTAAGAATGTTTCCTACTATGACAACCATTTTTAAAGTTGTCAATATGACATATTTTAATGGTAATGTATTAGTAAATAATTTCTGAAAGCTACTGTTTCTGTCATTGCTATGTATCTAACAAACTCCATGGACAGTCAGTAGTACATACATATGGAGCACTTTTCTTATTTTGAATTTGTTAAATGTAACTCGAGCAAAGCAGGAAAGATTTGTGATAATTCTCTTGCTCACAATAATCGGGTGATAATAACTTTAATATTCTGAAGAGCAAAGGAAAAGAGCAACGTTATGAAATATTGCCATTAAACAAATAACCAGCACATCATGAAAGCAAATAAATCCACGGTGTTAATGTTTGGCAGTCTCAGTTTATTGGAAATACCCCTCAGTTTTGGATTGTTGTTGAAAGCTGTTTTCTTTCAAAGGTTTAGAGCAAAACAGAAGTATGGGCCTTGACATATATATTTACCAAACATGTTTATAAAAGCTGACCCTGTAAAATGATCTAAAGTAAACCCCATTTTTTTCTGGATCAGGTCGTACTCCTGAGACACAAGACTTTGTAGTTGAGTGTGTTGGTTCAGTGTAGAATTTACAGACTTGAAAATTTGTTACTGCTCTTTTTATGAAAGCTAGGTTACAAATGAAAGACTATATATTCATGTGATATGCAAAGTCTAGGCCCGCCTTGGCAACTGGTCAGCTGCCAGTTATAAATTATGGTGTAGGTATTTTCGTGTAGAATATGGATAACATACTGCAATTTCTGTGTTTAATTTATTAAAGTACGCTGGAAAGCAATATATAGTCAGCATCTGTGTACTTTAACTGCACAGTAGGCATATGCTTTTGTTCTAAATGTAATCAAAACTATGGTATCTCGGATACCACTTAGTGAAATCTGTTGGCAAAGGCTACAGTTTTTATTATGATGACTATATTTTTACATGTCTTAAAACTAAATGACATTGCTGTAGCTTCTGATTTTGGAGGCAACGTTCTTTTCCTTGCTGTGCGGTGCACAGCTGCTTTGTAAAAGAGGTAACGTGCTAAGGGTGATGGTACTCCCACCTTTCAAGTCCATACTAGTAACATAGGGAAAGAAATCAAAATCTTTACTGTAATGCTCTTCTACCTATTTCTAGCACCTGCTCCACGGGTGGCCATGGATAAGTTCACAAGTAGTCCCATGACTCAGATTAAAGTGTCTTGGTGTATATTGGCAGCAGTTTTCTTGTGTTGAGAGGAACATCCCACAGGCGTGTACTCTTTTGGAAGGTCATTATAGCATAGAATATGTGGCTTAGTATGGTTTTTAAAGTAATCGCATGCAAATCTTCCATTGGGATTTAGTGTAGGTAGAGGGAATAGAAGATTATTGCATGATGCCAGCCCTTGGTCCTTCATACATTACCTTAAAAGTTGATGCAAAGTTATCTTTGAAGATTCAGACGCCAATTAAAGCAATAGCAACGTAATCAGTCATTACAGCATACTGTATTTTAATGACCTGAAGAGCTTAAATCTTCTTTTTCATCTTTCGCCACACCCCCACATATTTTATTTCCATCTGAGACTTAAGACATTCAAATGGTTTTCAAAATTTGGGTGTCTATTCTTGGGGGGCCAGGCTAATTTACTTATTTTAACTATTCCATAAGAAAATTTGTGGTTTAGGAGAAATATTTGTGCAATAAACATTTATAAAATATTTATTTATACCAATATTTACTGGTAACTGTCATTGTCGGATGACAGCTGCCTATAAAGAGGGGCTTGTTTTACTTTTCACCTTACTTTAAAATTTGCTTAATATTCCGCTAGAGAGGGTAGAAGCTCTGTCCAGAGAGGAAGTTTTACCGTGTGGTCCTGACACACAATAAAAAAAAAAGTATGTCTTTTGCAGTCAGGGCAAATTTTGGGTTCTGAGCCAAAATCTGTGGGCTTCTCTGGACTCTGTATAGTGAATTAAAACCCCAAATGTTTTCATAGCTATAACCTTGAGCAGTTGTTTTGGGATAGATACCAATAAATATAATGGGTCCACTGGGAAGAGACAGAGCATTTTCAGATTTATGAAGGGGAAAAAAATCAATAGTCTCCCTGAGGCTGTATAAGTCACGGGTAGCACCAGTAGTTTTATGCAAAGTTGACAATATCATGAAATATAAACCCTTGGTTTGGAATTTTACCAGAAATTAAAGTGGCATTAAAAAGAAAAGTAAATGTTTTGGCATAAGTGTTAAGGAGGTGGTTTGGATTTCTTATAATTTTGCACTGCAAATTCTTTTCAACTGAGCAATAAAAGACAGTTCAGAAAAGATTTAAGAAGAATTTGATTCTCAATCCACGTCTCCTCTGAATTATGTCTTTCCCCCCACCCCCAATTTAATGTGCCCGTCTCTGAGGAATACTCATTCTGTAAATGACAGGTCACTCAGACTGTTCTTCAGCAAGTGGATGTAACGCAATTAGGACTATATGCTGGTTTTGAAAAGTTTGTACACGCTATTCCCTTATAACAACATTTAATTGCAAATATTCACATCTAAATACACAATAGTTTTGTGAAGTCATCTGCTCCCAGGTCTCCCTGGCTGATTGTCTGCCTCTGTACTTGCTGGTTTGGTTTTCAATTCATTGTTTTGTTTTTTTTTTTTTCAAAAAAAGGAAAAGAAAAAGAAACTGTACTCAAGTATTTATTTATATATATATATATATATTTGGGTGGAGTCATAGGTTCCTTTTGAGACAGAAGGAAAAGCAGTTCTTTACTCAAAAGAGATCAACTAAAAGAAGTTCAGTACATGAGCAGCACGAATTGCACTGTGGCATGAAGTGATCTGTACGTACTAGAAATCATACTTCTGTCTTTATTACTTCCAGAAGGCTGACCTGTATTTGTGAATGAAACAAAGGGAAAATAATTCCATACTGAAAACATTCTGGTTCGTATTGTCCTTAGGAGTGCAAGTCCTCTTGCAAAACACCTCATCCTGTTACTACCCCATCAATACTTGTAGAATGATAATTTTTCATTTTCCCATATATATTGTAGTAAGTCTGAAGAGTAGCATTGTCCATAGGTGTTTCATTACTAGCTGCTTCTATCAGTATGTTGGTAAGGCATTTGGGATGACTGCCTCATGGAACTCAGTCCCATTGTGAACGTGGTGTGTTGTTTGAAGACCATGCAAATTGCTTTGTGGAAGTCTTGTATTTATTTTCCCTCAGTATAATACATATTTAGATAACACAGTAAGGATCACAGAATAAAATAGTAGGGGATGTTAAAACTGAGAAGTATTAGTATTATATTTCTGCTGCCCCCCAAAAAAGTTTTTCTGTGTTGTTGCTACGGGAAAACTGAGAAGCTTAAGAGCATGTGAAAGAATTTTTATTTCACTCTTTATCTACAGTGAAAAACACTTGAAGGAGATACTTGTTTTGCTTACGAGCTGGAAGAGAATCCTGCTTACTCCTTGTTAGTTATGCTAATAGAGGTATAAATAAGACGACCTATGTAATCTATACTGGCATCTGTGCAACAGCTTTCTGGTCAAAACTTTAGGCTGGGTTGCCTAACCGGCAGCAGCTGGCTCTGCCTGCGCAGGTCGATTCATGTGGCCAGCCTCCTCCTGCTGCTTCTTCCCCAGCAGCCTTTGAGGTGGGCAAAGATGGCTTGATATTAGACAGGTTCGCCTCCATGGCCCCAGACAGCTGTGCTGGGCACGGAGGATAGCTGCATCTCTTCCCATGCGAATGGCGTGTTAAAAGAAAGGGGATGCTGTGCTCCAGATACAGTCCTCTTCTCAGCAAGCCGGGCTTTGCAGGGCTGGTACTTCCACTGCAAGTAGCGAAGCTCACCTGTCATTTCTGCCTTGGCTTTGCAGAGGGAAGAGGACAGGAGTTTTACACTATCCGTCTGTTGTAAATGTAGTACCTGCATGTAATTTAAAAAAAAAAAAAGAGAGAGAGAGAAAAGTTTCAGGTGTTTGGGACGTGTACACAGTTTGGATATGCACAAGTGGAAATAAATTTAAACATGCAGCTCTAAAGTAAATAGCTATGACTGTGAATATATACAGGGAACAGATCGGTTGAGCTTTACATACTCATTTTTCAAGTTAAACATGCTTTAATGTAAGCCATAAATTTCATCATATGAATATTTTTATGAGCTGCATTTCATCCATTTATTACTCTGGAGTTCCAGATAGTGACAACGGTAAATACAGTGCCAGTTCGCCTGCATGTTGAGTCACCAGGAGCCTTCTCTCTCCTACACATTGTTTAAGCAAGGATAACAAATTGCTGATATCATTTCAGACATATTTCAGTGGGATTTTTATTTGACAGTGCAGCTGCCAAGATCTCTTGTGCAGGTCCAGGCTGTGGATTTCTGATTTTAGGTTCAAGGTGTAGGTTCTAGTTTTGAGAGTTCAAATGTGGCAGCTTCTTCACAGTATTTTCACCTATATTGGGGCAGATTTTACTTTTAACTTAGGATCTTAAAACTCTTAGTTTGTAACTTAAAATAACAATTTCTAAATCTGTTAGACTGTGGTGCTCATGAAACAATGAAGTACACTAGAAGTAATATACATTAGAATAATTTGCAATAGATTTCAGACAGATTACTGTGCATATGCCATATTATATGCATCTGTGTTATTAAAAAAAAAATTCTGAATGACTAGAGAAGCCTTCAAGAAACAGGGCTGTGAAGGGGAGCTCAGCTGTAGTCTGCCTTGAGAATTCCCTAAAAACATTCAGGTGAAGACATGGAGTCTGCTGGGGAGACTGGCCTGGCAAGACCCAGATTTGGGCTATCTGTCTTTGAGTGTTTCACTGAGGAATTGGAGTTCAGGTATCTGCAGATGTGAGCGAAAGAGGTAAACCCCTCCCTCCCTCCCGAAGAGGGACAGCTAAGTTGAAAATTTAGGCATATTCATTAAGTGTCTGATGGCAGGGTGGGATAAATGACACCCACAAATATGGGCAAAAGACAATTTGTTATTGGCAAGGTCTTTTTAGAGGGTGGCAATACATGTTTGACATTATGTACTTAGCCAAATCTGTTTTCAGTAATCATTAATGTAAAATAAAATACCTTTTCGGATACAGAACCCACCTTGGAAAGATGTCTTACGTGCATCAAAGTGCAAGTGGAGTGGAAAAAGCTAACTTACAAGTAACTTATTATCCATTATATTGATGCTTTACACTTACAACTAAACATACTGTGTATTTAGAAGGTAATTTAGTATTTTTCCTACATATGCCTGAGAAGTAACGATTTCTTTTGAAAGTTTCACTGCAGAAAAGTACATCATGGCACAGTCCGAGAGCCAATGTAGCTCCCTAAATTTGCTTTCCCTATTTCAGTGTTATTAGTATTTTCATCACTGACTTAAAATTAATCAAGGAAGACAAGCCCTTGCAGCCATGAAATAAAGTGCTGGAAGCAGTCATTGCCTTTGTGAGTACTGTACCATAGCAACCCTATCTGTGGCACGTACCAAAGCATTGCAATTTGAATTTTGGTAGATGAAGGAACAAGCTGTAGTATTTGCAGACCTTAATCTGCAAACGCTATAGAGCTTTGAATGTGGGGTGACCTTGTTTGCTAAGCATAGCACCGTGCCTTCTAGCTGTATAGTAGCTTTCTAATTCTTTTGTTTTCCAAGAGTAATGACTTCTCTCACCCGTGTATTGATGACAAAATTGCCATGTTTCTAGAGAAGGGATTGTACTGTATCATGTAATCTTTTTCTCTGTCTTCACTCAGAAAGAGATTATATTTGCTTTAAAACATCACAGTAACAAGAAGCTGATTCTGTAAATTGAGAATAACACCATCCCTCTGCCCCAAATATCCAAACCTTCTTTTTTTGATTGTTATTCGTTTCTTTATCCAGGGAAATCCTCTGTTGCCTTGGGTCCTTGCAGCTTCTTATGTCTTCTACTAGTGCTACACTTAAAGATTTTGTCATACCAATTCAAATAAAAATTAGATGCTGAACTGGAAATGCTTTATGGTCCTTACAGTGGATAAAATATGTTAATTTGTGTAAATGCTCTTCTGAGTGTAGATGCTTGCACTGAAAGCACGCTTATCTTGAAAGCCGCATGTCTTTCATTCTGGCCTTCTTTTATATGCCCAGTTTTTTTTTTTCTTTTTAATATGTGTTTTAATATTTCAGAAGAGTTTTTACAGGAGACACTTGAAGCTAAGCGAAAAAAAACCCCACATTCTCTAGCTTTTTCATAAATATTCATGGTTTCATAGAAAATCTTGTAACTGAATTCCTATCTTCTTTTAAGGTTTTGTGTGTTCTTCCCCTTTCCCCTTTTTTTTTTCCTTTATGCTTCATTTCATTACTATAGATTAGCAAATTAAGAATGCTGGGTTGGCCAAGCCATTATATACTTGAGTCATCTGACATGTGAAGTGTTAGTCTGCTCACTTTTGTTACAGAAGTTTTATGTATCTTAATAACATGTGATAACACACAAACAACTGAATTAAGCAGAGTTAATACAATGGACTATGTACTTTCAAGGTTTAGAGTATAAGCTGAAGTACTTATCAGTGTGTCAGTTATTCAGCTTATAAACAGAAATACATGCAAGTTGCATTTGAAGTCAACAACCACAATATTGCATTATATGTTGGTTATATTATGAAGGAAAATTTAGTAAGAAACTTTTTTTCAAAAAAATACTTCTGTTTCAATGCTTCTTATTGAAAAAAAAATTACTTCAGAACTCAGTTGTTAAATTCATTTTCTGAATCCAGTGGTCATTTAATTTAAGCTGGATGACAGCTTGATTCCCAGGCACAGATATGAAAACAGACTGATTCTGATTCAGGGGAAGTTGCTTTTGTTTTATTTAATAATTTTGCTCATTGAAGAGATGTCAGCTTATGCTTCCTAGTTTTAGTAGAACCTCTTTTACTAGAAAGAATTTGGCAGAAGTGATGCCAGGTAGAGAAGAAAGAAATGTCTGGTACCCACAGCTGGACAACGCCATTGCAAATACTGACCTGTTAGAAAAACATAACGGAGTATATGCAGCAAAATACACTGACACATTTTCCTTACAACAAAATACAGGCATATATAATGTTATAAACATTAAATATTCATTTTTCAGATTTTCAAGTCTACACCTGCAGTAAATTGGTACACTATATAATACATAAAAGATGGACTGTGTAGTGTGATAAGAGTAATGAATTTCACATTCCCTGCTATGAAACCCACAGAGTCTGGTACCAACTGATCATAAATAAATGCCCAGTCAACAGCAATGTCAGTCCCTGTAAGGAGAACATTGGGGTAAATAAATCAAATGTTGTTCAGGACATTTTTCTCAGTAGGAAAGAAATACACAAGTGCTTTCCGGATGTTATTCACTGCTGATTATTCACTGCACACTTTTATTCCATCTCATTCACTGAATTTCAATGTGTTAGACATTTAAAATTCAGTCAAATGCTGAGGAGCAAGGGTAAAAATGGCAAAGGACTAGGATATTCAAATCTCACTGGGGAAGTGAGTATATAAAGCTGAAAGCTGGCAGCATGCTATAATAGCAAAGACCTGTAGTCCTTTTTCCCTGGTCAATAGCTTAGTCAAAAAGACAGCTTTGCATATATTACAAAAATACCTTTTAATAATGTATTTCCCTTTTAGAGATTTACCCTTCTTCCCCTGTCTTTTTCGGCATTTCTCACCATATGCAATTTGCATTCTTATTACATATTCCTGATCAAGTAACATATATGCATGCTGTCATTTATACAACTTAGACCTGGCAATGGCTTTCTTTGGGGCAGAGGGGGAATGGCTTTCAAAGTCCCAAACTAACTTGTTACTGCTGACCGCAGAATGCGCTGGGTTGGGAAATTATGATGCAGAAAGCTGTGTTTTAGGTTTTTTGCCATACCTTTAAATTTCTAGCGCCATTTCTGGGAAAGATAATTATAGCAGAAACAGAGGTTTCAGATTCAGGTAGTTTCTTGTTCTTCCAGTTCCTTATTTTGAGTATGGCCTTGGGAATGGAAAACCCAGTGATTTGTCCCTGGTCACATCTAGGACTGCAATGGAATGGGAGGTCTTGAAGAACTAAGTTTAGGGAAAGGTGATTATACAAATACAGTGAGTGTGTAGTAAAGAAAAGTGTTTGTATGTTATATATGCTGACCTGAAATAAAAATTGGTACAAGTCATCACTAGAAACAAAATAAATTTTAAAAAGTATTAAGCACAGGCTTTACATCCTCTGGGCTTGTGCAGCCTGTGTCCCACTGGCATAGCATAATGATGAAATTAGGAAGGAATCTGAGATTCAGATTTCTTCCTCTGTTATAGATGAGCGACAGTGGAGCACAGGGCTACTGTGGTCAAGTGTGGAGTTTGCCCATACACGTGTATATTTTCTTACTGTTTATGTTCATCAGGATTCTTGTTTAGTTGCCTAGGGTTTTAAGATTTCTGCCCATTCTCTTTTTTGTTAGCTTGGTTGAAGCTAGCAGGGAGCCAAAGAGATGAAGAGCTTCTAAGATGAGTTACATATATAAAAAGTCACAGCAATTGTGGCCCTGTCATCAATTCCTCATCTCTTTCAACAAATAGACCAATTATATAGTCAATGTATATAAAGAAATTGCCTCCTACTTCTTTCAAGTGCTTTTGGATAGAAAAGGTCCACCAACATTTGTGTGAAACACTTGTAGAAAATTGCTCTGGCTGTTTGCGCTCTGCTGCAATGCTACCAAGAGAGATGGCATTGAAATAGCTTTGGAAATTCTACAGATTGTTCTCCTGGCTGTTTAAATTATAGTTTCCGACTTGCTGAGACCCATGGTTGTGCCATGGCAGATTGGAGGCTCCTCTTTCTTGTTATTTTGGTTGTGCGCAGTATGCCTCCATGAAACAAAGATACTAAACGTTATGTGACCTAACTCACTGTGAAAGCCAGATCTACAGCCTTTTATAATGTTGAAAACTGCAAGCCTCTGGAAGCTACTAGTGTAATTATAATACGAACTTAACCTCCGTCTTCTGTTGGTTTGGATTCACAGTTTCCTTTTCATTGGAAGCATATGTTACATCACCTTTACTCGAGTTTAGAGCAGGAAAGAAACATTTCCCTGAAGTCAGCAGATCTTTGCCATGGAATAGACATAGGTTATGATCTCCCGTACCTTGTTGTAATCAGTACACATGCTCCTGCTGCAGCACAATATTTGCTGAATGCCAGAGGAAAATAATAATAGTAATAATAATATCAACTTCCAGTACAAGGCTTGAATACAAAAGTGATGTGTAGGTTGATGACACAGTTAATCTCTGTCTTTCAGGTGTAACGATAGTATGGGTTAATGTAATATTAGATAGATGAGAAAAAATTATTAGTTGTACTTTGTTTAACTAAACGTTCATAGCTAAATATGGATAAGCATAAGCTGGACGTAGCCAAAGTGATAGGAGAGGTGAAATGACTTGAGTAGCAATATTCTGGATGTATGTAAAGGGAATTGTGGCAGGTATGTGGAAGCTCAAGAATAGGAGGATCCTTCCGTCTTAATAAAAGATACTTAGGACCAGAATGGGAAACTTGAAAATTAAAAGGGTTGAAGGGATAGCTATTACAAATTCTGCAACAGGTAAAAAAAAGAAAAAAACTGTTCAAGAGGCTATTGGGAAGGAAAAAAGTACTGAAAACCAAAGAAGTATGAACTTCAGTTGATAGTGGAGCAGTGGCAATGCCACGGAGAGTTGGAACCAGAAGGGATTCAACAAGAAAAAAGAACAACTTAATTTCTTCCTGCTCATGTATTTGAGATACTGGTCTCTTATCCAGGGTATGATTACTGGAAATATGTAAAGTGGTAAGGAGATGAAGGGGAAAGGGATATAAAATGGCCTGAGAAAAAATTAGTTCTAGTATGTTCTGCTTTAGTATGGTACATGAAGAATTATAAACGAAAAGGAAATCATGATGTAAAATGAAGGAGCAAGGCAGACATAAGTTAACACATTTAAAGGACTTGATCCAGTTGGTTTAATGTGTTTAAGAGCTGATGCATCTCAGATGAAACACTCATTGATGTCCACTAAAAGAAAATAGATGAAAGACGCTCAAATTTTCAAGGCAGATATTATTTTTTTAGCTGAGAAGTCTGACTGCCAATGCATAAAGATTTCCTGTTAAGGGAAAACAGAACAAGGGAAAAAGGAGATAAAAATCTCTTCCACCAAACTCTACTGTATCAAAGGCAAGTCTTCCTCTCACATTTGTTTGGTGAATGTTAGTGTTTGAATCTTAGAGGAGACCTTGGTCCACAAAATGTTGTCACCCTTTATTTTTGCCAGCACTATACTGTAGTTTTCAGGAGAGAAGCAGAGTGGAAGCAAGAATGGCCATCTGAGTGAATACCTCACACTGTTGTAACCAGCCGCAGAACGAAACATGGGAATGCGTTACACTTTGGCAATAAACCACAAGGCTTCAGAGAGCTCCAATATCCCCCCCAAATCCTGTCATTGCCATAACACACTTTAACCCCTTTGTGCCACGACTCATGGTTTTGTACCATAGGACACGTTGACAATGGAGCAGCTGTCATTTGCTGGCGCTCTGCTACCGGTCTTTGAATTAGAAACTTAATTGGAAACAATGGCAGACTGAGTGGTGCTGTTTGGAGGAAACGATTCTGACTTTTACACCTGGTTCATTAACATTAACAGAGGGAGTGCTGAAAGCTTTAAGGAATTCTGCATTTAATAATATATTGTATGCGTGTCTGCTTTAAACGTCTTAGGCTACTCAAAACCAGTCTTGATTTTAGACCATAGAGAATGGTAAACTTTATGTTGACAGAAAATAGATTGCAATTAATATTTGGAAATATTTGGGTATGTTGCATGCACACTTTTTTTTTTTTACTGTTGTAAACAGAGAAGAGGAACCAGGGTGTTTATTTCAAAAGCATCTTAAGTTACTAAGGTGCTGAATTTTTTTAGTCAGTGGTGACATTTTTACCCAGAATCTCCACCCAGACAATCTTAGTATCTAGGTTTGATATGAGGTGACACAACAGAGAATAAGAAAACATTAGGCCTGGGAAAGGGAGAGGGCATTTACATAAAGTAAATGAGGCTCTTTGGTTGCACTTGGTTACACAAGATAATGGGTTAGTGTGGTCATTTCTTTGGGGAAGGATTTTATTTTTTGTTTATGAATAGATTTAAAGAGCAGAAGACTAATGCTATGGCTCAAACTGTTCAAACTGAAAGGGAGGATTTGGCCTAATACAGTTTGATAGAAACATCTACTAAGATGATTCAAAAGGCTTTTTCTGAATTCCTTTGATCATGTAGCTTTCAAAACATAATCAACCTGCTCTTTGGTTCTAAAGTAGGGCATTATCAAAGAACATGTGCTGCATAACTTCTTGCTTCCCTGTAGTCAACCAACTGCATCCCTTAGTCTTCACTTGGAAAGATGTGGCACAAACTGGTATAGTTTGTCTCAGTTTTTCTCTTTTGTTTTTTTACACCTTTAACGTGTTGCACTAATAGAAAAAGACACCCCACACACACTTGGGGGACTGTCATACCGCTACCTCTGGGGATGGCATTCCAGTGCTGAGAGAAATGCAATGCCACCTGTGTGGAAAAGTAATGTTTCTGTTTTCAGTACACCAAGACCTTGGGTTTAGATGCCTTTTGCATATCATTGTTTCTTCGTGTTTACAGCTCTGTTCTCTCCATAGACTCTTTTTCTATATGCTTCTGCACAGCCTAACGTTCTGTAGACCTAACCGTGGTTTTGTGACACAGCTTGCTTTTGCCTTGCTGTCCCCTGGGTTGCCTCCAGGCTCTTGAGAAAAGAAGTGTTTACGCTTCTCGTTGCAGATAGCAGTGAACTTTGGCTTAAGCAGCTAGGTTGACTGCTGCTTGTATGTTGTGTAGTTGGAAATCATAGCCATCTGCAGTAATGACCTCTGTGTCTCTGGTGTTTAATTCATGCATTAAATAGAAAGCTTCTCTGTGCTTGCTTCAGTTTTGTGATCTTGCCACATGAAAGGGATTCTTTGCACTCATGAGATCCCATGGGCATTGATCCATAGTCTTTATCTATGCTCATAGTTGCTCTAAGAGAATACAAGCGTTGGAAATCTTGTCCTTTAGTACAATCCAGACTAGCAGGTATGTTTGTGTTGGAGGATGTGTTTGTCTGATTGCCTGGGTGAGATAGTAGGTTTATAGATAGCGTCTATATCCAACATTTAAGCGTGTTTGCCAGAGATAGTTAGCTGATCCTGCCTGTCTCCAAAGCAAATAAATTCCTTTTCATTTCTTTTCAGCAACAAGGAATTTGGGATTTCTGAAACGGTACGTTGGGCTCAACTTTGGAAATAATCCAAGTTTTGTAATTTGTTAGAGCTAGATACAAATGGGTGGCTCAGATATGGGTGATTTTTAGGAAGTGCAGCAGCTATTTTGATTAGGAAATTGGGGACCACTGTGATGGGAATATTTTGGCAAATTTCAGGAACAACAAAGAAGCATTTATTTGTGCTAAATTACCATGCCATTTATCACTTAACAACTAAAAATCAAGTATTAATCAAACATTAGTCAAGCCTTAGCTGTACAGTACCATGCTGTATTGTTGGCTCTGCTGGTTGCAAACTGTGGTGGCTCTTAGTCTCTGAGGTCGAGCTGGCTCAGCATGAGAGCTCTTTGACAAGCAAAGCCAGTGAGTGTCACTTTCCTTCCCCAGCCTCCACTGTGCATCACTAGTATAGACACTTTTTCAATGCATCAGGACCAGTCTCATCCAAAGGATGATGCCTTCTTTTCATAGGTCAGAACTAGTCTGTTCCGGCATGTCCAGAGGGTTGTTGGCTTCTGTGTGCTGATCCATGCTGACCTCTTCAGATGCGTGCTACCTAATTTCAGACTAGGTCAGAGTCATCACATTTCTTCAGGGTATTGCAGACTGTGTAGGACTTATGACTGGGCATGATTATTTTAGTCTTACTACTTTTTCTTTCAACTCTGCCAAGCACAGATACTACAAAGTATTTCAGTTCCCACCCTATGACGTGCCCTCTTGTGGTATTTTTGGGGTATAGGGCAAATGAGGTGTGTTCCACAAATAGGTCTTAACGCTGCAGTTGAATGGGGATGGCCCTGAAATTATATGCACCTCGTGTCACCTACATCAGATAGCATTACAAAGGAATTTAGCTGCAGCGTCAGATCCTTTTTAATTGAATGGATATCGCTTGGGACTCTTTTCCTTGAAGACTACCCACACATTTTCTTTGAGATCCAATCATGAGATCCTTTACTGAGGAGACACCCCGTTGAGTAGCTAAGCAGATGCCTTTGTAATCTATTTGGCTGTCTAAAGTCATCAAAGGCATGAACTTATATCCAAAAAAAGACGTTTTGCTGTGTTAATTCGGTAATTGCGTGTCTTCCTAGATTAAAGCTTATCAAAGAATCTTCCATGTGGTCAAGACAACAAAACCATGCTAGCCTCGAGTTACTCAGACTACCCAGCATGATGTGGGATTTTTTTTGCAAGGTGTACATATGTGTTTATGCAAAATAATTTTGCATAAAAAAGAATTTTAGGAAGTCTTTGGTGCAAGCATACAGCATGTTGGATTTTGAACATGGCTTATGGTAGGAAATGGACCTCAACAGGATCCCATCTGAGTCTCTGAAAGAAGATGAAACTCTGCACCATCTACCTTCGACTCAACAAAATACAACTCAAGTTTTATCTAAGCTGTGGGGAAATCCTGTCATTTCTGCTTTTGTGCTTCACTGAAATGGGAAAACCCAAATCTTTTCAAAAGCAATCTTTTATCTTATTTGGCAGATGTGGCCAAGTTCTGCCATAATGGGGACTAAATTTCCAAAATACAGTTTATGTAATCATGTGGTGAAACTCCTTGTTTAAAGAGATTGATGCTATGTATGTGTCAACATCATGGCTTGCATATACTATAGTCAAGGAGGTCTTCCCTTGTGTGGACTTCTCCCCTTTCTGGGGCTGTATCATGAGTAGAAATCTAGAGTACGAGTATCAGGATTCAGAATACATTACTGCAATTGTACTGCAAAGCACAGACAAAAGTTTTCTTCATTTCTCCCCTTTAGGATAAAACTGGAGAATATTTTTTGGGCAGTGAAGCAGCATGCCCCATTATGCTATCCTGGCTTGTTAGTCACTAAGTCTTACGAAATGTTGTGGGACTTCAGAAAAGATTTCCTATCATCCTCTGCTTAAAGAACCCTCTCTATTAAAACATAAAGCTTCTTGGGTATTATTAAATATTTCAAAGTGGAATGATTGAGTGAATCAGAAATTGCCATTTGCCTGTCAGAGTTCTTCGAGAATTTCTGAAAGAGAGTGTATCTTCTATGAATGGGATGCACTGCCATAAATTTGGTTGTTCACTAATCAGCTCTGTGTATGAACATAAATTTCATAAAACTTACCCTCTATAGTGGTTTTTCACAGGATCACTGCTTCACTGAGGCTGTGATAGCCTAAAACATGAAGGCAGTATGTATTATACAGTAAATATTTCCTTTGCTTTGTAAAGGAATCTAACCTGCTCAGCGTTTGCATGTCATTACCCCGCTCACAGCTGTTTATGAGCAGTGCTGCTGTCTCAGCTCTGGGAACAAACAGGTTTGGGCATGCATGTGAATGACATGGTTTGTTCCCCTGTGTTTTGCAAGCCAGAATTGTGGAAGTATCTCCCATTCTTGGCTTCACTGTTATTCTCTGTAGCAAGCCTTATTTTCCCAGGCAGATTGTTGAAATGTGCTAATGAGCCTCCAAAGAATAGAAAATATGTGCTCCCATGGTTGCACATTTTCTAGTTCAAAAGCTACTTCTCGTGGCAGACGCAGGTATAACAATCTGAGATAATTTGCTATGCTGGTTGCGTGTCCACACCCAGAATGCACATCTAGTTTGCTATTGTCTTGTAACAGTAGTGTTGGCTGAGACCTGGATATTAGCATAGAGATTTGGGCTGATGCACTTTTATGATATACACTCATTTTCCTTCCATAGTAAATCAATGCTAATAGCTTCTTCTGAAGTAGAACATAATAAACTAAAAAGCAAACATATATACGTAGCATATTGCTCAATAATATCCTTTTCAAAATGAAGTAGCTTTACTTTACAAAGTTAGTCTAAGCCATAGCAACTGCAGTTAGGACCCTATATGCTATACATACATTCATTCCAGTTTGCTGTGTACCAGCTTCCTTGCATAGAGTGAGTTCTCTGAGAAAGTGGTCTTTGGAGGATCACAGATGTCCTCTATAATATTTGTTTCAGGAAAAAAAAAAAATGGGTTTCTCAGATACAGCTCTTCTTTCCCATGCCACAGACATTGTCTGCAGCATAAATGGGCACCTGCCAAATTGTCTGTTATCCTTATGATCAAAGCAGCCTGTGTCTCAAATTTATGCCTCAATAACACGTGTTACTTGCTTGATTGCATATCAGCTGGCTTGGTGTCCCAGCTTCTTGCCTTCTCTGGTTCTGTGATACCTGGAGGGAATGTGAAGGAGGGGAGAAGGTGTGGCTATTCCCACCACAATGCCTTGAGTCCTCTCAAGCCCCCGCTGGTGGTGACTTTTTTCCTATTGCTACAGTCCTAACTTAGTCACAAAATAAGTACTGTACATTTTTCCACTAGTACACTCTTGGCTGTACTCATATACTTGGCTTTGTAAAGTGGGGGACTTTGAGACATTTTGCCAAATTCCTGAATAGTAAATAGCTAGGTGATTTTAATGACAATATCTCATGTCATCTGAGCTAAATTCTTCAGCATTAGTACTCCATTTTTGAAAATAAAATTTCCAGTGGAAAATTTCTGAATATTTTATTATATTTTCCAGAAATGCTTTGCCCAGCTCAGTTCAAAACCCAAGTGTTCAATAAAATCAAAGACACAGTGGGTGTTTGTACTTCTGTGGTTTCACAGGAAAACTTGATGACTTCACTTTTTGTTGTTTTTGTGTATCTACAGTGCTTTATTTTTACAGTGTACCTGTGATTTAGGGCCCTTGCTCTGATTTGGTAGAAAACAAAATTCACAACTTAAGTAAATTGGCAATGTGGTTCTTAGTTTGTCACCTATCTGAAAGTGTGAAATCATTTTTGGCAGAAAAAAATAATGCTTAAATATTTCTTACAAAGAAGCATTAAAATTCATATATGAAGTATTATGAGTATTTGGTATTAACCAAATCAGTACTGTGCACTGCTACACTGTGGTCTTTAAAAACAAGTTGTTTTTTTTTTTTTTCCACTGGTCAAGATGAATTTACTTACATTTTAATAACTCTTTGCTGACTTGGAATGTTGTACAAATTGTCATTTATAAATATTGTTTGTACAACCTTCTCCTTAATTGGACAGAAAGCAGCAAGTGCATTATAGTTGTGCTTGTCCCCAGAAAGTCTGCCCATGTGAATCCAGTTCACTGGAGCATCCATACACATGGGCACGAGGCAAGAGCTCACTCAGACAAAACTCAAGAGGTGTCAGCTTCAGCTGTTACTATCAGGAGTTTTATCTTAATCTTTCCATTTCCATGGTGTCTCTTCTCCTCACAGTTCCCAAACCTTGACTGCTTTTTGTAGTATTCTTTGAACTGTGTTAGCTACAAAAGGGGTCAGATCACAACCTTGTGTGAATCACACTTGCGTCTTGAAATGAATTAGAGAGTTGAGCTTACCTGTTCACCATCTGCTTCTTCACCCATTGCACATGGAGGAGTGCTTCTGCTAAATGCATTCAGTAAGTCCTTTTGGTTGATTTCTTTGAGTCCCTGATATATCATTAAATATTGATCTCAAAAAAAAAAAAAAAAAACAAAGGAAAGTGAATTGATTTTAACCATTGACACAAAACACATTCTTTGCTCTGTCAACAATTTTAAGTGAATAGGATCTTCTTTTTTTGGACAGGTGTCTAATTTTACCTCTCCAAATGTTCTTCAGAAATGGAGAGAAAGAAGAGTTTCCTTGCAGGAATTGAGTGCTGTCTGTAATAGAAATCTGATGTATTAGTATCTCATGAATAAAACAGAGTGAGTGTCTAGTGAAAAAACTGCTCTAACCAGACATGAATGTACCGCATGTTTTCGTTAAGAGTGTAAATAACTTGTATCAGAGGTCCAATATGAACTCTGTATACAGGGCAGAGTACAATGCACCAACAATATGTAAATGAAAGTAAAATTCTTTTCAGGGATGACTGTCTTTCTGTATTTCAGATCAAAGCAATTCATTATTACAGCATCTACACTTAAGAGTATCTTCCAACTATCTGTAACTTTCAGATATGTTAGTTCATAATGATTTTGTCTCTTTATGCAATGGCATTATAAAATGTCTCTCCAACACTTCCAGCATTAGAGTACGTGTAGCCTACAGTCAAAGTGCAAGAGCTTGAAAAAGAAGCGTGATGTTTATTAGGTTCAGTTGTGCATAATTTTAAAAGCTGTTTGACATCTAAGAAGAGATAAATGTTTTCACACTTTTAACGTTCAAACACGGCACACTGTCTTCACACCAATTAGGCTGCTGTATCCTATGACGTGACCTTCTCGTTAGTTTTCAAGCTGCTCCTTTTTATTAATTTTCATCCTAGAATTTAAGTAGACACTCTGCTTAAAGATTTTGTAAAGCATTGGATTTTTCTGCATTTGTACTGTTTTATTATGTGTTAAGTAAGGTACAGATGTTTTTGGAATTAACGTGCCTTAACATCCTCCTTGAACCTAAAATTCAAATTACATTACATCAATACAGAGTAATACTTGTGAAGAAAAATTTCAAATTTTGAAGCATGTATAAAGTTGAAGTTCACTTATTATTCATTGTACACATTACACTTATGCACTGGATCATGAAGTGTTGTTTCTTATTTCAGAAAAGCTTGTAAATCCCTTCTCTATTATAAGGAACCAGCATTTATTTGCTTTCTCATGCACATAGGATCCTTCTTCATCATATTTTCATATCTTATCCAATAATTTGTATTTTAATATCTACGTAATAATGTTTCTATTTAGATTTGTATCTCTTCTAAATAGAATAAAGAATAAGGATGTGTTTGTAACATGTTTTACATATGTCATGAATGCTTGAAGGAAGGAAGAAAGAATGACAGTTTAAAAAAAACCAAGCCAAACCAACAACGTAGTAATGCAAAATTTTGTAGTGAAATTTAGGTCACATTTTAAGTTGCTAAATCTTGGTATTAAGCCTCTGAGGCTTGCTTGTCTTAGTCCCTCAAATAAATATTTTAATTCTCACTCATAACTAGTGGCATTTAAGAAATACTCACGCACTGTCACATTTTGGCTTAACAAACTCCACAGGTCATTCAGGAATGATGATTTTCTGAATGATGTTTTCTCAATTGTGTTTATCACCAATTGCTTTCTCTTTTGAGTGGGCAGGTGAAATTGAACTAAGGAAGCAGAAGTGACTGAACGCTGTTGGTGGCTATGGTTGTAGCAAGGAGGGATTTTCAGGAAACAGATGTATGTCTGTCTGTCATCAGTGGAAGAAAAGCTGTTCATCTGAGGGCATAAAGAGCACCTCCCAACTTTGGTTGCAGCTGAGTGTAAATGAGGGGCAGAGCTCTCCTGTGCAATGGGTAGGAAAAGTCAAACAGTGAGTGAATGAGAACCAGAAATCCAGAAAAAATGTGCTGCGTAGGTAGAGAAACCTAGATGAAGGTCTCAGTTTGTACGTGTTAGAATAAGAAGGCAGTCTGAAGAAAAGAGAGGGACAGACAGACAACTGAATGCAGGAACAAAGAGGTATTCATGTTATATAGTTAATTAAAAATCCAACATCAGTGGTAGAGTTCAGATGGAAACCCAGGGAAGCAATGGAGGAAAGGAGACTACATGAACGGTAAGGACACACTTCTCTGTTAGGCCTTTTCTGCTTTAAATAAGCCCAGCAATTTTCCTTATAAGCCTCTTCTTCAAAACAGAAAATAATGAAAGGTTTAAAAGGTTACAGCACATTCAGAGAGTATGAGAAAACTCTAATTTTGGAGTATATCCAAAAAATTAATGCCATCAGTTTGGCTATGTAGTGGTATGGTTGCGGCTGAGAGGAATCAGTTAAGGCCAGAAGGAGGAGGGGAAGGGGTGAGGTGGAGGGGATCAAGGGGGAAAGGAAGAGATAGCAGAACTTTTTTGATAGAAAATGGCTAAATTTCTTAGGGTTACCTGGAGTCTTAGATTTGTCAGTCATGACACTGAGTGTCTTCAGCAAACACTAGATGGAAACCTTAACTGTTCTTGAAGAATGAAAATATAGAAGCATGAATCTGTCAAATTGTAGCATCTGATACACTAAAATAAATATCAAATTCACACAGAGACTGAAGAAAAATATAGTGACATATAGCACCACTGGACAAAAAACCAGACCCAGTAGGTAAGTGCAGTGGACAGCATAACTTGCATGGCCAAACATATGACCTCAGAAATGCAAGCTAAAAATGGCATCATTATGAGTTGGAGAGAAACTTGAAATCCTCCGTCTTCAGTTTGAAGACCTAATGCAGAAAGGATGTTCCCTTCTTTTTTCTTTGAAGGACAGAAATTTTTAGTTCCTCGTGACAGAAATGTCAGCTTTGTAATAATAAACCAGGAACAAACAAATGGGACTTGCCATGGATTCCCGGGGACCATAAGAAATATTGTCTGCGTAGTTATTTGCTGAAGCAGATATTAAGTGATTCATTTCTGCTGCTGGTTTCCAGGTGATGTTTTAATGTTAGCCTGTGACAGCTGCATACTTTTTTTTTTTAAAAAAAAGGCAGTCTTAGTAGTGAATGAAAAAATATGCAAGTGACTTATTTAGACCACACAAGTATGAAGAGCATCTTGGTTAACAGGAACACTAAAGTGGCACCAGTGGGAGTTCAGAAAAGATAAAAAGGATATTCTTATCGAGTAGCTTATCAGTGGACTAAAACACAGTATTTAATAATGCCTCTTCCAGACATAAAAACTTAATGAGAAAAACTTGTATGAAAGTCTAGAAGAGGTTGTTTTGGGAATGTGTGTGTTTTCACGCCCCATTCTCTTGTTAGACGCATGGCTTTCAGTTATTTTCATATCACAGAAATGCCATATCAGATATAAATATCAAATATTTTCCTATTAAAGAAGTCTAGTTGCCAAGAGGCAACTAGAGAAGGAATGGGAAAGACCTTAAATAGCTGTTTGGTATTCATTTATGCAGTGCTGAAAAGCCATATAGAAAGTCTAGGACGAAATTATTTAGAGTCCCATAAAAATAAGTAAGATTTGTTATTGCAAGAAAATTGTTCTTATGTAATACTCATTCCACACTCCATTTAATACAATTTCAGTACTGTTCTATCTTAGTTTCATTATTTTATGGTTAAGAGGGTTCTCAAGCTCAGCCCAGTAAAAGTTGGGGGTGTGTGTACTTTTCCGCAGGATCAGTAGACTTGAACTTATCAAATTCTCAGGCCATTGTGGAAAGGGACTGTTAGAATTTTTATTTTTTCTGTCTTTAGCAGTTAGAGAAGCATCTAATGTCTTGCATCAGATAGTGTTGCTATAATAGATGGTGTGTTTTATTTAACCAGCTAGCTTCTGGCCTGGAACAAGGCAGAATAAAGCTAATTTTTTAAAAGTTTTTAACTTCATGACTGAAAGTGGATAGAGCCTGTCAGTGGGACAGGGCCAGTTCCCGTCTCTGAGTGATTAGCAGCTTCTCATGTGGGAATAAAGAGCAGAATGAAGTGCATCTGTGCCATCCCTCCTGAAGGCCATCAAGGTTTATTCAAGAGTGAAGGATGTGGAGCAGGATGGCTTCAGCAGAAATCTCTGGTTTAGAGAAAGATGGTGTAGTGCTTGTGGGGAACCCGGCTGGGAAAGATTGTGGGGTAAGCAGATTGAAACTGAAATCATCCTTGAATCCTCTCTTTTGTTACTCAGTTTTGAGTTTGGGCTTTGCTTGGTTGGGTGGTTTTCTTAGGGGAGGTGGGGGGTTGTTTGGGGTGTTTTTGGCTACGATAGGCTTTTTTTTTGGATTTCGTATTACCCTTTCTCTGACCTTTGTTCAAGAATAGTACGTATGCTATGGTTATGGTGGCAGGGATGAGATTTTTTTCTTCCCTGAGGGTCTCTGTTAGCCCTTTATCTGTTGTCCAAAGATTATTTTTATTCTCATCTTTGTAGATTCATTTGTTTATAATGCTCTATACGTTAGGAGTTTTTACTTTCATCTGAAAACTAATTTCAGACACTCAAACCACTAGATGTTCTATTTCCCAACAGTATAGCAGGAGAAATTAAAAAGAAAACAAACCAGTATGCTGCTGAGGCACCAAGGTGCTCTTACCTAACTAATCAGTATTCAACCATTAATTCTGTTCATTTTCAGAAAACAAAATCTATTTCTTCAAGGTTGCTGTGAAAAGGTATTCACATACCCAGATAGCTTATGGGCATTATCATGACTTGTGAATTGAATTAGTCTTTTACGGGGAGTTCCGTTTCTCTCATTTCCTGATTTGTATCTGCATAACTTATGGCAAGGGTGCACTGACAATGCGCTTCATTTGGAGCTGTCTTTTTTTGTGTGGCGTGGCAGTGACCATCGGCGCCTGAAAACAATAACAATAGTTCAAGAGTCTGATAGGTGTTCGCTGCTTTATGTGTTACATAGACTTTTCCTCCAAAACCAGGTTTTTCATCATTGGTACTTGGCATCACTGATAGGTTGTCAGTGGGAAAAAAAAAGATTTGAACATGGACATGATAAATGAATTTCAAAGTGCACGGTGTTGCCTTAGAAGGTTTATAAGCAGCATTGCCTGGGTAGATTACACTGTGGTTACCGGCATTTTACATGTTATAGTAATAAATGCAGATGCTTCATCTTTATCTCTATTACACACACTGACATCTGCCATAAGTATTATATTTGCTTGCTGAAAAAGAGCTTTTCCCAGCAGCCTTAATGGGGCACAGCTACATTCTGAAATGAGCCTTTTTTTCCACATTAGCCACATTTATTATTGACTCCGGCAGAAGTTTTTTCACATCTACCAATTCAGAAATTTAACATGTTCACCTGCAGGAGATTGAAATTCAGATCACTGCAGGAAAATTAAAGCTCAACATTTGCAGATAGACTCTATTTCACTGAATGTGATGGATGTGGATATAGATTCTCTGTACACTGAATAGGCTGCAGGTAAAAGCAAGTATTCTGTCTTGCACTGAACGTGATGAATGTGAGACTTGAATGCCTGGATATTGAAAACACACACTGCTTGAATGGACAGGTATGCCGTATCCACACTTCTGATCTCTGCTGCATACCTATCCACACCAGTCATTTGCTTTGATGCCTGCTGTGTGCCAGATTGCAAGTCTAGTATAGGGGGAATTCAGTGTGAATCTAAAACGCAGGATTTCTGGGCCACTAATTGAGACAACACGGGAAATATTAAGGAGCATCTGCTACCTATGCTCACGTATTTTAAAATAAAAAAAGCAGGGGAAGTTTCATCCTTTCATTAGTTTGCTAGCCTTTGGTGTATGAAATAAATATGGGATGTTTTTTGGTGTTCAGAGTTAGTTTTCTTGAAGGGACCAGTTGTTGGCAGCTGCCTCGCAGTGATGCAGGATACCTGCTCTGCTTTTCCCACTTCCCTGCTGGCCGTGTTGAACGTGAATGGACCATTATTGGTTGGTCATGGTCCAGGAGCTGCTTCAAGTTTCTTACAACGTCACAGTCTGGAACTGAGCAATTTTCCTTGGAAAACACCAGTATAATCTCTCTTGCAGCGAGAGGAGACTTGTTAAGATGAAGCTGTGTGATCTGGTGGGCTGAACAAAGGACTACTTTTGTCTCTGACGTGGGCTTCTTTTTGTAGCATTTTCAGAGTTGCACAATCGAGGCCTTTCATGCTGTACAGCCAGAATCTAGAGAAGCTGGGCACTTGCAGTTTCCACTGGAAACAATGAAAGCATAGCAACTCTGAGAAAAGCATGCCACTTTTAATTTAGGAAAGTAAACAGAAATTATGGGGCTATTTGGAAATAGAAGACTGATCTAGAATCAATATTTGTAGCCTTTGAGAAGGGGCTTAAAATCTGGGATGGAGCAGAAAGACTAGTACTAAAATGATGGTTAAGAAGAGAATGACAGGCTTCAAAGAGCTATTCAATTTGTCAAGAATTATACTATATACTCTTCTCCCCAGCCATCCCGAGGGCTTTCACGCTGTCCCTTGGCATGCTCTTGCCAGCCATGTGTCAAGACCCTTTAAAGGTAAAAATGATTCAAATGGAAGACTAGCATCAGGGTGGAGTTTGAAGAAGAAAAAAGTAAAAGATAATTGATTCAGAACAGAAAGGGGAGTTGCAGAGGCTTAGCTGCTCCAAAACAGAATCTCAGTTTTATTACATGGAGTAATTGCAATTCTCAGTGACACACCTCCGCTTCTTTTCTGACTTGAGTTTCTGCAGTCATTGCTGATAAAATACTAAAAAATTACTTTTAAGGCCCTCGGGGTGACAAGGGACTGTTGGGATTTACAGTGTTGATTAATAGAGTATGAACTGTCAAATCTGAAAGGCAGCTATCCAAAAATGCCAGGAAGATCCTTCTGACACACAGAGTGTGCATGTACGTGAGCTGCTTGAAATGATTATCGTAATGATAGTAGTCATGTAAGGCTTAGTGCAGTGTGCAGCATAGTCCTGTGTGTTAATGTGACAGCATTTTTCAGGTTGTTCTTGACAAAGCATATGATCATACAACCCCACAGGACGCAGTACTGAGTGAATACACTTAATGACATATCGGTTGTCTCAACAAGCCTGCTACCTTGCAATTCTTCTTTCTGCCATTAAAGCAAAGGCCTGATACAAGCATCTTTTTCAGTGTCCCACCACTTCTCATACAGCCTTTTGAAAGAACTCTGGGTTTTCAGAGTGTCCCTTCATTTTAGGAACACAGTGTGCTTTCTGAGTAGCACAATTCTGAATTTAAATTTATATCCCAGTGAAATGGGTTGGAAACATCAGCAGGTGTTTTGCAGAAGAACAGCAAAAGGCTAAGTAGGGGCCATGCCAGGAAAGTGTACAGGCATAAGAAGTGCCAAGAAATACTTCTTTCTGTACTCTTCAGATTTATATAAGCTGGTGTTAGTAGTCTAATTTGTACTGTACATGTGCAAAAGGATAAAGTTCTGATGACCTTTCCTTAATTTTTTATTCCATAATTTTTCAGTGAACAATGAAATAACATAGAGTGTTTCCCTATTGATTTCTTCACTAGAAGTCCGATGGTGTAGTAAGTATCATACGTGGGACTTTCAATGTAAACTTCAGAGCTGCAGGTTTAACAGGTTCTGCTAAGCTAAAAAGAGACTTTAGGGCCTGAAAAGGCTGCAGACTAAATATTCATTCCTTTCCTTGATGGGCTGAAATAGCTATGTGGGTATATTTGACTTAACATCAACATTGCGACTAACCTAAGTCTCTTAACAAACGAACAAACAAAAAACCAAACCCAACCAAACCCCAAACTTAAAAAAGGCCCCTGCCCCCTCACCCTTCCTCCCACTGTTAGCTTTCTCTAGGTACAGAGCAGACAGATATATTCAAGAAAGAGAATTTCTCTTGGAAATGTAGCATGGATTCTTGCTTGAGAAATGAAGGGGTTTGTTTTCTTTTTTTCATACGCAAAGAATAAAGTAATATAAACATAGAAGTATTTTTGCTTTTCAAAGCCAATCAATAGAAATTGATTTCACGTACAGCATACATTTGTTTTAATGGCTTAGTCTGCGTGTATAAGGAGCACATGTAATTGGTAATAACTATGAAGCAGAAAGAGATCTGGGGAACTCTATTTGGTAAAAGTACTTCAGTAGAACTGTTTAAAAATTATACCATTTTTTTATAAGTCTCATGGTGTTTTCTGAAGTACTTTAAATTTCCAGTGTGAAAGAGACATTTGAATTATTTGTTTTGAATTGTGTTTACCTAGTGCCCCATGAAAATAAGTTCACTTATGACTTCACAGAGCAAAACAAGAAACAGGAACAGTCCTGCTTGATAATAAGAATTAGAATAACTTCTGATTTGTCTGTAGACATTTGCAGCTGTAAATGGCTGTTGTTATTAAGAAATATGTAACCTGTTTAAAGTTGTATTTCTGGATAAAGTTAGGAGTTGACAGTTCAGTATGTGAGATGTGGTGTGAACTATAGACAAGAGTGCACTAGGAGGGCAGGCTGCGGGTTTATGGGTGGAGACGCATTAGCACTTTATCTGCTGTTTAGAGATGGTGCGTTTGAAGCAACATAACTGGACATGTAAGTGCATTGGGAAACACAGTTTTGTCTTAAATGTAATATTATGAACCTTAAGCACATTCTATATTTTGAGTAACTTACAGTTTTGCTTTTTTTTATTAATTTATTTGTATTTTCTTCAAATTGTGCTTAGAACTATTTAAAATACGTTTTTAATGTACTCTTATTTAGACCAAAACTAAAAAATAAATATAAATCCCCAAACTGAAACCCCCTTTCTTTTCGACAGGCTCATGGATCAGAAAAGAGAGAAGCAGAATCTCTCAAAATTTCCAGTAATGCTTGAGCCATAGCAGCTAAATACAGTTAATTTTCTCTTTACTTCTGAAACTTTCAAGCTGTTTTATGACAGCCATCGCAGTCTGTGCTTTATGCACATATACAGCTTGATAAGAGGGAAAATTACAAAACTGGAGAAGATTAATTTTGCCTTGATTGACCTTGGACTCTTAATTGCTGGTTAGTGAAGAAACACTCCTTTGAAGTGCAAAAGCAGTCACTGCGTTTAAAGACTTGGACTGCCCAAGTGGGAAAACAATCTCTGGCTATTTTTCATTGAAAAAGTTGATCTGTAAATGATAATCAAAGAGCAAGCCATTCAAGGGTTTCTTTTCCTCTTGTTCTTTTAAATACTTTCTGTTCTTATTCTGCATTCCTTATGCTACGCTTTGGCATTTGGAGATGAATGCCATCTCATATGGTGACAATAAGGCCAATTCAGTGCCCTTCTGTAGGACATTAGACTGTATGTCCCGCTCCACGTAAGGGATTAATTAAATAGCTGTGAATGGATATTTGAGACAGAAAGGTCACTGTCAGCACTTTGTGTGCTTACACTAACCAGTTATGTTAGGAGAATAAAATGATGCATTAAGCATAATAAAACGTGAATTTGAAATGCCTCAAAATACTCAGTTATTGTCAATTAATTGACTTAGTGGTGTTTTATGTAAATGATTTGCTTCAGACTTTGTTAATGACAAAGTATTTTTGACAAGGTATTTATTTTCTGAGCAGCCTGATTCAGAGTTGTCTTGTCAGGTGGTCATCCTTTGATTGTGTAATCGTATTTATAACTACTTTATATCTGTCTATATTATCAACCTGTACCGCCTAAAATATGTATTTGGAAAAGCACCATGTCTAAAATCCCTTTTGGAAGAAGGTCTTACTCTCAGTTGCTACCATTTTGTAATGTAAAGAGGAGCATAAGAGAGAGGTGGGTAAAAACCACTATTCCTACGCACTGATGAGGAAGTTGACCCCTGCATATACGTCTGTGTCTTGGCCATATTGATCATGCCGTCATGTTCTCTTCCTTCTTTATTCGCTTGTACAGCACTCGGGGTGAGGGAGCAGAGTTGGGGCACAACCGAAACCTTGCACAATTTGTTTGCCCTGGTCTGAGTTTACTGTAAATGCCAGTAAATCTCTCCTGCCTGCTCTGCCCCACTGCTGCAACCTCTTCTGGGCCACATTACCTGCTTACTAGCCGTAGGTCGAGAGGTTAAATAACAGAGGGTCTCCACCAAGAAAGGAAAGACCATCTTCTTCATGGCCCTGAGTGCACCAGACTTCTGTGTGTGCCCTTCTACATGTGCCCTGTGATGGCTGTGTGAAGCTGCAGTGACCACTGTAGGTTCTTCTGTACATCTTTATTGGCAGATGGGCTGCAAATTGCAAGCCCTGTTGGCCACCAGCTCTGAGTTACAAACTGGCTGCTTTCTTTTTGATTGTCACTGATACAAATTGAATACCACTATTCTGGGCGCTGTAAGAATGGATAATAATGGCAGTCTTTGTCAGAAAGAGTTATCAGTCTAGATTGTTTTGTGGGTAAGTGATGAGGCAATAGACTGCTAATGCACAAATTGTTTGGGGACATGGGAAATATTTAAGTACTACTGTCGTGATGTTTTCTATGCTCAATTTACTGGTATTATTATGTCATACTGGTGAGTTCATCACCAGGCCTGCTCATATTGCTCTGTATTTATAATAACTAATACAATTTAGTTTCTGTGCTTTTCCTTGTAATGATTTCGTTTTTACAATGTATTCTTTTGGGTTTGTTTTTCTAAAAAAAAAAAAAAAAGGAGAGTGAGCGAGCAGAAATCCTGACTGTTGTTTGGGAAGGTTGTTTGCCGCAGTTTTTAATACCTGCAGATGAAGATATTTATTACATGTATTCAGCTGTTTTTTTCTCTCCACAAGAGTTTATCACTTTAGTACTGTAGGGTAAGACTTTAATTGCATTCATTATATTTGGCAGAGGATTGGCTAGGATAGCCTCTAAGGATTAAAACTGTTTATCTGGGTATGAAAGAATCATTTGGTAATCTGCCAGAGCACTCTTGTTGTAAGGGGAGGTTTTCCTGTCAAACTGAAGAACCACTCAGATAAACAGGCTTTCTGGGCAGCTTTCTTTGGTGCATGAATTCGTTGGCTTATGACACCCGTATCTCGAGACACTTGTGTTACCTGGTCTGCATCAGATACTTGTGCTGACATATGAAATGTTTGTATTTCAATCCTTGAGGCTATGTAAACATTCTTTCTTATTGTATTACAAATACATCGTCAGAGGTTGTTTTGGACTTTCTTTTCATGGTTTTCCTCCTCAGCTGATAAATGAGTCTCTTGACAAGAACAGCTCTTTCAGTATATGATAACTGGTAGCTCTTATTGGTTGTAAAACAGGAGCCACATACGTAGAGCTGTTCTTTGTCTTCTGGAACTTCATGGGTTACCCAAAAGTATAATTTCAATCGAAAGAAATGCATAATGCATGCAGAAAGTGCCACAAAAGATGCATTCTTCTTTTTTGTGCAAGGGAAGGCAAATAATTAAAAACAATCTACTGAAGCAAGGAAAAAATAAATATAATAACTAATTTATGTGTATAATTAAATAATAACTAAATTAATAATTAAGACAGTGGCTATTATTTAATAGTTCATTTTGGTTTTGTGTCTGGTTTGTTCTCAGTACAAGAGAGGAAGATATGTGCTCTACTCATGCAATGGGAGATCATTGTTTTAAAACTTTAAGTGCCTTTTTAGCAGAGGAAGACAGCATTTGATATTAAACTGTGATGAACTTCACTTAATAAATCTGAACTTGTTTTATGGAATAGTGCTGACAGACAAGTAACATAAACCTTTATGTGTAGAAACTTGCTTTTGTAGGAAGGCTCTGCAACAGTGCAATGTCAGGCTCTGGCGTTGTCAGCAGAAGACTTACTGGAAAAATATTATTTCGTTTATGAGTTTATGCTGCATCTTTGATGCACCATGTAAAATTAACTTTTATCTCTCGACAAGATCTAAAACGTTTCCAACAGTTCACTTAAAAGGGTGGGGAAAAAGAACAGTGTGTTAACTAAGAAGATGACATACTGCCTGAGGCAGTCTGCTTTTCTCTTGGCTCTAGGAGGAATTTGCTGTCTCCTAAAGGTCTAATTCTTTATAAATGTGGTTTGTTTTTTTTTTTTTTCTTTTTAAAAATACCTAGCTCTGGTCTTCTCAGATATTTTATGAGTGCCAGTTGCCAAAACAAAAGAATAAAGAAAAATAACCCATATTTCTGGATGAGGTGCATCATCTGCTAGCCCGCCTCATCTTCGGTTTAAGTACTGTGTTTGGCCCGTGCAGCTCTGGGGAGTGTTCTGATCCTGAAACAACGGGAATCCATAAGAGAAAATTGATCTGGTTTTAAAACATGGGAGGTGATGTCTCTCACAAGTGCTTTTCATTGAGAAAATGATAATTGAATAAAGTTTCAGTAGCAGTGGTTAAGCTATCATGTCTGTGACAGAAAGAATCTAACAGCTGTCTGCCCCAAACAAAGGGATCGTTCTCCGAGTTTTAGGGCAATGTTATACCACAGGTCTTGGCTTTACAAGTGTATTTATGGACAATGAAACAGTCTCCTTCATGACACTAAGAATCGGGAATGGCAACAAATCCTAATCTGTTAGCAAAGAAAATTTTCACTGAAAAAGTGAAGAAGTCTTGAATATAGTGTGACTTCATGTGCAGTATGCCTCTCTATTTAAAAGGCGGTCCAAAGGACTTTGATTTCACAGTGTGAGGCTAATCAGAAGCCTGATGCTATTTTGAAAATCACCATGGGAATGTCTACAAATAATAACCATTTCTGTGCAAATTAAAATATAAATGAACTTCTACGTAAACAGTGTCATCAACTTTAATGTTGAAAATGCTACTGAGCTTTAATGTGTTTTTCTGTCCACTTAGACAGATATTCTCAGGCATAATACTGGGCCTCAGCATCTGTTTTGTCCTCCTGTAGAAACTGATCCAAAGACCACAAAAGTCTTACTGAGTTGTGAAATTTGGATCTGATATCCATCTTATTTTATGGGTTTTTAATGAGGATTATTTGGGGTAAAATTCACTTCCTTGCATGCCACAGAAAAACATTTTAATTAGGAATTCTGTGTTGTTTTTCTCAGCTTTGTCTTCTGTGGCACCTTCCCATTCCCATGAAGTGAGTCTAAGGTTGGAAGAGTGTGGGAATGGATCCATGTGCCACATCCTGATGCCTCTGAAGGTTATGTAGGTGGAAGAGATGTATGAGTGAGGCCAGCAAAGCAGGGTGTATCTATGGTCAAACATTCTTCCCATCACTTATGTATGGAAAAAAATAAAACCATTTGGTGATGATATGATAAGAGCTGGAAAAGAGTAGGAAGATGAGGATGCACAAGGGAAAAAGGGAATCAGAATAGGAGTACCTGTACTTTGTCCTCCCTGTGCTACTGTAGCCCTTAAATCTAACACTTGAAAGATCTCTCTTCTTTCTCAGGTGGTGGAATGAGCCATCTCTACATCTCTGTTACGCTCTTCTACTTGCAGGCAGCTCTGGCTGCTTTGGCACTCCTGTGGCTGTACATTTGTCTACTGGGTTTGTGTAGATTTGTTTTAAAATAGGGTATTATTTTTATCATCATTATAGAAGGCAAAATGTTACAGACTTCCACATAGTTCTTTAAAATTTGGAACAGATTTTTTATTTATATTTAATTCAAAATCATAGGAATGCCAGCTTCTCGGGTTATGAAATCCCGAGTGCACCTAGCACTTCATAATTCCTGTGCAAAATAGGCAAGATTACACTTGCAGCCAAATTCTTGTACTTGGGCACAGTCTTAGTGTCATGACTTAAATTTTAGGGAAGGTGATAGCAGAAACATTGGCATACCTTAACTCAGTATTTAGCACCAAATGATGAAAAATATTACTAGCTTTGGAAATGCCTTCCTCTTCCAGTGATGCTGTTCATCATGGTTTAAGGTATTCTCGCTGTATTGAAAGGTTTACCATTCAGTCCATTGCAAAGCAGTAATAAGAATGCATGAAATCAGTGAAAATAATTGCTTCTATCACCTCATTAAGGTTTTTTTTGTTGATTTGACTAGCTGTACTTGTTTATCTCAAGGACATTATTTTTAACTTTGAAACACATTTTGCAGATATTTGACTGTGCATTCTTTCTGAGTGAAAAGGGACTGCCGCCATTTTTTAACTGCTGTTTTGAAGGAGACTGTTTTCAGCGAAAGTTTTGTTGATCTGACTATTTGTGCTTTGAAATGTACAAAAATAAAATGTTTCAGTGGATTTTTTTTTTTTTTTTTTTTTTTTTTTTTTTTTTTTTTAGGAATGGTCTGTTGCATGAGATGATTAAACCAACGGGCCAACTTGTAAACATCTGACTTGGTGGTTAAGTGTAGTCTATGTTCAGCATATAGATCTAGGACGTTTTTCAAGTAACTGTGGAGCCCTTACTGGCTTAGGTTACCTATAGCTTAGGATCTCAGAGGGAGCTCTGTTTGTTGTAACTCTGTGAATCAAAAGGCCATTAACTGGAAGGGTCAAAGGGTTAATGGAAGAAATAGTCTTGGCCTGCCATTATCTTGCAACGTTCTGCGGGAACTGGGGAAAGATAACACTTGCTCCCCTATTTCTGTAGGTTTCTAAAAAGGTGACCTCACTGTTAGGTGACCAAATAAAAGATTTAATGCAAATACAGAGGCCAACAGAAATGAACTTGCTCAAGCTGCTAGCGGGGAGCCACGCTCCATTAAACGACCACTTCGGTAGCATCAGGTCAAATTCTTCTTAGTTGAGTAAAGGTCATAGAGATTGTATTGCTTAATTGCCTGACTTTCTCTTTGTGCGTACTGTTGTTATCCTTTCATGTACTCCAGGAGAAGATCACTTACTTTCTCTGGAAGTTGGGTATATGGCAGATAGAACATGGAGACAGATAAAAGGAAATCTTCAGCTCAGTATCAAATCAGTGATATACTGACAACTAAATAATTTTCTACAGTGTTTAAAAATGCTTGAAAAATACTTGAAAGCATTAAAACCAAAATGTGTAGCTTTCTTCAAGATACACATGTAGTTCTTTAAATACACAGGAATATGTTTATCTTGCCTCTATGAACAATTTCTGATCAGAAATTTCATGAAGCTGTTCTACATGTTATAAATTATTTTATTAATTATTAATGCTTCTTATAACCTCAGCTTTGATGCTTGGTTAGTCTTTTGGAAAAATCAAAACAAATATAAATCATGAAGGTAGTCCATGATATGTTGTATAAAAAGCTCACTCTCTGATAGAGCGGAACATAACTAAGTAAGGTGACATTATATCAGAAAATTGGAGATGCTGCTATGCAAGAAAGATTAGATTCACTTTTTGACCTCTGTGTTGCGTTTGGTATCAATTCTAGATGCCCATGTAAGTTGTGAGGAGAATGACAGAGGTATCAAAAGCCAAAAAGAATGAGAGGAGGGTCCAGACTAAAGTTTTAAAGAGATAATATGCTGGTGGTTTGGCGGGTTTTCCCTCCTTTAGTTTTAGGCTTGTAAATCAGATTGGGTTTGTGAAAGCCAATGTGAATTGAGTTGTTAGCCACATGAATTAGATTCAGTGTGGATGTGAAAAGTTGAATTGATGCATGAAGTTTAAGTTTCTTGGTCCAAAGGGTAGAAAGTAGTACTTCTTAATAGAATTTTTAATACTGTGCTAAGCATCAACATAGTCTCAATAGCCTCAGTTTAAATCTGGCTTAGAACTGGATTTGGAGTAAATTAACTGATTGTGACTTCAGATTAAAATACATGTGCAAAAGTGGATGATAACGCATATGTGCACATACGTATATGTAGAGAGAGTTTATCTAAAGCATATTACAAAGAGAAGTCTCAAAGAGGAGTGTGTCCTTTGGGGTTTTTTTGAGCCTAAACCAGGCTGGAGTCATCACTGATGTTATTAACAAAGCTGTATTCTAAGCTGAATGAAGTACAAGTGTCCTTTTGATACTTCTCCCTAAAAATACTTCAATCTGGAAGGGGTCATGGGGCGCGATGAGGCTGATGGATAGGTAACAAACCAAGTACCAGCGTTATGCCCACGGCATTATGTATTCTGGCCAACTGCGTAGCTGTGTTGTTCATCCCCAAACTATGTGATTTTGAAGTTAGCTTGAGGTTATTGATGGTGTCAGTTATTGCTGTCACTTGATTTCACTAATTCTAACAAGAAAACCAGGTTTGGATAAAACAAAGGGAAGAAGAGTTGCTCTTGTCTTTAATATTATCCCAGATGGCTCTGTCCTCTTCCCCTTTGCCTTATTTTGGGCCATGTATTAATTCAGTTTTCCTTTTTTTTTTTTTTTTTTTTTTTTTTTTTCATCTCCATTACAGTAAGATGCATTAGTGAACAGGGCCACTCTCTTGTTTGTAAAAGCCCCGTTGTGGATAATATTTTGCAGAATTCTGCTGTTATCTTTGTCACCTGTCAGTTTTTCATTCAGTTTCTTTTCAAGTTGTACTATTTCTTTCCCAGTGCATCACTTCCCATATGTTAAACCCCCTGGTTCTTAAAATTGCAAGTGCCTTGACTATTTTATTCCTGCCTAATGAATATGGTGATTGGATAAATATGATATGATGAAAGGGATGTGCCACCCGTGTTAACCTTATGCTAAGCACAGAAGACACTTTGGGGAAAAGCATTAGGCCATTCCTAGCTGCAATTAAGAAAGAAGACTAAACTTATAAATTTTAAATAGTTGTTGAAAACTGCCTTCAGTCATATGACCCTCATCATATGGCTTCTTACTTCACTGCACTTAACTGAAATTTGTGATGAGTCCTGTTAAACAGTTGTGCATTTTTTTTAAAGGTTGCTGCAAATTCTTACAACAGCTTTCTTTTTTGTTTGCTGCTCTCGTTGGTTTTGTTATTCTGTTTATAGCTGAATGCTAGTCTTTTTCTTTTGGTATGTTGATTCATAATGCTGCTTGTGACAGGAAATTACATACGACTTGTGAAAAAAACCCAACATGTAACTTCTAATAACTTTAGTTTAATGGTAGAAGAGAAAACAGACTTGCGGTTTTTCTGTCATGTTCACATCCATGAGTTGATTCTTGCTATGTGTGTCCTATAGAAGTCGCATAACCTTAACAAACAAAATAATTCTCTGTCTTTTCAGGTGAATAAATATTGTTCATAAAGATAAACAATTAATTCGCTGTTATTCATTGCAAGGGAATAAATATTAATTGTGTCGCTACATTGATTATTTCATAAATAAAATTCATGCCAAGTTGTTCTTGACCCTTTAAAAGATTTTAAACACTTCCTCCATTCCCCTGTAAAAGATCCTTTCTTACTTATTTTGGCTTCTGTGATCTTAAACCAGCAGACTTTGCCTTTTTCTAAGGCTGGTGGTTAATTGGACAAAGCATTTCTTCATTCGTGTATCAAAGTCTTCTGTCTGATTTTTCACTTTGTGGAAAGTCTTTGAACTTCTGTTGGAATGTCAGATCCCTAAAAAGACTGTGTTCAGGGAACCCAAATTTTTTTTGCCCTGTTTCAGGGGTTGGGGCAATAAATGATTTTTAGGCTTGTCTCTGAAAACTGCACAGCTAATTCTACCTACTTCAGTTATACTGGCCACAAATCTCCAATAACTTGCCTTCTCTTTCATAGAGAATGTGTGACCTTTTTGACTGATGCATAAATGAAGGAACAACACACATGAAGTCTGTCAAAAGTGTTTGTGTGTGACCGCCTTTCTTGGGCAAATGAGAGAGAGGGAGAACTGAAGGTTGTAAAGTCCAGTGCTGAGGCGGCTGCTGGGAGATTCTGTCAGTGAGGTGGATCAGAGTGTTGTGCTTTTGTAGCCCCATAAAGAGTTACTGGGGGAGCAGTGGCTCCTGGAGGATGAGCTGTAGTGTACAACGTGCACTTGAATGTTTATACCTGTCAACAGCCTTGAAGGGGCAAAGGATGTGGCAGAGCACCCCGTTAGCTTTTTGTGCCAAGAAGTGGAAGAACATAGTATCCCTTAAAATGCAGTTGAGGGGCTGCAAGATTAGGAAGGGGTGAAGTAATATTTTTTTATTTCCCCCAAATGCCCTGCTCTTTAAATGCTGAAATGAAATTTCAAAGACATCAGGAAATTCAGAATGAATCTTTACTATGTTACTTTCTTAGAAATTTATCTTACAAATAAACCCTTTCATATGAAGTTTTCAGCTGTTCTTGTAGGAGAATCCTGTGTTTTGGAAATAATTTTTTACTACCTGCACTTTTTTAGTCTCTGTCACAGGGTAAACCACAAATATTTTGTAGATACTGTATTTTGTAGTTGTGAAAGCATCTGACAGGATAACTACTAATAGTGGTGCGCTTCTCTAATCTGTGTTTTCTGACACAGATCTTTTATCTTGTCTCTGAGAGAGATTTCTTTTTTTTTTAACACACACCACCCCCCACCCCCCCGTATTATCTGGTATGCTTTTTTTGCTGTACATCTTTGGCACCCAATAACCCATACAGAATTTTGTTTAAGACAAAAGAGTGACTCCAGCAGAAAATAAGTGGAGCCTTCTACTGTGTAAGTTGTAATTGAGGTTATGGCACGGCATATTGCCTTTGGCAGAGTTCTGTTACTGAGAAACTGAAACCATGATTTTGAGGCTGCTGCAGTGTAAGCAAAATGAATTAATTATTAGAGACATAGGAAGAATTAGAGGAAAAGAGGAACAGCTTCTTGAGTGAAATACGATGTATTGACTTTTGGAAAAAGAGAGGAACAGAGCAAACAACTTAGCAATGAATAATCCACTTTCACATAACTAATGACTTCTTTGCAGATCTACGAGAGTTTTTCTGCTGGTTGGGTTGGCTCTCTAAAGTCTATCAAATCTATCTTAGAAAATATATTTTTGTTCAATAACTCTTCCTTTGGTTTTAACTGTGACTTTCTGACGAGGGGCTTGTCAGATATCAAGCCGCTGCTGTCTGTGAGGAGGCTTAAAATATATTTTTAAATTAATTGCAAGAGCTCTCACCTCAAGAAAAGAAAACAAGTGGAAAAGAAAGAAAGAAAACTTGTGGGTTTTTGATGGATTAGTGGAAAATATTGGCCTGATTAAGAAAACATACTAAGTTTATTATTTAAGGGACATGGAATATGCTATTGAAGTAAAACTTTACAGGTATGTGCCTCTTAATCATTTGCTGAATGAAGTCTTTCTTTCACAGGGGCACACAGTACTTGAATTTTGATTTTTTTTTTTTTTTTTTTTTTTTTTTTTTTTTCCTTCTTATCTGCTTTGGAAGAATGTTTATTTACACTCTTGCATGGTCCCCAGTGAGTTTAGATCTGTACAGGAAAATAGTGAATCTGTGCTTGGATTTTCCTACATCTGCTGATGTAACTTTATACCCTACGAGCTGTCTTCTAGAGGTGGCAAGAAGGGTGGATAATAGGGACTATTAGACATGTATAATATGTAGCAAACCTGGCCTTTTCTCATTTTTGCCTGTCTTGCACTTTATTACTTTGTTGTTTACCATTTCTTTGTTTCTACAGTTTTATTTTTAAAATTTCTCATTAAGCTCTGTTATTTTGATCAGACATCAGTAAAGCCCTTATTTGTTATTTTCTGAGGCTCAAGGAATGCTGTGAGTCTCCCTACACTGGCAAAAATCGATTTTTTTTTTTTTTTTTTTTTTTTTTTTATTCTCCCAGTATCCTGACATCTCATCATCTCACGGTTCTAAAATGTTCAGTTTTGGTAGTAGGAAGATGCTCTGTGAGTATCACAGATGGATCTGATCAGTTCAGCCTCTCTTTACTCTGATAAGGAGGGAGAATCTGCTATCATACAATGTTATTCTTCAGCAGTCCACAGTAATTGGGGCTTATAGTCAAGCCCACTGCCTCTGCACTTAGTGTTTTTATAATGTGAGAGAGATTTTGCGAGCATATAATTAGGTCACAGATTTGCATGGTGCTTTTAAGAGTTTGCAGTAGTACCCTTATCTCCTTGGTTTGCTTGTTAAAGTAATTTTTAAATGCAAGAGGGATGTATATTTGCAGCTGTCATTTATATATAGCAATAGTTTTCAGCTTGTAAGAAAATTGAAGTTTGTCAGAAAATACAAAAGGGCAAATGTTATCTTTTAGAATCTTTGATATGTCAAATAAAACTGTCTGTGGCGGTATGAAATTTAAATAACTGTTAGTAAAATAGTTAAGATCCATGCTAGAGAAGCTAAGACAAGAGGAAAACTTTTAAAGAATCCTGTCTTGAAGTCAAGGCTTAAAAACCCCCCATACATAATTTCTCTATGAGGTCAGAATATGAATTTTGTTGAAAGTCAGTTGGACTTGTGCATTTGAAAAAGACACCTTTAAAATTGTATGTGGTATATAATGAAATAGTGTAAATGTTGTAAATGCATGTATTAATATGTTTAACAATTAAGTTTAAATTGTTAGGATGATTGAAGAAGTAGGGGAACAATGATTTTTCATGTTCTTCCACTGATTTTTTTTTTTTTTTTTTTTTAATATGCTTGATATTTTTATAACAGACTCTAGCTTACCTTTCTTTTTGTGGTGCTAACACTCTGAATTGAAAATCATGGCATAGCTCAAGGACGAGATGGATTGAAGTGCTTTTTATTACTGATTGTTCCCAGGCAAAATGTTTTAAGCAAACTGGGTAATGGAAGGAAATTACGTTATATGGAGTGCTGGCCTTAAAGTGATCTTTCTATTACGCCTTCTGATAAAACAAAATTGCGTTTGAGTTGTGTAAAATGATAAAACAAACGAATAATTGCAGTGTGTAAACAAGAAGGGAAAAAGTACATTTTGACTGGTTAAATAAATAAGCTAGTAATCCACAAAGTTGAAGAGGTTTTTACTTTAAGATACTTGATAGAGGATATCCAGTATCCTGGAAGGCTACTAAAAGAAACCAACTTGTAATTTTGAAGGGGTCTGAAAAAACTGACAGATACAAGTTAACAGCTCACCAGAAGTCTGTAGCCTTTTGTATCAAAGGGCCTGTGTCACAATTTCAGAAGCAAAGTTTAAAGGCTGAAGTCCCCCACAAGCATCTACAAATTTTAGCAGTTTTGAAAAAAGACAAGGACGCTGGCTGGGTGAGACTGAAGATGAGATAAGCCCAGTGTCGTGTCAGGGGCCAATGAGAATATTCCCAAATCTCCGAATATTCTCCCATCTTCCAGATATTTGTAATGGAGGCTTCCACAGCCAACGGTATTGTTGCATTTTTTTTTTTTTAATAACTTTTACAAAATGTTAGTTTCCTGAATGTCTCTTGTTGCTTTTGAACTCACGTAATGCTTTGCATTTGCAGCATTCTGTCACATTTTTTTCTACCGTTTTATTGCATGTTTAATGAAGAACCGTATCCCCTTGTTTTTATTCTGTTGGGGTTTTTTTCAACCTCCTTGCTGCCTGTTATATTTGACTCTGGTTCCTGCATGTGAGGAGCTGCTGCTTAATCACCTTCTCCAGGCCCCTCCAGTTACTCTGGTCCTTCATCACATTTTTAAAAGCAATAATTATTATAGTCGATATTTTGAAAATATTTTATGTTAGTTAATGAAAGAGAGTGGGGTTTTTTTTGTATACTTAATGATTCCTTCATATTGGTAGAGCTATGTGCTGAGTTCCTGGAGCCCATAGTGGGGTCTGAAGGGAAACCTACTGGAGTGCTCTGTTGTGAGAGGAGGGTGGTGTCCATACTTTCATATAGAAACACAGGTTATTACTAGGTTGCCAAAGGGGTGTGTAGAGCTGCATTTTCTTTATTTTGATTTGTCTTTTTTTACAACTCCAAGGTAATACTTTTGATCTGTTCTTATGGTTTATGTCGCACCAGGAAGCAGCCAGTGCTCTGTTCTCCAGGGTGAGCTTTCCCTGGGAGAGAGGTCCATCACCTACATAGCAAGCACCCTTTTTTCTTAGTGCAGGGCTGCTGCTTACATGGTCAGATAACTCATTTTTCAAAGGGTAGTACACTATCGTTTATTTCCATCTATTTTACATCATGCATGCTTTGCTTTACACTTTCCGTAATGTAATTTGCTTTACATTTGCCTTAATATGTTGACTGTGAGAGACAGGCATCCCTCTTAATGTAATTAGGGCATATTTCTTGGGGTAGTAAACCTTAATAGTTACAGTTACATGCTCTGTGGGATGGGTAGTTCCGAGGGCTGGTAGAGACAAACTGAAACCTCTGTTACTGGATGAGCTGTCCTTTCTAGCTGACATCAAATAACTTGCACAAGAACTTGCTGCAATAAATTGTTAGTCAGTAGGCTTAGCAGAGAGGTCAGCGCCACGTGCGTACCTCTTTCTGACTTGTACACTTCACTTCTGTCCTGCCTGGACTGTGTTTAGACAGTGTTTATACAAATTCACAACCTTCTCAGAATCCCTCTCTGAAGAGTCAACTTTAGTCACCTGTAGGTGCCTCCATCTGTCTGGTTTCGTAAAGAATAGAAACGGGCAATAAAATAAAAGAAAACAGTGGTTTTCATAAAATCTTCATAACAGATGAGGATGGTTTATTCGAGAAGGATGGCAGGCAAAACAGCAAGGGGAAAAAAAACACTGAGGAAAGAGAATGCTAGTCTGCAATTCATAAAACAGATCTCAGAAATTCTTATGGTTACTTCCTCATCCTGTGATACTTTTCTTTTCATAACAGATTACCCCTGACAAGTATGTGGTGTGTCATTCCATAGATAAACTTTTTCGAAATTTTCAGTATATATTTTTTAGATTTTTTTTTTTTTTTTTTTTTTAACTTGGATGTGATTGTTAAGGTGACGTGGCCCCAGTTCACCAAAGCACTTAAGCATAGGCTGAAGAGCCCTGGTGAACAAACATCTGATAAGTGAAGTTCTGTAGTGGTCTGATTTAAAAATCCATTTTTCCATTTTGCTGGAATCCCCTTTTTCTGCAATTTGCCATCTTTTAGCACTAACGTTCCCTTGCCTTCAATATAACATTGTAGCATGGTGTTTGGGCTGGCTTTGTGGGACACAATTCAGAAGAATTTAGTGCCGCTAAACTGCAGCACTGTACGCTTTCCTTCCTACATTGCTTGAGTTTAACAGTTTGAAAATTGGTCATTGGGCCCTGAGGATATATGTATATATATTTACTCTGTTAATTTTGGGACACCCACGTTGTTAGAGCACAGTTGGTCTTTACCGCCTAGATAGAATGTACTGTATTTGACAAGGCTTTTGAGCTCTCTCTTACTTGGATTTTAGAATGTCATGCCTTGGTGACCAGATTGAGAAGATCTTCATTTGCCTTTCACAGTGAATTTATGGCCCTCAGCCAAATTAAGTTCACATACTCTCCTGAAGCAATATGTGCATGGGCGTGGAAGCACTGATAGAAGTTCTGGCTTTCCTATAATGGGATAATGGAAAGTCTGTAGGGAATGGGACAATAATTTGCCCATTATGAATGGGCCTAGGAAATGAGTTTTCAGTTTCACTAATGTAAATCTTCTCTATGCCCACTCAATTTACTATCTGCTCTGCCTCTGGGTCTGCACTAAGAAGTGCTTCTGAACTTGTCTAGACTGATTAAGATTCATATAAATAGATGCTTTCTATATGAAATGTATTTTGGCACTGTATTGACATTGGAATATATTACTCAGCCTTTAACAGTTGAACAAATTTAAATAAAATGATGGTTCATTTTTACAAGGTGATAAAATGAACATAATTGAGTTAATATCTTAATCTTGCAGCCTGGAATTAGATTACACATACCTGTATGCACAAAACTTGATTAGAGAAAATAAAATTTTCCATTCTACTCGCTCCTTTTGTGACCTTTGGTTATTCCATCTCGTTGCCTAGAAGGAGCCAGTTCAGACCAGCCAGTCCAAATCTGGTCGTTTTACTCATTCCTCCCTTCAATTGCTTTTTGTCCATACTATTTTCTTACTGTGGGAGAGCATTTGTTTTCCCTTAGTGTTGCTAAAGAAATTTCCTGTAGAAATGGCAGTAACGTGAAGAGGGTTTTAGTACTACTTTGGCAGGTGGCGCTCTCAATTATTTCCTGGCAGGGGAAAAAAAAAAAAAAATTAACAGAGATCAATTTTGTGATACTAGCAGTGATTAGTTTGGCTTCCTAGTATTTGCTGTGTAGACTTGTTTTCCTTATCAGTCTTTGTTTTTCTTATTTTATTTTTTTCAAAATCTGTTTTCTGTTGCAAAGAACACCACAGTGGGGTTGGTTGCAAAAGCTTGTCTGGTCACTGACAGGTCAGCGACTTCTGTCACCAGGGCTTCAGGAACAGAACAAAACCTGCCAGAATCTACTCTGGACATACTCAAATTATTGGCACTGCTTCTTTGCCTGACTAGAGGCTGCAGGAACACCCCTCTCTGCTTTATATAAAATAAGTCCAGTGACAGAAAATAACAATGAGATAACAAGATAACAAAGCAAAGCTTGTTGAGTTTTGTGTATGGACTCATAAGCAATGGTCTTTACGTAGTTTATGTCACTAATTGTTGCTGATCTACATATTGCTAGTTTTTTAATCTGGGGTGGGGGTGGGATATGATTTAGAGAAGATACTTTTGTGCTGAGTATCCAGGTTCCACAATAAATACTAGACAGTTTGTTGACTAGAAAAAAGATATGTAACCTCCCTTGCTGTGTTGTATTCAGAGCCTCATCTCTGCTCTGCAGAAACTCTTACTGAAGGTAGCAATTACGACAGGTCCAGGAGTGAATGTTTTTAGTGAATCCCTTGACCTGTTTGCTGCTGCTAGATCAAATGGTGAGAAGCAGAGTGTGGCCAGCTGAAAGCAGCAGTTTGGTCCCCACGTGCTGGTCGCAGAGCCGGGTTCTCATCTGCTCTTTCAGACAACATGAAGTCGAACTACTCTAATAAGGCATATTTGAGTTACATTTCAATCTGAGAGGACAGTCACTACAAGAGCAAGTTATTGTCCTGTAGCTTCATCACAGTGAATCTGAGTCACATGCAAACTGAGAGAGAATTGCTTTCAAAAGAATAAAATCTTATGAAAGGAAGGATATGTAAAGAGGCATTTAAAAAGACTTCCAGACCACTGTCACAAAAATCCAAGGGTCTGGTTCCTCACAGGGGAAAGGCATTTTGCTCCATCAATGATATCTTCTGTTTGTTACAGAGCACTGTCTAGACTGCGTCCACCTAGATTGTACTGCACACGTGTTCTCTCACGCATTTTACTATCCACTTCCTTGTTATCCCAATAGTTTATTCTGGTTTTGGCAGATTTGGTGTCCCTGTTAAATTGCAGTGTTGTGTTGATGTGCCTCCACCACATGCTGCTTTGTAGCCACTCCTTTTCTCTCTTAAAATATTAAAATACTGCCCTGGGACTGCCAGGTTACATTTGTGACATGTGCTCATGATAAGGCATACTAAATGAATCCTAATTAATTTATTGCCCCTTCAGGTTGAAACACTTATATATTACTAATTTAAATGTTGACAGCAGTTTAAATGCTTAAATACCAATTGCTGTTCCAGGAAAAAAGTTGTTTTAAATTAATCACTTAAAATTCAAATTGAATGTAGCCAAGTTTAGCAATTCAGTCGACTATTTAAGTACAGCGTCAAATTAATAGATCTGAAGCCTCTAATGTTCCAATGAACAAATTAAGGCATCAATGCTCATTATTTAGGCTTTTAAGGATAAAATCATGTCAAAGCTGAAGGTTGGCAAAAGTTACTTTTTCTAGGACATGTTCATCAGCCCTTTGTTTTATGGTGAGGAAGGGCAGTAGCCCTTCCCCTAGGTGATGAATGATGATGTATTTTCAGCAGTGTGCGCTTGGGTGTGTCACAGTGGCGAGTATCATGCAGGTGCTATGTGAAGTTGATCCCTGTGCCCTGGCATGCACACAAGGAAGTTTATGTGAAAAGTGTGGGTGAACTGTTTCCTCCTGTTCCAGGTCTTTTTCTGCCTTGTAGGTCTGTTCGTAGCAATTTTATTCGATGGACTCAGTGATGGTAAAATGCTGTGGCATTGCTCACTTCTGGTTTTATTTTTTAATTTGCTTTTTCTTACTGTCTGTTGCTGTGCAAACTTTGTGCCTGCATCTCTTCTATCATAAAACAGGTTTGCAATGATTATTTAATCCTTGAAAGTTTAGTCCAATTTTTAGTAAATATTTTTATTGAGCTCATTAAGAGACAGTATATATTACTGATATTATATTATAGTATTATGTCTATCATTGTAACATCTACAGGGGAATGCAGATGAATTTAATCTCAGAATTTCAGACATCTCTAAATTCCTTATCATGTACAGGTTTGTATTGCTGATGTAGTACCTTTCTACATAAACATATGTTGAATCTCAGATGTTCCCCTTTTGAAAAATGTTTGTTATCATGGACTGTTGCCCAGTGTATGATTGCAGCTAAAAAAATGAACAAATGTTAGTTTGTCTAAGGCGTGGACTGCAAGTGTGTGCAGAAGATACTGTAATGATGACTTATTGTGTGTTTGCACTTTGGACGCTTCTAGGCATGCTTTCTCATAGGAAAACTGTCACCAAACTTAAAATGATCCACGTTTAGGCAGTGAAAATAATTTAGGGGCACAGAAAGAACCTTTTATACAGAAAGAATCAAAAGATCGTTTTCCCTGTAGAGGAAGGTGTAGAAAACATGGAATAGTTGTTATATACAATAACACAGAGGTGAAAACTTGATCTGCTTGTGGCGAATGAGGAGAAAGGCAGGAGAAGTTTAATGAAACTGAACAAGCTACAGAAAGCAAAAGCTGATAAAAAAAATACATAATGTTTGGTTAGTTACAGCTCTAAAATATTAGGCCAAGCCTTTAAAAGAAGTAAAAGCAAAAGGTTGGAGGGGAGGTGCTGGGACTAGACCTTTGTAGGGTCAGTACACATGAAGGGAAAAGCTTCTCAAGTTACTTGGTGTTCAGTCAGATGAATGAAACCAGGTTTTCTCTGGGTCTGTGTCCTTGGTCACCTGAATATCCTCAAGAAATTAACAGCAGCTCCTTTGTTTCTCCTTCCCTGGTCTGCACAGGAGACCCTTACCTCTCCTGGGACAAAAGGTTTTGGCTTGGGTTAGGTGTGATTTGGTTGGTCAGCCTGTAAGTGGAATGTGATTGATTGGCTGGGTGCTGCCAGACGGGATGTAGAGCTGCAGGCTATGGCCGGTCTTTCCCTCAGCAGATGCAAGAATTCAGGTGTTTCTTTAGGTGTGTCAGTGGCTTTCATGATACTCTGGGAATATAATTGTCTCTTAGACTTTCATGCTCTTTCATTTTAATTTTGATGAGGTTGGCCAAAAGGTTCAAAAGTCACATTTTGGTGGTGGAAGAAGGAAAACTGTCATGGCCAGAGCAGTCACATAAGCCTTCTTGCTATGTGAAACCAGACCTAAATGAGAGAACCTGGATTTTAGAAGTAATTTAAATGACCTTGCTTCAGGGCAAAAGGAAAATTCAGATTGCATTCACAATGTGGAGAAAATATCTTTAAGCATAATGTGATTCCTTAACTGTGTCCATCTGGATTTCTAGTATCTTCCTTGGAAACATCTTGTATTGGCCACAACTGGTGAAATGATACTGAAGAAGTTGAACCACTGAGATGATCTTGTCTGGTAATTCCTATATCGTCAAGTCGTTCAGCTACTACTTTGTCCTACTTATTCTGATAATACAGCTTACAAATACTCTTCTTTTCCTAAGTAATTTTGTTGTACATGTTGATAATTTATTTTCTGTGTGGTCAAGACCATTTTTATTCCTTCCAAAATATGCTAAAAAGTAAATTTTAACCCCAAATGCTCTTTCATTTGAGAGCAGGAATGGCTTGTGAAGGGATGGAGAAGGTGCTACCTTGCTACCTTCCTTCTTAACTGTGCCTGTAGAGCAAATTGGAACAGCATCGGAACTGACGTTTGAACATAACATATGTTCTGTGTTGGTCCAGCTCTGTACTCTTAAAAAAAGGGGCGGGGGCTAAAAAAGGTGCTGACAAGCCAGCATAATTTTTGTGGTGTTTGATACATGCCAAATTTCCAATGATCCAACAAAGCCATCTGCTTTCACATTTATCAAAGGTCAGTACTTACGAATTCTAGCAGCACAGCTGAATTGATTCACTGACATGAAGGTAATTATGAGCTTGGGTCAGAGTCAGGATGAAGGTGTAGCAGTGAAAAATTCTGTATTGTGATGTCAATCCTTTGTACTGTCTAAACCATACTAAACTGAGCTGTTGTTAAATCCTGTATTTTCTTGAGGGTATATGGACTTAGTGTCCACAAACCCACCAAACTTTTGAAGAAAATCATTGATTTAGAAGGAACATCTATGTAATATTCTTATTTTTTAACAACTCCTAGAAAGTAAAACAAAAACCTGGGAGACTGGAAAGACTGCTTTGAAATGGGAAGGATCTGGTAGATGTCTTTCTGGCACAAAAAACAATAAAGCAGCTCTTGATGCAGTTCTTCATTTTAATGCTTCCAAGCATATAGATTGTATAATTACATTTTTCTGTTAAAATTCATTGATACAATTAATTTTCAGGAAAAATTATGAAACAATATTTTTTCAGTTAAACTTTCATTAGCTCCTTAGATAAACGCAGCGGAATCAGCTTTTGCTCCTCTGGTTCACATTTGTCTCTAGTTAGCCTAGAATTTGAAGGACTAGAAACTTGTTATGCATGTTTTATTTCTTTAAAATATGAGGTTATGTGGTTTAGAAGCATCACAGCCATATGACAATCTTTTCCTATAAACAGAGAATTGTAGCTTCAGAGTGAAACGTGTTTTAAGATGGAAGGGATGTACTACTATCCAGACATGATCCACCATCCTTGCGTGAGAGTCCGAACCCAGAGGATCAGAAGTTCCTTGATATTACTATATTATTATTCACTGATATTATTCCATGATATTACTCCGTTGATATCATTCCCATCTTACAGATGAAGAACAGAAAGCAAGTTTGATCCACTGGACATAACATAAAGGAGAAAAGCAGCATATCAGTGACGACTACATGACTCATCTTGATTTATGCCAATGCCAAGCAAACTAGATTAGTTTCTTGTATCCTTTCCTCAGAGAATCTCCTGTGCCAGTTTGCCCACGAAACCTCAGTTAAGTTCTGTGTAGAAGTTATTTTCCCCATAACACAGGATTTTCCTAGGAATCTTCAAAAAATAAGGCCCAAAATCCATTAATTTGCTCTTGAGCTTGAGTAAGTATGACATGTCCCACTTCTGCTTCTTCAGGAGGAAGGGAGAGATTTGCTGACACACTAATCTTTACTGTAATTCTTAAAGCCAGAAAGGAAAGGTTGTCATGGTGGTTTTTTCCTCTATTTTGCTTCACCATCATCCTTTGAAGAGAAAGCTTATATAGTCTTGAAATTCATGAAGAGCTATTCCTCCATCCCAACTTGAACTCTCATAAGGAGAACAACCTTTGCTAAGTCAGCAACCTCCAAATTCTCCCCTTTCAACAAGAAAACGTTCAGAGGTATTGATAACTTCCTTTCTTCTGATTCGCTCCACTAAGATAAAAGTTAAATCTGTTGCTAAGGCTCATGTTTCCTCAGGAGATTCAGATTCTTACTGTGGAAACATATCTCATCTTGCAACCTAGGAAGACCCAAGAATAATTTGAAAGACAAAGACTTAGCAGGTCACCCATTTTTGTCCTTTACATTGTAAAAGACCACCCATCCCTCTGATCCAAGTTTTCATTTTTGGCACAGAATTTCCTAGCTGCCACCACTCATTTGTCAAACTTTAATTACTCTTTTAGAAAACCATTTTACAGCTTGGAAGACATGTCTGTGTACAACTCCACCAGTCAGAACTGAGTGGAATTTTTGCTATTGACTTCAGCGACATAAGGATTGCATCCAGTATTTTGTAACACTCTTAAGTGGAAAGACGAAACTCTTCCTGTCAGTAATCATTAGTTGTGGAAGTACGCTGGGATTATTACTAGAACTTTAATGGCCCAATAAATCAAAGTGGCTCAAGTTATGAGGGCAGCTTAAGATACTGCCACAGTGCCTGACAAACCAGGGCATTATGATTCCTTTCACTGGTTTTCAGCATTTATTTCTTCTGTCCATACAGCTCGCTGTCTACCACTTTTGGGGGGAGGGAGAGGGGCACAAAGGGGGAAGAAACAAGCCAAATCTGCACTGCCAAGTTAAAATTCTATCATGATTGGTTTTCACAGATTTAAAGGGTATCCATTAAACCATGGTTGAATACATTGCTGTGAAATATAGCTATTGAGTGGTTTTGCTTCTTAGCTTTTCCTTTTTCTCCATAAAATTTCTGCTTGATTGGCTAGGATTCAGTGAAACCTCTCATTAGGGCACCATGGTTCATTAGAGCTTAAAGAGGCATCACTGGAAATTGAATTGACTGTGCTGTGATTCTCTAGTTGCTGTGATTAGTAATCGTCTGATGTTATGCTATGTCCTTTGCGTGCGTCTTTCAAAACTCCATACGATTTGTTAAAGAGTTCATTTGTTTAATAGTTAAACGCTAAATTGCAGAATCGGCAGAGAAATCTTTATGAAATGACAAAGAATAGAAGCAATGATCTTTCATTCCGAAATATTTTTCAGAAATTACTCTGATAATCGATACAAAAAGACCTAGTTTTCACACTTGGGTTTTCTTCATTATTTTTTGATTTGAGATGAGACTCTGACAATTCCTTAGACTTGCTACTGCCATTAGCCAGGCTGATAATCAAAGAGGAACAAATGCCATAATGAAAAACTCATCTTTAAAACTTTTATCCCCATCTCCCAATAAATGGAAATAATGTGTTTTTTTAGTTGAAGTTAGTCATGTTTGCCAGAGCACCAGTGTGATTCTGCATGTGTAATTCACTGACAGTAAAATTAAGTCTGTACTAATTTGAATTGTGAAGTAAAATATACGAAAAGGAACGGGATCTAATTTCAGAAAGTAACGACTGAATTGGCAAAAACAGCAACAACAGAAACGTTTCACATGTGCAGGCACAGGGAATCCTGTTTGCCTCCCTGAGAGGATAGCTGTACCTATAAACATGGTTCACTGGTGAAACAGGGAGGGGAGACCATGACATGTGAAACAATGGTACAAATAATAATTGACCTTTGCTCTGGGGTGATGATGATGTGACTATATTTGACTTAGGAACTGGTTCCTTTTTGCCATCCAGCTAAAACTCTGACATCTTATGAAGTTATTCCTCTTTGAAATGGCAGTGTCAGGGTTTTTTTAAACACGGAAAGAAAAAGGTTCTTTCAAGGAACAAGGCCTTCCCTGCCTTGCTTTGGAGATGCAGAGGACCTCCGTATAAGAACTTCAGTGGAAGAGAAACATGGGGTGGCTCTTCCTAGGAGCAAGGAGGAACCTCCTTGATCTGTCTGGGTGGGACCTGGATGAATGTGCTGGTCCAAGGCTTGACTCGGATCCTATTGCAATATGGGTAACGAAGGCAATCATGCCACACAGTGCCCAGTGGGGCAAAGACATCAATACCTCAATATTACATTTCACACTTCTTCACTAGTTGCTAGACCTTGTCCTGCCCTATCTGGAAGCTCTTTGCTGTAGTAACTTAATGGGTAATGGCCAGATTTCCCCCTTGATTTGAAAAGAAATATTAATTCATTTATTTTCTTCGGTTTATGCATATAATAGTATGTTAATTGCCAAGAAATTTAAGGGTAATAGATAGCTGTAGTTAAACTGGGGAGTGAGGTTTTGAGTTAGATGAACTGGTTCCAGGAGAGCTTACAAGCCTTTGTTGTGAATGGCAGTATTGTTTGAACTTGTTATTATCAAGCCTCAGAAAGAATACTGTAGCGTTATTGTTGGTATCACATAAACTTGGATTTATCTCAAATAATAGAGAGCAAGAGGCAATGATAATCTCGATTTTAATCTGTGTACTCTGTGAAATGAAACATCATGCAAAATTACTGGTTTTTTGTCTCTGAGGAGCTCGAGCACACTGATACAATGACATATATTTAATCAGAAGGAATATATTTAATAAGAAGGAATTATGTGGACAAAAAATGTGACTAAATGACACGGGAACTGCTTAAAGATATCAAGACACAAAATTTACACTTTCTATTCCATTTCTATGAAATGAGCATTTAAAGGTCAGGAAGAAAGGCTAGTATTTGCATTTAAATAGAGATATTTTAAGTTGAAATGGTGATTGCTGACCTCTGTCCTGACTCAAGTGGATTTTTGTTTTTAGGACTCAGAATGAGGCATCAAAAAAAAAAAAAAAGTGAAAATACTGTAAATCAGTAAAATGCTAAAACTAGCTCTCAGGCTCTACTTTATTGTTACCTGTTTGCACATACTTGGTCTTCAGCAAAGTGTTCTGTTCTTTGTGTAGTTTTAAACAGATGTTTGGCCTCTACAGCATAGCCACCCTAGAGTCTTCTGAAGGTGGATACTTTACAAATTCAAGATATCTGAATATGAAAATATTATGGGTAACTGCAAATCCACATGCTTAAGCCCTCTGTTCTCTCAAAGCATGCATGTTTCTCACTTTGTACGTGACACACCCAAGAAGTTTATGCTGTTTGATAGCCTATGGTTCAGCCCAACAAATACCTGAGAGAGTGGTGACATTTTCATTGTGTGTTGGCAGTGCACAAACTGATATTCCAACTTTGGAACTACACAAAAGTGTCTCAAGGATGCAGGTTTGATTTGAAGCATGTTTTTCTTTCTGCCTACTCAGTGCTGACAAGTGGGATGTCGGTTACCTTTAGCTGGATACCTCCAGGCTCAGTTATGTGTTTCCCTCTGGAGCAAGTAATGCTTGTATTGCACTGTGCAGTTGGGAGCTGAGGCTTGTTTCTTGCATTAATTTGTGTTGAGTGGGAATATTAATGCGTCAAAGATTGCTTTTTCCCATTCTTCTCTTGATCTGTGATAGGTGTAGGCTAGGTAAAAGATGATGATACAGCTGTGACTTCTCTGCCGGTTCCAGCTTGGGCCAGGCAGCGTTAATACAGAAGTCACAATCTTGAGATTCAAATTTGCTGTCGTTATTATGCTGACACCCATTCTGCTGATAGCACTTCAGGTAAGACTTGAAGAAACTTGTCTATGTACAAAGTTCTTGAGGGAATTTTTACGTAGTGTCACACTGCCTACAAGTGTGTGTGGAAAAAATACCACATTACCTTCTGAGAACTGCCTCTAAGATGTCACTTGCATCATCTTCTGAGCTGTCAAGATGGCAGCAAAATTTTCACTTACCTGTTAAAGAACCTTCTCTCTACAGGGGTCTGCTGGATTGGAAATAACGCACAGTACATGGGAGACACACATATAAAATGTACAGCCTGAAAGAGACTTAAAAGGTACCAATATCTGAAGAGCAAGCCTGCTATACTTAAAACTTTCATAAGTAACTGTGTGTTTTGCATGCAATATATCATGCTGTAGATAATGTCTGTAATTAGGTAGCATTCAGATTGCTTGTATTTTTACTCTCTCTAAATACAGGCTGTATATTTCAAATTTGCTCAAGAGGGAGTTTGAGTAGTTTCAGGTATTTCAGTGACAACTTCCTGAAAATTTCTAGCCTTAAAACCACATGGTTGTGGCCTGTCTTTATCATTCTGAAATACGAAATACTCATATGAGCTATTGGGAGCTACCTGGCCAAACTGGCATGTGCATGCAGTTGGAGAACTGCAGAAAAAAAAACCCAAAACCAAACACATCAGGAGAAGTTTTTATTACCCCTTGGTAACGATAATGTCTTCAGACTTATTGGTAATGAAATGTTCAGCTAGAAATACGAGTTTTTAATTGATCCTGCCCTTTTAATAAATCATGTCTAGTCTCAAAGATTCCTGTTCCCACAGACTTCAGCAGGGGTGAAGGGTCAGCTCTCTTTGCAACTGCTCGCCTCTTGAAAAAGGCAGAAATCCTTCTTTGCTCAGTCCCAGTTAGGAGCAAAACAAGATACTGAATTTCTAGTTTTGTCTGTGCTGCCTCATGAGTGACTTCCAAAGCTGCTGGGGTGACTTCTGCTTTTTCTGAAAATACTGCATTGCAGTATATCTTGGTCTTGTGGTGCTGAGGTGTCAATACATTTGTTCACTCAGAAAACACACTTTCTTTTTTGAACATGAATTTTTGAGTCTTGCTGCTCTGGAAGAAGTGTTTCTTGCTCCATGTTTTTTCTTAACTATTAATTATGTTTATTAGTTATGATTAATACTGATCATCCCTCTTTCAGTTTCTGGTGTCAGTTTTTTAACAAGTACCCCATCTCCCCATGACGGACTTTCTCTTTCCTTATTAATGCTGAGATATGCCAATGCTCATGGCTGAGCAGTCAAGTAAATGAAAGTTCACAGCTTCCTGCAGTTGCGTTCCCTAGTGGCAAAATTCTGCCAAAAGAGATCTCGCTGGTTGAGTGCAGGTATATTCTATTTTTGCTTTTAAAGGAATGGTTTTAAAACTAATGAGTTTACTCAGCATGTATGGATCATTACATCTGTATGTAAATAAAGTAATTATTTGATTTTCAGCTATAAAAGGAGTCAGTCTGCAGAAGAAACTTAGAATATTTTGATAAATATATTTGAGCTCTTCCACCTTTTTTTTTCCATCAAAGTTTTGTCGTTGTTTTTTGATACCTGTTGATGTGGCTTTTGGGATAATATAAAAAAGGTATGTGTTTTTGGTAGTAAAGAATTCATTGTGCTAGCAACTGGAGCCAGCATAAGTGTTCTTACATGAACAAGACTGACATCTGAATAAGAATTTAAATTAATTCCACTTCTCAGGTTTTGAGCATCAAACGCTTACTTTCGACCTTGGGCTTAACCATTGTGAGTTGTTTTTTCTGGATGTTCTGGATATTAGAGAGTCAGTGTGTCTGTAGATCAACATCTTTATCTTAATTGTGTGACAGGAGCTTACCCTGTTCTTACTAAACAACCAGTGCTTGTAGATGTAAAACCTCTGTCTACTAAAACTCTTAAGTACCTATTTCACCATCAGGAAGTAACAATGTATACTGTCTTAGCTGAGGAAGGTGAAACTATTTTAAAAACAAGATTATTAGTAAAGATGCTTCTAAATTCAGGGGTTATTAATCAATTTTACAATCAGAGCAGCAAAAATAAGAAGGGTGTCATCTGGAGCTATGATTATTTCCATCAACAGCAGCAGTTTAAAATGTGACTTGTGCATCTAAGGTAATAAGTAGGAAGTACAAAAAAACCCCAAAACATTCCCCAAAGACTGTAACCTCCAATTTAAAATGTTATCTAACAAGCAGGAAGCGGCCAGAAAAACTTATGGCTCTTGCTTTTTGCAGAGTGAAGGGTGAACTTTTGACATGCTGACTTAGACTCTTCATCTGAATTTACCTAGTTTGAGATACGCTAGCTTCATACCTTGTGACATGCAACTGGGACCCAGTTACTTCTTAACAGCTATGGCCAAATTAGTAAGTCGGAGGAGTCCTTCCACTTATTTCAGCCAAACCCATTTTTTTACAAGTGACACTAGCATTTTCACATTTCTATTGGTGACATGTGCAAGGGAAAGAAAATAAATGGAGCAATAAAAGTGAGAAGATAATTGTCAGGAAAATGAAATGGGAAAAGAGAAAAAGTGATTTAAACAAAAGAAGGGAGAGCCAGCTAGGAATTACTTATGTTTTCTCCAGTCTGCTTTCATTAATGTGGAAACCAACTTGCTGAAGGAATGAGAAAATCCTACGTTAACCTACAGAGAGGAGAAATAGCAGAATGCATTTGCAGTGCTGTGAACCTGGTTGTGCCAGCTTCGGTTCGATTTCCCTGGTGCTAATAGCATAGAAAACTGCAATGAAGATGGACTGTCTGCTGCTGCATCTTATTAAACACTCTGCTGTTTAAGCATGCATTGAGCAGATCTAATTGATACGTCAGGGCACTAAGAGGTTATGCTTGGCTATGAGTGGGGCAGCCAGCATTTCTGGATCCCATAATGGCCTATAGATTTTTCAAAGGCTGTCAAGGAGACGGTAGGAAAATTGGACTTCTAACAGCCCTTATAGTCCAGAAGAGACCAAGAATCTTACTGTTTTCATGAAAACAACCTAAAGAAATACAGTACTGTAGGAAAAGAAATGCATTTTCTTGATATCGTATGGAAACAGCAAGGCAGGAAAAGAGATTCTTGGTTAGTTTTTGGCATCAGATCATCATCTCTGTCCATCAGCCATAGCTACCTGACAGGCTCCTCAGCCTTAACTCAAGAGAGCTGCCCAAGTCCTGAGATTGTATTTTCTGGAAAATGATTCTCTATCATGCACCATATAAAGACATATTTTTGAGTATGTTTTAAAAAGTATTTGAAACAAATGGAGGTTCTGGGGGCTTTATTGCTTTAAGTGGTATTTTGGAAAACATGAACTTCAAATTGTGCTACACTGAAGTGATCTGTGATGACTTGTCTAACGTCAGTGAAGTCACTGGATTTAAATTTTGCCTATGTGAACCTGTTGAGATTTTGAGGTTTCTCTAAATGCATTTTTTTAAGAAATAATTTTTTACTGTCCAATACTTAAGCATTTTCCAGTCTTGGGAATATGTAGATGCAACATTACCTGTGGGTCGTTAAACATGTATACCGTTCAGAGTTACTGGCATAACCAGCACAACCATGGTAGTCTGTGTGCTTGTCTATGTAATGATGAGCAATTTCATAATTTTCTTTTTAGTGATGCTTGAAAATGGTAAGTATAGCAAAACATAAAGCTGTCACAATACATGATAGTGGCAGCCTACTGAGAACATAATCATGATGCAATTAAGGGTGTTCATAGTGCTTTTTGACCAGTAAATGCTTGTAAATTGAGGACAGATGCAACAGCAATAGGGTCACAGTTGTTATAAACTACGTGGCAAACGCAATTCTCCAGCTATCTAAAGTGTGTATGACATGCAGTCACCTTTGTGATTATGAACATACTACAGGTCTCACTTGCTCACATATATTTATCTTTTGGTACCTTTGTATGCATACAATTTTCATGCAAGAGTAGTCACGCACTGTCAAAATAAACCACTGCAAATCTGAGTCCTCTGCCCCCCTGCTGATCTGAAGAAGTTCTGGCTGAGTATTCATCTTCATAGCCTTAAATTTCCAGTTCCTCTTAAAATGTGCTTTTAAAAAACTGACAAAGCTTACAGATTAAAAGATAGATGTACAGAGGTGTATAATGATGGTTTAAGGTGACAGTTTCCCACTTTATCATATCTTCACTGTGTGATGTCAAGAACCATTTGTTAAAATTTTCTTAGTGTGAATGGATTTAGGTCCTATGAGGTCTGAAGTCTCCTTTTTACTCCACGTTCAGCTTTTTAAAAAATCTTGATAATATGAGGATTGTAACTTAGTCTGACAGATCAATGGAAACTTTAAGTTGTCTTTTCTGTCCTTCGTATGTTCCTTTTCTGCCAATGAAAATATTGCCACATGGAGATTGTTAGTCATCAAATAGCACTAGGACAGGTTTCCTTATGAGTTTTGGCTGTCAGCAGTGTGTATGGAGCATAACACAGAATGGTTTCAAATCCCTTGGTACCCACACATTACTCGATAGAAAAACAGTTCTTGAACCCTCCCCCCTTAATTTTAAATAATGCCTTTTCCCAATACATGCTAGATCTTTATAGGTTTGCTTTTAGATTTGCTTACACCACCAGATCTTGTTCACATGTGCTGTATAGTATTTTCTTAAGCATGGCGTAAGTTTTGATTTAGGTGCTGTTAAGTTAGAATGAGGATATAAGAATAGAGCTAGCAATTAATGTTTAATGTCATCAAAGTTTCCTATAACCCTTTTTTCATGGACGTGCAAGAAGAGTGACACACGCTAAACAGTAGATTTAATTAGATGTCAGTTTTGCTAAACTAATTTGTTTAGAGATGTATCTGGCAAAAAGTTGCATAGCTCGCTGTAGGTTCCTGTTTGTATCTGACAATTTTAGTAGGGCTGCCTTCATCTGCTCTCCCTTCCTGATCTGATTTCTGTCTGCGGTAGGTCTCATCCCTGTGACAGGCATTACAGCCCAGCCAGAGTCTTCTAACTTTTTGTCTTCTTCACCTTTCAACTGATTTCAAGGAACCAGGCTTCCATGAAAAAGATACTTGCCCTGGACATCTGCCACTTGCTAATTGATTTAGTTTACGCAGCAACATCCTGATCTGCCTGGATAGATACTGAAAGTGGTGGTGCTGCTGCTGGTGATGGTGGGGAAAGGAATTTGCATATGTAGGGAGAATCATTCCCTACCCTGACAAGCCCATCAAGCACAATGAAATTGTATCTTAATTTAAGCCCATGGCTACAGAAGTGAGTTGTGCTTGAAAAAATATGTACGTGTACCATATACCTTGTCAGCTAGGACAGATGATGCCCTGCCTTACTCAGACCTCCTTCAAAACCAGCTAACTGAAACAGGACCTGAGGACATGAACTATAAACCAGAAAAGGTCTGTGACCTCTTTCATCCTGCTTGACCAGCAAGTGCTGCCATGTCTCTGAGGCTGTGCTAATTATACTTTCTCATTTCAGCTTTGTATTGTGTTAAATGTTGTTTTAATTAAAAATAAATAGGTAAAATAACTCCTTAGAAGTGGTATCCCAGGAACAGAATTCTTCAGGGCATTTTGCTAAAGTGAGGCTCATTTTCATCAGTTTTGCTGGAGGACCTGGAGGATAGATGTCAATTCTGTGATCTCAGTTATGTATGTTAAAGCTAAAGGAATAGTTAAAAGGTTACAGCTAAAATTGACCTTAAACCTGTTTGATGTTTAAATCTTTCATGTGTTGACAGGTCCCCTCAAGTGAAGGTCGCTGCTTCAGCAGCAGTCATTTTCCACTTCTGTATAACGCTCGCCCACCTCATAACCACATTACATTCAAAGTCGAAATTACGGGGCTGTTGACTTTCAGCTTCTGGATAAGTCAAGCTGAGTCCCCCTAAATAGTCTATTGATCTATTTCCCAGCAAATATGCACTTTAAAGCTGGAATAGGTGTTTAGACTATTTATCAAGACAGAATTTGTGTCCAGTATGTTTATTTTTTTACTCAATAGTTGTGTGATGAGTAGTTCTTTCCGTAGCTGATTTGTTACTTCTTATTAGGCCTAAATTTTATGGTTCTTTGTTTGACCTGTTATGGCCAATAAAATATACCTCAGATAAACCCAAATAATTTATCTTTGTCCTTTCCATTGATAGCCTTTACAGTATGGAAGTGGTTAAGCCCCACGACTACTTAATCATTCCATAGCCAAGGAATGGTTTGAATTTTTTCAAGAATTGTTAGATGCACTATTCTGTATCGGTCTTGTGCTACAGTGAAGTACGTCAGAAATGTGCAGCATTTCATCAAACATTGAGCTGAGCAATGTGACTAATTCCTGTCTCTCTTGTTTGTTCCCTTACTCTGTCACCAGTGGGAGAAGAGTGCGCAGACCAGAATTTTATTTCTGCTGGGTCTTTTGCTGCTTTTCCTTGGTGTGCGTGAGCCGCTGTGTATCTAATGAAGTGCTAGGTTTGGTGTGCAGTTATGAGTTTGTTCACTTTATCATTGAAAACCTATGTCAACCCCACTGTTTTTTAAATCTCATTTTGTATCTTAGTCTGACCAGCCTGGAGTCTTAGTTTTTTTTTCTTTCTGACCTCCCTGCAGTTTGTCTACATCACTTGCAGGAGTCAGCGTGGTGTAGAGGTTAGGTAATAAATCTGTGTTCCTGGCTCCGGCTCAGACTTCCCGTGTGATCTTTTGATAAATCATTTACCCTTATTGCCTCAATTACGAAGCAAAAAGAGGTAATATTTACTTAGCTCAGAGGCACTGTAAAGTTAAAATGTTTGAAAGCTCTTCCACCTATTTCTCTGTCCAGTTATGTACCTTTTGGTGGGTTTTTTTTGTTTGTTTGGTTTTTGGTTTTTTTTTCTCCCATGTTGAACTTTGTCTTTGGTGTCTCTTCCTCCCTTTTTCTCCCTGGCCGCTACCCATTTTCTACCGTAGTTATTTTCTCTGTAGTGGAGGGTAATACTCTCTGGCTTGTGATCTGTCACTGTGTGGGTAATCCTGAAACTCTCCTTTTGGAAAGAATTCTACAACATTTTGTTATGCTGCATTTTTAAATGTTTTTACGCTATGCAAAATTGTAGCTTTGCAATGTGTTTCTGCATTGTTAGTACCACCTCAATGTTTTCAGTTATGTTTTCATATAAAAGTTCAAAGACATGATGCCCTTTCATATATTCTACTTGGGTTATTTTGTTTGGTTGTTTTGCTTAAGCTTTTCATATTGGTATAAGAAGCATCACCAGGAAATTGTAGTATATTCTCAGTTAGGGAACAGTAACTTGTTCAAGTAATTACCTTCTTACCAATACACTTGTATTCTTAAAAAAAGTAAAACCTCCAAGTTTTGAGGTAGAGCAGAGACGCCTGTGTACCTGAACTACTTCAAAATGTGCCCATTTGTGCAGTTGTATCATCAGTGAGCACATATTTTATGTTCCTCTGTGAGTGCCTGTCACAGGGTTTATATAAAAAACAGGTGAATAAACAAGTGCATGAAAATGAATATGCTTGAAATGTGAGTACTGTTGTTATTTGCACATTATTTTGCATAATAGATTGTTAAAATAACAAATCCATAAGATTTGTTGCCTGTTTTCGTTCATTTTACTTGGGACATGAACTGCAGTCTTTCAAAGGTATTTGCAGTAAATCTGGGGCTCTTCTCCCTGTATTTATTTTTGTAATGATAGAGTAAAATTTTCTGAATATTTGTAAGTTTTAAGGAGATTACAGGGCATTTTAAACGAGGGCGATGCCTATTTAAAATGTACTAATGATACGTAGAGACAGATTAATTGTAATTTCAGGTGAAAACTTTCTTGTTGTGGTCATGCAGTAAACGGCATGCACAGTCAGGCAGGTACTGTGAAATAGGTTGTTGGTTGGTGTGGGTTTTTTTTTTTTTCTCATCTCACCCCCCTGCTAGACAACTTCAGACTTCATTTTTCCTTTGGTCTGCACTCCATATTGTCCCTGGTATAAGTTGGAGGAATGTTTACTTCAAGTCCAGAGCCTGTTAGGAGTTGCAGACCTAATCGATGAGATTCCATGAGAGATTACTAGAAAAGTGATTTAAGATCTTCTCTCAGGCTTTAGACATTTTCTACAATCCTTAGCTTCCAGGCCATGTGGTGGAGCCTCTTCTTAACCCCAGTTCTTTCCATCTCTCTGCTTTACAGGCTTTGGGATTTAGATACACATGCCTTACAATTTCAAAGGGTTTTGAATCTCATGGAGTAGATTTAGACCTACAGAGTACAGAATCATGGCAGGCACTTTTATTTTTGGCAATAGGTCCATTCGGAAGTGGTTCACTTAATGATCCTGTCTTGCCGGAGTTCCTGTTCCTCTACAACTCTCCTACAGTGAGGAAGTTGGACAGTTTAGCGTTTGGAAGCTAAATCAATAGCATACATTCATGAGGATAGAGATCTGCAAGCTTTAACAGAAGCAGTTCTTGCTCCCTTGCCAGTAACTCCTGTGCCTTAAACGCTGAGTGAGAGACACTTGCTTGAACTAAAATGTATGTGGGAGTTCAGTGCTCATAGTTACTCCCTCTGCTGTAGTGTTAACTATAAGGTATCAATTAGAATAATGATTATGCTGTTTAAACAGCACCTGTTTTTTCTATTTTGAATTGGCACTTTAAAAGCCAGTGATCAAGTTATTGTTTTATTAATGTAGATCTGGTGAATATCCTAACTAATGACTCCGGAATTTGATGTGACGTGAATGTTCTATTAATGCAGACGAAAAATTAGGCTATCATCCCTGTCAAGCAAGGAACAAAGGAATGATAAATGGGGTGAATAGTCATCGTAGCTCCATGCAGTTTCATGCAAGTTTGAGGTACCACCCTGAGATTGTCATTTGAAGAGTTACTTTTAGAATGAAAAAAGAATAAAGCAAGGCAGAACTTGCCACATGTTAGATTCCCTGAATGACAATATAACGGGACTTTCCTAAGCACACAGGACAGGAAAGTCTTGATGTTTCAACTTCGGCATCTGTCACCAGTGGTTACTGCAGTGCATTGTTGTCAATGAAAGTTAATGCCATGACTTTCAGTAAACTTAGTTTTGTCTTGTTTTTTTTGTCATGTAAAAGGCACTAAAGCCCCCTGCAATGAAATTGCATCTGCCAAGTGATAGAAAGCTGTTTTGTAGCACCTGCAGCATTTATGCTAAGGACTGGCTTAAGGTCTTCTCTCCTTCAGGTACAGTTTAATAGAATGAATACTGCAACCATTTGTTCCGGAGATACACTCGTCTAAAAGGTTTCTTTATTGACTTTTTTTTTTTTTTTTTAGTGTTCTCTTTCTGTAATTTCTGTGGAGTTTAATTGTTAGCCCCAGGTATCCTGGTTGAAATCCAGACTGTAAGAAATGGAGGTTTAAATTGAGACTTGTCTTTTGAAGTACTGTAGAATAGTTTTAATATAGATGCAATAATGTATGTTTTTCTGTTTACACGGTTGAGTAAATGAGACAAAAATGATGGCTTCTGTTTGAATTTTGGTATATGAAGTCAGAATTCCGGAGCAAATGTCGATGTGATTAAAGTGGTATTGAAGCATTATTATTAAAAAGCTGTAATTTCAAATATTTTATGCTTTGTTTTGCATATAGTCAATCTACAGTGAAGACTAGTTACTTAATGTAATTCTGGTGCTCACACTGTACTGAAGTCAAAGAAACTTTTCATTGGTCCCTGTTGGCTTTGGATCAAGCCCTTGCTTTAAAGTATTGATTAAAAGAGAAACTCAATATGAATGGGAAGCTAAGAGAATTAATACAGTGAATGTGGTGAATTAGCAAAAAAAAAAAAAAAAGCAGCTCCCAAAAGGTTGCATCCACAAATGTAATTTGTTCCTTTGATTTGATGAATCTGGTTCCAGGTGCTTAGTCAAAAGCCACCGAAGTAGTGGCTTTAAAGCCTGTACCTACCCAAATGCTTTTTTTCTTCCTCTCTTATTTTTCTAATAACTCTGCTGCTTAATAGATTTTGTTTTCCTTATATTTAGTAGATTCTTATGCAGTAAAAAAAATATGAACAGAGGAGACTAATTAAGGACTGCTGTAGCTGCTGAACCTTAGAAGACAACACTGTAGCAGTGAAGATTGTCAAGGACCCCAATAAAACATAGAGTTCCCACTGGAAGAAGCAGTGTTGTCATTTAAACTATGGTAGCCTGAGAGGGAAAATCAGAATGGTTCAAGGTGTCTGCTATATTCCTGTCTTTCCTAAATCACAGTCCTCAATAATACAAATGCATGTTTTCAAAAGGAAAACAGAAAACAGAATCAAGTAGCTTCTCAAACAGCTCCCTAAGGTCTGCCATATCTAAATACCGTGAATGGAAATGGCTGAATAAAATGAATGCAGCCTGTTTGACAAATCATAGGCTGATTTACCTGCTTTTTTATATCCTTGGGAGGATTACGTGGCAGAGAAAACAACTCAAAAATAATACTAATCCATAAAAAATATCACAGAACTTTGTTGCGCGAGCATGCTGGTTCAAGTCACGTTGATTGGACAGATCAATGCTTGTGACTTAGAAACTACATTTCAATTGAGTAAATAATGTTTTATATATCCCTTAAGGTGTTTGACATTTCAGCCATCCAGATTAGTAAAATAAAAGCAAATTTGAAGGACTGCAGTCCAGGTAGAAAGAGGAGCAATTAACGTATTGTCACAGTACTGCTCACTGGGGATATGGTTAGGTTTTTTTATCTACATCCAGCAATACAGAAGAGAAGGACGCATTTTAGCCATGTACTCCTGATCACAGTTAGCTCGCTCTCTCTTATACAACATGGCCTTTTTCCTCTGTACCTCTTTCCTTTGGCAGACCTACTGTGTCAGGAAAATCTATAATCCTTTTGACAGAGACACAGACTGCTGCTGAATCTATCACTTTATTAGGCTGCAAGTGAGACCCTTTCCTAACGCACTGAGGCCAAATGATCCTTGGCCTGGCCTTCAGGTAGGGAGAAAATGTTGAAGACTCTCAGCATGCAGAGAAAGCATCTGTAACAGCAGAAGACCATGTATTTTGGTTTTTCATTACATTAACCATTTCCACTGGTGAAATTAAAATGGTAGGGAAATAGAGTTTGGGGACAAACAGAGGAGAAGCGACAAGAGTTATGTACCCTTATGTACCCTATAGTTTGTTTACTCATTCTCATATCACTATCTGTATCTTCAAAATGCATTCTATAGGCTTAAAGCTCAGTCCTGCTCATGTGAAGCCCCAACATGAGATGCTATTTTACTAAGTGTATATGCTTCACAAATTATGAAACCCATCACTAATGTGTGGGTCCTAGTATCCTACAGAAACATCCACGTTTTGGCTTAATGGAGACATAATCATACTGTCCCAAAGAAATAAAATGGAATCTAGTACAGATTTACTTTCCTATCCCCTGAGATTAACCTTATTTCCAAAGAAAGAAGAAAAATATGCGACTAATAGTAGATGCACAAAAGCTCAAGCACAGTGTCACTGGGTGTCTATGCTGCTAAATAGAGAGGGCAATGATCCAACCTTGAGAGTTCCCCCAGCTCTGATTTGCATTGCGCCAGCTTGCTCTTTCAAAAACCAAGTCTGGGGCTGGTTGCAGAGCTAACCTGCTTCAGGAACTGCTCCAAAAAGACAGTATGTGCAAGACTGCAGTAGGCTGGGCTCCTTCTATGTGCATTGACAATTCTTGCTGTGTCTCCAGAAGACCTGTGTTTTATCATTTCAGTTAGTCCGTGTTTTTCCTGAGAGAGCCTGTTCTCACTATCTAATGTGTCTGTACAAGGGCGCTTCTTTTCCCATTTTGATACCAAACATTTAGTGGCTTCCATTTCTGAAAAGATTGTGGCAACCTTTGGTCCTCAGGTTCTACTTTCTAAACAAGCACACATACACAAAAAGAAAGATTAATAGGTATTTTTCTGTTCAGAAGTTGAGGTGAGCTCACCTTTCCTTTCAAAAGATTTGTGTTCTAAGAAGCAGTTGTGTGTGCTCGCTGGGTTTTAGCTGTTTTGGCATTCCATCTGATCATTAAAGTTTCAGAGTCCTAACCAGAGAAGAGGTATTATGTTGATGGTCAGGTAGTTTGTCTGACCTCACTGAAAATTCTGGAAATCACATTATATAGTTTGTGGTTTTAGGCAGAGCTGGTCAATGATTTTCCAAGATAAAGCTTTTTCTTCAGAGCTCACCGATTCCTCAGAAGAGAAATGTTTTCAAGAAGTTTATTTCATATGCAGCTGATGGAGTGTATATATATGAATAAGTAACTGAGATCTACCGGTTTGTTGCCTGCTTTTTCAAGTTTAATATGTTATTAATTTTCTACCTGTTTATAGAGTTGATCAGTGAGTCAGGTTTGTTTTCCTAAGTCTTCACAGTTAACATTTCAGCACTCTGTGAGAAGGGAAGAGTGTATATTCAGTAATAAATTGTGGATAAATACTTGATAGATAAACCAACTTAGAAAATTATTTAGTTTTTCTTCATATCAACTTGTCAAATTTATACAACAGCAAAAGTAGTATTTTATTCAGGGATGAGCGTGTGAAGCTTTGATACGTGATCAAATGTATATACTTTGGCTTTTCTGCGCTGTTATTTTATTTTTACTGGAGAATAAAAGTGTCTCTGTGCATCCCTCACGATGATGTTGAATAGAAGACCAATGAGAATACATCTAATAAATTAAAAAATAAGTTTCATTCCTGTATTCAAAGGGGAGTTTAATGAGTTTTTCACACAGTAAACAGTAGTGAGTTTATGAACAGTCCTACCATGCTTGTGGTGAAGGCTATGTAAATTACACTGATGCATATTTATTCATGTACTTCTTGTGGGAATATATTTAGGGGTTTATAAGCATATATCAGAATTTGTTACAGGGAAGGAAACTTAGGAGGAAGGCTTATTATCCCAAGAGTGGAATTAAGGTGAAATTAACAAGTAATTGAAGTTATCTTTGATCATGATTTTTCATTCCCTTTTTTTCCCTGCTCTAAGGAAGCGAATATTTTTGATGTTCAGTAGAGCAGTACAATGCTGCACAGAGAAGCATAATGCTGAATTTTCATAATAATGTTTGTAATGCAAATGAGGGACACATCAAAAACAGGTTGATTAGCATTTCTTAATAAAATGCCAGTCTCCTCCTTTTTCTTCATTAATTCTATCAGCAGATTACATAGCTAGATTTTAACATTAGTAAATGTGAAGCGTGCGGTGGCTTCTTGTGATATAATTATTTGGTGGCTCCAAATAGTTTCAGATTGTGCGTTTAAAAGAGTTCCTCCAGCAGTAAAGCGTTACAGTGAATTAATGAGCAGCTTGTCACCTCTGGGACCTTTCCTTTGAAATCCAGTCTGGCTTAAAGTGAACTCCTACCACTTCAGGCCAGCAGCTGGTAAAAGGTTAGAAAATGAATGAGCTCCAGGGACATCGCTGAACTTCCACAGGAGCATATATTTACTTTAGTGCTGTTTTTCAGAGATCAAACCGGGGGAAATATAGAGCTGCTGTGCAGTTCCTCCCACAGACTGCATCAGCTAGCCAGAGTATTCCCCCATCACACAGCTCTCTGTAATGTGCATTGCTCTCCTCTCCTTTCCTTCTCCAGCTTCTGCAAGGGAGGCATGGCAGCATAGCAACTTGAGCAAATGAATTTCCTTCCCCTTCCTATGCGTCATTTAGGCTTTTTCCTAATTATATTTTTTGTCATCTCCTTTTTAATTGCCAAAGCTTCCTCCTGTTCCCTCTTGTCCCTTATTTAATTTAAAAAATAATTTATTCTCATCCTTATCTCCCAAATCTTGCTTTCCCCCAGTGTGTGTGTTTTGTTCTCCTTTTTGTCTGCTGTTTCCCAATGGGAGACCCAACAAGCGGTCTCATACTCTGCATCATGTCCATCTTTTCTCCCCTGCTAGACACCTGTGAGGAGCTATCTGTTGCCCTTTTTCGTTCTCATTACAGAGACTTCAGAGGATGAAATGCTTGTTGTGCTGCTTTGATTTTAGAGGAGAAACAGCAGTGACATTGCATGAGCTTTAAGTTCAGAGCATCAGTAATAGCAGTTGGTAAGCACAAGTCGCTACCCAGTTTTGCTTCCAGTTGAGCACTGCGTTGCTGGTCACATTTCTTTTCCTAACTGTGTAAGACAACAACAAACTTGAGTTTTGGGGGATGGTATTTAAATAACATGTGCAACTTCTGATAAGCATTCAGATTGCACAGCTGAACTTGGACGTTTCAAAGCCATGGAGTAATAGAATCACAGACTTGTAGAGTAGTTTTGGCTGGAAGGGACCTTTAAAGGCCATCTAGTCCAGCCCCCTGCAGTGAGCAGGGACATCTTCAACTAGATCAGGTTGCTCAGAGCCCTGTCCAGCCTTACCTTGGAAGAACTGAAACTCCTTACTGTCCCTGGAGAAGCACTGAATTAGGGATACTTTAATCTCTTCTAATTTTTGTGTCTTAATGCCATCTTGCTAGTGGCTTCTGGCATGGGGCTAGATCATTGCCATCAGACTGTGTAACTACCTAATGTAACTCAACAGCTTGTTTCTTCTAAGATTCTAGGCAGGATTTTTTTTTTTTTTTTCCTCCAAATTCAAATGTAGAAATAATGTGTAACACTTCCTCTTATTAAGATGGTCCTAGAATCTCATCTTTGTTAGTAAAGCATCTTGACAATCTTCTTCCTTTCATGGTGTTGATTTGGATTAGGTAATTAATCCAAAGCCTGTTACTAGCCATTTCTTAGGCCTTCTGTCTCAGACAACCACTTGTCATTTTATCTGGTTGTGGATTACTGCTCAGCAATCAAGCCAAGGCTTGCTGTATGCCAGGCAGCTCCGTCCTCTGATTTCCCTTACAATACTGCAGGGATGTCTTGTGGAATTCTCCTTTTTTAGTAAAAGAGTCACTTAAATCTGGAATTTAGAGTGAGACAATCATTTGCAGTATTGATGTTTGCTTAAGCTCTTTGCCATTGATATTGAGTTGGATCTTAACCATTTTAAAAATAGATGTAGCTCCAACAAGCTGCATAGTTTTACAACCCGGCAGTTTAGTTTAGTTTGTGTGTGGCAAGTTACATTGATGGCTTTTGCTGTCCTCTTTTTTTTTTTTTTTTTTTCCTTGATTTGATTTGACAGAGAGAAGGAGTTGTATTCTCTAAAAAAGGTTGTTACTAAATGAATTGAGTGAAGGAAATAAATTCATGGAAATACTTTCATTTAGAGAAAAATGCGTGCTGCTTTTTTTCCCCACTTTGTTTTTGCTTTTGAATTAGAACCACAGACAAGTCTGGGTTGGAAGGGTCTGTTGGAGATCATCTGGTCTGACACTCTGTTGCAGGCCTTGGATTAGGTTATCCAGGATATGACCAAGCTGAGCCTTGATTATTGCCAGGAAGGAGATTCCACCACTTCTCCAAGCAATCTATTCCAACACTCAGCTACTCTCAAGGTGAAGAATTTTTTTTCTTTTATCCAGCTGTACTTTTCCTGAAGCAACTTGTGCCCATTATCCCATGTTCTGTCAAAATGCACCCTGATGAGAAGAGTACCTCTGCTTTCTCTATAACTACTTTTTTAGGTATTGGAAGATTGTATCTTCTGAGCCTTTTCTTCTCAAGCCCAGTTCCTTCAACTTTTGGTAAGTTCTCCAATTCTCTGATCATCCCAGTGGCCCTTCCGTGGAGCCTATCCAATTTTTCAATCTCTATCCCGAAATGTGGGGGGAATGAAACTGGAGACTGTGTTCCAGGCATGCCTGGAATACTGCATGTGCAATAATCGCATCCTGTGACCTGCTGCAGTCCAGGACGTAGTTTGTCTTCATTGCCTCAAAGGTGCTCTGCTGACTCATATTCACCTTGCTGCCTGCCTGGACCTCCAAGTGTTTTACAGCAGAGCTATTTTATGGACTTGTGTATGTCCAGTTTGTACAGCTGGTCCCACACTCAATTCTCCTCTACAGCTACAGGCATCTCCACCCTTTTTAGTTTGAGTTGCATCGTGTCATGACTACTGCAGTGAGTGGTGCTGGGAGGGGATTACTTTCACTGTGAGTGTCTTCTGGAGGGGGGACAGGACCCCCCTTCACCTCAATGCTCTGATACTACTGGAAGGGAACTGGTCTTTCAAGTTCTTTATGCCTACAGGAGCAATCTGGGTTTTGATCAGGTATCGTAAGAGGATGAACTGTTTCTGCATTGCACAAGGATGCCTGCCTGGCCTTGGACACTCACTACTGCAAGTGCTGTTAGCAGAATATCGAACTTGCCAGGCTCTCATCCTGTCGGGCTTTTTTCTCTGTCTTTTGTGAGCTGACCTGCTCACTTTCTTCATTCTCCAAGCCAGGCGTTCAGAACCCAGCTCCAAATCCAAAGACAGGGGGCTGTGTTAGCATGACCGCAGCTTCCTCAGCAGGGCCCAAGGGCTCAACATCAGCACTGGGGGGGTTTCCAGGCCTACCTGGACTGGAGCCCCAAGCAATCTCTATTCTATTGTAAAGGACCAGGTGTACTCCTCACAGGGCCTTACCTAGTAAGGCAAAATGAGAGGAGGAAGCGAGAGGATGCACTGTGCAGTCTCCCTAACCACCCAGTGTTATGGCTGTTCATTCTCTGCCACTGCCTCCAGCAGCTTCATTACAAATGTTTTCTTGGGTCATAGGCAGCAGACTCAGCCTTTATGCTGCTCCGTCAGCAATTGCGTTACAGCCAAGTAATGCCAAAATTTTGATCATTTAGTGAGATGACAGCTGAATGCCTTTGCTCAGTGGAAACAGGGTTGTGCAGCCTTCCATGCTAAGGCGAAACAGCTGAAAGAGCTCTGGGAGGATCAGCTAGCTCAGAGTATGAGGCTGGGAAGGGAGGACTGCCCAGCCCCAACAGCAACTCCACTGGCTGACCAAGGAGCAGTGATATAGCGTCTGCTCTTGCCTGTCCTTGTACTCAAAACCTAATGGCTAGATGTGCTGTCAGGTATTTGGCCAGATTTCCAACATGGGGAAGAAAAAAAGTTGTGCGTTTTTTCTTTAAAAGAAGAAGTAATTGCAGTTGATATTAATCATGAAGTGCTTTATACCTGAACTACTTCCAGAGTCTGTGGCTCTATCGATGCCCTGTATTACTTGACAATTACACAGGACTCTTGATAGATGGATGGTACAGGGCCAACCTCTCAGTTAAGCCTGTGGGCTCTTTGCATGATTGGATTAGGTCAGTTCCTAATGGGATCTTTCTCCATATCACAAGCCAGACTCAATACAACGTAATCAGAGAAAAGCAGCTAGAATGCTAGTACGGCTAGTTGTAATAAAGTGAAAAATCAACTTCACTTTTTCTTAGGTTGTTGCAGTAATTTATTTTAACAATTAAAAATTAATTCAGTCAGGAACCTGATAGAAAGACATGCTGGTGTTGCTAAGAGTCAGAGCTAGGAAGTTCTTCTAGTTCCCCTTAAAGCCAGTGGAGAACCAAGAGATGATCAGCATGGACTCTGATAAATTGAGAGGCGCTCAACATATTCAACATCTGAATTCTTGTTAGGTGTTCCGAACTTGACTCTGAATGGCTTTTTATTTGTATGGAGGGGAAACAAAAAAGGAAAATATGTAAATATGGCAAGTTTTAATTTAGGCTTGAGAGGACAGTGTCTTAGCCAGTTTATTAACATTCACCTTTCAGCAATGGTTTGGTTGTATGGCTTATTTAAAATAAATGAATAAAGAAAAACAGAGACCATTTCTCTGGTAATGAGAAAATCCCAGTGCCCTTCATCAGTAATGGAGCAGAAACAATCCTTTTTTGCCATCACTTTTATGTTTCCAGTTACTTTTTCTTCTTTTTCCTTTATTCTTAAGTTAAAACACATTCAAAATTGTGCTTGCATTGTTCAATGAAGGTGAAATTTCAGAAAGGTAAATGTTCAGAAACAGGACTAATTTGATTTATGTTAGCTGTCGTCCTGGGATCATTGCTTTATTTCCAGGTATAAGGCCTAAGGGAAATCAAACAGTTCCCATATATTCCCAATATTCCCCATGTGTCTGATACTGCAACAGAAGTTGGCCCAAGACCCAAGGGACAGTGTCCTTTGCAGGCTACTGAATTCTAGTCCAACTTGTGACTGATGGAGAGAATACGACAGATGTTGCATATTCTGATCACGACACCAAAAAGGATCAGAAATGCCTTATTTATTAACCTGACCATGCCCTTACCAGAGCGAAATGGGGATCTATTAAATGAAGGCAGTTGCTAGATCAAAGGGGAAAGAAAGCATGAAAGTATGGTTGTGAGTTTGATCCTGAAGTTACAGGAATGCTAGAATATATTGAACAGGTAGATGATGGATAGTAAATTCATGCTAAGACTAGATTTTAGTAAGCAAAATAAAGCTTTCCAGTTAGTTTCCTCCATGATTCATTTAGATTAAATTTGTAATATGACTTCTATCTTGGCTAATGACAGCACTGGAAGATCAGTTTGCTATTGGTGAGTAGGAAATTGTATCTGGAAGGACATGGTAGGAAGTGGGATCCATTTCATCAATTTCTTAGGAAATTAAGTTTTCAATTAAAATAAAATGAAGTTATATTCCTAGAGATAGGCCTGTAGAGGCTTACATTTGGGAGATTATCATTAAACGTCCACAAACAGATGGCTCCCATGTTTCTTTACTTATAACCTACCCAAGTAGAGGAAAAAAGCACAACCAAACAACAAATCAGTACTACTGGAGTCTTGTTGGGGAGCTGTAGAATTCACAAGAATCCAGGTGTGTGTGTTGCAGGGGGGTTCCTGCTGCTCACAACTATGGGAGCTATTTATGGAGAGAAAGGCTTATAGTCAGCGGTAGAAGAAAAGACTCAGCTAAAGGTGAGGTGACAAAAACACTCTGCTAAAGTCAGCAAGTTTAACTGGTTTGTCCCAATGACATAATCTTTTTCACAAAAAAAGCTTTTGTATGGGAAAAGTCAGGGATTTTTTCTTTTTTCTTAAAAAAGCAAACACTTCACCTCACCCCCCTCCTCCAAAATCCCACCAAACACCCCCCACACACACCCCACCAATGTCTGTAAGATCAAAACAGTTCCCTGAAACAGTACTGCCAATCTAGGATACTTACATTGACTTGATTTTACCTCCACTGGGGTGAGGGAAGAGAATATTGAAATAGGTAACTATATCTCAGTGTTTGGTATTCAGTATTTTAAAAAGATAATGTTCTGGAAGCTATCATTAAAGAAGCGGAATAAATATTTTTTGAATGTATGTATAAGTGGTTTAGTGTTGTGGTCTGATTTGGAGGAAGTTACTTAATCCCCTGTTGAGTTGGAAGCCCCGGCAGAGCTGGGAAATTGTGGAGTTCTCCACTTCAGGATTGCTCTGCTCTTCCCCCACAATATGCCTGTCACGTGTTTCCATATTCCTCTACCAGCATTTGGTGGCACGTGCAAAATTTCCAAGATGTCTAGTTCTATTGAAAATTATCCTTTCTAAACCAAGGCTCAATCTTTTCCCACAGATGGGGGTTTGATTTTTGTGTGGGGAGGCAGGCGTTTTGTAAGTGAAGAGTTAATATTTGCTCTCAGTTGGTGCTAGGTAGACATTTGGGACTGCTCAAACCCTCCCCCTCTCTTCATCCCATGCTTTCACTTCTACAAAGCTAGAAACACTACAGATATGCCAAATGGAAACTGCATTTTGAAGTGGAGGAGGAGAAAAAAAAAAGTTAAGATCAAATAGCATTCACTACTGCAATTCAGTGTGAACAGCTGGAGGTGGCAGACAGAAAATGGACGAATTAAAATAATCCTACATGTGCATTCACAAAACCATGGAAAAAGAATTTCTTTTCAAAACTACCCAATCCTGAGATGTGTGCAACCAGGGTAGAAAATAAAGCTTTGAAGGCAAGGCAGACTTGAGGCAAGCACTGACCACGATCATCAGTTTCGTTAAAAAAAACAATGGTGAAGGAAAAAATACGGGAGGAATATTGAAAGGAAACATGTTGAAGGATAAAAGCTGGCACTGGAGAGCAGTCTAATCCATTGAGGTATTGATCCAAAAAAATGCCCTATAAGCTCGGCAAAGAAAAGATGTGATGCTTGGTTTCCCTGGAGCATACAGGTACAATAATTTTGAATCAATTCAGATCAAGGGGAAAAAAAAAAGTATCTTAAATCTAGTAGAAAGATGAGGCTTCCGTCATTTTCTAAACCGAAGTTGTTATGCAATCTGAATTTGGGAACTGCTAGGATCTGGGACTACAGATCTCACTTGCTGTGGTTATCTACATTCTGAGAATTGTTGTACAAATCAATTTAGAAAATGCCCCCAAACTGGCACATACTCTTTTCTATGTAAAAATACTGTAGAGAGAAGGACAGATAAATTTATATATATAAAATAATTTTTAAAAATATTCTTAGGAGTAGAATCTCAATCCCAAATAGCTGCTGAGTATTGATATTGACTTAACAGAATGGAGCCATTTGCAGTGGATAATGTATTAAGTAGTTGGAATGTGAAGTGTTTACTAAAATAACAGTAATTATACAACCCAAGCTAATCACCTTGAAGTCGTTGGGAAGCACGTGGCACGTGATATGCTGGTTTGCTGCAGTATGAATATGGTGGGCAGGGGTTTTGTTGGTGGGTTCTGTCGTCATGTCCGTGTCGTCGTGTCCATGTGTCATTCCCCCCCTGCCCCCGCCAATGCTGTGACTTTTGTAAGGTTTTTGTTGTGGGGTTTTTGATTTGGTTTGGTTTTTAAATTGTTTTTACATAGGAAAATGGGAACACAAAGTACAGCATGTTTTTCACTGGTTCTAATGTCTCTTCATACCATGTTTGAAAACTCAAACACAGTGCTCCATGCAACATGCAGGGAGTTGAGATTCCCTTTCAAAAGATTTCTGAGTTTCGAAGTACTATGCTGAGGTTGCAAGTTTTTTGTTTTTTTTTTTTTTTTTTGAATAAGCTTGCACCACAACATACTGTGATAAAAAGGAAAAAATTAGAATGGTTCTTCAGCATCTTCTGTCTGGAGGTAATAGCTAACAATATTTGATTATGGCTTTACACAGATTTACTGTTTATTACAAGGACCGTATCCGTATCATTCAAATACAGCTAGAAGCCTATTAAAGAACTTTGTGTTCTCAACTGCAAAACTAAACTGGTTCTGTGCCCACTGGCAAAGGCTGAAGTTTCCATTGACAAATGTGTACAATATGTAGAGACTTGGATTTTGTATTCTTTTTACAGCCAAAATTTATGCTTTAATGTTGTAAAGAATATAGCAGAATACTGTCAAAATGCCCTTTTAATAATTTTATTCACAACTCAACATGTTTTCTAATATTTAATGTCTTTTGCCTTTTAGTGTGAAAGTTAATCTGTTATCTGTTATCTCTTCAGCTACACAAATGCTCTTTTTCATAAATGCACACATGTGCAATGAAACAGAGATATTTAGCTATACAACTTGGAATCCAACCCCAAGCCATAGATTTTTTTTTTTTTTTCAATTTAGAATAAAGGCAACATAACACACCATCTTTAGAAAGATTTTTATGAAAAATGTTTTTACAATTGTAATTATTCACCATTCTTCATTTTGTTGAACTAGTTAGCAAAACCACCCTCCTGTCCGGATATTGCAGGGAGGATGTGTTGTGAGAATTCTACAAGATAGTTTTTCTTCTAACAACGTCCTTTGTTTTGTGTATAATTTGTAGGGGAAGACATATAAAGCAAGCTCATGAAATAACTGGAAGTGGATTGGCATGTCACATAACGGAGGGCATACAGCTCCCTTCTGAATGACTGCGGTGAATGGCATGGGCAGACGAAGAGGTTGCTTGTACTCAGTATGATCCATAACCTCAAACTTGAGAAAGCATCCTTAATCTTGACAACTATTGAAAAAGATAGTCCTGTGGATAGCAGGGCAACCCCCCCCCCCCCCGAGTTTTCCCAAAATTTCTGTTGTTGGTTCCTGAACTGCTTTGACATTCTGCAACTAGCTCAAAGCCAGGAGCCATGTGAACAGCTGTCCGGTGTCTACGGGATCTGCCCTGCAGGGCAGCAATGGCAGGATTGTCTTTTTATATGGGGGTGTGAATTCAGGGGCCTCCCCTCTGCCCATCTGTTGATTTCCCAAACTGGAGGGAAATTAATTGACTGCCATTTTCCACCCCTCTTCCAGGTCTGACTGAAGCTGACTAATGGCTTCCAAACGTGTTAGAAAATAAGGCAATTTCCATAGAAAACGATGGAGAGGCAAGTGGATGGGAGGAAGTTGCCGGGGCCTTGTTTATTCTTGGGAGCCAGGCTCAAAACAGAGCCCATGTGTGCCTTTTCAAGACGAGGTTGGATGGGGCTTTAGGCAACCTGGTCCAGTGGAAGGTGTCCCCTACCCATGGCAGGGGGGTTGGAACTAAACGATCTTTAAGGTCCTTTCCAACCCAAATAATTCTGTGATTCTAAGAATTAATCTAGGATTTGGGTCTGATCTAGGGATGGGTCCCTCTGCCACAGTATGAGTTGAAACCTTTGTCTTGTGGCTCCACATGGAGCGAAGCTGCTATAGACTTGAGCCTTGGCAGCGTATCAGCATGTCCTGTGCATGGTAGAAATTCATTCTGAACCGTTTTGCTGTCTACTGAGGGGTGGTTACTGAAAGCTGGACCTTCTATTGAGCTTGGGGTCAGATGAATAAAGTGTTTTGGTTACGAGGAAGCATTTTGTTATTGAGGAATTGACTTCTGAGTAGTAATAGTTGTATAAATTAGCATTAATTTTCAAAAAAATATAGTAGCAAGAGATTTTGCAAAACTCTTTAGCAAATGTATGCCAGAAGAATGAAGCGGTAGGCCTCAGAGGTTAGGCTGGATGAAGCAGGGAGGAAAACTGTTCCAGTAACTGCTACTAGCAGTGATGGAAGGTGTTGCAGCAACTTGACTTTTTGAACATAAAAAGGTGTGTGTGCGTAAAAGGGTTAAGATACATATCTATGGAAAAGTTGCTTCTCTAATTGTCCATGTAGTATAGAAGATAATTAATCAGTGCATTCAGAGGATTTGAAACAGAATCAAGGTGAAGTCAGCTAGTTTGGTTTCAAGCATATCCAACAAGTTGCATATGGCAGAAGCCACCTGAGCAGAACTCTGGCTTTGACAGCAACGATTAATGACCCACCACCCTTTAACTGACAGTGTCCAAAGTGTGCTCTTCTCCCCCTGCCTGGGGCAGCTACCAGAGGCTGTGTCAGGTAGATGCGCTCCACTGGGTTATTTCGGGGTTTTTTATTGCCATAATATGGTTAAAAAACCAAAATGTTCCATGTGTGAAACTCTATATATTTTCTGTGGACCTGGTCTCTTGGTGGCTGTTTATATTTTAGGAACTGGCATGCTCTGTTTTATTAAACTACCCTGAAAACAGAGAGCAACTGTTTAAGACTAGAGCTGTTGACCTTATATTTCACAAGTAGTAAGATTTTATTTACTGTAGTTACCGCAGGTTTACCAAAAACTGAGGATTTTTTAAATACTTTTGCCATTTCTGGTACATATAGTAGATACACAGACTGTTCTTGTATGTTGTTCAAATGCACAACCAAAAAATAGTTTAAAAAAACATGAAAAAAGCTGAAAAACACCTGAATGCACAAGGGGTGTTTTCAGATCAGACTGAGTTTTCAAGCAGAAATGTGCACCAGTTTCACAGAATACTTTTATTTATTTTGGTTTGACATGCAAGTCCTTCAGGGTGCAGATGGACCTGTGGCATCAGTATCACCCTTAGAAAAGAACAGGGTCCATTTTTAGCCAAAGAGTGGTTGAATATTTTTTTTTTTTTTTTCAGTTGTGTCAAATTTCTTGTCTATGTCATGATGTCTGCCTGTAATTTTGCTGCACTATAAAGCAGTAGTGCTTTCACACTGCGTTTTATTTACAATTTTATTTAGGCTTTAGGAATCAGAGCTTTTCCTGTGTTTGGCTATCTTAATCCTCCTGGTAAGGGAAAAAAATCCCATATTATTCATTTTTGGTTTAGGAAGGCCCCAAAAGATTTTGAAAAACTTGTTAGTATTTTGTACAGGACTTGATTGTCTGTGAAGTTGTACTGACTCCCCCCCCCCCTTTGGACTGCATTATGCTTCTTTGCCAAAGCTAACAGATCTGAGAGAGTCTGGATTGTGCTTGCAGATGTGAAGGTGCTTGGTAGGACGGGGTTTTTTAATTTGGTTTTGGTGGGTTTTTTTGTTTGGTTTGTTGTCTCAGAAAGTACAGAGAGTGAGGAAATACATTTAATTAAGTAATAAAATAGTTTGCAATTAAGATAGTTGAGGGATTTTTATCTCTCCACTCCCCCCCTCCCCCCTCCCCCCCCCCCAATGACAGATAACAAAACTAAAATGAAACATTTCATTCACCTGAATTGTCCGCAGGCAATTGTAAGGAATGACTTTTCTTACTAGCGTGCTTCAGTTGTGGACCTGTACATCACACTGGAGAGTCTGTATACTGTGTAGGGATTTTGGTTAGGTCTTTGGTTATGTCTTACAGGAGGCTACGGGATACGTGGAATCCATAATCTTGCTGTTGCCTATGATACATAAATTTTCCAGAACAAAGCGAAGGGAATGTATTTACTTCAACATCCATGGCAGATGAAATAACTCTTAGGGCTGTCGTTGATCCAGTAACTCCGTGACTACGCACTGGCAAAAGTATTGAAAATGGTTTGGGTGAGGTAGGCTGAGGCATTAGGTGGAAAAAAGCAAATGGGTCCTTCTTCATAGCAAAGTGTCCTGTTTGAGCGTACCAGCAAAATCATGGAAGAGGGAGACAAAGAAACATTCTGTGAATTACAACAAATAACAAATAGAAGAAAACAAAAGACTTGGTTTGGTCAAAAAATTATTTGCTTTTTCTTAGTGATGAAAACTGACCCAGGAGGATACCTACAGGTACACTTATTTTGTGTATATCTCTCTCATGCTGCCTGCATACGAAGTACGTACAGAATAATTTATTGCAAGTTTCAGAACTGATCATCCGCATAACCTTGTCAAGAGCCCAACGTTAACTGAGAACAGAAGGAAAATACACTTTTGTTTTGATCTTTCCATGATCTGGCTGATAGTGGAGATAAAATTATAAACTGTGTTTTGGTTTTTGTTTTTTGTTTTTAATTTGGTATCCCTTTAAACAAAGAACAAATGTTTCTATGGCATGACAGAATTCTGAATTCCTAAACTATACTTGACTACAACTCTTTTTTTATTTTTTTATCATAAAATTTTTATTTTGTGTAACAAAACGACTAAAACTGCAAGTTTGATGGAGAAACAAAGGAAATTGGCTTAAAGGAGTTCTTCTGTATACTCACTGAAAACCCATTAAGAGAGTGGCTAATTTACACCTAAGTCAAGACACGTGCCAATAGTTCAGTTATCTCAGTCTTTTAGAAGTGTCAGGCTCTTTCTTCAACGTGCAAAGTGGTAGCTAGATTTTAACTCTATTTCTGAACAGATTAATAATTACTTGCCAAAACAATACTGATGTTAGATTATGGACTAACGCTAGGTTCTCTGCTGCGCGGATTTTTTAGCAAAGAGGCAGGAGGTCTAAGTTCTGTTATGAAATATTTTAAGAGTTTGCATTCCCTCGTTCTCCCTTGTTGGCATACGTAAGTATATGCTCCCTCTCTTGACGGTGAGCTGGAAGTGACACTTTTCAAAATAACTTGACAAAGATACTTTCAAAACTCTCACTTCCTTATGATAATTTAATGATTCCTTATTTCTTCAAAGAAAACTTCAGTCTGTTTGCAGATTCTCATGAACATTTTTATCTACTGCTTTTGGAATTGGAGCATAATATTACTGAAAGTTAACAGTGTAAGAAAAATCTAGACATTGTCACCTACAAATGTAGTTTTTGGTGTTACATGTATGCAGTTATTTAAATCAAAAAGAAATACTAAAATCTAAATACAACGATGATTTTTGCATTGAAACTGTTAAATAACCATTTAACAATATAAACTGCCTATCCTACCTATTAATGAGTAGCATATTCATGAATACTAATAGTAACATGCTAGATTGTAACTTTATGAGAGTTAATATTGTACTTCATAAAATTGTGTTTGAAGGAAATAGGTTTCTATTGTAAAATAATTCATAACGTATGGACAGTTTTGCTTCCTCTAGGAGGTCCAGGAGAGAGCATTTTGGACTACTAAGGGAGAGTTTTGATAAAAAAATCAGATATGCTTAACATAGCTTAAATGTGGTGTGTTTAATCAGATTTTTTTTTTTTCCCCCCAAGATTTCAGGTTAATTATGTCTAACAGAACTCCACTTGATAGTAGTGAGGCCTGGATAGGTAACCATTTCGATAAGGTAGTTCTCTTCAAGAATATTATTTATTTTAATACTATCCTCTGCTTCAGTGACAGTTATCTACAGCAAAAAGGATATGTATTTTAGAACTTCATCCAACTTTAAGGACATCGTATTATGGGGAGCCTCTCAGTCTTTGCTGCCCTCCTTGCAGGATAAACTGAAGAGCTTCTTTGGGTTCCAGAGCTTGAGCTGCTGGTCGTAGGTTCCTCAAACACCTTTACCACCTGAAGAGTTTTGTGATGCTGGCTTTTTGTTCTTTTATGTGTATTTATAGGCTGATTGGTTAATTTAGTGAAATATTTGCAAAATTCCATTCTAATTTCTAGGACAAGAACATTATTTTGGTGACTTTTTAAATGTGTGCCTCTGTGCTTGGGTTTATCTGTAAACACACATGCACAAACACCTTCTATATTCACATTACATTCTGTATGGAGATATCTGTATTTTTAACATCAGAGTAGTGAGGGCCCTAAAATATGTGTTTTTTCTATAATACAGACAGTTTTAATTTAGAGACATATACTTGCAAATTGAAATTAAAAAGTTTCAGAAAACAGTAATGTCACAGTAGTACAATCTCCACATAGTATCTCATACTGTATATACTGCATTATAAATATTCCCCTCCAAGGGGAACGGCAATACGTATAGGCATTTGCCTAAAACTCCATGATAGTTAATGTCTAGTGAAGCTGAATATTGTTGCAAAGACCTTTTTTGAAATCTCCAGTATTGGAGGACTCAGCTGAAAATAGCTGTGTGACATGCCTGAAACAGATTCAGACGTCTCTGCTGAGCGTAAGACAAGACCTGAATACCAGGATTACAGATCCCACAAATCCTCTGCTCAGTTTTACAGAAGGATCAGGCAGTTTATGTATTCAGTTAATCTATTTTCACTTCAGTGTAATGACTTGCAGCTGTAGCCCACTTCATTGGCAGATCAGAAGCTACACTGTAATATCTGTCGACCTATACCATTTGTCTTGGAAGGCTAATTGTTTAGCTTACAGCATGTTTTATTCTCCCAGGCTACGCTTAAAAATAAACAGAGCCCAGGCAACCCAGACCCTGCTCCCCTGCGGCAACTCTGCGATGTCCATGGCAGTGGCTGTCTATGCTGGAAGAGCAGGCAGAGGAGCCCGGGCAGCACAGATTTATCTCGACGGCCCTGTCTGGGTGGTCTGGTAGATGGTCAGTCCACATGTCTTGTGAGGATTCTTCCACAGATCCTTTTCAGGTGCTTACTAAAGCCAATGCCTGAAAACCCTCCGGCTCACCCCAGCTGAGGATGCTGAGGTGAACTGTCCAGCAGGGCAGGCAGGTGAGGTAGATTTTCTGATTTGTCATTACCCAAAGTTATGGGGATAACCCAGCCTCCAAAACCGCGGTGCCTCTTCAGGTCTTCAGTCTTTTGTTTATTTTTAAAACATGGCTCTCAAGCTGTGTTATTTCATTTAACAAAGAGCAGTTTCCTTTACTGCCATCTAGTATTTGCATGCATCAAGGGCCAAGTCTGTCTGGAAGTCTGGCTTTACATTTTGGGGAAAACAATATCAGAGCTTGGCTGCTGGTGTGCAGCACCTACAGTAGCTGAGCCATCACGTATGAACAGTGTTCTGCAAAGTTTCATAAAATGGCAGATGTTCTGATGTTTTGCTGTGCTAAGAGGAAGTTTGTTGGGGAGATTAATAAACTCGCAAGTTTTCAAGTCATCAAATGACTTGAAAATGAGAAGATTCTTCTTTTCTGAGGGAAAATCTTCAAATCTTTCAAAGTATAAAGTGACCAGAGCTCATAGAATCTGAGGTCCTGTTGGCTTCCAGTGATACATTGTCATCTGTATCACTTTGGAAGATGGGGCCAAGTATTTAGGCTGTTATGGAAATTTCACACTGAAGCTTCAGTATGCTTGCATTGACCTACTGTGGGTGGAGAACAGGATGGGAAAGCAACAACTTGTCTGTTTTCTGCCAAGAAGCAAAGAGTTTCCCTTGCATCAAGCCAGTATGTACCTGAAGGTGATGTGAACTTCCTTCATCAAAACATGGTGCCTGATGAGCAAGGCTCACCTGGTATTTATTTGGGTGGAAGTTTTCATCAGATCAGTCTTTTAGCATTTGCTTATGCAAACAGGAGACCTGTCTGGTAAAAACTGCGAAAATACACAGGCATGACCTAATGTATGCACGCGATATGCAAACCTTGGGATGTGGATTTTATATGGGTTAAAAAAATTACAAGCATGCGTACATAGGCACACTGTCATGTTTCCTGCTTTGCTGTGCATATTTTGGGCTCCCATTAGTTTCCATCCACAAGTAATTAGATGTACGGTTCAGAAATGCTTAAGAGTGCTCTATTTCTTTTCCTATCACTTCAGATTCAGATCAGCTTGCTTGAAGCTGAGCATTTAATGCAAGCTTCTGCAATTAAGCCCTTCCCTGTGGCATTTTACCACATGGTGTCATGCTGCAGCACTGTTTACTTAATCGCCTTAACTTTGCTGGATGGCAAGTGTTTCATTAGGAACTGATAGGAATTTGTTATAATGCAACGTACCCTAATGAGGTCTTGTCTCCAGTCAGGACAGGTTTGCCTTACTGGTTTATATGATTACGTAGGTAAAGCCTCAGTATAAACTGGACTAGAGAGTCTTTTGCACACACATTTTAAAATACCATTATGTTGTCACTAAATGACATACCTGCAAGACTTGGTAGGATTCATTTAGTAGCTCAGCTGTGAAATACTGCAGAAGACTTTTCATTTTAAAAGTTCAGACAATTAATTTAACATGTAAACAGTAATTGTCTGGAGATACAGAAACTGTCTGTAATATTAGTGTCATTCTTGTTTCATTGTGGTAAACTTAAATTTAGCATTGTGTTGTAAAGGCAGAAGCACGCTTTTAATTTGAACTATAAAAGTAAGTTGAAACATTGCCTTCTGGGTACTTGAACTGAGTCCTCGTCTTTGATTTTACCAAGAGAAAAGTTAGTGGTGGGAATTGTTGCAGAGCATGTGATTCAAATTCATTCTTTGGCAAGAACCTTGGTTCAGGGTTTAATCCAGAGTTTGGCACTGTTAACAAAGGTGAAGTGTAATGATTTACCAAACAGCATTGAAATGGCACCTAAATTAGGCACTAAGCACACGCTGAAGTATTTGTATAAAGATAACCTGTGCTTTCCATGTTACTCAGTAGGAAAATGCTGTGGCTCCCCTCTGAGGACCACAGGAATTTTCAGCTTTCGTTTCCCCACTTGGTCTCCTTCACCTCAAATTTCAGACTTTGTGTAAGTTTGATTCAGATTTACTGTATCTTACTAGGAATGAAATGCAGGTTTCTAGGTGACTAGGATGCTTGGCAAATGGGCAGCTTCATCTTTGGAAATGTTTTTACATCTTACTAACTCTATAGCTTCAAGAAACATAATTTTCATTTTTTTCCCCTTCCTTTCTCTCCCTTTTGTTGGCTTTTTCTTGTCTCTCTTTTGAATTTGCTTCCTTGACTGCAGAAGTTTCGTAATGGTAAAACATTGAGCAATGAAACTCTTTTTGCACACTTTTCACTCTGTTCTGCAGCTTGCATATTTACACTCTGATGTGCAACTTCATTCGTTACCGGACTCCAAGGCACAGTAGAAGTGGCTCTACACATGAAAAGGCCTTGGGAAGGACATCGACCACCACTTCATCAAGTTCCCTTCAGCAACCCTTTCACATGTAAAGCTCACACAACCTACTGCTGAGAGAAATGGACTTGGCAAATCCATTTCTCTCTGCAGCAGACTCAGCATGCAAAGAGCTGGCAGGGTTGAGCTACAGAGAAACCCAAGTGTGACATGAAGGCCAGAGTATTCATCATCTGGGCCACAGTTTGGCACCACTTTATGGCCTTTCTTTTTTAAAACAAAACAAAAATCCTCCATAAAAACCCAAGCCCTTATCTCCCACTGCCTGAGAGCTGCTAGTTTATTTTCTAGAAAAATATCTACAGTATTTGGTGCTAAACTTCCTTTTAGATGAAAGTTTGAAGGAGCTTTGCAAGATATGTTCAGAAATTATTGTTAGCGACAGATGTTTAAGCTTTATCTAAATAAAGAATTCTTTAGCCAGATGATATAGCTTGTTGTTATGCTGAAACACTGATCTAGAATTATGAATTCCTAATCCCTTCCTCAGGCTCCCACTGCTGCATTCCAGATGTGGAAGATGATGTGTTAAAACACACCTGCCTCTTTCCCATCTCTGAGTTTCATTTCTTTCCCTTTTGTACTCCATCTCCTCCTCTAAGATACAATTAATTGATTCATGATCATCATCAGGAGTAAGTAATGCCCTGTCCCAGCACCTTGATTTTGATATGATTGTATATATACACAAAATTAACAGTTCTTTAGCAATTTGAACTCGACCTTTTTCTCTGCCCCATATACTTCAACTAACAGGTGCCTTTACTACTTCTATTGTAGTAATGCTTTTGAAGGTCAATTAAAAAAATGCAGTACAGGATGATTTAAGAAGTATCAGAAGCATTAGAAAGGAGGTATCTTGAAGAGTTTTCCTAGATGAAGGTTCTCCCAAACCTGCAAACGAGTTGTTCGTTGTATGTATTTGATCCAATTTAATTTGTAGACTGTAATAGAATTCTATGGATAATTCTGACATTATCAAGTATAAGGAACACTTAATAATCTATTAGATTGCCATATATTAGCTTTATATTTAGCATTTATTACTCAGAAGATTTTTTCCCCAAACAATGGAAATATATTGCCTGCATAGCGTAATTATAGGCTATGGATTCCTTCTTTTGATGCTGCTCTAGGGACTGGTAAGTAGGAAATCAGATGTATCTCCACTCTGAGGACACCTTTGTGCTCACGTGCACGTAGTAGGATTTGAGAGATGTTTACATTTCTAGCCCATTCTGTAGCATGCTGCATAAGCTAAAGGAGTAAAAGATACTTTTTTTTTTTTTTAAAAAAAAAAACATACAGATTTACAGTGCTAGGTAACGGTCTGTCCTTCTGTTGCTTCCCAGTTCTTCCAGAAAACAAACAACCCTACAAACAAAACCATAACAACAGGTGGGAGAGGTACTAATTTGAGTTTCATACTGTGGTATGGATGGCCTTAAAAGGATTTTATAAATTTATGGCCTCTATCATCTGAAGTTCTGCTCCTTCATAGCATTACAATAGGTTGGCTGCCGAGTTGTGCATTGCTGTGCTCTACTTGAGCTGTTTGGAATATTACTTTGAGAATTGGAAGGGCTCCGGGGTGCTAAAACTGATTATGAGATTTTTCTTTCCTTGACAAGATGAGCAGGGCCATGTGAAGTATAAGGCAGTTATGTGGATTGACGGCAGACAGGTTTCAATCACAGAATCATGTTGTGTTTTGTGCATCTTTGAGGTGGGATGCTGAAGAAATTGAGTTTCAAGAACATAATTACAGCCCAATCAAATACTCAGGTTAAGTTTCATGATTTTTTTTTTTATTATTATTCTTAAAGAGATTCCTTCCAGTGACTCAGTGTATTCTGAGAGTTCTTCAGAAACTTTGTTTATAATTTGTTTTCCTGAAAATCAGAGTAAAAGGTAATAAATGAGCAAAAACTCCAACTGTCCAAAAATCTTAATTTTGAAAGTTTTAGAAGTTGAATGGTGTCAAGAGTCCCCAGTCCTTATTGTTAAATTTTTCCATCTGTTAGTGAATAGTATTCTTCAATGAGTGTTTGACAACGGTTTTGTGTGCTGATACCTCTGTCAGGCCGGAGTCTCAGCAGGCTGCCTAAGTGATCCCCGCTTGTAATTGCCCACCCCAGAGATAACCTTCTGTAGTCAAGTACCTGACCCTCTTAAAAAATCAGGAGTTAATTCTAGGACTGGGGGCTGTTTTGAGTGGTAAAATAATCCCTTTAGCTAAGCAGGATAAGCCCTGAGACCAGGCAGAGCCATTTTAGGAAGTTATACATTTCCCAACAGTAACACAACATCCACAATTCCCCTAATATCATTATACAACTTATTGGTCTCTGACCACAGAAGCTGGGTAAGGGCTACAGCTTTTCTTAATCTACTTTCTTGAGAACCATTTGCTGCAGTCCCTGTTTTCATTTGTACACTGGAAAGTCTCAATTTGGGCTCCTGTTTTTTGAATTGTCCCTCTTGCCAACTGCTTCACACCTCCAAGTTGAGTCAACTCAAACTGCTTCACTGGAGATTGGGTTGGGCTCCTGCTCGGCCCCAAAATCCAACCCCTCACGCAGCAGGTTTGTTCTTTCTGAACCTCCCTGGAAGACTTCCTGGTCTGATGGGAATACTCTGGTAACACCCAGCCATTCCCCTCTGGTTTGGAAAGACTGACGTCTTCCACTGAAGTCCTTGGTAGCTGGACTCCCACCTCTGCTTTCTGGGGCAGGTGTTCATCCCGTCCTCTCTTCTTCTGTCACACATTAGCATGAATTATTTCAAAAGGAGGGGTTCTGCGTGACGGTGCTCCTCACCCTGTCAAGGTTGCAAGCGATGCTTTAGATTTTGCTACTGTGATAGACAGTCCTGTCATTTAAGACATTCCCACTACTTTTTTTTGGTCATAATTGTTTTTTTGTGCCATTCTGAGCTGCTTCTACTGTTTCTGCTACTACTACTGAATTATATACAAGTTGTAGAAAGCTGAGTTTTAACTCAAACATAGCTGCTGTGATTCAGCAGTTCTCTATAGTTTATGAATCGATAGCTTTTATCACATTGAAGTTGAATTTTGGTCTAGAAACTAAATTCCCAAGGCGCCTTTGAAGAAATTCTACTAATTCCTTGAACAAAGTTTTGCTGGTCAAAATGCCATTTTTGTTCCTTATTTTACACACACAGAAGCACCGTTCATGTACAAAAGGTGTCATTGAGCCATGTGAGCACTTGCCACCTAACTTGAGGAGAAAGCAAGGGGTTTTGAAAGCAGACCAAAAGAAAAAAATGTGCTGCTCTTGCTCAATTACGCACGCAACTCAATTTGGGGCTTTATCTCACCGCAGCCAAAGGCAGCCCTGCTCCTGGCTGACACTCTCCTGGGCACGTGGCTCTGCCCCTTTGGTGGTCAAGGTCTGATGCATGTGGGAGCTGTTTCACACTGCAAATAGTAGGATTTTCCAATAACCTGCCCCAAACCAGTGGGATGGGAGCCTGGCATACTGTCTACAATAGAGAGAGAAACTTTTGGTACCTGTGTACGACAATGGGAACAGAAATGCAAGATCAGTGGAAAATAATGTAGCTTTTCACTTCTAAATAGTCTAATATGGTTGACACTAGCCCTGGGACAAAATGCAGCTGAAGTATACTAGTCAAGATCCAGTTTAAGCAATTTTGATGTTTTTCTTACAAATTCAGTGTTTGGCACTATGTAATTCTTTAATACAAAGCAGTTGTTTTCATTTTTAATGTTAGTTACAGGAAAATTTATGATATATTTGTACTCCTCTGCAAATTTTCAAGTGCTCTTCTGGAAGAAGGTATGCAATAAATAACGTTGTCTCATACACAGAGTGGACATTAAATCATTTAGTATAATAAGAAAGCCTTGAACTAAACTCCTTCTGGACTTTCTGAAGGTATTTTTATTAGATTTTTCCAATATTATGTTCTTTAATGGAAAACTTTCCCTCCTGCTAGAATACATTTGGTCTTACCTTAAAATTAAAATATAGCAAAAGATTTACTCTAACTACAAAACAGAGCTATAGAGAAGACAAAATATATCTATATTACATGATTATGCTATAATCTAAAATATTTACATGCCTTTTAAGAGTACTGGCAAGTCTGAGTGGCTGACAATATATAGTGGTGCTTGCGTTAGCTCAAGTTTGCAAATACCAAACTCAAGAATTAGGGTTGAGGGTTTTTTTTTTTCAGTTTCCAGTGATCACTCTGAATTACTTCGAATTCAGAGTTTCTTGGAAAATGGGTTGACTGGTTTTACTTCTCAGTGCTACTGTTACATAAAAAAAAACCTGTAATACTATAGTTTTTTCCTTAAGTAGGCTTTAAAATATACATGGAAGCTTTAAAGTCTAAACCGATACAGATACAGGAAGGACTGAGTGCAAGACTGACAGTACCAAAGCCCTTGAGCTGAAGGAGTGACTTCATTAGCTCGCGTCACTGGCAGCCTTTTATGATCTTCTTAGGCCTCATCCCATCGAGCGATCGTATCGCACACCCAGACTATCATCCCTGCAGCCCCGTTTTAGCTTGGTAACAATTCACTCCACTGGAAAGCACAGTTCTAAGCCGCCTTCTTTTAGGGACGTACTCATGCTCTGAAAAGTGAATGTAGGTGGGGGGTGTAATTGTAGGTGTGAAAATTTTTGTGTTTCATTCATCTCAATGACTCAGGTTAAATGTCACGCACACAAATCTTTGAAGAGTTACAGAGTTCATGCTTTTTAACCAGCTAACTATCATCTCCCTATCTAGCTTCAGATTAAATACTGAAGGCACGTGGAGGAGATCTGAAGATAGGAGGCCCTAACTTCAACTTGTCACCCTTCAGGGTGAAATTGCACTTACTGATTTGAAAAACTGAGAATCAGGTTACTGTTTCTGCTTCAATTCAAGCAAGGGGAGAAGTCTATTACAGAGAATGTGGCCTCAGAAGAGGTGCAGGTAACACTTTCTACAACGGCGCAAGGCTGACATTGGAGTCTGTCGATCGCTGTATAAAAATAATTGTATCAGAAATTATCAAAATTGGATCAGATTCTTTGTCTGCAGGGATGACATGTCAGGAGATGTGAAATTTCCAGTGAAATAACTTGTATATCATGCAGTGAGATATGCCTGCATATATTCTCGTGCATAGTGCGAACACCCACAGATCTGCTTTTATTGCCTACTTTCCTCCAGTTGAGGTTCTGTGAAATCCAGCTCGGAAGGGGGCAGATTTTATGACTGTATTTTATTTTACTGCCTCTGCTTGTGCATTTGCGCTCTCTATTTTTGAACTTCCTATGCATATCTGTGTATGGTGTTAGAAATTTGGGAATAAATTTACAACTGATCTTGAAGAAACCACTGCAGTGCAACGCTTTCCTTCAGGAAGGCTTTTTGGTCACATATTTGCTTTAATGAAAATGTGGAAATAGACTGAAATATTTCTAGAAAATATTCTGGTGGGAATTCATCTTGCACTTACTATTGATTTTAAGCTGTGGTTAAGAAAACCATACTGCCTTACACAGCACGGCAGCTACTTCAGCCATACACATTCACTCATTCAAGACATTCCACCAAGAAGAATTCTTTTCTTTTTTTTGGTTATTTTTTTATTTCTGTGTCTTTTAGTCCCGTCTTTGTTCTGAAAATGTGGAATGTAGTATGTTTCAATTCCTTTGCTCCCTGGAAATGTTAAAGCCATTTGCTGTTCTAAGTGATCCCTGCCTGGAGTGTTTCATTACCGACACAATCTCGAGGTGAGCATTATAAAGTGAAGTATTATTCTTGATCTCACTGCGAAGCGTTATGGAGTCAAACTGCAGGCAGCCAATGTCAAAATCGCCTTTTCTGAAGGATTTTTTTTTTTTTTTTTTTTTTTTTTTTTTTTTTAGCGTGAGGGTGAAGTGCATTTAAGGTTGTGTTTGCTGATCTTGAAGCTTGGGATGTAACGAGTAAAATGACAGAATATGACCTTGCAAAGAACGAGAGAGATAAAATCTACGTGAGCTTTGGGAATAATGGAAATGAGGCACAGTCCAAATGAATGAGATCTTTAAATGTTGCCTTTCCCTTCAGAAAGGTTTTTGATACAATATGAAGCTTCTAACAAACCCTTAAGAAAAGACAATTACAGTACTATCCATAGGGTTCAGAATTCAAGGTGTTCAGACTGGCTGCAATTTGACAGCCATAGAAACCATTTTCCATTTAATCTATTTAACAAGAATCAAAGAGTGTTTTCTTGCTCTTAGTATGTAGAATATTTAGTCATTAATTTGGTTTTATACTGTTTTCACTGCTGAGATTTGAGCATATTGTGGAAAATTAATTATCTTAGTGCATACCATACTTATGAAGTATTGATTTGCCTTTTCCAGTTACGGAAAATTGTATCTTTTTTTTTTTCCTCTTAAATTGAATTTATTTCTTCAGAGGAGTTAGACTGGAGAATGCTGTATGAAAAGCCAGTATTTTGAAAAGTGGGGTGTATTGAGTTAATTTTTTGAAACTAATTTGAAATATTTTGGGCCACCTTCTTTCACAACCGCCTCTTATAAAGAAGCAGTCCCCAAAGAAATTACACAGTGCATCTTCAGCCGTTACAGAACAAGGGGTGATTATGTACAGATTGGAGACATCAATGAGGGTGTACGTTGAGGGCCCGGTCTGACGAAAGGCAGTTCAATAGTTTCCCTTTGGTAGCTTAGGCCCTACAAGATGTTGTCCTTCATGACGAAGGTAGCAATGAGGTTTCTGTGAATAGTCATGTTTCTTACACTTAGCTATGTTTTTTACTCTGCTGGTGCAGCTGTCTTCTGCTTTCTATGCAGTCTCCTGTTCCCTGATTTTCACCATGTTCAAAGCTTCTTCCTCTGTCCCTGCCTTCATGTAACTAAACTGATCACTTTTTTCTTTCATTTTACAGTTGCTGGTTTTGGGAAAGGGAGGGGAAGGGTGGGAAGGAGGCTGGTTGGTTTGGTACATGGGGTTTTTGGTGTGGGTTTTTCAGTTGGCTTTGGAACTGAAGTCTGTAGTTTTAGGAACTGTGGGGAAAAAAAAAAAATACATGTTCACTTAATTTTTATGTTGTGTATTTGCTTTCTATGCCAAATGTCTCTAGACACCTCTCACGACTGGCACAAGTGACACACTGGTGCTCTACTTGCACATCCTTTTGTAGTTAGTCTGCTGCTGTGTGTAATGAACCCTCCCTCTCTCCCCATCTCCATGCTGTGCTTTCCCTTTCTCCTTTTCTACCAGATTTCACTTGTGATTTCTTTCATGGACATATGAATGCTCAGAATTTCAAAACAGTCCACGGCTGCAATTAGCCATTTGTCAAGGTGTGCATGAACCAACCAGTTAAGTCCTTCAGTTGCTCTGCTGACACACCACAAAATTATCCTCTCAGCTCAATGAACTGACAAAAGTCCCATAGCAATAGAAACCCGTCTCAGTAATATATAAAAAACCCATTGTGTGCATTTGCCTTCCCCCCCCCCCCCCCCCTCAATGTAGAGTTGTTTTTCCCTTTCATCTCAGTGTTTCTAAAGGCAATAAAAGCTTAGTCCACCAGCAGTTATAAATTTCTGGTGTGCCACACCTCCCATTCCGTGCTATTATGCTTAGGCTTGTACGGCTGGAACCCCACGAGGCATTTTTCAAGTATCTTCTGCATCTAACTCAAGCAGTTCTCATCACTCCAGAAATGTCTTTCTTTAGCTTATAGGACAGAAGAATGAGCTCCCTTCAGAGCGTAATACACCTCTGCTTCACACAGAAGCTGAAGGGGTGCTGAGGTAATGTGATGAGAGCACAGGCAATCTGAGTTGGAAGTAAAATACATTTTCTCTCTGATGTGCTCAACCTTTTCTGCCCTGGGGCTTAAAAACTGAAATCTACTCTTTAATTTAGCGTTCTCCGCCTGTACACTGAAATGCCACTAATGATTCGAGAGAGCTAACAAGAGGGTAGCAAAAATGTTATGTCAGATATGTCTGAAACCATAAAAATTCTAGAGGCAAGACAATTTGACTCATGTCAATGGATTTTCAAAATATAATTTTCTGTCTACCGGAGGCCAGGGAGGAGAACATATTGAGTTCATTTGTGTTGCAGTATTTTTACAAACTCCTTATTAAATCAAACTTGAAGTAAAGGTTCATTTTTAACAATAGTGTGCTATTACCCTTTTTTCTTTAGAATGGCAAAATAGAATAATTTTCAAATTTAAAAACAGTTTAAAAAAATCTAGATCACTTTAAAACAGAGACATGTTTTGGAGGGTTTTTTGTTTGGGTGGGGTGCTTTTCTTTTTTTTTCTTTTTTTTCCCCTCTCCTGTAGGAGCAGTACTCCTGGGAAAAAGGCTGGGATTTGTGATTCACCAGCTCAATTATTCTTACAAATATGTCATATGTGTCAGTTCTTTGGATTAATTTTTTTCTTTTTCAATTTTTTTCCCATGAGTTCCTATTGGGCAAGCTTGCCATGTGTCATGAGTGCAAGCGCATGTGTTTCAAGGAGATAAATACCCATTTCCAGAAACGTGGCAATTTCTCATGATTTGTGATTCATAGTGGTGGCTATTTACATTGCCTAAAAATGTTGAATAGGGCATCTATTATTTAACCTGTCTAACTTTTTTTTAATGCTGTAAAGAAGTTAATTTCTTCAGTAAGACTGTTGCTTTTCATGACACTTTAACATCTGTTTCTGAATGATATCTTCAGCTCTGTAGTGAAACTTAAATCTACTTTGGAGTTGGAAGCGAACGCATGTTCGCGATGGCATACGATGCAATTTTAAGCTGTTCATGTGTATTTAAAATAAGATTGATTTACAGTAGTTTCTTTCCCAGGGAAGTGCAACTTAAACTAATTCTTAATGATACAAATGCATTTGCAACTGGTTCATAAAATCCTCAAAAACACAAAACTCTGAAATCTTTCAAAGCCAGTTTACTCTAGCATTACTGTCATGGCTAAAAAAAGCACACTTTCCTGATAACTGACTGTTTGGTTGGCTTGTTTTTTCTCGGTATTGCCTTTACTTAGGTTACAAAATAAGACGCAAAAAACACATTGCCGCACTATATCCTTTTGGTGCAAGTCAGCTGGAGCTGCGCTTGGGAAGATGTGTTTCTCAGAAAATAGGTGTGTTTCTTAACAGAAGGCTGCAACTACTAACAACCCCTGCAACTAGCCTGTGCGCAGCTGTGTGCCATATGGGTATTTGGGGTGTGCAGCCAACTGCCCTAATAGGGGCTCGTCAGGGGTGCAGTACTGGCTGGCTTCTAGCAGTCACCAGCTCAGCTCGAACAGTCCTGAACTTTGTCCTCACCAGAAAAGTATTTTTTTTTTAATTTATTTTATAAGAAACGTACTTTTGGAGGCTACTCTCATCTCTTCATGGGGCTTATATTCTGCTAGTCATCACATCTATTCCCTGTCTTCTTCCAGCTAGGCTGAGCCTTTTCAGATGCAGCAAAGCCTCCATTCTGTTTGGAGTGGGAAGAAAGGACGGGAACGCAAACCCAGTTAATTGGGCAAGAGATGATCTAAGCTTTCCTCCTGTGCTGGCTGGTGGGTGATCATTATCGCAAGTTCTGGCTTTGGAGGGGATATTGGAAAGGTACAAACACAGGATGCTCAGCACAAGGGACGATGCTTTGGGAGCGACCACTTGCCTGGTAGCTGCCCAAGTGGTTTATTTTGACCTGCAGCTGGGGTTGAATCTGTGTTGTGACCAGCGTTCTACAGATTCACGATGTGATGTTAAAGGAATCAAATGTCCTATTAGGTCAGGTTGTCGAGGCAAAGTGAAAAGTGTATTGGTGCTATCCGATTAACAGCATAGTAAATTGAATCTGTTAAGTCTAAACAAAATTTGCTTTGGTCCCTAATTTTGAGCATACCTTTATTATTTTTAATGGATTGAAGCTGACAGGAGATTTGTGTAAGAAGATTTTACATAATTCTAATGAGAATCTGAGTCCTTTGTCAGTGTGCGACAAAATCCCAAATCACAGAATTTAAGATGGTGTTAATGTTATCCAAGATTACTTACAGAGTATTTTTAAATGACTAAACGTTTCTTCATGATGTATTGGAGGCACTCACGGGCTTCCGTGTGATCTTGCCCACTGAGCTGGTGAATTACACCCAAGCCCGTTCGCTTTCGCTGTTAGTCACACCACAGCATTCCTAACTATTCGGCAGTGAAGCAAAATGGCAGCTTTCTGAACTTGCGTGCGGGTGCTGCACCGGCTAGAAAGAGCTTTCATTCGGGAGAATTTCAATCAGTTTAATTTTTTTTTTGTCTATTAGGAAGCTTTTAATCACCGATTCTGGAATGGAGAAGGAAAAGCCACGCCGGCACTGCCCGTGAGCCGGCCGTGAGGGATGCACCGAGCGGGCCCCCTGAGCCCCTACCCGCGTCCCCGCCGGGCAGTCTCTCCCGCAGCAGCCCCGTCTCGTCGGCCGGCGCCTCCCCGTGGCGCCGAGCACCCGCGAACGCCCCCGTCAGCGGCCCACGGCTGCCGCACAGACGGCGGGTCGGGCTCCCCTCCCCTCCACGGCCCGGCCCGGCCCGGCCGCGCCTCAGCCCCCCGCCCTCCCCGCTCCCCTCAGACCGCGGCCTGCCGTTGCGCAGCGGTGCGGAGGCTCCGCCCCCGTCGGGTGTTGGCGGGCGGCGCCGCTGTTTTGTCTGGGCTGCTGCGCCCTGCCAGGCACCCCCGGAGGAGCGTGAGCGGCTCTGGAAGCCCTCGGGACGGCAAATAACTGCTTTCACCGCGAAACGAGCCTCCGCCACCGGGCTGGAGCTGAGGAGGGCTGTGGTGGGCAGGGAACGGAGCTGCGTGCGCTCTGCTCAGGCCGTGCTACAAACGGCAGGAGCACAGATGATGGAAGCCAGATGAGAGCTGTCTAACCCAAAAAAAGCGAAAGCAGAAACCCTCGGGGTCCTCTCCACGTTGCTGCCTCTGGCCTCGCACGCCTGATGCCCACGGGGCCACGGCTACCCTGGGAAGAGCCGTCGGGCTGCCATGGCGGGTTAGCCAGCCCCGGCAGACCCCTGAGTTGGGTCTTGTGTGAAAAGAAGCATATCAGGCATTTCTGTGGGTGAAAGGCAGCAACAGCAGCCAGGTGTAGTTGAGGTACTTGTGTGGATGGCTGTTCCTGCAGATACCTGCTCTGCTCCCAGCAATTGCTGATGTGTCATTACCAGGCCTAGCTTGGTTAAATCCTGCTCTTGTCTGTGGGGACAATTGCAGTGTCCCCTGTATAGCTGTGAGCAAATGTAAACTTCACAGCGGCAAGAAATAGTGCATGGAGTGTTTAATCCTTGTTACATATGTAGCCTGTTTCCAATATCTTTCGTGAGGCCTATTCTGTTTTATTGGAGCATATGGGTACTGGTGAAATAATATATGAAGGAGGAGACAGAATTTTCCTGCTGTCTCAGTAGTAGGCTCCAATTTCTGGGGTTCGTAGACTTGTATAAAATTTATCTTATTTGTGTCTCATGATCTGGTGACCGTTTATTAATAACAGTCACCCACACAGTTGGCCGGGACACCATGCTGTTTGGTAATGAGAGCTCCTGGGGTTCTGTGAAGGCCCCAATTAATCATCATAGTGCCAATTAAAAAGGCCATTAGAAATACTGTCTGTAGCCATCAATCCTGCATAGGTATTCTTTCTTGAAGAGGTGCATGTCTAATGCACTCAGATTTGCACACGGACGCGTACTTCTTTTTCCAGGTCGATAGGACCTGGCAGAACGATTGGGCAAAATATATTGGCAGCGACAATGAATTTATATTCTGTCTTACATCATACTATAGTTAGAGCCCAGATTTATTCCAATCTGTTAAATCTTAAATGAGGTTTTGTTTTTGTAAGTGGGACATAGTTCTTCATGCAGCACAGACACACTCAAGCTCTCGTTGGAGTTGCACTGCAGTATTATCAGGCTATGATTTTAAGGCCAACACTCATTAAATCCTTTCAGAACACAGACTTCGTTGTCCTGCAGTTCCTGGTGGGGAATTGTGTGCCAGTCTGGGTCTTCAAGCGCTCCAGTAATACAAATAATTGTGGGTGGAGCAGGTAGCATTTTTACTTTGCATTGTTTATTACTTTTCATTCTTTTTGTTAGCTGTTTATAGGTTTTTCATATTTCACTTGTTTGAATTGAGACATTTTTATACCCATTGTGTGCCCTGGCATGTTTTGGTTTTTTGTTGTTTTTTTTTTTCCTGAAAAGTCGATTTGAAAACAGTTGAAGCATTTATGAGACCAAGTGTACACTAGAATGCTGGTTTGTCCATATTAAAACAAATTTAAAAAAAAAAGAAGGTTTTTTTATTAGGAAGCAGAGCTCATTCTTTGAGCAAGGGTTTGAAAGTTCTTAAGGGGTTATGTGTGGTTTGGGGGTTTTTTGTTGGGTGTTCTGTTTGGGTTTTTTTTTTTCTTGTAAAACGTCTGCCTGAGTTGTTCAAGGTTAGGTTGTTCACGAAGGCACTGAAACCCCTGTTGTCTCATGCTCAGCAGAGGTGTTACCATTTCAGAGCTGTGTTCTGCGAGAGGAATGGAGCTGGGTGGGACGGATCTGTAGTAAGCCCAGCACCTTTATCGAGAATCTGGAATTGAACTAAGGATTTTTCTCTGCTGTTAGCAAATACTTTATGAAACACAGTAGCAGATATGTATGTTATCGTCCTGTTATCACAGAAGATAATCTGCTAGCTCTGTCTTTTCCTTCAATTGCTTAGGTACCAGATTTTTGATAAATGGGTCTTTGGAACTGATGATATGCCTGTCAGCACCAACATGCTGCTCCGTAGTGGGATATCAGTTTGGCTTTCCAACAAAATTTTAAAAATCCAAACAACCAGTTTACATTAAAAAATAATAATAAAAAAAAACCAATTTTGATCTTTTTTCCTAGCCTCCAAATCTCAAAAATTACATAGAGAGGCTATGTATTAAAAGAAGGTTGGAGAGTTACAATCACTTGCACGGTTTTGCTTAAGTCTTCTCCTTTGTATATGATCACCATCATTGAGTTTTTAATGATATGATCATAGAGCCCGAAAGTCGTTTTTGACTGCAGAAGATGATGCAGCTCTAGGAATCAGGCTGGTGTGAAGGAGCTCCCTTGTCTCGTTTTGCTGCCGAAATCATGAGGTGGGAATCTTGTGAAGGAGAAGAGACTAGCCCATTACTTGTCTCATGGGTTTGGCCACCATGTTTCTCCTACATGGAGGGCCTGGCATCATCGCATCAAGCAGACAGCAGCTGCTGATGTCCCCATTCCTGGAGCGATGAGACAGAGGTCCTGGGCAGCTACAGTTCTTACCGCTGCTGCTGAAATGAGGGAGCGACACTCTGAACCCCAACACATACTAAAATGTGCTGAATACCCATAGCGGGTGGACCTGCCGGCTTTTCACATGGGCACACAAAGATCTTGGAGTTGATTGACCTTCATCTTGCTTTGCCCCTGTATCCCAGCTTTTTTCCAGGAGAGGATAAAATACCTTTGTCAGATGGGAGCAGGAGAGTTTGCAAACAGCAAATAGCCTTGTTTTATTTGAAGTAGTCACACGCGTGTGTGCTGAGCACCATGAAAACTAGGATGACATTAAGAATTTCGCATTCAGAGGAAAATCCAGAGGGTGTTACAAGACAACCAGAAACTACAATAAAGCCAATTATTAACTGGCTTCCTTTCATTCAGTGGGAGACTGTGTTTGTCATTTGTATTGGGGCAAAGGAAAAATGCAGCTTGTGAACAAATGTTCAGAGTTTAAAAGGGTGACATTTTAAATGAGACTCTTTGTAATAATAAAGGAACATAAGGCTTATATCTGTTAAAAGCAAATTTAAAAATGAAGCCTCTTTCCTGCCCTTCAACTTAAAATCTTATGATTATCTTAAATCCCAAAAATGTGGCTTCGTTGTTCATTTCCTTCTCACCAGAATGTAAAATAACAGGAGCTTGAGGTTTTAGTGTATTAAAGAAAAAAGTAATCCTTTTTCATTATAACTTCTGGTAGTGTTTTAATTAAAGGTATTAGGAGAACCATCATGTGCGACCCATTTTAAAATTCTTGTCCAGCGTGCTAGAAATATCTAGGGAAGGGATTATGTGCATAACTTGTTCACTCGCAGTGAAGTAGACTGGATTTTGTTATTCCTGACTATTTATCACCTGCAGCTTGATCATGTGTTTTGTGTGGCTGCAAGGAAGAATGTCTTTATAGAATCACAGAATCACTAGGTTGGAACAGACCTCTGAGATCATCAAGTCCAACTGTTGACCTAATACCACCATGCCCACTAAACCATGTCCTGAAGTGCCACATCTACATGTTTTTTGGACACCTCCAGGGACGGTGACTCTGCCACTTCCCTGGGCAGCCTGTTCCAGTGCTTGACAACCCTTTTGGTAAAGAAATTTTTCCTGATGTCCAATCTAAACCTTGCCTGGCACAACTTGAGGCCATTTCCCCTTGTCCTGTCACTTGCATGCTCTGATCTGGTGATTGACGTTTTATGCCAGTACGTTTCATTTTGTGTTTTTCTCCAGGAGTTTGCATTATGTCTCTGACCTGTAAAACCAGGTCTGAAGTATGTTATGGCGAGGATGATGAGCGGTGCAGTGATGTACGAATGTTGCAGTAGTTGCTGTTTAGAGAGAATGGGTTTAGGTTTTAACCTCCAACATTTTGAATGAGAAGAGATGATGGATGAAGGAATTGGGGAGGTTGCCCCCAGGATTTGTAATGTAATGTTTATTTGTATCAATTTTGAATTGTGAAGTGTAAGGTTTTAGGGAGATGTTTGAAAAGTAGAAGGGTGTTTCCACACACTCCATAGCCTCCGAGTGTCACCACTCTAACAGCTGCCAGTGCAGCTGACCTGGGTTTAAATGGAAAGATCTTGTTGATTGATGTTTAATCAAAATGTTAATTTGTTTACATTCCAGGTGGTCCCAGTGGACTTGTTTAGATCACCAAATGCCTTGAAAGGCCAAAGTCTTTGACTGTTATAAGGAATTTGTGAAATGTTTCTGTTTGTTCCTTGTACTATTATCTTCCTCCAGCAGATCTGACTCACTTGTAGGATGTCTTTAAGGAGGTCTTTTTACTTTCATATTCAGTTAAATATAATATTTATATTTACCTGAATATGGAAGTATTTTATTACATAATATTCAGCTGAAGTTAGTGGATATAAGCACATAAAACAAATTTATTGGCTGAAGCAGGATTGCTGTTTAGAGACAAGTGTCCCGCTGAAATAAAGGCATATGCTGGCTTCTCTGCTTGGAGGAGAGAAAGAGTTGTGTGGGTTTGCTACTGCTGTGCTCTTTTTGAACAGTTAGTAGATAATGTCAGGTAACTCCCCCCCACCCCCGCCCCCAAGTTGTTTAGCTGACAGCTGATTGACCAGCTGTTCTGAAAGCAGCTGGGAAAAATCTATTCAGGTGCTCCTTTTCTTCTTTCTTTTTTTTTAAGTCCTCAGGGTCTCACCTAATTACAAGGTGTGTAGAGTGCCTGTGGCCTAATTCCTTTTACCCAAACAAATAACATCCATCCTGGAATCTGGGTGTTCCTTGCGTGATTTCCCCATATGAATGGATCTCAAGTTTAGTTAGCAGTAATACAATGGCTAAATTTATATTGCTATGGTTGTATGAAAGGGAGCATAAAATAGATTCATACTTCTTACCAGCAGTGCTTGGTACGAGCACTCCTATACTTAAAACGACAATTAGGTCCAAGTGTTTCATCAAAACCAAAATTTTATAATTTCTTATTACACAAAAGCACAGTATTTATCTGGCAAGTTTTTGAAGGTTTATAGAGTCTGTGTGAAGAAATTTCTGCACATTATTAATGAATGCCTCTGGATCATTTGGGATTTTTGTATATAGGAAACAATATTAATAGGCCTGGTGTGTATGAATTTTTCTAAAGTGCCTGCAAAGGTATTTACTTAAGTGCAAATGGCCCGTGGAGGTTTTGCAATACCGGCATTTCGGCAGAAAGCCCAAGGTGAAATTTTATAGAGTATACTTCGGGTGTCTCAACTGATTATAATGTTAAATAACTATATAGAACGTAATTTAAGTAATAGAACTATTTGAAAAAGCTACTACAGATAAATAATATTTGTATTTGTGGAGGTGTTGTAAGATGCTAATTCTGAAAGGATTTAGAATGATGCAGTATGTGAGTGAACATGTTGTTATTGTGCTTAGCTGTGTTGTTCTGCTGCACCGTCTAATTTATCGAGAACAGAGTATGTAAACAACTCCTTTTCAAAGTACCCTCAGTTACATGGTTTCACTCTCTACTAGAAAATGTGTTACTGCGTATACACAGACAGAGGCATACTCTTTTCTCTCGGGCACCTCGGAAGACAAGACTAGAGTACCTGTAGTTTTTGATTACATGGGCGTTGTGATCTCTCAGTTATTAGCAGTTTGGCACCCATCAAAAGCAGCTTTTGCAGCACTTTCGGTCATTGAGTGAACGGAAACTCTTTGCTCGACAGAATTATTTCAGAGAAGCCCAGAGAACCCTGTGGGAACTGGTTTAAAGTCCCAGGTAACTGGAAGAAATGACTCCCTGGGTGTCAAGGGTCCCTATAGCAGCTTTAAGCAATGAGGTGAAAATGGAGCCGTTTCCCTGAGAAGGTGGAAGAAAGCAGCCACACAGCGTAACGGCATTTTGCAAGAGAGCTCAGTGAAGGTGCTGCAGGAAGGAGGCGAAGCACGCTGAAATGTAGGCTGCTGTGATTAGGGGGGGCAGGCAGGTTTTAAAGGCGGGGAGAGCAAATAGATGTTACTGAGTTTATTCCTTCTGTGAAACCAAGGAAGCCTCTGATAATTCACTCCTGGCAAAAATGTCCAGTTTTTACTGCTTCGTGCTCTTTCTTTTGAAAAGTTGGGCAAAGTGAAGAAGTGTAAAATTGAAGCAGGAAGAGGGGAGCAGAAAAGGAAGGACAAGTCCTGGAGAGCGAGTTATTCAATGCTAGCCCTTCAAGCCTAGAAGAAAGCTGTTTAAAGTTGCTGAGTATGAAGCAAACATCGCCTGGGTCAGCTTTCCAGCTTGACAGCAATAAACATGTGACCAACAATTCAACCCGACAGGAGAGATGTTCTAGAATACAGATAGCACGAATGCTCCGTTCTGCTTACGCACCCAAAATGCGATACGTAAGCCTGGACTTCCCTGACAGCGTGCTGTCTCTCTGTCCTCATTTGATGAGCATCTTCCATGCAAAAGTGCAGCCTTTCTGATCCCATTAGAGAAGACAGGCTCTGTCTCTGCTTTCCTTTTGCAACCTGTGCACTCTGTGAACCATGCCGTGCGTGGGGGATTTGTGAAGAGATGCATTGGGACCTAATGTCACAGGCAGGCTTGTTACAGATGAAGCCCCATTGACAGAAAGGATTAGCTGCAACCGAGATATAAAAACAAGAAGTCATATTTTTAAGGAAGATCGTGGTGCAAAATGTTGATTATTTATTGGACAAGAAGATAGTCAGGGCTTTGTGTTACTGGAGATTCTGTACCCTAGGAAACTGGCAGTGAATTCAGCCTGGTGCTGCCAAACTGTACTTCAGAATCTGAGGTTTCATATGAAAAAGGGGAAAAAAAGCAAAACAAACAGAAAACCCTCTATACCCTGCAGCTGCAGAGAAAATACTCAGAAACTCACTGTGACCAGAGTTGTGTTCTTGTCTTGAGTCAGCAATCAGCTTGAAGCAATACCTTTGAGAAGAGTGAACTGTGCTGGTCATTTCAATGCATGTGAGCTACGAAGTCTGACATGTTTACACAGCAGCTAGCTCATTTCTGTGGTTTTTTGGGTTGTTGGTTTTGGGGGGTTTTTTTGTTTGTTTTTTTTTTTTTTCCCAAAACCCTCAATGTAGTGCATGCTGTTTGAGAACATATTTTCTTGGGACAGAAGAAGAGAACCAGAAGGAAGGTTTATTATTTTTCATGTAAATTAGAATTAATGTTAAACTCCCCTTCCTCTCTTCTTCTCCCCAGCTCCCCCCCCACCCCCCCCAAAAAAAAAGGAGAGCGGGGGAAAAAAAAAAAAAAGGAAAAGGCAAGCAACTTTTCAAATTGTGGAGAAACACAGAAACAAGGGATATTTTCTTTGCCCACCGGAAAAAGCTTTAGTCATATCCGGACTCTTGAAAAAATCAAAACAAAACCCCCTTCTTCCCACTAACTCTTACATTCTCCTTAGTGCCATATGCCCCAACTTACAATTATCCAGCTTTTAATACATTCCACTTCTGCTCTGACAGCTATACAATGTACAACAGTTGCACAGTGTCAGAAGGCAAATCTGGGAAGCACGAAGAATAAAGAACTTAGTGAGAGTTTAAAACAAATTTAGTGGATATGGAAGCAAATAACATAAATAAAACTGAATACAGATGGTATTTTTTCATTTCTGTATGTCTGCCTGAACCTCCTGTCTCAAATTTACCTACACAGTACTGTGAATTTCCCCTTTTGGCTTCAGCTGCACTGAATTTACATTTAGCAGGCAGCAAAATTCAGGGGATCTTGTACCTTGTGCTCACCCTGAGTAACCTGTTAATCAGTGGAACAAGTGTATGGTTATATGGCTCGCATCATGTTCGAGCATTGGAGCTCAACGTTAGAAAAGCACTGTAATTGCTAATAATTAGTACTAGGTAAGCCTCACAAGGTTTATTTAAGTGTCCCCTCGTGTCACATTCATATCCAAAGCATATCTGAAGTATCTGAACCGTTTAAGGATCTGGGAGGTAACACTTTGTCATTGTGTAAGGCAGAAGATGTGTGTATGAAAGGGCGAGGGGATTGTGAAATAATTACTGTCTCTGCACTCAATTTGAGTCAATGAAAATGCCAGAATGATTGAAGTGTTTATGCTGAAGATCAAGGAGTTAGATTGGAATAGGGTAATCAAAACCAGGGACATCTTTCTTAAGTTTTTAAAATATTTCTTAGGGAGGAGATAATGGAGGGCTGTGAGAGTATGGCAAGGGGAGTGTTGGAAGGAAAATCAGGATCAGAGGTCACATCTGTGTGAAGCAATGGTTTAAAAATGACAAGTAAAAATCGAAATATGCTTCACTTGATGGCGATGAATGGGTTCCTTGACCTGAGGAAGATGACTAGAGGTGGCCTTGCACTGTGGAGATGGTGATTGGATAGCGCAGTTACAGGTGAAAAAGTTTGCTGTTAAAAATATGGTGGAAAAAAATGACTGGTCTTAATTATGTACAGGTACTCATGTCCCTGGGCCTCGATTGCCAGAGTAGTTGTGCTTTTCTGCAGCCCCAGCTGTGACACTTACAGTTTGTCATTTTTCTGTATATTCAGTGTGATTCTCCTGTCCTTGTTTTCTCCATCTGTCCCCGGTATGCCTTTTACTTTGTGTTTGCCTGTGCTTCGTGTATCTTCAGCACTGGAGTATTCTGTACTGGCCTCTTTCCTCTGGCCCCACAAAACCGTTTGACTGGCCTCCTCAAGTTGGTAAACTGATGAGCAAGGCTCATGGAGTCCGTATTGCTATACCTGGAACTGTACATAGAGTTTCCGCGACGTGGGAGGTGGGATCAGTCATATTTTGCTTACACATCTCTTGTATCACAAGGGCAGGGAAGCATTTGCACACGGCCTATAGCTTTGCCTCTCTGCAAGCAATAAATGCCAAGGGTCTTGTCAGCTTTTCACATACTAAGACAAAAAGCATGTTATGGGCAGCCAGCTGCTTCTGTTCAAACATGAAGCATGGATTTTGAGGTTAGTAGAGGTCTGTTTGCTTAAAAGAGGTTCTGATTGAGATGCATTATGAAAATGTCAATAAATACCACATTTTAAAAAGTAATAAACTGACTGTTAATGTTGAAGGCAGAGCTCCAGGCAGACATTAACAGCAGCCTGAACCATGTACCTTTATGTACCTTCTTCCTCCATAGCGCTCATCATGAGGAGCTGAAGCAGCCCTGAACCCCAGAAGGGAGCGCTTAAAGACCCAAATAGTCAAAAGTGCTTCACAGACACCATGTTGATGGGTTTTGTTCCCTTCAGTGTGTGTTTCAGTCATAAGTGGCCATGCAAGTCCCTTATGCGCATGTGACATCAATCCATTTGTCAGCTAAAAATACCTACTACATTGCAGTTGAGTATGGTGCAATAAATCGTATGTTTGGGCACTGCGATGCCAAGTTTTATTTTGTTTAAAATACCATGTATGGAAAATTGGAAAAAATAAGTAGTCAAATGCCATGTGTAGCATAGTTATCTTTTGCAATTCTTTGTAAAAATGTGTCAAAGATTTCTTCTACAGAGGTGAGTTTAAAATAAATAATCTTTCGCACACCAGGTCAGGGTTTAATTGCTTGCCCACTCAGCCAGGAGTTACCTGCTACTTACCAAGTTCCAATCTGTACGCTATGATAATGCCAGTTTAGAGATTATCAACTCAAATGACCCATTTGGGGGCACTTGTATCCATAGGTCTGCCCCCTTCCCCTTCTCTGAAGTCTGATTAGTGTTTAGATGTTGCTTTGAGATAATGATAATGTGTCTTTTAATTAGCATCAATATTTCTAATCTTTTGGGAAATAATAATGTGCTGCTTTTTTATTCCTTGACTGTTGACAGATGGCCACTTATTAAACTTCATTAAATTCTGATATCAATCATATTTGTGCTTTTTAAAATATGCTTGTCATTTAAATGAAATGATATATAGAGGAGGAAGGTTTTTCACACGGGGCTGTGTAGACTTTGATGCAGGGCTGCAACAGCATTTGGTGGAGGCCTTGTTTTTTAGGATGCTATAAGTGTAATCTCCAAGGCCTTGCTAAATTGTCATTTTGGTGTATATGCGTATGTTCAAAGGGACTCTTGTATCGCCTGAATGCTTTTGAGACAAAGCCGCTATTTAAACATTTAGAAACTTGAACTTTTGAGAAGCCTGTGCTTATATGCAGAAAACATTTTGTGCATTTACACAGAAATTCTTTTATGTGTGTTTTTGTGAATGCTGTGCAAAAGCGAGGATGAATTCCTGTACGTTATTTGCAGCAATGCTTTGACTTGGTGCATTCTTGGCTAGAACTCTAATTTGTTATTTGTGAAACTTTGTTTGATGGGTACAGTTACGATCTGCATTGTGTCCTTGCTCATCTTAATAGCAGTATTAATTTGCAGGAAGGGACAAAAATTATCTTGCGGCGTTATCAAGCGATGTTCAGGCTTTCTGAATGCTAATTAATTCAGAGCTCAAATGCTGTACCTGCTGTTTAAAAGGCTGGCAGCTTGTATTCTTCACCTGACTGACAGCTGTTCCTAGACGTTTTTGCTCTTAAAAAGAGTGGGGAAGATTAACTCCTGCCATGCTAATAACTGCTGTATTGAAGTAACAATTGTTAAGTTCAAAATTTAAATTTGCAAAATTTTGTCTTTAACAGATTTGTTGATCTGAGAGTATATTAGAGAAAGGATTGGTGACAGTATATTGTTAAGAGAAATGGCTAAACATTTCTGCAGTATGGTTAGTTTTTCTAAGCAGAAAAACAAAAATCTCTGATGTTTGATGCCAGAACTGGATCCTTCATGTAAGCTAGAACAGAAAGAATTTAAATGTTGCTAACTCAGATTTGAACATTTATAGGGAGAGTGGAATCTGAAGAATTTTTGTCTTGGAGTCAAATCCTTTTTTTAGTATTTGCTGTCAAGGAAAATATTTATTAGTTGCAATTTAATTAGAAGTTTAAATGTCACACAAAATAGTAAAGCAGGGTTTTATATTTTACATGCTGCATTCAAAGATCATTGAGTCATTATTTGTTAAGTTAAACTTCTCTGCACTAGGAGGAAATGGTAGTCTTTGGTAGTGATAAAGGGGGCTTAAAGGCATGCAGGTAATTTAATTTAATTTAATCTGAGAGAGTATCATCTGGTATAATGCAGATGTTTATCATCTGGTATAACGCAGGTTTGAGAGGATTACTGTTTGCCTGAATGATTGAGGAAGTAAGATACTAATGTTAGATTACAGTCCTTCTTTTTCACAGGGGAACAGATAGCTCCGACGTATATGTTAACTCCATCCCTCCATTTCCTTCTGCACCCAGTCAAAACGTTTTAATTATACTGCATTTTTTTTTGGAGGAAACATGAGACAATTCAACAGTTGTCTCATGGCAAAGGGTGTTGCTGAACTACTGATGCCAACCAAAATTCCACAAAAGCTTCAAGTTAGTATTTTAGGGTAAATTCTTTCCTTTTCCTCCTTTGAAGATCTATAAAGTCTGGTATGTGTCTTGCTATATCAGTATTTCAGAACTACGGATGTACAGTAGACATGTCATAATAATTATGAAGTTTTCATTTGCATTTTGGAGGCCTTGTATATTTAGAGAAACTCAGGGTGGACTTGACTAATGCCTTTGGGCTTTGATTCTGCTCACATCGGTTTTTACGCATTCTGATCTAGTAAATCTCATTAAGCACATGTTTAACTTCCAGTATTCACTGAAAGTTCTGAAGACTTCAGTAGCAAATTAAGCACATGCTTAAATGTTGTTCAGAGCCTTAGGGAAAGGTGATTAAACTCAAGAACAAAGCTGTGCTATTAAAATATTTTAACTCGTTGAAATCCAGTAGATTTGCTGATACTGTTTCACTGAATACTCTGTATTGAAAGTAAAACAATTACCGTATATTTGGCTGGCTCTCTTGTGCAGCTTGGAACACCAACATCAGTGTATTAGCTGGGTATTTCTGCTGTGACAGTATGTTTCCTTTTCCTTCTGACCTACTGTTCTATTCTTGTAAATAATTAGTGATTATAACAAGTGATTGAAAACAGAATGGGAAAGAGAAAGGTATCCAAGCTTGTTTACAAAGTGTTCTTGAAAATGAAAGTAATTCTTAAGAAGTTGCTGTCTTGTTCCAAGTTACTCAAACATCTTTCATTGTTGCTCATTAACTTCAAAAGACATTTTTAGTTTCCATGCACAGGGATCATTTTTTAAAGCTTTAGCAGTATGTGGACATTTGTATGTGGACATTTGCTGTGTTAATTTATTGTGGAGATTGATACAGCGTAATTAAAAATCATGCTTTGGTAAGTCTGAGATGTAGTCTTTGAGTTAGTGTGTGAGATGCTCTAATGCATCCAACAAGCATTTAAAAGTCCACTGCAGTGTGTAGTTCTGTCCTTAGTATGTTATTTATTAAAAAGTCTGTCAACTTTTTAGAATTTTGCGAAATACTTTCTGTAGGGGAGATGTGTTGCTCTCTCCTCTGCGGGGAGAGGGTTCTAAAATAGCCCTGTAATTTTTCAGAAACCAGAAGATTGCTTAGGTGTTTGGGGCAGGTAGTGGAGGGGCAGCAGGAGGTTAGAGGGGAGGTTGTTGGGTGTTTTTTCTTTTTAATTAGTTTACCGGAGAGGAAATAATCAGACCAAGACTGGAATATTTTGGGAGCTGGACATGGCATCGTTAGCTTTCCCAAGTTCCTGTCCTGGAACAGTTACTGTGTGTGCAAAATCATGGGCTCATTGAAATCCTGAGGTGAGTTATTTGGGATATGCAGTCTGTCCAGCTTCTTGAAATAAATCTGAGTGACAAAGCTGCATAATTGTTGCTTCTGCTGTGTTAAAATCTTACGATGATTCAGACTCAGTGTGCTCACTGAGTCAGACCAAGAAACCACCGAGTCTGCTGATTCGTGTTTGCTTCTTGACCTTTTGGCAAGATCAAGTGTAGCATATGTTTTTATCAGTTTAATATCTGTTATGTCCTCAACTTGAGGATTTTATATTAAATGAGTTTGGGGACTGGGAAATGTACTAGGAGCTTACGCCATCCTCTCCATGTATGAAGCTGGTTATTGCTGTGTTTCTAGAATGGTGTGAAAAGAAAACGAAAAAAAAAAAAGCAACACGTTCCCTAATGACCATAAATGAGTGCGAAGGGAAGAGCAGGAACAGAGCAAGCACAGATTATGCTTCTCTAAAGTATTCTCTTCATCTCCACCTATTTTCAGCTCAGGGGTTTTCCTAAGCCTCAATAAAACCCCTGTAAAAATAAAATAAAATAGCACTTCTGATTGCATTTTAATCTTGTTTTCACTGTCTTCTCAATCCATATTAATATCCATATTGTAATGTCCAGTATTATCAGATTATCACCTTCAGGACTGGGCATTACTTTGTACTTACTGGATACAGTGAGCCTACACTCGCTCTCTTCCTTGTTGAAGAGTAAGTTATTGCATCACTGTTGCTGTTTAGTTTCACTGACTGCTCTTAAAGGTGCTGCTTTTCTGAAAAATTAGATAAAATAGCATTCAGAAATAACCACAAATCCAAAAGACAAGAAACCTACTGCATCATGGTGAAATGGTACATACAGGATTTGGCTTGGTTTGATTAAAGATCACTGGAAAGAAGTAGATGCAATTGGTGTCTTTGACAAAACGCTGCTGTAACAAGCATTTAAGATATATTCAGAAATATACCAAAAACTATGGAGTGTTGGTGTTCACTTGAATGTTTTTGATTAACTACCAGCTTATGCCATTTTATAAAGTGGAGATCCAAAACTGTTCATACATGACACAAATCGGTGGGTGGCTAACAAAAGCTGGTTTTATTTGGCCTGTGACATAGTTACCGCTGAGGTCTATGTAATGCAGCAGGTGATGACAAGCATGGTTTATGACATCTTTTGAAACAGAATCAAGCCACTAAAGGCCAAGTTGATGTGACAGGGTGAAAACTGGGAGTTGTATTAGAAGCAAAATGAATACAATTCAGATAGAGAGTGTTCAAAATAATTTCTAGATGACTTAAGAATTTGACCCTTCAAGGATTTCTTACTAAGTATGTGAGGTAATACAGAAGGGAGGAACCTGTGTCATTGTAAATTAGTGTCATTGAGTTAGGTCTCATTACTAAGACACCTTCAATTTTTTAATGATTTGACCTGCCATGGTTAATAAAATGAAAGTTAATTTGGTGTGACGTTTTTGGTGGTAGCTTGGTGCACTACCAAATTAATTGCAATAAAATGAAATCATAGTTTCCAAAACCCCCTCAAACTTCCTGTTCCTTGCATTTTGAATCAGTTGATGATTTCATAGTCATTATTTATGGCCGAAGTATTTAATTTAGGACATGTTAAATGAAGCTGATGTTCTGGGGGTAGGAAATAAAGTGTTTGTTAATTGTAACTATTTTAATGTTGCTATTTAATGAAAAGTAATGTATTTTGATTCTTTAAAATTTCTGTTTAGAACCAAAAAACAGTGTCTGTAAAATAGAAATCCATTGCAGCAAAATACCATCTTATTACTATGTCTGCTACAGTGCTTACAGGTTATTGTCAATATACAGTGTCTACTGGCAAGGAAGCTTTTGTTTGTCATGGGAACAAAATGATTGCTCCTCATTTTTCTTGACTGCTGAGTTCTTTAAACGAAAAGCATTTTGATCCTGGAATAAATATTGATTCTCTCTTTTCTCTCTCTGAGAAAATTAATTTTGTGTGAGTTATATTCACCCAGGTGAGGTAAGGGCAGCTCAGGACCCCACAGGCTACTTAAACCTGTGACACAGGCCAGCATTCAAGAAGTATCTTCATTACCCCTAGGTCAGCACGTACATGCTGGTTCTTTTGAAGAATGTCTTCTGGGGCAGAGCAAGGGAGGATTCCTGGGCCACTTGTCTATCGCAGTAGGGCTGGAGGCTTTCAATATTGTAGCCAAAAAGTAGTGGAATCTATCTGCCTTCATTCCTGTCCACCTCCCCCCTCTTCTGAGTGATTCTGTACTCTAAAACAAGGCAGCCTAGGTGAAACCAAGGTACTAATGCGTTTTGCCTTTCAGAGACAGCCTTTGGAGAAATGTAAAGGTCTGCGGTTTGCTGTGCTGATTTTTAGCACGTGGAAATCCTTTTCACAGTGCTTTAGGGGAAAAGTAGAGAGGTTGGCAATAGCCAAGTTGTCCCTTTGTAAACAGGCTGAAAACATGGAAAAGAGAATGCAGAATGTTGAGATAACGCATGGGAACAGGTTTACAAAGCAGAGCATCTGTTGCTCTGGCCACTCTTCAGCTAACAGGGGGGCATGTTTATCCTCAGAGAGGGGCTCCGTGGTGTATTCTTGATACACAAATTGAAAGAATAGACAAAATCAATGCGAAGAGTTGAGCAGGTTTCTTTAAAGAATTGCATGCCTCCATTCTTTCTGCAGCTCCCTTAAGAAGATGTTGTGAGAATTATCTGAACCTTTGCAGATGACTTGAGGTACCTGTTGCTATCATTGTGTTTGATATCAGTCTAGGTCTATGTGCATCCCTATCAGAATGAAAGCATAAGCCCAGGTTACTGTAGATATTATGTCATGCAAGTGCAAAATTTCCACTGCCCCAGCTTAAAAATGGACTTTCATTAGTCAAACAACAATTAGACCAGATTGCTGGGTTGCCTTTAGAGAGTGATACCTATGGTGTCTTGATTTCACCATTATAAAAGTAACAGTATAGTATTCTAAGAAATTATTTAGTGGTATTTATTGCAACATGATAAGCTTTGATATTTGAAAAGTCTGTGTAAGCTTCTGACATGCTGAATCACTGAGCATTATTGTGAAACTATTTTTTGGATGTTAATGTGCTGTACACTGGTCTCTGTATTATATCATTGGCCAGTTTCTTAGTAAAATGTTTTGAACAGATGAAGAAAAATGATAAGTATTGTACATCTCTGGCACAATGTGCAACTGTACATCTACAGCGTGATGTTATCATGCTTTTGTTCCAGAGTCAGTACTATTGAATTAATGTTGAATTCACGTTTTATTTTTTTGACTCCTTCTATTATTTTTTAAAACTCCACCACAATAAAAAACAAACAAAAAGAAGCTAACATAGAAATATAACTCACTCGCTACTTCTGTGCCTCAGAGCATAATCCTGCCATTGACTTTCTGAAAACAATTAAGATTGTTTGAGAAGGTTTTAAGCTAAAATGGGGACTTTCATATGGCTTGTATTATCTCTTCTCAAGGGAATGCATTTTGTTAAAGTGACGATTTATGACGTTCAGTACTAATGTCAAACTTTGTTCTCCCGTGTGAAGTAACATAATGAAAACACCAAATAGCAGAACACAAGCAGTGGAACTTTGAACATTGTTGAACTTGTAGGTATTTCCACATAGGTGATTTAAAATTTGATGGAACAGTGATACAAGTGTTTGAGCCATGTCCATGTGAGATGTAAGAAAAACAAACCTTAAGCAACTCAGCTGTTTCCCTCAGAAGGATTTTATCCAGAGAGAAAGACACAATATTTATGTGCAGTAGCAGCTGGGTATTTTAAAAATTATTTTAAATTCCTTTATAGTAAGTCTCTGCACGATTAGAGAATAGATAGAAATCAGATAAGGTAACAGTTTGTGTGAAGTGGTCTTCCAGGATAAAATTACAATTTATTTCCTTCTAAATGCAATATTCATTTGGGAGTAAATTAATTAAGGCTGAGCTGTTAAGTATCTGTTGTTGTTCTGCAGTCATGACGTGGCAAGACACTAGGTATCTACATGAAAAACCTCATTTGTACATCAAAAAAAGTAAATAAGGTGCCTGTGCCTGTTGTTTCTAGAGCTGTTAGGTGATACTTTAAATAAATGACTTAATTCCATGTTCAAAATACCCGAAGGTATAATATTTTATTATTGTTACTATTAACTTAGATTGCATTAGTGTAACAGTTTTTTCCATGTTTGAGAGCCTTTGACAGGAAGGGGGTCTCTGGGCACTGTGCCCTACCTGGTTTACTACTTTATCCATGCTATGACTTGAACAAATAAAGATGACCATAATGTAAATCAAGCATCCTAAAATGACTCTCAGTTCGGGATTCCCTCAGTGATCTTCGATGATGAGGGGAACATATTTGGAGGCTTTATCAGTAGGGTCATTATAGGAATTGCTTAGTTACTTTGTGCATGCTGGAGAACTGGGTGATTTCCTTGTTTCTCTTTGAGGGGAGATCAAAAATTCATGCAGTAGAAATGTTGAGACTGTCGGTTTGAAACAGTCAGTTGAGACAACAGAATACGGCACACAAGCTTTCCACTGAGTTGTAGAAGTTCATTGACTTGATGTCTACATGTGTTTAAACACAATTGCCTTCTATGCTTATTACAGTCATCCCGTGTCACTTCCTGTTGAATTATTTTTCTGCCTTAAAATTAAGCTAATTGCAAAATGGTTTCGTGTAACAATATTGAATGTAAAGGTGTGTGTTTCTACATAAATGTTCTTCGGTATGAATCCTCTGCTATACTATTGCAATGAGGTGGATGGAAAATCAACTGCTGAATCTTTTAAAAATTCTTTTGGATGATATCTTCAAGCGCTTATTATGAGGAATGAATACAGCTGGAGCTTAATCATAAACTTTTCCCTTTTCTGACAGTACTGACATTTACTTGTTTCTAGACAAATAGATGAATCATAGCTAACGAGTTGTTTTGATCGTTTACGGTGTTAATGCAAAACCAAGCCTCATCTGTTTTGACCCTACACCTCTGCATTAACTGTAAAAGACTGAAAGACTAAAAGCTGATGTTTTGCAAAGACTTAGAAACTTCTCTAAAAGTTGCTCCATTTAGTAGGCTTCAGCAAACCACGAGTGAGCCATGGGTGACCGCGTGCGGAGGAGTCTGCAGGGCAATCCATCATCCAGTGGACATTTGCTGGCATGTAGCACTGGAAGCTGGCTGAATATTTAGTAATGCTCTTTTTTTTTTTTTTTTTTTTTTTTTTTTTTCCCCCTACGTGAAGTTTTACCTATAGCTCTTGCTGTGAGTGAAATTGAGTGGTCACAGTGAGCGTGATTCACAGCAGGCTTTTTAGTTAGAGGGTTTCACAGCACTATGTACTTCTTATTGTCTGCTTGATTGTATGTGGAAGAGGGAAAGAAGATTGAATAAGGAGAAGCTAAATATAGAAAATAAAAAGGGAAACCTTGACCAGGTTGAAGTTAAGAGTACTTACCTGTTCCACTTTTAGTATCGCTATGTTTTTGTGTGAAGAGCAGCTTAAAGGAGTGTGGTGTTTCAACTCATGGGGATTTGCACCTGCAACGTGTTGTTGGATATTGGAACAAGATTTTGGTTCTGAAGTTGGCTTCTAGTTTGGGAAGTTTGGGAAGCATGTTTTAAGTATTTCTGTGGAGAGCAGTATTAGACTTTGTGTGTAATTCAGCTAAGGTAACAAATTTAGTCCTTGAACCTTAATGTTTTGTGTGATTTTAAAAATATTTTATGTAGGGCTTTTTAAAAAAAAGTGGGTATCTAACCCTCAGGCCATGTACAACCCTTCAAGTTTAACCTTTTCGTTTTACTTGACACTCTAGAAGAAGATAAGGGGGGGGAATGCTGTCAAAGAGTTTACACAGAGGATGGAGAGTGGTGGTGGTGAAGGGGATAATGACTTCGGCTCTGATTTTCTTCCTCCTGCTGCAACAAGGCATCTGTATTCTCTGCTGGGTGCAGCCAGCCTGCAGGAAGTTTTCGTTCCTGCAAACCACAAGGAAGTCAGCCCATCATCTGGGAAATTAAAGAGACAGCAGAGCTGGACTTGTGATGATCTGTTTTTAAAAAAAATAGAAAGTGTTGACGGATGGTGAAAGGGAATGATGGGAAGAACGCGAGGAAGGACTTGCGTATACTTCCATCTGTAGTATTGTAAAGATAATACCACTATGGTATCAGGTGCCATGAGCTGCCAAGCCAGCCGTAGCAACAGATCTTTGTCTTCTATTTCACAAGGGGAGAGCTCAGTCAAAAATCAACTTGCAGCTGGCTGGCACTTCAGGGGGATCACTGACAGTAGTGAAGGAATATGACTGAATGTTTCTGGGCTGAGATTAGCTGAAGTCTTCTCTTATCATATAATTATTATTATACCATAGTATTTAGGCAAATGTGGATAGTGTAACAGTATGCCAATTAATTTGTCTAATAATCAGACCCTGATTTACAGAAACAAATGCCTTTTTCAATTGCTTTAATATGCTACATTCTTTAAATTAGGTGGTCTATAGGCAGCACATAACGAGCACTCTCCAGTAGTATTTCAGAAACTGAATAGCACGTGTGATGCCCACACTCATCTACAAGAGAAACTGCAAAGTGACATAGGTTCTTGTACTTACTTCCATACGAACAGCTCTGAGTAAGTGTATGTTCTCAAGAAATACACATTTGCTGCATTCTGGCTCAGGGAAGGCTGTGTGTCTGTTTGACATGCTCTCGGTAGAGAATTGCTTATCCATGCCTGATCCTGACTGGTTTCACCTTCCAAAAGAAACTAGCATAGGTCAAAAGTTGGCAAGACGGATTGAAAAGTGTTTCCAGCTGATGGAAATGCTTTTGGTAACCGAGTGGGGGAATTTGAAATCTAATCTATTCTCAACGGAAAAACAGCAAATAGTCCATGTTTCAACACGAACAAGCTATTCCAGTATCTAAAGTGCTGACATACATGAGTTTTTCAGATAAGAGAGACCCTGAATCAACTACTTTTTGTATGAAAAGTACAAATACAAAGTATCTTCTTTAATGGACTACTGTATGCCAAAAGAACTTTTTTTATTTACTAGTTCGCTGTGGTGCTGGTGGCCACCCCTGTATGTGAATGTCTCCAGACTCCCCTTCCTCCTCCAGTTCTTATGTTCAGTGATTTTGGCATTCCTAATTTCTCATTTCTTTCCCTTTCTAAATTCTTAATATTTTTCCTTCTGTAGTTGAATCTTTCCCTCCCTTATTTGAATATTCATCATTTCCATTTTGTCTTTTTTCTCATTTGAATTTCTTTTTCCTGTTTAGTTTTTTTCACTCTTGCCTGTTTGCCATGTTTAGGTTCCTCCATCTGCCATTTCTTCACAAGTAGTTCCCGTATTGTCCAACACTTGGAGGGAAACACACATTCTCCATTGTTACCTGTTCCTGTATGTGAGTGTGTGCTGTGCACTTAGGATGAGAAGAGTGTGTCTTGTTGGACAACGATTATTTTATTCCTCCTTGATTTTCGTAGCTGCTTTTCTTTGCCCTCCATTCCTTCCATCTGTCACTGCCTGTAAGCAGAGTGTAAGGCAAAGCAAGGGCCAAGTGTCTGTTAGGTTTCCTGTTGAAATACAGAATAATGCTGGGGATGTGAGTCAGAGACTGAGTAACTGGGCAAAACAGCATAGAAGTAATTTACATATATTTCTTTGTTATATTTTTTTTTTATTCCATTGTTTGTCCTTTTTTTCTCTTTCTACCTTTCCTAGCTCATATATACAACTAATTGACATATTGTAGGAGATCTTGAATCAAACATGGTTACCTTCTCATTTGCATGGAACAGGCAGCTCCTTAGGTATAGGAATTGGACCAGGAGTGCTAAGCTGTCCTTCATGGCTTTGCAAGGCTAATGAAACCTCTTGCTACATCCTGCCAGCCTCCCACTGCCCTTTGCACATCCCAGAGTTCTCAGTCAAACTGGCATGTGGAAATTTCTGGTGTAAATTCAGAACTAAACAAGGCAAGGAGCCCTTACTTTAAAAACAGTTTCAAAATTTAATTTCTCCTGACAAGGGCTATCAGTAAAGATAGATTTCTATAGTACAGAAGCAATCTAGTTTGACTGTCTTGAACAAATTCTTCCACTACCGACTGACTACCGAGATTAAGTGAAATTTCTAACAAATCCTGTTACAATGGGTCAAGCACTATTTCTCTATTTGTACTTATTTGTTGAGGCTCAGTAAAGGTTTATTTTAACGCAGCCATTTTATGGTGCTTGGAATATCTTCATACTCTGCATTGCTGCTACTATAGATAATGGATGACCGCCTGGTTAATGTTTGACGGCAGTTACGATGCACATCTCCCAAAGTTAAGTGTCCTTATGTCTTTATATGAGAACTGACCTTCAGGGACAGTAAACATATTGTTTGGCAACAAGTTAATTACAGACTTTATCTTCCAAAAACATTCATGTCACGGGTGGGATAATTAAGATGTCCTTGCAAGTGAAAAAAGTTCTTGAGTTATAGTAATGTTCCAAAGTAGGTGTTAGAAACCGAGGTCACAACAGTATTACAAGAGCTGTGTACTCATGCTATTTTGACTAAATAATTCTCCTTTTCAGGCTATAAAAATGAAAGATGGACTTAACTGATACGTATGGCAATATATATTCTGTAAGTCCATGCGAAAACCAAAGGGGTTTGGGTTGCACCCGGCTGTGATGGGCAAGCAGAACTGATTGTGTGTAATTTATTGGGGGATTGATTGCTAGTGTTTATTTTAGTTTTCTCCCCTTTCTTCCCTTTAAGGCCTGTACCTTTTGTTAAATGGCTAGGATTGTGTTGGCCCTTTCTAATTTTGTAATGTGAACTTCATGGTGATAAATAGCTAATTATTTGCAATTGAATTAGGCTATGAATTTAAATATGACAGAAACAGATGTACCAGTGATTACCTTCAATGCATTGCTCAGGGGATCGAAGTTTAACATAGTATAAATACCTTCCAGAAATGTTATTTCTGAAATGGAGCAGTGCAACTATTGAAGAATATCATAGAGAAGTTAATGAGTCCTGTGGTACGTGAATATCTTCCAGACTGATGTATCTCAGATACGACGTGTGTTTTGTATTGTTTTTTTCCTGGAAAAATTTGGGGAGGGAGGAGGGGAGCATCCACTGGTGAGATCTGAAGTTCTGTTTCCAGAGTGTTGAATCCCTAAGCTGGAAGCATGTTGTTTGGGTCAAGTTATGAAGTATTTTTTTCACAATGCACATTCAAAAGAGGACAATGAGCATTTTCCAAAGATGGAGCCCCTAGAGAGGCACATGGCAATGCTATTTTGTGGGTGCTACTTAAATGAAAGTGTTGGTTGGCTGGCTGACTGAATTATGACATGATGCAAAAGATTAACTACCCCAGCATGCCTTTATATTAACATGAAACTAAGAATGAATACACACACTAATGTAATTTAAAGATTAGAATTGTGACATCTGAAAAAAGCATGGACTCTGCACGTGTTCTCTTTCTCAAAACTTGATTCAGGAGATCGATAGGTCTACGGATCAGATAAACAGAGCTACTGTTTTCAGTTTCAGTTCTTCTATTTGGAAACTTCTGTTCCAGCAGAAATAAGTCATTTCTTTTTTAATGGACAGTACAATTTTGGACAATTAAATAACTTCAGAATGGGTTTTATTTTCTTCGGTAGAAGAAAAATTGTTTAAAATTAACAAAACGTTCCCCGAGTATAGCCGCGATACACGATAGCTGATGACTCACACCTTGCCAAAATGTAGCAGGAGTGTGAATAATTGAAACATCCACTTTGAGACCTCTTTCTGTGTATCTGTTTGTGGTTAGAATGTTTAAGCATCCCAACATTAGAAAAAAGAGATCTAAGCACAAAGACTTAGATTGATGGAACTGTGTCATTCATGTCGAATGCAGCACTGTAACGCACCGCTACCTGGTTGATACAGTCACACAGAATGTGTCCAGGCTGTGTTTATACAAAGTGCAAGGCAATAGAATTACACCTTCAAAACGGTTAATTTTGAGACTGTATCAGTGACTGTCTTGAAAGTTAAATCCCTGTGTCTTTGCACTTATGAAAATGTTGTCCACAGATATTTGGGCATGGTGTTCTCAAGAAAAGCCAGATAATCACTTCTAGATTCCTTCGTTATTAAATGGCACACTGGAATATGATTTTTACGGTGCAAATCAATTCAGGGGTTCCATATTTTGAAATTCATCTCCGTCCCTAACCCAAAAGCTAGTTCATATTTGCTTTACCTTCTGCAGTACACCAGAGTTGAGTAAGTCAGTCGATCTCTCAGTCAGGATGTGGTATAGCTTAAAATGAAGTTATCAGTGAACATCACATGCACTATGTAGCGTTTTTATTTTCATGTAAACTAGACAACTTTTGGGGAGCAAGCTTTAAAGCTTTGCATGTTTTAACTTTTTAAATATGTGGTTTCCTCTTTGATTTTTTTTTTTTTTTTGGAACTTCATAGCTTATTTTCAAGTTGTCTTTTTTTTATCAAGTTTACTTGTGTATTCTACTCAACATAATATGGCTCTGTTGAATTTCATTTGAGGTGATTTTTTTCTGCATAACTGTGTGCAATTAAGTGTTCTGATGATCCTTTTATTTTTAAATCAACCAGTTTGATACTTGCTTCTGTCTCTGTTACATGGAGATGAAAGACTTAACCTATTTTTTAAAAATGAGCTTTTTTAGTTTTATTTGCTACAGGAATACAGAATTTTAGAATTTTTAGAATTTATTTTTTAATTACACAGTTCCAATTAGAGGGGGCTAATGTGGGTTGTATTTTGGCACACGTGGATGATATTTTGCTTTTAATTGTTATCTTTTGCAGTGAAACTTAGTGGCATTTTTTTCTTCCTGTAACCCCCTAGTGCTTCCTAACCTTGTTAGTGCTCTTCAGCATTTGACTTTGACCTGCTCTATAGGCTTCAGCTTAGTTGCACAAAAATTGCTTGGATTCTGCTTGAATGTATAGATTATTCCATTTCATGTGCATTCAAGCAATAGGCATGAAAGCTGATTCATATATGATTACAGTTATTTCTAACGTGACATTTACCCCAGAACTATATTAAGTTGTTAGCCCTGGAAAAAAAGAAGTATTTTGTTAATGCCATTCTGTATTCAGTGGCTTTGATGGGACTTGTTGCAGATGTTTCAGATTACTGTCAGAACGTCATTATCAGTGATAATATACTAATGCAGTAAGTTGGCATAGGGGTTGACTGAATGACTATTGCAGTATATAATTAGGTTGGTGTAATATGATACATTTCCACTGATCCTACACAGCCTTTAAATGAAATCCGTTTGAGATTGAATTTCCGTGCTGCATTGTTACCATTCCCAGAGTGACTGCTACCATTTTTTTTTAGGATTCTCACAGGGGTGTGTGCATATGTTAAAGAAACTCCATGTTACACAGCTGCAAATATGTTTTATTTCAAATTTTCTTTTAATATTGATGTCACTGAAAATAATAATACCATTATAGAGTTAGCAGAACATGTATCTGTGCCTCAGTCTAATAAATCAGATCACAATGTATTGTGTTTGTATTATATATAATCTGTATACTGTATGTTACTAGTATTTACAAGTATTAAGCCATTTGAGGGCTATTGCAGTTTCAAACCTGTATAAACAAAAAATTGTTTGCTGAGATGTTTGTCTGCAAAGTGAAAAACTGAAATTTTAATGGAATAGTTCCAATAGCTGTCAGTTTCTTCCTCAGAGTTTGGTAATTGAAAGGTTTGTTATTTTTTTGGAGAAGGAAGATGGTTTCAATTATCCAAAGGTAGTGGAATGTTTAACTACCCTTCTGCTATCAGTGGACTTGTTTACATTGGGATTTTGACTAAATTGAGATTGCACATATCCAGATGTTATCTGCCCGGGTGACTTTTTCATTTATTTTGGCAAAGGATTTGATGATATATAGCTACCATCTCTTTAACAGTTTTCACATTATGTATTGCAGGCTACATTTAGACTTCTTTTATAAACTTCTTCCCCCAAATTGTTAACTCTTAAGCTTTTGCTCTTCTTTTCTAAGGGTGAATCCTCATTTTATGATAGGCTTATCTGAATAAAGATTATAGGAGATGGAAAGTTGTATGTTGTATCCTTTGCATGGCTGTACACACAACTGAGCAAATGCTGTTTGATTTTTAATATTTTATAGTTAATTTCTTTTGTCTTATACACATTGGGAGTGTTGCTGCTGTAAGTATAGACTGCAGCCTTACATTTTGCCTCATATGGAAAGCATAGCCTTCTTAGGCTGCCAAAGGGGCAGCACGAGAACTGTACTGAAACCAAGAGATGGGATTTTGATCCTTGCTTCGGGTTTTCTCAGTGGTTAGCATGAAAAACCCAAAGTCCTGGACAAACAAACTCAAATTCCAAAAGAAACTTTTCTTGTTCTTGATTTTTCTCTCTGCTTTGCTGTGCTAAGGGGCAGAGATATGTCTGAAATGGATTGACTCTGCACTGTCCTTCAGCGAGACAGGAAAGGCAAAGCTGATCGCCAAGAACTGCTTTCTTCCCAGCATCCAGTGATCTACCGTGCCAATGGCTTGCGCAGAGGAGCAAAGGCTCCTCATACGAGTAACTTACAGCAGGATAATGTTCCAGGGAGTATCAGCAGGGAATTGTAGAAGACATTAGCCAGGACTGCTCAGAAGTAGAACTACAGTGCTGAAAAACAGGAACAGTTGAACAAGAGTATCATTTAATTCACTACTGTCTTGTCGTTCTTCAGCACGGGTGGGGGTTGGGAGTGGGTGGGGAGGGAGAAATATCCTAGCCCAGAAACCTGCTACTTAGGATGTGCTTGGCTGAGAAGCAGCTTGAATAAAGAGTTCTGGTTTTTATATCTTTAAAGTGCTAAAGATGTAACGTGGGCGAGTGCTGCAGCTCAGCAGTGATCAGATAGAGCTGCAGCCAACAGAAACAGAGGTTGGAAAGTGTAAGATACTAATCTATGTCCTAGTGAACCTTTCTGTTGAGTTGTTTTACCTCTTTCAACCTCCAGACCTTCTGGTTGCAAATTAAAGAGGGTTCATGCTGGTCCTCACATGACTCACAGGTGCATACATCTTACATTAGATGTGAATGGAGCTCCACTTACTAATGTTTATACAAACTGGGTAGATCTAATCCTATTTGCAGGCCTTTAAAATACCAACTTTTTATTTTAAGCCTGGTTTACTTTAACTGCAGTATTCAATCTCAGAAATGTGTTTGTGGGGTTTTTCCTCAATGACATTTTAAAAAGTGTGAGGTTTTAAATCAGTAAAAGTAATGAAAATTTATATGCTCTTTTGCATATGTGATTTAAGCAAATCTATGATGTAACCATACATAGAGGAATTTGAATCAAGCAGATATAATTGTTGCTCATACTGTTTGCCAAAAGATCAGCTTTGCTTGGTAATGTGGAAGCAAATGGGGATGGGTTTATAGTCTCCTATAGTAGCCAGGGGTAAGTGGTATCAGTAGAAGTTTGTGGTAAAATCCCTGAAAGGCTGATGTCAGCAAATATCAGACTAGTTGCAGTTTGAATATGGGAAAGAGAAGAGAAAGGGAGAAGAAAAATTGATTGTGAAGATGCAAGATAGTTGAAAGGAAATGTGGCACTGAAAAGGGAGGAATGAATAAACAGTGAAACTGAATTGAAGAGTAGAGGCAGGGAGGGAAAGTAAAGATGATGGGCTAAGCAAAAGAGCAGTTAGCACAGGAAAACACATCAAAATTTCGGAATGTTATGAATCACCAGAAGTACCTCTTTTTTGCAGCTTTTGCAGCTGCTTTTACTAGTTGGAGAGTGACTTGATTTCTCACTGATAATTTTCCCCCAAGACAAATGATGGAGAGATATTGGACATCTGCAGTTAACTATCTGCTGTTAATAAATTATTACCAATAATTACATGTTTTTAAATGTGTGCCTACAGTATACACAGGGCTGTGCAAGAGGTGAATGCAAAACTGTCCTGTCCAATGACTTCACAGCCTACATGACAGGTACAGAGAAAACAGGTTGTGTGTTACAGTGGTGGATGTGGGAGCTCCTAGCTTACCTATTTTTCTTCCCTTTTTTTTTTTTTTTTTTTAAATTTGTAAGAGAACAGGGTTTTGATCAATATTGTGAATGAATCATATTTTCAATAGGCAGTTAACTCACTGTATAATGACCTGAATGGATCTGAAAAACATATCATGAAAACAAGTCTTATGTGTATCTTACAGCATCTGGTGGGTGGGAAGCTAGCCTACAGTGTTAGCTTTTGTATAAATTTGAACAATATCACTTTTAGATACTGGAGCAATAGCAGAGTATCATCAAACTCTGAAAGAATCAATTATCGTACATTTTTTCTGTTGGCCTCTCTGAGGACACATTTGTTTTACTTTTTTTTTTAATAGAAAATAGTGTTTAAAAGGTTGGAATTTTGTTCTTATAGGATGATTTTAGAGAGGGAGAGTAGGGCTGGCACTTGTGGGCAGGTGAATATGGCGACAAGTGTTAGAAACCTGTGTCATCCCTCTCCCTTAGGTATTTACAATGGCACTGAGCAGGTGCTTAGCATTTAGTTGCATTATGGCCTGGTCAGAAAGAAAGGGCAAGGGCAGGGGAAAATTTACCAGTGCTGCTTTTTGGGTCAGCCAAACATCCTTCAGGAGCTCCCAGTAGATCATTCTTCTCTTTGCTCCTTGCCTTGTATATAATTAATTTGGGCCGAATGACTGCTTTTTTAACTGAATTCTGTGTTAGCTGCTCATTCAGAGAGTGGGCCAAGCTGTCAGCATCTGATCTGTTTACTGTTATCAGATGTCTTCTCAGTTGCTGGTAATAATTTACTTAGACCAAAAGAAAATGTGGGCTTTGCTTAAAACTTGAGATTGCTGTGTCCTCTTCTGCTGCAGAGTTGGGAGTCTTGAGAAGAAAGGGAATTTAGACAGAAGCAGAGCAAAGAAACCAGGATTAGTGGTAGAATCAAAATAGTTCAGAAGTACTTGGAGAGATGAAACTCTGGCTGGAGTACAGAGGGACAACATTATGTAGAAGGAAAACCATGTGCCCAAGGACATCACAGAGCGTTCTGCTAAATTCCAGAAAGCGTTCGGGAGGGGAGAAAGTGAAGCTTGAGAATGGAGGGATGTTTGGTTTATTTTTTTCTAGATTCTTTTATCACTTGGTATATATAAAGCAGAGGTTCATAGGACCTCTTTACAAAGCTGTATGTTACATACGTCATCCAGCCCTGGTTGCTGGAGACAGAGGCACTGTAACCCAGGATGCCCAGAAGGAAGGAGGTGTGAGAAAAGCATAGATTTAAGCTATCAAGTTGTTAGTTTTTTATGCGAGGTGTTGTGAAGGACTAGGGAAGCTGGGGATTATCTCTCTCAGTAAGGCTTGCCAGAAGAAAGAGACCGAGCTGGTACTGACTTACACCAAAGGAAACTTGAGAAAACCTGGGTACATACCATGTCTAGTTATAACATAAGAACTGCAACTGACACTATTTCCTTGACAACTTGACAGGTTGAAATAACAGTGGGAGACTTATGAAAAGAGTGGAAAGAAATATTGTACAAGGAACTGCATGGGTGATTGCATCAGTGCCTTTATGTCAGTAAGACTTCACCATGAGACGTGCATGAAGACTATGGAGCATGTATACACATATGGTAGTGTATACACGTCTTCTGCGGTGTCATTAACAATTAACAGCTGTTTCTTCTAAAGATTTATAGGAATTTTATTTAAATTAAGTGATCAGTATCAATCTGTACCTCATGATTTTCAAACTCTAATATTCAAGTCACTATGTTTCATTTCACATTTCATTCCTGTCAACAGGCAGACAGGATTAGTCAGAAGCAAGAAGGCACAAACTGTTTTTGTTTGAGGAAAGAAGGTAAATTATACAGTATGAAATAAACAAAATTCAAAGAGAATTCAAGCCTTAGAATCTCAGTTATTAATTATTTTGCCTCTCTGCATTGTAGGTCACAAAAGCAAAATGAAGCAAAACTCGGTTACCAAAACTTGAATTTATCAATCCAAACAGAATGTGCGGAGGTGAAGGGAGTGTCAGAAAACGGCACCCTTCAACCTGTTTTATATTAGTGAAGTCTACAGATATCAACTTACGAAGTCCTGCTCATTTGATTTGACTGCTTCCCAGTCCCATTTCACAAAATGAGTTCCTTGGTCCCAGGTGGGCTTTGGTGTGCTCTTACAGAGCTGTCTCCATGGAGATCTTCAAGCCTTTGACTAGGAGCTGCAAAAAAAAAAGTGTGCTCCCAGATGTCTTTCTCGTGTCCCCATTCCGCCCCCCCCCCCCATTCCTTCAATTTGAGCTTTTTATCAAAATGCTGTTAATCCTCTTTCTCTAGACTAGATTCAATAATTTTTCAGCCTTTTAATAATTGCACTTACCTATATTTAGAATCATTAGGTTGGAACAGACCTCTGAGATCATCAAGTCCAACCGTTGACCTAATACCACCATGCCTACTAAACCATGTCCTGAAGTGCCACATCTACGCGTTTTTTGAACACCTCCAGGGATGGTGACTCCACCACTTCCTTAGGCAGCCTGTTGCAGTGCTTGACAACCCTTTCAGTAAATAAATTATTCCTAATGTCCAATCTAAACCTCATCTGGTGCAACTTAAGGCCATTTTCGTTTGTTCTATTGCTTGTTACTTGGGAGAAGAGACTGGCCCGCACCTCACTACAGCCTCTTTTTGGGTAGTTGCAGAGAGCAATAAGGTCTCCCCTCAGCTTCCTTTTCTCCAGACTAAACAACTCAGTTCCCTCAGCTGCTCCTCACAGGACTTATTCTCCAGACCCTTCACCAGTTCCATTGCCCTTCTCTGGACATGCTCCAGCACCTCAGTGTCTGTCTTGCAGTGAGGGGCCCAAAACGGCACACACCGTTGGAGGTGCAGCCTCACCAGTGCTGAGTACAGGGGCACGATCACCTCCCTACTGCTGCTGGCCACACCATTTCTGATACAGCCAGGATGCTGTTGGGCTTCTTGGCCGCCTGGACAAACTGTTGGTTCGTGTTCAGCCAGCTGTTGATCAGCACCCCCAGGTCCTTTTCTGCTGGGCAGGTCTCCAGCCACTCATCCCCAAGCCTGTATTTAGTGTTACTTCTCAAAGTAAATTTGAACTCTAAGCAGTGTAATGCAAATGCAGAAAGGACAAAATAACATATATAAGTTCACTGGCTGACATTTGCCCTTATTTCTAAAACAAGAGTGTAATTTCTTTACCCTTTAATCCTTCTAATTTTAAGTTTCATGCACAAACTTTTAGGTTCTGTGGAAGAATCAGTGCATCATTTTGAATGCTGAGAACCAGGAGGTTTTCATATTTTTCTCTTGAGTTCAAATCTTTTTTCACCTCTTCCTAAAAGTGTTCCCTTAGTTCAAATTTGCTATGCTTGTCTCAAGCATGTGAATGTTGCCTTGGATCATTTGCAATGAACAGCTGCAAGGAGATCTCAGAAAGAGAGAATATATGCTAAGTAAATTAGTAGTTTTAACTGCACAGCAGTCAGCAGTCTTTCATCTGCGATACTGTGTGCTTGTCTATGAATTCGGGAGTAAGTTTCCATAGTTCCAGAAAGCTCCTCATTTCGATGTGTGGAATTCCAATGAGCAGGAACTTCTGACAGCAGCTTTTCCCAAGATTTAACCTTGACAATGTTAGTGAAGACAAGCTCAGATTCTGTCCCCCCTGCCCCATTACCCATAAAATACCTTTTTCTGCACAGTTAACAGTCACTGTTAAGAAACCCACTGCCTGAAGGTAGGCTTTACTGATGAACTTACACTTATCCAGAACACCTTAGTACGAACATGGCATCCGTTGACCTTTTTTTTACATCAAGAGAGTAGCTGTTACAGAAACCGTATTTTATCCGTGCAGCTGTTGTCTTGGCTATCACTTGTGCTTTAACACCACTCTTTGATGTTGGAGTATTCTGGGGTAAAGTGACAGTCGTAAATCTTCATATTGGTAAAATTCCTGAAATGTAGTCACTACATGTGCTTTATTATATATTCTGTACTTGAGAGGGAGAGTGGGGGGTTTCAGGAGGATTTTTTTTATGTTTTGGAAGTTAAAAGACATTTAATACATCAATATCGTTATAGTATATGCCATAATTTCATGGTAATTTATGTATTTCATTGTTCCCTCTTTAAAACACTGAGAGCAGAGGAGTTCTGAACTCATTTGACAGATGGTGAAAAATGTCTGAATTGAGCAAAATTTGTCCTACTACCTACCTTGTATGTTGTGTGTGAGGATAAAGCAAAATTAGTCCCTTATGAATAAGATGCTGCTAATAAAGATTATGTAAGATATAGTAATTTCTGCCAACTTTCAAAAACTTCTGAAACATGCAGAGATTTTGAGAATACATAGAAGTTGCCTGGCCACCCTAAGAAATGCCACTTTCTTCTGCTAAAAAAATGAGTAAATCTTCTTGTTTAAGTACATGCTGAGCTATGATTTATCATACTCAGGTTTATCTGCCATTTTACATAGGAACAGCAGCATGCTTTCCCCCAATATTTTATGTGTAGCCATCAGAAAACAACCTGATTTTCATTGTCAAAAGGAATATTTTTGTTGTGTTGGTAACTAAAGGGTACAGTATTTTCAGTTGTTATGCCAGAGATGTACATCGCTGTAAATACCCTTTATACTACTTATTGAAAAGTTTTGGCTTTAATAGAGAGATGTGTTTTGTAAACTTCTCCTATCAGAGTAGTGGATGGGATGGTTCTACGTTAGCACTTCTGGGGTTTATGCTGTATTTTGCACTGCAACAATTAAAAATTACTCACACAAGCACCTGCATCTGCGGCAGAAGAATTGTCCTAGACCAGTAATACTTCCAAAATCTGTCATGTTTTCTTCTAGGAACCAGGATTTGAATGCAGCATTCCAGCTGCTAATGGATATTCAGGGCCCTTCCGGATGGAGTCTTGATTAGTAGATGACAGATTAACAGAAGAACTCTGTTTTGTGGTTAGGGAGGTTAAACAAAACTCACGTTGCCTTTTGGTTGAAGTAGAAGCAGGATCATTCAGAGATTTCACAGGAAGTCATGGGAGGAGAATGCCATAGTGATTGATGAAGGTGGTCCATTATCAAACACTTTGTGAAAACCTTTATTTCCTCTAAGTAAATCATATAGCTTGTACAGGGCACACATAGAAAATTAATTTTGTTGTGTTTTGCTGGAAATATGTCAAACAGTATTCAAGCCAAAATTTAGGAAGGGAAATTGCATAGTATATTTAAGCCAATTATGTAGTTGATGTTCCCTTTGAATTTAGCAGCTTTTATTGTTTGGTAAACAATGTTTTGTTGAAAATGACCTTTTTATGTCAAAGTCTTTTAGATTTGTATGTCCAGGCACATGAAATAGAGCCACATAAGTTATAAGTCTTTTCTGTAAAGTAGATATGTAAATAGGTTGATTATTTTTATCTAACTTACAATGTTGTAATTTTCTTTTATTCTTGCCAAAACAGTATTTAAGTATTATTTAAGGAAATTACATTTTCTTACTTGGTATTAGCATTTGAGGCAGTGTCTATCCCCTAGGTAAGAAAATCCAAGCTTGGGGAATAATAATTCTGTACGTGCCATGTATTGTGAAAGTGTTTTTTTGGATAGGAAAGCTACGGAGGTGTTCAGGCTCAAAGAATTCATTTGACAAATCCTTCCGAACAAGAATGGTACGTGCAGTCATCCATGGGCTTTAAAGACTGCACAATCCCCAAGGAGTGCAGCAGCTTGGCATGTAGAAGGGATATATTGTCCCTGATCGATACAGGTAGGACTTGTTCTGTTGGATGGCCCTGGACATCAGGATCGAGGTTTTCAGCTTGAATAGATGGGAGCTGGAATCTACTAGGAGCACATGATAATATCCATGAGGAACTGTGAAACAAATTAATCCTGTCTAGTTACAGAAATGCTAATGAATATTTCTGAGCAGCCACCTTTTGCACAACCTTGAACCTTTGTATTACTTGTAGGTACGCCTGTGTATAGCAGGAGGATCAATGTGGTACTGTTTGAATCACCACTGAAGGGAACCTGTCTGAGAGTAAAGGATCGAGTTTTAAGCCATGTGCAGGCTGGAGAATACGTTCTATAGGCAATTATTTTAGTTGATCATCTTAATTAGATTACGATTTAAGCTTGATTCTAAGCTTTCCATCACACTGTGAGGAAGGGCGAGGAAGGTACTAGCTGGAAAGAGAAGACATTCCCCAGGAAGTCCCCCCTCTCAAAAAATATTCACATCAGACTTGTTCAGGTTTATTTTGTGCCAGGTGTTCCTTTGTGCAAGAAACTGATACTCCTGGCAGCCCTGAATAATCGGGATTTACACATCTTTTAGACTCTGGAGTAGCTTGTAATCTGTGAGACAAAAGAGAGATCAGGCTTAGCTCCTTTTATCTGACACTGTGTTTCTGTGACCTACATGTCTTGTGGCAGATAGCTTGAATATCCTAATGAAGTTAGTCTCTCTATAAAGTGAAGTGTACTATCAACTGAAGTACGCTAAACGAAATGCTCATTACATAGATGAACTGTATAAGGATCTGAAGTAAGCAGAATCCAGGGGTTCAAGTGTGCCATTGCTCCCTTAAAGCATGCCAACCAACCAAAAGGTGCCGAAATTCAGCTAATACTCATCACTGGTCCACTGTGGCTCTATACAGACGTTCCCTGCATGGCTTCCTGACTCATGTGGTACAAATTGTGCTATGCAATCTGAAGTGTTGTAAAGCTCCTTAAAAATCTCAGTCTAATAAAAATGAGTATAATGAAAGAATCTAAGGTTCAAAGACCTCAGAGGCTATTACAGAAATTTTCCTTGCATATATTGGTACTTGTAGATAATCTCGGAATAGATCGCAGTTGTTTGTCAAGAAATCATGATAGAATCATAGAATGGTTTAGGCTGGAAAGGACCTAAAAGACCATTTAGTTCCAACACCCTGCCATGGGCAGGGACACCTTCCACTAAACCAGATTGCTCCAAGCCCAGTCCTGCCAGGGAGGGGGCACCCACAGCTTCTCTTCCAGTGCCTCACCACCCTCACAGTAAAGCACTTCTTCCCAATATCTAATCTAAATTTACCCTTTTTCAGTTTGAAACCATTACCCCTTGTCCCTCTCCAGCTTTCCTGTAGGCCCTCTTGAAATATGGGAAGGCTGCTATAGGTCTCCCTGCAGCCTTCTGTTCTCTAGGCTGAACAGCCCAAACTCTCTCAGCCTACACAGAAAATCTGTGTTGGTTAAAGTATTAAGTGTGTCTCGTATTTCCCCTTGTAAGACAGGCTGAAAGGATCAAGGGGAAGGTAGGCCATTCTTTCCAGACCCAGTACAAAGTACTCATCTTTTGATTGCTTCCTTAAATACAAATGTTCAACATTTTGCTCCAAATTTTTTACGAAAGAGACTCTGCTGAGTCATTAACAGCCTGTTAACTGACTTGGGTTTTAATAGCTATGATTCTGTCTCAGAAAGAGATATGTGTTAGAAAAATATCAAAATTGGAGGATCTGATTTACCTTTCCTGCTTTTAACTTCAAGTTGGATTTAAAGTCATTTCCTAACCTTGGTCAGAGGCAGCAGAAGTTTCATAGGGAGAGCTTCTACGCTCATACATGTAGACAGTATCATTCAGGCTGGAGAATTTCACTGCATTCCTGTATTACTTATATCTAGATTCAGGGTAAAAATCCTTGGGTTTCTGCCACTAGGAAGTTTAGCAAAATGGAAGTGAATTTATACTTAATTCTGTTTGCAGCATGGCTTGCTTAGTTGTCGTTTTCTCTCCGTTATTTTTTTTCCCAATTCTCTAATAAAATTCATCCATTTCCTTACATTTGATTTTTTTTTTGGCCTTAATTTACTTTTTTATTTTTCTCCTATCTTTCCTATTCTCTGGGTTTTTTTACTTCTTTGAAAAGTAACTGTATCTTTCTTGATGTTATTCGTTTGCTGTCCTCTGTACTCTTGCACATGCTGTTGTCTTTTGCCTTTGGTCCAAGTATCTTTGTGGTTTATTTGCTCAGCCTTCTCTAGGGCTTCTGCTCTGCTAGCTTTAAATGACATGGTCAAAATGATTCCTTTTTAAATGAATCCATTTATCTGATCTGCACATATTCAGCTGTACTTTGTTGTCTTTCAAAGGCCTATACTTATCTCTAGTAACACTTAAATGGCCCTATAATGCATTAATTGTTAAATCATTATTAAAGATACTTAAGCAACTAGCGGTATTCTTGTTTTCTGGATGGAGAAGCACAGATAAAGGGAGAGATTGTTCATGACACAGGGTTTTTAGGTGATAATTTTCTGTTGTTTTCCCTCTAAGATTCCTCCTTGCATCCATTGTGCCTTTGAAAATTTTGCTTGAAACAATTCGCCTAGAGCAGGGTGTAAATAATGCAGTGAGGAAGTACCATGCACTTGCTCAATGAACGGTTCTGAGTTTCCTTGCCATGGATGAGCAGCATTGCTGTGGTCTCCTCTGGTGGGTTGTTGGGGGAGTTATGAAGGAGCAGAAACTTCCTTGACATCAAGCAGGGTACTAACAGCCACAGAACTGGTCTAGACTAGTCCTTGCTAGACTTGTGAAGACCTTTGTAAATTGAAATGATGATACATGCTTTTCAACAGACTAGTGTGGGCTTATGCAGCATAACAAAGGTTTTCACGTGCTATTAACTTATATATTTTTAAGGTGCTTTTAACACTTTAAAGGAGAGATGAGAAGATGTGCAACAGATGTCCCAAAATCAAAGTGGGCCATGGGACTCCCCTATCCCTCCCTGCTCAGTAGGAATCCCTGGAATGTTGACTGTGTTTGCTTCTTTTAGGTTTAAAGACCCACACTCAGTCTGCCTTGCATATGTGCAAATGTTTGGACTATTTCAGGGTCATTCTTCCTGTAGAGTGAAGATATGGAAGGGAAGGGATTGCAAAGTGGCCTTTTTTTCAGTGCAGTCCCTGGTTCCAGTCTGTTCTAGCAGTACAAAGTGCAATAAATGAATTTAAAAGAAGCTTTTGAAGAGGCCTCCATTACAGGGTGATGGCCAAGTACTCTCTATTGTGTTTGAACCTATTTGACATCTAACATTTATTAGGTCTTTTTAAATTTAAGTGACTTTTGGTTTTTTAACTTTTAATACTGTCTCCCAATTAAGGTGACCATGCCTTGAACTTAAATATCTTCTGTCATCTTATGCCAGTTGATGGTCCACTGGGTAATTTTCCTGACCAAACAAAGGCTTTTGGAGGGAGGCAGAGAATGTTTTTAACTCATGTCTTTAGTTCTTTTAAAACTGACCTCCCTGTAGAGCTGTCTTTAATTTCAGGAGGGATGCAGCATAAATCTTGTGTGTTTTATTGCTTGATGTAGTGGAATTTCTGATGCAAATAGGTTTTCTCTGCCTTTGAGATGAAGTGTAACAGTAAAACAAGGAGCCTGTTGTTGTATTATCGTTTTGCATCGTTGTGTTGCTAAAGATTCCAGCTGACTCAGGCCATTAGGACTGTAAAATTACCTGATAACAGACAACACAGGTCTGAAATCTGTGAGAACAAAATGACAGAAGGTTTTCTACAAATAAATATTCAGGACTTAAGTCTCTCTAAACTCTCCAACTTTTCTATCCAAACGGATCCAATCTGCAACCTGCCGGATCTGCAAAATTATACTGCTCCTTCCCTTTATGACAGGTCTTCATGCCCATACCCAGCCTAACTTCCTTAGGCAGCATCATGATTTTTTAAAATTTCTCCTGTCCCCATATTTTTTATCAATGCCACTTCCAGACTTCACTCAAATAGCGATACTCTCTTCTGACTCCCACAACTTCTTTGCAGTTCTTGTAATTTCTGTTTGGTAGACATGCCTAGGGGTAGGGCTGTAACGGATTTGCCATGGTGCTCTCCTTATCCTGCTTCCCCACATCATCTTCAAGAAAGAGGCTTCCAAGTTGAATGATTTTTTTAGCAAAAACCATTTTCGGTTAGGTTAGATTGAAACTAGGTTCCTCATCTTTCAAACTCCATATAGAAAACATTTTGAACATTTTTTGTACCCATTTTGCTATTAGTAAGAAATTTTCACAAATGGTAAAGAAATGAGAAAATGTTGTCTAAAATAGAAATCCAGCTTTTTATTGGTTACTACTTCTATCAGTAAGTAGCTGATTTGTTTCTGGTGTGAGGAATTTTCAGTGTAACCTGATTGTGGAAAGATAATGTGCACCTGAAAAAGATCCAAATGTTAGCGCTTCAAATTGCCACCTGATGGTATTGCACATGGAATGTTCTACTTGGATATAGCAAAATCCTTGTACATTGAAAATAAAATCTTATGTACATGACAACTTTGTGAATGACAAAAGATGATCTCCAGGTTCATGTGAAACATCATCATCCTGGCTCATGATTTGAATTTTGTTACGTTCAGAAATGCAAAACCTGGAAAGATTTTGCAAATTAAGGATGTTCAGATTTATTTTCATGTGGCATATTTGTTACTTTGTTTTGACAGTTAGCCTGACACACCTGCTCGTAAATAATTTAAAAAATCGGATCCATGTGACTTCTTTCAGACAACTTCTTTAGAATCTGCTTAACGATAAGCATAAGGAAGGTTTGGATGGTTCAAATATAAGTTCACTTCTGAATAATCATGTATTTAGTTGCCTTGCTAAATTGAGCAATGCCTTTCAGTCAGCCACAACATGTGAGCGTGTCTCTGCTGAACTTCATGTTTAGTTGTTTTTTGAGAAGGGGTATTTTCTTGCCTGTGGGTCCTTCCATACCCAAAGGAGGTGTTAGATCCAAAAGGAGGAGGTGGTACGAAGAATTGCTTTTCAGAAAAAAATGTGGACCCTTTTTCTACATTGCTGTTGCAGAATGCAGTATCTGCACGGGACACTGGCTTTTTGCTCTCTCTGCGGGCTGCTTTCTGAGATCCACATGTACATTTACAGTCTGGTCCATGTCCAAACCAGCACCCTGCTGAATGGTAGCTCCAGAAATGGATCTGACTGGGACATTGTTCTGAGACTAGTGATACACCATAGTTCATCATGTTACATTCATCAAGATAAAAGTCCTTTTTGAGCTTGTGCATTTTTCACTTTGACTATTTTAGAGGAAGGTGTGTACTACTACAGAGCTACTAGTGTGTAAAGAAGTTTGATTTCTTCATTGCATGACTGTTCAATTAGTGCAATCTCTGCCATTCTTATGAGGGAGGAACAGTTGTGAAGAATTTTAAGGCTTTGATGGTGGAAGTCCTACTTTTTAGTAGTAATTAAATAGTCTCATTTTCAGTGTTTCTTTAAAAATAGATCTTAAAAAAATCAGCAATAAGTTTTTCTTCTTATGTGTAATGATGAAAAGGATAGTGTAGAGAGTATTGTGAAATCAGAGAATACTGAGAGGGTTTTGTATTTATCCCAGTGTTTTTCCATTAATAGAGAAAAAAAAAAATCAGGGAAAAAAAAAAGATTTTACTCTGTTACTTTGGGTTTATAACCCCTTTGCAAGATATCCATGCAGCTGAGCTCCCTGGAAGTTTTGGAGGAGCCTGGGAGTACTGTGAGTTATATGAGACAAGTTAAATATGAGGTTGACTTGACAAAATCTGTTACAGAGTTCTGCAGTTGTGCAACTAAGAAGAAATAAGAGGGGGGAATGGGTCTTTTGTGGAATGGGGGAATAATAAAAGCTGCTGCTGTTCTGTGGGGGGTGGACTGCCTGGAAAGGGTGGTGGGGAGAAAGGACCCAGGTGTGCTGTTTTCAAAGGTGGTTAGCTGAGGAGATGGTCAGCAGCAGCTGTACAAAAAAAGTTAAGAGCAGGCTTCTGTGCCTCAGAGAGCAGTGCTGGGGAAGGTGAGCTCCTGGAATATGGGGTATGATTCTGATCCTCTGCCTTCAAGAGAGATCTCCCTGGGATAGGTAAAGCGTTGTTGGACTGTTGGAGAAGAGAGAGCATTGCTTGCTCAGAGAAATGAGAGCTATCCCTCAGTATGGGATGGACATACATCAGGTAGAAAGATGGAAGAGAAATGCTGATGGTAGCATGAGCTGGCCCTGTTTGTCTGAGCCTGGAAAAGACTCAAAAAATTAGGTTCTGGCATTGACTGGGGGTGCTGGGGAGGGAGTGAAGATGGAACTTGAAAAGTTTATGAAAGGGTTTATGTGATATTGTCCTTGAACTAGCAGATTTTTTTAGAGGCCCCCCTTCTCTGTGTTCCCATTACTCACTGGATATTAGTACTTTACTACTAGCAGTTACCATGCTGTTAAGGAAAAACTGCCTTTCAAGACAGTCATGTTAGAAGCCTTTTGTACGTACTGCAAAAATATTTCATTAATGTGTTCTTCAGGTGTGTTTTTCTACTGTTATTTTTGCTGAGGAAGCTTAAGCGTGAATTGATTTGGATGGCTTAAGTTTAGTGAGCAAAAGATGAGGTGAAGAATATATACTAAAAATAATAAATAGTGATTTACTTATTTTTGGTAGGTTCTGCCTATTGTTTTCTGATATAGTTTTGGAAGTAAATTATATATAATCTAGTTCAGTGCATTATGCAGCTTCATCTGCTTTTTCATATTGTAGTCAACAAATCATGGAATATAATAAGTGTTGATTTAAAAAAAAAAACACAAAAAAAACCCACAAAACCCCAAAAAAACCAAAAATCAACAACACTAACCACTCCAGCAGAGTTAAGTGTGTTGTTATGCCCTTAATTCTGTATTTTTCTTTCTGCTTGCAATCATTTCTATTATGCGGCAATCATTATGTGGTGTAATGGAAGTGAGCTGAAACACTCTAAGCACTGAGTTGTCTTTATAAAGAGATTTTTAGAAAGAAATGGGTTGTAGCAGGGGATTATTATCTGAAATACATCGGCATACATAGATAGAGTATCTTCCGTATTTAGTGGCACTACAAAAATATTCATAATTAAATGTGTGATGCATGGAGTAATTCTCATGGGAGCCATTTCATATAATTAATTTCCAATAATTGCATTACTATGTAATATCATATCACATGAGAAGATAAATACTCTGAATGGTAGTTGGAAAATATAAATGGCTAATTCTTTAGGTTTTTTAGAGATAATAGATCCACACAGAAATGGCTTCTTCCGGTGGGAGTAATGCAAATGAAATGTTGCATGCTTTTTGAGGAAGCAGTGCGAGGCTTCTTCCAGCAGGTCTTTATTAGGAGTGCCAAAGAACTCATGCTTTGGGTTGAGGTATACTTTTATTTATGGTTTTGGAGCTTACTGGGTCCAAGTCACAAAAGAATTTGGTGTTTTATTATTTTCACCTCGCTTTGAAATCACAGTACATGAAGATTCTTTGAAGTAAGTTTACTTATGTAAGCTGCTGAATATAACATTTTTTCATTAAAACATAAGTCTTCTGGCTTATAGTATATTCAAGTTCCTTGTACGTTCTGTAATAGCTAATAGGAGGCCTGATTAAAAATGCAGAGGGCTTGTCAGACTGAGAGGTGATTTACACAGCTTTTGGGCAGCTTTCTACATAGAAAACTGAGACCTTCCTTTCATGGTGTTTTTTAAATCTTCCATTTTTCCCCACCCACTTTTCCATTACCTTGTATAATGCTAGTAATAACAATGAATATATTGTGAATGTCAGTTAAAAGCCAAGTCTCTGTCTATTATAACTAATGAAAATATATTGAATTTAATATACTTGGTTGGAGATACTAGTTTCTGACAGTAAATGATTACTCACACTAATTATGGTCATTATCATGCAAGTAGAGTGCATTCTTTAAATCTGTGGTATTACTGGTATTTGAAACTCAAAAAGATTTTTTTCTTTTTTAAGTTTGTAAAAGATGTTGAGCTTATTTTCAATCTTGTTACTTTGTCGGCCACTTCTGAGAGAACTGAGTCCATCACAGCTCAGTAGGCTGGCAAGGAGGCTCTGATGCATTCAGAATTACTTGGCTTGCATGGGAAGCTGGAGGAAAGGTGGCATATTGACCTGTTGGGTCTTTTCTTTTTACAAATCTTTTTCTTTTTACCTCTTAATTCCCATCATCTCCATTTCATATGTGTAGGGAGTATCTTAGGATAAAGGGAGTGTCAGCGCAAGTGATCCAGTCACTTGGGATCACATGGGTCCTCTTCAGGCATATGGGAAGAGGTGAAGGAGAAATAGAAGAGAGAGCTAAGAAAATACAGCTTTCATGAGTTGTTAGGATCTAAACCAAAATACTTTGGCTTTTTGCTGTTCCTGCAATGGAGAGAGGAGCTCCCATGAAAAAACTGCGTTTTTCTTGGGATAACAGCTGGGAAAAGTCAGGTGAGCCCAAACTTATGGAAGAAAAGGAAAAAATAGTCTTTAGTTCTTCTCTTGAAGAGTTCACGCTAACAAAGATGTCCAATTTGTTCCTTTGGCTATTGTTTGCTAGACAGGGCAAGCTGTGCAAGTGCCACCCCTGCTCCGTTGATCCCAGCAAGGTGGATGAACTACGTCACTGTCCTGCCGAGAGACTTTGTCCAGGCTTAGTTTCTCGAACCATCCCGAGGGAGAGGGAGAAGGAAGCAGTCAAAATGCTCCTAGACTGATCTTTAAATGAACACTTTAAACGAACGCTTATTAAAGTGGGACACCGTGGTTCAGAATGAACTAAGTGTGGTGGCTGTGCCTGGTGCCACTTGGTGCGCAGTGGCTCTTCAGTGCATGTGCGTGTCCCCAGCATTGCTCCAAGCCTGTGCTGTCCCGTGTCATCCCACTGAAGGATGCTGACAATCTGCTGCTCTGTAAGGCTCTTTCCTACAGGGGAAAAAAAGGCAAAAAAATGTACAAGCCTATTTCTGTTTTAAATCTGGGGAGAAAGAAAGCTTATCTATCCAGCATGGGGGCGAGGGGCACGAAATGTGGGCGGTGCCACCTCTCTGTCCTTCTACACAGCAGCATAGCTATCAGAGGTTATTAGATCTTTAATTATTCCAAATTACTTTATGTAGTGGCTTTCAAGTCTATATGATCAAGTATGCACTTCTCTATTATGCTGCTCATTTCTTTCAGAAAAGTTTGTCTCTCCTTTAACAGTTATTAACTGTTAACAGTGTTATTGCTTTGTGAACACACTATACCTTAGTAACACTTTTCTATGCTATTCTTAGGAAAATTTCTGTATAAATCTAAATTTCTCAATTACTGGTTTTGAAGCACGTATTTTTAGAACACCAGAGGTATTGCCCGTAGGATGCTGCTGCTGCTTGCCCTCTGCTCCTTACAAGTCAAATTATTTATTTCAAAAGTGGAGTGGGAATTCCCAGGATCTGTGGAAAAAAATTATTCTGAATCTGAACGTAAGCTGGTTTCCTGTTTAAGAAGCCACCTGGCTTAAAAAAAAAAAAAAAAACCAAAACAGGCAGAACATTTTCAATCATGTGACTGCTCAATTTTGTGCATCACTAGTCCAATTTCAAACAGAATTACTGTCTTTAAAAACAGCATTGGCTAAAAATGCAGCTAAATATTCTGAAGTTTATGGAAAGCTAAGTAGTATTTAATCTATAAACAAGACAGGGCTTTGGAACATTCCCACAGTCACAATTGGGTTATGATGGAAATGTGTTTGAATTATTTAATTTGCCATGTCCTGCAATATATTTAAAATTCTAGATATTTGTGAAGGCAAGTAACAATAGAGACTTCATACATACTCTCCTTGATTGTTTTATTGTGAGAACATGTTGGAAAAGAAAATTGAGTGCTTTAGAACATTTTAACTTTATTTATTGAGCTTGAAATTCTACTTCCAGTGTAGCAATAGATGAAACAGTGTTCTCTGTGAGTAAACTTAGAAAGTAAGTGCTTCTTCTATGATAGTGTGTTTAGGTTTCAGCTTCACTTGTGGTTGTCTTCCTAAAAATACCAGAATAGAAAGGAGAACTAAAATCCCTTTAAAGCTTTGACTTTTTTTTAATACTAAAATAGTGGAAACAAGAAATGTGTATATTGTGAAATACAGCTGTTTTCTACAAAGGAGAGTAAAAGCACAAGAGCATGGCTTTAGCTTAATACAATTTTTTTGTTGTTGCTCTTTGTTACTTAAGCAGGAGTAATACTTTCAGCTGGCATCACCTGTAACTTCTGGCATATTTACAAAAGAATTTGTGGGATCATAGCTTAAAAATCCTCAGGATGTATCTCAGTTACCAAGACCTGCGGTCCCAATCTACTCATAGGTGCTTAAGAGAAATACCTGAATATGAATGTCTTTCTAAATTGGGGCTTTTGACTATAATTTTTTTGCTGATTTTTTTGTCTCCTTTTTTAATCAGTTCATGATAGCTGTAATTTACATACAGTAATGTACAACTCATAAACTGTCAGACTAATTACATTCTACATTCTTCTAAAATTTAAAAGGATGGGAATATTTAACAAGCACAGAGGATTTTATTTTCAGGATACTATATTGCCTTTGTTGAAGCTCCCCAATTTCGCAAAATATTTGAGTGTGACTAATGGAATAGATTGCTATTAGAATGAGAGTAGAGAAATTCTGATAATTTTTTTAGCATGTTTCTCTTATATACGATAATAAAGTGCTGAATTCTGCAGTAAAATGCATTGGATTTAACATACTTGCTTGAGAAAATCTATTTCAGTCAGCTGCGTCTGATTGTTCAGTGTAACTGTAATTATTGTATGGTAAATGGGACGCATTTTGGAGATGAAGTCATAAGAATATTTTTCCTTTCCCCTTCCCTTAAGGCCATGCAAATTCTGAAGAACTTCATTCTGAAGTGGAATAGGTGCATGTGTATGCCTGTTTTTAGGCACTCAGACTTTAAATAAATGCCGAATGCAAGATGAAACTGTAGGCCGTGCATTTTTAGGTACGCATCACTGGCTGTGCTTTTTCAGTTTTATTGCTCTGAAAGAGCAGTTGCCTTGATTATGTGTAAGTCATGAGAGCTGAGTGAGTCTGGCAAGTTAAAAATGTAAAAGTGACGTTTTCACTCTTAAAAAATGCAGCAGTGTAGCCACTGATATATTAAATTAAGGTAACTGTATGTAAATGCCCAGCATGTATTCATTTAGCATGTTGCTTGGACTGGCTGTTGGATGACTAATGGGTTGCTTCGTGTTAGTCAGCAGATACAGACATGAAGAACAGAAAACATCTAGAAGCAGTTAATTCGTCTGTTCATCCAGCCTGAGAAGCACTAAAAACCTCTGCAAGGCTTAGCTGCCTCTGCAGTTTTCATAATGCGAATAAAATGTAGTATCTACATTAATTAGTATTTTTGGGAAGAGGCCAAAAGAAGGAATGCATTTGTTTCTTAATAAGAAAATAATTATTGTATAATTTCCTTTGACTACATCAGCATTTTGCAGTAGTTTTCTTACTAGTTAATGATAATCTCTTGCAGAAGAATAATCTTTGCTCTTTTGGTGGGGAAGGTTGTGCAGGGGAAGAAAATCCTATGAACTGACTCGTTTGTAATGTCTGTAGCACTGAGTACTGCTCAGAATGTACATATTGGTTTATGTTTATTTTCTGTGCTTTTTAGGAATTCTGTGTTGATTGTTTCAATGACTAGTTAATGGACCAGCTTTTTTTATTGTTAATGGGAATGGCCCCTCCTGATGTGCTAAATGTCACCTTCAAATCAGTAAAGTGCGTAATTCGAAGAAAATGAGTATGTTTACTGTACCCAATTTAAAATTCGTATCATTTTTATTTAAATATATTAAACTCTTCCATTTTCCAACTGCTACCCCTCCTTTGCACAATGGAAACCTGACTGTCTGAAGGAAGGTAGGGAGCTGGTGATAAGAGATTTTTTTAATTGCCTTTTTTCCTATAGGTACTCACAATGCTGTCCAAAACTGATGTTACATTACTGCTTGTTCTCCTCACTGCCCACCCGCCCATTATTTAGTAAATGAATGTCTAAATCCTGCAGCTCAAAAAAAAAAAAAAAAAAAAAAGTGGGGGGCAAAATTGATAGCTGGGAAAGACTATGTAAATGCAGGGGAATTAAGTGTTTGATACTATCCAATAATGGTCTGGCCATCACAGGCCTGACATGTCTTAGCTGACAAGAAGATGAAAAAAAAAGCAAGCATTTAGACCATCTGTATGTCTTTAAAGTGATTTGGGATCCAAGACATCTGATTTCACTAAAGAAACTAAACATTCCCAAGAAGACAGTAGTAATATTGGGAGCTAAAAGGTGATCCTCTTTTATATTTCTCAAGGATAATGGGAAACAGCTCATCTGAGAGAGCTTATGTTTTCGCTAAGAATAGACATAGTTTACTGAAACTGGAAGACTTAACTGCACCATTCTCTGGGCATAAAATATTTTAATTTTCTTTAATGAATTTTCCCTTCTGCTTTTCCCCTACGCACTCATATGCTTTGGCTTGGAATGGATCCCAGGGCAGTGTTGCTTTTTGTACAGTTAGCCTTAGTGCACCTACATACTTGTCTCACATGCATGCTATAAAGATTAAAATGACATTGTTGTTTGGAAGAATAACAGGGAAATGGTGCTCTAAATAAAAAAACAATTACCTGTGCTCAGTAAGGGTAAATATCATTACTAAAACTACTGCAGTGCTTTCTTCAGGTCAGAATGAGCTCAAACATTGGATATATTTTTCAGATTTGTCAAAAATAATTTTGTGGTTTCCTAATGTCATTATTTTGCACTGATTGCAGTGAGGTGTTTGGACTCTTACTGTTTGTTTCCAGGTTGTGGATAGCTGATGACTTGGTGTTCATAGAGGCTCAAGCTTTGTGAGGAGTCAAGTTTGATTTGACTCTTATTTCTGCTTATGACATGGGTATGAGCAGAAAAGTCTGTATGTATTTTTTGAGTAGGAGGTAACTTACAGGTTCATGCATTTGTCATGGCTCGCAGATCCTCCATCACCTAGATCTACAAGACTCAAGGTAGTGCCTTTTCCAGCAGCACCCAGCAAATAGGACTGATCTTCCTTGTGTCATGTTACTTTAGAGAGTTCACCTCTTCCACTATGCAAGATAGAAGCTACCAGTGGCTCCTCACCACTGCTTAAACAGTCCAGCTTAAAGGACTGAAGTGTCATCTGACTAGAAATTAGAGAGATTTCCCACCACATTTTCCTTTGGATGTTTCTAGTTGGTTGACTCATCACTGGAAGATGTTGGCTTCTGGCAGTCTGCACATGCAGCCTTTGTGAGGTGTGTATATGTCAACTCAGAGCTACAGATGTGTGTAAATTTTAATTGTGTAAATTAAAAATTAGCTAGCAATGTTTGCTGCATCAATTTAGGATGTTTCTGAATATCATGTAGGTGAACAATAGTTTGTGGCTGAATAAGTATGTAATTTGTTGCTGTTGCCTGTGCTGGCACCTGGAGATAAATGGGGCAAGTGCTCTGGAGAAGTCATCTCTTGAAGGTGCTGAGTGCAAGTAACTTCCTGTTACTTCTAAATTGGTTGCACCATCTTTGCATTGGAATACAAAGAAGGAGGTCCAAATTTGATGATCCTAATAGTATGATCTGGTAAACACTCAAAGTAGCTTTAGTGACTTTTGAATTTGTGCATATATAAGTCTGTAGGTCCTCTTGAAGAGGTATCATCAATGGGAAAAGACTGAAATTTTTTTATAAAGGAAGCTTTGTTCACAGATATATAAGTTAATTACTCTACTGTTAAAAATAATACTCTTGAGTAATTGAGCAATAGTTCCTGGCAAACAGCTTTAACCCAGTTTTTTTTTTTTAATATAACATTTGATTTGGAGGTTTATTGGGATGATACTCTGACTTGTCATGAATGTCACTGTTGAAAGAAAGTTTGGTGGTTTGAGTTTGTTTTAATAAAGACTTTTTTTTTTTGTCACCAGGAAAGTGGTCATGGTCTTCAACTGGATTATGGTTGTCCCTTGGAAAGGGAAACTAATATTATTTAACTTATTTTTCATTGCCAAGGAGTAATGAAAACATTGCATGTGAAGGTGAACTAATCTCAAATTTCATAAGGACATACTTTTGATGGTAGGTCTTTTTTAATCTGAAGGGCCTCTTCATAGGGTATGAAAATCTCTTTATCAGTGTAGGATGAAATAATCATTAACAAAAACATTGGGCTGAGTAACATTCTCAAAGAGCAGAGTCATTCTGAAGCTGCCATTTTACATCACTGTTCCACTTGATATGCTTTTCTCCGTTTCTGACCCAACACTTAAAATAATGCACCAGCTATACCAGCAACTTGTGAAGGGCTTGCTTCTGTGTGTTGCTGGTTTTTATCTAGGTGAGATAATTTTGTGTCTGTTGTAGCTGATACTTAAAACAGTTTACCTTATAGCTTAAGAAGAAGGAGCAACCATGATATTATATGGTACTTTAAAACACTTGTAGTTGTGCCCTCATTTTCGAAAGTATAAATGCATTGAGAGGGGAGAACTGCATCTTAGTGAGCTTAATGGTATTGATAGAACTTCTCTAGCCTTAATCAGTCCCTGGAGCAAGCTAAATCTATACATAATGAGCATTCTGGAAACATCTACCTCTACTGCTAGAAATCAGAGCTTACTGTTTTTTTGCTTTTGTAATTGGTGTGATGTTCAACTTGAGTAAATTTCATTCACATTAACCTTGAAGTAAGGAGCTTCAAGTTGTTGATGATTATTTTTTCGAGTCCTGAGTGTTTTGGTTCTCGTTTCTTTGTGCTTTTTATCATAGGAAAATGACATAGAGTTAATAAAATGTATTTGTAATGTCTTTTATGTTCTTTAGTTACAAGGAAGACTTTTATTTGTTGCTTGCATAAAGAAATTTAGAAACAGGTGATATCAGCTCTATTCCTTCCAAATGCACTTTTAAACAGATGCTAACAAGGCTACTGGGTTTATAGGCTTATTGACAGACAACAAGTGAATTTCAACCTTTTTCTCTTCACTGCTTCTTCCTTCTTTTTCCTCTTAGTTGCACTTTTCTGGACAGGCATAATAATTGAAGTGTACAGCATATAAATGTTACTGACTGGCAGTGCGGCCATGTGATATAGTCTGCACATGGCTTCTGACTTCCCTGCATATGCATTGGAGTCAATTGTTTTACAGCTTCCCTAAGAAAAGATTTTAAAAGGCAATAATTGAGGAAAAGTGGTTTCCATTTTAATGTCTTACAAGATCCTGTTTCAGGAGTAAAATACTCAAACTTCATTTAAGACTCTGAAAAATACAGTAAATACTTTAAATAGAATGTAACAAAAATTGCTGTGTAACTTTGTCACTAATGTTATCCAACGGGCTTAATGAATTTTCTTACATCTCGCTCTTTGAGCCATAACTCAAGATTGGATTATTTTCTGAGGTTTTTCTTGCATTTCCTGTATTTTTTTCATTAACTGGTCGAGACATACGGATTGTGGAGAGTATCAAGAACGTCGGTTGTGTGGTAGAAAGTGGTCCAACTGATTTCACTTGGTGCAATGTAAGTTTTGTTTTGTTACCTAAGCGAGTTCTGTTTCCTTCTTCACTGACTTGTTTTCTGCTTTCCCTTGTTCTCAACATTCATTTTCTGTGCCTTGATATGTTGGTCTTCCCTTTAGTGGATGTTCTTGTTTTCTGTTTTACTTCACAGCATTATTTCACATTGCTTCATCCTTTGAGTTTGCTATTATTTGGGGATTTTTTTAGGACTATTTTGCAGAGCTTAAAGTATATATGTGCATACACACATAAAAAAGATGAGCTGTGTTCAGGTAGTTATTTCTACATAGTAAAAATAATTGGGTCTCCTTGCAGCTAGCTATGGAGCTTGTTGCCATTTCTGAACATCTTTCCCTAAAAGATTGTACATGTAGTGCCTTAGTTCTGTGTTTTTAGGCCCTTACATATGGAGATTGCATTAAGCCGAGAAAGAAAACAAATAGCGAAAAAGGAGGTAGCGGATGTGCTCAGTTTTTGTGAATCATCTGATAAACAAGGTCTCATTCTGTTATAGAAATTTCTGGCTGTTTGAGCAGAGACTCATCTTGTATGATGCATTTTATGTCTTGCATATATTCCCTTCACATCTATCATTGAGCTAGCATTTTTCATCACCGCCTCTCATTCAAATGCAGGAGGCTCTTGCGCTTGTCCTGTTGCAGATATGCGTGCACAGATGTTAATTGTCACAGTAATCCTTTGCACAACAGGAATCATCGCATTGGATTGGCTTATTACTGTGTAAAATAGGATATACTGTGTTCTGGTTTTGATGTTTAGTGACAAAAGTACGTGGAAGTATATAGGATGTCTAATATATATTTCATTTGCAATAGATGCATAATGGTTTTTTCAGGGTTTCTCTTGGTTTTGTCAGTTTTCATGTATGTTCTTCCAAAGCGGTGATCATATTTAAAGAAAATGATTTGGTGGGAAGCATTCTTTGTCATGAGTTAAATACTGCAAATAACATTTCCATTGAAGAATTTGTTCTGAAACACCCAGATTTTAAGTATATTGACTTATTTTATAGATGAACAAGTCTTCTAAAATGTAAGTTTGCTCAATTTTTAATGCTGTATGATGACATATTATCAAGTTGCTATCCTTAACAGGTAAAGTCAAATGCTTTTTACTGATCCATATATCATAGGAAGCTTTCAGTGATAGTATCATGAGTGAAATATAAATATTATTTTATAAAACACTCTAGAAAGCTGCAATTTAATGATGTTTACGGCAGTCTGAAAGAGGCAGAATTTTTTCTGGTGGTGTTGTGCCATACTGGAGAGCATTTGTGGATACAATTATTCTATTAACTTATTAAAGCTAGTGTGAAATTTAAATAAAACAGTTGAAATTGTGCTGAAATTTGTTTAGTTGTAGAGGTTGGAAAATTACAAATTTGGTCCCCTAAGTAGCTGGGGTTTTTCAGCTTTACACTTAGTCACATTTATTCCCTGTTCAGCCACATTGTTTGCTTGTTAAATGCACAGGAGAATATTTTTGGTAAGTTATAGACACTTTTAATAGCTCATGCACATATAGATACCAAAGAAAACTAGTATTGCCAACACAAATACATTTTAAATCAACTGCTAGTTAAAATGTATAGATGTAGAGGCCAGGCAATTATTTTATATATACTATAGAAATGTCCCCTGTAGCAGATCTGTGAACTGTTAAGGTCTCCTGATCCAGTGTGCGTTAAATTGGACAAGAGATTTTTCCTTCTGTTTTGGGTGTCTCTGCATTTGCAAAGACAAATTGAATTGTTTAAAGCGTTATTTTTTGTGCAGCTCACACGATATACAAAACCTATTAATGTTTTGTATAACACCAGATTTGGATAAGAACCCTTCTTGATCATGTTGCTGCCGTTCCTCCTAGTTAACTCTCTGATTATGGACAATAAACAGTTGTTTGACCTTCAGAAGAAATACCTGTGGGTGAGGCTGGTGTGACTCCTAACTGAGAATACCGCTGAGGTGTCCTGTCCGTTTGCGCACTGTGGGCTGCAGCGGCATTAAGCAGCTCCCACATGAATTTGTGATGGAAAACAGAAGATAAGTTGCATGAATGTAGCCACAACTCATTATTAAAACAGAAGAGAAAAACCAAATCAAAACACCAAAAGGTTTCGTACAAAAAGCCTTTCTTTCATCTTGGGACTCCTTGTCTTTTCTCAGCTCATAGAAAGCCTGGCTTATTGCACTGTAATTCTTTTCTTTTTATTTGTCGTGTGTAAGGAGCATCGCAATGACATTTCTGTGTAGTCACTCAACATTTTTTTTTAATTTTTTTTTTTTAGTTATCAGTCCACAGAGTAGGAACATGTCTGTGTCTAGCCAGAGATAGTGTTTCAGGAAGAAAAACCCAATTCCTTACTGCTTCAGACAATGTTTGTTTGAAAATTATAGTTAAATAAAAAAATCTAATGAATTAATGCTCATAAAACACATTAGAGGTATAGGGTGCTATTTCTAGTAGCAGTCATTTAATCTAGGGTTGGCTTTTTTGTGGCATAGGAATACAGGTTTATGTCCTTAATATTCAAAATAAACTTGCAATCTGAGAGGAGATGTGCTGGGCTATGTGTTAGCTGAGCGGTGATTAACATACACGTGCGCATACCAAAGGTGCTTGACTTCACCCAGGCGCCTCGCTGACCAACTGGGGATGTGCATTATCAGCACTGCTCTGTCTTGCTGCTTAATTATCTTTGTGTGCAAAGCTGGAAAGAGAACACAGGAAAGAAAAATGTCTTTGCACAGCAATAATCAATAAGACCAGCAGTATTTTAGGTCTCTAGTGATCACCATTTAGTTGTTTGGAAAACAATCACAAGAAAGACTAATGATGTAGAACTTGTCATTTGCTGATTATTCCTGACAACTCGGAAGAAATTGTGTTAGGAATGGGATTAACTAAATATTCTGTTTATCTGATTGCATTAGCGAAGGTTTGAGATATTAAGTGTAAACAATACTACACAATTTTAAATCAATGGCAAGTGGACCAAATAGTACAATTGCTTCTTGAGGAGTTCAAATGCATATATACTGCTACTAGGATAACTTTTCTTCATTGGCTTTCAAAGACGAATGAGCCAGATAAGTGATGGTGGGTGTTAGTCGTCTTGTACAGTAGCGGCAAGTTGTAAGGTTTACTTTTGGGAATAAAATGTCTAGATTGAGGGAATTATCTATTGATTAGCATACATCTTGTCCAGCAAGTAATATGCTACGCTCAGACCATTTTATATGAAGGGCAACACATAAATAAGTTAAAACTCAGAAAACATCAAAACTGTTTCCTTTCAGACCTCAAATAATACGTCTGAGGACAGACTTGGGAGCAGAATGTGAATTTGTTGCAAATATAAAATAAAATTTTATTAAGGAGTAATTTTGGTTGAGCTGCTGAACTGCATAGCAGCTGCTATGAGGACAAAAGCAGCAAGGATGTGAGGCACAGAAACATCCAGGTAACTCACTCAGCCTGGTTACTGTGGTATGAAGTCATCATGGCTGCCCTTAGGGAGCTGGTGTACAAACAGTATTTTTTGAGTTACCTTTTGCTGACCAAAGTGTCATCAGTATGATGAAGATGCAAAAAAAGTCCACAAGTGAGCATGTAACTAGGAACTCTGTGCCTAAATCCAGGGAAGGGAGCAAGAGTTCTGTTTGAGTGCTTCAGAGGCTACTGGCTCAGAGCTACACTGCAGGAGCATGAGGAGGTGTTGAAATCATGACTTAAGAGGTGTGTAGGCATTGTTTCCTTTTTTTTTTTTTTTTAAAGTAAGACAATGGCTGGGGGCAGGTCTTTACTTTTAAAAGGTTTCTATTTAAAAATACAGTAATCATTCATTTTCCATGTCTTGTGGGGGAAGCTCAAGAAGCAATTGGTTTAATTTGAAGCAAAGATGGTTTTCTTGGGGTATCAGAAAACCTGTTCTAAGTCATAGGCTTAAAATAATTTTTTAATGGAATTTCCTTTATAGAAGAGAATTCATATATACTTATCTAGCTATCTAAAGCAGCCCTGTAGATATGCAAATGTGTTTCTGTAGACGTTATATGGAAATGTGTTTCCATAGAAGGCTTGGGACTACATAATCTCCTCTAATGCTCTGTATTTCTCTGATGATTTTTATTTTTCTTGCTTTGACCAAGAGAGCTACTTGAAATGTGCATTAGTAGTTATTTCATGTGGTAGAATCTTGAGAAAATGCACTGACATTAATTTTTAAAGCTGCAGTTACTATAATCTGCAGTTCGTAAATCTGTTGTCATTTTTGCTGCTTCCTAATAAAGAACCAGTTAAACAGACAGTTGGAAAAGACAAAATTATAATGAAGCAAACTAATCTAATCTTCTTCCAAGGAATTTACTCCTGAACTCCCTTTCTAGTCTTCACATTGACTGAGATTACCTGAGTAAATAAGAAAACTGTAGAAGTAGTTCTTAATAGAAAGAAAAATGGACAGTGTCCTGTAAGGAAGCATTGCTGTAAGCATTTATGATGTGCATTTACCTTGGCTTCCATGCACCGTGTTTTCTCGTTGGGTGTCCTTTTCCTGACTGTTTTCTGTGTTTTCCTCCTGTGATAAACTATCATCTTTCAGTTACATGATTCTTCTGCCCCTCTAATGAATCTGGGATGGAGACAGAAGGTGAATAACATACCTTAAAATGTTTCTTGTCCCTAAAATATTAGGAAGACCCTGATATTTCACCAAGAACCTTGGCAACTGTCAATATAATGGGAATTGAATTTATTTGGTTGGGTCATTCTGGGCTGAGCTGCACTCAGTTGTGTTGCACATAGGATTGGGCCACAGATGTCTTCTGTAGATTTTCTGAGTGCTGCCATTGGGACAGGATGCACTGAGGTCTGTATTACTGAGGGTATGTTTTCATGGTCATTTGCAAGCAAACTTGAAAAAGCTCTGCCTATGCTCTGAGCTGGCTGGAAGCTCTACAACGGTTCTAGTTTGCTGCCAGGGCCTGATCTAACATGCTTTTCTTCTTTCCCTGAAGTCAGCTTGACTTGGAGAGCAAGCAAGGAGAGCAATCACCACCCAGCAGGAAGAGTGAGCTCATGTGTAGAAAAAAAGCTTTTTACACTAGTTGTTTAGAGCCCCATTTCTTATTAGCAAAAAGTTACTCATCTTCCCAATTGGAAGGAACATTTTTAGAATGTAAATTCTAAAGGCTGCGAGGTTAGGACACTGCTAAACTAGTTTTTTTTTCTTTTTAACAGAAATTCTTCTTTGTTGACTGAATTGTGAATGCTTTTTTAATTCTGAATACTTAGTAGGAGGGGAAAAAACATGGTAGGATATTTTAGCTGTAATTTTGGCCTTTTGAGATGTTAAAATTCACAGGACTTGGTAACTTGGAGAATGAAGCAGTTCGTAGGGCTGTGCCTGGAAATGGAAGTGTCGGGCTACACCCCACTGTCTCCTAGGCTGGTACTGGTGGTGCTTGAGGTGAGGGGAAGAAGGCTGTTTTCATCGACTATGTTTACTGTTTCATAGGCTGGCTTTAGTGATCAAAACATAACATATTACTGTGTTTCCAAACACAATACAAAAGTATTTGTGTATTTGGGAAGAACAGTGGAAGGAAGATACCTAGTTCAGTGGAAGGTTTCCCTGCCACTAGATGATCTTTAAGGTCCGTTCCAACAGAAACCATTCTAAGATCAATGTACGGCAACCAAATTTAGTTGACATGTGCAGCTTCTTAGGCAGCCCTTTGATATCCTGTCTTGAGAGTGAGTCTTACTTTTATAGGAGCTCTGAAAAAGAGGGGTTTTTTTGGTCTGGTTTTCAGGCAGTGGTATTAAAGTTTCATTAAAATTGGGCAGCATGCACTTCAGCAGGACTTGACAGGATGTGGCTCAATCACTTGTTGGGCTAGAAGTCTGCGTAGCACTCAGCACTCCGTGCAAACCAGTCAGAAGTGAATATTCCTATGCTTGCTACAGAGCTAATAATTCTAAACAGTGATGCTTTTGTTGCTCCTTAGGAGTTCTATGGGAGTAGCAGTCATTTTACAGTTTATAAATCACACTTTTGGGCTGCTCTTACTTCTCCATTACATAGATTAGAGAGAACCAATAGAAAGTTTTTCGTACTAAAATGTGTCAATATCCTGAGTGAGATTTGCTCGCCACTAAAAGGCTCTGTTTCAACACAGTGCACAGAAGAAGTGTTGTATTGGGGCTTTCTCTGCAACTGTACGTGCAATCAGATGCAAATTTGCAGTATGTAGCATGCAGAGAGCTCGGGGATAAGGAATGGCCTGTGCTCATCTAGGTCAAGAGGCCTGTTCTCTGGAAGCCTCAGTCTCTTAACAAAAATGTTTTCCATTTTTCTCTTAACTAGTACCATTTGAGACAGGAGACAGTGTTTCCTTTTACCATGAAAGACTAGAAACATGTTTTATTACAGAATCTTTAAAAAAATAAATAAAAAAAAAGAGCAGAGGCCCTGATAATTATTTTCCAATAATCTGTCTCTAGTGTTTTGAGATTTATTCAGAGAAAAAGGAAGTTAACTTTTTGTGAAACAACATCAGCTATTAAACAATACTTAAATATTTAAAATGTTCCATTTTTAAAGCTCTTCAGGATTTGTTGTAAGTTAGATTCCTGGAAGTTGCATACTGCTGTGCATAAGAACTACTTCTAACATAAATTAAGTTCAATTATTAAAGTTTTAAAATAAGTGGGAAGAGTCACTATCAATTCAGTGGAAATATAAATGGGCCTTGTTGCTTATCCTAAAAGTTTGGGACGTTTTTTTAATTATAAATGTTTTTAAACTTGCTGCTCCCATCTTCTGTTTCTTGAATGTAGCTTCAGGAGGGTAGTAATGTATATGGTGACAGCATCTCTGTAATAAGGAGGATAAACACAGGGTGGAAAAAGGGGCTTTAATGTGCAAGTGAAGTGGAGGTTTATATTTACTATCTGTATTTATCTGTACGTGTGGGAGAGGGAGGCTAAAATTTTACCTTGCCAAATGAAAAAAGATGAAAGACAGGATGAAATTTCACTGGAGGGAAGCAATGGGGCAGGAGCTTGCTGGCTAGCAAACCAAGGGAGAAAATCTCCCTAGTGCAACCATTGAGAAGAAGTTGAAGCCTTGTCCCATTGGTAATGCTTGAGAGCATCAGTGCTTTTGTCTTCCTTTTTATCTGATACCTGGTCTAAGGACGAGTTCCCTTTTGGGCATGTTTATCTTGCCCCAGTCAACAGATCCTGAGGACCAAAAGGAGAAACGTGGCAGTTACATGCGACAGAGATCCTTCCTTGTGTAGGGTTTATTCCCTGGGAAACCAGGGAAAGCAGCAGGGCAGTGTTTGGGCCAAGCAGGTCCATTTTTCAGCTTTTCAGTGCTGCAGCACTGCTTCAGTGTCTTGGAAGAACCGTCTGCATTGTTAATAATCTTGTAACTTAACAATTATTTTTCTATATGCTGTTGTAAGCTTTGAGCGGTTAAAGTTTGAGTGAAAAATTAGTTGGGACTTGGTGACATTAAAGATGTTCTGGGCACCTCACTTCTGAAACTTCCAACTTGAATATAAAATGTATTTTCCAAGCAATGTGCTGTTGGCTTTGCATACAAATATTTGCCTTTGCAAATATCTTTAAACTTTAATTATTGGAAAGGTATTTTTTGGATTTACTGTTGTGGTTCAGTTAAGTCCAGCCTGCTGCTGATATGGAAAAAAGATACATTTACATAAGCCTCAAGTGTTTGCTTCTGTGCTTTGACATCCAGTGTGTGCAGTATCATTTATCGAGACAATTAGTTTATGGCTTGTCAGTTTGGGAAGGCTTGTGTTGAATATCAAGAAAATATTTTAGGAAAATTCATTTCAGCTAAAATATTTAATCAGTCACATTTCATGATGCTTTTTCATTGTTTTCTGTTTTTCCTGATGCACAGGAGGAAAAGAAATACACCCCACCTTTATTTCTGAAAGTTTTCTTGAAGTGTTTTGCTTCTAAACCATGCTTTTCAGAGTATGAAGACAGACAAGGATCTAACTGATTTCCTGGAAAGTTTGCATTGATTTTAGTTTAGCAACGTGACTAAATCAGGTAAATTTCTTCAAGGGATTTATTGTTATTTGCTTAAAAAAAAGAAAAAAAGCAAGCTATTGAATCTCAGTGTGCATTTTAAAATCTAGTAATAAAATAAGTAATATGGCTGAAAAATGCACATTGGAATTAGCTTTGACACTCTATTTGCTTTATGTCTAGCTTTATCTTATGATGCATTATTCACTGGTAATATGCAGACTACTTTATTAAGTCTTAATCAAATGCGTTTTATCGTAAGTGTCAATTCAATATTTTGCTATTGTATTTCTGTTTTAAAATACTGAGCTTTTTGTTGGGGAATGATAAACGCATAGGAGTTTGGTCAGGAAGGGACAGTTTTATATTGGCATTTTGTAAAATTATCTATAAACTGTAGTTCTATATTCTGTTCCGTGGACTCAGTCTACTTTATTTGCTTATATGAAATTCCAAATTGAGGAAGGAAAGTGGCTGATACATGTTTACTGCATTTAGACGTGTTGGAAAAGAGTGTTTGGAAGTGTATCTGAATGTGAATTAGGCCTTTTTGATCACCGCAGAATGCGTTTGCATTAAAACGAAGAGGAGTTACATGGACATGGCATTTAGGGTGTGTGTCCAGTGCGTGTGATTTTTTTTTTTTTTTTTTTTTTTTTTTAATGTAAAAATGAGGACCAAGTAATTGTATATGTTACTGTACACAACTGTAATGCCATAGCTAGAGACATACATGGCTTGCATACATGAGTCTGCTTTTTGGACTTTTTAGATATTTGGGCTTGCATAGATTGTGCTCAAAAAGATCATTTTGTCTGCCCTGAGTTGGCTGGATAATGTATAGAAACGATTAGTAGCTGTTTTAAATCAGAATCTTGGCACTTTTCCTGCTTTCCTGGCACAACGTAGTTGTGCTCCAAAAGCGCAGAGTTCGACAGTTAGCCTTGTGTAGAGTTATAAGCAGACTGGAGTTTTGCGGGCAGGTTATAACAAAAAATTATAATTTTGAATTTTCAGCATCACAGCTGAAGGCTTGCAGTATCTTCCTTACAAAATACAAATAGGTTAAATGGTTGCTTAACTGTCTCCCATATGGGAAGCAAGAATTAAGTGGTTTCCATGTCACTAATCAATTTGTTTTGTTAGTCTCATAAATTTACATTTCTCTGCAGCAACAAAGACTTGTCTAACTACAAAGCGTGCTTAAAAGCAACTGCTATTTTTCATTAAGAGGGACCAAAAGATAAAGCAAACCATTTACTTGGGCTAATACAAAACCTTCATTTTTGTCCATAATTTCTGTGTTAAACTTCACTAATGCTGATGGGAATTAAGTACATGTGTAGTAAAGAACAGACCTCTGAGGCTGCGACAAACTCACAAAAAAAACCCAGGTGATGTTCACTGCTCATACTTTTCCCCAGGCTGTTTGGTCAGAGCACACGTCATGACAAACAAAGTAGTATTTATCGTAGCATTAGGAGGCTTATAAGCTCAGAATCAGTGCAGTGTTACAAGTTCTGGCTATTTCTTCTCGATTTCATGGCCCTGAAGATGTCACATCTAGAAAAAAATTAGGACATTCATTTTCAAAGAAGGGTTGGGAAGTGTGTAAGTATTATTCCTTATTTCATTTGTTTATAGAGTCAAAGTTAAGGTAGAGGATAACTGACCTGCCCAGGGCATGGTGCAGTTATGTTACAGAACTGTGAAATACAGTCACATATCTGAGCACTTCTCTTGTGTCTCAGTCAGGCTGTAGTTTGCTGCTGACTGTATGTGTGTTTAATGACCAAAAAAATAAAAAGCTTATATAAAAGTACTACTGTACAAATCAGATTCAGTCCTGCCATTTTCAAATACTTGAATTCTGTTTAAATGAAGTTGTGCCTGTGCGCAGAAGATGCTTTTAACTCATAATAAAAGGTAGCTTAAATATGTGGCCTGCTATTCCTTGCATATATACTATCAGATGCTGTTTTTCCGTATGTGCTTGAATAAATGAGATTAGGCCTGTATAAAAGAAATACGGGAACCTTGCTTTGAGCTATGACTAGCAGATGGAACAGTGTTAGAGTTGACATACTTGACTTTTTTCAGCCTTGTATACAATATTCACTCTTACTTGATCACTTTGTGATATAAATTGAACAGCTCTGTAGAGTTGTCAAGACAGTATAAGCTGTAAGAAATGTGGATGGCTGTAGCTTGAGAGAAGTTAGAAAATACTCCTGTGCTGAAAGAATTGAATATAGGCTGAAGTTCAGTTTCAAAATTTTAAAGGGTATTTAAATGGTAGAAATAGTGAATTTTCGCTTTGCATTTTATAGCATTTTTTCATTTAAACATGTTAACGTGCGTGCCAAAATATGTTCTGATTCAGATTGTAATGGCTCTGACTATCCTTTCGGCAAAAATGCACCTGTGGTCGAATAGGAGGCTTTCTTAAATTCCTACTTGAGCTGCTTGGGGTTAGTTAGTAGGTATAAAGTTTTGCTTTGCTGGCAGTGCTATGATTTGAGTTGTGTGGGAGTTTTATGGATTGTCCTTTGTGAAAACAAGACAAAATCCCCAAGCCTCAGTCTGGCTCAGAAGCTGTTGGGTTCCTGGCCCAAAACACCAGGGCTGTACTCTGAGGCACTTGATGTGCCTTTATTGAACACTGGGATGCTGAATTTGAGTACTGGGATATGTTGATAATGTTCTGATTTCCATAAAGACTTGGTTATTGTACCGAAGCTGTGCAGAAGCTTCTCAGGCCTTCATAAAACATGGATGTAGTTGTGATACTGAAGCAATCCAGTATTAAGACTGCTATTTTTGGTGGGTGTTGTGCTTGTACTTGATCCTTCTATGAAAAGTGTTTTCTTTTAAAATGCAAAGTCATTAAAGGGAATGGGGAGAGAGATGAATGTAACAAGCTGTAGAATTATGTGGAAAAACTAGTATGGCTTTTTTAGTTACATATATGGCTTTTTTTTCTTGGCAGTTGTCAGATCCCTTTGTATTAAAAAAAAATTGACAGATGCGATAACGTTTTCCTTGCTTCACCTACTTCATTTTTATAGCTTCCAAAAATACAGTTTCACTGCTCTTTATAAGCTGGCACCACAACACAGTGTTTAAAGTCTCTTAATAGAAGAACATACTAAAGCTACCAACCTTTTGTCTGTTCGTGCATTCCTACTAACAACTAACGTACTTTAGACTACTCATTGCTTTTAGTATTTTGCCAGTGGGATTTACAGAGGATTTTCTTTAGCTTTTCTTCCTTGACTTGTGGAAAAAGATGTTTTCAGATTAACTATTTTTGGACTTGAAGGTGCCTCTAGCGTTGCCAAATGATTTTTTTTTTTTTTCTTTTCTATATTGAAGTAAAAAGTAGTATGAAGCTAGAGAAGTGATTGACTGAAAATTTGCTAACATGTCAGCCTTCTGATTCAGGTTCAGACAACAGAGATCTTTGCAGCTTGAATAAGAGAAAACAGTTTGTAGTTGCATGTGTGCAGATAGACGTTAACTCTTTCGGATTGGTTTTAAAAAAAATGTTATTTTGTGTTTCTCTATTCTTGAATCATTTTGAAGAAAGGAGAATACTGCTTGATGTGTCTTGCACAGAAATTAATGGTTCTTTTTTGAAAAATATATACAATCCCCCTAAGTAAGTATTGAGTGTCAGATCTATGCCATAGTTGTACTGGAGGGCTGGGAAGAGGGAGCAAGCTTATCATCACTTTATGTGTAACTGCCACCATCTGAAGTAGGAGTGATTTGTAGGAATTTCACCCATTGTTTCAATATTTTCTGTAACCTTATCTTCCCTTCCTCACCACCACCTATTTTCCTGTTGTCCACAGTTAGTCCCTCTGTGGGAGCTGCTCATGCTGCTGTGTACCGAATTGTATGAACTGCATGTGTGCACACGGATACGCACATTTCTGAACCCTAGATTTCAGGTCTCCAGTATTATTAATTATCAGTATAAACACAAGTATAAAATACTACAAATATCAAGACTATGGCATTTAAAATAAACCCTGTAGAACATATCCTTCCTGGGAAGGTAGATGGCCTTTCAGAGCAAGGAATCCTGATCTTACTTCCAAGTATGTCCTGTGCTGGAGATCTATTTCACATCTTCAAAACATGAGCCCTTAGATCTTGGAAACATAATCTATTATGAACTATGACAGTACTGCCCTTTTAAAATGTGTTTTAAAAGATGTGTAAAAACCTAGGAGTGATTTGCTAGTGAAGTACATTTTCCCTTTGGGATGTCGTAATTATTTTGGAGACTTAATTTGTCATGTATTCCCTGCTGAGTTCTTGAAATATTAGTTTGCTTTCTTGAGGTTTCTCTGATGTGCAAGGGCAGATTTGGATATTTGATCCTCTGGCAATAGCTGCTATCGATATGACAAATAGGTCAAACTGTGTTTCTAATCACGCTGATAATGTGGCATTCAAATCCTTGATGACAAACAAACAGATATGTACATTGTGGAAGAAAATAAGAAGTCTTTTCCAAAAAAAAAAAGCAGGGTGTTTATATGGAATTTTTCAGTCATTATACTTTGAAATGTAACATTTATCTTGGCATTCAGTTTCATTCTGTACTCTTGAAGGCCCCTCTCTCATTTATTACTGTTAGCATGCCAGAACAAATGTCTTTCAGATGTGAAAAATCAATCATCTCAAAAATGTCTCCAGTAGTTATTTGGGTGGATTAATGCAAGGTGTTGGGAGAGTAAGGTTGAAATGAAGTGTCATAATTGAGCAGCACAAGTCACCAGAGAAATAATAGTCAATTGATCATGGTTGCAGCTTGAGAAGCTTTAAAAAAAAAAAACAACAAAAAAACCCCACAAAACAAACAAACACCCCCACCCCCAAAAAACACAAACAAAAAACCCACCAAAACAAACAAACCAACCATGGGGTTGGGAGGGGGGGGGGGACGGGACGGGACATGGGACCCACACTTTTGTCCAAAAAAAAAAAAAAAAAAAAAAAAAAAAAAAAAAAGGAAGAAACTCAGATAGTGATATACAGTACATTAGATGCTGGAATGAGAACTCTTTTTGTGAGTTAAGTTCCTGGAGTACAGCATGTCATTCTTTACTTTTCAGATTTTTGGCTGTTGGCCCTGAATCTTTTCAGAGTTACTTCCTAGCTCCTCTGGAAAATAGAAAGTGTAGGCCAGTAATAGACTTATTCTGTAATCTCTAACACTTGAGTGTCAAGTCCAAAATGTTTCTCATCAAGTCCGCGTAGCCTTAGCACCTGCAAGGGAGAAGATGAATAGTGAGAATTTCAGAGAAACTTTTTTTTTTTTTTTAACTAACAGTTTAAATCAGTTCTCTACAAACACTGAGAGTTTTAGATGGTATGAGGTAGGATAGATCCTGTCTGTGTAGCAGAGAGGAGGTTGTCCAGATGCCAAACAAATTGTAACAAATCTTTTCTCTGCTATAAAATGCTAAAGAAATGCTCTTAGGAATAAGAGAGCACCCACATTTAAACTATTCTCTGCATAGTCAACTGAAATTATGGAAAACACATTGCTAACTCTTGCCACGTTCTGACTGTTGTCTTCAATGACTGAAGCTTCCACGAGAGTGAGGAGGAAGGTCATTAATATATTATTAATAGAATTATGTATTATTAATATAGCATATTTTGAAAGCAGAGGAACATTTTATTATACAAACATAACCTCTTCCCCCAGTATTCTGATGGTCTTAATTTAGTATGTAGATGATTTTTTCCCCTTGCAGCATAGAAATAAACTTGGAGAAATGAGATGTGTTTCCCACATTAGCGTTTCTGATGCGTCTTCAGTGAAGGAATGTCTACGTTTTCTAGTATGTATGGATAAAACAGTGCAGCTGATCTGGGGAGAAGTATTTCTGAAAGCTAAATGGGTTTGCTTGGGGGTGGGCGGGAGGTTAAGTGCTAGTGATGTTTGGAAATCTTTAGATTTTAGGACCAGAAAAAACATGATGGTCTTGTAATACACGAGGCTCCACTGTAATATGTCCATAGCAGTGAATCTTGGAGACCCATGAAGAGGATGTTTGGGGTTTTGCTTGCCTTTTTTTTTTATAATTTATAATAGCCCATGACATGGGTTAGCTTAATTTGCATTGTAATGAGCCATTCCCTTTCCAGAAAGCATCAGCAAGGGTAAAGTGTCTGTATGCTAACTACCCACAGGTCATATTCTCTGAAATCTGAGTGATTTTGTGGAATTGGGAAACTAATTATTAAATGCCACTTGTCATTGCTGCAAATTCTGAGACTGCAAGAGAAACAAGATTCTAATATAAAACACAAAGCAGGAAATGACAGATGTTTCGAAGTTAACCCTGAGTTGAAAGAGAGTAGGGGAAAAAACCCCACCATTGCTCGATAGTATTATGACATTAAATTAATTGATGGAATTGAGTTTTATGCCCTGTGACTTGTTTTAGTGCAGATGCAAAAGAGGGTGTTGAGAGGGGAAAAAAAAAAAGGGAGTGATGCAGGATGGGAGAAAATAGAAGTGTTGATTTGAGAACTCAAGGTTCTATACATTTTGTCAACACAAGTTTCACAGACCTCTAAAGAACTAATCTGGGGATGGACATTTAGGTCAAAATTCGATGTTTGCACAGGCCAGTAAGACAGTGTTTTGTTAGTGATTAAGTTGCCAATATTCTGCTTGTAATAGTCACCATATTAACTTGAATGGGGAAAAACTTCAGAGTTTAGCAGTATATAAGCTATTTGAGGTCAGGGATATAAACTAAACTCTCTAAAGCTCCCAGGCTACTTCCTCATTTTAACAGGCATATTAGGGGGGAAACCCTGGCCCCACTGACTGAAATGGCAAAATTCATGTCAATTCTGAAGTCAGAATTTCATCCTCATTTTTTCTTTATTCTTCACTTTTTTTCTTGTAACTCTCTACAGCCATAGAATACTGGGCTGTTGAATACAGCGTATCGTAAAGCAAAACCACGCCAAAAGATGTTACTGTGCCAGCCTTTCATTGATGATCAATGGTTAAATTAACTGAAAAAGAGGTGCGAGTTTGCTAAATGATTTTCTTCTTCCTTACCCTCAATTCACTTGAATGTGGATTGGTCCGTTTAGTGATGATATCCCCGCTCTGACTTTGCGATCTGCATTCATTCATGAACCTCCTCAAAAAGAGAGCACCAACTGATCTGTATTTAAAATCTGTGTGTTAATTTGGATTCAGAATTGTCCTGCCAGCATGCCTAAGAACAACAGGCCTATGCAACCATACATCACACTCGAAAGTATTTCCTTCAAGGTGAACTGTAGCTTCTGTTTATGAAAAACATTTCTAAATTAGGAAAGATGAAACAATAAAATTCAAAAACACTAACAAATAGTTTTGTTTAGATGGTAAGTAATTCAGCATGGATCATTAAAATTAATTAGAACTGTGTGCTTATTTTGAAGCTGTAAGAATTCAAAGCAGATGGGATTTTGAAGGAAAGGATAATCACCCTTTCCATATCTTTCAAGAGTTTAACTAAGTGACTTTAATAACACTCAATCCAGTAAGGTTGCTTCAGCTGGTGCGGTAATACTGTAGTGATGCCTTTCCCTTCTATATAGCATCCCTTCAGATGCTTCACTGAGTTTTCTAACTTGCAGTTAAAGGACGAAGCTTTTGACAATGTTAATCCTCTAATTAATAAACGTGGTTTATTATTTTGAAGTTTATCAAGAGAGTCCAGTTAAAGAATGCTCACTGTTATGGAAGAAACAATGGCTTGTGAGCTGGAGCAATGATTTAAGCAGTATAAGCGGTGACTGAAAATGTAAGAATATTAAGATGCGTTGCTTTGTGTCTTGGTTGGATTTGGTGCAAGCCTGTGCTTTCAGTATGCTGTTGCCAAGCCTGGCTCAAGAAGTTGAAGTTGTAAGGCTGGATGAAGGCCAACATGCAGATTGCACAGGTGCTTAGCAAGTGAAGAAGAGCAATAAAGAGCGTAATTTAGAATATCCACTTAATTGTTTTACACTTTAGCATTCACATTACTCCCACTTCCAAACAGCCATTCCGTAATCTTCAGATGATGTTTTGTCCTGGTAACTAATATGGCAAAAAGCCACTGAGATTTTGTTCTTAAAATGGTAGAGAAGCTTGGTATCTGTTATGAGTCTTGGAGGTAGCATGGATGTCTATGGAAGCATGAGGGTCTAGACCAAGAATATCTGGTCATCCCACAGTTGGGCAATGACTGGGAAGCAGTGTGATGGTACTGGAGTACCTTCACTGGACTGGGTGTCTGAGGAAGCCTTTGGTTTGAACCTGGGTTCAGTTTGGACTTAGGTCCACCAGTTACTCCATGTAGTGGTGTTTTAGTTTATTTGCAGAACGTTCTTATTCTTCCATGCTTTTGAACTGGAAATACTGAGCCAATAGAAATAAATATTCCTATTACTTCAACATATGCCTCAGCAGTACTGTCTCTGCCTTTGTAGTCTCTAGCCTATCTAAACAAAATAGCCTATGGTCAAGTGGCTTTTAGGCAAGCCAAACTCCTTGCTAGAAACTTAGGTATCTGAAGCTTCTACAGTATTTTCCCTGTCCTACTTAGTCTTACCTCAGTGACTGTAAAGGAAGCCTTTGCTGTAGGCTGCTGAAGATGTGAACTGTCACTGCAGAAGTACCCACTCACTTCCCAGAGGACCAGAGATCATACACTGGAACTCTGAAGGTAAATCAATGGCTCCTATAATCTGTTAATTGATACCATGTAAGTTTAAAGGGGACATTCAGTGAGTCAGCTAGCCAAATGTTAGTTGGGAGCCCTGGTAAGAACAGAGTTTTATATTTTACAAATGAAGCAGTAGGCTAGCCCAGACTATTTCTTTTTCAGTGTGCTTGTTCCTTACACATGCATTCTTGGGTTTTTTTCTTTGTTTGTTTTTTTTTTTTTTTTTTTTTTGAGGGAGTTGATCTCAATTCTTCTGTTTTAAGTAATATATGCAGTTGGTACTCCTTTAGTATGTTAGGAAATAAATCTGCCTAAACAAAGATCAACTTCAATATAGCTTTTTCTAGAAGTAGAATTAATGTAATTTACTCCAACTGTAGGCCTTTTAACTTGCTATACTCATAACCTCAGCTATCAGTTAAAACTGTTGAAGTTTACAGGAACTTGGCCCTGTTTAGCGTTGGTATTTACCAATTCTGAAATGCTTTTAAGATTGGGGAAAAGGGATTTGAATTCCACATGATTTTTGAGAGTCTATGCTTCACATAGCATCTTTTGGGTAGGTACCGGACCAATTCTGTATTTCCTTATTATTTTATGGGGCTACATAGTGAAAGCATGAAATGGTATTGGTTATGACAGCCCAACTTCTGTTTCTGTGAGGGGCGTTGAAAGATCTAATACACTTGGGTTATAAGAGCCAAGGTTTGGGCATGGCTTGTTCCCTATTGATCTTTGGTGAATGCATATCATCATGCGTAAAACTGTTCAGTATTTTCCTTAATGATCTGGATGATGCAATGGAGTGTGTGCTTATTAAATCTGCAAATGTTTCAGGCTGGATTGTGAACATACTGAATGGCAGGAGTATAATTTAAAGTCATACTAAATTAGGGAAACAAACCCAAAAAGCTGGATGACAGTCAAGGTGGCTGGATGTTGTGCTACCAGCTTTAAATAGCAGAAACCAGCCACCCAAATAGCAGATAGGCCGGAGGGCTACAGACAGGAACCTTGGGATTATCACAAGCTGTTGAGGAGTCGGTGAGATCCTGTTGTTACACAAAGAGAGACCTGATTTGAAGGAATAAACAGGGTAATGGCCTGCCAGAGGTACCAGAAAGTTCTCCCAAACTCTGTTCAGCTTTGGCAAAGTCTCAGCATACTGTGCTGGCTTAGAAAGAGAATAACCATTTGAAAAGATCCTGAAGATGACTGTTCAGAGGTCTAGAAAACATGACTGCACTAGGTATGAACAGGAGATGTTTAGCCTGAAGAAAAGAATAGAGGAGATGTACAAATTTTTAAATGTGTAGTCTTCCATTAAAGGAAAAAGGAATAATCTGTTTTGCCTTTGTGAAGAACAAGATGAGCAGCAACAGGATAAAAGCAAGAAAGTTAAGGCCGAAGTAAAACTTGCCTGTTTATTCCCCTAATTTGCTATTTTTATAAAGCAACAAGGGAAGGTGGTGGAGTTTCCGTCTTTGGGAATCTTTAAGAAAAACATCTTATTTAGTTGATCTTCTTTTAAAGCTGAAAGAGAACTTCCCCAAATGTCCAGCAGCTCTACTCTCAGACTGGGTACTATATCCTGCCTTTGTTTTGTGTGAATGGGGTTTGTACTCGGGGAATGGGGGGAAAATGACTGGGTTTAGATTTGCTGAGATTTTGTGTATTTAGTCACTTTGCAGGTTAAACGCAGAAGAAATGCAAGTGCTTACACCTCTTGTAAGTGGTAACAGCTTTTCTCACAACTAAAGGTGATCTCTTGTAGCTTTGTAGGAGAGTTGTCTGCTGCAGTGGATTACAACCCTGATGCATGTGTGTAGTCATCTCGAGGAACTATGAAGTTGTCACATGCAAATGCAGATTATGTTACGGAAAACTGGCTTTTAAAATGTAGCTTTGTTAACACCAAGAGAGCGTAGTAAGCTACGAGACCTGTGAAGAAGTGCTCACAGAGAAGAAATTTGATAGCCTTGCCTGTAGGTCAGCTCCTGATGAGCTCCACGTAGTCAGTCAGATATTCTAAAGATAGCTTGAAATGGATTGTGTTTTTATTTCATTGAAGAATATGAGATGAAGTTCATTACAAATACAGCAAGTAAGAAGGTCAGACACCTTGCTGCTTCACTGAAGAGTCTGATTAATCAACTGTTGATCTGTAGTGAGAGAAAGAATGTAATTAGAAAAATGGATTAACTGTAAGTAAGCTTAAATCACACAGTTAAAATTATATAGAAGGAGATCCTGTCTTGCAAATTACATTAAAAATAAATTTGGTTTTGTGAGCAGGTTACTTTTCCTTTAGAAATGAAGCCTTGTCTACATTAAAAAAAAAAAAAAAGGGGTGTAACTGTTAGTGAAGTAAGTGTGGTGACAGCCATGTCACCCTTCTAGACTTTTGGCTATCCTATATTGGCAGGGTAAGTGCTGGCAGGAAGGGGAGTAAGCTGGGTCGGTGTAATATGCATCTTTATAGTGCAGCAACACCTATTATTCTGGAGATAAAGACAAAAGCATTTCTGGTGCAGAAAACCTGAAGAAAAAAACAACAAAACAAGACCACCAAAGCCAACTGACAAAATCTCTTCCAGCCCAAACTCAGCAACCAGCAGCAATCACAAATACAGTGCTACCCCCTATCCAGAATGGTTTTGTGTGTCTGTAAGTGCTGGGTAGCTTGGGAGCAGGAATAATGCTGCACTGTGGAGGCTGGAGGACACCTTTATCTCTGTTCTCTTGGGTCCAGGAAACGTGCAATTTGAGGTTACAGTTTCTTTGTCACTCTAAGTTGCTATAAATGTAGAAGGGAATGTAATATGAATAGCGTGTGAATGTGACTTATGAGTCTTTTCTTACCTTTTCTCTACCTCACTATAAACCATTGCATCTCCCTCTCCAGCAGAGAAGTGGCTCTTTCCTTTGCCTTCTCCTCATTTCTTTTTTCTTCGCCCTGTTTAGCTTGAAGCTTAAAGGGTTTAGGAAGGCAGACGGGTGTGTCTTACTGAAAGAGTGAAAAGCTTTCATTTATTTGCCTCTTATGAACAGGAACATGTGGACATAAATGCTATCCTACCTGACTGAGAAACAACATTGTATTTTTCTTCTCTCCTCCCCGACCCCGAGGTGATCTGGCATGTTATGTGCCGAGCCCCTCCCTGATGAAGAGTGCCATTATGCAGCGAGCAGCCCAGCTGTGGCAGATTTAAAGAGTCACAGGTGCAGCAGTTAAAGCAGTCAGCAGGAACTGAAGGACTAATTTTGCTCTATGAAAGACCTGAAGGAATAGCTTGCAAGCCATTTAAGCTAAAAGCTGTATGAGGCTCAATTGGCTGTCTTTCCGTCTCAGGACTTGACTTGTATTTTGGTAGTGCTCAGTATTTTTGGAAGCTTAGCCCAACTTTGTTTCTGTTGTCAATAAATGTTTAATTTTATCCAATTTGCATTTGATATGCATCATCTCTTTCCAAGTCTAACCTACTTACTCAGCCAGTGATGATGTCCAAACCTTTCAGTGTGTTGCTTTCTCAGTTATCAACAGAGAAGTAGCTGTGGACTGGAAAGGCTTTCTGGTTACTAGCATGTGACTGCACTCTCTTTGTGTCTTGCAGAATATTTTGTTTTGTTTTGTTTCTGCTGGTCATTTGTTCCCAACTATCTTCCAGCAGGAGCCTTGTTTTATGTGCTGATAGCAGGACATCTTCCTCACAGCCTGCTTCCTCATATGCTTCACTTATCTCACCACTTTCCCAGACTCTCTTGCCCTTTTCTTTGCCTTGCAATGACCTTCTCATCTTCCCCCTCTCACCCTTTCCTATTGTTCCTTTCTGTTTTTTGGATATTTTTGTTTTGTTTTGTTGCGTCTCCCTTGGCTGTTCCCTACTCCCCAGCAGCTCCATGTGTTTGTGATTGTTTGCCAAGTGCAGGACATCCAGTGGGGTTGGCCAACATGTGTTTTTGCAGCTGCTGTGTGAATCTGGAAGGGACGTTTTGGGTATAGAAGCTTCTGTTTCCTTGCCACTCTGTATGCATGAGTTACAATCTTGAGCATAGCCCCCCTGTGAGAGGCGAGGGAGAATGGGAAAGGGATTTTGAAGCAGTCAGCTCTTTATCCATAGTTTAGGGATTATGCCCACAGTGGGTGGGTTAGATATGCAACTTTCCAGCTCTACAACTCTTATCTCCCCTGTATCTAACAGTGCTAAATTCCAGTAGGATTTCAAACAGTGAACACACTTTTGTACTGAAGTTTAAGTCAGTTATAGGTTAGATTAAGCCACTTTCTGTAGGGAGGGAAAGTATGCAAAGATCTTTAAAGGTCACAGAGTGGGAGGTGATCAGAAGAACAGACTGTGCTTGCAGCTGTGTGCAAGCACCAGGGGAAGATAGTTGTATGGGCTGACTTAGGGCAGTTGTATGGGCTGACTTAGGGCAGTTGTATGGGCTGACTTAGGGCAGTTGTATGGGCTGACTTAGGGCAGTTGTATGGGCTGACTTAGGGCAGTTGTATGGGCTGACTTAGGGCAGTTGTATGGGCTGACTTAGGGCAGTTGTATGGGCTGACTTAGGGCAGTGGGATTTCATGGCTCCGGGTTTTCATTTCCTTGTAGCTGTAGTGGTTGGTGGATTAATGGTGAGAGCTCACTATTTAGTTATTACAGTGTTTTTGCAGTTTGCTGCCCTGGCATGTCTAAGCTTTGGGAAGTATTACGTGTCATTAAGGTGACTGATTTCTGAGAACTTCTAACACAAGGAGAAGCCATCCAGCATGATGGATCCAGTACGTAAGGTGGGGTTGGGAGTGAAATAAAATGAATGGCTTTGAGACTTGAGCCAACTGAGGTTGGCTGACACCTATGAGCTCGTATTAAAATCACGCAGTTGGAAATCCTCAAATGCAGCGGCCTTGCATTGCTCTTAAGTTGGATAGGTTTTTGTCCTGGTCCGTTCAGCTGAGTAGCCCTTATTTGCAGGGGCTCGGTAGGAAACTGTTGCGTTTGCTCCTTAGGAACAGGCTCCAGGGGGTTGGTAGTGGTGTTCAGGTTCAGATTCCCTTTAGCCTTATTCTGCCCAGCCTTGCTCTCAATTGTTCTCCTATTTTGATTCCAAATTAAGTCACTGAATTTTCACAATTTTAGACTATCTGCAACACAGGATGTGTAATTTCTTTCTAAATCAAATACAGTGTGAACAGCAAATCCAGTGGCTTTTGGTGTGGGGCTTGTTTTGGTGTTGTTTTTTTTTTCAGCCAGGATAAAAGGCTTCTAAAATATACCAAGATGCAGCTGCTTAAAAAATGTTGAGGTATGTTTTCTGTGAAACGACTTTTGTTATCTTACTATTTTCTTTAGCTGCAGATGTTACTTGAACTGAAATCTGGCTGTAAGTCTCTGGAGCTGTAGATATTTAATTTTTATTTTCAAGACATCCCACTAAAATCAAAATTCAGTGTGATTTGTGATTGCTTAACTGTGCAACATGCCTTATTCAATCACAGTTCCTATCATGTTTTTCAGCCAAGAATTCTGTTTGTGGCAATAGGGATAAAGTAATTGTGCATCCTAAGGGGTTATAGTAGTTTGGAGCTGATGGCTTCTGGTTCTTCCTTCTTTTTTTCACGCTTTTATTTTCTTTTGAAATTTAAGGTGGATAGGCCAGAACAGCTACATTGAGTCAGATTTTTTTCCTGCATTTTTTTTTTAAATAGGAAACTTTTCTGTTTCTCATTTTCATAAAAATGTGATTCAGTGTATAATTGACTCATTCCACTGTTTAGGGAAGGCTTTTTCTGCAGTTTTGGTTAAATACATCATCTTGCCTTATGCTGACAAGTTAAAGAGGAGCCTTAACATCACATTGTTTTGTGATTGGTTTGGGTTTTTTTCTTTTCTGTTTCCCTACTCTGTTCTGTTTCTTGATCATTATTGAAATAGAATTGCTGGGGAAAGTATGGAAATGTCATGTCTGTGCAACATATACTGAATCTGGCAGACGTCAAAAAAGGTTGGAGTTCTGACATTCTAGGGAGTTAAATTGCTCAACATATCTGCAATTATTGCTGCTGTGTTGAGGGGGAAGAGGGGAATGTTGGTCTGCTGACCTTGTAACTGCAAGGTTAAATCCCCCTCTGTGCTGACTCAGACATGGGATGGTGGCAGCTGATTAGCCAGTCATGTGTGCCGTCCACCTGTAGTGTTACAGCTAGCAAATTAAATCACACTGTGTAGAAATGACAACGGCTTTGTATTTCAGGCCAGCAAACATCAGCTTTAATGGAAACTCATGTGAAAGAAGCCAAGGCTTTTGGGGGCGGGGGGGGGAATGATTGTTTTTTCTGATGAATATATTCCTTAAAAAAAAAAAACAAAACCAAACAAAAACAAACAAACAAACAAAAAACCACAAACACCAAAACCAAAAGCACACAACAGAAAAGAAACCCCAGCCCCTAAACCTGTGCATATCCAGGGCTAGAATTCAGTCTTGTTTTCCTTTTAAAAAAAAAAAAAAAAAAATCGGTGAGTATTTTAGATAATAAAAGAAATGGCAATTTTGAATATGCAATGCTGTCTTCAATGTACTTTTGCTCACACACAAACATACAAAAGATGATAAAGGAAGAAATCAATGCAAAACCATTCCAGTAACTAAATGGATCCCTATTAGTTTTCAGGCAATTGATTTTTAGTAGGCATTTGTGTATGTTAGCTGTTCTTTTCCTGTGAGTGAGGTTGTATTACCAATTAGATTTTTTAACTCTCAGTGATTTACTAAGCATGTTGTGTTGTTATGTTCCACACAAGGAATTGTGGGGGGAAAAAAAGTCTTTTTCTGGTCCAGGTGAAGACTAAATTTTTCTTTTATGTCATTGTTACAGATGGCTTTTCTAATACGTTGATTTTTTTTCCAGTGCCATTGCTTTTCATGATTAGGTTTGGGTTTCTTGGAAAGTTTATATTATTATCAGATTGGTGTCATGGAAAATTCTGCTGCATCATTTTAGTGAGAAAGCTCGTATAAAGCATAGAGGAAGAACGGTTTCAACTTTTATATTTGAATTTTATTGCTTTTCAGGTTGTAGCATCACTTCTGATTAGATTTGGTCAAATAAACTCAAGGCTACTGTGTTGGAGCTGTGATGCCTAATGGAATGCATGAGATTAATCCATTTTCTTACAGTAGGGCACAGCTACTAGCTCTGCCCCTTTTAAGACTTGTATTCATAATACATCGTTAAAAAGAAAATAACACTTTGTATTCATATCTTACCTGCTAAGCCGTTTGAGTTTCACCAAATGAAACTGAATTTGTAAGCCACTAAAGATGACTAAAATGACAGTGACGATAGCAGGAAAGTCTTGCATTGCACTAAACTAAGTTTATTGATCTTGAAATGACAGTTCAGTGGAAAAGCTGATGGAAAAAGTAACAGAGCACAAAGGGACAAGCTGTACAACTGATTCAAATGAACTGGCTGACCATGGACGTTCATGTGAAAGAAGTTTGCTAATGCAAACAATGCAGAAGAAGAAACCATAATGGAAAAAAATACTGCCAGTGTTGTGACTCCTCAAGTATATATAAGACACATTTTTTATGGAAATAAAAGTGTTAGTGGTTAGTCAAATAAGCTAAAGTGTTCTGTGATGTCTGTGAAAGCAGGAACAGAATACCTAAGGTTTCTCTGCAAAACCCACTCTTGACTATGTAATGACTGGAAGTCCAAAACTTCCAGAGTATTTTTAAGAGAAAACTATGAACATGCTACTTGGTCATAATGTGTATTGAAAGGCAAATGCAATCAAAAGTCTATTATCTTGTATCACCGGGTACAGTAAAACAATGTCAACTCCAAAGAAATTTTGAGAATAGCTGAAAGGCAGCTGTAGAGAGGATGCAAATTTCTGTTACTTCTTACGCACCCATGAACATGTGGCTTACAGAATGTAAAGAATTTCACTATGGGAAGGATGCCCTTTAGAAATATAATTGACTTTCCTGGAGAGAAATATAGGAAAAACTGACATGACATCTAACAGTTTCAGGCGAGTCAGTTATATTGATGAGTGAATCACTCATGCTTCCTCAGAGATGTACTTCTGAGTTTATAGTCTCAATGTATATGCAAAAGGGTGGAGCAGTTTTTCTACAGACTTGACTGAACAATCAGAGGATAATTCTGAGGACAGTGACTGAAGCTGATCAGAGATGTCCATTGTTTGAGAGGTGCCACATGGGACACATTATGGCTGCCTTTCAGAAAAAGGTGGCAAAGTGCAAGAAACAGTCAGAGGAGCGGTCCTATTGTCAGCATAAAAATTCAAAAAATAGTGTGTTCGTTTTCTCTCAAATCGATCATACAACATAGGTTGTCTCCCATAAGACTACTGAATTTTCTGCCTTCAGTATCACAGGTAACAAAATATGGAGATAAAGAGAGATAGGGAAGATGATATCCAGAGTTATCAACAGCAAAAAACCTTTAATCCAAAATAACGATACTGGTATATCTGTACCCAGTTGCTAAAAGGCTAGCATCACACAGGCTCGTCAAATTGCATAAATATACACTGCATGAAAAAAGGATGTGACATAAATTGGTTCTTTTGTGAACTATTAAGAGAATCTGCATCTTGCTTTCAAGTCATATCCAGCTAGTATGGTCAGAGAGCCTCCTGTGTTTGTGACTTGGATTTAGCCTGTTTTAGGTGCTTTTATGACTATAGTTTGAATTTTAAGGGCAAAACTTATTTGCAGTTGGGAAAGAAATAATTGTACGGAGGTGTTCCAGCTTGCCAGTCTTCTGACCACCACAAAAGCTCCCTGGTGCCCCAGTTTTTTTTCAAGTGCTGATCTGCTTCTGTTTTTCATAAGCACTTCTTGATCTTGTATATATTCACAATGAACTTCATTTGCACCGTACATAAACGACATGGCCACAGACAGTACAGAAATGTGTCAGGATTTATTTTTAAAAATGCTTTTTGGTTTTTGTATAAACAGTCTGGGATGATCAAAATGAAAGACAAAGCATAACCCAGCTGAAGGGTCAGCATCTGTGTAAACTTGAATGCCAAGCACATGTGTGGCTGGATTGTATCCTCTACAGGAATATGTGTTAGTCATCATTTTTTCTTCTTCTTTTAAAAAGTCCCCAAAACCATTAACCCTGAATCTCTCACACATTTGTATAATGAACAAGTCAAAGTTGACATCAGATTAAATATAGTCAGAAATCTTGAAACAGCCGTCTACATATGTAAGACTCAGTCATGTAACTAGTTCCTGGCTCAAGACAACCAAGTCAAGAGCAATAACATGTCCCCTATTGCGTTATATCCCCATGTCATTCCGTAATATCACTTTTCTGTAGGAATTTAACAGCTGAATAATTAACCTGTGTTTCAGCCTCTTGTGTTGTGTATTAAGGTAGTCAAGCCAACAGCTTTAAGCAGACAAAATACATAAAACGTGTTAGGGAAACATTTTGAATAAATTCTTCTTTAATTGGAGAGGATTGTAGCATGAAAGCACGGCAACAGAAAGTTCAGTGCTTTAATATCTAAAATTAGCTATCGCCATAAGTGCTAATTGAGTAGAAATGTGCTTTCAAAAAGCTGCTAGAAAGTGTATATTCATATGATGACTCCTCCTCTTAAACAGCTCTGCTTTTATCCTTGAAGGGTATTGCATCAGCACAGATCAAAGTCATCAGACATATGTTGCTTTACAAATAATGTGTCTATTTTCTTTTTCTTCTAAAAGATATGCCAAATAAAGAGAGTTATTAAGCTTTTCAAGACAATTTGAATAAAATGAAACTTGTCGGTGGTGTTGAGCTGCCAAAAACAAATGATATAATGTCAACATTAGAAGAACAAACTATTCCCCAAACAGTCTGTTGGGCTTTTACACCCATCAGACTGCACCATATTTCATTCTTGAATATGGTCTGTAATTCTACGATAACTCCCCCAAGCAGTGATAAAAATACTTTAGGTAAATCTCAAGCACTTTAGCAACTCGGGTTATGAGAGAATAAATGGGTCCACGTTATATCGGTGTAGTTGAGCTAGCATTGCCTTTACTGTCTGTGACGACTGTGTTGCTAGCCGGGGTTCTGGGTGAGCCTGGTGCAAGTGCAGGCAGGAATGCAGGGGGCTGGTGTGGCTCGGGTAAGTGTCTGTTTAACATCCAGACATATAAACTATGGGTGGAAACAGACCATAATAAAATTAAATTTCAGTGAGCTTGCCTTTTGTGTTTCTTGCCATGTACGTACAAGTATCAGAAAAAAATCACCAGCCATCATCCTTCAAGGATTTATCTTCCCCGACATGCCCCAAAACCCTGCCTTTCCCCTCCTTGCATTGCATTCAGCTGCAGCGTTCAGAAGAAAATGAAGTACCCAGATTATGTGTTATTTACATTGATCAACATAAAGGAAAATAAATCCTTTGCTGTTGCTGCTGCTGCATTTGTGAGACTATGCAGTCACTTTAAGACATCTTTTCTTGCTTAAAGTGTAAGACTGGAAGTGAAAACATGAGCTGCCATCTTGAGCAGAACTGTGATAACATGGTAAATGTGATGGTTGTCCAGACAAATCTGATTTTAATTCTTTGCAGAGGTTATAGGGAAGCATAAGAAATTTATAAACTTTGCTGAAGTAATACAACTTGAGTTTATGATGGTACAAAGTGGCAGTTGATGCTGGGCAGATGAAAAGAAAATGACTAGAGGGATGAGGGAAATGTATGGCAGTATGGCAAAGCATGTGGGTTTGTACAGAGATGCATTGGTTTCATTTCCCAGCAGCCATCAGTTCAGCAAATATTTAAATTATTTTATTACAGATAATGCCTGAAACTGTCTTTAAAAATAAGAAAAAAAAAAAATCTGTTTGGTTTAGTCAAACTCCCTAGAAGCTTAAACATGAAATCTGTTACTCTACAAAATTTCCTAACCTCTTCCCTGGGTACATAGCTTGATATTGTAGGATTTCTGAAGAGGTTTGACTTAGTCACTTGACTGTTTTGCAAAGCAAAAGGTGGTGTGAAAACATTAGCTTTTCAAAAGAATCTCTAAACAAAATCAGATAGACTTCCGGGGGGTGGGGTCAGGGGGAGGGTGTGGAAATAAGTAGGGAAAAATGATAGCCTCGGCTTAGTATCCTGAAGGCTACAATGCTTGTTTGGCATTTGGTGTCTGGTTTTTCAGGACAGAAGGAGGAATGGGTTCAGAGGGGGCAGACCTGGCACTGGGAAAGCTGACTATAAAGGTAGTCTGATCCTTCTTCAGGTTTACATACGTTTTTATTTTACATACGTTTTTATTTTACATACATTACTATTTTAAATCATAATTAGAAGTTTCTGGTATCTTAGAATTTGGAGATGTTCACCAAACATGTAAACTAGGAAAGGATACTAGTTTGAGTCCAGATTTTTAATGTGTGTGTAGTCCAAAGCACATTCACTGTAACTCCCGTGATATTTTTTGCTCTTTGTGCAAGTTTGCACTCTCTCATTCCAGATAATTAGTTCCTATTTGCAATAGTATCAGAAAGCATTGGGTTACTTCTATATGTTTGAAATTTCCATCTGAGTTAGTTGGACAGCTTTATGAAGCATCTAATCCTGAATCTATGACTGAAGAGCATGAGAGGAGGAATTGAGATGAAAGTCTAGAAATGTGGCGCAAAGTAATTTATTTTTTTTTTAAGAAAATGTTATGCATAGCTCAGGTTTAGTTACGTTCTGAAATGGAACAACATTTTGTAAACAATAATAAAACTCACATTTTTGCGTAGTTTGCAGTTTGACATATTTGGACTCTGATAGTTTCAAAAAGTAAAACATCCCACAAAACCAGTTGAAAGCAATTACCCAGATTGTAGCTGCAGAGGAATTGATTATGCTTACGTGATGTGAGGGCACATCCACATTTTTATTCCAGGAAAATATGTCTGTGATTACTTTTTTCATCTCTTTACTGTGGAAATGCTTTCTGGCTTTCCCAGCACACATATATATGATTGTATATGATCATAGATTCCATAGTAAGGATTGTGTTTCTGTGCATAGGGGGATAGATAAAAAGTTCTCCCATAATTTTTTTTCTTTCTTTCATCCTGAATGTTGAGAGGAAGGTTCTTGACCCCTTCTGTAAGAAAAGAAGGAAATGTCTGAATCCACAACGTGAATTTGGGGAGAGCCATAGGAGTAAAGGAAAAATCAGTTGAGAATTTCCTTAATGCCACCCATATCTGCACTCCTGGTAAAATAAACTAAGTAGGTAGCGTATCCCTGTTCGTTGTGCTGATCCTCTTGCACGCAACCTTGTTAGCTGAGGAGGAACTTTCCTGTGATGAGGACCTGACTCTTCTCACATGATTGCATTGTAAAACCAAATTAGTTATTACATGGGAAGTTAAAAATAAAGAAGGGAGTTTCTAGCCTCGTGCTCTTGCAAGAGTGGATAAGCTAGTACAGGACAGTCCCTCTATAAAGTGCATTTAATACTATGTTTACTTGTTATGCAAAATAGATGTAAATTTATGTAAATATACAGGGGGAAATAGCTTTGACTCTCAGGCTGTTGGCAAGATGCCAGCGTGGCCCTGGGTACTACAGTGCTTTGGATCTCTATGTCCTGGCAATTTCCTGGGATTATATTATCGTTTGATTTTTAATGTGAGTTTCAGCCACTTAACAGTCTGATCGGTTTCTCTTTTACCACCAGCTTTGCTCGCGCAGAAGTAAACAAACATATTTATCACCCCTGGGATCAGTAAGTGCTAATAAAGTTGCTGCTGCTTGCATTTTAGCTTGGGTTTCATGACAGACTCATTGTGAATGAACTGGTAGTGGTGTGCTTGCACCACAGCTTAGCAGGAAAGGTAAAGAGCTGAGCCCTGGGGTGAGAGCATCACGATGGCTGGGCTGGCTAAGCCTGCGCGTGGTCCCTATCCCATGGCTTAGCTCTGTGAGGGATTCCTTGATGGCCTGGGGACCTCCTGGAGCTCACAGAAACCAGTCAGATCCGTGGCACGCCAAGACTGGCGTTTCAGATAGCCTCATTTGGTTTTAGTTCCAGTAACTCTGCGTTTACAGAGGAGTGGAAATGTGAGTCGATAACAAACTTGAACTGCTGTGGGGTTTTTGTTTGCCTTTTTTTTTTTTTTTTTAAGTTGGCTACAAAGTGCCAAAGCAGGCTTTGTTTTTGGAAGGAATACTGCCTGTGGAAATCCCATAATTACATTTTTGGAAGAATAGTTAGGTGTCTGCCTTAATTTTGTTCCTCTGGGAATCTGTAATAATTACCATCGTTTAAAAAAAATAATTCACACTGGCATATTATATCAACACAGTGCAGGACACTGTACCATTCCCTTTTGAATTTTTAGGTATTCTAATTCCTGGTCTCAGCTATGCCTTTTAAACTAATTGTTTGCTGTTCCTGGCAGATATTTCCAGTGGATGTTCTGTATTAAAAGTGTTAGGTTTGGGATTTTTGAAGCAATGTTTATAGATGTAATTAATCGCTGATGATTAACAGGAAGTTACTTTTTGCAAAAGCAGCACTGACTGTGTGGCCCCTGACTTTCTTGCAAGGCGATACTTCTTTTGTGGTACAGATTGTATTAATACGTAGAAGTAATTTCCACATTAATGTGTGATGCTTGATTTATAGGACAAAATATTATTGTCTAATTTGCCAGTGGAAACTATTTCAATTATAGGCTCCCACTCATGTAATCAAATATGTAAAATAAATTTTAAAAAAGACAAATAAAACATCTCTTCTCCCTGCACTCAAGCCGGGAATTTTAATTCCTTTTAAATTAGCAAGTCCACTTGTATCTTTTGATTTTGTAGGTTCCTTTAACAGTAATGTTATAGGGCTAACAACATTTTATGAAGACTGACTATTATTTCTGTATATTGAATCATTCTTCTTGCATTTTCATTTTCCTGTTGCTACTAGTGAATTTGCTGTTCGTCAGCGTATTACAGGCCTTGGAAGTACGACCAAGCCTTTTCTCACATGCGTCAGAGTACGTTGTTATTCAGGAAGACATACACACAGTGAGTTTGTGAAGCAGAAAGATCACGCTGCCTTCACACATGCATTAAAACAATGTGCTTAGTATCGAGTCACCCAGAAAGCACTTAGAAAAACTTTAATGGAATAGTTGTGAGAGAACAAAAAATAAAGAAGCTGTCACATCTCCTGATTGTTTTTTTCATCTGAGATTACTTCACAGATGCCTTCTTTTCCCATTGGTCCTTGGCTCCTGACCTTCTCCTGTTTGCCACATGGTGATCTATCCTCTAGTTGAGCATCTCTGCTCAAAACCACTTGAAGTGTAAAACATGAACGTGATGGTGATGATGCAGGTGTGCCTCTTCCCAGAGGACTGTCTCATCTGTAGTCCTCCCCATGTATGTGAGGGATCTAGAACAGGAATAAGACAGTGTAGGATTTTCTAGAATGGTTTGTCAACCTACGTATTGGCTTCTGTTAAGCCTTGTCATGACTGTGATTGACAGTTACAGTATTAAGATGCCTTTTAGAAAAAAAATGCTCATGCGTACTCTTGTAGTCGGGTTGTATTGCTGTTCTGTGTCTTGTAGTTGTAGGTTTCCTTGTAAGCCTAGAAGGTCACTTTCTAAGTAAGCAGCACTTCCTTGTTTACCAAATGGAAATACCTATTGACAGAAATGGGGTACGGAAAATGAGAAACCATTCCAAACGCAAGTGATAAGTGTAAAGCAAGTAGCTTTGAGCTAAAGATTTTGAGGTTGTTTGAACAGGCATATGACAGGATCTGTTAGATTGAGTCTCCTGTTGGGCTCATTGTATTTTTCTAAATGTTTTCCAAATAGCAATCCACAATGAAATTGAAAACAATGTTTCTATCAGGCTTTTACAGCTCTGATGCTAACAATGACATCATAGTAGCATTATATTTTAGAGACAAACAGCACACAGAAGAACAGAACAAAGACTCTTTGCACAAAAAGAGAAACCCACTTTCAGTGGTTTAAAAGGGTGTTTGATGGTTTTTACTGCCCTGGACTTTGACTGCGGAGTCCTGTAGCATTCTATGGGCACTAAGCCCTCTGTAGTGCTAAAATATCCTTTGTAATTTCAGTGATGTTTTAGGGTTTTTTTCAATAAATAATGTTAGCTTCCAGTCTTGCTTTTTAAATAATTTAAAAAAAAAAAAAATCTTATCATGTTTAGATGTTTAGTTTTAGAGGATTGTTACAGGAAAAGAAGATTATAATTGTGGGGGTTTTGTTGTTTCCTTGTAAGTGAAAAGGCGTACAGAGGTAAGTACTTGGTAAGCAAAAGTGCCATCTTCGTCTGTTAATGTCGATATGATCTATCTTTGGAGCAATGTTGAGCTGAATCAATGATTATGATGGAAAAGGGATTATTTAGATTTTAAGAAATGATTCAATGATTCAGTCGTGTCACTGAAGTTGCCACTAGATCTTGGTTATGAAACTATTAAAAAGCTATTGCTTTGATATTTAACTGTAATGCATTATATCGCTCATTGTAGTAGTATTCACGTAGCCACTTAACTTGGCCCCATGGCTGCTGATGCCAGTCTATCAGCCGCTCTGCCACTGTGTCAAAACAAGACAAAAACCCCAGAGCCTCAAGCTACTGACAGGTGGGGGATTTTTGCCTTTTCTGTAGGGGTTTGTTTCATACAGAGGCTTCCAGGCATGTCTAAATTCAGTGATCTTAGTGCATGGTCTTGAACCCTAGGCTTTCCAAAAACTTGTTTCCAGTAAGGGTTTTCCCGCCTCCTTCCAGATACTGCTTACCATTGCTTCTATTCCTAGTGGAATAGTGTGTGCAGTGCTTGACTCTGGACCATATTGCAAAGGAACACCTAAGTCTGCAGTGTTTTCTCTTTCTTTTTGCTATTGATTTGCTTTCATGTCACCCTTTCTTTCAGTAGCTCATTTTGTTTTAGAATTCACATCAGGGGAATTGCAAAAGAGCAGGAGGGAATCTGCTCATGGTGAAAGCCATGCTTTGCTCTTATTTGAACAGTTATGACCATAAGTTTTAAAAAAAAAAAATTACTACTCTGCAGTGGTGTCCTTGTGATGACAGCATTTTTCTGGAGTCCTCAGATTTTAATGACCTCAATCAGAAGATGCACATAAGGGTCATTAGGTTTGCGTGCTCTTGCTTAATTGGTGTTTTTTGGTAAAGGCCTGCCTTGGCTTTTAGCTACAGGATTTACTTTTTTTAATGATAGTTTTAGAGTTTACAGAGGTCATCCGTTCTTGTTCCACCTCTGCTGTGTTGCAGTGTTTGGGCAGGAGTGTGAGATTTGGTCTTGGACAGGATAGTACAGAACAGGTGCTGGTGAGAGGGAAACCTGGGAGGTAAAACGAGACAGTAAAACCTGTTATTTTTTCTAGAGCTTTGTAAGTAATCTTTGAAGTTAGTGTAATTTGCTTAGTTTCTGCTCTTCCTTGCTGTTTATGTAGGTTTCTCTTACTGCCACATTAATGTGAAATGATGTGTATTATAAAGAAGAAAAAAATCAACATTTGTTAGAACGCTGCTGTTATACACCCAAGTTAGCCACAGTCTGCTTCGTTTTATTAAAAGATAAAATGAGGTATTCCTTGTGAACTGCTGGCAAGCTGCTAATTTGTCTCTCAGCTGTATACGTCAGACAGCCTTGCAAATAGAAACACTAACCTTCTGGATTTGTTCAGTTGCGGTACAGAAATGTATGTTCCTTAATTGTTCACTTCAGGATCACAGAAACAGAAATGCAATCTCATCAATATGCACTCGAGGCTGAAGAGCTCCATGCTGTTACATCTGTGTGATTTAGGAAGTTTAAAATAGGCTTTGCAGATGTTGGGAGTAATGGAGTATGTTGTTTACTTTTTATTCATTTCCATCGTATGTCATACTCTATATATGAATACTCAATCATAGCAGAGTATATCTTCTATAAGGATTTCCCGTGCTTTCAGTGTGTCTTGTTTATAAATATTTAACTTTTGTTTGTTAAATTTAGGTTAGGCAACATTTCACAAGGGTCTCTTTCATAAGCGTGAAACAAATTCGTTTGTTTTATAGGTGCCAAATTGTTGAGTTATTGGTGGTTTTACTCATATGGATGTCTTGCAATAGTACCATAATGCTTCTAAAATAAAACAGTGTTGTTTGTTTGGGTTGTTTTGGTTTTTTTAAATATGTATTGAAACAGCCAGAAGTCAATACCAAAGATCAGCCATTGTGACTTGGCTTGTGTTGCTGTGATTAATGTTCAACATGCTGCAGTTTACAGCTATAGTGATACCAACAAAGTAAGAACTCTTAACTGTAAACTGGTAAGTTATTGCTTTTCTTAAAAAGATTCTCTTAAAAGAAGATCAATGTGACCTTAATTTTGCTGGGTAGTATGTCTTTTGGAATGCTTTGAATTTTGCTTCAACATGGACCCCAATGTGCAAATTATTTATCCATTACACTAAGACAAGTTAGTGTATGTTATGCCTGTTACATGTGTAATTGGTGCTGCTGTCATTACTGCCGGAATGCACTTTTACTGCTACGATAACGTGTTCTTCTTTCACATGAGCTCCTATTGTGGTAGTTTTCCATTTCTCTGTTTTACATACATATATGCTGTACTAAAGAATAAAAGTGAGATCAAATTTAGTCAGAGACTTGATCTCCAGACTCGCTGTCGTCTTGGTCCTCGGTTGGTTTTTGATAGGTAAATTGTCCCTATAGCTGAGGGAGGAAAGCTGCAAGGATGCTGTTAGGCTGATAGGTTTTTGAGATAGTTCCTTGCATTGCTTTAGGGAAGAGTAAAATATAAAACTAGCATTTGCTTGTAGGTATGATCAAATTTTCTATACTGATTTTACTAGCATCTGCAGTTTGGGGAAGAAGTGTTTCTGTCTTAGCCAGCTGGAACTGTATTGGGCTGTAACTTAGCATTCATTCTGGATCTTTGGTGTTCATGTGTTCATAACCACAAATCTTGTTAAATTAGATCCAGCACTTGCATTTATGTGTGCAGTATATTATCTTTAAAAGATAAGCTGTTACGTATGTACATATTTTAGTGTACAATCAAACTTAGCATATAGATGGTCACGCTCAATGCCAAATTTTACTTATCAGTTGCAGTGTTTAAGTCGCTCTAAACCATAATTTTTTGATTACATAATATTATAGATATTCAATATGCAAACAAAGAAATGTTTGGGTTCAATTTTCCTCCATATGCAGTGCTTTATTCACACATTCTGAAACTAAAATTTGGGGGCTTTTAAATTTTGAAGCAACATGATGCTAGCGCTTAATGTTTAAAATAGGCACAGAATGTAAGTAATTGTTTTATTGCCATCAACATATGTCCCTCCATAATTGTTTTGGCTTGTGCCCTGGGTGAGTTAGGAGGTGGCAACTGTGACTTAATATTCTTGTCCCTGTGCCCCTTTCTCTTTTTTTTTTTTCTTTGTTTTCTTCTTAGTTGAAAAGAAATTGGACTCTTAAAAGTTTTTAGACTAAGCTCTTACTTGTGCCCTACTGTCTCCCAGTTTTTTTTGATTGTAATGTGGCCTGGTGAGGGATGGGAAACAATATAAAATAGAAGTTTTGTTCTCCAGTGTGGAAAACAGCCTTAGAGAAATTAGTGGCTGACTGACATTCTTTTTCCTTGTGAAACCTAAAGAAAAACAGCAATTATATCTCTAGTCAGGGACCAAAAAGTGGGGGCTTATTACCTTGAGGTTTATATCATAAAGAAATCGTTACTTGAAAGGAGGAGCCCAGTTCCTTGGGCTTACCAGGAAAGGAACGGTAGTCTGGATGGTATGGAAAAATGAAAAAGAATTCTTTTAGAAATGAGGGGATCAGTTATTGCTTGAAGTTTAATAGTGCTGCATTGCACAGTATTGTTTGTATTCTGCCATTCAATACACTTCCCAATGAAGTCTCAGTTTCTAGCGAATAAAGAGTGCCGCAACTTTCTTGTAATCCCTCCCTTTCCCTCAGTAAATTATTACATTTGTCGTTTATGTTATTCAGCAGAAGCATGTCAGCTGGAGGGTGTTTGTGGTTTTGGTTGAGGTTTTCTTCTGGGGGCTCTGTAATGGGTTGCTCTTTCAAGACCTTAGTTTTGGAGCTGGTTCCCTATGTGGTCCTTCTGGATGTGCTTGTAAAGCCACCCTTCTCTGAGGCTGGTGAGGGTTTGTTTGGTAAAGTGAGGGGTTTTGGAGGGATGTGGGGTAGGAATAGGGGAATGGATGGCATCACGGTAAAGCTAATGGTCAGATTGTGCTCCAGCTGTGTGGTTTGCAACATGTGATTGTAAGCTGAAAGGGTGGAAAATGTGGAATTGAAGTTCATGAAAACATTTGTAAGAAGTGATGTTACAGGGAGGTGAGAGGAAGAGGGGCGGAAGGCTCTAGGCTGACATTTTTGTTAAATTGACTTTCAAAGCGTTGAGCAAATACCTGATGTTTCCATTCTGGGCTAGCACTGCTACTGCAGCAGGCTCTGGCTGAGAGTCCCCAGATCTGCTACGGTAAGCCGGAGGCTGCTGTGGAAGTATCTGCTGCCGCAGGAGACAGAATGTCACCCTTAATATTTGTTAATTACAAAGTGCAATAGTGACATCCACAGACAGGAGGCATGGCAACAGTAGAGTTGTGACAACTACCTTTGCTGTGACACAACTCTGCCCCCAGAAATAGGGAACAACATAATAATAACCAAAGACGGTCTTCAGCTTTGCTTTCTCCTCTTTCAAGATGGATGACAAAATAAATGTGTAGGGAAGCTACTTATTTCCTAATTATATATAAGAAAGATTTAAAGAAAGAAATTAGGGACACTAATTTCTGCTTTCAGTCTGAAACATGCTTCTGAAGATCAAACATTACTAATGCGTCTTGAAAAAAAAAAAGTTTAGTAGCTGGGGAAACAGTGCAAAAGCTCAGCTATGCTTAAAATATATGCCACGTTGGCGTTAATAATTTTGTGATATGTGGCATAATTCCTTTAATCACCTATGAGAACTTTCAGGAGTTGTTAACATTTTCTTTCATTTGTGCAGCAATGTCGTTCTGGTTTTTTTGAGGAAAGAATAACTCTCTGTTGGCTTATGCAAATAAATCATCTCGTAATGCACTTGAAACAGAATGATTCCCAAAGGAAGATGAGTGGCAAATCAAACTGGCTGCAAATGAAAGTAACCTCTCAGACCAGAGTTACAAATGTTTTATTCAGATGAACAAAGCGTCTTTATTTTAGCACTTTAATCCATTTTCCTTTCACTTTTTTCCAGATAGTACTGTCATCCCAAAATGACAAGGATTGATCGTTAAATTACTGTTGCGTAATTTGCCTCATCACTCCTCTGTACACAGTGTTTGATTGAAAGTTCAAGTCTCTTGATGGGTGTTGCTAATATGGAATTTTTAAAGTTTTGGGCAATATATTACAATTTTCTACAAAAATGCAAACAGTTTGCTACTCAGGTGATTAACGTTAATAGCTTTGCAAAAGATTCAAATGTGGTGTTTCTAATTAGTTAAAGTATTGTATTCTTAGTGCATCCCAACATGATAGATTTTCCCAAATTGCCTCTGTAGCTCCTTATTAAAAATTCTGAATGTTGCCTTTAACGTGGATAGCTTTTGCAGTCAGTGTTTTCCAAGTCACTTAAGTTTTGCCTCTCTGTTAGTCTGCCATGAGTTATCCACACGATAGTGTTTTGTAAACATTTATATAGTGTGGTCATATTTTCCATAGTATAAGAATGTCATTGTTACTGTTAGGAAAAAGACACCTTTTTTCTGGCAAAAGTTCTCCAGATCAGCCAATATGTTTCTGTGAAACTGCCCTCTGCCAGCTGGCTCAAATTCTAGAACTGTATTTATACCTGCAGTATTTATGGTGAAAGTTTTCTCGGAAAGGAAAAAAGCAGCAGGTAAATGTGGTATTGGTTTTGCCAGTTTGCAAAGCCGAATGAGAGACAAGTGGCTGCTTTTGACTGTATATGAGGTGGGTTTTTTTCCCTCCTTCCCTGAACCTTGGTTTGCTGAGTGTATTGGATCGCTGTCTCTCTGCCAGCACTGTGTGTGTTTCCATGTTCAGGAGGATTTTTGATGATCCAGCTCTCAGCTGCCAGAAGCATAGTCAATGAACTGATGCTCCCAAGGTCACCCGTAATGCGCGTGGGTGTATTTCCTCGCTGTAAACTGTGTTCGCAGCCATCCCAGGAAATGGAACTGGCTTTGATTTCTGGCTTTGGCCGTAGCTTCAGACAAATCTGCCTCTTCACTTAAAGCCAGGGAGAGAGAAAGCTGACAAATACAGGGAAGACAGACATAGAAACAATGCAGTTTATCGGGCCAGTGGCTTTAATTAAAATCCCAGTGCAAAGTTTACCCAATGCATACTGCACAGTTTGTGCTAAAATTTAGTAAAAGCATGTTTAAGCACTCATTGTTAAGCAGTTGGTTTTTTAGGCAAGGGGTAGTTGGTGCTGGCAATATAAAAGATTCATTTGTATCTCTAGATTGCAGTCAGCACCATTCTTACACTGTTGGTTTTATTGGTTTTATAATATTTACTTCTGATGCCAAGTAAAGGAAACACTAAATGTAATGAGGGATTTTTTTAAAAGTGTTTGAAAGCAACAGAAATTCCTGTAAATTAAATTCAATTCTCTGTAAGGCAGAAGATTAAAATCCCCATATAGGTATGTTTCTATATGTGTGAATTTAATGTGTGTATATTTGTTAAGAGAAGACCTGCATTTTTTTTCTATGAACACGCATGCAGATGGCCTTTATTTCTTTTTTTCTTTTAAAAACCAAAGTAGTTTAGTATTTGGACATATTGAGGGCAAGCTTTGTGCTTAGTTTTGCACGAATGGAAGCAGATACCAAAATCATTGTAGTCATCTGGTCTGACTTTTTGTGCCTCTTATGTGCAACATAGGAAGTGTTTGGACTGGATTTCCCTGATGTATAAAATCATGTGGTGCAGGCACCACTGTTGACATTAGCTGCTCCATAAAAGAGAGCATTATATTTGCCTGTGTGTTCACAGTGCATTGAATATAACATACAAGGAACAGCCTCATCATCAGGGCACCCAGACACTGGCAAGACGCAGTTATCTCAGTGGTGTTTTGGCTACAACCCCTTTGAGAGTCCAGATAAAGCCTAACATATCATATACTCTTATATGAACCTTCTGTCCAGAAAGTAAAAACCACTGAAAGTCCCCCATGTGAGTCTGTAGGTAACTGGGTAGATGTAACCAGATAGCTGTAGGCTGGTTTTATTGATTTCTTCTTTAAATTCAGGACCTGTGACCATGCTATCACCCAGTCAGCATCACAGAAGGACCATGACCTTGTTCTTGCTGAAGTCAATGGGAGTTTTGCTGTTGACTTCAACAAGAGCACGAGTCCAGGGTGAGAGAACTGGCTGCAAATCTTTAACAGAAAAAGCCTAACATTTCTTATTTCTTTTGGGTAATGTTTAACTTCTTAGGTTTCTCTCTCTCACATCCACACAGAAAAGAGAGTTCTTCCCTGCAGGAGTTCATTGCAAGGCTAAAGTTGAAGTTATGTGCTGTTGCTCTCATCAGGATTTTGTTAATTGGTATTATTATTTTAGGTGTGTTAAATGAAGGATGCAGAGAAATTTTGAGTTTTATTGAAAGTTCTTTTTCCAACAACAGAGTATAAATTGTGGTTTTAAAGATGCTGAGCACTGATGGTTACTTAGTGTTCCTGATAATCAGGCCGATCTCTATGGCAAACAAGTAGCCAGATGAATCAGAGGTAAGACACGCTGTGTCTGTGCACAAGAGATGTGCATCAAGAACAGAAATCATCTTCTGAAGGGGCTTTTTTTCAGGTCACAAGGACAGGCTTATCCCAGTGATTTGTCCCTGCAATCCTGCGGAACCTTCTTAACCTTTTAACATGGAGATTCTCTTACATGTCTCTGCAGGGGCCTGTTTAACAGCAAGAACCAAGATTGATTTTTTTTTTTTTTTTTTTTCTTTCCCCCTGATAAACTACTGGCAGCGATATGATCCATTGAGAGAAGAGACGAGAGCTGTCTACGTGCTACGTGTTTTTGTATTTCTCCAGCTATTCTGGCAGTTGTTCATTAAGGGTCTAAATATGCCACCTGAGACTTGATAGAATTGAGAGCAGGATAATTATAATAAGAACATGATTCATCCTAGCTCCTTATCCTGGTGCTAGAGTATGGGGCCATCTATGACTAATCCACAGGCTGAGGTCCAGACTTGCAAATATTGTTCATATCACAGGATTTATTTATTTAGGTGAAATTCATACTTTCGTATTGTCTTTACTTGGCTGCATACATACTTCCTTTCTGAGTTTATGGCGATCACAAAAAAAGATTTAATATGCGGTCTCCTCTGTATCTTGCTTCACTTTTGTTTCATTTGGTTACTTGATACGCCCCTTCCATTGCCTTCACATCCAACTGGGGCAGCTCTTCAGTGAACAACCACCTTCTGTGATCAAATATGCTTTTGAGTAGCGTGGACACTGGAATTTCTAGAGTCTTTAAGGATGACTCTGCATTTGGAGAAATAAGAACTAAGGAAAAGCCAACTCTGTTGCCCCATGCAATCTATTAATTTGTTTTTGTTTGTATTTTGAAGATAGCTTGTCAGAAGGACTAGAATTTGATTTAAAAATAAAGGGGGGGGGGGGGGCAGGCCACAGGGATGTGTTATACCTAAAAATGTGATGTTAATCTTTCTTATTCAAAGTCATTTGCTTTAATAATGTTTGTCGTGGTTCAGAAGGACTGTAGAAAGCATCAACAAGTGCTATGTCCTATGGCTGCTGTGACCTGATCAGTAGGACTTGATGCTATGTAAAACACCATATTGGGTTTTTCTTTTCCTACTTTTGCTGGTATTTTGAGGAAGGTGAATTCCATGATGGTGTTTCATTTATTGGAAAAACAAGCAGGTGTGTGCTAAGTGACTTTCCCAAGACATGCAACCTGTCAGTGCTGAAGACTAGAACAATAACTGGGTTGATTTTTATTCTTTATGTGCATATATGTATGTGAAAAGTACTTCCTAAGCTGCTTGATAGGAAATGCAGCGGAGGGATTTTACAGTCTTGTTTATCCATAATAATCTTTGCCTTTTGAGTACTGATTTTTCCAGTTTTCATTAATCTAAGAGAAAAGAATGAATAGAGTAACTTTTTAAAAAATGTTGTTCCTATGTTTGGTGTTTGAAAGAAGTGGAAAATGTCCTCTGAAAAATCCTGGCCATTCAGAAATCCAGTTCGGTGTCAGTAGCCGTATCAGATCCACAGCTTTCCTATTTTGCTTTAAGGATGTGAATTTATTGACAATCCTACACATCCATGAAAGGATAAGTAAATGAATTGTTATTAAGGAGTGTTGAAAGAAGTGATTGTCATTGAAGAGTTAGAAAAATGTTAATGTCGGGATTGACAAGGAGGTAATTATACTTCAGTAGCTTCGTATTCAATTGATGTTTACTGGCAGGAAATCTGGAGAGTATTTCACAGGCCTATAGCTTGCCTCCTCCCTGTTCACATTTTCTGGCTCTATCTCTTCTCTGTCTTCTGGTCTAGTTTGTCCCTCTTTTATATGCACAGTTGTACGCATGTTCTCTTGAAGGGGGGTGATTTTAAAAAGCTGCAACCCTCTTTCTTCTTTCACTGCATGTAAAAAGATTGTTTCATTCAGATCAGAACTGATTTCAGTTCATTGGAAGTCCTTATCAATTATGAGGACAATACAGGCCCTATTCTGACGTTTCATGTGCTTGCTGTGCCTTTGGTTATCTGTGGTTTAAATGGCAGGGGCACGAGGGAAGTTCTCAGTTTAAGGTATGTAATGTCGGTGTCCTCTCTTCTCAACTTCCCGAGTGTTTATTAAAGCACTTGTCAGAAAACTGCAAGCATTGGGCTTATTTCCCACAGGAGGTAAAAATAATAGAGAGAAGAGTGACTGGGGAATCAGTGTGATGTTTTTGGTTTTATTTATTGATCAAAATTTTTCCAGGCTGGAGTTTGCTGTGACTGAGAAGTTGCATATTCCATCTGGTGCAAAGCTTTAGGTTCTGACGCCCTAAAAATCTTCCCAGGTCCTGTCTCTGTGTGACCAGCAATTCACGCCATTTCCTTCATGGCCTAGTAAGAAGGCCCTCTTTATAGTATAGTGTGAATAAAAAGGTTTTCCTCAAAGCCATCTACTTATTCCTTTTTTGGAGCTTTTGAGGTCTTAATTGGGAGTACCTTCCAACTGCAAGATGTGTGTGGGCCAGCACCAGTAGGAAGGATACTTGGAGATTATTTTATATATGACACCAATATCCCCAGCCTATTTATGAAGGAATTGCAACAGTTGAATATCTCTACTAAACTGCCTGGGCAGAAGATACAGGTAATTGTCTCACCATTTAGCATACCAGAAATTATGTACTCACTGTGGAATGACGATCACTTCTGAGAAGCTAAGGGGCCATGGGAATGCCCCTGTGATGAAGGGCCGTTTCAGGTGAGGGACGCTTCTCTCAGCTGCTCTCCAAAGGACAGCGGCTTGGGCAGAAGAGACCCGAAAGGTCTGAAAAGCTTGAAAGCTGCCAACCAATTTCTGACAGGGATACCTTCCCTGGGCTGCTGCTGCTGCAGAGATGTTTCTGGTGAGTAGAGGGAAGAGCCAGTGCTATTGCTGTCCTTTAGTCCGTGTCAAAGGTTGAGGCTGGGCCGGCCACTAACGGATGACAGATGCTCTCTATTAACCCCTCTCCCCTCCCAAAAGGGAAAAGGAGAAAGAACAAGGGAGAGAGACTTTACGGTTTGAAAAAGAAAACTGTAACAGCTGTAATGAAACAATACCAATAAAAGAAAATATAATAATAAGAATATAATGAAATATAAACAAATAGGTACAAAACCAATACCAAACCCGGCTCCCCCCACCCTGATGACAATACGTCACCACTGACACTGCAGGGCTGGCACTGGGGCAGTCCCAGGCTGGACTTGGCAGCAGACAGGGACGGGATACAGGAGCTGACTCAGGCACTGGATTCAGGGATGCACAGATCAGGATCGACGACAGAAGAACAGACAGAGTCCTCCTCAGGTGTCGGCCATCGAAGAAGAGAGAGAGACCCTCGTGATCTCTCACCTTTATACTGAATATGGCGTAAATGGGATGGAATACTCTGTTGGTCAGCTTTAGGTCACCTGTCCGGTTCGCTCCTCCCTGCAGGCACAACCTTTTTTGTGCTTGTGACTCTCTTCACTCCTGGCACCCCAACACAGAGTACAAGATTTAGCAGTGACCTTGGTCACCATAAGAACAAGTACAAGCAAGGGCCTCTCTGCACATGGTTCCTTGGTACTAACTATAAAGATCAGGCCTTATCACTGCTAGAAGCAGTCACTGTCTGGAAAAACAGGCTGCTGTTTCAGAAAGTGCTGTTAGTTAGAGGAGACTTGACTGAAAAGTTAAAGCACTAAAATAGAATTAGTTCTGGTTTAGCCCGACTCAGGACAGTCCGCCAGTCACTTGAGTGCTTCTGCCTGTGCTGCACCAGGACCTGGTTTCCCTCTCCTCACACAGAGCAAATTCAGTTCCCCCCTGTAGTTGTATGAGATCTTCTCTTTTTCCTCAGAGTGCCAAAAACTGGCAACAGAGTCAGTTTAGGTATTTATTTGGTACCAACACTGCGGAGACCATGGAGGTAAAGCAGTCCTGAGTCACTTAATCCTATTTAGCGTACATCTCCTATGGCAGAGGTTGGTTCTTGCTGTGTTAGGTCAGGGCTAGCTAACACAGGAGACTTGTGTCCTTTGCCTTTAGGAACTGGGGTATGAAAAACAAATGCTGGACCATGCTGAGCACCTGTAATTTCTGTCAATGGTGCCAGCAGCTCTCTATAATCGGCCTTACGAAACAATCGGCTGGCAATTTACAGGCATAAATAGCTGGAGTGCTAATTTTTAGAGGTGCTCAGCACCATCTGCTCTCATAGGACTCACCTTACTGAAGAGAAGGTTAAGTGGCTATTTAATCATGGTCTGTAAGTACCCACTGAGGGATAAGATGTCTGGAGCAAAGGACTCCTTAAGCTAGCAGGCAAGCCACAAGATCCAGCGGCTATGAGTTGAAGTCAGCAAAGATCAAACAGGAAATGCGAGACATATTTTTAAGTGAGGGTAATTAGTCCTTGGAACAACTTGCCAGTGGACACGGCGGAACAGTCCATCACTGCAAGCGTTTAAATCGCATCTTACGCTCTATTGCAATTGCAAGTGGTTGGGCTAGACAGAGAGACTTGGCAGGGAGAAATGCCCTGACCTGTGTCAGGTGGGAGGTCACACGAGACAGTAATGTAACTTTTCCGACTGTAAAGCAATACACCTGGAGTCCAGGGTGCTCCACAAAAAGCAACGCAAAAGGAGGATTTGCTTGCAGCGCCTCTCCAACTTTCACAATTGGCTTTCATCCTCCGGTGAACTACAAAAGTCTCTTTGTGTGCAGAAGTTGTATAAGCCCAACAGATGGACAGTTACATTACTGAGCTGGGAAGTAAAAATTCAAGTGCCTGGTCTGTGTCGAGCAGGGCAAGTTTTTTCATCACAAGTTGTGAAATCAGACAATTATAGAATTGAGTCCAGGCCTCCCATCTTCTTAGCTACTGACCTGTCAACTTAACTGCTTTAGGTTTACCTCTAAAAGCTAGTTTGAAGAAGACAAAGTATGTCTCTGTGAAATGATTCAGCTCCAATGAAATGTGGTATTTTCATTACAATTTCCAATTAGATCATGTGCTCGGGACCTGTGAAAAATCAGCTTTGAGTGAACAGGAAATGAAACGATCACATCATGATTCGGGCTGGAAGAAGTTTTGCTATTTCATTGAGGAGATAATGCAGTTCTGCAAGTGGAGGATTAACCATGACAGTCTTCTTGGGGGGCGGGGGGAGATGTTTTGTTGAGGATTCAAAAGAGAGAGGCCAGCTGGGGCAGGCAGTGAAAGGTCTTTCAGTTGCAGGGCGCGCTGTGAATAAAGCTGCAGAGGATCACGGGAGAGAGCGGCGGAGGAGGGAGGGTGAGCGTTGCATGCTCTGCCCGAGTGAGCTTACCAGCTGGGATTGCTGGACGTGCCTTATCAGGCTGTGCCGCAGATGGGTTCAGATCAACGTGCGCAGTGCTCATTCCCATCCAGGAAACGGAGCCAGAGGATATGAACAGAAAGACCCAGATTGTACCCTCTTGCTCCCAGTATATAGGATGCTTTACACTAGATTAATTACGATACATTATTGCTGGAGTCCACAGAAATGCCTAGATTTGTATGTGGTGTTCTGTAGGGTGTGCTTGCAGGGCTTTGCTTTTGTTTATTTGATGTTTTTTGGATTGCTTTGATGCTGAGAAAACATCTGCAATCTGAACTCCCTGGACCTGTAGCAGGAAGGATACTTTCTGCTTGCAGCATGAGTATTTGTTAGCTCTCTTTTTCTGTGTTGATAGTGATAGCCCGACAGATAAACCCTTTTTCTGATGGTGAACCACTGTGTTTGTGCCCTGTATCTGAAAGCTTTGTACACGTGGCTAGCACTTCAATTGGATCCACTTGGTGGGTTGGCATTGCCTGGGATCTAGTAATACGTCATTCACACAAGACAATCCCCTTTTTTTTACTGCTTACCCTCCCCAAAAAGTGATGTGAGGGCTGGGAGAGAAGCTAAAATTCAACTCCAAGACAGGTTGAAAAGAAAAAGAAAAGCCTGTCCTGGGCTTCTCAGCATTTCAGGTCTGTTACTCGCTGCTAATTGCTGCCCATGGAGGGCTTAGCTCCACAGGCAAAGCATTTTCCTTATCAATGTTGCCGCAGAGCACGGGGGCTTTCTTTAAATCTTTAAAGAAAATTGAGGGGGTTTAGAGATGTAAGCTTTTCCTAGAATCAACTGTCACTTGTATGTTGCACTGTTAATACTAATAAATTAATACTGTATATGCCTGGAAACAAATGCTTTTTCATTTAATACTGAAAAAGTCTGGAGGCTATTTGATTTGCATGCTTGCTTGATGAAATTACAATATATTGGTGGTCAAAAGGATGTTACATGGTAATTTACATGACACTCGGGGCAAATCGGAGAGCAGTTTTAGCTGACATGCGTGGTAAAATGTGCAGCGGTTACAATATTTTTGGTTCCTTAATTTGTCTCTGAAGTATTACATGGGTTTTGATTTTGCACAGGCAATTTAGAACTCAAATATTTAGACTTAGCCTTTTGAATCGTTTGGTATGCATTTTTTGTACATGTTTTAATGATGTCTGAAACCATTTGTAAACTTTACAAAACAATTTAGAAACTATATGTGCAAGGAAAGACATAACCCTCAATAGTGGGATGGTTTTGGACAATAGTTTTTGCATACAAGATTTGTCTTACCACAGTCAGAGAGGAGTCACAGTTGTCCACTCATCACAGGAAAACTCTGTTGTGGCCTCGATGTCCAGTGTGAGCCATATTTGGCAAAATCCTGCTTTTTTGAGACCAGCCATATTATTTGTTTAGCTGCACACTGCCTAGCCTGGCAGTTGAACACTATCTAGTACAGCAAGATACAGCAATAGTATATCCAAAGCTTGCGCTGGCAGTCTCCAAAGAGGTCTGCAGCCTTCTCCTTCTATCCCCGTTCTGTAGACAAATATTAGAATAAATTGATCAAATAAAGTGTGCCCTGGGGAAGGGAATGTAGATGGCTTCATGTCGAAGAAGAAGAATATATGCAAACAAACTCGATTGCGGTCAGGTAACCACAAGTAATTTGGACTAGCATCTGGCATTTTATATGTATGGGCTTCATCTGCAGCTATTATCATCAGGGGATTGGGGTGGAGAGGGAGGGAGAAAAGACTAGACCTGATTGGCTTCTGTATTTTGGCTAAGAAGATTTAAACTTTGTGGGAGACATCTGCTTTATTTCACAGAAACAAAAAGCAGATGGGGGAAAAGGATATAAACCAGACAACGGTAAGGTGCAAGGTTAACAGGGATAGCCATGTCTGCTATGGAGATACCTGTGTATTTCTTTGAATAAGATAATACATGATTAAAAAAGATTTAATAAGATTTATGTTCATTATCAATAATGCAATTGTAATTGTTCTAATATTGCACATGTACCACATTTACAGGAAGAGAATTATTGAGATTTATTTTTGCTGACGTACTTTGGAAGAAAAAAATCTGGATCAGCAGTAATAGGATAAATGGATCTGTTTTGAAATATATGAAAAAATATTGTAAAACTGCCAGTAGCATCATTTAAGTGGGTGTTTCCATTGTAAAGCTGACTGGGTAAGAGTTGCTTCTGGCAAGAGACGCTGGAGAAGAACCATCCACTTGTGAGCCTCGTAGCTGGACTTGCTTTGCTGAAGTGCCCTGGACCTACCACCAGTGCTATCAAAACTGCTCTGCTATGTTGCAAAGCGAACAGTCCTGGTGAACTTTAGGGAGTGTCGGCGAAAACTTTGCTGACCTTATTTCAGCAAGAATTTTCTCTGATTTGGGAGAGAGAAAGGAAGGTATTTCTAACCCTTTCTGTATCGCAAGACCAAGCAGGCTGCCATTCCATTGGCTCTTTAACAATGTGAGTTAAACGACAAGAAAGCAGCCGTAGTCATGCTCTGTTTTGATGCCAGGCCAAATGCACTATTGGAGTGACTAAGTAACAAACAGCCAATGCAGAGATAATTCAAGTTTGGATAATTTGCACATTCATTTGAGAAAGATCCTTTAAATCTTAGCTGTAAAGCCCTGGGTATTGCATCTTTAGACATAGTTTGAAGGATCTCAGAATATCAGGATTTCACAAACATTAACATAACTGACGTGAGGTAGTTGCTGTAAATAAATACCTTTTTTTTGCAGGATAGGTGATGTGGACAGTTGCATACTTGCCTATATGTTGTCCGAGGCAGCCCAGTGAAGCTGTTTTCAGTAACTCAGGATCTCCCCTACAGCTAAGCCCATGGCAGAGGCACAAATCTGTACCTCAGTCACCTCAGGGCCCCAGCCTAGCAGGCACATTCAGACCATGGCCAAAGTCCTGTGTAAAACACAGCAGCTCCCCGTGTCTGTGTGAGAATCCTGCTACTTTCCTGGATGTAACATCCTTGGATTCTGCGTGGTCCCAGTTTGACTGGTGGCTTCTAGCCATGCTGAGCACATTCCATCACAAAGCTTTTAGGTTATTTATCCTGTCAAAACTAGAGATTTATGGCCCCAATGCAGGCTTGCATCGAAGGGGGAGGCTGAGCCACCTCTGGCCACTCTCATGTCACTGCAAAGCTCAGTGCAGGCTTTACCTGCAATGGTTAAATCCTTCCAGCGCCCTGGGCAGCTGAAGTCACTGCTCAGAAATTTTGGCAGCCTGATGTTTTATTACTGTTTCTGCAGAACTTTAATGGGAAACATTTAGTGTGAACTTCTTGCATTATGTTTGCTCAGTCATATGCAACAAGGCTTTAGGGAAGAAAAGTTTTGTGTGTCTTCATAATAAATATGCGTTTGTGTGTGTGATGAAGAATGAACACACACATTGAGGCAAGCGCCCAGGCACATACGTGTATGCCTATATAGCCTTTCTTTTATGTTCTGCTATCATCATGATATATTTTTCTGTGAGAGAGACTTGCGTGATTCTGAACTAAATACTTTATTTTTGCTAATATCCTAAGCATATTTATAAATGTAGACACTGAATTATGATTTAAAATTATATCTAAGTATTTATTTGTATGTTTACTAGCTTTTTATATGCTAGACTATTTTAATGATAGTTTTGTGAATATATCTTCAGCTATTCCTTTTCAAGAAAAATGAGGAAAAAAAAATTCAATAATCTTGTGACATTAGAAATATGGTGGTTTGGTTTTTTTCCCAGTGATCCCACTGACTTCAGTTGATAATTTCTAATGAAATGCAAACATCTAATCCCCATGTTCAGTGTAAGAATTAAATATGAAGATGACATAAAAGCACTTAATTTAGATGCTGTTTAAGCTTCTCTTGTCTTTAATAGCAATAGAATCAGCACGTTTCCATTGGTGTGCAATGCTTTGTAGCCATTTTTTTAAACAACTGTAGGTTTTGGTGTTTGTAATCTTAAAATATTATTACATATATTTGCTGCTACCAGAAGTGCTGTGTTTCTGACAGTAACAGAAATCTGAAACATTTTAAGGTAAAACATTTCAGAGCTGTGGGAGGCTTTGGAAAAAACAACCAGATTTCTTTTTAGGCTTTGTAAACTTAAAAGTGGTTATATATGCAATATGCTTTGACAGGATATGTAATGTGCATGCGTTTCCTTAGTCAAAGACATTGTTAGTGGAGGGTGCTAGTTTCGTTTATATTGTAACTGCTAAATTATAAACCTAGGACACAATTCACATTAATTATGTCTCATTTCAAACTCTAGTTCGAGTATGACAGGATGACAATAACAAATGGAGTGTATGCTTTCTGCGTTAAATCTTTGTTGGATTCTGGCTGCACAGGGAACCTGGATATTAGTTGCTGAATCACACCTTTGTAGTGATAAAAGTGGATTCTGTACGTGTAGCTTTTTTAAACCTGAGAGTGACCTGCTCAATGAGAAGTAAACTGAAGGCCTGCCAGAAAATCCAGAAAGTCTGGGGAGTGGAAAAAAGGGGGAAATGTTGTCAAGAAGCAGGGTGGGTGGGATGGGGTGATTTCGGATTAATCTTTTTGGTGTTTTCTCTACTTATTACATTCAAGGCAGTATGTTACTAGACCTAGCAAGTGAGAAAATGATCTTCCCTTAGAAAAAAGGGCCACAATTACTGAATGTGGGTGAAAAGACAGTCATCAAATTAATCTAATTCTGCACAACACAGAGTTCATTCCCTTTCAATAGAATTCTGGAAACTGGCTGGATTTCAAGCTATGTTTTAATGCAACTTTTTGGCTGCCTGCCTCCTGGGAAAGTCAAGGGTCACCGCTCAATAAGTGAGTATAAACACAGTCAGTGCAGTAGACCTTCGTTTCAGTCATGCAGAACCAATTTTTAGTTTGATGGTATCACTGTTGCATAATTTTAATTGAAACCATTGTGAGAAACACTGATGTAAATCTCATCATTATTCTGTTTTTCCTGTAAACTTATGGTGCTGTCTGACTTTGATATTGCTGTGATCACCAGCACTAATATTCGAACACAGGTGTATCCCCAAGGTTGGGAACTGGGATAAGAATTACCTTTTGATGATTAAAGCCAGAGTACCAGAGAGTACCTGTGTATTCATTAGCCCATTTATTAATCAAATGTTTCTGCTGATGCTAGTTGTTGTAAAGATTTAATAGGTTTTACGTGGGTCTATGGCACAACCACAGCAGCCCTTAGTGTTCTTACTGAATCTAAATACTCATCCTGGCAAACAGACTTAATGTTTATTCCCTGGTGATGGCTTCCCCCTGCTCCCCAACAAAAACAAAGCAAACCTCTAGTATATGTTAAAAATTTCCCTCAAAATAGTATTTTTAAAATAGCAAGAACTTTCCTTACAAGTCTGGTTTTCTACCTTGTTACAGTTAACAGTTCCTGTTAATAAGTCTTCTCTAGAAGATAATTATATCTTTTATAAAGAGATTTTCTGCTGTAAGAAACCTGGAATTTCAGAAGCGATTTGAGAATAGAAATAGCTGAGTTTTAGGTTCAGGTTTGGGTCATCTTCCTTTTTAAACTGTTCTCACTGTGTCTGCTCGGGGCAGATCTGGTTATTCCCTTTACTTTTGAATACTTATATGGTAGTTAAAGGTTTTTGTCACCTCCTGCTTCCTTGTTACTTTATTTTTAATATAATTTAGGATACTAAAATCCACCTGCAGCTCTTCACCATCCTATTCACTTTAAATGGGTGACACCCCCTGTTGGAAAAGTAAATTTCTTTCTGTGTATGGAGTGTATTGGTAAATATTTGAATGTTCTCAATATTTAATCATTTAGATTTTTCAAAGGCACACAAAAAAAGCTGCCAATCCTTTTGTTTGTTTATAAGTAGTAGGCTCAGGTGGGGTGATTATATGTTGTGTCAGTAACAGCACGAAAGGAATGTTTGGGAAGACTCTGAAATGTAAATTTAGTGAACAGCCTACCAGGAGGGAACAAAGATGGGGATTATAGGAAAGAATTTGCAAGCAAAAACAGATTAGAGGGACTTTGTTTTTCTCATTAGTTTCTGTTCCTTCAGGAGATCAGCTACAAATCACCCAAAAAACTCAAGAGTCCACTTGCAGGCTCTGTGCACTTGAAACAGTGTTGGGCTTTTTTTCTCCCCACCCCTCCCTCCAATACCAGACTAATTGGAAAGAAAGGGTATCTCTGCTGATGGGTAGTTTAGATCTGCACGCTTTTATGCAACACTAACTTTTTAGTAGTCTTCCAATATTGTTATTGTTCCTCTATGGGGAAAACTTGGCCCAAATTCTGCTCTGGCCTGCGTGAGCTCAGATACTATCTGGGGAAGCATAGTTCTCTGAAATTTGTGTAGTAAATAGCTATGAAAAAACATACTGATGTGAATTTCGTGGATGGACTCAGTTTCTTCATAGCAAAGGCAGTGTCAGGACATGAATACCCTACAATGGTTGGAATCCTACTCTCCCTTCTACTTCTGGTTGCTGGGTGCCCCCAGACTGCAGAACACATTTACCTTCTGTGGTGTCTGTGGGTATGTAGTCTTAAATTGGACCAAGCTTTACTCTTGAAATTACCACTTTTTCCCCCCACTGAAGCCTTTTGGCAAAGATCCCCAACATTTGTAGGAAGTACTCAGTCTGTTTTCTAGGAAGTGTTGCAAGCAGCTTAGTTAACAGTGTGAGGAAGGAATTTTACTTCTAGTTTCAAGGAGTTGCAGATATCTTCTCTTCTTGGCACAGAAAACTCACCAGGCCTGATATCTCCTTTCCAGCTCAGCGTGATGATCAGGCAAAGCCCCATGTCGATCACTGAGGAACACCCAGTTACAGCACAAATTTCCTAATTCCATCAAAAGTAATTTATCCAATGGCTTGGCCAGCAGTGTAATTGCAGCTTGAGATTCACATTAGATAATCTGAGCAGACAGGTAGAACAAATTAGAGAAATAACATGGTGGAGTTGGGTAGGTTGACAGAGTGTAGCTTGCTGCTCCCTCCATTCCCCTCCGACACTGTGAACACCAGTCTGAATTTCTCTGGACCCTTTGAGCCTCATATTCTACTTTGCACTGTCACTGCTTTCACAGAATCACAGAATGTTAGGGGTTGGAAGGGACCTCGAAAGATCATCTAGTCCAACCCCCCCAACACCTTTTGTCAGGTGTTGCTTGGCAAGTAGCATTGGGACTCCTCAAAACCTAATCTGTAGGCAGGCAGGGGCTTCCAGTTTATTTCATTGGTGATTTTTTTTTTTTGTAAAATGACTGACTCTTCTTGCCTACTGGTGTCTGCTGGCGTGTGCCTTCCTCCTGCTCTGCCTCTCAGTTTCTGAGTCTGCGCTGACACTACAATGCTCCATCATCACAGAAATTGCAAATTCCTTGTTATGAGTTTACTATAGGGACTGCCGGAGTGAGAAGTTCCTTTTTGAAATTGTACATTGATAAATTTCATGTGGATTGTGTTCTGCAGCAATCCCTGTTCTAATTTTTTCTTTTAGCTCCAAATACAGTTTGTGTTGAGGAAGAAGGTCTGCCATTCTGTGCAACACAACACTTGCAAAATCTCTCATGTCTTATTGTACCAGGACATATGCAGGATACTCAAGTTTTGTTCACTAAAAAGCACTTATTTTGAGCAAGCTTTGAAATTTGTGAGACATAATTAACTTTTTTGGTTTCTGTGTTATCAAATTAGCACAGCTGAATTTACTGTAAATGCAAATGAAGTTCCTGTTGTAAGATATGTAGCAATTGAACTTAGTATTTCAATTCTCTGCTTTGTATTTGGCTATGTAACATAAGAGATAATGAATACATGATAGAATTGGATGGTTTGTCATAACCAGAAGTAATATAAAGGCCAACTGAAGTATTTGTTAGTGGGAAATCAAGTATTTCAATCTTTCCTTGAATGAAGAACACAGAACAGTGTTAACATCTTAAGGGACTATAGTTCAGCTTATAGAGGTCATCAGGCTCTCTACAATTTTTTTGCACAATCTATTGTCTATAGGTTACCTTGCTACTTTGTTTGCACTAAGTAAATTGACATTGGTAAATACATTATTCTTCTTGTTGGAGAAACACAACTTTGGCTTTTTTGCCTCCTTGTGCTTGAAATAAAATCCTTCTTTGTTCAAAATAGATAAGGTTGGTTCTCAAAAAAAAAAAAAATGCTATGAAGATACTAGCGGGTGAGGAAAAAGAGAGGAGAATCAACATGTCATGAGGTATTCAAAAACATTAACCATAGTTTGCCTTAAGCATTATAATTGTCATTCACATTCTTTTCTATTGAAAAGATTTTATTCTTCTATTGTATTGACTTTATGCCTGCAAATTATATTTGGCTGATAATATATGTGAATTCATGAAATCTGGAAGTAGGAGACATTTGCAGACAACATTCCCATGCAACGCTTCAATATTACATTTAAAAATAAAAACTAAAAATCAAATAATTTGCAGAATATGATAGTATTTACTTTGAGTATAAATTTGGTTAGTTGCACTTTCTTTGACCATTATATCCTAATTTTGTATCTAGATTGTTCATGATGTGATGTTTACCTGCTGTCATGTGGCGTGGAGTTTGTTAGAGAAGCCTAGGATCAGATCAGGACTTAGATGCAGAGCTCATAAATACAGCAATGTTATTTGGCTTTTAATTGTGTTGGGACTTACTGGAATTGCCACCCTAATCTATGCTGCTGCCGGAATGCCATCCGGCATTGAGCTTGCAAAGGCACCATCTTTGATGTGATGTCTGGAGTAGATCTCTGGCTTTAGTGACTTGATGTTTTTCTATGTATGAGTGCATTGTTATGGTTGTATTTGTAAACTCTTCGTGGGATTTCAGTTTATCCTGTGCTTCAGGATGGAGAAAAACTGGTGAACTTTTTCAAAAAAGCTTTTGCCATTTTGATGTATGGAACAACCCTCTTCTCTGCATGTTGGGATCTTTCAGAGTAAAACAGCATTATAATCAAAAGACCACAATCATCCCTCTAGCTCAAATGACAGGGGTTTAGGGATCTTAACATCTGTTGTCTAACTCTTCCCAGTAATTTTGGCATTGAGCATGGTTCTGTACTGAGCAGAAGCATAGTGCAAGACACGAATAATCTGTAATTGTAAGCCATCCAGAGGGCCTTGCATCTAACTAATGGCAGCGCTGTCAGGGACTTGCTATAGTCATTATTTTTTCCACTTATTCACAAAATAAATTGCCTTAGCTTCAATGCATCTGTGCTGGAAATGTCCACAGAACTTCCTCCAGTGTGGGCAGAACAACAAGCTCTGCATTTGCACCAAGGCAGCTGGTCCTCTAAATTTGCCTTTCATTGCAGTGCATTGAGGTTTGAAACGGAAAAAAAAAAAGTCTGCTCCTGACAGCAGGCGGGTGTATTCTCTGGTAATGGCTTGAAAAGTTCTGGAGTCTGTGGATGTGGCTGGACAGGGCGTGGGGATGTTTCTAAACAATTCTGCTAAAATCAGTGCTGCTGATGCACTTCAATATAATATAAATTGGGTCAATAACTACCACTCTAAAATCTCTCTCTGAAGGACTACGTTGTTTGGCTTATTTTTGTAGTAGGAAATATTATTTCTTCTCCCAAATTACTAGTCAGGTTGTTTCAAGGGTTGGCCAAATGTTGGGGAAAAAATAGTGTCTTCAAAGACATGATAGCGTAAATACCTGTTTCTGCTGAAAGTCAACGGATGTTTAACTCCTCCCCAATACCAGATGTTTTCGCAAATGCCTAACTGAAGTCAGAGGGGGACAAATTCAGCTTTGTTTCCAAGTGGCACATGTTCACAACATGTGAACACGTGAACTTGTGCAGAGAGCCCTCAAAGCCAATGACATCTGGCAAAACTGCTGCCGGAAAGCCAAGGGGGAATTGGTACAGAATTCAGCTGAGACTCCAGTGCTTCAAGTGATCCCAGCTGGGATGTGGGCATGATAGTAAAGGAATCATTTTCTGTCACTGGTCATTCATTCTGTGAATCGGCAAAATGCCTCAGTCCTTTTGCAAGCACTGAAAGTCACGATTGCAAATCTTTCCTGAAAAATAAGAGGAAGAAACTCCTCTTCTGGTTTTGAGCATATCTACATTTTATATGATGGTATTTTCAAATGCTTTATGTGTTTACTATATTGGCAATCTTTCATGTGTTACATGGTCAATCCCTGATGTCTGAACCCTATAATTAAGCATCTGTCAACCCTGTAACCATGTCATTGTCTCTGGGATGGCATTCGTTTCCATGTGTTTAAAATGTTTTATCTTTAAACTTCATTCTTCTAACTGTATAGTTCTGTTTCTCATGATGAAATTGCTATGTAATTATTTATAATAGTAGTATTCTACAATATTGTTTTGAAGCAAGCATAAATGCACAACAATTTTTAAAAAGAGTTTTTATAAAAATCCTCAGTAGATGTAGTCTAATAAATTAGATGGTGGATATCACGTTGATCTCTGTTCATTTGGTTGAAAATTGAGAGTCTGATTCTTGGTCAGTGGTGGGAATGCTGTAATACTAGCTAGTGCCAGAGAAAAGGAAAACTGTCGCCTTCTATGAGGGCGATTTGTCCAGTGTTGTTAATCATGTCAAGCTTCTCTGATTTATGTTTAGTGCAATGCTTTTTTGATGTAAAGCTTATTCTCTATTCAAAACCGCAATGGTTCAAGGGTGAGTGTTAAGTTCATAGATGGGTTTGAATGATTTACTCTTACTTTGCTACTATTGAATGGCTTGAAAGCTGGTACAAAAAATGCTTCTCTCCAGAAACTTGTTTTTAGTAACACATAGTCCACAAAGGTGTGGGGTGTGGTTTGGTTTATTTTATTCTTTAAATTGTATGAAACCAATGCCAAAATGAAATCCAATATTAAGTTTAAAATCCAGGTTAATGCTGAATAATGTCACTGTCAGATACTCACACTTGTGTCTGATTGTTTCTAGTAGAATTGAAATGAAAAGACATGGTTATGTGCTCTGCTGGATATACATCTGTATTTACAGTTGAGCATGCATTTCAGTACATGGATGAAGTCTGTGGAACTGACTGGTTTCCATGTTGCTCAGGGTGTCTAATTTTATTTTTTGTTACACGTAAGCAAAAAAAAAGTAAAGGATTTTTCCCTTTGGTTGTTTCGGTATACAGATGCTGTTTAAACTAATTGGATTTGGTTTTTGAATTCTAGATCTGTGCGAAGAAACAAGGGTTTAAAATGTATAACCCTGCTGGCTTCAAAGCATCAAAGAAAAACAGTATCACACGTGATTCCTTGGTACACTGCCCTACTTTAATGTACCATAGTTAGCTTTATTTTCTCCGCAACAGCTTTTTGGGCTGATGTGGGTAGAGAGCTGGTGAAACACGGTGGAGTATCAAGCCCGTCTCTGAGTACGGTGGCAGCTGCCTGAAAGTTGGTCGTGCGCGGGATCGCTGATGAGTCCTGGTGGCCCAGGCTGTGCCACGCACTGAGGTGATTTTCTCTTGACGCACCAGCTGGGGAATTATTCTATGGAGGTATTAACTCAGCGAAGAAAATTGACCTCCTGCTCTTTAGCAGGAATATCAAGTCACTGGATAATAGTATTGTGTGCTTCCACTAACAAGGAGGTTGATTTAAAGTCTTATCAGTTGATGTTCCCACATGGACCTATGCCAAGGAGCCTTCGCTGAGAAAACTACCGAGCTGAAATAGAAATAATACGCATGAAGAGGGAATAGCAGCTGTATAAAAATATTCATAGTGGTTGGTGTTTAAATAACACACTGCACCCTCTTTCAACGGATATGTATTGTGGGTAATAAAGTAAACACATTAGGTTAACTGTTGTAGATAGAGGTTATATGCCAGTGAAGCAAACCCTTCTGTCCTTCATATAACTTATTACATGGCAACGTCTCATGGATGCAATCTTGCTGCATTACTTCACATGGCACTATTCAGCCCTCAGGGGCAGAGATTCATCTTTGCAGTTAAAATGGAAGTAAAAAAGCCCCTGCGCACATGCGGTCCCTCTCGCAGGTCACTAGGCGGTTTGCGGCAGTGCTGTAATGATGGAAGCACAGCGGTTTGCTGGGCGAGTCCTTCAGAGGAGCCAGCCAGTGCAGCAGTTGCTGCATTTGTCAAAGACTTGTCTGTCCATAACGGCATCCCATATTTGAGATAGTGCATGGATCTCTGTTTATATTCAATGCCTTTTGGTGTATCAAAGGTTGTGCTGTTTTCTCAGCTGAGTACAGCAGCACAGGACACGGTGGATCAAGCCTCGCCTGCATGTACCAGCTTTGAAGAATCAGGCCCAACAGATTAACTGTGGCTACAGAAGTGTGAGTTTCTTCTTTCCTCTTAAGGTGACTTCTCACTTGCTTGGATAGATAGTGTCTATTCTGATGCCATACACTTTCTCAGCATGCTGGCTGGTTTCTGAATTTATTTGCTTAAAGTGTGTAATAATTTACTTCAAGCCAACAAATAGTTCAAAAAATAGGTTATTCTGTGTTAATGTTCAGTTTCAATTTTTCTGCTTCTCCTTAATCTCCCACTCCCCTTGTTCTCTCACTTTCATGTAGCTTTGTTATAGTTGCCTAAGTTTATAATGATCTAGTAATAGACATGTCGTAGATCTTCTCAAATATTTCCTAACACAGTTATGTCATTATTTCCCACTCTTTATTGTAGAGATAGCAGGGATAGACAGCAAGTAACTGTTTGTTGATGGCTCTCAGTCCTCTGTGTGCGTATTTGCAGAGAGTCATGGGTGGATGTCCAGATCCATATGGGTGTTCAAACCCCAGACAAGAACTGTTTTAATTGCTCACTCTCCTTCATTCATCTTCCTTAAGATACTGCTACAAAACCCCATTCCTCTGCTAATCTCCTTACACACTCTGTATTAGCTTTCATAACAGCTCCATAACTTTTACAAGAACTAACAGCTCATCAGACACTTGTAATCAAAGTGCTGATTCTTTCCAGTTGGCTACACAGTGCAGTCATACAGTGTTGAGTATTGTAAAGCTTCTAACAGGCTAATGGAAAAGGTAGCAGCAAGAAAACGCACCAAAAATGCACCAAGTGCAACAGAAGTACGCCTTAGTCCAGTGCTGTGAGGGGTAAAATACTGCACCTTTCATCTGATAATCTGGAATCCCATTATCACTGAGCTGTAAACTGAATTATTGGTGATGTACAGGCTGGATTATTCTGTCTACTTTTTGTACCGTATATTCAAAAGTTGACACTTAATTATGTTGTCCCACAGTAGATCAAGTTTTATAACAGCAACAAGAGATTAAAATGGTTTTATATTGAGGACATTCAGAGGATAAACAGCGCTGTATTATAAGAGGGAACGGAAGTCAGCTGTGTTGCCATCTGGGAGAAAAGCATTGAGTGCTATTAATATTTAAACCTTTTAGATGTTTGGGTGGTTTTTTTTTTTTTAGAGATGGTAGTGTTCCTAAAAAACTGATTATAACTAGTAAATTTTGGTGTCAAAGGATGCTGCAAATAGTATTACAGCAACAATTAACATGGGCAGAACTACAGTCTTATTTGCTTTTAAGTTCTCTTCTTCAAACACTAGTGCAGCGAGAATAACAGATCAGATTAGGTTGCGTGTGTGGCAATAAATCTACTGTGTTGCATAAACGCTCTCCATTTGACACAGAAGAGGACAGTGCAGACTCTCTCTTCTCTATCTCAGCAGAGCTTATCCATGTTTGTTTCAGCTAATCTTTTGATTCAATGTGGTAATCACTTAAATATCCTAATTGGCTAATTTTATTATTACATTCACTGCTAATGTGCTAATTGTTTTATTTCTGGAAAAGTTGTGAAAAATCGTACTCGATATTGATTTATTTATCTTCTGCTCCATTTGTTTTCATTAAAATATGGTTTGATTTAATTCTGTATTTCAGAAAATCATTATAATGCATAAGCATTTTAGTGAAGAAGGGTAGGGGCAGAGTGGAAAAGGGAGAGATGCCGTTATACAGGGGAGATATGAATACAAGGTAGAAATTTTATGTTTAAATTAATTTGTTGTGCTGCCAAAACATGTCTGGCAGCATTTCATTCATCTGGTTTCCTTGCAATAAAATGCAAAAATGAAAAGCCAATCAGTACAAACTCTCCAGGGTTTTACTGTCCTGGTTTCTGGTCAACAAGGCCCAGTTGCCTCTTTACTTTCTTGAAAGCATCATCCCTTTGAAAAGGCTCCTATAGCTGTGCCTAATTGCTGAGAGTGTCTTTCTGCACAGCCCTGAGCTATGGCAGGGAATTAGCTCCCCAGAGCCAAGATGCTTTCCTTTGGGGGAAAGCAGGAGAGGAACAGTTTCTCATCAGGATGATACCAAGTGAAGGTACAGAAACTTCTAAGTCCTATCTGGGAACAGCTCCCTCCATTACAGGCAGAAAATTCACGTTAACAGCACTGTTTCATCACTTTGTTTGCTGTCTTTTTGCGATGCTAATTATTGTGATGGCTGTGTTAGTTGCTCCATGGGCTGGTGCTGACACTATTGAGGGTCAAAAGCAAATAAATGCTAAGGATATGCTGCAGTTGTATTTTTGGCTGCTAGCTTATTCCCATTGAAGTTGCAGAAACTCTGCAGAGAAATAAGATAATGCTTATGCTTAAAAATGAGCCCATGCTGAATGTAGGTCTATACCATTTTCCACCTTTTTCATTTACTGGGTAAAAACTGGGAGTAAGACATAGTTTTGAGTCTCCTTAGTTGTAGGTGGTTCTGGAAACTTTTTCCAAACATTCAGCTTAACGTATTTGCAGAAGGAGCTTATGGATCTGATATCTCTGGAGATAGGTTTCTCTTGGTTCAGAGCTATGGAAAATGGCATCACTTTATTAGTGACTATCAATGTGGTTAACAGTTTGATCTTTACTCTTTCTGATGTGGGGGAGGAAAAAAAAGGGTGTTCTGACCTCTGATTTCTGTTATGTTTTATTGCAACAACCTAGACTCTACACACGCTTAATTTATAAGTAATCCAAATCTTTGGGTTTTGAACTTACCTTTTAGTTATGGAAACAAGGAAGGAATTTGAATTCACTGAAACCACAGAAACCATTAAAGAAACAAATAAAGCATTTGAAAAGGTCAGCTGTATAAAGGCTAGACTTGAATATCTGAATAGCACTGAACGCTCTTCTTTAAGTTACAAAAAAAAAAAAAAAAAAGCCTCCTTTAACAAGAAGTTACATTTGGCAATTTTATTACTTACCAGTCAAATTAGAAGTTTTTAAAGTGTGCTACCTGTTTTCTCATCATATAGCACAGCTGATGCATCCCCTTTATATGACCTTAGCAGTGCTTTATTGACTTTCTTGTGTGGACTTTCTGTGTCATCTCTGATGAATCTCTAAAAATCCTGAGACTTTTCGTGCTCTTTTTAAGGGGTGCTGGATTCATTCCTCCTCTCAGAAGTCCTTTTCAGCATTAAAATGTAGTGTTATGTTTTCCTAGAAATAAAGGAGTTTTTAGGTGAGTTGTTCTCAGGATAAATGCACTCTTGTGTCTTCACAAGTATGTCAAGCACACTCCTATGCATTGTTTCTCTTTATCATTGTGCTTTTAATGAAATATGTAGTTTCTGAATTCTCAGGTGAAAGGATTTGGGTGGGGCTGCAAAAAGATTCACTCTCAAGGCTATTGAATCTCTTTGCAAACCTTTCTGTGGCTTTTAGCAAGACCGGAAACCTGCAAAAAGGCTAGTGTTAGTTCAGAGACTCTCAGCTGAAGCTGGGTCCTAATAAGCCTTTCCTTAATTTTGCTGAACCTTCTACCTGTCCCCTTCCTTTTTATACTGAAGTATAACGAATCTTTGCTTCCATAGGAGCACTCCCCCAAATTTATTTCTACCCAGGGCTATATACTTTATGTGCATTATCTATTCCCAATATAAAGTTTCAACAGTCTGCACAACTTGTATCCACAGTAGTCATCTATCACTTGAAAGAAGGCTTTAATTAACGGAACCCTAATTTTAATGAGGTACTGAGCCATGATCTTGTAAATTCTGCGGCACAGAGAATCACTTAGTTCAGGTTCACTTGTAACAATCCTCAACAGCACGGTGCTTTTTATGACATTGTTTAACAGATTTTGATGTTAATCTAGGAGCCATTTTTGGAATAACCATGTTCTTTACCTTGTAAGCATATTTTGAATTAATTGTGTTACATTTTTCAAGCAATGATACTGTTGCTTGCCTTCTGAGCAAAAATTTCTAGTATATCTGAACTATTCACCTTGTGTCCACTCTGGGAGTCCAAGGGGATTCACCACTGTTAAATCCTTTCCAAAAGCATCTTTGCTGCGACACCTAGGCCAAACAAACACCATTATTTTCACAGACGCCGCTCATGTTTAACAACTGCAGCAAAGTAAACAGGTTATGCCACTTCCTCAACCTCCTCAACTTGCAACTGCAAGAATGAGTGTTGGGTACGAAGAAAGGGCAGTTCTCAGCGGCACGTTTAATGCCCTGGCTGAGAGGTGCTGGTTTAAACATGCTGTGCTTGACATACGACCAGAAGGTGGGAAGTGAGGCAGGAAGGGTTTGGTGCCAGCTTTTTTGTATCCTTGTGTCCGAGCCAGCTGGTCTCCAGTCCTAGTCTGATCACAAGTGACAGTGGCACGTTGAGCTGCTTTAACTTGTGACAAGCTCTCCCTGCTCCCGAGGGGCAATTCTGGCTGTGCTGGAGATGCTGTGGACAGAAAGACATATCCACGAGAGCCCGTTCCCTGAAAAATGCTGTGTGGGGCAAAGAGGATGGCTCTGCAGCAGTGTCTAAATGTTCCCTTTGTGGGAGGGATGGCCCTGGGGCAGCAGCGCCTGCTGCTTTCCCTGCTGTTTCCCAGACCCCTCACTACACAAGAGCACATAGGTGAATTTAAGAGTGAATCTGTATGTGACTTTTTTTTTTTCCCCCTTTTTTGAAGTACCATCACTTACAAGAAGCCATTCAGGTGGTTGTGTTATTTTAATGGGGCTGTTAGAAAGACAGGACTCCCCCACAGAACCAAGAACCAGAAATGTTGAAATAGTTCCCTGACAATGAAAAAAACATCATCATTCTGACAGATTCAAAGTACTAAATAGCCAATTGTTTATCCATAGCAAAATAGGAAACTCAGAAGGCTCAAAGCATGAGGCACGCTTTTTCAGATGATAATCACACAGTAATACAAATAATTTCTTATTTGATTGTGAATAATCTAAATGCCCCAGTATTTAATGTTCTTGAACTATTTTGGACCTGTAGTAGTATTTTTAAAAAACAAATACTCTGTTTTTAACAAATTGATATGTGATTTAATATCATACTGTCTTACCATTCATTTCCTTGAGCAGATAACATTATATTAATCTCTACAGTGCCAGAATTCACACTTGAACTATGGATTTTTGTTTGCATTCTTTAAAAAGTGCATTTCATAGCATTTGAATTCAGCATAATTGCTCTGAATTATCAACCTCTATTTCATATTATCAAGGAGCTACACTTCCAGAATTTAACTGGTGCTTTTGTTCAAATTATTAGTAAATTGTTTTGTACTAAGATCAGCAAATGATGAGAAGTAATTTTGACTGAAACTAAGTAATCTTCCTATTCAAGGGCCTTTAAAAGAAATCTTTAAATCAGCATTGATGTTCCTATTCAGACTCTTTATTTTAACTGATGATGCATTTTCATTGTCTTGTTGTACGACTCATGTTGTGATGAGCATATAGAATTAGACTTTCTAGTATCTGTGGTTTGTACCACAAATAAATGTAGTTCTACCTGAATTGTTCATCAGCTGGTAAATGAAAACATCAGCAATGGTTTCCATTATAGTCTCAAGCTCCAACAGTTTTGTTTGTCTTTTTTTTTTTTTTTTTTGGTGCTTTTTTTTTGGTTGGGTTTTTATTTTTTTAGAATTTAGTGGAAGTGAATGTGTGCTTACTTGGGCAATGCCATTTCAAGGGATGTTATTAGGAACTTCTTTTTGGAAGCATCAGTGTGTTCTTCTTGGACATGGACCACTGTTGAACACTTATAACTACTCAACTAGTTTTCACAATCTGTTGTCCTGTAAAGTAATAAATGGCCCACATTTTCTACACACTAATTAAAATTCCATTTCTCATGAATTCCTTAATCGAGAGCAAGTCATTATGTGCTTTGTTGATTCTTAAGTGCAAAGATAATTGCAATGGGCAGCATGAAAGTGGTTTGATTATTGCCTGTCGACTCTTGTGAATTCTAATAGTTCTAATTGCATAGCATCAATTCATCATCTCAGCATCACTTCTTTTTATGATTAGCTCTCTGAATTGTAATGTGCTCATAAAGAAGCGTAGTAGTATATCAGGGCTGACATGGTACCTGGCCTATTGTAATTTTCCTTCCTTACCTAATGTTACTATTGAAATTAGAAGTTTATTATAAGGTCCCCCTTTCCCGAAACTGGTTTAAAAATTTGTCTTCATGAAGAAAAGGATACTGTCTTCCTCTGAATTTGCATTTGTAATTTCTCTGCTAAATGATAGTCAGTCCTATTTTTCACTTTTCCAAATCGTTCCCATAAATCCTGACTGTAATGTGTGGGCTGCAAAACATCTATCAAAAGCTTTATGACAGGGTTCTTTGTTATTGCTGAACATTATTTGGATGATAAGGACTCTGTAATGAGGTGAAGTGCCCAAGAAAAACTTTATTGGTTGAGAAGCAGAAGAAAAGGAGCACTCAGATATATTAGAACTTCACTCCATGGGAAATCAGGAAGGGGGGTTGGTTTTGTAGGGTATCAGTTTAAAATAAGTTATCTTGAAAGTAGATGAAGATAGAGAAAACCACAATCTTGTAACTAAAGGTTACAAGGTTCTGGATTAATAATTTTTAATAGATCTTACTGCAAACATACAGGAAAATCCTAGCTTCTCTGAAAGATGAAGTTTGTACTAAGCCAAAGTATTACAAATATTTAAATTCGAAAACATTTAACACTGTCAGCACCAACATGCGCTAAATTACTTATTTCTGAAAAGTTTCCTCTTGAGCTTTCTTAAAAATTGAAAGATGCCTTTGCGCTTATGTGAAAGTTTTGCCTTTTTCTAAAACTTACTGAGCATAGCGAAATCATCACCCTAGATTCCTCATCCTTCACCTCTTCCATCTGCTGCTGCAGCACCAGCAGCATCTACAGACTTCTCAAAGCTCTAATAGCCGTTGCTGCAAAATGATCTTCTGAGTCATACCACAGCCCAGGCATGGTTGGGCACTTTACCATGGAAATGTCACTAATGAAGCAATTTGGTTTAGCTTTTTCCTATGCATTGCTTTCAGACATGGGAACTGCATTGAACACATTCCTGTGCATAAGGTCACAATGTTTACCATGACTAGTATCAAGCATTTGGCTTGACTTGAAAAAAAAAATGGCAGGGTTTCACAAAAGTGTGTGAAACCGTGTCTGTGTTCTGTTTTCTTTACTACTGTCTCGCCTAACGCGTTTTTGCTCACTTGACTGTATATTGCTCAGCTGGCGAAGTCAGCCAAATTGTTTGCTGCTTCATGTGCCCTGATTTCTGGCTTTTTGTAAACAATAAGAGCTGACATTATTCTTCAAGCAATTGCTTTCAGTGTGAAAATATCGGTATGTCTTTCCAACAACCCATGCAAGGGGAGACGGCACTGTGAAGTACAACTTTGCACACAGACGTCTAAAAATTCCACCTAATCCTCAGGCTGGCATTAAAGTGGATAATGTGAATTTGCAGACATTTCCTCTTTTCCTGGAGAAGTGATGCATTGAACTTGTGGGCACTGCAAGCAGCAAAATAACCATTTTGCTTCAATAACAAGTGCAAGAAAATTTACAAATATTTTTCTCTGTATGGTTTCCCAGAAATTGAGCAGCTCCCATCAGCAAGGCACAGCCTCACGTTTGAAAATGGCATGTTGTTCTGACACTTGTCACCCTTGCAAGCTTTGCCATTACCACATCAGGGTTTTTTTCAAAGGCATTACTGTGTTTACAAATTACTGCTATGATTTCTAGGCTCATGCTTTCTGGTTCCCAGTTCCTAAACCACAATAACCTGTTTAAGAGACTGGAGTTTGAAACTCCCCACTTGTGATTATCATTAAATGCTTGTGACAGGCTAACAGGACGCTACGATGTTACTTAGAGCGTAAGTTGACTGTGTTTACATCTGTGTTTCTTCTACAGCAAGGCTAAGCTTGAGACTGTCCTTCAGCAGCTCTCTTAAGTCATTACATGACTTTCTGGAAGGTTAAGTACGTTTTCTCGATTGAGCTGAACAAGGTATGACACCAGTGTTTCTCCAAGGGCTCTTCCTAGCGCCACTGGCATGGAGAATATTAGCAGTGCAATAAGCCTCTGCAAGTTGCTAACAGTTTGCTTTGCAAGGCATTTTTTCTTATCTTGACCAAAAAAAAAAAAAAGGTTTCCCTGCTTCTTATTTTGATACATTTGCTTCTGCTGCAAATTCAACTGTTTACAACTTCCACTGATGCAAAACACTCTCAAGATGTTTGTCAAAGCCAGTTTTTCGCTTGGATCCACACTAGCATTACATATTGTACAAAATATCATACCACAATTTTCGTTAAAATATCCTCGTTGGATGCATTTCATTTCTCTACTTAGTTTTTGTATCTGCCAGCACTCTGAGAATATATGCTGGAGACTCTTAGCTCCTCTCCACTGCAGTGGTGCTTACCCATGTCATTAGTGAGCTGAGCCGTGGCGTAAGCCGGCAGCTTCTGTACCACAGCAGGCCAGTAGCCTGGCCAAGCTGGCCACAGCCTGTGAGAGGGTGCTTATGCCTTAATGTGAAATACTGCTGAGTTAGATGTTGTGACATGAACGTGGTCCAGACAGCAAATGGAGTAAAGATTGGGTGGTGTTTGCTTGTCAGTGCTTTGTTTACATTTTGCTATTCCTCTCCTCTGGTGCATGTTTCTCTCTGAGCTGGAAGGAAGTAGAGATCAGAAGATTTCAATGCAATGTTTCTGTGGTATCTGTGAAAGCTCAGTTCTGTGGAGGTTTCTGAAAGAAAACTGATAAAAGCAGGGCCAGTGTTAGAGAGAGTTCACCATGTTCTGACGCAGCCATATCAGCCAGAACAACTGTCTCTTTTTCCCCTTGCCTGTCGCGAGGTGTATCCTGCTGCCCAGCCTGTGGATGTATGGACTGAAGTGCAAATTGTAAGCTTGTACTCAAATTTAAGGAGTCCCAAGGCTGAGCAAGACACAGCTGGAAAGTCGAGGACTGCATCCCCTTTGCAAAGGTAAAGGCTCTTTTTGGCTGAGTGCGTGCAGAACAGAGCGCTGTCAGGGCAACTGTACCTCGACTGTACCCTTGCTCACCTGGGCAAAGGATCTGCTCTCGGTCTCTATTCGAGCCTTATGTTTATTTCATTCTGCTAAAATAGTTGCTGGGTTTATTAATAATATAAATTAGCCTTTTGCTCATTTTGTTTGAAGTATTTGGAGAAGTAATAGCTGTTTATCAGTAAAGCATGCAGATAGCAGGGTTGAGGCACTGAAGTTCTCTAAATCTGTTATTTGTTCTTTAGTCTGTGTCTATGTTGTAGTATAGTCTGTGTAGATACATCTTTCCTTTTGCAGTGCGTTCCAAGTGCTAATGTTTTTCTTGTTGCCAGCTGATGAAACTACCTTTCAAACTAGAGAGATTTGTGGGGAAGAGACTGGGAGGAAACAGTCAAATGGATGGATCACAGATGATGGGCATGTACTGCATTCCCACAAGTTAGTATCTGGAATATGTTGATATCAGGAGGTCACTTCAGCATGTTTTCAGCCACCTAAAATTAAAATAAAATTGATGATAGAAAGTGAGATTCCTCTTCTAGGCATGAAGTCTTATGTTACGGTTCAAAGACCTGTCCAGTTATTTCGCTTATCACACTTACATGAAGTAATCAAAGTGTTGTTGCCAACTCGAAATCTAGTCAGCTTCTAAAAATGAGTTGAACTTATATTTGGGTCCTGTATATGTCCCTGTTTCCTTTGACCTGTGTTTGTTGAGTGAGTTTAGGAGAGAGGTGGCAATAGTAAATGTAATTTTTTGCTCTTTCCATTGTTTTGTGATGGGTTCATAGGTGTAGCAGGGGAAACCATTTCTAAAGGAACTGACTGTAGACAAAGGTCTGGGAAATGCAACTTGCTAAAAGTACAGAAGGGGAATACTTCAGGTGAAGTAAATCAGACTATCTGTATTTTTCTTGTTAAATTAAAAAAAATAAAGTAATAAAGATGAGATTTTTTCAATGATGCTGCTTAAAAGATGAAGCAATAAAGGTACATTCCTTCAACCTGGAGAAGGATCCAGTGTTTGGATGCCAGTATTTGCATCCTTGCTGTCTTTAAGCAATGGTCTCACTGATTTCGGTGGGACTGCTCCCAGGCTTGAAAGCAGTTTGCAAGCTCAAAACTGTAAACGCTGTATTTTTTGCTTATGGGGAAAATACAGTAGCCACTATATAAAATGCAATCCTGTAGCACGGCTTACTTGTCTCCTCATCTCTGTCTTTTTAAACTGGGAACATGTTTTTTAAAAAATATTTGGTGGTTTCAGCCTTCTTGTTTCTAACTTTCTCCTTCATCTACATCCACTCTGCTTTGAGGAGTGATAAATGGTACTAACAGCCTGCTCGAGGCTCTCCTGTCTGTATTCCAAGAGCAGTGAGTTTGTGGCAAGGGAAATACTAAACTGTCCTAGCATTGTTTGCTAGGTTTGCAGTGTTCAAACTTTAATCAGGCTGATTTAGCTGCCAGTGGTTTCTTTAGGAGATATGTGGAGAGCCTGTAATTTTGTCGTCTTTTTTTAAGACATGCAAAATTCTTACCAAAGCATCTCTTTTCTACTGTGAAGTTTATGTAGATAAGAGAACTGACACATGAAAAATATGTGTTCAATTTTTGGACGTGGAAAAAGTTATTTTATTCTCAAGAAAATGTGTAGAAAAAGGAAATGAGTGTGGTAACTTTTGTAATGTGCTGCCATCAAAGAATAGATGCACCACAGTGAAGCTATGGATATAATAAAATTTTCCTTGAAACTTTAAGTCATACTTTATTGCCTCTTTAAAGAAGCCCATAAAACTTCCTATTAAGGAAACAATTCTTTCAGTCTGATTTTTAAAAACCTGAAGTGGTTTTTTTACCTGAAGTGATCTGATTAAAAAATTTGTATCCCTTCACTAGGCAGATAAAAACGGTGCTGGCAGTTTGCTCTCATTTCACCTGAGGTTATTCTGCTGCTAATGTGTGATTAAGGGTTGTTTAGTTTGGCCTTCTGACAACTTTTTGCTATAATCACTGGTCCTTTCAAATGAAGATCAGTGTTTTGTAAGCTTTTATGCTGATATTTTTAAATCCCATGTGAAGGATAAATAATTTGAGTGTTTCAATAATTTCATGAAGGGAAAGAAAGCCTTGAAGTATTGGCACAATGAGCCCTGGTTCTGACACTTGCCCTGCAAACAATCTGGGGACCTGCTTGTATTCAAGACCTGGTTCAAGATTTCCCATGGCCATGGCAAACATTACATGTTGTGTTGTGAGTGTTTGGGGTTTTTTTGTTAGTCCTTTTGCTGTAGTTCTCTTGGGATGCCTTCCTTTGTTTCAGCATCCTTGCAACAATCTCAACTGAATCATAAAAGGTCATTTAATAAGAAATGTTAGTAATGTTATCAAAACAGAATATAAAGGGCTTTTGCAATAGCTTGTTGTTAAATTATTAGAGCACTCTGTAGAACTGTTTGGCACACAGAAGAAAATGGAAGAATTTCAGTTCTGAGTGTTAATCTTTTCTGGATAAAACAAGTCTGGAACTATGTTTTGTGATGAGGCTGGGGGGGGGGGGTGGTTTGGTTTTGTTTTGTTTTTATTTTGGGGTTTTATTGGTTGTTCCCCCCCACACCCCATAAAGGGCATATTGTACATTAACTGTGCAATGCACCAGCAGAGGTAACTAGATCAGCTTTAACAGAACTGAGTTGGACACTGAAAACAGCCCAAGTGTTTTAAGGGGTCTGTGCTTTGAGAAGCTGAAAGCATTAGCTCATTTCTGATTTCTGTGTCCCTGTAATGAATCCAATTCCAAAACTAGAACTGAAGTTAACTTAAACCCCATTTGCATATTTTAATGACTTGATTTGTGTTGCATGTTTTTTAGGGTAATATTTGCAAGCTTCTCTTTTGAATCAAGAATCCAGTGTGGTTAAATGTACCTTATGTGGCTAGTGTTGTATCCTTCATCATGCTGTGTATTTTGGTTCAAAATTTTTGTGGAATGGCAGACTGAAACTCTCTCTTACTTAGTGCTTTTAGAATAATCACTCTCAATTTAAGGCCAAACCAGTTTATTTTTGAGTGCTGAAAAGCTGCCTGACTGAATTATTAGATGAATTAAAACCAAACTAACTCCCAAACATCTTTTGCTGTTCAGTAGAGAAGTAAAGAGAGAATCTTTGTGGGTCATGCTTTCCTGCATGTAGCAAACATAAACCAAAAGACAGATTAAGGCATCTTTGTCTACAGCCTTGTCCACTTGTAAAGAATAATAGTCAGGGAAAGGTGGAGAGCATTACTTGGGTCAAGGGGGTCACTTGGTATGTGTTTCCCAAGCCACTCAATGAGAATGGTGCTTGGGCAAGCTCCTCTGCTGCTACAGCAAAATGAGGTTTGCTGTAGTGTGATGAGGGCAAAATCTGCTTGGGCAACATAATTTCATTTTGTTGGTTTTGTTTTCCTAGGTATATCAAGGTCTTTATTTGGGTGGATGATTTGTAGAGTGGAACAAGGATAACATTTGAGCATTTCTGCTGCAAATTCTTCAAGTTCAGATTAAAAAAGAAAACAGAAATAGCAAGTCACGGATGTCATAATTTCATGTTAAGTCATGTTTTCATTTAATGTTCATTTATATCACATCATGTTACGAATAACCGAAATAGAGCCGTTGCCTTTTAGCTTTACATGTAGGCAATTATTTCCATCAAAGTTGTGGGGCCGTCTGTCTAGTCACTGCTTTGATATCTGTCATCATAGTACTAAATTGCTTTGTAAAACCTATTACTTTGGGATATAGTATAGTGTCTCTTAATTGCACCACTTGCTTCTCCTGTCTGAACAGAACCTACTTTTGTTTCTGATGTTAATGGCGAGGCTCTGATGGCAGAGCGATGCTGTAAGTTCATTGACGGGAGGGGAGCTGCTCTGGAATTACGCAGGCGTACTTGGGCCTTGTATTTTAAGACTGGCACGAGTGCCAAAAAGGCTTGGGTTTTGACTTGTGTGACTTAATTCTCTGGCCGGCTGTTGAGGCAGTGGTATAACCGTTGTGAACAAGCTCTCTGTGTTCTTTAGCTTCCCACGGATGCCGAGCGATCGCTCTCTGCTAAATGCTGGCTATTGAGTGCAGACTTCTGTGGCTCCCCAAAGGATCTCTTGGCCTTGGCAAATCCTTCGCCTCTCCCTTTGGGAGTATTGTTTTCTGACTGTCTCTGCTGTCTCATACTTAAAATGTACACCTAACCCACAAAGAGGGATGCTGGTTAATCATTTACAATAAACGTATTCTTTACCTTTTTTTGGGCAGACAATGCTATTTAGGTGAAAAATGGCTTAAATATTTTACATGAATGACTTCTAGGTATCAGAGCTTTTGCAGCTAATGAAACATTTTTTTGGTTCACCCAAAACAGTTAATTAATCACTGAAGGCAGCTATAAGAGGTAGAAACTTCAGATTGAGTAGTATTTATTGCTTCAAGCCTAGAAAACTAAGAAATGTCTCTTTAACTTCTGATAAATGCAATATGTATCTATATAAAACAAATAAATACTACTGAACTGAGGAGCCCTGTCATATGTAGTCGTACGTATCATTGCATGATCTATAAACGATGTCATCTTGCATTTAAAATATTCAACACTGCTAATCTAGTTTTGGAGACACATATTAGTAAATAACTTAATTAGGCTGTGGTCCTGAGGGGGAATTCATTTAAGCTGAACTTAAATTAACAGTTGTTTATTGCATACTGAAAATGCACATTTTATGTGCAAGTGTATGTAACTAGAAATAGAAAATTAACAAGTCGGACAAATGGCGGGCAAATGTATACCAAAGCGTTAGGTTACATGAATTCGTTAGAAACAGGGATATTCAGTACGTACGAATATCTGGAGGTAATTCCATTTCCCACCAATTGAACCTCAGCTATCCCTTTTCAGCACCAATATGGTAGGTGTTTATTGTGTAAATCAACTGGTAAGATTTACAAATGGAGCCCTAAATGCTCTGAGTTTTTGTCATTTTTTTTTTTAATTCAGTGGCACACGCAGTGCGGTAGCTTCCTTCTTAAAATTCATACCATTCCTGCTGTGATGGACAGGGTACAGCTTCATTATGCAGTTCACTAGATGGGCCGATTATGGCTATGAATGCGTGAATGGTGTGAATGAGAAAAATGAGTAATTGATTCTAGCTGTGGTCGGCTGGTTCATTAGCGGTGTGAATACGCCACGCTCGCGTCTGTAAGGGGAGAAATGAGAGTAACTTATTTGTACTTTTCCAGTTGTTTGGAAAAACTCATAATGCTATTATTTTTGCCATCTGGTGTCACTTCTATGAGGAGCAAGGGAAGAGTAAATTACATGAAAAGTAAATCAATCCTTCAAGTTGGTTTTTGAAGCACAGTCACTTCTCGTCATTCTTTTGCAACTGAAAGTTGTGTTTTGTCTTTGCCCACGCCGCTCTGCCCTTTCTCCGCAGCAATGTAGATAAAAACCTTGTGTGACAAATAGCATGTTAAGATGTATGGACTGACTTCTTTACTAAAAAAGACCAGGGAAAAGAAGCCTCATTGGCCTTTTTACACATAGAGTTTGTGTCCTGTAGCAGATATAGTTTCATTTTTGACTACCCTACATGGGAGTTTGAGGGGAGAGTTACTGTCCTTTTAAAATGTTGATTAAATGCACAAATTATATTTGTTTTCACTGGGGGTTAAGTAGTGACAAGGATGTTTTAAATGCCCAAGCACCTGTTATACCTCCAGATTAGTTTGTGGTTTACACAAGATTCACTTGTCTGCTTTCATCATAGTGCACCAGGGAAAAAGAAGAAAAAACTGAATGAAAACAAACAGAGATGATGCAGAGGGTGCGTGCACACATATCAAATCAGGGTGTGATTGTCACAGGCCTTGCTTTGGCCACCAGAATTTCTAACCAAGTTGCCTGAAAGTCAGATAACCAAAAAGAAAGCAGCAGAATGTATAGACTCTTCTTGGATCAACCATGAATTGCAACACAAATCTTAAAAAAGCCAGTGTAAAAATAAAATGGAGCTTTGGCCCTAAAGGGGCTCCAAAACATGGTTGTACAGTGTAGTTCTGTGCTGATGCTTTCTTTCAACCTCCCCTACCTTCTCTTTGGAAGCATTTCTGTAGGAAAAAAATATCTCCTTCTCTTATAAATATCACTTTAAAACTAAGCAGCTTCATTAGCTTTAAAAGCAGTTTGATCCATTGCTGTGGCCCAAATCCCAGATGAGAATATACCTTCCTCTGGGTCTCTCCACATCGGTATACTGTTAAAAATGTGAGCAAACATCTCTGCTCTGTGCATGCAGGGAAAGTGATTTACGAACATGTGGATTGCAGCTTTCTTTTCAATGAACTTTCTTATCAATGTGGTTGGCTGGAAGACTGGCCATGGTAAATCAGAAGCTTCAAAGCAGTGCTGGGAGCTTCATTTGACATAAAAATTAAAATGCTACAAATGGAAAGTGTGGCATTCTCTGAGAGCTGACTGTTCCCAGTTTTACTGTTTACCTGGTTTTGAAGAACAAAAAACCACATTAGGGGGGACATTTTCAGGAAATGTTCATATCCCTTGCTCCTGTTTGACCTCATTAAGAAATGCTCAGACAGCAAAAGGATGCGGGAGCTCCAAGAGGGAACATGAGCTGTTTGCTAGCAGGGATCTCTACCAGGCTTTTCCAACCAAACTAAATCTTTTTGGAGTTTCTCTGCATTTCTCCCAGTTTAAAAATCTGTAAGTGATGAGGCCAATTCTGTTTCATGCTGTCAGGCCTCTGCATGCACAGTGTATCTTCAGCCTGTCGTCGTGCTCATCCCAATGGCTGGCACTCCCATCTGCGTTGCACTCTGCAGTTGGTTGGCCTTCTCCTGCGGTGAAACTCATCCCCGCGCATGTCCTGTGATGATCCTTTACTGTTGTTGAAGTCTGACCTGGAAGTAATGTTTCCTTCAGAAGGGCTGTGAGTTTCTCTAGGGTGGATGCTCATTCTAGCTGCTAGTAAACTGGTGTGGAAGTTGCTAAGTAGGGCTTGCACATCCATGTTTGTCCTCACCAGCGGTGCTAGAGCTTTGCATTTGGGGCTGGCTGCTGTAGTGGGTGGCCAGAGCAGCAGGGCAGGAGTTCTGCCCCTTAATTTTCTCATAGACAAATGCCTGTAGACCTCCCCCCTCCAGCACACCTGCCCTCCTCCATCCTCTAGCTCCGTGGCATACAAATTTCTCTGGCTCTGTGCAGCTGGGGGTGGGGGGGGAAATGTGTGAGCAGAAAGGAAACTTCATTGTGACAGACAAGCTGGAAGACTGACACATTCTTTGTAGATATATTAAAAATAAATGGCTCTGCTTCAGCCTGTGAAGTCTGATCCTCATATATTAACTGCAGGGGCTGGGACAAGGGGAAAGCTGTTTTATTTTCTGCTTTGTTTCCTTTAAGCCTGTATAAAAAGTTTTGCCTGCCAGCAAACCTCAACGTATTGTGGAATAGCTGGAGCAGAATAATGTCTAGTTTAGGCAATGTGTGGACACACTGATTTTATTGACAAGTACAACAGTAAAATTATTACTTCCCTGTTCATCTGCTGACCATGAAACACTGACATATTATTAATGTTGCTCTGCTAGTAAAATCTTACTGTATCATGTGTTTCAGGATAATAATATGCCTAAGAAAAGCAGTTTTTGCCAATGATATGCTGTAAACATTTCCAGTAGTTTTGGTATTTTATAAACCAATTCATAACCATCTTCTGTGTCCTGTCTAAAGAGACACCTGTGAGGGGCTTGTAAAAATTAAAACATAAAAGCTAGTAACTGCATTAAAGGTTACCTAGTTACTTGGTATCTGGTACAGCGATAGAGGGTTGCTAATGAAGCACCATGAAAATGCTAAATCAGGAAGTTCTGAAAAAAAAAAAACCCCACATTTCCCGTGTATTGAGCCGAGAATTTTTAAAATTAGTGTTTAATAAAGGTACGGAGTTAAACATTTAATCAGTGAAATGCATCTAGAAATTATACCAAGGGGAGTATTATACAGGAAGACCTAAGCAAGAATTTGGTACCTGAGATGTTCCTTAAAACTCCTTCTTGTTGTTAAGTAATAAATTAATAATTTCAGCCATTAAGCTTCAGCTTCTAAGCAGCTGCACCTTGAAATGCAAGTTAACTCAGCCTTAGCAGAAAAAGAGAAATCTTCTATAAGCGTCTGTCTTTTATTCATCTGTTACACTTCCTTTTTAAGTTGGTTTTATAGTCATTCCTTTATTTGCTTGTTGGCTGGTGGATGTTGTGCATCACAGTACCTCTGATCTTAGTGCCTGTAAATGTAAATGACCTTGATTGAGATCAGATTCGCTAGTGTATTCCTTCCCCCTTGGTCAGTAATTGCGGCTTGCCTCTTCCAAAAACAAAGAACAAGGAGGGGTGGGGAGGAAGTCAAGAGAAGCTTTTTCTTTCTCTGAAGTTGCCAACAGTGAAGTGCCAACACTTCCAAATAGAAACCTTCCTTGGAAAGTTTCAACCTGAAGGAAACTGCTGTAGTCCCTAACATTGTGATTCTGTAAAATGATGGTCTTTCCTAATGGAAGTACTCACATAACCTTATTTCTGCAAGCAGAAGCAAATTTTAAAGTAGCTATGCTATTTTTTTTTTTCTAGGTCATGATAGTTCTCAGTTTTATTGTAGTTGCTAAAAAAAAAAACTCCTCTCTGCTGGGTGAAACCATTCTGCTAGTTTCAGTCACCTGCTATCATCTGCTTGTCGTTGGACAAAGGCTCCACACCTACCTGATGGTTCAGCTGCCTGAATGCTGTAGGGAGGGTTTGCTGGAGTTGCTGTCTGGCAGCTGTGACATTCAACAGAAATGATCCAATCTGCCCATCCTTTTCCAACAACTGGAGAAAATTACTGTGATCAAAATGGAAAGATTTAGTTAACCTTTTATCTACTTCTCAGTAGGCTGGTTTTCTGTAGCAATTGGGAAGTGTAGCTCTTGTGGGTTTCGGTTTCCCATCACAGCCAATTCCTCTGTGTTTCTGGCTACTGGGATTCACTGACATGCTCTTATTTGCTGAGTTACCAATACTTTCTGGCTAAAGTAAAGAAAAATTTTGGAAATATTCAAAACATTATGCTTCAGCACATAAGTCACCTTTAAAGTGACAGAGACTAGGACTTTACAGATGATGTCTGGATTAAAAAAAAAAAAAAAAAGAAAAAAAAAAGAAAACAAAACCCCTACCGCATTGCATTTTCCATTTTCATTTATGCTGTGCTATAACTTGGAGGGAAATAATCAAAGACAGCTTGGACAAAGAAGAACAGTGTGAATTCTGTAGGATTTGTGAATAAATTAAAATATTCTGGAGTGTAACAGCAGCAGATGTTGCTTGGAAACCTGTCCCATATGGGACAGAAATCCCACCTAACCAATGGGACCAGTGGTGCTGCAGTTGGAGGTGTTGGCCTAATCCCTGTTTGTGGCAACATTGTCAAAAATACTGCTTCTGTTTATTGCTGCTGTATATTGTAGGGGATGATAAGGAAGGAGGAAAAAAAAAATAAGGGATGTACTTGCCACCATAACGCGTTCTGTTGTATTCACACGTGCTACAGGAGACTACAGGACAATGGTATTTGAAAAGTAAATGTGCTTCCTACTAGTCAAGTGTGGGGGGAAAAAATAAAATAAAAAATCATGATGCCTTTTAGTTTCTAGATTTCTTTTCAAGTTTGGGTTTTTTTTTTTTTAACTCCAGGCTTTTTACCTTGTTTTTTTTATAGAACTTTAGAGGCTTTGAATGATTGCAGCATCTGATTTTGATGCATCCAGAGGCATCATACTTAAGATATTCCTTGATGGTACTTTCTCTTTTTGTTCATTGTAAATTTCTTCAAACAGAGTGTTTTGTTTTGTTGCATGGTATCTCCATCTGGCCTGATGTGAGAGGAGAGCACATTCTTTGAATAACTAACATGTTCATAGGTCACAACTTTTCTTCCCTTAAAATGGTTGCTGAGAAAAGGCTTACTAGATAAAAAAAGATGACCTGTGTATTGCTATCAACGTGCTGAGGTTTTGTTTGGTGAACTTTCCCAGTGAGTATACCTTCAAGGGTTGGGAACAACTGTTTTGAAGTTGTAAATATTTACAGTTGTACAGCCCTGAAGATTTAGTGTTTATGAAAACATTTCATCTATCCTGCATGTGGATTGCAGCGCACGTATAACAAGCGTTTAATGCATCTTTCTCATCTTTTCCTTTAGTCCAAATACTTCAAAATTTAGCCTTTACTATTTTTCACAGATGTAGCTTTTAATTATCACAGATGTAGCTCATTACGTGATTTCCAGTTACAAACATTTTTTTACAATATTATTCCTACTTTTGTGTCTAGGTACAATACCAGAATGGATTGAATTGTGATATAGTAGTTCTGCAGAGTCATGACATAAGTAAAAAAACCCCAACATAGCATCCCTAATTTTTTTTTATCTTATTTTTTTATTTACTGCAGATGTGATCCATACTGTTGGGCCAATTGCAAGAGGCCATCTCACCGACACTCATAAAGAAAACTTGGCAAATTGCTATAAATCCTCTCTGAAACTGGCAAAAGAAAACAACATCAGATCAATTGTAAGTACTCTGTGAGAACATGTTATTTTTTCTAGTGTGGACCTTTGTTTCCCTACTGTAGCATAATTATAATGGTAGGCTTCCAGAAGGATTTCTTGCTGTATGTGATGTGAAAAGGCAAGAAATTAACTATTATTTGGCCAAAATAGTTGCTAAAGGAAAGGGATGTGCTTACTTTAGGAGTTAGGGAAAGTTTTCCTGGTAGTAGGGGTATAAACAACTGTCTCATTAAGAAAGGGAGGGAACTGTTCCCATGGCTCATTCTTATGTTGTATTATTTATTTAAAAAGACCTAAGAAGCCACTGGGCAGGAGGATAACTGCATGCAATATTGCCTCCTAAATAGCTGAGAAGTGATTGATTTGTTGCTTATTCTGATGGTTAATATTTCTTCCTAAAAATAAAGGTATTGGTCAAGTGACACTGTTTATAGCACCCTCTCCCCAAAATCAATCATAAAATAGCTTGTTATGTGATACTTTACTGAATTATAAAGCTTCTTTGATTGCTTGAAATACATGTTACACTTTTGTACCTCAAAAGGGCAGATTTTCAAAGTCTACGGAGAAAAGGAATTGTTCCTTCTCCAGCTCTGGAGCTTTGATTCTGCAGCTCGAACTGCTGCAGCTGATGTCTTTAGATATCCATAGGTTATATCCCTATATGTTTAACCAAGAAGGAAGTTATCACCTGGGCCTGACTTCACACCTTTTGGGTCATTTTGGCTGGTTGTGTGATAGCACGTGTTCAGCAACTTAGAACACACGTGCTTAGTCTAAAAAATGTTATCTGGACCAATGGTGTTATATTAGGGTGAAATATTGACTAAGGTAAAGCTATTAACATTGAAAAGTTGCAAATGAAAAATAAAGCTTTTTGAGGAGAGGAGGCGGAGAGGTGTAGGGCTTTTAGCCCAAGTTAGATGCCCTTCACAGTCAAACCTGATGAATATTGCTTATTTCTTTCTTGTTGGTGTAAACTGTGCTCTTCACACTTTTTCTGCTAATGAAATCCTCTCTGTACTTCTCCGAACAGTGTCCAGTGAGCCCTCTCTTTGCCATTATCCAGTCACGGAAAAAGAGAGGTGGTACCTAATTTAGTTGTTACTTGATTTTTTTTCTTTTTTATTTTAATGTTAGGCACGTAAATAGAACTGAAAGCAACCTTGGGGGGGGGGGGGCATGTTTTGAACTGCTCACTGGGATTGTTTAAACATACAAGGATGTTTCTGTCCTGCTGTGATTCTCAATGGAGCCAGTAAGATCTCTGTGCTGTTGCTCCTACATTCGTCCTTGTTCCTGCCTTTAGGCTCTGGGTGATTACATGCTGCTTCTGGGCCATTCAGGTTAGTGAGAATAAAGTTCCTAACATGAAGGGGGAGAAAAGGAAAAAAAATGATGAAATGGTGTAAAAGAAGAATATTGAAATAATAGGGGAAAAACTGCAGCAGGCATTGGTCAATGCTGGTAATAGTTGCATCTATAGGGATTCTGTAATTTTAGGACATTCTAGGTGGTGGCTTGATGTTTAACATGGGATGGTGAAGAGCGGCCATACTCACGGGTTTCATGAAAACTGGCCTGATGTTTCAGTAAGAAAAGATGACCATGGGAGAAATCATCCACAGATTATTTCCTTGCTGGTTAAGAGCTGTCAACTGTGCACTTGTTTGAGATAAAAAATACTCAACACTCAGACTTGCAGAACACAGCTGCACAAGCTGAATAGGAGCCAAGAGCCATTAATTGATACCAGCATTAAGAAGCTTAGCAAGCAATATGGATTTTAAAGTCCACCTGACGGATCATGGACTGTTCTCAAAAGCCCTAAGTTCTGTGATTTCAGTGATGCTTTGGGAAGTGAAGGCTACTTGAGTGTCTACCCTAATGAACAAATCAAGCCTGAGGCAAAGTAAAATGTATAATTAATTCAATTAAGGAGCAGTAGGTTACTGTGAGTCTGAAGAAAAGAATACAAAGTGCAAGTGTGTTTCACAAGATCCAGTACAGCAGATATAGAGGGAAAGGAAAGAAAATTAATCAAAAAATCTCCAGACTTCTGAGGCTTGCAGAGACTGTGTAGAGAGAACAGAAGTACTCAAATAGACAATATCTGAGTGCGGACTTGATTATGGCAACAGATGTATTTTTAATAGGGAGAAGACAAATGAAAATTGGAGGGGGGAGGCAGGGGGAAGGTTACCTGTGTAAGATAAGGAAGAGAAAATCAGCTGTAATGACTGATGGCATATTTTGATTGCTTCTTTAACAAGAAGGTGAAGTAAGTATGGGAAAGAGGAAAATGAGGCATTTAAAAATAGGTACTCAGTGAAAACAGGAAAAGCAGTATTCTAATGACATAAATAAATAGGTATTGATAATATCAAGTTGTAGTATACTAAAAGAATTAAGTAAACCAGAAAGCATCAGAGTACTATCAGTTGTACTGAGAAGGAAGCAGGAAGACATTAAAGGATTGCTACAACATGAATGTGTTACTTATCTTCAAAACAGAAAGGACAGCAAGTCTAGAAATTAGTACAAAAAGAGGAAAAAACCCTCCACAATTCAATTGTTTTGAACATGAGTTGTGTCATAGGGATTAGAATTGCGGGAGGCATTATGAATGAAGAGTAATGATGAATGGCAACGTATCAAGTTGGACAGAAGTGCGCAGGGTGACTCAGGGTGCACCACTAAATGCAGTTTAATTTAACATCTTTATTAATGATTTTTGAAGAGTACATAAACAGCTCATTAATTACATTTACGAATGATACTACATTAGGCAGTGTTGCAAACACTAGAAAAGGACAGAAATATATGACAATTGATTACAGAGCCTGCAAATAGAATCTCATCCAGCATCCACTACGGCACCAGAAGGGAGTTTTTGCCTCCACTTCAGTGGAAGATAGGTCAGAACCAGAGCTGACAGCTACAGTGTAACTCAGCATAGGAAAAGATGAAGTAGCATATGGTGGGGAAAAATAACCCAGTTCGCAAATAGTCAAAGGGAGAAGTGTGCTGGAAAACCAGCATAATGAGGAAATGGTCTTGAATAATAAGCCTCAAATTAGATATACTTATAGCAGTCATTTCTTTTGTTTCAGTATTATGTATTGTTGAGGTGCCTCCAGAGAAATGATGGATGCCATAGAGGTTGTAGTTTCTGTTCAAAATGGACTGGGGAGAACAGGAATAAGATTCAGAATAGATCAAAACTCGCTTATACGTATGTGTACGTAGATGTTTTACATACTGAGGAAGGGAAGCAGTGAACTCGAAATACTGTGTAAATTGTGAGATGCAGCTTTGTGGCAGGGGAGAGAAGAATGTCATTGTGTGTATGACAAAATGGCAATGAAATGGTGTAGCCGATATTATTTCGGGTTGAGTTAGCATCTGAGGTGTCCAGGCATGAATGAGAGCAACTCTGTGCTAACTCTTTGGGGAGCACTGAAATCCCATCTGAAAATGCTATAATCTGTGTGAAAAAAAAAAAAAAAAAAAAAAAAATTGCAATGGGTAAAACCAGAAATGAGATGAGGGAATATAATGAAATGCCAGTCAGCATGATTGCCAAGGTTCATAATTCACCAGCAGCCCAGCCATGGACAAGGATTTGCATATCTATTAAGGCAGAAAGAAGAGCCTCAGGAACAAATTTGATTGTCTGCAGGATTGTTCAGAGAAATCAAGCAGCCTCTGACGTTTGTCTCCCTCCACCCATTTTCTCAGACCTTTTATGTTCCGTATGAGGTTTCAGATGCCGTATCAGCTATTTTCATACAGGAGTGTGTCTCTCTGGTCATCTGTTCCATCTATCTTTTAGGTTGCTAAAGTAAAGTTTATGTTTGTGTTTGTACTTGTTATCTGGCATTCCCAAACACACGCATCGCTTTTTCCTCCGCACTTGTTTGCGTAGCTGTGCCCACTGTAGGACACTTGAGCTGCTCTCTGACTATTGGTGTGGTCATTGGTGCTGGGTGAACCTTTGAGTTGGATGAGTCTTATTTATACAATCCTCTGTCTGGTTAAGAGGATACTTGGGACATTGTTTATATAATCTCCACTTAACTTGGTACAGACCAATGGGAGAAAAAAAAATACTTAAGGTAACACAAGGAGTTTATTTTAGGAGTACATAGTTGGCATTTAAGCAAGTCAAGTTTCTTAAATGTTCAGAATAATTTCCCAATAATGGGTTTTTTTTTAAAAAAAAAAGTATTTTATTGTTGGTCTCTAACACACGAGTAGCGATTGGTATCCTGCATCAGTTAAACCTCTACTTCCTGAAACACTGGGAATACATTAGAGGCACCAAATCTTCACTGAAGGAAGAAATGGTAAAAATAGCCCAATAGAGGCTTTTTCTGTTTTCCTGTATTGGTTTTCTAAATGAGAGCCTTACGGGCCAATTAATTGTTAGGTTATCAGGCAGACTGGAGGAGTTGTAATCACTGTTTTGGGGGATTAAATTGGTCCCCCGTTTATGCATTGTTTGAAATTATTTACTTTCTACTCTGACTTTTTCTGAGGGCCTTCTGTCCTGCTTTTTGTTGCGTACACTACTTTGAAGCCATCTGTGACTTTTCTGAACATGAAGCACTTGCCTGCCACATACTTCATTCAGACTTTGCTTGTGGTTAAAAAATCTCAATCAATTGATGTCAGTCAAAGCCAGGATTGCAGTTAAACAGATGCTTTATGAACTACCCAGAAAATAAAAAAAGATGCTTTGCGTTGCTGTAGGATCCAAGTCGAAAGGGCTGTAGTGCGCTTACAGAGAAGGGAAGTTGGTGCTGATCCCTCACCCAGAAGGCAGGGCAGGCTTCCTCTGCTGTGGTTATGGAAATGGCGAAGTTTTATTTGGGGCTACAGCTCTGCTGTTGTTCAGCACTGCTTTCAGCACTGCAGTCTTCAGGATCGCTTCATGTTGGCAGGGGGTGAATTGTAAAGCTTTAACAAGAAGCATTTCTTTAGACCGCGCTCTCTGACCTCCACCTCTAGGGAGAATTATGGCTAGTGTGTGGGGGCTGGCGGAAATCCTCAAAGAATGCGGCTTTGAGAGTTGCAGAAGGAGGCTTGATTGTCACCAACAGATATATTAACAGGGTTAAATACAAAATACAGACATTTTTCTGTGAGTTCCCTAGAGTTAGGTAGGGAAGAGTTAATGCTCTTCTAGAGCCTTACTAGCTTAGTTTGCTGTTGTGTAACAAAACACACCAAAAATACCTGTCCGTCTTTCTGCCTGGGTGTTTGTGCTATGAATGCACAAGGCAGCCCTGCTCCAGGGAAAGCCTCTTAGCTGGACTTTACTTCTCAGCATAACCACCCTGCTCCTTCTGTCTAAAGTATATAAAGGTAAAAGGCCATCTGGAAATATCTTGGAAGAGGATCTATTCAAGGGCTGACTTGCTCATCTTCAGGTCGAGTGGAAAAGCTGTCAGCTGGTGGTGGGATGGCTAATGACCTGTAATGATGGGATATTTCTGGGAGAGTAGGTTGTCTCTTTTGACTCTGAATAAAGTGTGTTCCTCCTGTGCACGCAGCTTATGCTGCATTTTGGTTAGGGTTACTACGAAAGTATGCTAAATAAGATCGGGACATGCTTTTTGAAATCCACATTGTGCCTACATTTCTGGGGTCTTAAATCAGTGTACATAATGCATATTATTAGCAGTGCGTATGCAGTGTTTTTAGATTAAAGTATTATTTGAGGCTTTTTTAGATAAATATTCCTTTCATATAAATATTAGTGTAATCTACAGGGAATTTCAACTCATATCCTTTTTGTAGGTGTTTTTCACAAACAAGGGTCATTTACTTTAAATGTATTTGTTGTCTGGCTGTTGGCAAAGTTAATACCGATACTAAAATAACATGTTTGTACAGAAACACAACTTAATAATTATTCAGAGCAGCATATAGAAATACATCAAGAAAGGTACCTGCCACTTATCCGTTTGTAGCACTTAAGAAATAACCAAAGTGTCTTTTTAATTGTCTTAAATATTTGGCCCCACCTGTAATTTGGGATTTTAAAAATAGCCTTTGCAGCTATGCACTGATATTCTTGGTATTTGAATTCACCTTTAAAAAGAAGTTGTACTTCTGATAGGCTGCACTGTTTCTTTGAGCTTTGTTTGAGTAGACACATGTTTAGCCTCTATGATGTCTGAATCTTCAGTTGTAGCTCGTGGACTTAAATTTTTAATATCAATTTCAAGCCCAAAGAGTTCCCAGCTTCTCTTCCAAATTATAAAATTCATGAAAGAAGAATTTTACTTGAATTGTAGAAAGGCACTTAAGAGTGGTATAATGTATTGGTCTAAGAGATCGTTTTACAGTCTTGCCTTTAGCTGCCTTGTTCTCTCATGATGCAGTTATGTTGTAGGGGAAAGTAAAGCAAATTTTTTTTTTATTTTTAGGGAAACTTATTGCTTACTGATAACGTTGCCATGGCAATGAGTTATAAGTCTGAAATCCCTAAAGGTTGACTTTATTTTATCGTCTGATTTTCTGATGTAGATACATATCCATCAATCAGAAGAGTTGCTTTGGAAGGAAATTTCCGCAGCATCATAAATCCACTTAATTTGTTTCTTTGAGACACTTGTTTAACTTGTAAGCTATGATATGACTGATCTTAAATTTTCAAACTCAGTTTTCTCTCCAGCTGAGCCTTCCTCTTTTTTTTTTCTTATTAACTTTCTTCTCTCATATTTTCCAGATAATATCTTTAAAAATATAATCTACTACATTATGGTTTTAAGTTGCTTTTTACGTTGGCTTTTTACATCTCCATCAGATGAGGAGGTTGTGATCTTTCTTTTTGGTTACAGAAATTGCTATAGCTGGCCATGCTTTTGTTAACCCAAGGTGAACCTGCAGCTTTTTGTTGCATGAGCTCCCAACCATTTCTTGCAAAATGATCTTGGCAGATTGAATCGCAATCCTGTTTCTTCAATAAGGATTTCATTAAATGAGATGTATTCAGCAAGATAAGTGTAAATCATTACACCTAAACAGCAATGCTCATTCAACCAAGAAAGGTTGAGGAATGACTATAGCCCTAGGCAGAGGTTCCTTGGAGAATAAGCTGGAGCTTGTAGTGGATCATGTGCTGGAAGTGAGTTGACGACATCACCCTGTTGTGGGGAAAGCCAAGAAATGGGCAGCTGTAGAGTGACAGTTAAACAGGAAAGATCTGTGAAGTTACCTATTGCGCTACTTCAGTAGAGATAACTGGACTATAGTGTGGGAAACTGGAAGGTGATGTTTCAGCCAGGGATGGTAATGGAGTTAGAAACAGCACTAAGACTAGAGTGAAAGAAAAAGATTTTTTGCGTCCAGAGTATAGGACGTGTATAAAGTATATAAAGGTGAGGAGAGTAAGACGAGGAAAAAAAAAATGGATAAAGGCTATCAAACAGTAAAAGTTAATAAATTAGTGTCTTGTCTTGGGACAGGACAAGAAGTAGTAGTCTGAATTTATAGGAGTGGACTTTTAGGTTAGAGATTACGTGGAATTTCCTAGTTGGAAGGATGGTGAAGCATTGGGAAAATTGTTTAGGAAAGCTGTGGCTCACCAGTATCTGTACATGGTTTGTTGAAACCCAGGTTCTTAATGCATTGAGCGCTGCCAAAAGGTTGAGCCCCGGTAACAAAGCTGTTGCAACCTTGGGGAAATTGTCAGGTAGCCTGATCACTGTGGGAGCTGGCTGTACAGTGCAGGGGCAGACAGCTTGTTTTACATTGCAAACAGAATTCCTTTTAAAAAATTGGTTTTGTTTTGATCATACAGTTGCCCAATTACTTTTTTTCTTTTCCCCCCTCTTTGCCAATTTGTTGTTTCTGCCTTGCCAGTGTGTCACTGGGGATGCTTTTCCTGTTGAGGTAAATGGCTTTGATTTCTGTTGCTCCTGCTGTCTGGCTACCCTTCCTTCTCACCACGGAGGGTTTTGTACAGATGCTGAGAAGATAACCAGCATAGGGTGCGCATATAGCATGTGCAATAACATCCTGAGACTTGTGTACACTTCTGTGTCATTTTAATAATCCATTCACATTTTGTTTCTGCCACCGTATGGTTATACATTCAACATGTATTTCCTAGGAGGAAGCAGTTTTGTTTTAGTTGATGCTTGCAGCATATTACAGTGTTTGTTTCCTATGGCCAAGAGTGGCAGGAGCAGCTCAGAGGGGTACATTGATCAGTTGTTAATATGATTCATAGCAACGTACCACATAGAAATTATTTATTGTAACGGTGATGGTGGTGTGATCTGATGTGATTCTTCCTTTTTTAAGTATGATATGATGACTCATGGACAGGGATATCCCTCTTTTTTCCTCCCCTTCCCCCCATCCTAGGTGTTTGGAAGTGTTTTGAGTACAGGGACAGGTACAGCCCCAAAGTGAGCAAGTGCTTGAACTTCTACCAACAAACAGGTCTCAGGATGCTGTGGCTTAGCTACTGCACCAAGTGGCATTAACAGAGGACAAAAGCCACTATAGCCCTTCCACCCACCTGTTTCATCTTCTGCCTGACCACAAACAACTGTCTAGACAGTGTAAAGAACTAACAGTGGTGCTTTAATAAACAGATTGCATTACTAGGGAGTCTTAGTTCTCTGTTTCGTTGTTCTGTGATGTTACTGTTGTAGCTGTTCTGCACACAGTGATTTTGTGATGGGAAGGAGGCAGAAAGGTTAGTTATTTTTGTTGGCTTTAGTGAAACACTGACTATATGCTTAAAAAAAAAAAAACCACAACAAAACTGAACTGGTGGAATAAAAAGGAAATGGCTTGTTCAGGAATAATTTCTGCAATTTTGTGTATGTGGTGGGTTTAACGTGTGATAATTCGCCAATCGCCCTGTGAGAATCTTGTGCTCAAAAGGATGAAACTTTCTAGAAATACTGCCTGTTGGCTTGATAATTGGGGAGCTGTCTCATTAGGGAAGGACGAAGTACAAATCTGTCAGACAGTGGACCACAATGCTAGTTATATGAGACAGCTCATAAAAAATAGGGATTGCTGGGAAGTCTACGCCATCAAGTGCAGGGCAAGAGAATGTTTCATGTTTCTGTACAGAGGAAATTGTACTGGAAAAAAATCTTCATTTTGATTGAAAAAGAAAAAAAATATGAAAATAGAGGAATTTTTATTTGCATGCAAATCTTGGCTGTTTGGCATCAAGTGTATAAGACGCTTATGATTATTTGAATAGCAGGTTCTTGTGGTGGAAATTCATAGTGAAAGTTGATGGCATACACAAATTCCTAACAAAGCCCATAGAGCTAGTGGGCTGTGGCCACCAGGCTCTGTGAAAAGTCTTCATTGTCCTTCTACTTTACTTCCTTTCATTGAACTATTCCCTATGATCTTGTTTGCGGTTTGTAGGCTCTTTGGGAGGGCTGATGTTTGTTCTATAAGGACAGTCTGTGTGTGCTATGAAGGTGCAATCCCCGTTAGGACTTGTGGGATTAGCAGTAATAGCAGTAATGGAAAAGAATAGTTACAACAGGGTCTTTTTTTTTTTTTTTTTTTTTTAAACACAGACTGCAGTGACTCTCTCCATCACGAGAAGTGGAGTCAAATTCTGCTGAAATTAGAAATTGCTTATTCATGGGTTTTGATGCCGGAGGTACCTTCCGTGACACCTAGAAATGTATGAAGGGTTGTCTGGCAGACAGTGACTTGTCACTACCAGATTTTTTTCCTTGCAGTTTAATGGTGAGGAAAGGAACGCGTGATGCTGCATTTTAGCACTGCATGGTGCTTGCAAGGTTCCTGTCACTTGGTATTTTTCATCTGATAATTTTGAGACACTTCTGTATATCCCATTTATTTTTTTTAAACATTGCCTTAATTTATCTATGCTAACAACAAGCTATAGTATGAAATTTATATCTTTTTTTACTTTAAATCAGTCCATTTTTCAAATAGCAAATTCAAAAATTGATTATTTTGAACATTGTTTTTTATATTTACACAGCTAATATAAAGCAAAGAAATGAAAAATTAAAAGCATAAATTGTTCTGTGTATCAGTTGGGCATCGTAATACTTAACTAGCTTTAAAAAAAATAAATTTCATTACAGCATAGTATCTATTTAGGATCGGACTAAATATATTGGAAAGTAGTTCTGAAAAATAAACAGAAAGGGCATGCTTCCATGAGCCTCGTTTGCCAGCTTCTTAAATACGTTGTCGTCCCTGAATTGCTACTAGTCACTTGGAGCCTCATACGTTATACAGAAATGAGGTATTATGTCATAGCTACATATAAAGAAACAGCAATGATCAGCAGTTAGCTACAAAATGTATACCCTTACCTGGTTTTTTAGTATTGTTCTAGTATGATGATGTCATGTTATCTTTTAAGGCCTTTACAGTGTAAATCCACTATAAGTTGAATAATATAATTAAAGTAATATGACTGGTACTTCAGTGTTGTATTCTGATGTAATACTAATTTCTTTCATCTGAAAAACTGTTCTCACTAAATGTAAACTACATGCAGTCCATATTCAAGCAAACAGTTTAGCAGCATTATTTTTTCAAAGCTGACTTGCTTATCAACTCCTAGGGATGTCTGCCAGTTATGATTTAAGAGATTTGTTCATAGCACAGATGAAAACAAATAAAACAATTAGAGGTAGTAGTTTTGGTAAAGAAAACTATGATAAAAAAGATGTGTATTGTAGTATGACTTCCCATGGTTTGTCATAGAAGGACGTCACTGCAAGGGGAGAGAATTTTTTTACATTGGGACAATTCCAGGTAAATGAATTTTTAATTTTCTCATGTTATGCCTTTCTGAAAAGACAACTACCTAAGTTAAAGCTATAAGCTAAGAACACACATTTCTGTAGACTTCAGTTAGCTTGAGCATTTTACTTTGCTAGTGGTCTTGTTAAAAAATTATTACTTATTTTATCCAGGTTGGAATATAGAATATGTCACATTGCAAATATTTTCTTTTTCTAAGGAAATAAATCAGTGTATTGCTGGTTTTTATGAGTCCTAATACCTTTCTGAACTTTCTCTGACATATACTGGCTGGATTAAGTCTTTATGAATTAAATCTCGACCTGTGTCTGTTCCACACGACCATGCACTTCCAGAAGAGGAGCAGACATGAGAAAATGATTTTTGTTCACACCAAATTACATGGTTTGGACAGAAACCTCTGATAACGATCTCAATTCAGAAAACTTCAGTAGTGTTAGCGCAGACTTATCCTCTAAGAAGTCCTTCTTGAACAGCTGATCCTGACTCTGCACTTCCATAAACACAATGTGGTTCTTTCCCCTGCTTGTGTGAAAAGGAGAAGTGCAAGTGTCTCAGAGCCTATATGAAAGGTGAGAGACCATAACCCCAGCAAGTTTTTATATTTATTACCTGTTGGTATTTCTTGTTGTGGAACGCATCCCTCCCTGAGTCAAGCATAGACAGTCAGGCTTTGTGCAGGAAATTTTGCTAGCCTGGTAGTAATGGGATTAATCCTCCTAGTTTGTAAGCAGATCATGCAGTTTCACTGTGACCTCTCTGTGCTCTTTATTTTTGCCTTCCCTGGATTTGTCTCTGGCTGCCCTTGTAAATGTACTTCTTTGTGTTTTGGCATATTGTGTGGCCCCCTGCCCCGCCCCGGTCGCATCACTGGAGCTGAACATCGGAGTGTTTGCATGATATAGAAGGCTTTGTACCTGTTTGCCTCCTGCAGAAGGAGGAAATGTTGCCATTGATGATTCTGGATTACTAAAATGTTTTTGATATTGATCTCAAATCTCCTTCTTCTATTCAGTTCTCTATGTGCTTTCTAAGTCCTTGTGTGTCTTTTCCAACTGGATCATTGCAGATCAGAATTTTGTTTTTCAGAGCAAAATACGCAATGGTGCAAAGCATTTCTTCATACATCTGTTGCATGCAGGCATTCCTGTTTGTCCTTTTCTTATCTATTCTTCCATTCTCAAATACACCATGAGTAAGTTTGGTGACAAGGAGAAGCTCAAGACAAATGTAAGTCATCAAACTGTCATTTTTTCTTTCTTTCTGCTGAATTAATGTCTCCCTGGCATTCTAATTCCCCTGTTTATGTACCCTGATACCATATTTTCATTCTTTAGCAGAGAAACAGTGTTCTAAGCGTGCTAGTATTACAATCTTGACTTAAGTTCGTTGTTGTCTGTAGCTTTGTTCCTTTTAAGTGTTTACGTACTTCCCTTCTTTGATCCCTCAAAACGTGTTTTGTACTGTTCAAATTCCATTTATTTATCCATTTCCCTAACCTCTCTCTGTCTGCCTTATTATTCTGTATTCTCACGTGTCCTCGTTATTTCACCCCTTTTGAATCACCTGCAAAATTATTAAGGGTCTTTGACTGTCAGAGCTGCTGAGTTGTGTTGTATAGAAGCAAAGTTGTATCCAGAACTAACTGAAACAGCAGACACATAAAGATTCTCATTTGGTTATCTCACTAACACATCTTTTCTCCATTGCCCTGGCACGGATATGAGGAGTGTGGTATATAAGCTGAACTTTTGATGCAGTATTAATGTCTGCTACCTGTTTTAGGAAAGCAAGCAAGCCTGTAGCGCCATATCCAGGTATATTAGAAATAAAATTCAAAGATTTTGCTAAAAGATGGGGAAAAAAAAAAAAAGTTTCATTGGACTACCAACCATTTGGTGGTCCAAGAAACATATTGCTAAAAACCTGCAAGGTGGCGATGCTGTCTGACATTGGTTCATGCAAATAAGCTGCCATCTGAGAGGATGTATATCATCATATTTCATTTCAGGATTTCACCCCCAGAAGCTAATGATGTTAATGACAGCTAATTCTACTTAGGCCTGATGGTGGTGGTGACTACAGCTTGTAATCAGGCGTTAGAAACAACCCACTTGATAAATTCAAGGATGCTGAGCCAAATCACCTACTGCACTGTTGACTTTAATTAAAATTGCTAGTGATCGATGTTTTTAAAAGCAGGAACTGCTGGCATTCTTCATCACCATTTATTGTGCATCATTTCAGCGGTACATCTGCTTCCTTCATTTATAGTTTGGGGGGGATATTTTGCTGTTGTCATGATTTTGGCCTAAGTTGGATTTATTTTTTGGAAGGCCTAATCTAATGTCATCAACATCATCTGAAGGATTTCTGCAGGAACCAGAGACAATCAAAATAACTTATCCCATTCTGGCTTTATACTCATGAATCTCGACCAAAAAGAGCTCTGTCATAGCTGCACCACCTGTAGTCCCTGAACTGGGTAGCTTGGATGTGTTAGTACAGTTTATCATCATGCCTTTCCTTTGCAGTGCAGATGTACTTTAAGTAAATGAAACCATTTTTCTTTATTATCTCCCTGTTAAGAAAACCAGCCCTTGCATTTTCCCCAAGTGTAGGGCTTCTCTGAATAAATATGCAAAGTATCATTTCGCAAAATGACATTCTACTGAATCCCTTTGTACTTAGTCCTGCCAGAGGAGGGAGAGCTGAGATGGTTTATAAAACAAATGCGTGCACCTTGCAAATCTTTATGAGGTAGTTTGGGGAGAATAATGGAATGCCACATAAGTGTCAGGGAGATTTTGGTTAAGTGACAGGCTCCAGAAAAGGCTTTGGAGTATAAAATACAAAGTTAAATTCTCACTGGTACCTAAATAGCAGCCTGGACATAATAAAAGCGTTTCCAGCCAAATAAAATGTTAGATAGTTTGGGCTGAATTGTGAAAGGTTTTGTTAGTTAAAGATAACAATTGCCTTGTAATTCTGACTTGTGAATAGTACCTGTTTCAGTGGTTAAATCCAAAAAGGAGAATAGCAAATAGGCAAGAATACTGAGGCGCGAATGCAACATAAGTATAGGTCAGGAAGAGCTTGAAAAATCCTACCCAAGGCAGACTTGTGAATTGTATGAATGCTTGTGGAGAGGGCTAATTAGAAGCAGATGCTGAGTTCTTTGGAGTTACAGAGGGACTGGCAGCAGGCATGGGGAAGGCTGAAGTCAAACACTTCCTAGAAGCATGTGTATATAATACATCAGCCGTGTAACCATTCCATGTAAAGTTACAAATGTACAAGTGATGATGTTTAATTAAAGTATTCCTAGAAAGATTACTGAGTGCTTCCTATTTGTGCATACATTTTTCACCTTGGTGTGTACCAAGCATGACAGTACCAAGGTCAGCAGTGAAGTTTTCAATGAGATGTTTGCGTGTCTCATCTTAGTGTCTTCTGGTATGCAAAAGAGGTTGAATTTCATTAGAGAAATGGCAGCTGATAAAGATTAAGTGCTCCTCCAAAAATTAGTAAGCAGTAGTGGTACTGTTAATAGTCCTAAGATCTCTCCATCAGCAGGAAGAACTGATTTGTATTGACAAAAAACATTAACATGTTATGAATGCATGTCCGGACCTTTGCCTTAAAAAGGTCTCTGGAAACCCATCCCTCTAGACTGTAAGCTGTAATTTTTCTTTCTTCAAACAGCTCAGGAGATCTCTTTGTAAATCCTGTGGGTTCTGTGGATGTTAAGGAAAGCTGTGTCCTGAAAGACTTAGAATTAGAGTCAATGAGCTAAGTTCATGTCAAATGACAGCTCACTTGGAATAGGAATGGTTGTTTATCTGTAAAATTTCGGAAGGCGTGAAATCTCTTAAGTAAAGAGTGTGTGTCCAATGGGCCACTTTCCTATTTTTCCCAAGGTTTTTCTAGCATGTTTCTAGTGTGTTTATTAATATCTTCCAGAATACATTGTTCTGACATTTTATAATGAAAAATAAATAAATCAAACCCCTTTAATGCAGCAAGCTCTCTTAACGGTGAAGAGTAGGCTTGCAGCTATACCACTATCCTGTTCTGAGGTGTTGTCAGGAGAAATGAAACCTTTCAAGGGCTCTTGAACACAGTGGACTTGAGCAATTGCTGGGTACGCATCTGGAAATGTGGGGGGGGGTTTACAAAAAAAACCCAAAATATTAAATTGTTTGACTTTCAAATAGACTGATCGTAAGTGTGCTTTTCCCCAGCCATCGTGCATGAAAAATTTGGACTCAGCTGAGGCTATTGGAGTCAACTCTCGTGTTGTGTATCTGAAGTAAATCTTATACCCCAAATGACTTCAGTTGGCAGAATGACTGCAATCAATAAGTAATAACCAAATCTCAGACTGGAGAAGGGAAGGCTCTGTAAATGTTTTGGTACCTCATGTGTCACCACGTTGATGTCAGAAAACAGCACCAGGGGAAACGGATCAAAGTGGGGCAATATTCTGCAGCAGAAGAGTGTCAAAGCTTTAAGTTTTTGCAAAAATTTACATTATTTTCTATAAATTTTCATTTCTAATGTGACATGAATCATCGTGTACTTGGGGTTTCACTGCAGAAGTGCTCAGCTGGTGCTACAAGCCATTTAAATGTGCTTATTGCAGCTCATGGTCCCTGGCTTCCAATCAGTTCAATGTAACAAAAATGATTGAAGGCTTACAGAAAGTAATAATTTAAAGGACAAAAAATGCTGGTATACTTTGAAAGCTAATAGGCAACTTTTGCCTTAAGGAGTAGTGATGGACAAAGCCCCAGCAGCGGAAGAGTTGCAAATAACTGGATGTGTACTGAGGGCTACCCACAGGAGTAAGCCTGCCTCATTCAGTGTGATGCTCTCTCTGCAGGGGAATGTTTGACATGGGTAGATTCCAGATTCATAAACTGTAGCAGGTAATACAGTGTGAACAGAGACCAAGGCTGATCTTGTTCTTGTTTGCTTTATTTTGCTTTCCTTGGTTTTAACCTTTGTTCCTAGCAAAGTAGTATGAAAGCATATGTGTTCGGTTGACAGGCTAGCGTGTGAGAGCTTCATGGAGGAAGCTTTGTGTCCTGTTTTGATTGACCAAGAGAGGGTTAAAAACCTTGGCACCCTATGAACTTGGAGATATTCCTGTAGTAATGTCAAGCATGGAAAAAGACATGCTTAAGGGAGTAGGAAATTAAATCTAGAGGGGCTCTGATTATGGGATCACCGACATAAACAGAAAGGCTGACGAGTAATGCAATTTTACAAAAAATAAAAATTTAAGTTATCAGATTAGATAGGTGATCTGGTTGCAGAATGTAGTTTGAGTCACAGAACCTTGAAGCTGAAAGGAGGTAGAATGCATAGCAAGTGTTGGATTTTCACATTTTATTTTATTTTTTAAATTAATTCTAGGCCAAAGTAAAACAAAAGCTTGGATGTTTTGGGAGAAGCCTTAGGAGGTGACCCAAAGGTTGGAGCATCTATGAAGAAGGTCAGGATGAGCGGCTAGTGAAGAAAGAAGAAAAATGAAGGCTCTTTGAAAGGGAAGGGGGAAAAGACAATAAGGTTTTACCAAGTAAATATTTTCATGGTACTACTTGGAGGTTTGTTTTTCCCTTGGAAAAGCAGATAGGCAAGTGTGGACAGAGGCAGGCTGGAGGAGAAGATGGTTCCGTGCAAAGCAGTGGTAGGAGTGCCTTGGTGACTCCATAGAGGTCACATAGATACATATGTAAATATTTATGTGGAAAGTGAAGTTTACTCCTCTCTACGTGACACAGCTGTCATGAAGCAGGTATCTCTGAATCCTGATTACTCTCCTTCCACCTGTTACTTAACTGGTGTGGGCTGGAGGAGTGTGGAAGCCCACAGGGATGCATGTAAAAATAGTAGGGACTGTCAGTGGAAATCATAACCTGACTCATTAATGCAGCCTTCATAGCAGTGGGAAGAAAACTGTAACTTTTCCCTGGTACATTCAGAGTCAGTAATTAGCCAGTGACACTGTCAGTGTTGCACTAGTATTTTTATAGCGGCTACGGATGAGCTGTTCTTAGGTTACTTGTCGCTCCATTGTAGAAACTTGTGCTTTAGTCCATGCAGAGTTTTGAAATGAAGCAGATGGGAGAAAATCCTAGACTTCTCTGCAGCAGATGGATAGGAAAAGCCTGAGCTAACAGGCTGGAATATCGCAAGCATCAACTACTGCGTGTGCTGCTGAGCAGTGGGGCTCTTTCTTTGAATAAGAGTGATTCACCTCTTGGTGCTGCTCGTAGAAGCCTCAGTAGGACATCATGGGGATGTGCATCACCATCCTTGGCACTCGTAGGCTGCAAGTGCCGAGGAGCTCTTGATGCGCGGGCTGGCACGCGAAGCTCATTTCTTAGCCTGCTCTTGAGGCTGCTGGAGTGCTGGCTGCTATTTCACAGGGGAAAAATGGTTTCTACTTCCTTGCTCCCTCTTTTCTTATAGTTGACACAAGAGGTTGAAGGAGAGATTACAAACATGTTAAAGTGCATTACTGTAAGACACTTTAATGCATCTTTTGTGTTTTCCCAACAGATGCAGATTTCCACGCTGTTGTTGATTTTGTCATTATAGAGACAATGTTCAAAATAAGGATAGTTTTGAAAAGCCTTTTTACGATAATACTAAAGTTTGTAACGTGAGCACAGTAGCTTAGCCTGAAGTTTTTTTAATTAGGGGTGTTTTGGTTGGTTGGTTGGTTTTTTTTTACATTATTACCCAGATAAACAGAACAAATGGAGAAAGGCTAATTGACTTACTTTGCTCAGTTTATCGGAATGCTTCTGATAACATTTGACATTGTTTTATTAAACGTGATGGAGAAGGGAGAGTGGTGGAATGTTTTGTTCTTCCTGATGTGTTATTTTTGGTAAGTGTCTAGGGTGCATTTAGATAAACTACAGTGCTAAGTCTGAGCAAGACCTAAATATCTAGTGAATTACTCCTATTTGCATTGAGAAATTAACCATAATTAGCATTCAAGTTTTAATGGTATTGTATTTGTGAAGCTGATAAGGCCTCTGGGAGTGTGATTGCAAGAAACATCTATTGTTTACTATATGCAAATCTAGCCACTTAGCTTTAATTAGAGGTTGAAACCTGGAGCAATTATCAGCAGTTGCTTTAGTATTAATGAGCTTGACAGGGCTGTCCATCATGGTGTTTTATATGATTGAGAATTAGAATATTGAATCGCAGTTGGTTCACTGTTCAAAGAACTTGCAGCTTTCGTCAAGCAAAACCGTTTCATTTAGTATGCCATACATTTTGTTAGTTCCAGTCACTGGAAAGGCTGAAGTCCTTATAAATTTGAATAGCTGCTATTTTTTGCATGATGGTTTGAGAATATATGAGAAAATTTCTTTTAAAGCATATCTTGCCAATAAGTTTTTAAAGAATAAATGGTTCTAAGAGCAGTAGTATAGTTGCAATGTAAAATTTAGTTGCTTTATATCCAATACAGTTTACGACAGTTGATGAGTTTCCTCACAAAATTAGCTAATGTCTCTTATGTGATGCTGTGGATTCTTTCTTTCGCATTCTGGTTTTAGTAGAGGACAAGAGAGATGTAAAGAAAAGAGAGAAAAAGCTTATGATGCCTTGTCACTTAAATGTTTTTTATTTCACTCTCAGTGGAAGCACTAACCATTAGTGACTTCTGTTGCTGCTCTTTAATGTTTTCTTTTAAAAAAGAGTTTTTATGTCGAAGAAGTAAAAAGTTTCCTCAGAAGATCTATATAGAGGGAAAAAAATTAGAAAATGTCACTTGGATTTAGTACTTTTGGTAAACACATTTTCTGGTTTTGGACTATTCCTTTGTGAAACAATTCTCCTTTCTACAAGCCTTCAAGCAATTAGAATAGATAGTTTATGAACATATATATAGAAAAATTACACGTAATAGATGTTTTTATTTGTAATTTTTTATTGTAGTTTGATAGACAGCAAAATATAATTATGAACTTTGTTGTGCTCTTGCAGGTGAGGCTGAAATGAGACTGCCAATGGTGTTTTTAGCGTCTCTCGGTATTCCTTAGGATGTAAAAAGCTTTACTGTATTGAATGACAATGCAGTGCCATCTAAACTACTGACCACTGGGGCATGAAATGCCATTTTAGTCACGTGTGTATTTAAATACTAAAGATTGTAGTTTTTTCAACAGAGATGAGAGAAGGGAAGCATTTACAGGACATTATTTTATGAGGTGCTATTGAACAGCCCGAAGTTTGAAAGTGCAAGGCAGGGCAAGCTCTGGGAACAGCCTATGTCAGGGGAGGAAGCGACTTTTGGGGGGTCCTGCCCTGCCATCGGGATGTGCATTTGGTTTCTTTTGTGGGAGGGGGCTGTACCCTTACTGCAATGTGTGTTTTTCCTTCTGCTGTGGGTTCAGGTTGCCTCGTGTCCCCACGCTGCTCCAGACCAGCTGCCACTCACAAGATGAAGCCTGGTTACACACTCAGCATTGGAAGGATCATATTGAAAAAGAAAGCCTTGTTTTTCAGAGGGAAGGACAACTATAGAAAGTTTTAAAAGGCTAAATAACAATGCGTGTTCTAGATCAGTATCTTTGACAGCTAAATACTGTGGGGAAAATAACACACTGAATCTCGATTGCTTGTAATTCAAAGTAAGCCAGCCAGAGCTAGATGGAGCAGAATTATGAATCAGATATGGAGATGCTAGTACCATCTTATTCCTCCAGGAAAACACAGCTTCTAAGCATGTGCTTTTTGGTGAAACTATGCTTTTTAATTTATTTTCTGGGTGAGCAGAGTTGAGGTTAAGGGACTAATACTATAGGGAATCAATTGTTTCTATTATATTGATTTGTTATGCAGCCGTGCCGTGCAGGAAATGTACTATATGGCGATATGCTTAGCTATGTCATTTTTAGGAAAACGCTAGTTAGGGATCATCAAATAAGTAATCCAGCTGTCTGATTAGAAGCCATTAATTGCTGACTAGCTGTCAAATCATCACTCTTCCACTTCTGGCTTGTGAGTCACTGCTTAGATTGTCCATAGCGGGGCCAACTTGGGCGTAATCATATGTTAATAGTAATCTATAATTCACACAGTGTCTGGTAATTTGATTTAAGCAACAGACCACAAAGGCTACTAAAGGATAAAAGACAGCACATAAGTTACTCACCTTAATGAGACTTGTTTGAGCTGTGCTTTGCCAGTTTATTTTTAAACAGTGAAAATGGGATCCATTTTGCCCCCCTGCCCTCTGTCGTATGAGGAAATTCAAAAATTGCTGCATATTTCATTTCCTTATTGATAGTTCTCCTGCTCTTAACTTTATAATAATACTATATGCATTTTTCAGTGCCTAAATTACATACAGGATTCATTCTTCAAAGGTTTGTTTTTCCCATGTTTTTCAGCAAGGAAACTGTGATTTAGTCTTGCCCTAATTTACTCTGAAGGTTATATGTGGTTACAAGAAAAGGACAAACTGGGGTTTTGTTGTTGTTTTTAAATGCTGCTAAGCTTTTTAAGTATTCTTGGTGTGCAGACCATTTACCATTTATTATATATTAATATTTTTTGTATAGCAGAACTTGTGGTAATACATATTTAACGTTTGTTATCTGTATTTATGGCTCCTGTTAGTTATTGTATTTGTAAAGATAAAAGACCCATAAATACCAGTGAATCAAAACCATGTTAAGGTACAGTTACTCATCCAGTCAGGCAATGTTTCTGTTGTTTAGGGCTCTTGTTTATGTCCCATTACTCTTTTATATTTATAGCCGTTTGTCAACAACAGTTTTGTTAAAATTTTGCAAATAGGTGACACATTTCTTAAAGATGTCCAGCGGCAGTATTTTTTGTTGGTGTGTTGTTTCAATTTCATGTTTCACCCATTTTATTTGCACTTTTGAAGTCTTGGTGGCAGGAACCTGGAAGGGGGAGGCTTGGGAATTTTTTATTATATTTATTTTATTTTATTTGAAAATTGAAAGTAGGGTTAACATTAACATTTCTCTTAGGAAAGATTTTGCCTTCTCTCTGATCAGATGTGAACCATATCAAACAATCATTGGTCTGAACATAATAAAGTTTGGAAGTAGGGATTGTATTTGCTAAGGTGCCATAGGCGTTTTAGAAGAGACGGTGTTATGTGTTCTAGATATAACTCTTTGGGTTTGCTTACATCAGATCTCTTTTGCACTCGCCTAAGTGGTAGCTCTGATAAGTTCCCCAGTAAACAACCCAAGGTCATTGCAATTCATTCTCACAAGTCACTTCTCACTGTGGAGCAATCACTTCAAGGCACACGTTTGGTATTTAGCAAAGAGCAAAAGAGAGATGGGACCGTGTGGCTGCTTTAGAGAGGCTTTGATCTTCTCTTGCCTAACAGCAGTGCACAATGGTAATTACAGTTCCTTTTAAAACGTATTAGAGAGGTAGGATAACAAGTGAAAAGGGACTTTTCAGTCATTTTCAGTGTCAATGAATGCGTTATTAACTCCCAGTGATTTTGCAGATGCTATTTCTGCCAGATGAGCAGGAATGAGTGGCGCTTGCCAGATCAGCTATTTAAGGAACTCTGTTTTCTGCACTCAGCAAGGGATGGTTCCAGTCAAGTCTAGTTGTAAATCCGAATCTGGGAGACGGGATGTCTGTTTGGACTGCCAAGATATTATGTTACCCTAGCTCTGATTCTTTTGTCTAGAACAACACCAAAAACCCTGCTAGAAAATTCCCTTTTTGATTAGTACAGCCTTGGCCGGCTGGCTTATTTCTGCATCATGGAAGGGCAATTAGCTTTGCAGATGGAGCTGGGCGAGGCAGTGAAACTGAGGAATGCTGCTAAAACACAGCCCCTTCCAAGACAAAGTGGACCACCCCATATGGCTATTGGAGCGCCAACACCCATGGAAGGAAGTTGCATGTTTTGTCTTTGTCCGACTGATGGGGTTGTGAAATTTGAATAAAGAGCTTGTACGTTACTGTGGCTCAGCATCAAAGTATTAAATATACCAATCACTGGGCAACTTTTTTTTTTTTTTTTTTTAAAAAAAAAAAAAAAAAAAAAGGAAAAATTTAGACTTTTCAAATTAAAAAAAAAAACTGGTAGTTTTAAAAATTATCCTAACCCATAGGTCTGCATTGGTTTTGCTGGAAATGATTTTGAGTTTTAGACCAATTCCATGTTTACTAAAGGCTATAATGAAGTTCCTGAGCTCATAAATAGTAGCATAGGTAAGTGATCAGTTTTAATAATTCATTGATAGTATATTGCTTACCAAGAAAACGTGTACATTTTGAAATCCGTTCAGCTGAAAGCTAATCAAGCATAGTCACACCTTTTGAATGACTAACTTCTGACTAGCAATTTTGCTTGATTTCTCATATGCTATGAGAAATGCAGTTTTGAGGTTTCACAGAAGAACTCTGCTGTTAAGGAATGTGAGAGGATTTCCGTGGTGTCTTTTTAGGTTTTTTTTTTTTCCTGGACAATATTGCAAGATTAAACCTGCCGTTCTCTATTTCATTCACTCTTGAAGTTGTAGCTCCTAATATGCTTTAGTTATCATTCTTTATATCTCTGTTTGGATGTGGTGAAGGAAAAAAATGACAGCCAGTCAAAATGTTCATGTGATGCTGCAAAGTGTTTGTTCTTATTACATTAGAAAGTTGAATCTCAGATTTGTAATTTGAAATTTGTGCACCATAAAATTGGAAGCAAGCAAAGAATTTCTCGGGCAAACAAATAACACAACAGCACCTGTAGCAACATGATGACTGCAAGCTGTTTCCCATGTTATCTTTAAAATGCTGATTTTTAGAGATCCAGCAAAACCTCAGTTCCCAAGAGATTTTTTTTTTTTTTATCAGATCACTTGTTTATGTGAACGTTCCTAACAGACTTCCTTGGTCCCTAAACATTTTCTTGTACATCCTGATGTAAAATTTGTTGGGGACAGGTAAATGTAAGGAAAATTCATTTAATATTTCAATTAAGTCAAATAATTGCTCTCATAATTTTTTTCAAAGTCAAAATAATACTAAAGGTATAGAACAGATGTCTTCTGAAAAGAAATCTTTGTTTGATTAAATTTCTCTTATGAAGATAGCGCTCCTTCTTAGGATTCACTTGCGAAACTATTTCTACTGAAAGATGACAATCAAAAACATTTTCACAAGTCTTAGAGTTGGACTTCATGCTCTTTTCTTGAGCAGTAAGGAATTTATATGGAGCTAAAATCCTTCCTTCTCAATTTTTTAAATTATCTTTTCCCAGATACCTTTTTCTTCAATTTAGAGTACCACTTGTAATGTTGTTATTTTTCTTTATTTCTTTTTTTGCTCCTCAGTGTATCTAAGGTCTAGAATCCACAGAAGTGATCCAAGTCTAGAATCCACAAGTGATCCACAGTAGAGTGGCTACAGTAAGGAAAAAAATTAGGTTTACAGCTACTGCAACAAGAGTTCAACACGTTTGATGTGTAATTAGCTTTTGGTTTGAGTTGGTAGCAAAAACATTTACAGGGAAGTGTACATGTTCTCACTGCAGTTGTCTTGAACGCCTAATGTCAGAATTGAAGCCATTAAGCTGGTAGTGACATACTGTTGTCAGTTGTGCACTGTGGAGTGTGTTATTTTACTACAGATTTAGTTGCTTGTCCTCTGTAACAGTTTTGGATGTTTTGAATTTTTCTACAGATAGAAGAGCACCCCACCTTCTGTTTTCTCTGTAGGAAGTTCATGAGCTATTCCTTTGGGCTGGCCACAGTGTTGGTGCTCAGAAACAGTGATGTTGTGTGCTTCTTGACTTGTAGGAGTGAAATTTTGCAATCCGTATTTGGATCAGGAGACTGGCACTAAAATACTACATGTTCTCCTGGAGATGTTCTTGGGTATTGCATTATTGCGTACCATGTAGATGGATGAATTTTCTGAGGTGGATTGAAGTTGCCTGGTCCCTGTATGTCACTGCTGTTAACTAAACAAATGTCAGCTGGTGCAGAAGCCCGTCTCATTATAATGGGACTTTGCTGTTGACTTCAGTGGGATTTGATTTCAGTCCATATTAAGCTAAAAGTCCTTTTAAAGAGATTTGCAACTGTCGTCTTTATATATTCCTTTTTTTGGTCACAATTAGTAAGCATAGTGTCAGATGGGGTGTTGAGGCACCTTAAAACTTAACACGCTGTATTTTGCTTCCTTTAGACCTCCAGTGGCAATATACAACAATAAACCTTTCTAAATTTGTATCAGTTTTTGTTGAGCCATCTGGCTCATCCTGTACATAAAACATGTAACAATCAGCAAAGCATTTATAGCCTGTCTAGTGTTGATGCTATTAAATTGAAATTCTTGTCAATTTAATAATCTTCTAATTCATAGTCCCTTTAGCGAATTGCACCATTCTTGTAGCTGGAGCACCAGAAAGTTGTTGCTGAAACCAGAGATCTATCTAACTCTCGGTGTCTGCTTTCAGAGTGGCCAATTGCAAATACTCAGAGAAAAGTATGAGCAAAGGAGAAGCATGCAGCGATATGAATATTTTTGATCATTGTTTGCTTTTCTTAATCTCTGCTAAGCACTGAGCTGATGTTTTTGTAGAATTACATATAACTCCAAGCTCTTGTTTCTGAGTTCTAATAGCTAAATTACAGCTTATCATTGTGTAAGTGAAGTCAGGAATGTTTTTTCAATGCATGTTAATTTACATTTGTCAACATAGTATTTCATCTGCCATTTCATCACCTAAGCAGTCAATTATTGTGGCATCTTTTTGCAGCTGTTTGCAGTGGGATTTGTTTTTCAGCTGTCTTGAGTAGCTTTGCCCAGGCGCCGGCCCCTGCCAAAGGACAGGGCTGTTGGTGGGTGTATAGATGCTTCCTTGGTGGCTGCTGGCAGTCTGTGCTGAGCCTTAGAGGGATCAGCAAAGAAGAGCAAGGTGGTGGTGATGTGACTGTCCTGAGACATTAGTCTTAAGGGTTGTAACTCTTCAGAATATTTCAGTAAGGGCTGAATTGCATCTAGCACTGTTAGAAATGCTTTTGAGCTTTGGTTGAGCATACTTTGCTTTCTTTCATTTCTTGGCTTAAGTTTTTGAAATAGTTCATCAGACCTTTCTTATGGTGAGGTGGCTCGCTGGCTTTTCAGTCCTTATCATTTGACATGCCCATCTGAATTGGCTACTGGCTTAGTCTCATTTCACTTTTGTAGGAAAGATGTTTAGGATCAGAAACATTAGAGGGAATTAGGTTTTGTACAGGTCAAGGCTTCTGACAGGAGATGCTACTTTTGGCAGGTCATAGTCCAAATCTGCCAGATTTTATAATTTAACACTCTCCCAGAAGTCATACTCCCAATTGCCCTGCTGTTGGCTCTGAAAGATCAGCGTGCCTTTTCTGCTCTTCTTGGTGTTTGTGCTGTTATTGTTGTCCATGCTTTTTTCATAAATGATCCTTTCTCATTGGATTGTAAAAAAAAAAAAACAACAGTGTTTCTTGGCATATCCTTCTTCCATGGCACTGGCTAAAGGCATCTTTGGTGAGCCGCTTAGAGCTCAACAGGCTGCAAATTTTGGTAGCAGGAAACTAAACTAAACTGCTATCAGCTTTTTTTAATAGATGCCAGTGAGAGACATTGGAATGTTTGGCACTCAGTGGGGAGTGCGAATCAACAAGTGAGTGCTGGTGTGGAAAAAGGAGTTTTGCTTAACATTTACCTCTTTGTCTTTCATTAGTGTCTTAAGACCATTACTGTCAAAAGATTATTTTTCTCCTGAGAAGAAATGCCGCATATTTGTGGTGGTGTGTTCTTGGGAGAAAAAGTGGAACTACATGCCTTAGGCAGCATTGTTAATTTGGTTGGTGGGTTAGTAGGGTTTTTTGGGGGGGGGGAGTGATGGTACATGGGAGAAGTGATGGTACATGGGAGAAGTGTTGGTTTTGGGTGCTTCTTTTTGGTGTTTGGTTTTTTGATTAATTTTAAATATAACCTGTTAGATGGTCTAGATGTTTTGTGTAAATCTGCTACCCAGGTATGGCTGTATTTTGATCAACGTGTGTCTGGGGAGAAGGAGCACTTTTTTTACCTCCTTAGAGTAAATTCCTTTAGTCCAATGAGGATTATGAGGACTATTTGTATTTTTAATGATTTTATTGTGTGCCTTCCAAATAAACTTTCTCCTAAAGGAGTATTCGGGGGGCGGGGGGGGGGGGGGGGGGGCGGGGGGCGGGGGAGGGGGGCTAGGAAAGCATATCAATGGTGAAAGGATATAAAATACAAACCAGTAAGAAAGGATGTGACTGAGACATGTCTAACTGATGAGGTGTTGCTCTTAAGCCACTAACTTTAGATAAAAACAAAACAAAACAAAACAACTCTGTCTTCCCTCTTCCCAGGCTAAGTGATGCTTCAAAACAGTGTCAAAGTACCGTATGAGATTTTATATGTTTGTAAGTTGTTTAAATAAATGCAAAAAAAGGTTTGATAGAGGATTTATGTGGAAGAAAAAATTTAATGACTGCTTTATTCATTTAAGTGAGTACCATGGGACAGCTTATTTTCTCAATAATTATGACACTTTATTTTTTCTTACAATTTATCTTTGCCAGAGAACACAATTTAAATGTCAGTTTTAAATAATAGTTTTAATAATTTTCCTGGGTTTATTCCTGTTACTGGAAACTTTTAATAAAGATTGTTTAGTCATTAGCAGTTATATTTCATGATAATTAAATGCAAATTTCATAATCTTACAAGTTTTTAATTTGTCCTAGAATGATGTGAGAGAATTAGGAGGTTGGTGTAATGCTCATAGTCGAGGACACACTGTCTGTATCTTAGAAATCTTGCAAAACTGGTGATTGGGCAGCTTTCTAAGATGCATATAAATCCTTGCTCGCTGTTGAAAAGTGATAGACAGAAGGTTTTGAAGTAGAAACAGGTTGTGACGAAGCAGTTGGCAGGAATAGTGGATTTTGGAAGAAACATTAAAATCTCAGAATCTGATCTCGCAGGCAGGGAAAAGCTGTTCTTTATTTCTGAATGATTTTTGAAGGACCGCAGAAACATGCAGCAGTTTAACTGCCTTATTAATCACATTTTACTGCTGCTTTACCCATTGATACTGGAGTGGCCAGAGGTGCCTTGCTCTTTTTGCATTACAGGCTCCCGTTTTGCTGGACTTGGATGTTAACAGTTAGCATTTTGGTCCAGCTGAAAGCTTTGGGAGTTTTTCTGCATCGTGATTCCAGTGATGGATAAATTTGCAGTTCTGTGTTGAAAGATTTGGGAGGGGGTAGGTTTATGCATGCCTCATTATTTTTTTAAAAATCAACTGTTTCAAGTTCTAATTCAGTTTTTGAAAGGGGAAAAAAGGGTGATTGAAAATGTCAAGCTAGTCCATTGAGGTCTTTCACTGAAAAAATATGGAGAATTAAAGTGGTTGTCGAGCAGAGTAAGAAAGACATAATGAAAATGCTACACCGTGCAATTTCATGATGAGCATCGCAGAAAAAATAATCTTCTCTACTAATAATGAGAAAGCCCATATGGATGCATTTCTCTGTCTTGTTCAGATGTGAAGATGTGAGAGAGAAACAGTCAGCACTGTCCCATTTCTGTTCAGGGTTTATTGTTCCTTGCCATTTTGAGACAAATGTTGCAAACACATCGTCAGAGATTTCTGAGTCCTTAGCCTCCAAGAGAGATCCCGATCCCTGATTCATGCTCAGGGCTCCCAACTAGACTTCAAATCCGATGTACATGTTGTCTCTTATTTAATATTAAGAAAATTCAAGCTTTATTGAAACCATTGGCAAGAAGGAAGCTAAGTCACGTAAATTTATTTCTGAGCTTTCCTGTAGCAGCGAGTTCCACAGTCCGGTCTTGTTATTGATGGGTGTTTGTGGCAATATGAGAAAAAGGAAAATAAAGTTAGAATTTGCTTTTTCTGTATGTTAATCACCCTCTCTGTGCTTCAGTCTTCTTCCTTGTTGTGCGTCTTCCTTCCAACATATGAGTACACAGAATATTTAAATTGGCTTAAAAGTGAGCCAGCTGGGACACCAAAATCAGTACAGCAGTGCTGCATAGGCAGTGGCACAGGCTGATTTGCTTGGCTTCGTTGCATGTAACCCTGTGCAATGTAGATGCAGCGTGAGGTGAATGAATCCAATCTTTTCAGTCGCTTTTCATGAGGGCTTTTCTGGGCAGTTCAGGAGTCTTTGAACCCTCTCTAATTCTACAAAATACTTTTTGGTGGTACTTGGTGTGCTCATAACCTCTCAAGTCACCCATGCTGACACCTGTCTACTGCATGCCCCGTGTTTCCAGTATCTTGGGCTTTCCTTATGGCAGTGATCCTAGTTAACATTTTTGCAATATCAAAATACATAGGGACTGTTATGAAGTATTTGTTATCTTTAACACTGGGTTATTAATGTCAGTCCATGAACTTTAGTTGAATGCTTAATGTGGTCTCATATCCTCAGATAGTTTATTCCTCTACTTTCTCGCCCTTCCTTAAGGCTAAATGTGCTTTCTTTTGTATTCTGCTGTGTCCAAAGAATTTTTTGGAAAAGCTGATACTCTCCTATGCTCTGAGGTCAGTATGCGCTCACACATGGACAAAAATCTGCAGGGTAGGACTGGAAACAAAGGGAAGCTCTTGATCAAGTTAGGTTTTTTAAAGATTTATTTTTTAATTACAGAGGAGCCTTTGTCACGATTTGCAGCATTTCTATAATGGGAGTTTCCCAATGAGCAATAGGTGAAACTATGAGGACAGAATTGTCAAAGCAAAACTCTTCCAAAAATACCATCCCTCTTGGTTTGTACAGTGGTAGCAAATGTTGTTGAGCTTCATTTCCTCTAAAAATCATAGCACACATTAATTTTCTGTTTAGATGTATATTTAAATATACTTGAAATGTAATGGTCGTGTTTTGTACTGGGGGTAAAAGGTACAGCAAGAGTAAGCAAGTAGATGGTGCACCAACTTCCGTTTTTTACATGTAGGCATTACAAAATATTGAGTGTTACTCAGAAAATACCATGTTATTTTAGAGTTGTAATACTACAGTGAAATTATCAGAGAGCATTTTATTTGGAGCAGTGGAGAACACTTGTCTCAGAGTTATTTCAATATTCTAACTACTTTGGAAGTGAGGAGAATGAAGTTATTTAAAATGCTGTAAGGCATATCCCGTGACCAAACCTATTTTATAGATTTTTTTGTTCAGAACCTTTCAAAATGAAAGAACAATGTAAAATGTTAAAACATAGGTGTGAAGTACTGTTTGTTTGAAGTTGCAGAGTGTTCTGTATGAATAGATAGTTTGGAAGTATTACACTTTTAATTATGATTTGTGGGCACTTAACAATATGAGAAACATAAGAGTTGCATTGGCATGATGTTATTGATGATACCTGTTAGAATGAATAGATCATTCTCTTCATTAGTTATACCAACACTGCACCGCTTAAGGTGACAGAGTAGGACAGAATGAGTGGTTGCTGTAACACGGGAGGACTTCCAAAGAAGCTGCGGTAGTTCATAGGAATTGAAGAAGCAATTCTTTCTGGGAGTGGGCCAAACCACAAAAGTTTCTATGTGTGTTATGTCTTTTCACCTTTCTTTCTCCAACCTTTTTTAGGCCTGTTTTAGTATCGTTTGTTCCCTCTTAGCAGCTGATGATTATGGCTGGATTTGCCATGTAGACTAGCTATCCTGAAGCTGGGAGCCAGGAGGAAAACTCTGTCTCCCAGTTTCATTTTGGATATTCACAAAGGCAAATATCCTAGGCAATCTATAGGAAGAAAAACAGTGAGAGCTGAAAAAAACCTTCTTTATAAATACTGCATGATGTAAGTCCATGTTTTCTGTTCTGATGTCAGACATGAATGGGGCAAGAATAGCAGGAACCTGAGGGTGAGGTACTTGTGCATGTTTCCTTGTCATGCCCCAAACCCTTGCTCAAATTCTTGCCTGAACCAAATTAAGTGCTTAAAGGGTTGCAGTGCTTTTGGGAAGTGAGTGATGATTTAGATTCTTGGGGAAGCTCCCTCTTAACGTTTTGTATTCATTCGTTCATAAATAGAGTCTTAAATTCACAGTGGTTTGCTGTAGGCATAACTAGTAACTGTTCCACGGTGACACATTTGGATATGAACAAAGTCCTGTCACTGTTGTGTGCCTACTTTTCAGCACAGATGATGCACCTGGACATACAATGGGCAAATTCTTACTGGGCAGGTATGTTCAGTTTTCCTCTGTCTTTTGGAGGGGGTGAAGAAGAGGAAGAGAGGAAGCTCTTTCCTGTGTAATGCATACAAATACAAACATAGTAAGGAAAATAAAAGTGTTGGAGACTTAAAATTACGCATTATTCACCAGTAATCTAGAAAACATGAACATCTGCAGTGTGGAAGTTCCTCCTCTTGAAGGGCTAAAAAAATCCCCAGACAAATAAACAAAAACAAATAAACAAAACCCCCTCACCTCAAAGCCAGATTTCAGGTGGCATCAAGGCAAAATGCAGGTTTTTCAGGCCCGACCCACCATGTTTCTGGTGACATTTTTTTCCCTGTGTGAAGCTGGGCACTGCTTGATTTCCAGACCTCTTGCCTGCTTATAAGGAATAGAGAAAATGAGGTTAGAGGTATGAGGTAGCAAAAACTGCCTTTGGTTATCGTATCATGCCTACCTGTGTGGTGTACCACTCTCCTTGAGAAAAATCGCTCGATTTCCGCTGTCGCTGTTGTTCTTAAGAATTTTGTACATCCTCTATGAATAGTTTTGAAAAGCTTACTGAAATCAAAATACTGTTCACTGGCAAACTTAATTAGTTATCGCTGAAGGATACTTTCCTGAAAAATGTCATTTTTCAACTCCCAGCTGTTTTGGTACTGAAGAAGTTGAACAAAAGGGGGTTTTAATTATATTTTTATGAAAAATGTGTTTTGACTGTTCGTGCAAAAATGGTTGAATCAATTTCTTTAAAGCACCTAGAAAAATTCAGCTTAGGACGCAGCCTGATAGGTGGAAATTTCAGAATATATTGAAACTGAAACAGCCTTAAATAAAATGCCTTTTTTTAGACAGTCTTAAAGCTACTGCTTTGAATTCTTCTCCATCTATTATAAAAAGTATGAGAGAATTTCATGTAATAATCATCTGTAAAGATCCATTTAGCAAGAGCGTAGGTCTGTGAAGGGATTGTATTAAGCTAAATAACTTGCTGAATCAGGGACTCGAACGTTAAGTAAAACTAACTCTTTTAACTTAAATAAATGTGTAAAAAATGAACAAGATGATGTAGGGTAAACTTTTAAACTCAGATTGTTAATGCTTTTTGCCCTTTCCCCTTTCTGCCTGCTATGAAACTGCCAGAATCTTTTTGATACAGTAGTTCTGTGGACCATACAGATTCTACATGTTCTAATTGTCTAAATTTTTACGCCCATTTTTGTAGCTGATAGTTTCTTGCTGTTACCAATATACTTTATGTATCCTGTAATAAGGGAGTTTGACGTTATGAAGGCATCCTCTGTCTCAAAAGCTGAAACTTCATTGGTGCACATAGATTTTTACACCCTAATTCTCTTTAAACACTAGAAAAACAAAATACTCCCTCTTTGATTCCGGTCTGGAGGAGAGGTTCCCTGCTCCTGGGGTTTCTGTGTTTAGCGACAGGAGCCTACACCACTTATCCCGACCTTTAGAGATATACCCACTTCAGTGAGTAATTCAGCCTGTATCTGCTTTGCTGCTGCTGCCCAACACATGGTCAGAAAAGGACCTCCTGAGCAGTAGGTTATGGTGTTAACAACCTGTTGACATACATGAAGTAGGTTGAATCTCAGAAATATTTTCTTGGGGGATCTGTGGTCGCAGACAGGCAATTGCTTCGTCAGTTATGGTTGGACCATTTCTCTGTGGAACTGCAAGAATCTTTTCTTTAGGGGGAAAAAAAAGTAAGGCTGACATTCTGGTGCAGACACGTACTTCTAGGAGCAAGAGCTGCAGGCTCCAGCTCTGCTGCCTCGTGGATTATGATAACAGTACATGTATGAAATGCACCACACTTCTATCCGCGTAGTTTCAGTGCTGTATCATTACCTTGCTGTAGATGTTACTGTAGAGTCCATTTGAAATGAATGAGAGCTTGTTTAGTCAACCTGCGTGTTATTTGTATTTGTAGACTTGTCCTCGCAAAGGCCTATTTCTAAAACCTCAACAGAGGATACCAATTTTATGGACTGTCACTATCAAAAATGCATTGCAGCTCTTCAGAACAACATTACCTTGCTGATACTTCACTAAACCAGTCTCAGTATAACTTGCAGATGTCTTGGGGTTGACATTTAAGACAGTGACAGTCTTCCAGCCCATACTATTTAACATCTTTTCTGTTATACTTTAACTTTTTCCTGTTCTTATTTCTCTTTTCAACAACCTTCAACACTGTAACACCTGAGAGATTTAAAATACTATTTTTGTTACTCAAGTACAACCAGGCTGTCATAGCTCAGTAGTTGTCCCTTACTCTGGATTTGGTACTGAGATAGGATTTGCCTTAACAGCGTCAGACTTGATGTCCTTCCATCCCCAATGCTAACACTGTTGTGTCTGGTTGCTTCAGAGAGACAGTTCTAGTGTTGAGCTACTGAAAAGGAGGCAAAATCCTTTGCTAATGATTTGGGAGATCAAGTTGAGGATATTGATGCTTATTTACTTTTTATTCTTAAATTGAAGAGCAGGGGCATTTTCTTCTAACCTGACACTATTTAATGTACAGGTAACTGAGCAGCTGATCTCCGACAAACTCCTGCTAACAATTTGTCTAAGCGTCATTGCCATCTATTTCTAGCTCTAAGATTAGGATATAACTTCTTTTTTTCTCTAATTTTGAAGGTTGGTTAATTAAAATGCTTGGATAATGAAATGTTGTTAATAATTGAACTGCTCAAATGACCAGTTTTGGAAAGAATTTCTTGGTCTGTTTGGAATGAAACAAAAGTCTTTTTATGACCAAACAAACATTTTCCCCTGAACAAAGCAAGATGTGGGGACCCTGCTTCAGGCTAAGCAACAGCCTCAGAGATAGGTTAGTCTCCAGAGCTGTGTAAAATGCCTGCTTCCCTGGTGCTGCAGCTTTTCTCTAAACCTCAGGTGGTTTTGTCAGCCCTCTTCCTCAGCTTCTCCTGATACCCTGGTTTTACTTATTACAGATAATTAAATATTAATTTGGATGAATATTTGATATGGAAATGGAGAGAGAGACTAATGCTAAAGATTAGGGATTTTTTTTCATCATGTGGGAGACCAGGTTCCATGTAACAGTCTGTCCAGTCTAGTCGGAGCAAACAAATATCAAGTCATCTATATATACTGGAGCAGCTTCAATGGGACAGACTGAAAGAGAGACCCCGACTCCTCAGTATGCTAGGTAGGGAAGTGCTCTTGAAATATGTGGAAAAAGGAATTTAACTTCACTGCTTTCATCACCTTATACCGTAGGCGCTCGTCTGTCATACTGAAGGAATGTTTACGAAGAGAATATGCAAGAAATAGCTGTTGGTTCTCACCAGATTTTAGAAGACCCTTCCTTCATGTTGTTTGATTTGTGTATCTAAAGCTTCTAGTCAATCACAGCAGAAGGCTTTATTCTTTGTGTGACAGAAGAGGAAGAAATGCATATGAGTTAGAGATGTCAAAAAGGCCACCTCTCAAATCGGTCCCCTTCAATAAAGCACCTTACTGATCTGCTATATGCTGTCATTATGGCTGCATCTATGGCAGGAAAAAAAGTCTGTTTTTTGGCAGAGTTGGCTATAATATGATTGCTTGCTCTGTGACAGCTTCTCTCAGTCTTCTGAGTTCAATATAGTGTCAATCAAGTATGCATAATGTTTTTTGTTAGATGTTGAGTTGCTTTTTAATCTGGGCTTCATTGAAAACTATTGCATATTAATGGAACTGGTTTACTCTCTCACTTGGAAGTTAGTTTTAAGATGTTCAAATGGAGCATTCACTACCTCTGGTACTTGTTCAGAGTTTTCCTTTGGGGTGAAAAAATAAGCTTTCTAAGAAGAAAGAGTGTGTTTCATTTAGTGAATCGAATCAGTCTCTAAGGAATGTTAATGAGTCTAATTACTAAAAATTATGTGATGCTTGATTGTTTCAATAATTTGGGAGGAGCTGGTGTTTTATGTTGACTGCAGTAAGCACTTTTGATGACATTTAAGAAAACCTTTTCTTCAGGGAAAGAATGAATCCAATTTTCATTTATTCCTTCATTTGCTTTTGGTTCTGGGCAAATATTTTCAGATTATTGTCAGACAATTAAGGTAAGATTCTGTTTTGGTTTTCACAGAATATTAATTCCCTAAGATATTATTGTACACAAGTGAAGATTAGATAGGTTTGGGTAAAGGGCAGATGTCTTAGTGGTGTCTGCTTTTTTTTTTTAATGATATACCCTAGAACCTTTGTTCTGATCTTTTCAAATCACATGGAGAAAATATTGAATCTAGGTTAGAGACAGGCAAATAGTTATGACCTTCATTTGAGGCATTAAACCTTTGTTTTGGAACAAAGATTTTGTTAGGCTGAAGTGCTATAGTTCGAATTTAGAATGACAGTAGCACTGAGGTTGAGAATAAACTACAGCAAGTACATTAATTCCCTCTTCTTTTGACTTAATGCACATAATAGACACTCAAGATGGTGATTCACACGCTTTTTGGAGGAAATGGCTACTTTCAGGGTCTCAGCATTTGAGAAAAAAACATCATCGTTCTTCATTGTTGAATGTTTTAGAGCTGAGACGTGGCAGTTTTACTGGTTAATGTGATTTGCTGGAGGAGCTGCAAGCTACTGGCTGTGCCTCACCGACCGTTGGCTGGGAACCACTGACCCAGCACATGAGAAGCTTTGGGGATGGAGGGAGATCTTGCGTGATGTCCTTTAAAAATGAAGATGTAGCTGATACAGTGTATATTCAAGTGCTTCTCTCTGCCAATACCTTTGTCTCTTCATATCCGCAATTTCACTGGATTTCTTTGATCCACTTCTCAATTTGTGAAGTTGCTTACCATAACTCAGAGGTGGAATTAGTGATTATACTTTTTTTTCCCAGTTCTCTTTGTATTTCATGCCCAACAAAATAATGATTCCAATAGCTCAGAAATGTTTAACAGTTGCTTGCAGTTAACCTTTGACAAATGATATGTAACTTTATTTTTTTCTTCTCACTTGATTGTGCTTGGGCTGTTTCATTTGATGATGCTCCTCTTGCAGAGGCAACTTTACTGATGTGGCTGCACTTGTTTCTAAGGCCAAGCATCTTTGTCTTCGCTTACTGTATATCTTAGTTCTTACCTTAACACCATGAATCAGATGCATAATTGTATCTCATTACTTAAGTCACCATCTCTGTTAACTACAAAGGCTTTTTTTTGCCATGACAAGACCTTTTATTATTAGCCATTATCTAATAAGACAAATCTTGACCGAATAACCTGAAAAAGAGGTGAGCTAAAATTTGTGTAAGGAGTACTCATAAATTTAGCTGTGTTAATACTGCGGATGGTCGCGGATGCTATTTTAAGCAGAACATTGCAGAAGTAAAATTGGTTCCAAATCTTTCTCGTCCATTTTTAGAATTTCTCTGCCAAGGTTGCTGCAACTTTTATTCTGTTCCTTTTCACTTATGAAGCTCAATGTGGACCCAAGATTAGCAAAGGCTATGTTTTCTTTCCTTCTTTAGTCTTTTCAGGCTGAAAAGGATGTCTGTGTCCATACATCATTATCTGTGATATATGAATATGAATGTTATATATAACATGAATGAGATTGTACCTGACGGATTGTTGTGGGTTTTTTTTAAACACTGTTTTACTAATGTGCCATTCTGACAAATGAAAGGTAACTGCTGAAGTATTAAACCACTATTACATAAAAAAAAGAATATCCTAGTACTGTAACACAATGTCACATAAGGTAAGGAAGCGTTTTAGTGCATACTTGGGGCAAGTTTCTTACCTAATCCAGGTTTTTCGAGTTTACCTCCCTCTCCCTGTTTCAGGCAAAGGATGCATGTTGGCATTGTTCAGAAGCAAACAGAAATGGAATAAAACATTTGGAAGAAGCTTAGCAAGTTTGCTTGACTTGGATTCCTTTTTGTGAAACATTCAGGACAGGAAACATTGTCTGTCTTTATGTGTTTTTCATTTGCTATATAACATAACATGAGCAGATTCATTCTATGTGGCCAAAATATGTGAGTGATTGCAATATTACTTATGTAGAGAGAGAGCTTGGCACTGGCCAGTCAAAACTAAATATTTATACTCAATTCAGTTGAAGTAAATTTTTGTATTTCTTTCATATGGATTTTAAGCTATCTCCTCACTATGTACGATAGGATAGGCTGGGCTAGAAAAAGAAATACCTTTGGATTTCAAGACTTCTTTGGAAATGGCTGGTGAAGACATGCATATACTGTTCCTGTGCAGTTGTGGCAGTTCTAGCCACAACCTATCTACTTCTTCTCTAATTTTGGAGCTGGCTTTCTTAGTAAAGACTTCCTCCCGACTTTCAATAATGTCAGACTCCCATCAAGTGATGTCTAAGCCGTGTCTAAACAGTCTTGAAACACTTACCTTGGAGCTTTGCGCATGCTGTGCTACTTTTGGTCCAGTGCTGTTTGTTTGACTGTTTGTGGGGGTGGTGATGTTGAAATTAAAAATACTGGTACTTTTATGAATAGTGCCCTTTCCTTTGAAATAAGGTTAGTAGATGTACGTATCCTTTGTGCGTGAGAGAAGTGTTTATGGCAAATGCAGAAAAAAGGTGCTGGTGAAATTTTACCTTGCAGATGTCATAGCACCGTATCATTGTTTTCTGTTAGATTTAGCTGTGACTGTAGTAGTGACAATAAATTGCATTTACTTCATGTTTGGCATGTGTCTGTCCCCAAATGCTTCAGCCATATTTGATACAAGCACAATTAGTTAACTTTTGTATAAAACCGTCTTGGTCAAACTGTTGTAGACACTACAGATGTAGAGAAAGAAGCTTAAAAATACGAAATGATGTACCTGAAATGGGGGGAAAACATGCATGAGCATTATTGTGTGTTGCATGTTTTATTCTACTGTTAGTGGATGTTAATTTACCTTAGATCAGTATTAGAAAAAAATTTTAGTCAAGGGTCTGGTTGAAGGTTTTCAAGTATGTAAAATTCACTCAAGCCCATTGCAATTCCACTCTGACTTCATAACAAATGGATAAAGTAGTGCTCTGAGGTTACTGAAAATCTTTCTTTTAATATTTTTATGGTCAATGGGGAATATGGTGTTTTTCAGAAATTCCCTTATGGCTGTGAATGTAATGCTCTCTTAAATGTTGCAGCTGGACATCTGGTTCTGCAGTGGTTCTTGCAGGGCTGGGGTCATCTACATGCTCCATTGTATACTCTGTGGAGATCTAAAGATCTCTGCCCTTTCCTCAGCCTAACCTTAGGCTATGGAGTGAGAAAGATGGGAAGACAGCAGGGTGCATAACGGAGATAAATGGATTTGCTGAAATCACAAAATGGATTTCAGCAAATCCGAGTTTTAATCTGTGGTAGTGTGGGAAGGAAATCTATACTTCATTTTTGACTTGGTTGGTGGTTTGAGCTTTTTATTATCTAAGGGGGTGCTAGTTTCTTCCATTCCTGTTGTCAGGCTCACCTGTATGTCTGTGGTAAAGCTGCAATAAGTGAACTGCCCCACAGACACACAAGTATGAATGGGCTTGTATAGCACTCTATCTCAATGATAACTATGTGGTTTGTGTCTTAAAATCTATTACTATGCTAAATGAGCTTGAAGATCACAAGTCTGACCTCTGGATAAACTACCTCAAACACTTGTGTAGAATTGGTGGGTTTCTGTGTTCATTAGAGGCTTATGCTATGAGCCGTTACAAAAGTGAAATTATTTCTCCACTTTACAACAAATTTTCTACAGATCATTATTGAGGTCAATGGCTTGAAAGTTTGAAAAAGTATCTGCAGAGCTATTTGAACTATCTATCTCTCTAAGGGACAATTGAATTATTTTTAAAATATTTATATAACTGTCACGAATGAAAATGGAGGATTATAAAAGGGAATTCAATGACCAAACATGAAGTTGGGGAAAATAATATGTTTGTTGTTGAGATAGACATAACAAATAAGCAATAGTGAGTAAAAGGCTTGAATTCCCTTTGTTCAATACATTATAAGCGTAAGATTCATGATGTCATCCAGAAGCAGTTCTGGCACTTTTACTCAATCGATGAATATGCTACTGTCTGTTTGTGTGCTTGGACATGTCCAAGAGTTGAGTAAGTATTCAGAGTAAAATTGCTTTTCTCTGTGAGGCAATAGAAAATGGAGGTGATTTTTCATATTAGCACATTTGTATGCTCCCCTGATAATAATATGGGGGTTGGATATTACATAACATTCTGATTCCTTAGTGCTGTCTTGTCTTTCTTTTCTAAAACAAGGCTATTTGAGTTTTATTTTTTAAAGGGCAGGGGGCGGGGGGGAAAAAAATTGCCTCAGTGAAGCATAGTGCAACTGTTCTGACCTGGCACAGTAGCGTGGTTCATTAACAGAGGCTCAAAGTACTCCCATTTTGATAGCGGTTCTCGGTAATATATTGGAATCTGTAAAAGCAGATAGGATTTATTATTTAATAATATGACCTTATCCTTTCCAGTGACATATGAAAGATGTTTGACAAAGCCTTGCTCACTGTTGACTTTTTTTCTACATGCATAAAAAGCAAACTGAAGTTTTAACTGCATGGAGTAGTTTCTTGATATAAGGAATTGTTTTGTGGTTTTCCTGTGACTGGTGTTTTTCCCTATGGAATCTGCCTACATTTTGAATTGCAGTTAGTTATTAATGAGCCACATGCAGACTGAAATTAATATGATCTCTTGTAGACTACAGTGCAGTGATGTCCTGCTCTGTAATTTATGATTTTTTTTTACATAATCACAGCATAGCTGAGGTTGGACAGGGCCTTTGGAGATATTTTGTCCAGCCTCCCTGCTCAAAGCATGGCCACCTGGAGCAGGTTGCACAGGACCATGTCTGATTTGGGTTTGAATATCTTGAATGATGGAGACCCCACAAGCTTGCTGGGCAACCTGTTCTGGTGTTTGAAAAAACCTCAAAACCCAGGAGTTTATAAATAACTCTTCAAAGCTGTGTAACATCTCCACTGTGGTCATTTACTCTAAGCTATCTCCAACTGAAATCTGTGAAAAGCCTGCTGTCGGCTTAGGTGGGCACTTGGATTGGATCAGAAGTCTTGAGCCTGTGGAGGTAACTGAGTCACTGTAGTCTTTGGGGGGCATGAATCAGGATACCTACTTCAGCAAGGTGTCATTTAATTTAGAATGTTTTGGTTTTTTCACCTCCACTGATGTGGCTGATTCATTTTATTTGTCAAAATTGCATTGAAAGAAGAAATCATTGAAACAGTCCTTCCTGAGAAACTGTTGTTTCAGATGATCGACTCGTGTCTTGCTTTTCAAGTCTATGTCGGTGTGTTACAGATACTCCTTGGGACAGAACGATCAATCACAAGTTATTTGGCATGGAACGAGTTAACTGATTTCTGATGACAAGTTTATGAGGACCGCAGACTAACAAGAATCATTTCTGTTTATTACAATGAATCCTTGAGGTCATTCTCAGCATATCAAAGCAAAGATCTTAATTAGGATAAGTTCCAGGTCTTAAAGAAATTGATTGTGATAGCTTAGGAAATTGGAAAAGATCTGAAGAGTGTGCTGTTCTTAGCATTGTCAGTGCTGAAATTTTTGATTGAATTAGAAGAAGAATTTTAATGGCTTTTTGTGGGCAAAAGAGACAATTTTGTTATGCATTCATTAAAGAGTTATACTACTTTTTTTTTTTTTAATTTTATTTTAAAGGCTTAATCTGTTGAAGCCAGCCAGCAAAGTGCACGTTATTAAAATAACTCCTGCATTCCTCATTTGCATCAATCCAAGGCTTTCCAGTTACTGTGGAGCTAAAATCCACACATACATGGATTTTTATGTGTGGATAAATTTGTATTATATATAGATGGAAGCACATTTAATGTAGAATTATAATGAGACATGGAATACTCAGAAATAACCTAGTTTAAGGTTCTGCCTTACATTTGAAATTATCATGTATAATGATTTTTGTCAGTTTACTCCCATTTTGTTTAGCCTAAATTTGATCCTCAGAGAGGGGGAGAGAGGATCAAGCTACCAAAGTGATATGCAGTACTGCAGGTTTTCCAGAAACTTTAGGCTAGTTGTTAGTCTTTCACTACAAGAAACTAAATCTTCTTTTGATCAGAACAGAAAATTAGTTCAGTAATGTCAGCCTGAGCCCAAGCTGGCATTTGTTGATATTGCAGAACCACCACCTAGTTTGACACTTCTGGCTTGCCTGATTTGAGAGCAATTCAGAACTGAAGTAACGGGTGTACTTTAGATCAAGATTTATATGTACAAGCAAGGCTCTACAAAGAGTTCGCCCGTAGCTGCTGGCACTCTGCCTAGGGCTGTGTAGGAATTGCCCTTACAGATCAGAGCGGGAGTCCCTCTAACTCAAAGTTTGCTCTCTGACAGCTTTTTTGGAAGAGCAAGGAAAATAGCCTGTGGCACATGGTTAAGGGATATCCTGCCTGTTACCTGCTGTTAATCCCTTATTAGCAGAGGCTGGCTTCAACTCTCATGCAAGAAGACGTTGCATCTATTCTGGAATGCTTATAGTGCCAGGTATTTTGCTTTCGAATGTATTACTTAATATTTTTGTACAGTGTTTAGCTGTTATTTTCAATTTCATTCTCTTGCAGTTAGTTCCATAGTTACTTCTGCATTGCATAAAAACCAACCAAACAAGCACAGATTCCTTTTGCATTTTCACTATTTTTCGGTTTCGTTCACTGACACTTTGATCTCTGAGAAGGACTAGAAATTCCTAGTGCATATTCCTTATGTAATTTATTCTTATATCATCTTGCAGTTTGCATGCTTCCATCTTTCTCTATACCTGTGGTGTCGCAGTATAGTAATCAGAGAGTGATCATACCGCATTGGAGCAGTGAAAATGATTCCTGGTCTGGCATACAACTTATGTCACGTATGGAAGTCAAAAACAATAGCAGGAGTCACTTGCAGGTGGATCTCTAAGGCAAGAATCTGCTTGTGCTCTATTCGGTTCTATAAAAAGAGGCCATTCTGCCTATTCCCTGCATCATAGTTTGGTGTGTGTGCTGGTTTTGAGATGCAAAACATACAAACTCTTCCTGCCTAGTACCACTTCCCATGAACAGGTGTGGGACAACGGTATTACGTGTGCGTTTTCTAGTTGCAGATTAGATGTGTGCCTGGTATGTGGATTTTTCTTTTAAGTGGTATCTTTCTCATCAATTGCGTATTACAAATTATTACTATTGGCAAGAGAAAATAAAATTGGGGAGTGTAGAGTGTTTCTTTACTGTTAGGACAGTACAGTCAGTCAGTGGCTATAATTACTTTATTACATAAAGCACCTATATTGTCTAGCTTCACTGTTATTTTCTTATAGCTTAGTTTGATTTACGGTGCATATAGAGCCCTGTTGGAATGCTGCTATACATTAGTATGAACATGAATCTTTTCTTTTCTTTTTGAACTAGACATTCCTGCTTACGCCAGCTGGCCACTATTGAATTCTGCAATATCCTTTACATGTATTTTCCAAGAGACAGTGGCCAGCTCTGTTTTGTTCTTGTTAAAGGTGTTAAAATGATAAAGGAGCCTATTCTTGAGCTCTGCTGCCCTGGGTGCATCTTGGCGCATGATTGCGTAATGCTTCTCTGGGTGTTTCTTCTCCTCTATAAAAAATGGAGGGGAAATGATGGTATACTGAGCAGTTTGTTAAGGTTTTTTTGACAACTGTTTGTCCTGCCTGTGCTGACCATACAGTAAAGGTGAAAGGGTAACCTGGAAGACTTGAAAGCATTAAAAGTAATTGGAGAGGAAAAGCCTTTCACATTTGGAGCAGACGAGAAGGACAGAATTAACAGACACGTTTCCAGCTTCCTAATCAGCAGTAACAGCATGCTGCTGCTAAACCAGTTTCGTTCTTTATTATTTATGGCTTACAAGTTATTTTAAAAGACTTCATAATAATAATCCCGTTTCATTTCTGTCTTTTCTCTAACCGCTTTTCCTCCACCACTTCATATTCAGCTCCACCGTTTCAATTGCATGGCACACCGAGAGCTGCTGTTAGTTGCTGTTTTATGGTGGAACACATTTATGCTCAGTAGCAAAAGTACATTGTGTGTAGATCTTAGGTGATATATTTTGTCTTATTGGTTCTGAATATGTTGGTTTTAAGAATGAATGGAGAGCGAGCAAGCCGAATGCGGCATTAGGAGGATGTAGCAGCTCGGCCAGATCTATCACTGACTTTACTAAGTGACAGAGGCAACACTGAGGCAATCAGTGCAACTGTCTGCTGTGCCTGCCAAGTACCTACAAGTTATATTATGTGCCAAAAATACTTTCCACAGCTTGCCATGTATTTACTGCACTGACTTGAGTCAAATGCGGGTGCTGGAAGAAAATTTCAAGGAGTAAGAAAACCAGTTTGGTAGTTCAATGTGAAGCTACCACTCAGAAAGGGAACAAATTATATTGATGGGCCCTCTGTTTATAGTGATTTTGAGCCTTTACAAATATTAAACAGGAGAGTAACGGTTTTCTCGCTTGACCCTCTTCTGCTTCAGCATGAACTGGCTCTTTTCATACAGAGCATTTGGTCTCTTGTTGGCACTTCCTCACCATTTTAAGGAATTTTATATTTTCTTTTCTTATATTACTTTCCCCCTACTCCTTACAATTGATTTTGTTTGGCTGAAAATAATATTAAAAAAAGCTCTTACCCAGTCCTGTTGTTGCCTTTCCTAATGAAAATGATTGAAGAAGTACTTTTCATTTTTTGTTCCTGGGCACTTTCCCCAATGATTTATTACAGCCTGGGTTTAGTTTTGGCTGTAGTACAGAAAGAGCATTCTTCTGCGTTTTAAGATCTCCCTCACCTTCCTGGTTATGACAGTCTCCTATTTCCTCCCCATTCTGCTTGCCCTTTGAAAGTAGGGGGTGTTGCTTTCTCCAATATCACTACCTCAGCGATTTCTGGTAGGTTTGCTTGTTTTCTTCTGCCATGCCAGTGCTAGCCAAGAAATCAAAGTGTTTTCCGTTTTGCTAGCAACTGTCCTACTTCGTAGCTCTTGTCAGGGAGAAACTCATCCCAAATGTGACTATTTCTGGACCTGTAAACTTCCTTTCACAGGCTTTTTGCCAGAGGGGCCCAGCCTGACATCTGCATAGGGATACTCTTCATGTACTTGGTACCAGCAGTCCCCAGCCTAAGCCTGGCAGCTCATGGGGAGGCTGTGCCCAGGCTCTGGAGAGCCATGCACCATGTGCAGAGTGGCGGGCGCTCCAGGCTCTGCCTGTTTGTCCTCAATAAGAGGAACTGTGACAACTCCTGTGGGATCTGAGGTCTCTCCACCTGTCCCTGCTCCTAGATGTCTTTGCCATCCAGTATTTGTCGTGAAGACAAAATGAAGTTGATTTGATTGCAGGAAGAATTAAATACTTGGTAGAAGCTTGGAATTAAAGTTGCAAAGAGGACATTAAAGTGACGTGCTGTTGCTGTCAGCTCAGTAACTGGCAAGTCCCTTCCAGGCTCCCAAGGGCATCCTGCTGCTTTGCTGGCTGTGCCTGCATCCTGGCGCGTCGCCACTGCCAAACCGCGGGCTGCTGGACTTGCAGAGTTGCATCACTTGTGAGGGACCCCCAGCTGCCATCTAATCAAACCACCAGCTCAGAGCAGGTCCGGGTAAAGCAGGGAGTATAATTTAAGAAGAGACAGTTACATGAACAACCGATGAATATCACACCCTTGGCACCGCACAGGGATTAAAAATGACAGTTACCTGGAACAAATGATGGGGCTGGGAGAAGGGATTTTGACCTGCGTAACACTCCCTTTGTGCTGATCGCTTGTTCCACAGGACAACGTTGCAGAGCAGATGAGAAACAAATTGGTGGGGATGAGAGCTTGGGAGACTGTTAAGAGAACTCACTAAAGTGGAAAATTAAAAACCAACTCTTGTTTGTGTTTTGTGTATTACATACTGTGTGCTAAGGAAATGGAAGGGACAATACAAATAAAGTAAAAAACAAAGCAATGTCACATCCAACTCTTGAAAAGTCTGTGAGATTTTGCTTTTGGTGCTTGCAGGATTCACTTATGGCTTGTATTTCATTTGAATGATACCTTTATTTGCATTAAGCTTGACCACTTCCAACTTTCTCTTTCACTTATTGTTTCAATTTGCAGGATTTCATAAAATTGAAAAGGTACTGCTTAATCTCTGTGTCTACACATCATAGTCATATCCATGTCATAATGTCCGTGGCATATCATAACTGGAGATTGGTTTTGCTCCATTCCCAGGCATCTGCAGAGTGCACACTATACAATACCAACACTTTTGTAAAAAAAGCTTTGTGATTGAAACCAACCATACCTTACATTCAAAATACACCTTGGAGTTGCATAAGAAAATTACTTTTTAATCCATTGATTCATCATGATATAATATAGAACCTCTTTGGGTTTGAGGTTATTGTTTATTACAGAAATATACAGGTAATGTGTGAGATATAAACACCACAAATTCAGTATAAACACAGGTAAGACCTTGTCAAAACTACTGAAGGAGAATGACATGATATTTGGAAATTAAGAAATTCAGCCCACAAAATAACAGCTGCAAAGTTTTTATCTTCAATATCTCCGGTTGTGTTGCAGTGAAAATGAAATCCTTGAGCAAGGAAACAATTTCAATTAACTGTGCTCAGTGTTCTGCAAGGAGTAACTGATTTGAATGAAATACCTGAAAATTACTAATAATCTCCTTCAGATCTTGCATAAGGAAAAGAACTACTGCTTCTGCAATGGAAAGGCACTGATAAGTACAAGATAAGTTACCAAGGAAATATTCTCCAGTAGGGCTTGGGATCCCTTCTCCCGCTGAGCTGTGGGTGAGAAGCGATTTAGCAGCCAGTTCTTCCATCTGTACTACAGCAGGCTGGCAGCCAGGGTTAGAGCCTGATCAACAGCCTCAAGGGGATATGGCTTACCAGCCAATGAGTAATCTGTTTGGCCGTTTTGTGTTTTGTAGATTGATTTTTTTTTTTTTTTTTTTTTTTTTTTAAACTTGAAATCTCCAAAGTAGCAGCCCACCTGCCAGCAGTCCAGCCTTTGCCAAATAATTTGTGCTGGCATCCAAATTATCTGGAAAGTCCAATTCAAAAAACAGAGCAGCAGGCAGGAGGAGAGGAACATTGAAGACATTTTGAAACCGTTTCACTGACAGGAAAAGTTTATTTTATGTTTTTTTCTAAAGGAATACAATTCTGTTTGATTTCTGCCTCCTAGAAATGCGTAGTAGTTCCCTGCACAGCGTAAGGCCTGCAGCAGGGGTGCGAAGCAGTGATTTAAGCAATCTGAGCCGGAGGAGGCCTTTCCTCCAAGGAAAAATCTGTGTGCTTGCAGGCTCATGAAGAGTGGGTTGGATGGTTCGATAGGCAGCCCTCCTTCTTCTGGAGTCTGTCTGTCCCCCAGCTGTATGGGCAGCAGGTTTCCACAGCATGCCAAGCCTGGGTTTACTGAGATCATGCAGGTTTGAGTTGTATATTAATTAACAAGAGAGCAGATTGAATTCTAGATGAACTGGGTATTTTTGCCAGAGAGATGAGCTAAGAAATTGGGGTAATAAGAACGTTTAGAGATAAGTAAGAAACAACGTGGAAGATGGCACCTGTAGCATCATCCAGCCACAGCTGGATTCTTCTGAAAACCGGGAGATCTCAGGAGGCCAAGGACTGGAAAGCTTTTACTTCAGTGGTGAAGGGAGTTCAGTCCTGCATTATCTTTAAATGTCAGGAATTTTACTTTGGTGGTGCCATGAGTCCAAAACGTTTTTTAGAGGAGATTTCTTCTAGCAAATCCTAGACAGCTGATGCCTTGTAGTAAGCAACACTACAGATGTCTTGTATCTTGTTTTTCATCGCTTTACATCAAAGCAGCAGCTCAAGGGACATTTCCCACCTATAAGAGAGAGGATGATGTCAACCAAGAAAGGTGAAGTGAGCGGGGAGAATTGTGACTTTGAATCAAGGTCTCCTGAACTGAATGGTGCTCTGGCTTTCAGGTGAAATGGATCCCATGGACGGTTTTTTGTGCCTTTGTGATTCGGTACTAGTAGTCTGTAGGCTACTGACTGCGTTTCAAAGATCTTCTGTTCCTGTCTACTTTGAATAGAGCCAAAGGCCTTGTGCAGCTACCAAGACTGAGTCTTTGGTACATGAAGTTTTTTGAAATAAATGTCTAAGGCTCACACTGTACCAGACCTTCTTTGTCACACAAATCAAGTTTTATACACCAGCTTGTACTAGCTTGGCAGTGTCTACAATCTTGTGCTTAGCAAAACATTGTATTTGAACTCAGCAAAGTATTTAAGTATGCGCTTAACTTCATTGTGATTTAGCAAATCACATAAGAACCTTAATGCTTTGTTCAGCAGTGGGATGTAGTGCAGGAATTTTAAGTCATTTTCACAATCAGAGCTCATGTTGTTTCTTACCAAAAGAAGAAAAATACCGGCAGAAACTTCTGTTAATTCACAGCTATTCAGTTGCTACAGTAAATACAGCCATTTCAAAAGACTTATTACAAGAATACTGTAGTTGATTAAAAGTATCTTATTTGCTCTCCATATTTAAAATACAAGATATATTCAAAAGGGACATTTACTTCTGCTGGAACAGTGGGGTTTGGGTTGCAGTCATTATCATGTTCTCTTCCTCATTGCATTGCTGGCTAACATAGCTATTCATACCAAAGAGGACTTTGTCTAAAAGAAAATGTATTATTGTATGTTGATTTTGGTGAAGAAAATTGTTTTTAATGATTTCTTTTGTTTATATGAATTTATGGAGTGCACCTTACCAACATTTCCGATTGCTCTCTGTATTGGGTGGTTTTCTTCCAGGGCGTTTCGTTTGTACGCCAGCATTGCTTACAAAGAGTATGTCTTGTGCTCCGCTATTCATTATAGGATTGTTTTTAAGATATGGCATTTTCATTACTTTTCTGCGTGTGGTTTTTTTCTTTTCTATTTGGCATAATTATGCGCTCATAATTATTACCTGCATAAGTCAGCTAAGCATTTCTTTGCTTGAATGTTAATCTTTCTCAATTCTTCACCCACTCTGTGAAGTTAATAGTATTGCTAACTGGTTTCTGTGAGACTGCATGCTGAAAAACATTTCACATCAACAGGGTAATTGAAACCGTAGCTAATGTATTGGTCAGAGTTGGTAAGCTTTCTAAAGGCTTCTTGCAGTGATCTTACAGAGAGGTCCTGTGGCAATTATCTTAAAGAATAGACCATATATGTAGTGAGCTATTCAGACTGGAAATTCAATGTTTTACATGGCATTTGGTTTTGATTCCATCCCTCTGCCTCTTTTGGACATTGGAATGACTATTGGTGGAGTAAAGTCTTACTCAAACTAAAAAGCACTGTAATTTTGTTTTGTCCTGTTATGAATGGTTCATATGATTCAATGCATGGGTCATGCATGCATCCTGTGGACTTACTACCAGAGTATTTTTTTGAAGTTTGTTAAATGTAAAAGTTTTCAACTCAACAGAGAGTACTGAAAATCCTTACATTTAAACTAATTATTGTCACCCACCTGTTTTTAAGTTTAAGGGATATGTTTGCTCCTGCATTACTAAGGGTGAATTTGGCTTTCTGTGTAACATCTGTGTTCCCTCTGTGTTTCTCTTTTAGCTGTCTACATAAGCCAATTGCCTGAAATTTTGCATGGCTTTGAGTTTTTCCTCTTGGGGAAGCTGAGAAAAAGAGGTACAATCTGTCCCTCTTAAAGTTAGTGGCAAAATTCTCTCGTGGTAATAGCACAATATTATTCTAATCTCTATCCTGATTGTTTTAGAAGATAGGGCAAATTGGTTGACATAGATTGCAGATTGTTTTGATAGTTTTTATAGACTAAGCCGTCATTCGTTACATGAGCCTGAGTCACTGGAGGGAGAGCAGTGTGGAAAAAATTGGATATTGTCCTCAATTTTTCTTTAAGAACAAACCTTAAACCAAGAAAACCTGTGGAATGAAATTGATACCAGTCCAGCTGTCCAATTGTCAGCTTTTATGCCAGACCTCTGCCGCTCGAATGACTAGAATAACTGGAAGCCACAGCTGGTGGGTAGGGAGAGGAATCTGAGATATGGAGGTGGGGAAATGGAGGGAGAAACAGTATAAAATGAACTTGTATGGTGCACTGCAAAAGTTGTTTCTTGTTTTGTTTTTAAATTAGGTTTTGGGTTTCTCTAAGCTCTTTCCATTGAAGTTTTTTAAAGCAAGATGCAGTATCTTTCTAGAAACATCTGATGGTATGCTACAATTACTGAGTACATAATAAATATTACTCAACAAAGTACTATGGATATGTTGCAGTATGGTCAGAATACATTATTAAAGTAGTTATTTCTGGGTTTGGACTGCTGTAAACTTTATAAAAGTAATTTGCCTTGAGGGCATGGAAAAAGGAAGAAATTCAAATGTGTGGTTACTTTGTCAACTATGGTTTTGCCCATGAAACTCCATGGTTTATTTTAAGCTGTGGATGCTATCTGGATCAGCGCCCAAAGTATCTCAGTACTTCCTTTTGGTATCCCATGTGCATTCTGAACTGAGGCGTGGCAGGGCAGGCTCTGGCAAGCTCTCCACAGAGGAGCCTCGAGGACTGCGGAGGTGCCTGCTCCTCTTTTCTCAGGTGAGCGTACAGAGTCATTGCAGCAATCAGGGTGCTAATCCAGCTCCTCAGCGTGGTAGCATGTTTTGCTTAACTTCATAAAACAAAGTATTATAATAAAGTCAGGCATGTGCAGATATTTTTCAGTGAGCAGCAAATAAAATAATACATTCGAGCCCCTGGGTGTTGCCAGGAGGAAGGAGAATCAGCATTATCTCTGCCTGGGCAAAGAGCCACATGGTATCAAGTGAGGATGTGAAGGCTTTCCATTCTCTCTGCAGGCTTTCTCCATAGTCTGAATCAAAAAAGCAGACAGTAGCAGTAGCAACAGACATTGGTAAGAGTACAGGCTCCAAAATACTACATTTTGAGTAAGGACCAAACAATTATATATCTGACAACTTCTGCCCCATAGAAAGAAATCAATATTTTCAATCTACCAGTAGCCCCAGTAATCCCCTTAAACTTTCTCCTAGCCACAAGGAGCTAGCTCCTAACAAGGCCAGAGCTCTCCACGTACCTCTAGAAGCATACTGAGCACAACTTTGTCATGACCATGACAAATTTAGTCCTAATCCTGTTAACCTTTCTGTAGTCTAGATTGATGGCTGGGTGACACATAGTCACAGTCATTAGGCTGACCCTGAACTGAGGATTTTGATGAACACTTACATGCATTATAGTAAGAATAAATAAAGATTTCTTTGTCGTCACTGCAGTTCTCAGTTGGACCTCCGAACACTTGTTTTCAGGATTCTTCCTCTCCCTTTCTAAAGAGCTGCTTTCAAGAAGTCCGTTCGGAAGAGCTCAGAAAATGCGAGCAACAAGTAGTTATTAACTGATTTTCTTGACGGTGAATGCGCATATCAGTTTTGGCACTGCAGGCACTGTATCTTTTCTCTGTCGGTTCCTACAACAGAGAAATTTGTCTTTATGATAGGCTTAGCAAAGTTTCTTTGACATGTAATTTACAAATTTTATTGAGAGCAACACCTCAGATCTCGGCTTCAGGTGGGAAAACTAAGATTTGGAGTTGTTTTCGCAATTCTGGTTAAATACAGTCTTTCACTTTATTGCAGTAGCTTGTCCCATCAAGGTCAAGAAAGCTTACTGCTTGCCGGTTGTTAGCATATCAACTTGCAGCAGAGCTGAAAGGTAATCTTACAGCTCAATGGGGATTTTACAAGATATTTACAGTATTTTAAGGCAGTTATCAGGAAGAAGTATGTGTTTAAAAGAGAAAGGTGTTCAGGGACAGAAACTGGAAAAGGTGAAAAACAACCGTGCTCCTTAATTAGATGCTATTTAATTTTCTTTAAACAGTTATCTTTATCAAATTCAGTAATTTTTTTTGTAGATGGGAGGTAGGAATACTTAGAGACAACACTATTGATAAGGTAATATGAAGTTTCAGACCACAAATTTCATAATTTCCTTCCCTTTTTCACTATTGTTTTCGGCTTCTGTTTTATGTCAACCTTTCTTCAGTCTTGCAGGCATCCTTTTGAAGAGCTAATTTTGTTCCTAGACATAGCAAAAAAGCAACCAGGATTGTATCTGCTGGCAGATCGTGCATTAATAAGGGCGTTTGCTGCTGCAGAACATTACTGGTGCAGTCAGATACCCGAGAAGGCACAGCCAGCCACATGTTCTACTGTACACTTGAAAAAAATAACTCGGAGCAATTATCCTGCAAGAGCTTTTCAGGTTGTACACGAGTTCTTATTTTCTGCAGTTACTATGTATGCTAACCAAATAACAAATCCTGCATCTGCTATGGATATTAATGAGTATGTTGTCTCCGAAGATGAATTAGGGTGGTAGTCTAAAAAGATCCTAGCAGAGTACTGGAAGTTAAAGTCAATACAAAAAGAACAGCCACTTACGGTATGCATGCTCTTGCTTTCTCCTGTGAACTTCCCAGCCTGAGTAAACTGTACATTTTAATTATTTATATTACATTTACCTTGCATTTAACATTTTAGTTTTATTATTAGCTAAAACATTGCTGATATTTAAAGAAAACCTAATAGCCAGTTTGTATCCTTACTTGATAAGATCTTTGTTGTGGAATTATGTATCTTACAGATCTCCAGTGTTGTTGAACATATACATAAGCTGAAAAAATGTGCTATATTAGAAGCCTGGTTTTATACAGACACACATATGTATATATAAAAAACTAACAACCATATATCACTGTTAGTAATATAATATGTAATTGTTAATTTATATAGCAATTTATATGATGCCATTAATAATGGGCAGTGGTATCCTGGTAAATTAAGTCAGACCAAGATTTACCATAACTGTTGTCTTGCTAATGTGATATGTAACATTTATATAAAATAACAATTATATATTATATTATTACCAATGATATATCATCAGCAACTGTAATATAAAATAAAAATTATATTATTAGCAATTATATATAATTATTATATATATAGGAATGCTTCAGAGGAACAGAACAGAACTTTGTTTTTGCAAGCTGAAGGCTAGAAAAGGCAAATGTTTGATGTTTATGCTGAGTTAATTTGAAAGCATCTAGTTACAGGTGAGGCTTGTGATCACAATAATCTCTATGATTACTTAGTCTTCTTGATATTGTTGTCTTCCTCCATGTTATTTTTTTGTATTTGTCAAACTCTCCTCTGTATCTTACTTGGAAACTTTTATAATCCTCTTAACTTTTTAAAGATGATCCTTTGTTTTCTGCTTCTTACTTCAGCTACTTACTGGAAGAGCATAGAAAATATGGATTTAGATTCTCCACTACACATTGCACTGTATCTCCCCCTTACTTTTAAGGGGCTTCAGCTGACTTAATTAAAATCATACAGACAGCTAAGGTCTTCTGCAGAGACACATCCCTCCCCAAAGCTTGCTTTTTCACTAAAACAAAGTTGGAACATTTTGGAAAAGGAACTTAAAAGCCTTAGTGATGATCTCTTACCCGTTAGAGGTATAGGGAATTGTTTAGTGTTTTCAGTAGGCAGAGATTGAGAACGGAAAGGCTGATACGCTAGCAGAGTAGGCAAAAATGCACTAAGAATAAAGAACAAAACAGGTCTGTTATTCCCAGATAATAATCTCGGACGTGATACTTTCAGCAAAGGGAAAGACTAGTCTCCAGCAATCTGTTACAGCTAAAGACATGTGGGATCTTGACAGCCAATATCACAATTGCTCAAAATGTTACCCTGCTAATTATAAATTCCTTCCAAAAGGTGCCCAGTCTCTCTATAGATCAGCTGGGGAAATAGAATCTCTTTATTGAGGTTCCCTTTTCAAACTGTTGAGGCAAATCCCAGGCTCTAAACCTCAATTGTATACATTTGTAAGCCTTTGCTGGGCTCTGGTCCTAGTATATATTGTAGTATCTTTTTAGCTGCCTATTTTCTAGCTTTACAGTTAACTATGAGCTGCGGCAAACAAACCACAATAACAACTCTCTCACTTGTTAGTTGTGTCCATTGTGCGCCCTTCACAGACAAAAGGAATATACACGTCACTTCCCCATTTTGTATAATGAGGTTTTTCTGTCAGCATATTCAGCACCAGACACCCCCCTGGCTGTTGCAGCTGCAATCTGTGCGGGCTGGCACGCAAGGGCTTTGTCATAAGATCTCTGGTGTGCAGGTCTCACTTCCAGGAAAATGATATATAGGGTCTTCCCCCCGCCCCCCGATTAAATCGGCCCATGATGACAATGATTGCATTATTGGTCCGAATGCAGAAAATCCATCTTCTAGCAGGTTGATAAGGTAACAAGAATAGTTTCTGTTGTCCTAGGTATGAATCAAAAAAAAAACCCAAAAAACAAACTAAAAACTGGCATGAATTCTGGGCAGCGGCATACTGGCAAATTAAGTCAGAGCAGGCTTTGGCATAACCCTTTTCTTGCTAACATCCAAATGGAGATGACACAGTTGGTAGAAGAAAGGTAACTCGTGTAACCATCTTTAGAGAAAGGACAACTTGGATTAAACTACCTAAAAATAGCTCCAAGAAGTAACCTACAAAAATAGGTTAATTAAATAGTGAATGGGCATTGGGAGAACAGACAGGGACTAATGTGATCATTAAGTTGACTCTATGCTAAATTTATTCAGTAGCAGAATTCATTTTTTCCCCAAGGTTAAAAAATGATAATTCAGTAGTGTGGAGAGCTATAGGTCAGCTGATGTGAATCCTTGCCCCCTCTGCTCACCAACACAAAGACTTTTGGCACGGTAACTGTGTTTGTTTTGTTTTGTTTTTAATAATAGTGCATTGAACCATTATAGTTGTAGAGATTTCTGATCACTATTCTACTTTTAAAAATTGATATATCTATTGCTATGGTAAGTTATGTCGTAGAATAGTCAGATTAAAAAGATGGGTCTGGTGCAGCCTGCTGTGTCGGTAACTCAAAACAATGGGATGAAGGTCAACAATTCAGTTATTCCCGTTTTACCCTATTCGTTGTTAGTTTTTCTGAGGTATTTTGCTTTTAATGGTTGTAGCTGGAGTATGTTGATGGATATGAAACCTGTAAATTTCAGCTGCTGATGTAAGATTAGTGATTTTTATGCCTGTCTTATTTGAACCCACGAATAGCAGATCAGATGAGGGAAATGCAGTACCGTCAAGCCTTGACAGCCCAACCTATCTGAGCTTGAAGGAAAGAGGAGAAAAGCAGGAGATAAATCATAATTTTTCCAATTTTTTCTCAGGTCTGAGATCTTGAGATCTTCTGGTTTTCACTGTGATCCAGTCAGCAGCACATAAGCTTCAGCTTTGCTGTATCAACTAACTGTGGTGTACCTACCCTGCAAGGGAAATTCTTGTCATGATACAGTTTATGTATTGTTCCCACATCTAAAACTGAAGATCACATCTAGTATAAGAAAGCTCTCTTACTGGTCTTTCAGCTGGCCACAACTTCTGCAAGGACTAACTGGAGTTTGGTGACTCTGGGGCACTGATGATAATCAGTGTTGTAGTTCAGGATCTAGCAAAGTATGGGAAAATTGTTTAATGCCTCCCAGGGCAGAGGGGGAAAGCTTTATAGCATGAGGCTCCGTAACCAGAGGGCAGAAGAGATGTTGCAGGTAAGCTTAATCCTGCAGAGATGATGTTCTCCCAAAACCTTGTATTTCCTTTACTTAATAGTGTTAAAAATGGAGAAGTGCTATTTGCCAGTGCAGGTGGTGACTTGGACGTACTCGGTGAGTAGAGCTGGAGAAAAACTTGTGGATGTGACCAGAAGTGGAAATAAGCAGATGGGACTTTTTGGCCATAGGATTTATCAGAGTGGCATCAGGATTGTGTGGAGGACATCTAATTGTTATCTCTCTGGCAGAAGCCATCATGCTCCATTGCTGCATCACCTTTTAGTCCTTGGCCTGTGACTCTGGCTGTTTCTTTAGGACAGGAGCCCCCATCTGCTGTGGGGTAAGAGCCAATCCCCGGCTCAACCTTCCAGCCTTGGCTGAGTCTGCAGGCATGGGGACTGATGAGCTGAGAAGTTGCCTGTGGCTGTTTGTTTCTGCTTTGTTAGGGAAACAGGATTTTGATATGTGGGGTTTTTGTAAGCTAACAAGATTATGTTAATGATGCGCCTGATTCATGTTGCTGATTTATTATATCAGGAAAATGACTCTCTGAAGCCCCAGCCTGGGGCTGATCTGCGAGGGCAGACTGCTGAGAGCAAGGGCTCTCTGAAAAAAGCTGCTCATCTTGATACTTTCAAAATATATAAACTCAGAAAACACTTTCACAGGTAGAACACACAAGGCTATTTCTGCACTCCACAAAGCTTGATTAGCAGAGTACAGATAATGTGGGAAACTTCCAAAGAGATATTAGAGGTCTTTTCCAGAAAGAAACAGTGAAGGAGAAAATCTACAAGCATTTTTTTTATAAAACATAATCCAGCTGTGGTAATTAGATCCCAGTAGAATGAGTTCCGTTTTTTTTTTATTTGTCTGCAGCCAAAGGTTGATATACAGTAAGATGTCATCATTTCAAGGATGCAAGTAGAAATTGAATATTTAATAAAGAATCAGGGTAGCAAAAACAAAAGCAATTTAATTTCGCACTTGGGAGCGCACCAAAATGCAAATTAATCTTGAAGTTTCTTGCCTCTGTATCCTGCTAACAGCTGAGAAGATTCTTGCTTTTTTTTTTTTTTTTTTTTGTAAATAGCTGAATGCTTTCCTTAATGCTTTGTAACCAGACATCGTCTGACCAAAAGCATTTCTTACAATGAGGGCTGCTAGTATTATGGAGTTCAAGGCAGATAATGTGGCTGCCATTAATAAGCAGCTGATGGACAGTAAGTTTTACTATTGAAGAAACAGGAACATTGTAGAGCTTCACAGATACTGTGGGAGACATATGTGATACACTGGTTTACTGGTATTTGAAATTACCAGAAATACTAGAATTCCAGCCTGTGTCATACAAACTGTTGCTTGACAAGCAATGGGAACTGAGCATCTGGAAGTGGGACTTCACACCAGGAGAGAAGCAAATCCTTGAGGAGGTAACATGGGTGAAGCATGTGTGTGTATGTATGTATGAAGCTGGAGTTCTTGTTAAATTGTTAGAGAAAAACTATTGCTTTTAGGACAAGTTCAGCAGTGTGACTTGTTTCTTGTGCTTTTTTTGTTTCTCAGCTATTTGTGTGTCTCATAAATTCACTTTTGCTCTGAAAATCATATTCTTTTGAACACAGTTTTGAAGTAAACATTTCAAAATTGTAGAGAAATAATTTATTTCAATAGCAGAAACTGGGAAAACTGGCTGTGGTTAGGAGACGGCTTTATAACGTACACTGAGTGAGCAGAGCTGAGAGCCTGAGCAGCATTGCTGTTATTTAAAGTCTGCCGCCAGCCTGAAGCATCTCAGGCTCTGTGATACAGCCAGGTTTCATGAGCCAGGTAGTGTTGGGTCAGTGCTCAGACTGTGAGTCTGGAAACAAAACCTGGGGCTCGGCAAGAAGCGCGTTTCCTCTGCGTTGCCGCTGTCAGTACACAAGCACAGATTTCATTTCATCACTGCTGGGAGCAGAGGAATTGGCTGGACCAGCAGTTGAGCAGTACAGTCAAGTAATATGCTGCAGGGTTGCCTTCTAGGTCAGCCAAACTGAGGGACAGGTGTGTGCTGTTTCCAAAATTTGTTCTTCTGATCTAGCTCTAAAAGGCTGGATGTAAGGGGAGCTCATCAGTGATCAAAAGAAATGCACAGATTTCTCCCCAGCCATAACATATCTCTAGTAAAAAAAAAAGAAAGAAAAAAAAAAATAAGAGAGATGTGTCAGGCAGCTATATGTCTATCTCTGATACTGATCTTTTTCACATGTGAACACCCTTCGCTAGGAATTCAAATTGCTCCTACTTCAACTGTGGTTTGATATAGTAAATCTATTTTGGGGCTCTCACTGCTGCGGTAAGGCTGCCACAGCCATGCACTAAACAACACTGTTCTGGCATAAAATCATTATGCTGGCTCAGTTTCAAAAACCTTGTCATATTAGGTGTTACCTCTCTGCACCTCACTAATTTTATGCTGGATTAGAGTCCATCTGCTATAGTAATAGCCAGCTCAAAGCCAGCGTAAACTTTGTATCTGGTGTTTTGGCTCCTTCAGCTGAAACAGAGTCATGAGTCCATCTGAATCCCAGTCAAGTTTATACTGCTGATGGATCCAGATGTTCACAAAGCCTTGCTAGTGGGTGTTGCAGTGTCGCATGCATGATTTGGAGAGTCAGGAAGGCCCAGGAATCTGAGGCATACCTTCATGAGATGCTTAAAATGACCTGGTTCATGTTGATGACTTGAATTGTGCTTTTACCAACTGAACAAGTTAGGGCTCAGCAGAAAGAAGTGCACTGATCATTAAATTGTAAAAAATATATACAAGGGGGAGTAAATGAATGAAAAACTGTATAACAGTCTTAATTCTAGAGTTTTGTGATTTTTAAATGTCTGCATTGACGGCCTTTAAAAAGATTTTTAAACCTATCTTTATATGCAGAGTATTATTATGTTAGTTCCCAGGAACTACATGGTCTAATTGGTAGCTCAGAGAGCTTATCTTTCTAAAAATGTACGTGAGATAGAGATGGCTGAATAAAAATTGCTTTGCGCGCCAAAGGAAATACTTTGCAAGCCTCAAATACGTTTGTTTCTGGAAACAGTCTTTCCAACACTTGTTTCCCCCCTCTATCTTTAATGTCATGGCATGCTTTTATAGCAAAGCTTGTTTATATGTAAATAGTTCCTTGATGGAGAAATCAGCTTAATCAAGAATATGCAGTGACCTTCCTAGGCCTTGCAGGTTTTACATGGCCAGTAAAATCTCTTAGTCATGATATGCTGCAGATAGGTTCCTATGAGTGGCATATTTGTAATATTTAAATCCTTGGAAATGTTGACATTCCCCCCACCCCCTCCCCTGGCTCCTTCTTCAGTAAGGGACTACTTGAGACAGTAGCTCATCAGGAAAACAGGAAAATTTCTCCAAGATTAGGTTCAGCTAAGCCTATTGCTGCAGTTCTGGTAGCACCCAGAATGTGTTTTTCTTGAAATATGAAAGATCATGACCTATTCAAGGACTACGTCTTGTGCCGGGTTCAGATTTTTATGTATCTGAGTTGAAACAAGGTAAGCGATGTCTGCACTGAGGCACCTCTGCTGGAAGTACTTCAGGCAATGGCTTTTGTGTGCTCTTTTTCTGCAGGGTTCCCAAATGCCCAACAAGTTTGGTGTGTTTATTATCTCAATGTGTTTTAACAGTGTATTAGCTGGCTGTCCTTAAATTTTGGATGAATATAGAATGGTGCTTACGTGAAGCTGATTTTCATGTAGTATGCAGAATCCGGGTTTGACTCTGTTTCCTCCTCAATTGTTCTCCGTTGGGAAAGAAGTGAATATATCGGTGAGATTGAAAATCATATTTACTGCGGCTAAACTACCTCTATGTATTCAATATATGTGAAATGAACATGGTATCAACAAAAAAGCAGCTAAAGTAAAATGTTTTAATGGTATCAGAAACTGAATACACCACATGGGCGCAGCCATTGTCACGTGTGTCAGGACTGACTTCATCCCCACAACAAGAACAGTTACAGAGCAGAATGTGCGCTCCTATTATTTTTATTTGAGCCGATCACTATTTCTACTACGTAAAAGCCAGTATTGCAAAACTTGAGCACTTAAGGCTTCAACACAGCAGCCTCAGTGTCAGGAGAGGTGAGTACTGGGAAAGCTATCCTTCTGCATCTCCAGGCATTGAGATGCTGATCCTGTAGTCTCTTCCATTTTGGCAAAGGTCTGGGGTCCCTCTCCAACTGCTGTCTTGTCTTCCAGCACTAGACTCTGAGCACAGTCTGTGTAAAATATACTGCCAATAGCAGGTCTATATCATATATGGATACTTTCCCTTCCCAGCTTGTGCAATAAGAGGTTGTTGGGGTGTCTTGTTTTGTTGGGGTTTTTTAAGGCAAACAGTTGCCTTATTCTAGCTAATGATGACAAAACTTGATCTGTTTGTGCTGTGTTTCTCATAATAATTCATAGCCTAGACTCGAGATTTAGACCATTATATATGGATTTCATGGAAAAGTATAGCATCTAGATTGTGGTGAAAAGTATTGCCTATCAGCTTTTTTGTGGAGTAAAATTTATTTATTTACTAGCTTCCTTTTGCATCTGAGTAATTAGAAATAGAGCAGGTAAATGTGGTCTTTTTTTTTGGCATGAAATACAAAAGAATAGACCTTTCCACCCTTCATGAAGTGAGGTAAATTGTTTTGCAATAGAAAAACTTTGAAGCTGCACTGTAACTTGAATTATTCATTGGCAGTAAAATGTCCTCCATTGTTAAAGTAGATTTGGAAATTAGAGGCGATACTGAGAAAAAAATTAATTTCAATTTTGTATACAACGCTCTAGTAAATCTGTACTAATATACATCATCTGTCTTTTTTGGGGGTAGTTATTTCATGACAATGAGGAAACATAGTGAAACTATTAGTTTTGGCCATTGCTTTTTGGATTTAATTCACTTCTTGAGATTCCGGTTAAAATAATCAGGAGAAGCTATTACTTACCTTAGCAAGAAATTGTGTTGTTTTTTCATGGAAATTGGTAACACAGAAAATGCTCACCTGTCTTTGGAGGTGCTTTATAACCACATGGGAGAGTTTACAATGCTGGGTAAATTTGACTGGCTGTCTTGTTTGGAAAGCTGCAGGGGGCATTGCGCTGGTCCGTGGGGGCTTCTGACCCGAAGAGCTCCTCCATCAACTTCAAGAGAGCAAAGACTACCTTTGTGAACCGATCCATAAGTATTTAGACACAAGGAGGCTTTGAGGCTCATTTTTTGTATAACCAATATGTGGAGAAAAAACATACCAAACACTCTAGGAAGTTCAAACTGTTCTGGAATAACCACGATCATAAAGAATTTCGGCAGCTTCAGTTGCATAATGCAGTAGTTCAGCTGGATTTGTGTATCACCAGGAGTGACATAGTCAAAACATAACTTAGCAAGGGTGTAGCTGGTGCGCATTCAATGTGATTTGCAAGTTCTTAAGAGTATAAAATACTGTCGGTTGCAGAATTTCACAATAATTAATGATTTTTTTGAGAATATAAACTTTTACAATAGTTGAAAAGGAAATGTGATGTAGCTCCTAGTGAAGTTTGCAGAAGGAGACAAGTAAGACTTGAAACAAGTCATCTTTTCCCTTACATGTTTCCAATTGTATTGCTTTCTGGGAATTTCCTTAAAGTCTTTGTGTTGGGAATGGACCCTTTCTCCCCTCACCCTCTTATTTGTCCACACAGCTACATGTAGTGAGGTAAATTATTTTGCAAGAGGGACGTGCTGTATTTTGTGAATTAGGTTGGCTACTTGTTTGTTCTTGAAGTTTTTGCATTAAAATAAAATAGATGTATGATTTATGGTGTCTGCAACAGCAGCCAAATGCTCTTTGAATCTCTTTGGTCTGACAAGTGTTCTTAGAGCAAGACTTTGAATCATTGTGGGCTTTCCCCTTCTCCCCTCCGTCATCCCCCAGTTTTCCTTAATTGGGCATAATATTACAATTCCCAGACAAGACTTTTTTGTAAATGGCAATCCATTACAAGTGTCCTCTAACTGACCCTTTGCTATCCTGAATGATGGCAGAGCCACGTCCTGGAAACTCTTGGGGCTTGGGACCACATGAAGGAGTTTTGCAGCTGCAAGGGTGGACATAGGAGAAGGGACTACAGTTTGCCAGATCACGTATGGTTTTTCACTGAGTCGCATTATGGAGTTGGCCACTTTCTGTTCCGTACCATAACACTAGACTTATGGCTATACTTGTTCTGCTACAGTAAAACACATTAGTGTTGATGTTAATTATGGGTGAAGTGGCAGCCAAAATCCTGAATTATATTAAAGTAGGTTTAGCTTAATCTGTATATTTTAATGTTCTGCTTTTTAGTCCATAAAGAATTTATGGATTGTCTTTACTGACTCCAACAGTTGAAGAGACCAAATCAGTTACATCTGATGCCTTTTTTTTTTTTTATTGCTGGTGTATTTAAGCGCCCTGCTTAAAGACCCAGAGCCCACTGAAGGGGTAGTGTTAGCTGTCATGATTTCAAATCAGTCTCAGCGTAACACCAGGTTACGTTTTGTCAAGATTTTTAGATGCTGATGTAAAAGCAAAAGGTTTTAAGGAATAATTTGAAGGAGAGAAATGAGACGGCGTTGCGCCTCACTTGTGATACTTTGTTGGTAGTCAGCTGAATTTCCCCAAATATACTCCATGTACCGCTTAGAACATAGTATTTCGATATAACACTAATCAATGTGCCACTGTTTTTCTGAGTGCTGCTTACTGTCATAACATTTATAAAATAAAATATTTTCTTCTTAAGAAGAAAAGCCAAAGATCTTTACCAGTGCTCTCCATCCTGTGGCCATGGGATCAAGCAAGCTAAAGCCAGGGTTGCTGTCACAGTGGTCCAAGTGCCAGGGAAGGCAATGGCTGATGTTGCTTGCAGTGTATGGACTAACAAAGGTCAGGGACCACTGCTCAATAACATGTAGTGTATGAACTATTTCTCTCATTATTAGAACCAGTCAACACCTGACTGAAATGTTACATGTACTGGCCTCCCTCTTTTCTGTTCGCTTCCACTCGCGCTTAGTATTGCTATTTTTGCCCAGCTCTACCTATCTGTCCTGGGCAGCGTTGTGCCTCCCTTCACTGAGCTAAGGATGTCTTGTCTGGCAGCCCCAGAGACAGCCTCTTGCTTTATTTCTGGCACCAACCAGACCAGGAAGGCTTGTGCTGCAGTGACAACCTCCCTTTCATTGCCAGGTATTGTTGAGAAAATAAATAACGTTGTTTATTGACAATAGCAAAAAAATTCACAAGATGGAGAAGTTGATCGCCTTTGGAAGGTATGGATTAAAAAATCAAATAGCAGATGAGAAATGAATACAAAGAATTAAAAAGCCATTCTCTTGACGAAAGAGGTTAACAGGAGCATTAGGGAGAGCAGTGTCAGGACCAGTTTTGCTCCATATATTTAATAGTGCTTCCAGCAGTGCAGTAGGGGGCTGTAATTTGATGGTGACTCAGAATGACTGACATTTATCTAAAGTCTTTGAAGTTTATATATAAAATTGCAGAATCCACAATGAAATAATGTAAAAGACTGAAACCCGGATGGGTTCTTAATTAGTTGTAACTCCTTGGGGAAAAATTTTCTGAAAAGTGTTTTTAGATGACTTCTTGAAAACAGTGCTGGCTGGAAAGGCAAATAAAATGCTCAGCTACGGATGATGTTTTTTTATTTTTTTATTTTTAATTAGGGTGGTGGATTATATGAATGCTGCTATCAGGTGGGACACTGTGTTCTAAAAAATAGGATATAGCAGAAGTAGTAGAGATCTGTTAAATATTTAAAATATTATGTCAATTGATGTATTCAATATGTTCATGAAAAGAGAGTTTAAAACATGCCTCTTACACAGGCAGGAGGGATATAACAACGTAAGACAGTGTAATGTTTTACTTTCCTGATTCAGAGAGCTGTTCACTGTGCAGGGATAAAGTCCCTCCCACTGCAGCACATTGGAAAGAACAATGAAGGCCAATGAGACAATATCTTCACAGTGGAGTTGAGAAGGTTTTTTTGTGGTTGGAGGCAAATCCAGCAAGGATATGGAGGGTCAGTAATCCCTTTTAGTATTAGCACTGACTAGTGTGATACATGTTCCTTGCTCACGTCGTGGGGAAGCAAGAGCACGTTGCACAGGTGCTTCCTTCTTTCCAGGTGAGGGTTGCTCTAAGGACATCCATGGCAGAAAATAGGATGGAAGACTTGTTCTCCAAAACCCTCTGTCTCAAGCAGGCCAGAGGAGGCTGGTGGGCTGCTTCTGTGTGATGGAGACATTCCTTCCACTTGCAAAAACGTACTGCAGCAGTCCCGTGCCTCTTACGTAGGACCTTCTTAGGCTATTTCTGGTTCTGACCTCTGCTGGCTCTGTGAGGTCTTGGTAAAAAGACAAGGAGGCATTTGGGGAGCAAGAAGAGTCTTGTGCCACTGGAGAGGGAGGGTGCAGTGAGCACTAGCTGGTGTCCAGCCAGTATGTGCCGTTCTCCTTGACTGTCGGTGGTGTGCCGATGGCTCAGTGAGCTGCGTACGCCTGAGCAGGCAGTTGGCTCGATGATCCATGTCTGCTGTTTGCTGCTGTAGTGGCTCTCCTCCTATTTGGCAATTATTGTTGTTCTGATGCAGTTTGTCATTTTCACAGATTTTAGCCTATGAATAAACCCCCTCCTCCTGGCAGCTCGTCCATAATTTTCTTGATAGTTATGCAGAAAGTTTGTTGAAGACTGTATGAAAGGCTATACTAGGTCAGACTAAAGGTCTATCTCATTTGGTGTCCTGCCTTTGCCAAGAGCTGGTGCTTAGTGAGGAATATAAGGACAGGGCAAGCATTTAATAGCCGTTGTCAGAACACTTCCCTAGCCCTGGCTTTTGATTGCTCGGGGACTTTATGATCCACAAATTTTATCTTCATGCTTTAAATCCCTCATTGGCTTTTCCTTAGGTGAATTTGTAATATTGATTTTCAACTCCCATAAACTTTTCTTTTTTGTGTGGCATCCACTCTCCTTTATGTGAAGACACATCTCCTTTTGTTTGTTTTGAACTTGCAACACGCTTGTTTAATTTGGTATCCCCTATTTTTTTTTTTGTCCACCTGCAAGTTTGATTTGAAGGAATCTCCATTCTCATTGTTGTAACAGAATGTAGTCACATGTGTGCCACACCATAGTAACACAGTTTTATTGTGTTAGTTATTTCATTGTAGGGTTTTGCTGATGTGTAAAGGGGACAATGCATATGCTTTAGCTGAAGAGGTTTTTTTGTTAAATTTTTTTTTAACTTCAGCTGTTTGGTTTTTTAAACATAGAATTAAAGTCTCAATCATCTGTTAAGTTTAATGTAGTGTTACTTAGTGCTATATTGGAGATGATTTAGTGTTTTAATTCAAGTCTACAATGTGATTATTATCCAAATATATTTCTTTTCTCACAACTGGGTAAGTCTTGACTGTAATTGTAATTCTGGAATATTACTTTATTCTTGAACTGATGGTTAATAATATCAGCTTTTAGGGAAATAAACACTTTGTGGATGTGTCTCCATCTACTGGAAAAATACTCAAAAGTACCTACACATTTTGCCCATCCATATATAATCTCCTCTTTGCTAGCTGATGCGGCAGCAATTTAGAAAACATGGGTGGTAGGTCTATCGGATGTGGGTGGCAGATGAATGAGTCCCAGGTGGGGAGAAAGGCAGAGAGGGACAGAAAGGGACAGAGAGACGCTCTTTCCAAAGTAAAATGTGTAAAAGGTCAGAGAAAGCGTGTCAATGCCTATATGAACAACAATAAAATCCCTTAACTAGTTAAAGGAACATTTAAAGGACTGGCAAAACAGATGGTGCATAAGTTAAAACTGTACAGGAGCAACTTACCTTCTGCGGCAATTTCAGCAAGACAGTTATTTCCGTGGTTGTTACTCTATCATTCAATCACAACATGCAATTACTGTAGCAAACCTTCTGTCATATTGCACACGTTTTCACACTTGTCAGAGGAAGAGTCATAGATTAAACAATATGGTTTAAAGTACTGCTTAGTTATGAATTTCATAACTGTATTTTAATGCAAGACAGAAGTGTTCTGTTGAAGCAGATCTCAAAAGAACAAGAACCAGGAGAATATGCTCAGGAAGAAAAACAAGTATCATTGGCCATACAGATCCCATTAGCACAAATGGAAATTTCTCTGTGTTAATGCCTTTGCATCAGTCTAAAAACACAAGCAATTAGAGCCCCATTTTGGAGTCACTGCATGTGCAGAACTCTCACTGAAATCAATGGGAGCTTGGAGAAAAGACAGAAGAACTGGGGCCTTAATACTAACATTTCCCTTTTTCTTTTATAAAATCTTTCCCATAGCACATGGTACACAACCTTTCAGTGATTTCTTAATTTTCTCTTCTAAGTATATGAAAACAAGAAATTGTAAAACCAGTTTCTTAAACCTTTACCATCCACAGATGCAAGTTCTTCATCTCATTCAGTTTTCTCAGTGCTCTGGGATTTTTTTGTGTGTTTTTTTTGTTGGTGTTTTGTTTTTTTTTTTCCCCTCTGTGTTGTTTTTGTTCTGCAGAACTGGTATCTATTTGGCATACATAGCTTGTTAGATGTATATATGCTGCTTTTGTCTCTCACACTAAATGGTTTGCATGAATGATAAAGTATTAGTAATGCAAGTGGTTGTTCCTTAAATCGTTTCTTGAATAATAATGCGTCTCTGGTTTAGACCTTTTCATGTCTGTCTTTCCTTTAAGAAAAAAAAAAACCCAACATTCAAAGCAACAGCACAAGCATCTCAATATGCTTTTTTTAAAAAATGAAAAGGGCATCTGGGGGCAACTCAACCAGAAAAGACAGGGAAATCAAAGTGATGAGCTATATTTTTCTGTTCCATTTTGATTATGTTGTCTTCGTTTGGGAAATAGTATTTTTAAAAAGTGAGAAATCTTCATGCCTTTTCTCCAGTTTTGCCACTTCTACTGTTTTAAAAATATACATACCAGTTATTTCCATACAAAACATTTGAAAATAGGAAGCATTTGACAAGGCACTAATTGTTACTTGAATCCAATACAAAAATCTGTCTGGATCATTATATTAAACAGGAGGACATAGAAAATTAAAGTCACAGTTCCGTTTAAAATTGTTAACCTTGTATTTTTGCAGCAGCACCTGTCACGAGGAAGAATAAATATCTGTAGGAGAATGACAGCTGGAAGAACTTAAAGAAAATATACATATTTTCTCAGTTTCTTTTCTTACTTTTCCAATGTGTGTGATGGCCTTTCTTGCTTTGACATTGAAGTTTGAGACATATCCTGACACGTTTGCTGATGCCAAGTGAATCATTATGCAGATTCATTCAACTTGGTATAAATACTGTTGGGGTTATTCAGAATGAGGAAACGTGTCAGAACCTGCAAAACTGCATTGGCCTTTCTTCAGGGCTCCTCATTTTTGGAATGCCCCGTTGAACGCATTGCCATGGATTTTTCCAAAATTTTCTTTCAGACAATGTGTTGTTTTCAGTTTTCTGAACCCTGCTCTACCAGAAATTAGGTATCCAGAGTTGTTGGCCCATTTTTGGCAATACTAGTGCAGCTTACCTTGTTTATTTGTGTCAATCAAAAGCAGTTTGAAAGGGGAAAAATGGTAGAAATAGGATTTGGTTTGCAGTTGAAGTTGAGTTTTCTTGCTGCCTGCAATGGCTCCTAATCAAGCCACAGATGGTGACGAGGTTCCTGCAGTTGCTGCTCTCCTTGCACAGGCACCCCAGCAATGCTGAAAGCAAAGCAGGGCCTTAGGAAAAATCATAAAGTGAATCTGAAAGCAGATGTGCCACAGCTGTAAGGGAGGTGATAATGGAAGCAGTGAATTCAGAACGGGGTGGATGGCAGCAATCTGTCGCCGAGGGGGCGATGGAAGGATGGAAAGGAAAAAGATAGAGTGGGGTGACAGCAGAGAATAAATAGGGAGAGGAAAAATACTGCATTGAGGGGAGTCATGATAGCCATAGAAACATCTGTAGGGACTGTGACTGGGAACAGTGGTAAATAAGTTAAAAAAATACGAATAACCTCGTCGGTCTTTAAAAAGAGTCTCAAGTTGTCTTTCTCATGATTTATGTTACCAGACCTCCTCAACAGAATTACAGTCGCGTAATCCACAACTGCTGTTATTTATTCTGGATAAAAAAGGCAATTTTGACTGTGATCTCCCTTGACATTTCCCAAGGTCTACTCCTGTCTCATACCTTTCATCATCATGTACTCCTTCAAGGCGGCTTTCTTACCTCTCTCAAAGAGAAACATGCATTTCAGTCGCTCACCCTGGACCAGAGTGACACAGACATTACAGGTTAGGGGAGATCAATTGCATAGCCCTGCTCCTCTTCACCTGGGAGGATCTTTGATGTGTTGACAAGGTTGGAATCCAAATAAGACATTAACTCACTGTATCACAGTGGCTAAGGTGGCAGGAAGGAAATAAAATAGCATCTTACTCAACAAAGTATCCTTCCTTTTTCATTTTACAATCTATGTCAATGGCAGTTGGAACTATTAGACCTGTATTAAAATTACATATTGCTTATATAAATGAGAGCTATAAATATCACAAATAGTAAAACTAAAATTGCACTGAGGTTCAGGAGACAGTATGTCTAAAACCTACAAAATTAAGGACATTTAGAGGAAAGCCTCAACATCCATCTGCCCTTAATTTACCTCATTATTCTTGGTTGTCAGAGAGTGATCTCAGTACTACGTTAATGTCATTTAGTGGCTTTTTCTTGCAAGGCTGGCTCAGATCTGAATCAGACCACAGTAAGGGTGCAGTGGTATTTCCTTGGATATGTTGGTTTAGATGAAGCAGTAAGGACAGGCTAACCTAGTGGTAAAGATGAAGCAGTTATTGTCACTGCAGTCAGTAAATACTTTTGTTGCTGAGTATCTGCTTTCAAATGTTTTTATGTTAATATAGTCTTGTGGGTTCTTATTCCTTTTTCTTTTAATTTGAAAATATTATAAATGTAAAGCTAGTATTGATCTGTAGATATGGCACAATATTGATTTGGATCAGGGCCCTACACACTAAATTTGAGCTCATTAAGAATGTATTAGTAAGGGTAACGACCTGCATGCTGGAAATGCTAATGCTGCACTAGCTATGTCCTCTTCTACCAGCCTGCGTGGGCTCGGGCCAGGCTTGCAATGTCTGTACCTTCTGAGCACAGTGTATGTCTCAGCATTTGCATCCCCTGGGGTGGAAATCGCCCTGGACTACCAGGAGCCTGTGCTGTGGCCAGCGGATCTGATTTTCACAGCTGCGCTCCTGGAAATGAGACCAGTGCACAAGACTGAGGATGCTGTGTAGTTCCTAATTAGCCCTTTTGAGAAACAGAGTATATTCCCTGGCCTTGGAGGTGCTTGCTCAGTGCTGGCGTGCGTGTATTTCTGTCTGAGGCAGGATAGTGCCAGACAGACCTTTTCCTGGACTGTTTTAAGCTCTCCTTTGCCTTCACACCCATGAGTCCGACTACCATACAGGATGATCTCATGAAGCTGGAGAAGTCTGGCCCATCATTTTTCATTAGAATTAATTTTGTAGGGAATCAATGGAAAGAATATTCCTGTGGTTAGAACTCAAGAGAAAGAGAGTTCCTGAATATGCTTTCTGGCAAACACGTATGATTTCCTGTGCTGAGGGAGAGATCTGTTTCACCTTTATTTAGCTGAGGTATCTAGCTTCACTCTGTAGTCAGCAGTTTCCCATGAGAGCCATTCATTTGACCTGAAACAGCTGAATTACCCTGTTTATTAACTGCAGAGAGAACCTTAGACCAGAAGTCCAGCCTTGAAATGGCTTAACTGAGATGAAGCTGGATCCTAGCTTTCTTCTTAGCAATAGACACATAAGATGAGGTCAGTGGATCCTTCGGGATCTTGTGAGTAGAAATATGCAGGTGGGGGTGAGATGCTCAAACACTGCTGTGAAGATGGTCTCTGGGGCTAAAGAACTGGAATCCCTTAATAAAACCTTTTTTTTTTTTTTTTAATTGAAGTAAATATAATTAACCAGTATTATTAGTCTTCTGAAAATAGTTGATAATCTTAATTTTTAAAAGTAATAAGGGTTTTGTCTGTGTTGTTCTTGTGAAGGAAGTTGCATATTCAAGCTCTTCAGAAAATAATTAGACACTGATAGTTCAGGGACTCTAGAGGCAACCCTAGCAACTGCCTCGTGCTCTGCAGTGCTGAGAGGCTGATGCAATAGAGGACACGTAGGTGAAAGTCCCTTTCTCTTTTTGAAAAAGGCAAGGGGATTTTTAATTTCTTCCTCTTCGGCATGAAGGAAACTTGTACCTGTTCTCTACTGGGGCTAAAAGCATGTCACAGCTGTGGTTCAAAATCAGTTTGTCATTCATTTCAAGCCTGTTTTGGCATGGGTTCATATAGAAAGGAAAAAAATAAAATCTGTTCTAAGTTCTCATTTGATGTTTTATTCTTTCCTCCTCATCATCTGTGCTTTTGCTGCTTTAATTGGTGCTTCAACTGCAATGGCTTCTGAACATCCTAGGCAGATGCTGTCTTATAAACCCATTTATTATGTTTCTGCTTATACTTTTTTGCCATGTGAGAGGTGGACTGAAAACTGGCTGAACTGCTGGGATTAAAGGGTTGTGGTCAGTGGCACAAAGTCCAGCTGGAGGCCAGTCACTAGTAGTGTACCCCAGAGGCCAATAGTGGGGCCAATACTATTAAAGATCTTACTTAGTGACTTAGACGATGGGGCAGAAAGCACCCCAGGGAGTCTTCAGACAATACGAAGCTCAGAGGAACGGCTGATACACCAGATGGTTGTGCTGCTTTTCAGAGGTGCCACGACAGGTGGGAGAATTGGTCAGAGGGGACCTCGTGAGGTTCAGCAGAGGGAAATGCAAAGTCCTGCCCCTGGCAAGGAATAGCCTCATGCGCTAGTACATGCTGGGGGATGACCAGATGGAAAACAGCTCTGCAGAGACAGCCGTGGGGGTCCCAGTGGGCAGCAAGCTGACTGTGAGCCAGCAACGCATCCTTGAGGCAAAGAAAGCCGCCAGCCTCCTGGGCTACGTTGGAAGGACTGTCGTCAGCAAGTCAGGGAAGGTGATCCTTTCTCTCTACTCAGCTTTGGGCTTCTCAGTACAAGAGAGACATGGACATATTGAAGCAACTCCAGTGAAGGTCCACAAATATGATTAAAGGCTTGGACTGTATTTCGTGGAAGGAGGTGCTGAGAGACTGTTTAGCCTGGAGAAGAGGTGGCTCAGCAGCAAGATATTACCGTGTACCAGTGTGGGATGGGAGTAAAGATGAGCACTTCTTCTCCATGATGGCCATTGAATGGACAAGAGGCAATGGGTACAAACTGAAATACAGGAAATCCCCTTTAAACATTAGAAAATCACTTACTTACTCTGAGGTTGGTCAAACAGCAGAACAGGTTGCCCACAGAGGTTGTGGAGTCTCCATCCTTGGAGACACTCCAACCTGACTGGCCATGGTCCTGGGTCACTGGCTTTAGGTGGCCCTGCTTTGAGCGAGTGAGTGAGACTAGGCAATCTCTAGAGGTGCTTTCCAACTTCAGCTGTTCTGTGGTTGTTTGAAACGTACAATTTCTGAGGATTTTTAAATATAATTTTTTTGTGATTTTTAAAAAACGTGTACCAAACTGTTAGTCCATAGTTCCCCTAGAAGCTTTTCCTTCTAACTACAAATGTGCAAATAGTTTTGAAAAAAAAAAAGGGGAGGGACACAACCTCTACCCCACAAGTGAGTTTGTACTTAGGGTAATCAAATAAATTATTTGACCAACTTTCAGTCCAGGTCTTTATCCAGGCAGTTAATTGAGCTATTGATTTTAACTACTGAAAGATAATAAATTTGAAATTTTTCTAATAAAAATTTGGTGAGATTCCTCAAGTAGTGAATCTTCCTAATTTAATTCCATAATGTGATGCTCTATGATCTTGCAGAATTCATTGTGACAGTGGTTTCAGTGTCTTCAAAAATCTATTTTAAATTCATATAAGGTTAGAATACACAGTTGCTGAAAATAATTTATAAATCTTGGTAGTGATTCCTCGATTTATTTTGTTTTCCACATTCTCATTGTTGAATGAATGTTCTTTGGTTTAAGTTTTTAATTATTTCAGTAAAAATTAAACAAAATTGGCACTCACTGCATGAGATGAGACGTGCGATTTGACAATGAGAACGTTGCCGCTTTTGTGGCAAACAGATCATCAAAGGAAGAGCCTTCCTCACAGCTCCTTGATCTATTTAGTTTGGTTAACAGGAAATACTAAAGATGTTCTTTTGTCCCTTTTAACCTTTCAGGTGGCCTCTTTCAGTAACTGCCCTATTGTATAAATAAACAGACTTAAAACTACAGTCTTTGTGGTAAATATTTATCTGGAGCAGACTTTAGGTGTGACAAGCAGGGGAAACTTGTGGAGATCCCCTGAAAAACTGACACAGATTTGTTTTGGATTTCTGTGTTTTCTGAGCTATGAAGAAGTTCTCTGTGCACTTGTCACAAGTCATTTTTGCGAACTCAGAGTCCTTCAGTCAGCTTTCAGTAGCTGTCACTCAATAATCTGTTAGATTTTTATTTTAAATTTAATTACTGTTGTGTATCATTTTCTAAACCTGTTGTCCTTCAATTGCACAATATTAACTTACATTTTGGCAAAAGAAGGTGCATAGAAAAGTCTTGAGCCATGATAGAGAAAGGATGTTTCATATTGTATCTGAATCTGAACTTCAACTGTAGTTGCTTGACCAACTTTTTGTCAGCTATCAGCATCCTTTGAGAACCTTCACATCACTGGCATGTAAATTTTTAGTCGTGTAAAATAGCTGGATGCTTATGTTGCTATCAGAAAATTCCCCCCAACTTTTTTTGGCACTTGTATGCCCAGTGTTTTGGACCATGCTGAACAGCTGGATGTTGTAGCTTATGGACCTGAGTGTGTGTATGAGGAAGCTCATACAAATGCCTAAAGTTTCATCTGTGATCTGCTGTATTCAAGAAACTCATTTTTGAGGCAGTAATTACTTTTGTATTCTTTAAGGACAGATTAATAAACATGCTAATATGGTCCTTAATGAAAACAGATTTCAAACATTTTCATATTCAATTCTTCTATTTAATTTTTTCTCTTTATTTTCAGTATAGGGAATTGCATTAGAGTTTTCTATCAATAAGTTTTCTTCGAATGATAGTTACTTGCAAAATTCATTGTACATTAAGTTACAGTTCAGAATGATGACAAATGTAGAATTTATGGCAGGAGATTGACTGGGAAATAACATAAGTTTTTATTTAATTTTTCTTCCAAATAGTAGTATAAAGATTTTTAAAAGGCAACAGCATAGTATTATAGTTAGTGGTTTATGAAATGGTTTCATTTATAAGTTTGATCTAGTAAAAGCAGTGAAACTTGACTCTGAATGTTTGATGTTACTGATCTCTTAAAAATATCTGTTTGTATGTACCCTGTGAATATTTTGTGCAGCTTGAGGTACAGTAGGGACTGAAGTTTATAGGTTTATTGTGCTTTTTGGAGTTAGCTGATTTCATAGAGCATGTTATTTTGAAAAGCATCTAAGGCACACAATTTTTTAGGAGCTTTGGCTGATCAACAGGAGTATCACTGTAGCTGGTAACTGAATTTAGTTGATGAACACTGAAAAATGGTGCTATAACTGGGATCAGACTGTTCAGGGTCACAGAAATTAATTTAGGGCAGACTAATGGTCATGGCAAAGGGAAAGGAACAGTAATTTGCTGGTTCTCCTGGTGCTAACTCGCGCAACTTGATGCTAGACCTAGGGATAGCTAGTTAGTGCACTTACATCCCTCACTGTCCCTTAGCTCTACAGACCATCCTCCCGCTGAACTGTGGGCGTAGATGGGGCTATTTGCGGTGGCATACCACATGTCAGTGTCGGTCTAAGGGAGATAATTTAATGTAAAGCAGGTATGGGAGTACTGCTGTTAGCGCCATACTGAAATGCTTGGGTTGTGCACACCTCATGTTATATTTGTGTGTACCGGCTGCCCAGGTGGATGCTGCCAGGAAGGGGCATGGATGAGCTTGAAGAGTTTCCAGTTTTGAATCTTTCTGCTTGTATATTGAAAATAATGATTACAATGAGTCTGGAGCGTGTGGAACTGATGATTAAATATCATCTTTTGCCACTAAAACAGCTGAAAGGCTTTCTCCAGGTTCATCCAGGACCATGCCTTCTCTGCTGTTTCATATTCAAGCTCGACAACCATAATTCATCTCAACAGGTCAGTGATACCTAGGGGGAGGGTAAGGACTATGAAATGCACATTACCAGCCAAACAAGGGAAATTAAAAACACCTTTGTATCAAACCACACTGAGCTCTCTCCCATATTCCCCTTTTGTGGCTGAGGTCCTGTATGTTCCCTGCCATTGTAGCACCTCAATGTGCTCCATGTGATAAACGTACACCACTACATTCACCACCACCACCCACTAGATTCAAGTCATAAAATCTTCTTATGAAAATAAATTATTTGTTAATCTAACAATTGATACCATTTAAATTAGTTTACTTTGTGGTTTAGCTGATACTTAGTTTTCATAGCGCTGTGCCACAGTCTTGATAACAGCGCTTCGTAATGCCATGATGTAAGTGCCACAGCTTTTTGGAGTTGCATATTTGCAAGTTAAAGGATATTCACAGCATGCTATCTGAACGTGGGGTTTGTTTTTTTTTCTGGTAGAAAGCATAGGCTTTAGGCAGTAAATACTTTATTTTTTTTCAAGGTGTACATGACAGATCAGAGAGGTAGTAAAGTGCCAAGGAAACCAGAACATTATTAATCCGTGATGTTCTAGACAGTTATTACAAATATATATTTATATTACAGTGAACTTTTGAAAACACACATGGGAACTTAAGGTGTGAAAAGTACTATATTACACTTTAACTCTATGCAGCAGAGCTTATCCTAGCATAGGCAGCTTTACCTTGAAACCCTCTGCTTTACCTCTGCAGACACCTTCTGGCATTCACGCTTGTGAATCACAGCTGAGCAGTGTTGTCAGGGCTGCTCCTGAACAAGCAATTTTCGCTCTGCCCACTTGCCTGCCACTTCAGTGCATGAGGCAATCACCAACTGAAAGACAAACAATCTAGCAAAGGTACTCCCTGTACTACTTTTAAGACAAGAATGCCTACTGCACAGAGGAACTCATCTTACTGTAATATTTTGATATAAATGAAGGAAGCTGAAAAACAGAAACTTTAAAAGTAATAAACTGAGGCACCATAAGTGAGCACAGTTTTGCTGAGTTATGGGTCAGGTCCTCTGAGTGGCAGGAGTGGGGCATTCTCCCATTGAAGCAAGGATTCAAGTTTCTGTTTATCTGACATGGAGAGTGTTTTGGCACTTAGTTTTTTTGAGCTATCTTTGTCTGGGTGTTAGTGCTTCTGCAATTTCTTAATGCGCTAAGGTGCTATAGGAATAGTCTTTCAAAGTGGAAGGCAAGTTCATTGATTTTGGTCCATGAAGAAGAGGCAAAGAGAAATAACTGCATACCATTTTCTTGGCCACTGTGGAAAGTACAGTTGCACTAGTGCAGTGCTCAAAGCTGAGACCCATGGGCGCTCCCCACTTACTGGGAAATAAGAGAGAGAAGGTCAGAAAGAGAGACTGTGAACAGGTAACTCCTAGCAATGTCAAGGGGATAAAGGCGGGTAGCTCAGTAGTGCATAAGGCTTCACAGGCTCTGGAGGAAGATGACAGAGGAAGGTAGCCCAACTTGAGCTGATACAGGAGGGCGTCTTCTTCATCGAGCGAAGGCTGGCTGCTACCTCAGATTATGGAAGAGAACAGGGAGATAAAAGAGGCAAGTTGTGGAGATCACAAAGGAGCAAGCTGCTTGTTGAATAAATCTTTTCCCAGTGTCAGTTATCTGCTCTTCCACTGGCAAAATGCCTCTATCACAGGTCCCAGAGCACTGGGGGTACATGGAGCATGTTTGCTGCATGGAGGCTCCACTGCTGCTTCTCAGCTCCTCCAGACAGAGATGCTGGGAATGGTAGTCCTTTTTAACAAACTTTATCCCCACGTTTGTTCAGATGCAAGGTTTTCTGCTGTGGTGGCACAGGCCCTAGCCAGCAAGGAGAGTTTCCAAGTCAAACAAAGTATGAAGTATATGGCCCATTTTTTTCCCAAGGGAGTGTTTGTTACCTTGAACTTGCCAGAGAAGCTTGCGTTGTTTTGTAACACATTTGACTACCTTCAACCCAGAGATATTAAGAACTTTTGACTCTGCTGAACAATCAGATAAAAATTGTTTCTACTTGCAATTTGAGTGAAAACAAAGACTTTTTTATAAAAGTTCATGAGTTTTTTGTTAAGATTCAGTAATGCAAGTTGCATGAAGGAATGACTCTCAAATGTTAGTCCGCTTCATGAGGTGATTCAGTGAAATCAGAGAAAGCTCAATTTGTCTTTGATATTATTTTTGTCTGTTGTATTATGTGCTGGAAGAAAAGTGCTTACCTTGTACGTGGCTTGGTCGTGGCAGAAATGACACTGTGATGCTGGTGCAGAATGCCGAGCACTTAATTTGAAGAAAGGCCTTGCTCTGTGGAAGCAATTATTAGGACTGCAGTAGGAGGCATCTGGTCATGTAGACTTAGCAATTATATTCATTTAATGTATAACAGTTAATACATTGCAGCTCAGTGTGAACTAGAACCCCTTGTAGTAGACAAGCCCTTAAGTATTTAAATACCCAGGTCCCTCTTATTGAAATGTCTTAGAGTCCAACTTGGTCTCTGCATGGTGACTATTGTAAATTTTCCTCATGAAACTGCATTACATTTCATCCTAATTAGCACTGCTGCTGTAGCCTTAGTAAAGAAACATTAGATTCAGAAGTACCAGAGGCTGAGTGCCTACATCCTTTCCTACAGGAATTAAATCAGTTTCAGTCTTACAGTAGTCACACAGCTGATTTAATTTGGCCTCTTTTCTCTAGATGATGGCAGCAGTGTAGTAGTAGGAAGCCCTTGCCATTACTACTTGTGTTCTACTCCAGAGTTGTATCCATTTTGAGTGCTGTCAGGGTAGCATTTCTTACTAGACCCGAAGTAAAGCGAACACGCTATTTCAGTAGCAAAGAAAGGTTAGTCGATAAACAGCAGTTACTGGCAACAAATTAAGATGAGAAATGTTTTATTGTGGAAATAGGAATGAATGCTTCCTACTGTGAAATCTTTTTTTTATTATTGAAATCAAATATATAATTAAGATATTATTATGCACAGAAAAGGTTAGAAACCTTAACATCTTTTGTCCATAAGCCAAATGCTGTAGTATGTTGATATCCATGCTGTGAGTTCCCCATTACTGCTCTGCCAGTAATTTCAACCTGGCATCTAGACTAAATTGTCTCCCTATGAGCCAAGAGGAAACACAGTTGATATGTGATCTCAGGCACGGGCCTTTCTTGAATGAATAAAAGCACTGTCACTTTTTACGAAATTACATCTGCTGGTTATATGCTGTGATCATCTCTGAATGAGGGAGAGGGCAGAGCTCATCTAGGTTATGGCAAAGACTGGTATTCGGAAGGAGCTTGATGGGATTTTACACACTCTTATAGCTTCATTCAGATATGTTTCAGCTGCATGACAGAAACTGAAAGCAAGGTAATGATTATGACGTGTCTACACAGTCACTTTAAAGTAGGTACTAAGAAACATGCACAACGCACAAGTTGCTAGCTAAAGCTTGCTAAACAGCCTCAGAGCAGTGAAGGGAGATGAGAAAATGCGACAAGTGCCTGCCATGCTATGCTGAAAATGCAGTTGTCTGATCTTCTCCGAGCAAAGCTGAAAAGGAAGCCCAGTTCCCTGGAGCCCACCAGCTTCCCTTCAGGCACCCAATAAACACAGCTGCAGTGCGAGATCTTGACAGTGTGTGCTCAGCCTGTCCCATAGTGCAGCGGCTGGTCTTGTAAATCCATTCAAGATCACCATCAGGGCTTGAAGTAGATGCATCTTGCTTGGACACGTCAGCCAGATACTCTTTGCTTTGCGCAGGTGATAAATCTGCAGCGACACAGTGCTGAGCTGATGCACGGTGCTCTTTCGCTGCCCGGCGGCTGCAGAGCCACCCCAGCCCATGGTCCCCCAGGTGGGTGGCTGCCGCGCGCACAGGGATCTGAAGTGATGGGTGGTGGTGCTGCTTCCTGTAGGCACCATGTGTGGTGTTGCCCAAGGAGCTGTGGGACTGATAGAATTTCAGAGCTGCTGCAGGACTGTTTCCCCTTGCCCGGAGTTGTGGGGCCAGCAGGAGAAGGAACCTTGAATACTCTCTTACTCGTTCCCTGTGGCCGATAAGGGTATCTACATTAGATGCTGTTACTGGAGCTGTGGAAAACGATGCCAAACACAGCACTTGTTTGGAGCAATTATCTCTTAACACGTGAAACTTCAACAGAGGTGAATTTTAAAATCTGTTGCTAAACTGGACAAAGTCATCCTGTATGCCTCTTTCTCTTTGAAGGAGCATCTGTTGCCACCTCAGCCTGAGCTTTGTAACCCTGTGTGTTTTTTTCCTACTCCATTCCTCATTTCCTTAGAGTTGATTCATGGTGATTTATTGGGTACGAACTACAAAGCTAAGTATTTTTCAGGATGTAAGTTGTAGTGGTTGTGAGAACGAATGAGACTATAATTCTCCCCCACTTTATTTTACTTAAGTATTTTCGGAGGGGAGGGAAGGATGTATTCTTTCCATTAGACCTCTCCTTTCTTAATCACCATTCTGTAATTAATTCCCTGGTTAAATATAAAGCAAGCATTAGCTTTGAATAATGTTTTCCTGTGTAATTAAGTAAAGAAAAATTCCTTTCTTTTGTATGACTCATCACAGGGGGATCTGAAGGGAGCCTGAGGGTGGATATTTGAGACTTTGGTCCCAGGTGCTCTTGTACCTTTGAGCTGTGTTTGCTGTAAGTCCAGAGGTGGGAGGCGAAGGTGATATCACATATCGACTGCACACAAAGAAAATTGTCTCTCTTGTGAAACCATGTTGGTAGTACGGCTTTGGTTTCTCCTGGTGGAAAACTGACTCTGGCTCACAGAAATGCAAATCTCTAGACAACACATACAGCTAGGAGAAACTTAAATTGTTGTTCTTGCTGCCATAGTGTCTATAACCATCTCTTGTTGCCTTTTCTGTGGTATCCAAGCTGACCTGAAAGTGTACCCTTTCTTTTCCCCCAGCAACTTCTAGCTCCTTTCCCTGCACCAATTTGCAAGCCTTTGACTTGTACCAATGCAGCTATGTTGGATCACACCTTAAACCACATAGCTGAAAGAACTGGAGTTAAAAATGAAAGGTTCTGAAACAAAAACCAAGGTTATAGTGAACGAGGGCACGCCAAAGAGGCAGGGGAGGGCAGGGCAGGGTTTAAGCTGGACAAGCTTATTTTACTACTGAAGAAATATTGTCTGACTTTACCCAGAGAATATGACTTTTTTTTTCCTACCATACTAGCTTGTGGTGTTAATTTTTAGCTCATGGCATTAATTTTTAGCTCAAAAGGCAGTTTCAATAATGATTCTGGGTTCAAATGTTGCTCATAGCTCAAGACGAGAAAAAGAATGCAGCTTTATTAATATGGCAGCAAGGAAAACATATGGAATATGTTTCATATAATGACATGAAAGTGCCTGTGAATTCACTGCCGTAACAGTAAAGGCTACAACATGTAATGTCTGGGTGTGGAGAAAGAGTCATGTAAAAATACCTTTGGTTTTGATAAAAAGTTTGGCAAACAGAAATAACATTGATTTTTTTTTTCCTTTCATTTATTTTACAGGCATTTCCCTGTATTTCAACAGGAATTTATGGTAAGTAAGACCTTAGATGTTGCTTATTGCTTATTCAGTTTTTCCTATTATTACTATTTTAAGCAGGCATATTTCATATCAGATGTCTCATCAGTCTTTTTTGGCTTGCAAATCTATTTATACTGTGTTAAATAACAGAGACCCAAAGCCTTTGACTGTGACTGGGTGGGTACTAGTGTGCTGAGAGGTGGGATACTGATGGGCAGCCCTTAGGACAACCCTTAGCCTGTGAGCCAGGGCCCACAACTGTGATTACATTTCTGCCGCTCTGGTAATTCTTCAACATATTGCTGTGGCTTCAACTGCAAAAAACACGGTTTTGGCAAGATTTTCCATCCAGAAGGCAAGCAGGCAAGATTCCCCAATGTCCAAGACTGGGGAAAAGAGTATGTTTTCCTCAAGCAAACTTGCTAGCATAACGTGAAATTGTCTTAGTACCCTGGAGTTGTGCTTCCACATTTTTACTTTATTAATTTACATGCAAATTAATACCACCTGAAGAACCGTAGAGAAAGGGTTGTTACAAAAGTTCGCCACTTGCTTTGTTGTAATCTTAAGGCAATCCATCACTAATAGTCAGCTGCGTTTTGGTTGACATTGTGGAAGAAGTGGGCATGATATTAGAAGGAGGAAAAAGTGAAGCTGTTCAATGTTTAGAAAAAAATAAGGAGAAAATTGAGTGGATGTGCAAATTACAAGGGAATAAAAATATTTTTTCACTTAAAAACTGTAGGCTGATTTTTCTTTCATTTAGGTTCAGTAAATGCATGAAAATGATAGTAGGTTGGATTACATGTACAACTGAAAGGTTTTAAAGAAAAATACTAACCAACAATTAATTAAAAAAAAAAATGTAGTTATGTAACACCATCGTGAGTGTGACATAGCTGCTACTGTTGTGTGAAAATAACGTATAGTAATTTTTAGATAAAGTAATTTGAGTTCTGACTAATCAAATACAGATGCGGGGGTAAGAAGTAACAGGAATATTTAGGGTTGTTTCTTCTTTTTCAAGGACCTCGTATTTAAAATTGATTGATGATTGTAAATCTGAATTAGACTTCAGAAGGTAGAATCTGAATTACTTTGGGTGCTGTATTCTTTTCTACTTGAACTGCACTTTCGTTATTGCAGAAGAACATGCAGATGCCGTTTCCACAAACACTAGAAGTCACTGAATGTGAATCTGGTTTCAGATAAAGCTCTGCCTTGGCCCTCAGTTTAGGTCCCCCTTCTGAACGTTCAGGGGAGCTCTGCATTTTAGTTCTTGACTCTTTGGCTTAAACCTTGATCTTGAACAGAGACACATTTTTGTTATTAGTTTACAAAACGAGGCAAGACATAGTGTAAATATATGGAAATTACTAGTAAGTGGAATGTACAAGTAATAATAGCTCATTTTATTTTAGAATTGGCCTAGTTAATAGAAAAGGTCTCAGCAGGTGAGGAGTATGGTTCCCTGAAGTCAGTAAAGAAAGTTGGAAAGGATCTCTGGTAGGAATCTTGAGTTTTCTTTTCCTGAGGTAATGGATGATTTCTTAAAGTTAGCATTGATTTCAACTGGAAAGCTGTGGCATTACTGGAACATCATATAATGTGGCAGATGCTTTTTCAGTAATGGTTTGCTGTTTACACTTTTGGAAATTAATTAAGGCACATTTCTGCTAAAATACTCTTATTCTGAGGCTGCTTTTTTGTTTGCTTCTTTTGGAATACAATCTCTAATTGATTTTACTGTTTATGTTTCAATAAATGCTTTCTATTCCTCAATGAAAAAAAAAATACTTACCTTCCTTTCAGACTCTCAGACATACTGCCTGAGAGTAGTAATTAAACAGACAACCCTACATCAGCCTTCAGGTCTCGGTGTTTTCAAGAATGTTTGATAGCAGTTGCAGTGCTAGAATTATGCTGCGTGACGTGTTTGAGGTGTAAAGCACACCCAAAACCCACAAAGCTATGCTTTCATCTTTCTGGGTTTTTTGGGTTTTTCCCCCTCTATACATGCACATTCCTTTAGATAAAGTTAGTGTCTAGCCAAGCAAGTGGATCAGCTTCATTCCTGGTGGCTGAGCTGATTAGTATTGCTTTATGTATTGTGCAATTAACACTGGACTATCCCAATAAAATGTTATTGAAGGAACATACAGCCTTGATTTCTCACCTCAGATCCATACGAACAAATGGTGTCCCTTCAGAAACCCTTGGCTGAGAATTGAATTTCACCTCCAAATGGAAGTGGACAAAGTTGCAAGCGATCAGCTGAGTTTATCCAATTTAAGGATCTGGACTGTGTTCTGCTCCAAATTCTTGTAAATGCTTAGATTGCTTGCCTTTTCTGTTATTATTAGGAGAGAGTAGTCACACTTCTCTGGAGAGCAATCCTTTCCGGTTCACATCACTGCAGAGCACTCCTTTTCTCCCATAAAAAGGAAACTGGAAGAAACAAGCAAGAAAGCCCCTTTCTGAGGTTTTGGCGAAGAGCAGATTGCTTTTGATGAGAAAGGTGTTGGATAGAGGAAAGATCTGCCTTTCCTCCCCAAACAGTTTCCTGACACTCCATCTCCACCCATAGCACTGTGAATATTTCAGCTTGAACGAGTTAAAGCCCCAAGAAGGCCCTTTGCCATTAAGGCACTGTGCCAAGAGTCAAAACTTTTGATTTTAGTGTGCTCCTATTTAAAGAGCACTGGCAACAAGTTCACTCGTGAGGGATCTTTGGTTTAGAAGTCTGGTAGCTTCAAATGGCAGATTAAATCTTTTAAAAGTGAAGCAGAAAGCAACCAATGCTAAATGTTTGTAAGAACTGCAAAGCAAGTAAGGGACTACCCACAGGCACTTGGGGAAAAAAAAAAAAAGAGGTGTTATCTTTACCTGAGAGATCCCTGTCACCTTTAGTGTGCTTATGAAATGATAATCAGTCTAAGGAAGTAAAGTTTGTGAAGACTTATTTCCCTATGAATCACTGGGTCGCTCTTTTCTGTTGCAATAAATGCTTTATCTCAAGAGCATGACCTTTCATAAGCAAAACTGCGTCAGGAGGAGTACAGAGGACTTGCATCGCTCCCATATCATTAGAGAGGTACTGGAGTATCAAGCGACAGATCCTCAGTAGCTGTTCAATAATACTCAAACATGAGCAAGTGCGCAGTCTTAACCTTATCACAGCTTTTCTATAGGCCAGCTAGATTTTTAGGGATTTTCTTACATTTTGTCTCTTTTCCCTTTTTCAAAGCAATTTTACTATCAGTTTTAAAAAAAAAAAATTAAAAAGTAAGAAAAATCTACAATCAGATCTGTAGTCCAGAGGATAAAAACTGTTGTTTTAGGTTGCAGTGTGTCAGATTTCCACCTTGTACACAGTGAATCCCCATTTACACATCCACTTTCACCATAATTACCAACTTGTTGGGGAAAAAAAAAAAAGGCACCTTTCATCAGTAGATTTTATGGAAGAGCACCTCGTTATCATGTCTTTAAGAAGCTATCTACAAATTCTGGTGTTTGCAGCCTGCAAAGTGAACAAGGATGTCTGATACGGTGCTACAAACCTTATGAGCTGCAAAATTAAAACAAGGCTCTGCAGATGGATGTGAGAAGACAGGAATTTTCATGTTTGTCACAGTACTCTGTTGAGAGATAATGGGGTGGACTACATATGGAGGGAGTTGAAGATGTTATGGTCTATGCACACCTGTTTGTTACCTTCTTGCTGTTATTTTACAGTAATGCGAGGTTTGGCTTCTGTTCCTAGATACTTAGGTTGGCAACATAAGCTGCTCTCTGGCAACATAAGCAAGTATTTAAATGTTATTTTAAACTGAAGGGAGGAGAAGAAAAAAAAAAAAGGAGAAAGGGAGGGGAAGATAAAACTAAGAGAAATCTCCAGTTGGTATTTCTTTCTGACTCTACATGAGTATGGCTGTATATTTTACCTTAGCTTGACTTCCACTAAAATGATATCTTCTACACTTTCTGAGAAAAAAGATAATGGCAACTTTTAGGTCTTGTTATGAATGTATATATTTGCATTCCTTTTAAATCCACAGAGAGAAAAGGGGAAAGAAAAAGACCAAAAGCCATGAATGTCTGCAGTGATTTAGGCAGTGGAAATGCACAGGTTCACCACATTTTAAATGCCTTCATTACATTGGAGTAAGACTTGTTTCTTTTAGAATTGGGCCACTTATGCTTATTTGTAGCTTTTGGCCTGGTCATGGCAAAACATTGCAAGGTTAAATTTATTATGTGTTGCTAAAGGAGAGACTGAAAAGCAAGCTTAGAAAGCGAGGAAAGAAAAAAGAGAGTAAAGCGTGCTGTGTGTATAGGAAACAGAAGCATATAATACGTCCTCGAGGCAGGATGGAGGGAGGTATCACAGATCCTCTGCTCTGCTTTGCCTTTATCCGGGGAGAGAGGTCCCTTGGTCTAGTGCCAGCTCGTGTCACAGCTGTCCTGACCTCCAGTGCGTCCTCCTCAGTATCCAGAGAACGATTCACCCTGCCAATCCAGAGAGGGCTGAGAGCGTATCCATCAGCTCTGCTCCCCATGAGGTGATCTGAGATAGATTATAACAAGGGATTAACCAACAGGTGCGCTACTGAAGGATTATAAAAGCCCTCTAAAAATCTGAGTCAGAAGAGTAAACCAAATGTTTTCAAAGGCAGAATAAATTCCTGACACAGGGCTAAAGGTTGAGGCGATCTATTTTGGTCTTTCCCATCTGTTTCTTCTCATTTTCTGTTGGCATTTCCTTCCTAAGGTACGTATTTTTTTAATGAGCAATTCTGATAAGGATTGCACTGTCATCTTTCCAAAGAAGGAGTTAGCTGCAAATTTTTCAGAGCCACTATACACAAATGTATAATAAGTAACCATGAAGCAGTCTTGTATTTATCTCCAGTCTGGTGCTTTGAGTCCCTGTAATCATCACAACGGCCTGATGCTGTACGAGATCATCAGCATTTGAATATTGTGATGTCAATTATGGTGACCTAGGAAAATGGATATTATCGTATAAATTATCTGTGATGGGAAAAAAAAAAAAAATCCAGTAGGTTACATAAGGAAAGTTCCCATTAAGAACATTTTCTCTTAACTAAGCCAGTTTTTTAACCTCAGCAGCAGCTCCTCATCCCTCAACTCAGATTACATCAACTTTTTGGACGCTACTGTGTGGTTTTAACAGTGACTTTTTGTAACTCATTGGGAAGTTAATTACATTTTGCTATTTACTCCATAATTTGTGTAATGTAAAATTTTAGCAAAAATGAAGATATATGATAACTCATTTGTTGATGCTTCTTTTGGGACTGATCACTAAGCATCAGTTAACTGAGGTTATTATTGAAATTAATAATAGTAACAGCTATGGAATGACTATTATAATATTCAAGTAATCCTAGAAATCTAATTACTACTTGTATAAAAATTTGTTGCATGCATTATTTAACAGGGTTCTTATCATGGACACTACACTGTCTGAAATACTAATTGGTGTCTTCCCATATTTTAAATACTAAAAAAATTATTACTAGAAAGTGTAAATCGATGAGCTCTCAAGAATCTAAAATTAACATTCACATGACATATTTAGCAAGGAGAAGCTTAAACTTGATTCCAGACGAGAGACTTAATAAGCTCTCTTTTTCAGTGGAAATTGGCATTTTATGGATATTGTAGTTAGGCTATCTAGAATTTTATCTATTCAGAAGTTCTTGCTGACTGGTCCATCTTACAGCATTTCCCCTGAATACTAGAGGACAAATCCTGCCCTTCATTAAAATGGCATTTAGTGACTGTCCTTAAAAATTTCTCTTTGACAGCTTAGGCTGTTGAACTCTGAATACTCAGTTGCCTCATGGCCTTGCTTTTTGTCTTTTCCTGTTTCTTTTTAGGAAGAGATAGAGAGTTTATGTAGTTACTTTTTTCTTTTAAAATTGTCAGAAGCATGAAGAACTTAAGGCTTTTTAAAGTGTGGAAAGCCTGTCTCATTTGGTAGGCTTAATGCTCTGTGTTTATATTTGCATATATTAATTGCCCTCTTCAATTTTACAACTTTTGCCCACATCTTTAACCTCTCTGTCTTGTTTCTATTCTGCCAGAAACAATTGTTTATGTGCTCTCTTGTTCTTATTTTGTAGTGGCTTACATCTTGAAGCTCCTAGCGTGGCTTCTGTCTTTTTTTGCAATGAGTTTTATAGATATCTGCAGATTGTTGAAGAAAAGCCAATAACATCTCCAAAGGCATCAAAACCACATTACACTTTAGGTGCTTTTCCCCTTTTTCCTTTCACTTTTTGTATTTTTGTTTTCCAGGCAAACTATTCTGCAAAGCATAAAAGAGTTGGAAAAGATCTCTGCTATTCAGAAAGCATATTGCTGATACTACAAACAGGGGTTCAGCTGGTCAGATATAATGTTTGTTTTGGTATTTGTGGTTTTCCATTCAAAGAATTAAGAACGTCTCAATTATCATGGTGAAAGTTTAAAATCTGTAATGTTATATACCAACAGTATCACTTAATTCCTTTTTCAAAATCTTCCTGGCTGATGTCAACAAGATAATCTTACGTTTTTGTTCTAGGGCTTTACAATCAGGAAAAACAAAAGCTCTTTGAAGCTAATTTGTTAAGAAATAAATTTAAGTAAGAAAATTAAAAAAAAAAAAAATACAAATCCCACACCTTGTCCCAGAGACATTAAATTAACATGAAGTATAAAACACTTCTTGGTAAAAGGCCTATTATCACTATCCAAAATTTTTCTTTGATGGAATCTTACTGCTTCTGGCAGAAAAGACCATATCTCTCAAATTATAGTTGGAGCCAAATCTGTTAGTGAATTCCACCATTTGTATTGTCTTTAACGAGTGTGGAACATCCCACAGCATCGTGGATGAAGCCAGCAGCAGAAGGATGCCCAAGTTCAAAATTATGCAGTTTCACTTTATCTAGCTTTAAATGTGTATAAAGGAATGAACTGGCCCAAGATAACTTAAAAATTACTGTCTCAAAGAGTTAAGAAGCTACTAGCAACTAGTCTACTTGTTTGGATACCTGTTCAGATAATTAAATCAGCCAGTTAAGTGTGTATATTGCTGTTGATGATTACATTTATATTTCATCTTGACAAGTCAGTATTTGAAAGCAAAGACGAAGATATGCTCTCTTAGGGTTCTTTGAGGCCCTGAGTAATCTCATCCAAGTTTGAAATTGTTTCTGCTTTGAACAGAAGGTTGGCCCAGCTGACCTCCAGAGGTACCATAGCTCTTCCAAGCTGCATTTTTCTGTGATTCCAAGCTTCTTACATGTTATGTTCATTGACAAGTGAGATTCAGATCAGGGAATCACTGCCTTACCTCAGATTCCTTGGTGAGGTCTCATTAGGTGCTATAGCAAAGCAGGTTTTCTTTGCAAGAGGAGAACATTGTGGTGTTGTGGATATCTTTTAATCGTATTCGTGATTAAACGTAGTATGAAAACTTAGTAATTAGAACATCTTTTTCATGCCTCCCCATTTTTGCAGCAAATGTTATATATGAAGTATGTTACCTCTGAGTTTTAAACACATTGTAAAAAGACAAGACAGCTAGTTTAATGGTTTCAGTCAAATTTCATGATGCAACTGATCTTCCTTGAAAGGAGGAACTTAATATAAAATTAATTTAGTTAAAGAAGAATAGGCATCATCTTGACAGCTGTAAAACTACTCCTGGGTTTGAAGACTTGCACAAGAGCTGATGTGTTTTGTATTAGCAGTGATTTCATTTACCTGTGCACTGTGGCATAACTAGTCTTGCATGTAATCTTAGTTATACAACACACATTCTCTATACTTTAGCAGCTAGTAAAAGATCTAAAAAGTGCCTAGGATAAAATTTTTAGTCCTAGATCAGCACCCACAATGATTTTAATACCGTACAATTGTTTTATCTGACGTTTACAAATGAAAACTCTGAAGTGTATTCAGTTAATACTGCATCCCACTCACAGCTTAAAACTTACTTTATGTGAACAGAATAGTCGTACTGGACGGTGCTTGTGTGTCCTTAAGTAGCTTTTAAATCCCTGAGACACTAAAGTTGATTAGGATGTGATGGTGTGATGTATATAAATTAGTTTTACCATGAAGGTATTAACTGTATCTTTTTGAACTTCTGTGACTGCATTAGATAGTAAATGCCTTAGGAAAACAGCTCCTCTTTCTCATTCTTTCCTTATTTCTAGTGCACAGTGATAGGTCTGGCTAGGTCTGGCCACACAATATTGTGGAGCTGCCCCTTATTTGTCCTATGTTTTGTTCTTCATAGCAGACATTGTTTCTTACTATTTTTAGTTATTATTTATACAATACCTATCATAATGGGTCTAGTCAGTGTTGGAGACTATAAATACTGCTCCAGTACAAATACAGAAAGTCACTATATACATAAATTTACTCTCATTCATATGTTTGGTCTCTGAAGTTTACTTTGAGAACTGTGGAATAAGTACGCGTGAGAATATTAAGGCTTTTATGTGGCCTATGAAAGGTAAAAATGTATTGCTGTTAGGGCAAATACTTTCTCTTTCTCCTGAAATGAAAGAAAAGATCAACAGAATTGACCTGCTATTCCGAGTCTCATCAAAGTACCTGAAAGGCAATTTAAAGGTGTGTGTGCCTCCAAGGGTCATTCACTGTGTTGTCCTTTTTTCTGCATCTTTGTTAGATAGGAATGCTGCAATGTATCATTGGAAACTGCCGCTGAGGCAGAAGAAGAGTAGCAGAGCTGGATGATTCAGTGTAATGAATGACTAATCCTGTTTCTAAGCCAGGATCCTGTTCATAAGACGTATTCTGCAGTTCTGCGCGCTGCAGATCATGGCGGTGGTTGTGTTAATGGAAGGCCAGCTTGGGCCTGGAAGAGAGTTGTGCCTTTTTGTCTTCAGAATGCGACTAAAGCCATTATGTGCCGCTGACTGTTGGAAACGCATTCATCTTTCTTCTGTCTGAAGAGGCAATACCCAAGACTGTAGTATAAAATACAGTGAATTACAAAATGGAAGAAAGACTCTATTACAGTGGTCTGAATTTTCTTGAGGGAAAAGGTGGGGGTTTTTTTAACTGAATTTCTAAGCTAATAGAAAGATAGATTTGTACACATGCTTTGAATTTAGGCAACTTGAGTAATTTGCTGGTAGTTGTAACAGTGCATAAAATGAATTGCATGCATGTGTTGCCAGAACACTGAGGTATTATTTCTCAAATTCCATATTAATAATTATTAATTAAAAAATCAGGTTTTTGTGGAATCATTTCCTATTTCATTTTAATCTATCAGAATCTGATTATTCAATTTAAGCTACTTGTCTATATCAATGAAATATTAAACAGCTTGTGAGAACACAATGAGGTTTACTGCAGAGGAAACGCAGCAAGAGTCAAAATTTACCTTTCTATGAGTACTGTTTAGCAGAAAGTTTGAATGCTTTTAAGAGCTTCTGTACAGAGTAGAATCATTGCCGGTTTTGTTTACTTAACTGTAATGCTATATGTACTAAATTTCCCTTCAGGCTTACACAGGGTGAGGTATTCAGAAACAAATGTACACCTTGTTGATGAGTGTTAAGTCAGAAGTTCAGTACATCTTAACAAGGTGACTACAAAAATAAATGTGGATGGCCTTTTTGTGTACCTGCCAGGCAGGCAGGATAGAAGTCAACCATTTACTGAAGAGCTGGTTAGAGACGGGGGCGGGGGAAGTCACCTTCTGCTTTAAAATACACTTTGGGTCAGGTTTCTGCTCAATAGACCTGAATTCAGTTTATTTCTGAGCTGTCACTACTGCAGAATAGCACCAGTTCGAGCGGTATTCTGTGAGAAGACTAACTGTAATAGGCAATCCATTTCTTAATTTCCATGCTATAGCCAGCCTTGACAAATTAATCACAATCAAATGCACGCTGCGGGAAGGGAGCGACCTATGTAGCACAGAAGAAAAATGAGGCCCCATGTGGCTTGACAGACTTAATCTTGCAATTCACCCCGTTAGACTGAATGAGGGGGCTTGTTGCTGTGCCTGTCGCCAGCACCACCCATAAAGAAACTATTCACTCTCAGCACTAGGGTTTGGCAGGTGCGATACAGGTTATAGAGTGCCACAAGGCACCTCATTGATCACTGCCATGGGACAGGGATCACCTGGATTAGTCCTGAGGAGGAAGAGTCACTGTGCAGTGGCTTGCAAGATCCTTGGAGAGAGCGCAACCTAAATTATGTTGTGAGGAGTGATTTTGCTTCTGATCCTGCAGGAACCAAAATGCCTTCTTGGTTTGGGTGGACATGTTACTGCACAAGAAGTCTGTCACAGCAACAATTATTGCTAGCAGATCCGAGCAATGATAGCTAGTCTCTGAAGTTGTCCCAGGTAATAGGACCTAGGCTGGTTTCAGATGAAAAGGAAAAAAGTCAGCCTGAAGAACTAGATTTACTCTGTCAGCTGTGGAAAAAGCTTGAGATCTTTTGATAGATGTTTTAGTTCACTTTCTTCTTACATACTTCTTGGAATGGTGCAGCACATGTGTAGCTTCTAGGGTTATATTTGGAATATGAGACCCTCTTTTAACTCACTCCTAATAATGTTCTTTATACTATCTACTGCTATGAATTTAGGTTTTCATCTGGAAACTAAAATGGAAACAGAGCTAAATTCACACCGGAATGAGTCAGTAGACCTTGGTTTCAGAGAAGCTACAGTGGTTTGCACTACGTGAAATATTCCATTGCATTTAGAAGAACAGACGTAGCTTTTTGTAATCAACCTATTCACTTTGACTCTAGTGTCATTGACTTCAGCAGAAGAACAATCTTGCCCTTTCTTATAGCAGAACAATCATACCTTTCTTATAATGTTCATTTTGGTCAAAGAAGACTTTGTTATCTTACTTTTTCTCAAAAGAGTATCTAGCCCCTTGGAAAGAACATTACTTTATAGTCTGATTTGTAAACGATTTGTGTGTGTCTCTCTTTATTCTTTTCAATATATTACTTCTATATGAGAGAGTGGAGTGCTTGCTTTCCTATATATCACTAGATGATAAACTGTGTCTATCATTTTCTAATTTGGTTTTGGACAATGCAGCATATCACCTTATTTTTTTTCCCCTCTTCCATTCTCTCAGTGATGTTTGAAAGAACTCTTTAACAGAAATAATGTATAATACTATTTATAGGGTAATAATTTACTGTATATGATGCTGTGTCAGTGGAAGACTTTCTGTCCCCTTCTATTTTCATTTCTATCCAGAATAAGAACGTTAAACCTTCGCTTTCAAGGAGCTGGAAGTATCCCATAATCATCTTTCATCACACATTGTGTCTTGTTCTGTCAAAAACCAAATTCTGGTTTGCTTAGTCAAATTAAGTAGCACTTACAGGTCACTTGCTGAGGAAGTTACTGTTCAATGTGAATAATGTTATGATCATGCTGATCCTGCATGGGGAGGGCCTGGTTCAGACATCCCTGAGCTAAATAAGAGCCGGTATAAATGTCAGTGCATTGTGCTAGCTGGCAGCCGGATCGCATGTTTTCTGTATCCATTTTCCTGTTTTTCAGTTTTTATGATCAAAAGCATATTTCTAAAATGGAGAAGATGACAGCGCAAATTGTTTGGCATTCTGATGAGAAAAATATGGAATAGGGAGATCTAGAACTTAATCTTAAAAAACCCCAGTTGCATGCTTAGGGTAAGAGTAAATCGACTGTTCCAGCCGTGACCAGTGTGTGGTGTGTAGTTTAAGCTTTATGTACCAGTTCATTATCCAATGTTGGAAAAAATGAGTATCAGTTTTATGCAGAATGCATATCAGCGTAAATTGCCCAGTGTAGGCTGTGAGCTGTAGACAGTGCAATCATAATAGCTTCTCAAGTGATGCAGTTTTATGGCTTCAGAACATTAATCATTTTCTTATGCCTTTAATTACCGTAAGGTAGTTATACTTGTGTCCATAATAGGTGCTAAACATTATGCCACTGAGAGGTTTTTAACCATTCTTTTTGTCATAGCTAGTAAACACAATATAGCAGACCATTATAAGTCCAGAACTTTTTTTTAGCCGAGTGCCATTAGGAACATTACTGCTCTAAGTCCTGTAGCATTTTGAGCTATATTTACTAGCTCACTGTAGTCTTCTGGGTTTTCTTCTGGCTTTAGGAATGAGAGCAAAGAACAATTCACTTGCTAAACAGGCATTGCTTAATTAAGAGAAGATGAGTTTTGTCCCTTCTAAAAAAACCAAAGCTTAGTTCCCAAAATGAGAAAAAAGGAAAAGTTGGTGCATTTTCCCCAGTGCTAAATACAGTATAGCAGGAAACAGTGCTGCTACTTACATGCTGACCATGCTGGTCAGTGCTCGAGGAATCCTCTATTATCTTTCTGTCAACTTCATATGTTATAATTTACTAATTTTCAGTAAAGCAGTAGTTTACTGATGTATAGTAGGCTCTTCACAAATAAAGATGTGAGATACAAAGCTCCCTTCTATTCAAAGGTGTCAGCCATGATGCAGGTAACGAGGGTGCCTATTAGCAATGCTTCTATGTCATTCCTAATGAGGATTTCAGGTTGTGGAACCTTATACCAGTCTTGCTGTTGTGTGGCTTGATTAATGAGTAGTTACCATTTTAATGAACATAGGTAATCAGAAGCAGTGATTGTATTTGCCATGCTTGGCAACCAAGAAGTGGAGAATGTTCAGCTGACAAACTGGAATGTACAATCTCTAGCTGTTTAATTTATGTTCATACACAAGATTATATCAACTCCCCATGTATATTTTCAGCTGACATTCTTCAAAATTGGGCACAAGTGACATGGAATATTTAACTGCTCTACTGTTGAATTTCTGTAATAATGCAAGCATATTCAAAATGGTCTCACCAAGGGCAGTCAGTGATGTTCTAGTTGTGGAATCTCATGCATTTGATAGTATAGAATTAACTTCCGAAACCTTTCTTGGCTTATTTCATGTATTCAAGATTTCTTTTCCTAGTGGTTGACCTTCTGAGTTTCCCATGTTGATTACGTGGCATTTATGCTGACCTTAACTAAGCTGAACACTTTCTGAAAAGGAATAGATAGAAATGTTTCTCTGTCAGCACTTACTGCAATAAAACATAGACTTGTAGTTCATAAACATAGATTGGGTCTAAATTACGTATGATTTCAAGGAATTATCTACTTTTAAAAAATTACATTGGATGATGAATTATGTTTACTTAATAGACCAATTTTCACAAATTATTGAAGTTTCACAGCTAGGAAGAAGTCACCTTGATATTTGCGCTGGCTATATTTCAGCCTTGGCTTCACATTTTATCATTCTTGGTGTCTTAAGTTTTCTCTTACCTCCACAATTTTTTTTAATCTACTTATCTTTATTATTTGTTTTTATGACTCTTACTGTCAACATATTTCATTGGTTTTCTACTTACTAAACAAAATGGTTCTGCCTGAATTTCATGTGTAGTCTTAATTTTGTAACTTTTAATGTATGATCCCTGCTATATAGGTTACTCTGTATTTATTGCTTGTTTTTGTCACTGCCTACTAAATACATTAATGTCTGTGGATCTTTAAATTATAAGGCTCCTCTCTTCCCCTAAAATGTCAGAACTGATGATGAAAGTCTCATCCTCTTCCTTCACAACAAATCTAAATATTCACGTAGTAAACACTAGGAGGTAATCATGTGCTTCAATCCAATCCTGAATTATCTGTCTATAATTTTCCGTGCTCAAGGTAGTATCATCACATTAATACGCATTGGATGCAGTTATTTAAAGAATACGTTCCTTTAAAAACAAACAACCAACATAAAACCTCAACCAAAACCACCACCAACAAAACACCCAGACAATCCTGTCTGAGCACTATTTGGCTACCCCAGTTGCAGATGCTGTGAGGGTGCTCACCCCATAGATTCCCTCAGGAGTCACGGCCTCCCCAGGTCTGTCCTTCCGCCTGCTTGCTAATCCGTTTCAATCCCAATGAGCATGGCTGGAAAAAAAACCCTAGACTGAAGCTATGGAAGCCATCCCATCTTGATTTGGACCAAAGCAAAGGATGTTCACACAAACGTTTCAGCCGACAGGTTTGAGTGTGGAGTATCTCCTGGGGGACAGAGAGGAGCTGCTTGCGGCAGTAGCATCTTCGTTTGTTAAAACTGGGTTTAGAAGGTGATGTTCTTCCACACTCTGAACTTGCTATGTTAAAATCAGTGTATGGGCTTTTTTTCAGTTGTTTACTGAATATTCAGAAGTACCTCAATCCTTTTGAATCATCGGTTATTTCCATTGTGCACCTGATGGTATTATCCCACTCTTACATGCACAGAACATGAGAAAGGTCTGTGGAATCTGATAGGAACTGATAGGAAACAAGATCCATATTAAAATTTCAGCACAAGAAATGTCCCAGAAGCTCACACATTCATTGTTTCCTCCTTTGAATTAGCACTATTATTGCACACTAGCTCTTTCTTCAAATAGTGTTCTAAGCAGTTTTGAGACTGCAAAAGCTAGTCTGACTGCTATTGTTAGCTTTTTTTTTCCTCTTCTTCCTGCTCTTTCAATCTGTACAGAGAAATTTTTCCCAAATTACTATTGGAGAGGGATTTCTTAATTTGAGTTCATTTCCCTTTTGGTGTTTGTGTGAACTCAGATACTTTGCAGTGATTAGTCTTTCTGTTTGTTCATTTGTGTCTTAAAGGTTTAATTGTAATATCTTATTTTCTAAGGAATACAAATCCTCTTTCTTTCACCATTCTGAATTTTGGAGATGCTTCTTTCATTCGGGTGTCTACCATTTTTTTTGTGTGGAGTGGTGAACATATGGTGGTTTTAACATAGCTTGGTTACTATCTATTAGCGTTAGCATAGTTCATTTTTATTTATTCTTAACTATTTTAGATAGCGACTGCACCTTTTTTGCTTTTTGAAATAATTTTAATAGTAATGTTCAGCCTTTCAATGGCAAAACCCTACAAACTTTCAATCCATTATTCTTTTCCTGTCTCCAAGTATTTACTATAAGTTCAATAGCTTATATTTGCAAAGCATCAAGATGCATGAGATTATTTTACAAAGCTTGTATATAAGTATAATTCAAATAAGCGTAGGTATTGAACTGACTGGTTTTGACTCATCGGTACTGTGAGTTTTCTTGCTTTGTTGTGGAGGTCCTTTCTTTAGCAATTGATTTATAAAAATCAACCTTGTTTCTTGTAGAATGACAGTCTGTTAGTTTTGTAAATCTAACTAGAAAAGTCTAACTAGAATTTCTCCCCACCTCCCCAAAATACTTCTTTGATTGTTTTTGAACAAACTTACAGTGGTCTCACTATCATAAGTACTCTCATGCCTTAACTTTCTATTCCCTGCCTTTTTTATAGTTTTTCTGCGTGTTAATGTGACTTTTTTTTTATTTTGAAGGCTTTCAAATAGTGTATTTTGGTGAAATAAAAATAGAATACTTGGAATATTTTATGACAGAGAAATCTATGGTAGTGTGGTGGCTTGACCTTGGCTGCCAGACGCCCACCCAACCACTCTCTTACTTCTCCTCAGCGGGATGGGGCAGGGAAACAAGAAGAGAAAGCTTGTGGATCAAGATAAACATGGGGAAATAAATTACTGAGTACCATAATGGTCAAAACAGACTTGACTTGGGGAAAATTAATTTATTGATAGTTAAAATAGGTGTGGATAGTGAGAGAGAAAGGCCATCTCTGCACCCCCTCTTTCCCATGCTCAACATCACCCCCTTACCCCCAAACTCTCTACCCGCTCCTGCAAGAGAGGCTCACGGGGCTGTTTCTCACATTTATTTATTTTTTCCTCACTCTGGAGCACTGTTTTGCCCTTTCTAAAACCAGTTTCCCCTGAGGTGCCATGGAAATTTTGCGAGGCGGAGGCTGAGCACCCTGTAGTGGGAGAGGCTCTTTTCCCCCTCTAGGGGTAAGTCCTGTAAGGAGAGCTGAAGTAAAACTTCTATAAATCTACCTTAATTGCCCTGGCCAATCTAGATTTTGTCCCATGCAGTGATAATTTTCCCTCCTCTGTGCAGATTTGGGGTTTTTTTGACTGCTTTCAGACCACAGAGATGTGGGGAAGACTGTGCGGTGGAGGGTGGTGGCTGCATATCAATAATTCACTGAAATAATCCCCAACCTGACTCCATGCTGCAGTGGTATTTTTCACAATCTGGAGATGTGCAGCTGTCGTGTTAATGCAAGCTGTCTCGAATGTAATTGTATATACAGAGAGGACCCTTTGATAAAATTAATGAAAATCACATTAACTAAAGCCGGTCCGTAAGCTCGACTCTTAACGCTTACATTTGGTTTCAGTTACGTAAAAAGCTCTTTTGAACTGACTCACCTTCTTTTTACGTTTCCCCTAATTAAAGATATTTTGTTTTCCCTAGTTTGCTTCATTGCTTGATAATCAATGAGGTTTCTCTGACCAGTAAGTCTAAATGCTTTTCTGTATACCTGCCGCTAATCTACCCGGAATGTCATGTTTCCGAGAGGATTAGTTGTGTTTGGCTGCAGTGTGGACTGTGGCGATCTGCCTTGAAAGTGTCGTTTTCCCTAAGCATAGCGTGGGTCATCTCATGCTGAGCATACACACAAGTTAAATTTAATAAAGTGCTGGAATAAACCACCCCTTTAGCTGCCACATGGCCACATTTACACGGAAATTGAGGTGGGAGGTCAATTTTCACTTAGACTCAAGTTGGAGATGCCTGTTTTTTTAAGTGGAGGTCTTTAAATCTCACTTGTCTGACAGGTGGTAAGAAATTTACATTTAAATTGTCCAGATCAGCTTCTTATTTGTCCTGGGTTGTTGGACAAAAGAAATTTCTTAGTCCTCCATATCCTTCGCTGGTTGATCTAACCAACCATAGCATAGACTCCTTCTTTTCAGATATGGGCATTGCTTCTGACTACAGTAATTGTCATTTGCATTGGCTTTTTTCTTTCTCCTGTATCAATTTGAATACTGTTCAAAATGACATGGAAAAATGTGTGTGTTTGGGTTTCTGTTGCCCTGAAGAATGGCATCTTGCAAAATGAAATGATTTTACTTTAAAGAGGAATTTACCAATGTTGGTCTAACCAGAAATGTTCATATCTGTTAAACCTTTCTAAACATTAGGAATTTCCATTACTTGCTGAAGCAGAATACATTTGCTTGTATAGTGATTAAAAAAAATAAAATAAAATCACACTGACAGCTTGTCAGAATACATGCTGAAAATGCTATTTAAAACAAGTGTTAATAAGACCTAAAGTTCATATCAAGACTAAATTGGATTTGAATTTGTGGGATTGGAAGTGCCATTAACTAGTTATTTAATTTCCTTTTTGATTGAAGTATGCAAGACTCAGTGAATGCATAATTGTGAGTGAAATGCCAATTAGAGATACAGCAGAAATCATATTTTTAAGAAATACTTGTTTGACAATTAATGCTGTGATCTTTTGACACACTGAAGAATCTGATGAGATCTGGGATATTTTGTTGATCGACTACTGTGTTGGGTTTAAAAGGCAACTGATGCTATGGGCTGATTGTCAGTCAAGAGAAGTGTTGCAATAAGGGGTTGCTAATGTGGGTATCTTTGATTAGCATGTGAGTGAATGAGTCCTTAAAAACAGAAAGAAGGTAGAAGAAAAGTCAAGGTTTTCCAAGAGATTAAGATATTTTTGTGTTTTACCCATTAATTGTTTGTTCTATACTCTTTAGCATATGAGGACTTGCCAAGAGCATCGGAAGTATGAGATTAACAGTTGTAACCAGTCAGGATTGCTGGAGTCAGAGTTGTGAATCTCAAGTTTTCCTAATTCTTGCTTCAAACCAGTTTTCCCTTTAATCCAATCCCTGAAACTCTTTCTAATCACTCTTCTGCTTTTGTATGTTGCAGTGATCTCGGGTAACAGAACAAGCCAAAAGACTTTTCACTGCAGCATTGGGAAGAAGTTTGAATAGCTGCTGATGGCTTCCATGTAATTTTTTCTTCACAGTGTTGCTGCAATGCAGCCTGAAATGAAGTATCTAGAGTAGATTGGCTGGTTGCTGATATGTACAGTAGCATAAAATCAAATAAGGTGCACTATGACCCTTGCTGGACAAAAGGAAGGATATGTATTTTCAGATGGTGCTCACCTCTTGCCAGGCAAATGACTTCTACACAAATGAAGCAGAATCTAGATAAGGAGGAAAAAACTCTTCCTCTTAAAAAATTAATGCATAAAATGTTGAGATAGTGCAATGGTGTGTCAAGTCAAACATCCTGCACAAGCACTTGTTTTAGCAGTGTTCATGTAGTGGGTGTTGAAGTAGTATGAAGTGCCCTACTGTACAGTGAAGAACAGAAGCCATTAAGCATCAAATATAAAATGCAGCCCCCTCTTTTTTCCTCCAAAATGTACTGGCATTTTTGAACTCCAGATTATCTGGAAGTATTTCCATTTTGAGCTGTTATAGATTTCCTGAATACAATAGCTGCTGGTCTGTGTGACCCTTTAGTATGGTTTATCACTGCCTGAGGCAAAAATGGAAAAAAAATCCACAGTGTGAATAATATACACAAACCAAGAATCAATAATGCATTTGTTAAAAAGAGTAAACTAAGTAGATTAAATATGCCTCACACAGTATATTGCTTTTTCACCCAATCTGCCCGATAACTTTTTTCCATATGTGTCTTTTGGGGAAGAAGATAAAAGAACTTTTTTTTTTTTTTCACCACAAGGAGTAAATATATGTTGTTTCAGCTGGTTTTCTTTATGTGCTCTTAGGAAATCTTTGATTTCCCTTAGAGAGGAGATAAGAACTGTGCTTCAGTAGAAATAATGTCAGATTGTTTTGTTTGTTCTTGTACGCGTATGGCCTTCACGAAGTACTCTGTTGGTTTTAGGTAATCCAGCTACGTCTTTGGGTTGCATCTGTCAGAGCAATTGAACGTGGTGGAAGTGATTTAAAGGATAGTGCTGGGCTGGCAGCGCTGTCTGTTTTCTTTACCTGACTTTGTGTTTTTGTCGATCGCCTATGTACGTTTTATTCCTCTGAAGTTTCTCAGACTTTTTACACTGTCATCTCCCTTAATTTTGCTGTGGTAGCTTGTCTTCCCTCGCATCCCTTATATACATATGTATCCCTAAGTCCTTGTACTTGTAACTCCTGTCACAATGTGCTGCCTGTCATTGTCTAGTCGAAATCCTGAGAGCTCCAGCGAAGCCATCAGCCCTGATATTGTCTTGACCAGATTCAGCCCTCCTTCCCAAAACCCTGCACCCCATCTTGCAGCAAGAGGTCCTTCCTCTCCTCCTCTTCCTCCATCCCAACCTGCTGCGCTTCACTGCACTTTCCTGGCTCCTGCTGTCTGCACAAAGATCCTGTCAGCAAGAAGAAAGAGCCTCTTAGAGTATTTTCTCCCCCTTCTGCCCCTGCCCAGCCTGTAGTGGCAGATGCATTAGTAGACATCAGGGACCCAGCAAGGAGAGGCATGTCGAGAATATCTCAACTTCAGGCGAACCTTCAATTACAGCCTGCAATCAATTGCAAAATGCGTTTCCATAGGGAATTGGGCTTTGCAGGATCCAAGATCATTACTTTATTCGTACTGTTGAACAGGGGATCTCTGGATGCTTAGGCTTCCCTCGGTGCTTAGAGGCACTGTGTGTCAAGGAGGGCCTGGGATAATGTCAGTAAAGGTTAAGCATCACTACCTTGGACCACATTTTCTAGAAAAACTACCAGTTTCAAGTGGAATTTGGGGGGGGGGGGTGTTTGTTTTTTATCTCTTGCAGCATTAGCAAGGCACTTCAGGAAAGTAGGATTGATTCCCTACACATTGCTTCAGTTGAGAACAACAAGGCATTTCTATTTAAATCAGCGGGTAGAATAAACGTTTAACCTTGCTGGAATTGTAACTACAATGAAGCCAATATCCCATTGCTGTTCAATTCAGTGTATGATGGGAGATTTCACAGTTGACTAGTGCTTTACACTTTTTTTCAAATTACTTTTGCTCTAGTATGTTGCCACCCTAAAAAAAACAACTTCCTTGCTATATATGGATAAGTAGAAGATTAAATACTTTACATTAAGGAGCTCATGTACACTTTGAAAGCTCTTTCAATTAACGTTTCTCTGTACAGCACTTGTTTCTGGAATAGCAATTCTGGATATGGTGTAGAGTGTGTTTTAAGAAGAATGATGTACTTGAGCTCACGAACAGCTGCATACATGTGTCTAAACTGCTGCGTAATTTATGCGAACACTGCATATACTCTCTCATAGGTAGATTTTATAATTGCGAAACTATCTGTGTAAGCATATCTTTCACTTGCTTTTGCATTTCCTCTTACCGTATGAAAATGCTAATTGCCAGAGTACTGAGATCTTTTCCCTTTCAGTGTTGTGGTGGTATCTTTCTACTGTTTCCCCTATTATGCTCAGCTTGAAGCCTTAATGTTCCACACAGGCCTTAGAAATACCCTGACAGACAGAAAAGCTCCATCACCTAGCACAGTAAACAGCACAGCTGTGAAGCAGTTTGCTTCCCAGACAGTCTCTCAGTCTTGTTTGCTGTATTTTTTTTCAAGACTGTTAGAGAACCTGTTTATCCATGATGTGGTCCCCCTGCAAGCATACTCCCTATAAACACTGGAAAAAGAATGAAACCAAGATCTTGAGTTCTAATAAAAATCTACTGACTGCTGCAGAAAAGTGAAATTCTTGCAAATACGCAGCTCTCCTGCCGACTCGCAGTGTAATACCTCCTGCAGTAAGGTACTCATAGTGACGCTCTATTCCTCTTCAGCAGTCAAAGTGTAAATGTATTGTCAGTAAAATTTCTGTTGTGGTTTTTTTTTTCCTCCCAATGCTAATAAATATCAAACAGCTTGGTAAACTGGAAATCTAGTTTTTCTTTAGTGGAATCCTAAGACTTGTTAGTGCAAGCCTCTATCTGCTCACAGGACCTAAATAATTACAGTATATGTCTATATTTAGCTGACACTTTTGACACAATTATATGGCAGGTATTTTTCCGATGATATCAGTGTAGTAGGGTGTGAAGTGAAGGATGGTATGATATCGTGTGTTTTGGAGAAACAGCAATGACATGGTTTTCCTTGCATCTTAGCCACCTTCTTGTAACTGACCTCTTGCTGACTGCAGCCATAAGCTGAGGCCAGATTTGCATCTCATACAGGAATGTTGTTGTGATGAGTTGTAGATGATGAGGGTGGGTTGCCGTGATTGCTGAACAGACAACAGACCGCTGTCAAGCAGCCCAGCAGTGAGCGCACAGTGGGCACCTTTTCTGACAAGCTGAGGCTGAGCTAGCCCTGTGGTCAGTGTGAGCCAGGGTGTCTTGGCTCACAGCTTGTCTTGGTTTCACTGACTTGAGTGAGGTTTATAATGTGCCCTGGTGCCAGCATTGACCCTGGTTGACTTAACCAGGGATCGCTGAGTTACCCAATGTACTTCTGTGGATGAAGAAGGGCTCTCCGTCATTTCACTGCTCTACCTGCTTTGTGTCACTGTATCATAGCAGAGACATTCTGTTTCTTGCATAGCCTGCTAGGTGCTTATTTTGGGTTTCTTTATTAAGCACGTTCTACCAGCTGCCTCTTTATCATGTCAGCAATTGAATGCAATTGGTAATCATTCTTCAGGAACTGTATATATTTTTCTGTTGCTGCTGGATTTTTTCACTCAAGGAAAATGAAAAGGCATGTTCCTTGCTTGAGAGGAATTGAGAGACATATATGATTTCTTCAGAAGAATTTTCTGTTTATGCATTTTAAAAATTTCTCATTTTCCTTTGATGTTTTATATGCATGCTAATTAATTACTCTAGCACAGTCTGTGAAGGATAGAGTGAATATGTGCAGCTTTGTTTCTTAGGGTAACCAGGGTAAGAGAAAGGTTACTGGCTTTTCACAGTACTTATTTCACTGTCTTTCTGAGAGTTACTCTTTGAATGGAGAGCAAATAAGGTTTTCTCTGGCTGAATGAGTTCAATGAGGCAAGGTAGGTTATTTAGCAGAAGATTCATGGCTCTTCTGTTTAGTCTTCAATGCAGCCAACCCAAATGAGGGCACTTCTTTCTGAGTTGTGTCTACAGAAATAATCACACTAGCAACTTGTCAACTGCTTTATCCAATTGCCACATGACCCTGGATATTAGAAAAGAAAAAGAAAAACAAGAGAAAAAATTTAAAAAGCTCAATGATAGCAACAACCTGAGCTTGTTGGCAGAATGCTACTGTCTCTGCTTCCAAACAGGCCAGATTCACCATGGTAATGGGAATCAACCTAGCATGAGTGAATTCGTTTTGACTTCTAAAATGTATCTTTGACAACATGATTATATGGGATCAGTTGCAAGATTATACTGCTAGTTTCACAGCTGAAGGACAAGTGAATGTATTGAGTTAACCCTACCTTGGGCATGTTGGGCTGTGCGTCTCATTTGTTTTCCTTTTATTGTCATAAAGTGGTAAGGCTGAAGTTTTATGATTAGTGTGTTGTCAATAGCTAGCCTTAACCCACCTGACCATAATGAAGTGCAGTTATTCACGTGTCTCTTGTGATTCAGAAAGCATTTGTAGCACCAATAATAATGCTGGGTTTCAGAACATAGCTGGAATAAACACTTGGTGCCTTTTTTCTGTTCTTTTTTTTTTTTAACAAACCTGGGAAATGTCTTTGTTTTCCACACCTCTGCTGCTGCTGATATCCACATAGCAAATACTTGGTGCATGGTGGAAATACCCTGTCATGCTGACTGCGGAGCGTGCCTTCAGTACACTTCCACAGCGTAAAAATGTGACTGTTGCATTACTGTTTGAAGAGCATCCTTTATATATTATTAAACATTGTTGCCAAATATATAAACTAAATAAATGGAAGTTATTACATTTCGACAGTCGTGTTGGTCAAACAACGGGACTCAGGTTTGATTTTAGAACACACGAATAGTCTGCAAACTGTTGCATCTTGATATATGCACAACCATGCCAGTGTAGATATTTTTTGGAGAAAGTATGAGAAACACGTAATGAGTATTTGTGTTGCTGTGCGTTTGGTTCTTTTTCATGATTTGCTTCAAAATGAAACCATTAAAACTGGCAAATAGGAATATTAAGATTGTGATGAGCCTTTCAGAAACCATTGAGAAGGGAGCATATTTTAAATGAATAAAAATCTTTCCAGCACTTAAGTTGTGCTAACAAAAAAGATGCAGACCTTTTTTTTACCATGATGAGTTGATTTACGGAAAACATTAGGCATCTCAGTTAAACTGACAAATTGCAACACTTACCCCTGCAGCTACTGAAGTGATTTTCTGGATTGACATTTGCTTGTTAGTATTACGACCTAACTAACATAATCTGTTATCATTGTCTTCAGCTATATCATATTAAAGGTTGATTATTTAGTACTTACATTTTGTTAATGGGCTTTTCATGGGGAGGTGGCATTACCTGATTCTAAGTTAGACATTTTTAATAAGCATTGGATTGTGCACGGTAAAGGACATAGATAAAGCTGCCAGCATCTCCATGCAGTTTGGGAGTCCATTTAATAGATTTCTGGTAATTTTATCTCACAAAAATCCTTGTTGCACTGTTATTCATTGAAGAACTAGTATACATTTTTTGGATACTGCACATACAGTAACAGACACTCACAACAGCATGAATGTTTCTCTACTAAAGCCCCCAAGCACAAAAAGCTGAGCATTTACACTAAAGTGTCTAACAACAGGGAATTCATCACGTATTTTCTGTACGTTGATGAAACAAGGGGACTTATGTTCTTACCATTTACTTTCCAGGGTATAAATACAAAATGTAAGGGGAACTTCAATGTTACTATCTTTCTTAGTTCTCCTCCACTCTCTCATCCTCTAAACCAGCACATTTATTTAATATCAAATATTTCAAAATAATTCTGCCAAATCTCATCGTGCCTTCTCTGGAAGATTAGGCCATGGTGACTGCGAGAACTTGTGCAGCGTGCAGCTTGTTTCAGCAGCCATTTCTCAGGTCGTTGTTACAATTTCCAGGAATAAGGTGGTAAAGTCCTGGAAGGAGGTGTGGAAGCTCGTAAGTTTGAAGATGTTTTAAAGGTTTCATAGGCTGTCACTGTGGGTAATATCTGTGCAAGGACATACTAAAAGCAGTAGATTCCAGATGAGATATATCTTATGTGATCGTAATAAGATGGATTTTTTGTAGTGGGGAGTATGGAGGCATAATTATACATCTTAAGGAGTGAGCGTAGTAGTATATAAATCTATTAGCAAAGAGGAGGAGAGGAAGTTTCTAAGTTTGTCTGTGACTTGGCTGATGCTGGTACCCAAGTCAGTACTAAAGCTGGTAGTCTCTTTTCTAAAGGCGTGTACAAAGGCAGCTGTCCTATCTAGAGTGACATTTTAGCTATGAAGCAACTGGACAAAGACATGAGAGCTTTCATAACAATTTCCAAGTAAATTAGAAAGATTTTGGAGTAACAAGTGTTTCCAAAGACAGCTGCGGTACAGCCTTTTCCCATATGGCCAGAGGGACAGGCACCTGGAGATGGTCAACACTGACATACTTTCTGGAGTTGGTAGCGTTGAATGAGCAGAGCAAAGCTCAACCCTTGGCATGCATGCACACAGGATCTCTCTTTCACCCACCGTGTCTTTCAAACCATGCAGGACTTTCTCCACACCCTCCTTACTGACTTATCAGGCTTGCACCCACTGTAATGAATACAACTGTACTTTAGAGGAAGGCTCCTGAACTGAGAGGGGCATGAGAGGCAGTGGCTGCAGTAAAATTCCCACTTGCTGAATCAGGTCTTTAGGATCCAAAGACAGCCGGCACTGTTTTTATGGTATAGCGGGATTTGTTGCCAAAACGCTGGCTTTGCCAATGGAGGATGTAGGAAGCCAAATCCAAGTTAGAGGCCTGTGTGTGTATGGGTAGGTACAAGCTTCACCTTGTGCCTATCCATGACATACAACCTGCCAACCTGCCCTTTTTCTCCAGCCAAATAAATCCAGTGAAGTCCTACAGAGGCACCCCTTGCCTGTACCTTACGGCTAATGCTCTTTGCCTTTTTGTGCCCTTGTCCTTTTCAGTATTCTGGAGGAGCACTCACTGCAGTAACATGGGCCAGTGTCACTCTTATTACTTTACCTGTTTTATCTTTTGTGAAATTGAGCCTTTAGCCAGAATTGCCTGAGCTGCTGCTCCAGCAGTCGGTTAACTGTGAGGCTCCTCGAGCTCATTTCTCTCAAGTAATTTGATTCCCACGTGTTCACTGAGATTGCTTTTTTGCTGAAAGGAGAGTGGGGAAGGGGGATGGGTGCGTGTATGGGAGCAGACCAGTAATGTTATGACAGACAAATGTAGCTTAGAGATAAAAACAACGCAAAAACGTTCTTTGAAAAGATCCCTTCTCACTTTATCTCCCTTTAACCCAGTACTATAAAACAAAATGTTTTCCTGTTCAGGAATCAAAGACACAGGGTCTTTTGTGCTGGTGCAGGGTATGGAACAGGAGGCTAAATTCCATCCTGCTTCTGCATAAAGCAAATAAGGTAATCCTTTCATTAAAATTACCAGAAATGCATGTAAAATACCAATTAGATTTTGTTGTTGTTGTTGTTGTTAGCTGGTCGTTAAAGGCTTCTATGGATTTCAAAATATTTTCTGAAATCGTACAAGAATTCAAGGCTTTTTATTTTGGTTGCCGAACTATTTCCTTTACGTTGTGGTTGCGTAGGAGTAATTGAACACTGTTTTTTTAGGTAAGCTTCTATTCATGATTGGTTAGTATGGCAACAGTTTCTAAATAATGTACAATTTATGGAAAGATTCTATAAAATCACCAGTGCTTTATCACAATTTGGGGAAAATACTTTGCTGCAAGGGAGTGAAAAACAAGCCTGAAAAGTATCTTGCTGGAGGGAGAATTGTTCTGAAAATAAACCATTCAGTGCATAAACAATGGTGTATCAGTTGTCTGAAATACACATTTATCCCCCTGCATGGTGTTCATTGTATGTCCAGGCAGATCTACCACACTCAGGGTACAGAATTGCTGTGTTACAAAGTCCTGGTTGTTAGCTAGGATATTACTAATTTGAGCAGACAGTCTGCTTGGAGGTCTGGTATTTTATATGATGAAAATGAGGCTGTTGGAAGTCCCTGCTTTGGGTTTCGTTAGTGTTCATTAGTTTGTGTCATAAGAAATATGCCTTGATGATATCAGCAGCATTATTAAATGTCATAAGAATATATTTTCCCAGCAGCAGTGGAAGTATCCACAGTAACACTTGTAGGATCTTGGACCTGGAAAAAACATTTCAAAGAATTTAAACATATGCTTTATTGAGAAATGTGTGCAAAGGAAGTACATGCTAAATGTCTGTATTGCCCAAACAGTGACTATTTTACTTGATGGATAGTTGTCATGTGTCACTTAGAAACATGCTGCTGGACAAAATCCTTGCAGAGTCCAGTTACAGGGAGTAATGTTTTGGGGATGTGACTCACGGTGGAGGGATTTTGTTAATTTTTATTGTTTCTTTTCCTTCTAATCTAGCAATGCACAAGTTCTGAAAAAAGGGTTAAAGAAGATATGAGTTTGGAGGATAATGTACCAGGTCAAAAAGCTGGACACATCTACCAATTTTTGCAGTGTCTGCATTTCAGTTTATGGTGCGAGGGTGATGTATGATGTAAAAAAGGCTGTATGTACGCAGCTGTATGCCAAATTTCATGACTGTTTCTGTCTAGCCCCGTTGCTTGCTTGTACACTGTGCCTGCAGCTCCACCTCTTCAAAGGCTGTTCTATTAATCTAACCTACTGAGAGCTATTCGTACAGCTTACGGGTTTTTATTTTTAAATCCTCACAAAAATGATTTGCTGCCCTCGAGTTAGGAATTTAAAGGAAAATTAAATTAAGGCTGCCTAAGTAATGAAAGCATCTTTAGATTTGATAGATAGAGACCATCAAAGCAAAAAGTCTGTATTGCTGGAAAGATTTCTGATATTGTTTAGTGCTGGGGGGAGTTACTATTGCAAGTATATCATGCAACATCAGGCCTCAAATTCATACGCTTATGCTTCGTGAATTCCTTAATTTCCAAAGTTGTTCATTATGTTTTAGGTCATAAATTAAGACATTTCTAATTCAAACATTTCTACCCTTATAAGGCCTATGGCATCGAGGTCATAGTTTTGTATGACAGATGGATTAAAGAAAAAAAGCCTTAAGAAAGTCCTTACGTCTTAAACATCTGAATTTTTATTACATGCTGTGAAATGTAAGTCTAGTATTTGTTACTGTGATATATGTGTTATATTGTCGCCTGCCTAGTATTACACGTGCTCTCTATTTTTTCTACTTCTCTTGAGCAGTGGAGCTTTCCTCACTAGTGTTTAAAACAAAATTAATAAATAAAAATCCAGTAAAACATCACTGGCCCTGTTTTCAATTTGTTTAGCTGTGAAAAAAGTCATTGATGCTACCTAAAACTTTTGTGCAAGTCTTCGAAGAAGGGAGTTGATGAACAGCAATCCCAAAATAAAATAGTCCAAAATATAGGTGGAAAAAAACCCTCCAGGTTTTTCTTTTCTTGTATGTGTAGAAAAATGCGTGTCTTTTATTTATCTCTCATTTCTTCTGTCTTTAGGTTTTCCAAATGAGCCTGCTGCTGTCATTGCCCTTAACACTATTAAGGAATGGTTGAGCAAGAATCACAATGAGGTATGGAATAAAATATGAATTTCCCAAATTTCTGTTTAAGTCTTTGACTCCAAAACTGTGAAGAGAGTAAACATAGGCTTGAGCCTCGAAGTCTTTTTATTTCTTGTTTAGGCTTACGACCAATTAAATCAGGTCAGGACAATATAGCCAGGGGAAAATTGTTATATTTAAAAGCTATACTGGAGTTGAAGGGAAATACCTTTATTTGAAGCCTTACTGTGTGTTTCCTGTGCATTGTAATATATCCTGGCAAAGTAAAAGACTATTCTCTTCCTCAGCTGTTTCTGAGCATCAGAGTTTTTAGGTAATAATGAGGAGATTCTTGGGAAGGAAATGTATATAACAGTTGTCAGTGGAAACAGCCACCAAAGGTCGATGGTGTTCCAGGGGTCACTTTACAGTAAAAAGCTGTATGGTAGTATTTTCTATTTTCATTAATTTTTGATTTGCTTACAGTTAAGTGTTCGTTTTCCCTGTAACGCTCACTAAATGTGATACAACTGTGAATTTTTAACAGAACTGGGGGTCTTCTACTGACAACATGATGGTGATTATTTTTACAAGAAAAAAAATGCTTTCAACAGAATGATTTCTGTATCTCCCCTTTCTAGTTGTTGTCTTTCTCTGGTTTGATTTCTTAGCAAGCTGATAGTTCCTAGTGTTGAATTGAAGAAATGCAACAAAGAAGTGACAGAACAATAAAATAATCATGATGTTCTTAAACTGAGGATATGCCTGTTTCCTCATGACGGCAGCCAGCAGATTTCAGACAGCTAGAGCTGTTCAGTATTTTTGTCTGAAAATATTTAACAAAGCATCCAGTGGAGAAGCACTGGATACAGGGACATAATTAGTAGTATTTTTCCTCTAGCAATATATTCAGGCCTTTTTCTCACGAGAATCTGAAACGTGAGGGTATGAATATAGCATTTTGATATGGTTTGTTTTGGTTTTTTTACCAACTTTGAAATGAAAGGAATACTATGTTGAGATTTGAATGGCAAGTTCAGGTTTTCAAACATGAAAGTACACTAAGGAGTCCGTACATGTTTGGACACTGCTTCTTTGTAACACTGAGCACTTGGTAGCTTCCTGTGACTTAGAGATCTGAGCAGTGAAGCAGGAGGTTTCTGATGAACAGCCTTCATTAACACTATAGGTGCCTAAGTGTCATCAGCTTAGCTCTAGGCTTATATTTTTGGGAATCTAATCCATTAATATGTTATTTTAACCCTTAAGTGTAAGACTAGAGTCTCTATATTTGTGCTGCTTTGCCGTCTTATAATTTCTCGTAGTTGCATTTTTACCACATAGTTTAAAAAGTAGGCTAAAAATATTTTTGGCTTCAAAAGTAAGCTTTTCTTCCTTAAAAGCTAAGTGCATATTGTATATAAGCCCCTTAATTACTTTTCTCTTAGTGGTATTACTAGAAACCTGGCTTAATTTGGTAGAGTGCCTACCAACAGTGTTGAAGTTTTCTAAATGGAAAACTATTTTCTGAAGTATTTTGCTCTATGCTCAGCCATTGCTTCTCAGCTATAAGATAACTTTCACTTTGAGTCTTCCCTTTTTTCTCCTTTTTTCTGCTTCTGGCCTGGAAACTTGTATGCACTGCATCACCTTTCCCTCTTTCTTTTAGTTAGTGTGTTGCTTCCACATTTTTCTGGTTCCATCCATAGACTTCAAATGAGTTCCTCTCCTTGTCCTCAAAAAGCTCCAGGTCTGGTTTGGAAGAAGACTTGAGGCTCATAGCAGGTAGAGATTCAAGTGACAGTGTTTGTCATGTATGTACATGACTCTTATTTTGACCTGCATTTGCAAAGTGTCACTGTATTTATGGTCCATACAGATTAGTGTAAACTAGGAAGACTGAATATGCGTGATTCTTCCTTCCTCTGTGACAAATTCCCTTCTAATTCTTGGCCACCTTGGCTGCGTAGCTCTAAACCTCCTGTCTTGCTCCCCACAAATTCCAATTTAATTTGAATTCTTTTTAGATAAGTAGCGATAGTATACAATGTTTCGGCGTGAAAGGAGCCCAGTCTATCCTGACTGCAAAACAATTGTTAAGAACTACCCTACTGAGCTGACATCACAGATGTTTTTTGAATTTGGACTAGTATAGCTAGTAGTTGTTATATTAAATGTTTCCTCACACCCTGAATCCCAAATTCACCAAGTTGAGGTCTCATGCTGTTTAATGCACTTGGACATATGTGTGATGCATTTGATGCAATTATTACATATCAGTGAACAGGACAATTCAGAGATAATCCCCAAGAATTTTTGTTAATTTTCAAAGGAAGTGGAGTACCAGATTTTGGTCAAGATACATTTTGACGGTCCAGTTATCCATAGCTTTGTACTTTCTTGTACAAAGTCTTCCCTCTTTATAAGGGGGGGGGGGAGGAATTCTACTGCTTGAATTTTAGACTATGGCATACTAGCATGTTTGACATGTCAATAGGTCAGGAACAAAATAAAAATCCTTAACAATTTCGTTGAAGGTAGCAGTAACTTATGCAGTGAAAGGGATCTTTGAGAAGCATATAGTTGTTGGATTGCTGTTGTTTAATGCATACAGCAAGGTGGACATAGTTCATCTGATTGAACTGAACTGACATAGCTTTCTGCCAGGTGTCAATCCGATCCATTTTATATTGTGTACACTCACTCCCTTGGATTAGTTTTTGGGCTTTGAGTAGTTGGCTTTGATATTACACATCACATGAAGTTTTCCTGGAACTAGTTCATCATACAGCACCAGAAGTGAAAGGGGCTTTCTGTGTCTCAATAGCATAGTCTCCTCTTACTGCAGATAACCATATGCTATAGTCCTTTCTATAAACTTCTGTCATACAGATAGAGCAACTCCCACTACACCCATTGACTATTTAAATTCACATGTTCTAGTCTGGGAGCAATACCTCTAACAATTTGCCAGGAGGCCAGCTTTTCAGAGAGCTGCCCATGTTTCATTCCTGTTACCACTAACCAGAACCACTCCCCTGACGCTTGCTGGGCTGTCAGAATGAGTCAGTGTGTCCTGCTGACATCCTCTCCTGAACAAAAGAGGCCTCTTGCACTTGGCTCTGCCAGACTTAAATGAATCAAAGTCAGCTTCTTCCCTTCGTTCCTTCTTGTGCAATCTACCTTGCCTTTCAGAAGGTTCTGCTCCTTTAGTCCCAAAGATGTTTGACAGCCAGTTATCCTCTTGGTAATGTTTAGTACTGGTTGTCCTAAGTTCTCAAACTCTTTGAGTGTAGAATGTGAATCAATAGAATGAATTCAAGAAGTTTTAGTGCAAGATAGAGACCAAAATGATAGCCTGCTCACTAGGAAATCTGCCTGCATAACAATACACTTGGCAAGATAGGTGGATAAGATGGAAATGTGAGAAGTTTGTAAGTCTTCTGTTGTGCTCTACAGCAGCAATGTCTTATCTGCCTTTCTGCATCCCAGTAAACTGTGACAAGTTTGTGAAAGATAAGGCAATATTGTTGTTTTCTCCTCTCCGCCTTCCTGTAGTACTTCTCTCCTTTGATGCTATCGTGAAGATTTTATCCGCACTGATACTGATTCCAAATATAAATAAATCAGTGGCTATATTCCTTAGTCAGCCTGGGGGCCTGAAAATATAACCTAAATGACTCCATTCTTGCAAGCTGTGTTAGACTCCTATGAAATTTTCTGTCATAGTATTTACAAGAAAAGTGATTTGCATTTAATAAAAGGTTTTCTTCTCCAAGTCCATGGTTGTGTGCTTGACCCCTCAGGTGTTTGCATAAAAACTTATTAGCATGCTTAACTCCGATGTCTTTCAGATGAATGTCTCATTACCATGCAAATGGAGTTAGTGCCTTTCTGAGGTTAATTGTTACAAAGCAACACAGAGAGAGATCTATTGTAATTTACCGAACACAGAACACCAGCTAGGCAGGGCCGCAGCCATCATGGTCTAGAAGCCTAAAACTTAACTACATAAAGTCCGCTAGGGAAAACAACAGTATTGGAAGTAGTGGTTTGGACTTAGCTGTGTGTAACATGCAGCACTGTTCTGGTCTTGAAATGCAACTCTTGGTCAAACGAATTTCTGGCCATGTTTTACGCCAAGGTCTGCTGACTTGCAGCCAGAGGGCAAATCTAGTTTAGAAGCTGGTAAATGGTGTTATACTGTAAGTGTAGAAATCCCTTGCAGCAAACTCACAAGAATGGCCACAGTCAGCAGTAGTGGTTAATTTACTGCAGACCACCTAGGCTATCTCTTTAGCAAACTGCGTTTTCACATTTCACAAAGTGCTCTAGAGGTTTAATAGAATTCTTCAGAGCACAAAATAGAATTGGATCCCATCCTTTAGGAAATTATACACTGGAATTAATTTAAAAATGCACATTAAGCTATTTGAACACTTCAGAATGTTTCTTTCCGGGATAATCTGGCAAGGTTTGATGTACTGCCACCTGATTTCCCACAATGGTATCACAAAAGAATTGTGACACCTTTAAATACTGGACCTCCCCTACGGTTTTGGGGGTGGCAAGGAGAGGGATATGTATGGGGATTTATGTGGCAGATATATTTGAACATTTGCAATGTTAGGAATTGTTATTTGCTTTTACTTCAGTACCATGCTTGTTTCTCAAAAGGGTGAAAAATAAAAAATGCTCAATGTATGCCTTACCTTACATCACTGACATGAAAAGCCTCAGGATTTTTTCACTGCTTGAGAAAAGACTTTAATTTAACAGCACATTTAGTTCAAAGTATTGTTCTTTCTCTTGCACGGTATCTCACAACATTTATTATGCACTCCAGTAGAACAACAACCAGGAAAGTGTGATTGCAATAGATGTTCCATTGAAATAACTGATGCAGATTAAAAGCACATAAATGGAAAATAAATCAACACATTCCTGATTCCTTTTCATTAGAATCACCATTGAAAAGAGACTTTTTCTTATTTTGCCTGAAATAAATGAAATTTAGGTCCCTGTGTTTTACCAAGTAGTTATGCATCATCCTGCTGCCAAAAAAATTCCAGCAAAACAGGATGAGCAAAATCCTGGTGCAGTTGAAATTAGTGGAACTCTGGTTTTTGGGGGAGGGCCAGGATCACACTTGCTATGCTCCTCATGACAAATATCTTTCAGGAGGAAACACCTAGTTTGTCAAGTTAGGCACACCACAACATGGGTGCCCTGCACCTGTGCTCCATTTTGTACTGTGCTTCATCCAAATCATGGTGATATTTTCCACTACTGAGATAGTTAAAGTGGAATTACCTTTCCTGTGTACCAATTCCCATACACACTTGTGCCTTGGTGGCAGGCAGGGCTTTGACTGGCCTTGCCTTGTCAGCAGGAGCTGTGGGTGTATGTGAGCAGGGGGAGCTGAGGAAATGCTCCCTGCAATGGGCGGACCATGGATGTGACCTGAGGGACTTTTATCCTGCTGATAAAAGCTGCATGAGCAATTGAGTTTCTAAGGTGTCTCCTCCTGGTCAGGAAGGGCCAGAGTTAGGGCAGTGAGGGAGCAGTTTCCTCAAGTGCAAGATGCAACTGAGAGGTCCAGCAGGACTTAAACCGGCTGTGCTGTGTGTTGGCCACCCTGGTGGTTCTGCTCAAAGAGTTATTCCTGAAATAAAACAAAGCACTGCTCTTAGGTTCCTGAGGGAGGACAGGACTGCTGCATGGGCTGGCAGATATGGCACAGGACCCATAGGAGAGCCATTGGCCTCCAGAGGGATGTCTGTGTGCCAGGCAGGATGTCCCAAGCACCTGAAATGGTGCTAGGTACTGGTGTCTAGTTTGGAGAGGGATGGATGTCCTACTGGACAGCCACTGCCTGTGAGGACAGAGCAAAGGGAGTTGACGCTGTTCTCTATTGCACAAGGCAGGGTAGTGCAATTGTGTCTCAGCTTTTAAAAGCACTAGAGCTTTATTTTGGGGTAAACTAACATAACCATAACTTTGTGTCATGTGCTGCTCTCTGCAGGTAAGCATGGCACCCCACCGTATCCGTTTGGATACCACGTTAGTCTATCAGTATCTATGCTATGCAGTGTTATGTTATGTTACATAGGCGTACGCTTAGCAGGTGCAAGGCAGCAGGGTAGGAACTTTTTTCATGCCTCTCCCTTCAAAATTGGGTCAGGCAGTTAACATAAAGTTGCTTCTGCCTCCTGAGCCCATGAAAACATTAGGGCAACCCATTTTCAGTATTTCTGCAGACTTCTTGCCTAAAAGATCATTTCATTATTAATTAAAAAAAAAAAAAATTCTCTTTCCCCCTGCCTTTGGTGGTCTTGACAGCCTAATTTTGTCTCTTCATTCTTCAGAGACAATTAAACAAAGTAGTGTCTTGAGATGAGGTCTTGTCTGTCTCTACAGAAGGATGCAGATGGAGACGGTGTGTCTTGGAAAATGTTGTCTGATGCAGTTTCCTTTAACATAACCTCAGTTATATTCCCCTTGACAGAGGAACTAAGTTTCTACATTTATTCCAAAACGGAGTGGAGTAGCTAGCTAACATTATTTAACTAATGAAAGCAAATATTTAAAAAAAAAAAAAAAAAACAAAAACAAACCAACTGATGCAAACAACTCCCCCTAAGATAGTATTACTTTTGTTTTTGCTTGGGTAGTTTTCATGCTTACGGTTTTACAGTTGTCAACACAACTATGTGTAATTTTGAAAAAAATAAATGTATTTATGCCTAAGGTGATATCTTTTATGACAACTTTGGGCCTGCAGTGACATGTATTTATTTTAAAGTATATTTATTACTCGGAAATAAAGCTCTGAAAATACAGGTTTCGATTGAAGTCACTGACAGATCCTCAAGGACAGTAAGGGTGCCAGTAAAAATTCATGCGGCTATTTTGGTAGCTCTTATATGCCAGTATCATTTGATTAACATAATCTCCTCCCCTCCCCCAGCACCGTTCTCTTGGGTAGGTTAAAAAATGATCTCCTTTCTATTTCTACATTCTAATTAGGTGGTAATCATATGCTGCTCTGATTGAAATGAAAATCAGCCATCATGCCACTGTCATCTAGCTGAAGTCGAGGAAAAAAATGCTTTTCAACTTGTACAAAATTAAAATGATTTACTTGCTCTGTGTAGCTGCTCTCTCACTGGGCTCAAAGAGATTCAGTGCTGTCCCCAAAGCCCAAACCTAACTATCATCCCAACAGACAAGTCATTTTCTGAAATGATAAGTAAGCTGCCAGGGCAGCGGTGCTTTCTTATATGTTCTTCAGACTGCTATTTAGGTAGGAGGCTGATAAAGGAAAGCAGACAAAGCCTGTATTCATTATACTTTATTTATTACACTTTAAAAGCTTTTGTTATTTTTGATACAGCTATTGAGAGAAAGGCAGGAAGGCATCCCTCTTGGAAAGAAACGTTAGAGCTTATGATTGCTGTCAATGTCCCATGCAACCATTTTCCGAGTTACTTGTGACACAAATAAAAACTGGGGGATTGAACTTGGATTCCTGTAACTCTTCCCCCAAAAATTTGTTGAGGATCAAGGAAATCCACTTCTATGCATCACGTAGATGTTTTCAGTGAATAAAGGTTTATGTACACTTAGTGTACTGCGTAACTAATGACTCCTGTAACTCCATTACAGCTAATGAGTGTCGCTAACAAAAGACAGGTCTCTGCATGGGTTCTTTTGTGTTTACAGTAGTTAACTATCTAATAATTGAAATTTGTCAAAGCATTTATTCTTTTTATCCTTACAATTTAATGGCAGTTATGGTAACAGGAACCTGAATAGCTCGAAAATTCTACAGGCGTGTAGCTAAATTAACAAAATTGATCCTTGTTCAGGGTTGAGATTTTGTCTTGATCATATCATCTTCCCTGCTGCCCGCCCCCCCTGCCCCCCCCCCCCCCCCAGTTTCTGTATATTTGGAGGAGCCTGGATACTGTAGTGAGCTGTCTTGAAAACACCTTAAAAAATAAATAAAACCAATGTTACATATTTTTCTTTCCTGTTACTTCTTGCAAGACAGAAAAAACATGATAACATCCCTTTATTTCAGTACTGGCTTTCAGCCAGAAATCCCAGTAATTTCAACTGGCTTGTCAAATCAGCCCAATGCAGAAGAGGTCCAGAGTTTGTTTTGGGAGGATTCAGTTATTGTTGCTACCCACCTCGAGACTCTTTTCTTTAAATTGGTTTGTGCTCCTCCCCCCATGGATGTGTAGGAATAAATAGACAAGTAAATGAGGAATAGCAATCCATGTAGTTCTAGTGAGATACATAGATAAAATACTTCATGAGTAACAGAAATTGCTGTTACAATCTTTGTTTTCTTTCTGAGCTCTTCATGTTAATAAATCTGCTGTGCTATACTTCCACATCTGATTGAACTGTATATGTGGATTGCAGCTGGATCTTAGCAGGAGTTGAGCTGAAATGGAGCAAGAGGAAGGAGAGGGAGGAGAAGGTTTTCTTTTTGCTCTGTGGAGGTTTGCATCACAAAGGCAGAGTTTTGGGAGACTGGGAAGACAGTGGAAGCTGTCTGCTGAGGAGAGGGGTATGGCTACGCGGTTGCCAGTAGCAAATGAACCAGGTGGCCAGCTGAAGTCTTTCCCTGATGCCAGTCAGCCACCCAGGCCTCATCAGGGTGCTGGCAGAAACCAGGGAAGAGTCCCTGTGGCTCAGCGTCGGGACAAGGAGCCCAGTGCCCAGCCTCCTGCTCCACAGCTGCAGCCTGCAGAGGATGTCTTTGGTTTGGGGGTTTCCTTTGGCCGCAGTGTTTTCAGTTCTCTGAACTGACTCTCGGGTGACATCTTCATCGGTCTTTGCAGATGAGAAATATCTGTGCATGTGACCAGAGCCTCTCCAAACGTGCTGGAGGTGCTTTAGCTGCACAGCCCAGCATGTGCTGGGAGCATGCGTGGTCGGGGGGACAGCTACCAGGTGACGGCTGCACTGCCTGCCCAGCCACAGTGCACAATGCGGTGCTAAGGAAAGCCGCTCTGCTGGCACGGGCAGCGGCCCTTCCACACAAGCCAAGAGCACGTGCTTTGTTTTGCTGGCGCTTTTCTGGCGTCCTGCAAAGTGTATGATGTCTGCTTTTTGGTGTTCTGTTTCCAATAAATTCACGTAGCCGTTTTGCTTCTGGAAAGCTGCCGCTTCTGTTCGATTTAAATTCAGTTCTGTTGCCTAGATTTTCCCCAAAGCAGAATGTCCAGCATGGCACATGAAGGTGAAATAATAATAAAACATAAAAATACATTAGGTGAATCTCATACTGAAGGAAGCATCAGATCACCCTATAAGGGACCAAACTGGTACAAGTTAGCTTAACTATAAAGGGAATATTTTGTTAAGTTTTATTCAGTCTTCCCATCTGAGATTTCATCTGGCCAACTCCTGCCATCATCTCCGAGCACGTTAGCCATCAGCAGTATGTCACAATCAAATCTATACAGAAGGAAACCCGTGTGGGTTCTTATAGCTGGAGTGCATTCCCTGGGAGGAACAAAATTAGTTTATTGCTGCTAGACTACAGCATCTTGACATATAGTTTGAGATATATGATTCTGACATTTAATAGGTTAGACAATATTGGCCACATACTTCATAGGTTCTGTATCATACTGTATTCCTGGGAAGGTGAAATATGGGTCTGTCTATTATATATGAAATGACAGAACAGATGAGAAGAGCACTGTGGATGTGGGGAGCATTGACAATAAGAACCTGTGGAAACGTGGGAATGACTAGCAGGCTTCCAAGATAAAATACCTGATAATTAATACAGAACAACTTAAATTCAAACGTGAACACAGTTTAAGGGTGTGTACTGCCTTCCTACTTAGACTTCAGGACAGATTATATGATTCCTTCATTTATTTGGGATTAATGGAAAAATGAAGAACAAATTCCTTCAGTAGGAATAAACAGCGCTTCCTGAGAAGACTTTTTGAGCAAGGGCTACAAAAAGACTTTCTCAGGTTCTCACCATGCTTCTAACCTGATCTCTCATGAGATAAGAGTGGAGGTTAATTTTTACTAGCATAGGCTGTTTACAGCTACTAAACTTAAATGTGATTCATTTATTGAAGTTTGATTTTCTTTTTTTTCATATAGAAAAAAGGATTAATGTACTTTTTGACTAGTAAAATAACTGGAAAACAATCAGTGGTTAAGAAGGCTAAGGGTTAAAGCAGAATTAAGTAGGTTTAAAAGCAGTATAATTTTACAGTTGAAATGTACACAGAGCACAGATACTTGCAGTTATGCCTTGCAAATAACCAGGTTGGAGTTGCCCATGTCTCTCTGCATTTCTATGTCTTCATCCTGATTTGGGAGTGCATTTTAATATTACCAGAACTGAATTTGGGATGCGTTTCTGAACCAGGAGTGTTTAACTTTTCTGAGCCAGTGTATTTGTCCTGTGTTTTCTATTAGACTTAAAAATAGCACATGCTAATACACTGCCATGCTCTTTAGTACTATGGTCTGAAATAAACCCCTAAGAACTAGCTGCTACGTGTTCATCCACATGATCAATGCATGATAAATCCAGGGGCGTAGGTGTCTTTCTGATTTCTCCTGCCTGTGAGAAACTAGGGCCTTTCTTGAGCCCATCTCCAAATGTCCTGGATTTGATGACGTGCAAAGAAGGGATTTTTCTTCATTCTTTTCTGGCTTCTTCCATCCAGCTTTTCCACACACTTACAAGGGACTGTGTATTTAAGTCTCAGGCCAGCTACATGCCCTCAGGTTGGGGGAAAGGGTTTTATATGTGACTTTCAGCCTCTTCTGCTGGAAATTTCAACCTTTCATTTAAAGTCCCTTTGGGTTTTGTAAGCCAAAAAGTTAAAAAGCCTTAGTCTTCTATTTGCATATTCGTAGTCTTATCCTTTAGTTGACATGTTAATGTATCGCTGTTGTTTTATTGCTAAAATACAGTATATTTGATTAATTTTATTATTTCTTTTTACTTTCACCTTGTTTTGCAAGAGTGCTTGTCAAATGTCTTTTCCATGTGTAGAAAAAGTCTTTGAACTTCCACTGCCGCTTGCTGTTTTGAAGTGAATGCGCAAAGTTTGCCTTAATAGGAAAGAAACTTATCACATAGCACTTTGACTCCCCTGTATTTAATCTTGATACCCATCAGATGATAACCTCTTGCCTGTGGACATTTAAACAAACATCTTCCTTTGAGACTGCATACTAATAATATATGATCTGTATGATGATAACCTTATGACAGGGAAATGTTTCAAAAGACACAATAGAAATTATATGCTTTAGTCCTACTGACTTTCACTGTGACTCTATTGCCTCGGTGCTCTGTGTTCTCTGTTAAAATCTCTCCCTACAGACACCATATTAAGTTCATTAATATTTACAAAGCAAATATATTTCCCTTCAGACAGTCGAGGCACAACTGCCCTTGGTTTTTGTTGGATTATATGAACATCGACACAGCTTTATATAGCATAAGTGCAATATCTAATTAATATGCATGCTTATATTTGTTGAATACCCTAGGCATTTTTTTTTTCCAGTGTGATTTTCATAAGGCATATCACATGAGAATAAAATCTCATTATAACTACAGGTTACTTATGTGTGTATGCTCCCCAGCATGGGGTCCAAGTCTTCATGGGAATTTGGAAAGTGCCTGGCATGCTGCAGGTACTGAAGCTCCTATTAGCAAGGTGGAGTTGCATATATGAGAAACTGCAATGTTGCAGATGATCAAAGATACCTGTAATTCAAAGCTCTGAGTGTAAATCCAGAGGGTAAGCTTCTATAGACTAACACTAGTCCTCAAAGCCCTCCTAAATTTTAGCAGAGAGAATGTTTGCAGGCAAAGAATTTTTGCATCATAGTTGCTAACGAGGAAGGGCAGGCATTAATATCTTTAATGATGGCAGTGTTAGTGTTTGTTACAGGAGGTAGATGCAAAGGCTGAATTTGTTGCCACGTTGAAAGTACAAGGCATTTACAGAAAATATAGTTGTATATTTACTGGGGCTTTTGTTGCTGTGAGCATGGTGTTTCAGATTCTGCAAGGCTCACTTTCAGACAGAGATGTATTTGAGGGACAATCCCATCACATGTAACTGATAGACATGGCATTACAAAAATATGTGTAGCTTGTATGATGCCTCCAAAGAGCAGAAGCTGAGAGGGAAATAAGTAACTGTAAGTTTTTCAGAGACTATTAAGAAAATAAATAATTATTTTCAGACAGCTAATAACAAGTATAAATATTGCTTCAGTGCCAGATTGCTCAGTGAACTGGGATTTCCATGTAAACGGTCAGTAACCTGTCTTTATTGGCAATTTATAGTCACCTCCTATGTTTTGTCTGTGGGGAAAAAGGGATCCTGCTGTGGTTTGATGAGCTAAGGTTTGGCAAAAGAGGGCAGATGTCACACCATGGATAGCCATGAAGAGTGTGTATGGTTTTTTCCCTTTGGTCAGGACTGGGAGTAAGCAGGAGCAAGGTAGGCTGACACTCTTTTACCTAGAGTATTGCAGGAACTTTAGGAGTGAAGTGCTGAGAAGCTATTTGATCCCTTTTCTTAGTTCCCAGGTAGCCTAGTTGAAAGGCAAAGCTGCAACTGGCCTTGAAAGTGCATCGCTAACTACTGGGTTTTCTGAAGCTTGCTGGTGGAAAAAGTTGATTTTGGATGTCCTACATATCCAGAGCAGTTGCATAGAGTAAAAATGAACTCCTGATACAGAGATCTGGCAGGTTCAGTACGTCTTGCTGTCCCCTCGTTTGTATGTTCTTTCCCTTTGCAATTTTTTCCTTTCAGTTATCACTGTTCTGCCCCCTGTGTGAGTGGTGAGCTTGTCTCTTTATGTTCTGCTCTGTTGCCTGGGCATTTAACTAAGTGCTTCGGATCAGGCGAGAGGAAACAAAGACCGTACCTCTGCTCTGGGTCTATCTTGTGTGTTGCAGCTGTTGGTTTTAGGTAGGGATTTCAAGTCCAGCTGGTCCTTATTGACCCTGTGGGAAGTGGCAGGTTGAATCAATTATTTGACATGCACATTCTCTGTTGGCAGGGTTCTCGAGAGCCTTATAATGGCACAAATGATGTTACTTGCTAGTGCAAAAGAAAGTTACAATTGGGTATAGCAATTAATATGCAATTAGAAAGGCATTCTTATTTCTTTCCAAGTATTTTTTTCTAGTTATTTTTAGATTTGAATTGACTGAATAGTTGAAGAATTCCTTTTGGAAAGGAGGAGGGGAATAGTATTTTTTTCTGCATTAGCTTTGATTTTTCTTCCTGCAGGGACACAGAGAAGCACAGACAGCTGTTATTTAAAACAAAATTGAACATGAAATGCTATCAACCCATTTACTAGCTCTGAACTGTAACGCAGCAGTCCTATGTTTTAATGATGTATTGTGGTTTATTATGCACTGCATTACTGCACAAACTTAAATTTGTTTAAAAAAGTAATGAGATTTGAATGTTCATAGAGTGTAGAAACAGTCTATGTGTGCCATCTAAGGTATTTTGGTAATTTACTGGTTTTGCTGCCCAAGGTAGTGATGCTGCCCGGCAGGATGCAAGGAGGAAGGGGTTGAAGGGTGTTGGGCTGTGGATGTGTTGAGATGTCAGCATTATCGGAAATGACAACGTCTGTGAGTGAAACAACAGAGCAATCACAAACGCCCTTCAGCCTTTGGCACCACCACTGAGGCTGCCAACAAGGGTGTCAATTTGTGCCAGCTCCTGGAGCATTTTCTGTGATGATGATACGTGTCACTTTGGAACCGGATCGAGACAATCGGTGCATTTCACGCAGGCCACCAAGCAGCCCCAGTCCCAGCTGCTATCTGCTTTCAGACACATGTCACCTGGGCTGTTTGACCTAATGATGTACCAGCAAAAAAGGCTCTATACATTATAATAGTCTCCAGAGCTGTCGCATCCCAGTTTTCGACTAGATTAATTAGCACCCTTGTAAGTAATTCCATCACAGTCATTTAGAGCTGTTACCTTTTTTTTTTCAGATTCTTTTCTCCTAAATGCTCTAGAAAGTGGTTTTGAAGAAATGTTCAGTGATTAATGAAATAATCTATGAATGTAAAGCTGTAGATTGTGTATAATTTATAAATGAAAATATATGACAAGTAGAGGGTTTTGCTGGCTGGGCAGCCTCTGCGGGCTGTTGCTAAAAGAGGTCAAATTGGATCTGTGAATTTAAAACCACGACTGTACTCATTAACGTGATAGGAAAATGTTAGGAAATGCAATATAATTGTTCATAGAACTGGGTCATAATTTCTTTTTCAGTTAGTCTTCTAGCATGTTGCCACACCACAGTGCTTTCCATTAATAATGAAGACATTTTGGAGAAATAGTATTAGCAGCTGGTTGACTGTAGTTAATTGACATATTACTGTATTCCAGCACATTCTGTCAGGGACTGCTGTGAATGGCTTAAAGGCTTCTAGGGAGAAATAAAGCAGAGATAACCAAAGAGAAGTTATTTTAACTTAACAGTTCTCAGAGTCTGTATATCCTGATTCTAGGAGGCAATTTACTAAAATATGTAGAGAATTTTGATTTAGAAATTAGTGATGTAATGAACTTAATGATTTTTGTCTGTGGGAATAGCATATAAGCTCCTGTAGGAGTAGGGCAATGCACTGAGCCTTCAGAGTGTTTTTAAATATGAGTGACTAAACGACATAAATCCATTTACTCACGGATTTAATCCAGGCTGCTTTGTAAAAAATCAGGGTAATGAATTGACAAGGAGTTTAAGAAATGAACCATGTATGTAACTGAGGCATGCTAATTACTGTCTTCCCCCCCCCCCCCCCCCCCGCAAGTTAACAGAGCTTAAAATGAATGCATCGTTGTTTTCAGAATGAGGACTGAAGAAGAGAGCCAGAGTGAATCTGGGGAGGTTACTTAGGAATTCACCTCCAGGTCATGAATTCAGATCCAGACCGTTTCGTTCATGTCTGAGAGCTTTTCAGCCTCTGCACTAGTCTGGCCTGCATAGAATGAAATGGAGAACCTGCCTTTGGTCCCTGTCACAACTGACATGACTCTAGTTGTGCTGATGAACGTTACTATTTAGAGAGTCTTATTCTGCAGTTATGGCACCCAGCTGGAGATTTTGCTTTTCTCTCCAGAGTAGCTGGGATTAGGCACAAAACAGAAAATGGTAGCCTCTAGTGCTGATAGTTTCAAATGTTCATGGACGTATAAAGGAATTTCTTCTTAGATGTGCTTATTGAAGGAAATGGAAAGTGAGTACTTCAAAGGAACTGAGCTATTTGATCATGGAACATTTTATTGTACAGTTAATTACATAAAATAGGCTGAACTGAGCAGTGCGTATAATTAGATGTACAGAGCTGTTTCCTCGGCTACTGTCAGTCTGCTTAGTTGTAAGTCAATTTGCATCAGCTGAGAAGCTGGACCCTGGTATTTATGGAACCATTGGCTGTTTATTATACCAGAGTAACACATAGCCAAGTTCTGTACCCTAAGGAAATTCAGACCAAGATGTATAAAGTAAGAAAAAAGGTACTGCGTTCATTTTTAAAGTAATGATGGGCTAATCTTGATCTTCAGCACTTTTATTTGAAGCTTCCTAGAACTTATAGCAATTGGATATAGAAGTAAAGAACTACCATGATGTTTTGGGGATGTACTTGCAATTTGGAAGGAAAGTTGTGGCGGGGGATTTTGGTCTTTGTAGGCAGTGATCACAAGGCAAAAAATAGCAGGTGTGGAAAAGTTTGGGGGTGGAAGACTGTCCTCTAGAAAAGCCTTTATCACTGAGTAACAGAGGAACAGAATGGTAGCTGATAATGAACAACCAGGGTACAATAACAGCACTCTGAGTGCTCATGTTTTGTATTCTTTTGGAAGTGTTTTACATTTGAAAAATACTCTCCATATGTAAGCTTCCAGTTTCTGATTTTAAAAGATGACACTAAAAATAACAACTTCTCCATGTTATCAGAGTTTAAATTTGAGGCCAGTGACACTCTGATGGTTCCTATGGCCAAAACCACAGGGATCCCAGAAAAGTAGCAATCTTCTGTGTCAATTAAATTATTTTAAAGTAGTTAATCCTTCAAATTGTGCTCAAGCTGTACATGGATATTTTTTTTTTAACACTGTAGGCCTTGGAATTCTCAGTTTCTTGCACTCTGCTTTTGTGTTCATCGTTGCCAGAAACAGGGTCAACAGAAGCATTAAAAATATTTTAGAAAATACCAATGTCTCAATCATTGGGCGTAAAAGTCATGTTTTGTTTAATTGAAACAAATGCGGCTGTCCTGTCAGGGAGAGACCTTAATTCAAGAATTACAGATTTCCTTCAGCTGAGACACTTGACTTTGCCATCAACATACACGAGGTAGTGTTTCTGTGGACAATGTGTGTCTTCTTGGTAGTCTGCACCTGGTGAGTTGCTGCTTTCTGGGCAGGACGAGAACTGCAGACTGTGGTCAGTGCTTGGGTCTGGCACTGCGTGGTCAGATTAATGCGTCCACAAATAATGGCTGCGCTCGTTTCATTCCATTCAGAATAAGAAAAAATGTCGTTCCTTATGGCATAAATAGTAAATTTTTTTGTTAGTTCTTAAATGCTGATGCTTTTTACTAATCTCACGATCGTCAGAATTGTATTCTTATGCAGTGGGTAGGAATGGTTCCTCCAAATTTTGAAATAATTTCACTTTAATAATTATGTATGGGAATTCTATAATACATTCCTCTGTGGTGTCAAAGCAGTTTAGTTTAAAAGTTTACAATACACATAGTGATTAATGAAGCTACAGTCATTTACCTCAGAACTAATTCTGCTTTGAAAAGATGGTTTGCCTCACACTAATTATTTCTGTATTGTCCTTATTTGCATCACAGGCATTTCACTGCTCTTCATCTTAACTTATTAAATCCTTCTTGCTCATGCATGAATCTGGACAGCTGGATGCCTCTAATGGGGCAGCTAGTGCTACCCAGTGGTCTATAATCAACATTCTGTTGCCACACATTAGCATCACACGGCATGCCTAAAAGGACTAAAAATTTGATTTGTGAAGCAACAGCTGATTAGGGATGATTAACAAAAAGACTAGGGGGTGGTGGAAATTGTGTAACACTGCTTCCATCCTTTTAGAATCCAGCAAAGAATGGCATATCTGATATGTCAGTGTGAATAAAAATAGATGAACCATTATCTAAAAGTTTTTATCGCTAATCATTTCTCAAAGGCTGTTTAAAACCAAACACATTTAATAGCATTTAAATGAAAACAGAAGTGGAAATTATCGTAAAACCATGACAAAGAAGATATGTCTGTTTATTTTAAACAAAACATATCAATTAATTTTTCTGCAGTGTCAAGGCAATACAAGATGCTATGATAAATATATAAAAATATTGTATTACTAAATGCACCTTAAATGCCTTGCTAAATACAGGAGACCCCCACACACTGAGGTTGATTTGTAGTCTGTAAAGAGAGTTCATTTTGGATGCAGAATGAGATATGCTGGAAAAACTGAAGTTGCAGCAGGCAATCTTGAATGACCACTGGAAAATCTATTCAGTGGTTTCAGTGTAACCTGATTATACCTTCATAATAGTTTCATTTCTTCAGACTTTTCCATATGCATCATCTGCACTGGTAAGCAGGACAGTTTGCAGTTTGGCAATGCTTCTCTTCATTAAAAAAAAAAAAAACAAGAAAAAAAAACAAACCACCATGCACACCCCCAAAACACCAACACCCCCCAAAAAAAACCTCACCAAAAGCCTGTGTGAATCCAACAGTCCCTCTTGCATGTCTTCCGTCATCCTAGAGGCCTCAGTATATTTCTCTGTTGATCTTCTGCTCTTCTCGTGCTGCAGATTAGCCAAGAGAGGAGACAGTTAATTCTGCTCTTACTTCTCTTGCTCAGTCATGATTTTGAACGAAAAGCATTGATCATCTTTGCTGTCTGTGTTCAGCTGTTATCAGGGCTAGAGGAATCATTGGATTGGGAAATGCCCTTTGCTGTGTGATTTTTGACAGTGTTCCACTTCCTTCAGGTTCTTGGCCACCTAGCCCAAGATTAGATGCAAGCAGCAGTTTCGAAAGTCGATAGTATGGCATTTTCTTCTTTTAGTAATTCCATGAGTCCAGATATGGTCTCTGTTTACCAGGAATTACTTTTGGATTTTATTTTTTGATGACAGAGAAGAGGCTAACTGTGTCTGGAAATGACCCATCTGGGAAGGGTTAAAACCCAAAAAATTATTTTGTCATAAATATAAAAATATTATACAAAAAATAGTATACGTTACCATCTTCCTTCTGCCATGCTTCCACCGGCAACAACTAAAAAAGCAAAAAAGGTTTGCTTTAAAAATTGGGAAGAAAGTGATTATTAGTAGCTGCACCCTCAGAAATAAAACACAAAGTGATGTGAATTACAAAGCTGTTGGTGCGCTTCTGAGGTGATCATAGACAGAGAAACCTAATGCAATCACAGTGTATATAAATAGCCTACTAATGTACAAAGTGCTTCAGTTTATCGTTGGAGTGGACATTATTAAGGTAATTATTTTATCCTTTGTGACTTGCTGTTCTGTTGTGCTGTTGTATAAATCAATCCAATCTAACTAATATATTTTGAGGGACAATTTTCCTCTCTTCTTACAAAAAAGGTTTATTGCAGAAGGCAGTCTTATTAAAGACTTATCACTTCAGAGATCTGGTGACAGTAAACGCTTGGCTGTTAATTTACTGGCAGGTCACATTTCAGTTAAAAACAAAAGCAATGAAGAAAATGGCATGTAAAAAAATTAGTTGTCTAGCTTGGTGCCTTGGCTGTTTCTATTTCTTGCCATTTTGCTTCAAATAGCATCAAGTTGGGCTTAAAGCAATGTCTTCAGGATGTTTTGTTCAGCCTTCAAAAGTTCAGGAGATGCCACTGTAACATGTACAAAATGCAGATCAAGATCCAAGTGGAAATTTGTACCTGACCTAAGTCTTTTGTTTATGCCTTATCTCTTTGCTAATCATTTATTTGATTAATTGAAAAGCTGAATGTAGAGTTATGCATTGAGATCATAGTTCTGTGTTTCAGCAATAGTGTGCTCTTTTCCTGCTGCCTGTTTCTAGCGAAGCTTTGAAGTACTCGTGTGTGGTGAGAGTTGTGGATTGCCAGCCCATGGCCATGTGCCACTGAGATAGCTGCAGTGGTGGACGAAGGCAGGGTTTTCCAGTGGTGCACAGAAGTGTTTTCTGGGAACCTAGTTATTTCGCTAGGTTCACTCTGAAAGGCAGTACAGATGAATCAGTGTTCTCCTGTATTAGAAATGCATCTTTATTTTCTTATGGAAAGGATTGCATACAACCTCTCAGTTGTAGTATTTGTAAAATACAGTTGTTGATGTTTGACTGTCTTGTATGAGACATTGCCTGCTTAGATGATCTGGGAGACGCATGGAAAGATGCTCTACGTGTTACTGAGTATAAGAAGCTGTGATCCTCCTTTCCCTATGTTTTGATTTGAAAGACAGGTGTCTGCAGAGGAAGGCAGGAGCCTCCCTTGAAATGGAAAGTGCAACCCCCTTCCCTCCAAATTATTATAATGTTCTTTACTAATATATATATATATATATATATATAACACAAGGCAAGGAAAACCAAACAACCCAGTGGTTTACACTGACAGAGTCAGAAATACAACCTGACACCCTGTTAGGGTGGCAGTAGCAGTCCGATAAGATGCTGGCTGCAGTCCTCCTGAAGCGATGGATGTAGTTCTGTTGAAGCAGCGATCAGGTAAAAGAGTCTGGTCTTCCTCTGAAGGTCCAGTGGTAGGTAGGTAGCTCTTGTCCTCTGGAACTCCAGTGGGGGGAAAAACTCCTCTGGGAATCCAGTGGAAGAAGGCTGCTAGGGTGTTCGAAATCTCAGTTTTTATTTGGCATGGACTGCTTGGCTCCTTCCCCACCCTCCCCGGGCGGAGCATCTCACAATGGGATGGGGAGTCGTGAGGCAGTTCCTTGATGGGCCATTAACAGGAGAGGGCCCAGGAGCGAGTTATCGATGGGTCAGGCGATAAGGCATTGTTGTGCCCATTAACAGAAGATAGTCCAGAGGGGGGAGGCAGGGAGCACCGCCCCACCTGGTCTTAACAGCTCCTGAAGATGGTAATAGAATACCTTTTTTTTCCTTTTGGCACATTTTACACTGTAACCTAGGACACCCTAGGTGAATGATACTTGTATGAGGACACCTCAAATAAGGATTTGATTCAGAGCAGTACATGGTAGTCTTTTGCTTGCCAAGTGAAAATGAGGTTGCTCTATTTGCAACCATACTTGCCTTGCAGGGCGTTTGCCAGTTCTCCAGGAGGATCCTGGCCCATGTGGTCCCCTGTAGGGAGTCTGTACCCTGGGAGACATGATAAAACTTCAGGCTTTAGGCAAGATGTTAGAGCAGAGTTTTCCAAGAGGCTACTTCTGCTACAAGGATGACAGCACTGTGTCCTGAAGTTAGGGAAGCATTTCCAGGCCTGCAGGATATGATTAATTCTTCGCTATGTATGTGTTATTCCTTTTTCCTGCCTATTCCTAGCTTAGCTACCTTCCGTATACCTACACAATATATACGAAGTTTGAGTGAAGAAGGTCCTCTTGTTTCCTCTCTTTTATTTTACTATATATGCTGTATGAAAAACCAGGGAAAGGTTCTTAATACTTCGTAGATGTCTATGTATGTTTTGTGCTTACATGTAAAGAGTTAAGATTGACAACTTGTGAGTATGTCATCAAACCTCTAAATAGCGATTACAATTTCAGCAACCTTAGCAAGTACTTGAGAGTAACATAATATTAAGTATATGCTGTAAGTTCTCTGTGATAGTCCATAGTCCCTCTCACTGCTTGTGTAAAGCTGCCATATGGTCATTTGGGTCTTTTTTTGTCTCAATCCCTAATAGAAATTTCGTATTTCACGATAGAAGAGGATTCTCTCAAAAGGAAGAAAAATGCCACAGTATATTGTTTATTTGTGGGTAGTGATAAAGAAATAAATCACAAAACATGGAGTTGTCTCAAGAAAACAACAAAAAAATTTGACCTAAATGTTTTTCAGATGATTATGAAAAATCAGCGATCCGTAAGTTCCATTGCAAACAGTTAAACATATTTCACCTTTCTTGTGGGCCCATGGGTCTTTCAACTATTGACTGAGCTTGTCATGTGGGAGGAGGTCGTGCTGACTTTGGAAGAGAACAAATTCAGTGGAAGTGAAACTCCAGTGAAAATCATGCTGGTGAATGTATACAAATGGTTGTGTAACTGAGGTGGTTGAAGTGACTTGCATACACCAAAGTAAATATTGCAGCTCATCTTGGCCTTAGCAAGACTGAAACATTTGCCATATACATGTTAAATTAGCTTTTTTGGTAATTTATGGGTTCACTATCATAATCTAGATTACTTCAGTGATACCTTTTGGACTAAACTGACCTAGTTCTCAATAATAATATAAGCCTATATGCCGTCATTGTAGTACCAGTCTTGTGCAAGGTTGATGACTATAGAGTCTTTGTCAATAAATTTTGCGGATCATGTTGTTTCTGGGGCAGTAAGAGTCAATCAAGCAGTGCTAGCTGATTAGTCTGCAAATACCAGTTCTAGATGTATGTTTAAACGATAGAGAAATGACAGTGGCAAACAGAAAAGACTATAACTAATATAATATTAAAAGGTAATTATTTCTATGCCTTTTTTTGGTGAAATTATTTGTGTTTTCTAAGGTCAGTGATACTCGGTTGTTATTCAGAATACAGTTAATATCAATTAGCTATATTGTAGCTTTACTTTCAGTGTAAATCAGTAGAGAGGTCATAGGCTTGTTCACAGTGGAGCACTGGCAATTGCGTTTGGTAGGGAGTTAGAGGCCTACAGCTTTGGTTGGATATGGATAAACACATATTGTATAAACACAGATATGTATTTTTTTTGTTGTGTTAAGCCTCTGATGGTTTTGAGATTTTAGGTCTGATTATTGCCAAAACGCCTACAAACTTTGCATATTAAATGGAAAAAAAAAAAAAAATTACAATTTACTATGTGCACAGTATGGCAAGAACTTTAATGCTTAAGAGAAGGCAGCCCTAGAAAATTAGATCAAAAGCTATTATCTGGAATTCAGGATTTTAATAGCAATTTGTATCTTCAGAATGAGAGTGGAAGAACATGAGGTATTGTTTATTATTGAAATTATAAGCACAATAAAAGTGACAATAGGCAACAAGTTTAAGGCTGGTCTGCCAAAGTGCTCCACGTGACAGCTCCTTATATTTGTCAGCAGTTCTGTTTCCAGAAGCTTTGATGAAACGATTTTTGCTTTGATGAACAAATTCAGCAAATGAACACTAATGTCTTTGCATATGGCAAAACAGTAGTGACTGGCAGTTGTTGATAAAGATGCATCACCCTCTGGTTTTGTTCACATGGAAGTGAACTGGGAATGGGCAGGCTTTTTATTTCTTCCACGTGGGTTGTCTTTTCTGTACAATGACAACGCTGCAAGAGTGGGCACTCATTTCTTATTTTGTGAAATGGTGAAAAGTCAATTATTTCCAACGCTTCAGAGGGTGTCTTCTGTAAGAATACTTTAAAAAGAAAGCAACTACATATTAAAGGGTTCAATGGCTTTTTCTTCTGTGATTCTATGTACCTCCCTCCTCTCCCATTTCTCCCCATATAAGTAAAGAAACAAAGCAGCAGCTTTCTGACATCCATCATGAACATTAATTATACTACTATCTTCAGCTTCCAGGACTGGGAGATTATGAGGAATGTATTAACCATTTTGGCTTTTCGAAAATGGCTCATTATTAATATGGTTAAGTAGGAGTACTGGGTCAGCAAGTGAGGGGAAGTGCACATCAAGAGTGTTCATTTGATTTTGGAATAAATATTTTATTTCATGAAGCACTCCTTAATTACTTACGGGTAAATATATCTAGGGAGCGTAAAGTGGCTAGGTCTTTCTATCAAAACTTCCTTTTCTGATCTAAGCAAGGCAAAATCTTTTCAATCTTGAATCAAAAGTTATTTTGGGGAACAAACTATGATTCTTGTAGTGCAAAGTTATGAGTTAGCTTATTGATTCTGTATAATTCTAATTTTTTTTTTATGTAGGACAAGATACCTTCAACATTTTGCAGTACTAATACTTGCATAATAAAAGCTTTAACAAATTTATTCGTTGTTACGGACCTAAATGCAGTCTCCCTTCTGAAGAAATCCTAAATGAAGTCCTCCTATACTGTCATAATTATGAAAGGATGCTACAACAAACTGATAATTACTTGTCTAGGCAGATTTATAATTTAATTCACATACTGATTCTTTTCGAAGTGACACAGAAAACATTTCTAGCAAATGCTAGTTTAAAATCATACCTAAAAAACAAGCCTTACATAAAAAAGTATGATGTTGGCTATGTCTTTTTGAGTAACATCAAAGATCTCTAGAGATATGTTGACAGGGAAGCTATTTATATCTAGATATACCCAATCTACTTGTTGTAATAGAAATGGAGTTTTTCCAAACAGTGGAAGAATTTGGCTTTAAACTTTTAACTGTAGAATAAAATATGTGGAAGAATAGATTAAAAAAATGTATGGAGGTAATACACAAATGAAGACAGTTTCTCGCCACTGGAGTATGATTATACATCAGTGCTGCTTCCCAGCTCCTGTTAGTGAAGCTTGAAGCTTTATCATATATGATATCCTGGCCCTATGTGTCATCTAATGTATAGCCCGTACATACAGCTAGAGGCTCTTGTACCTTGTCAGAGTACGGTAGTGTCTATATCTCTGTAGTTTCCTGTAGTAGAACCGTATACTAATAAATTTCATGAGAGAACTGGACCATGTTGGTGTGTTGTTGGGTTGTCTCTCGGAAATTAAATTTCCTTTAATGAATGGGTGGGGATTTGCTATTTTTTCAATTTTTTTTTCTTTTTTTTTTCCCACTTTATCTCAGCTTGGGCACAGGGATCTCAGCATTTCATATCTCAGAGTATACAACTTGAATGAACAGTATAAGTATTATTTTTCTTCTCACAATCTTGTAAAATTTTTCCTTTTATATGTAACGAGACAAATTTAGGTGTTCAGCGTTGTTCTAGAATAAGATTTATGAATTTCATCTGATTCATTTTGTCTTCCTTAATGCGTTTTCCCACTCGAAGGGTCAGAGTTCAAAAGCAACATAGCTTCTATTTTAATCTAATAAACAGCTGAATACATTTTTCAAAAATGTGAATTTATACAGCTTAGCACATTTTCTGTTTTTTTGTTGATGGTGGTGATCATTGTTTAAGAGCATGGTTTTGAGAGAGCGCCCCTTGAATCTGGATGTAACACTGACAAATTTGCCAACTTTACTTGTACTGTAGCTATTACTGCTGTATTGAAGGAAGTTCTCTGTGCTTCCAGACAAGACGTGCAAGACCTTTTGCACTACTAGGATGATGTTAAGGAGGATGTTGTCTGCAAGCATTTTCTTCCTTTTGGTACTTGTATCCCTGCAAGGGTCATAAATGGACAATAGAGTGGAGTCATGAGTGAATTATTCTCTTTGAGCTACAAGTACGTCACACTATTTTTATAATTTCCTGAAGGATTATAAACATGTCTCTTGAGACCTAGAGGAAACTGCTGAAGTTTTGGGATAGTTTTCTGTCCCTTTTTTCTGCCTCGGTTTAGACGGATACAGCTTGTAACTCTATCTGAAAAATATAGATAAAACTGGATTGTATGGCGTGGAGGATGTTGTGATTTCAGTTCTTTGTTTAAAAATAGGGGTTTTTTTCTATGCTGAAAGTCTCCGTGGATCTTACTGTGTCATGTATATGTTTTGATAACTCTGGAAATTGTCTTTTCTTCTTAGAATATATGTGTGTAGGCATGATGCTCCAAAGAAAGAGGGTGGTTTTAATAGACATTGTTTGGTTGAAACCAATAGCTGTTTCAGTGTTATTTTTCCCCACTAGTTCAAGATCTTCCCCAAAACACTCAGTTGGTTTTTTATTAGTATCAGATAGATGTACACACGTCTCCTGCAGCTAAAGATGCTTTTTGCACAGGTAGAACAGCAGAAGGGGTGGTTGCCCACATATGAAAAGAAAGTTACAGCTGATATTTTTTATCAGTTCACACTGAAAATAATCTGTTGCAGGAGGTTCAATTTTCATTTGTCTCTCAGGGCATTCACTGTTGCTGGGGAGGATTGTACTGAATTGCACTGTGCAGGAGGGCCTCCCTTTTTCCTGAACAGGTGAACTGCAAGACTGTGGCCACTGTAGAACTTGTCCTGAATTGAGCTACATAAGACGGGCATGCAAGCCATTGAAGGATAATCAAATAAAAGTGTTCCTGCGTTCCTGCGGTGCCTTCTTTCACCTCTGTTTAGAAGCAATGCATTAGGTTATCTTGCCATGGGATGATTTACTTTGAAATACTGTTTTCTTCCCTTGCTGTTTTTTTTTACACTTTTATCATCCTCATGTTGAGATTAACATGAACTCAAGAAGAATCTCAGTCGGAGAGAAGCCTCTTAGGTAGAGATTCAGGTAGCATCTAGCATTGATGCTACCCTCAGTATGCTTAGTAAAATCGCTGCTGATTTTACTGTATGTTCATTCTCTTATCAGTTTGAAATGCTTTCATAATGCTGTCGTCATCTTCCAGGATGCAAGGGATAGGGAGTAACATCTATAAAAACAGGGTGATTCAGTGACCTAATAAAACTGACTAAAATTTGGATTTATTAGTAGAGTTTTTGAAACTCTGCCATTAGCTTCTGAGTTCAGGATGAGTGTAGTGCATACAGGTAAATACTTATGTTACTCAAATTTTTAAGTCTTATGTCAAGCGTGTCTCATACACCTAGGAGCCAAAGTCTCATTAACTTGCAGTGAGAAATCTCAAAAGCCTTCCCTGAGAGCTGGTGTCCTGAATGACTAAGTAACCTTTGGAAATGTAACCAAAGCTCCCAGAAGCGAAGTACTTCTGACAGTTTTACTTCAGTTGGACTCGGATACATCGCATGGAAATACAAACACTCCTGAACTGCCAAGATTGTGTCTCAGAGTAATTGTCGACGTATGTCCACTGTCACTTCTAGTCTAAGGTTGCTTCCACCAATATCATCCTCTGATGGTGCTACTACATTGTAGGCTGGTTTGTGGGCACCGTGCCTAGTTGAAAGTCAGCGTACCTTAAAGCAAAATGATAGTGCTATTATTTTAGAAGGTCACTTGAACATCTTTTTTGGCATCTGGCATTTATGTGTTAAATGGAGAACCCTTCAAAATGACATTTCAGGTAATGAAAACTAAACCCAGTGTGAGGCCTGGTACATACCCCTGCGGAGCTGAACCAATGCCAAAGCACATCAGTGCTTTTCTGTGGGATCAGTGACATTTAACACCTGATGTTAGGAAGCCATCAGAGTCAGAAATTCAGGTCTTCCACTAAAGTGAAGTTGAAAGTCATTATTTTATGGTGCTCTAAAGGCAGATTTTTCCAAATCTTCCAACGTATCTTTGGGTTTAGTAAGTGCTTTTCCTAAAATGGTTGTACTTTATAGAGCAGGTTGTGTGGTGACAGATGCACATTGCCCCAATGGGCCTGTTTGGCCATCGCAGTGGCTGACGTCCATAGTTGGTAATGGTCAGGTCCCTTGGCATGGATGAGTGCTTTAGGGTGGCATGAAGCTGGTATTATTTCACCAGTTTTGACTGTTTCTATTAGCAGATAAGACTGGACTAACAGTTGTGACTGGATCATGGATGGTCTCGGTGGAATCCCTAGTGTAAATCTGTTATGTCAGGTTTGTTTCCAGGACTGGAACAATCAATGTTGTTTATATGAAGCAACTCATTCAAATGTGTTTTATTTTAAAAGTAAAGACCTCCTGAAGTAGCATATTATATCTTTTTGTGCATAACGATGGAATGCGACTAGAGATTTGACTCAACGAAAATGAATTGTTTGTATGACTTACAGAGCAGGACAGCTCACTGGGCTATATCTAAAAACCTTCTTATTGTTAAACAGCATCTCTTCAGCACAATACATGCAAAATATTTGACAGCTGATACGCCTTTTAACCAGCTACAGTGTATTGCCATTGCACTCTGCCTCTTCCAGGTTTCTTTACCTATTTATGGTTTCCTGAATTGCAGAGGCATCAGTTTATGGATGTTGCAAATTTTTTTTTTTTTAACCAAGTCTCACCAAATTCAATGAAGCTAGGTATAGAACATATATTCTCACAGTGAAGCAGTTATTTAATTTGTCCTTTGTTTCCAAGCAGGCAGAATTTTAATCAATATATTTATTATTAGGGAGGCTTGAGCTTAAGGAGAAATCCAATCAAATGATGTTCTCTTCATTGAGAAAGCATTTATCTTTTAGCTATGCAACTATGCAGGATGCTGGAAAATTATGACTTTTGGCAAAGGTACAAGAAGCACATTGAAAGGTGAAAGAATTGCATGGTATGCTCACAGTCCAGTTAATACCTATATGCCTGTAAATCAGTGGTACAAGGGAAATATTAAGCTGCAAATCGGCTACGTGAGATCTCTACTGTAATCCTGATAAACTGTTTAGTTCTCTGTTGTAAGCAGAACTCTCTCCTAGACTCTTATCCAAGCTCCTGAGATTTAAGAAGAAAGAAAATAATAAGGTATTTTTCCCTAAGTTTGGTTGCTCAGAGAATTGACCCCTCAGGGTTGCTGGGCACATGCACAACAACTTGGGGGAATAAATCTTTTGCCTTTATGAATCCATGGAGTAGTTATGACTTTTTCGCAGCAGGATCAAGCCCTTCAGGCAGGCAAAAGTGGCCAGCCCTTTACATCTGTTTAACTCTTACTTCTCTAATTTCTCTAATTTTTTTAGTCCATCGCTCTGCAGTGGTCCTTTAAGCTTAGGTGAAGCCATCTGCTGAGCGTGTTTCACAGGGGAGAAAAAAGTGTGTGTGCATAGATGGATAAACATTTTATGAGGTCATTATATTTTTCCTCATATTTGATAATAAATGTGGATTGGCCCTCTTTTGGGAGTTAGCAACAGAGGAAATGAAAATTCATGATTTAGCAGTCTGTTTCCCGCTGGCTGCACTAAAGTAAAAAAAAAAAAAAAAAAGATTTTCAAGTCTTTGGAAATGTGCTTGTAACTTTGAGATGTGTGTTTGTCAAATATTTGGATTATGTCTTTGTATATTATCCGTGCTTTCAAACTGATAGCTTCTATGGATTTGGCATAGCAAGAAGTATTTGATTGATTTGTGATGTCACTGGCATAAAGATTCACGCTGAGTAACTGATTCTCTAGCATTTAACACCGTTCAAAAATGTTAACATACAAAGTGAAAGGCGAAGTTATATTTTTTAATGGATGCTTTGTTAAAGAAGTGTCCACAGTCTTAAATGTTATCAGTAGAATTGAAATTATGGAAGTTATCTTGGGAGCTAAATAAGCGATAGCATTTCTTAGAGCTCTATAAGTGTAATAGCTGCACTAGCTGTTTCTGTGTCAAAGCATGACCATCTCCAGTGTTTTGCTGTTAACAGTGAGTCAGAGACTGTTCCTTGTTCTTTCTGAGGATTCATACCAAAGCTGTATGATACTGCTGGACCTAAGTACTTGATATAGACTTCCTACTTCTCATGAATTTATTAGTATTCATTATGTCCACTGTCTTCAAATACATAATCCGTAGCAATTACATAAATGATCATCTGTAAAATATGATGAAAGAGATTTTCGCGTTAGACTTTGTTTCCTTCTCCCTTCCATTTCTGAATATTGTTTCTTAGAAGGTGTTTTGTTCTAGTCTATCTGTCCTTTTCATTAAATGACTTTTTGATACTGAATTTGTTTTGTGTTAGGATAGCTGCATTCCTGTCTTCATCTAAGGTTGTTTCTCCCACTCCGTTTTTCTTTTATCTGGACATTTTCAGACTAGATCTTATATTTTGATATCAAGTTGCTTTTCTTTTGCTACCTCTAAGCCATTGCAGATCTTGAACTGAATTTAACTTATGGAATAAAAAAAAAATATCCACAGCATTAAATTGGCTTCTAGAATCTTGAACCAACCCTGGATGTTTTTTTTCTTCTTCTATCTAGATGCTGCTTTTAAGGCATGGTACAGAAAGCTCTGACTAGACAACGTTCACTTCCTTCCTTCCAGGCAGACTTCCAGCCAAATGTTTCTTGCCACTAAGAAGACTCAACTACAGATCATGTCACAGAGAAAGAGGAGCTACAAATGTTCCTACTTGTGTCTTTCCCCAGAATGCAAAGTGAGTCAGATTCTTGGATGGAGGAGCCCAGAAATCCTTAGCTTGAGCCAGAGAAAAAACTTCTAAAATGTCCCCATTCTTTTTAGAATAAACGCAAAATGTATTCCACTAACATTTCAGCTCAACACCCTGCCATACCCAGTCCTCTGCAGAGTCAACTAGCAGAGCTGCACCACAAGGCACTAGCACCATGATGCCTTTTCCTGCCCTCACCCCCTGTTTCTGAAGGGAATCAGCAACATCGTTAGCCTCCCTCCTACCCATCGTAACTAAGAATATGGAAGTGTGGATGGAAATACCATCCTGGCCCTAGAAAGGAAATAACCAGATATTTGCAATCAGGAGCCCATTAGGACGTATCTGTTTACAGCCAAATTTCTGAATAATACAGTGCAACTTCTTTCTGCGTCATGGTAACGTGTGAACTCTCCTCCATGCCCTCATGGCTGTTGCTTTGCTGAATCCTAGTTCGTTGGTAAGCAACTGAGTTATTTCAATAGCTCTGCAGGTGTTATCTGGTTACCTGGTTTTATGAAGCCGGTCTTCACTCCTCAGGTGGGGTTGGCCACCACAAGGTATACAGGTGGGATCCGTTGCTGTGAGCAGTCCCTGCTGTTTATGGTGCCTTTTTCTTGAATTTGATATCACATTTTTCTCTGCCTTTGTCCAAATATCATCCTTTCCTTAATCTTTCTGAAAGCAGAATCAGCTTTAGGTGTTTGATGTAAGGAAATGCAGCTTACACTCACCATCTCCTGACATGCTGTCCTCTTCTGATGGATGTCAGTGGAATGATTCCTAGACGTTTTGCCAGAAGCAGCATCTGGCTCTTCACCACTCTCCTCAGGCACTATATTTGCAGCTTTGAACTTGCCTCTGTATATATCACGCAGTTAACATGTCACTATCTTCCATTAGCCTTCGCGACTGCTGTGCACTTGGTTGGCAGTTTCCAAAGGCAACCTTTAAATTTTCAGTAAATTGTAGTCTCTGTATTGTGAGTTTTTGAAAATCTAACTTTCAGGGGGGATCCTCTCTTTTTATCTATTGCATTGCACAGCACAGGAGTTCAAGTCACATGTTCTTGTGCGAAGTAAATAGGAAGATCTATTCAGAACCACGGGAATGCCATCATAATTCCTGCATTGCTTTTACATGGCGTTGCTTCTTGATAAAAACAGTACTTTTTTTCTCTGCTGCCCCCAATAAATCCTGAAGTGATCTACTATATGAAATGCGCAAAGGGTCCCATACTGCTCCATTTGATATCCCTAACTAACCTTAATAATACACACATCAGTGTTAGTTGTGGCAACGAAGGCTTTCTGTTATGAAATGCTTGCTTAGTCGTTGTAGATATATCAATGGGAAATATCTTAGTACTTTACTAAATCCTAATTCTGGGCTTATTGCCTTGGCATGTGCTAATAGGCAGGTGTTTTTAAGGAATCACACAATGAAACTGATGTAGTACAGAGTGCTTTGTTTTCTTTATATGGGGATGGGTTTGAAAAATTGGTTTCATTTTTTTATTAAATTTTCTTGTGGCATATTTGGCAAGAGAGTGAATGCTGGTGGCTGTAGAATCATTTTATTTATCTAAAATGAATTATGCATGAATTTACACCTAATGTAAGAGCAGCACCAGTTGCGATGAGATCAATATCCATTGTGGGTAAAATTCAGCTCCTTGCTAGTGTCCAGTTGAAGGCCTGTGCATCACAGAAGTCCTGATTTAAAGTCTTAAATGAGACTGAAGTGGTTCACAGGTTTTATGCCATCCCTCTGCACAGCAATGAACTTTACCCAGTATGCACATGCAGAAGATACATGCCAAATGACCTCGATGCCTCGGGAAAAATTACTTTGTACTTGTTGCTTCTGATAATTTTGCTAACATGATTTTATTATGAATTTTGCAACACCTGCTTATCCTAAAGGCTCAGGTCCTGGCATCATGTAGTCACACAAGAATCTTAGCTTTTGTTGAAAAGAAAAGAGTTTTCCTTTTCTGATGGCTATAGGGGAAACTCTGAAGACCCAGTGTAAAAGGCTAACAAACCGGGAGACAGAGAAAAGAAACCCCAGTCTTGTAAAAACATGACATAAGAATGTAGAAATGACTAAAACTGAATGTCATCCTGGCCTTGTTCTGTTTCTCTGAGTGACCAATGCTAGGTGCTTTGAGAAGGAGGGGGGGGGGGGGGGGAAACACCCAAAGAAGAATTAATAGCCTAGATACAAAGTGTTCTCCCCCACCTCCCTGTTCTTTTCGGCTGGATTCTAGCAGTCATTATTTTTGGTACTTTCTCAGATTTATTTTTGTTGGACTGGCATTACAAGATAATTAACTTTTAGGAAGGTACTAGAAGTGCCATGTTAGATTTAAGATTGTCCTTGAGTCTTTTGTTTCTGCATGCAAAAATCAGAGATTGATATGTATTTGGATTGTGTTGGCAGTGTGAAATTTATTTGTTGCTGATCGGTGCCACTAATGAAGCTTCTTTGATGTAAACAGAATATTAAGTATTTATTTGTGTATGTGCCAGAGCAATCACGGAGTTTTGGCATAGGCAAGCTAGAAGTTAGCTTAGATAAGCACCGGGAAATAAACACTTCACACATGGTGTAACTGAGGGTCTCCTGCTATCCCTTACTCTATTTGTAGGGGATTTTACTCAGTGAATACTGAGTAGCAGCAAGAGCATCTGACTATGAATATTTGTTTATTTTCACAAGCACCCCTTGGCACTAATAGAACCTCCAGCCTCACCAGGATCTGATATGATTTTTTGCACTTACGTGAGTAAATAGGAATTTATTCTGGTTTACTCAATATGTTATAACAAGATTAAACAAACAAAAAATAAAATGATCAAATGCCTCACTGAAGCTGCTCACACTTGACTCTTGAGAACTTTTAGTTACAGATCAGCTGATTCAGCATTGAAAGAACAGTCCTCATACACATTTCTTACCCTTCAAGTTTCAGATTTTTAAAGTTTTGCTTAAGGAGCACTGATGGCAAGAGGAGAGAGCAAGTGCTGACACAGTTTAACTAAAAACCAAATGCTAATCCCATCAGCCAGTTAGTCTGGGGAATGGTGGTTGTATATGGAGTTCTTCTGCATGGCAAGTAGATATTCTTATATAGTTTCCCAGTTCCTCAGACATTGAAGCCTTCAACTCTAAGTCTTACTTACTCTGACATGCTTTTCTTGGATGCCCAACAAAGTGTGGGGTGGACACTAACCGCATGCTAGCTGTGAAGGCTAAGTGAGCTACAGTCACAAAGCTAAAGAGAAATCTCCTCTTCTTGTTGCTTATTATTTATTTTTGTACTTGTTAACGTAGCCAGGTCTATTGCTAAGTTGATAAATAGCAGAGAATACTTTCTTCCCTCAGTAATAAAATGACCAATTTCTTTAAATATAAAAAGTAATAAAAAACTTCTCCTGTTTTTATTTCTCAGTCTGCAGAGTATTTAGGACCAGTTCACTGGGGATATTTGCCATTCATAATTTGTGGAGTGCTAATTAGACTTAAAAGTCACATGGTGATGTTGATGTTGATGTTACAGGGTTGAATGAACAGCCATCTCAGCATGAATCAGAAAGTCAGCACGTGAATGTACTGTAGATAATTTTCCTCTGAATGTTTGTGTAAGATCAAAATGTGCTGCTGGTGAGTAACACTGTGATGTGCCTTGGATTTTTGTGGAAATGTATTGTGGAATGAATATTTGCAGAGAGTGTTTTCTACCATTACTTATTTCCTGCTTTGACCATAAGAATTTGAGTTGGATTCCTCTGAGTAACATTTCCAACTGTAGAAAGATAAGTAAAATTATATAATGCAGATTTACAGTTAGAGTTTTCTGCTTCTGTAGTTTCAGCTATTCAAAATATAAATTCATTGTGCGATCCTATTAACAATTCTGTGTTTTATCAATACAATTTAATCTAAAAGTCATTACAGTGAAGTAGCCTATTGGATGGTGGTATGAAGATGGTATCATAACTAAGGAGGTTTGCTCTTAGTTAGCTAAAAATAAATTACTGTGAGCATCGCAAGTCTGCTGAGATGCTGATGAGAACTGATGACATTTCAAATTTATGGCCTATGCTTATCTTGTTCAACAGGAATTTTTCACCCGAAGCAATTCTGCAAATTAATTTGGGTGTACAAGTGTGATATTTACAGCTCTGTAGAGTGTTCAGATGGAGAACAAGTATCTGTTTCTGACTGAAGGTAGTTCATTTGGGATCCAGTGCCATGATCTTTACTTCTCAGGAGTCATAAGCAGAGTACTCACTTTCTTCAATCTTTGAGACCTGCTGCTGAACTATGTCTTGTTCAGCGAAGCATACTGACTCGGAGGAGGAAAATTAAAAAGGGTCATAGGCGTCTGTGTTCTCTTTCAGGCATGTCATGAAAACAGCCATTCTGGGAATGTCATAAAAGCTTTACCCATCTGTCCATTTCAGACTGTTTGGGGAGTCTTTAGCTCTGGCATCTCAATGAATAGTGCTGTAATGATATGATGCACGCTAACAAGATAGATTTCTTGTATACTGAAAATTTGATGCAAGTAGTGGGTTTGTGTCATTTTTTTAATATGGAAACGTTCAGATTTATGATTCTCCTGAGTTAGACTATGAATTCTTGCTTGTTTTTCTGAAGTCCTTGTTTATATTGAGGTGATTTACTTACAACAAAAATGAGCTTACTGTGTGAGTTGTGTCAAGTAAATAGCAGGTTTTGATATACTGCCCTCTTATAGTTTCCCTATTAAATGTAGAATGTTATTTATGGTTATATGTTTCCTCCTCAGTGATCTTGAGTAGTAAAGTGTGTAGCCCAGCGTAATAGCTATTTTTAACTACTGAAGACGTGGTTTAAAGTTATTGCTCTTTTTTCTTAATGTCATTAATTTGATAAGTATTATGTATACAGATACACAAACACTTTCTAACCTTTTGGAATATGCACTCTAGAAAGTTGTTTCTGAGGGATGGAGAGTTTTTCTTCAGTGGTTTGGTTTTGGGAGAGGATGGCAGTGTTGGGAGAGCACTTTGCTCCAGGGAGCACTCATCAATTCCTGCATGCACCAGGAATAACTATTGGAAAGCTGATACTTTCAGTGGCCTTGCTCCACAGTTATGTCCTCCACGCAGCAAAGTACTAAAGCATGTGCGTAACTTCTAGCCCAACCCTGAGTGCCTTGCTAACCCCTCTGAACATGTGATGGAGTACGTTGCACAATGTAATTTCAGGCTTGCGCTGTTCCTTTAGATGTTGGGTGACAGTAAGAGCTGAAATCAAACACAGTAACTTTGTATGGAGAATCGAAACTCAGCTGCCTGTCCAGCCTTTTATCTTATTTGGTATTCTGGAGTGGCGTAAAACCCTATTTATAATATCCGTATATGTAATATAAATATTTATTCTACAGGAGAAATAGAATATTGAACCAAAGGTGATAACCCTCATCTCTGCTAAGCTGTTTGTCTTTTGGGCAGCAACGGAGGTTTAAATCTTCCTGTTTCTTGATTTGCTGTCATATTACCTTCTGAGCATATTTAGCATACAATTTATTTTTATATATGCTGTTCTCCATGCAGAACATCATAAACTACTTTACAGTCAGAGATAAACCAGAAAAGGAATTCTTTAGTTACAAACAGTGAGTTGCAGGCAGGCGAAGAGGGAAAGAACAGTGCATTGAGATGCAGTTAAAAAAAATGAAAGTTGAAATTTAAAAGTAGTAAAAATGCTAATCAGCATGCTGAAATGATTCATTGTAGCCTCTTTTCAGAGATGTGCAGTGTAGTACACTGCTTTCAATGCTGATATTTGCAAGTATCAGCATATGCTGTATAGTATATATTCCTGGCTTCTGAATGCTAGAGTGTGGAGGTGAATGAGACAGAAAAAGAACAAGTTTTCTAGGAAATTGGATCATATCTAGGGAAAGAAAAAACAACACACAAGTGAATAAAAAGGATTTAAGTTCTATATTTATAATGATCACAAATACCTGTTCACTTTTAAGAAATCTGCAGTTTGTTCTATTACTGCTTTCAGGTCAGAGTTGATATTTGTGGTGATCTAAAGGCTTTGGCAAGCTATTTATTTCTTTAAAGCTTTTGCCCAGATGTATTAGAAGAAAGTTTTCTCTGATGCTGTGAGCAAAAACTGTTTAGTCCATATAAATCAATTAAAGCACCCCAGGCTCAGCTTTCTTCTGCAGTCATGGCTTTGCTGAAAAAGACAACGATAAGCACTATGGTTAGTATAGCGTAGCTGTTATTTTAGTGTGAAGAGGCATGTGGGCTCTTTTATGTAAGATGTAGTGTGCATGATCCACTTTTGATTGCCAATATTCTGCTAGCTAGAGAATTCTGCCAGTTAGCCGTCCCCAAACTACTAGATGTTATTACCTTCTTTTTTTTCTTCTGCAGATAGGCAAATGTTAGAGATGTGATTCACACAGAATAAGAATAGACTTTAAATTTAATTCCTGAAATAAAAAGGAACATCAGGGGAACAGAAAAACATGCAGTCAGTCTCACTTTCAAAATACGTTGTTATCCTGCATGTCCTGAATTTCTTCATTTCTGGGATCCAGCTAGAGGTCAAAGCAGGAGGGACAAACGACATAAGAGCTATTCTTGTGAGATTATCAGACCTGTTTGTTCACTTCAGAAAATGGTGAAATTTATGACTTCTGGATGTTTTGGTGCTTAATATTGTGTCAGGCAGGATACACTAAACTGTATTCAAACATAAACTTTCCCTTCAATGCTGTTATTTCAGCATATGCTGCTTTTTCAAAGACAAGTACTTTCAAAAATAAATCTTAGTACACTAGGTAATGTTCAGAAAGTTTCAATTTCAGAGTGCTTGGCTGTAAATGACAGCGTATTTTAGAACCTCAACCCAGATAACTACACAAAGTACATAGTTTTACTAATCGAACATATTTTTCTGAAGATGTACTTTTTAAAATGGAGAATTAAAATTTGCTAGCAGAATTAAAATGCTGACATTTTAAAATAAACTTTCTACTGTGGGTTACCATCAGCTGCATGCCTCTCTAAGTAGAGCAGACTTTTATCATGTTTTATTAGTGTATTCTATATGAAGTTGCATAGAAGTGACATATCTGCCACCAGTAGACCAAAGCTAAATGCTGTCATCACCATGATTGCTTTGTTTTCTGAAATCAGCACTTTTTGCACCTCTTTGTCAGTGACAGCGTTTTGCCTTTGGCCTTTGGATAAAAATCAAACAAAATCATTCAGCACTGAAATTAAGATGGCGAAGGTGCACAGAATGCTCCCGTGGCATCTTCAGATAACTCTTTAGCCTTTGTTGTTTGCAGTAAATTATTTAGTAGTAGTTATCATTAAACTGGCACATGCAGTGGCTTTGAGATGTTTTTTCCTTTGTAACGATTATAAACCTGGGGGGATGTTGAGGGAATTAAATGTTGAGACAAACCATGGTGTAGTAAGAGATACTGCAGAATCTCTTCCTGACATCTTTATGTTAAGCAAGTACCTGTTTAATGCCCTAAGCGCATATTATTATGTATTATTTCAGTATGATCAACATTTAGGTCATTGTGCCGTATAGCTAGGATTCCCTATTCTAAAGAGGTAACAGTCGAGTTTGAAGTGCAAGTGTGACAAATTAAAAGAACAGGAAGGAAAATGGAGAATACTGCAAACTGTTACACTGGCTATTTGTTGTATGATTGTTTGCAAAAAAAAAAAGCTTATTTTTTTAATCACCTATCCCCAGCTACTACTTAGCCATAATTGGTTAGCTGGGCTTTTTTTTCCAGCTTCAAAGTACAGGTGAATTTTGAGGACATATTTGAAGTGGGAAAGAGACAGTGCAGCTTGACTCAGTTTAGAGTCAATTTTCTCTTCTGGCCAGCAATGTTTTGGAAAGAGATCTGTGCTGGACCATGTCGTCACTATTTGCTGCGTGCTGGGACAGGAGGCTAGAATACAGATGCAATTAACCTTCTGTATGTCTTTGACACATGAAACTATGACTGCAAATTGGGAAAAGTACTTTGGATTTCCTATGGTATGGACATGGGAAGGGCTACTTACTGATCAAGGCCAGGATAATAAACCCTTTTCAGGAATTTGTTTCATTTGAGTACCCCTGTTCTGTTCCAGATAGGCTTAATCTCACAACACTGTAGCTGGATGTGGCAATATGGCCTTATTTAGTAGGAGCAACTTCCTGACTTTCTGCCTTTGTTACTTCACTTTTTTTCTTCTCACTCTCTGTCCTCGCTGCCATCACCAGGCTTTGCACTCCTACTTGGAAGGCGGTAACTCAGAGCCCTCCTACATCTTAAACAGTTTTTTCTTTCCATAATGGTTTGGTATTATCTGATTCTTATTTCAACCTTCCTTTCCCAGCAATGGCTGATCACACCTTTCAGTATAAAAGTGGTTCTCATCCTGGCTTAGTTCGCACATTCAGAAGCTATCTCAAACTGTCAATTTTAGCTGCCCAAGTCAGCAGCTCTCCTCCTGGTATAGATTAGTTTCACATTCTCAGCTTAGTATAGATTAGTTTCATATTTCTGACCCAGCAAGACGCTGCCTGTCCTCGGCTGCTGTCACACTCTCTGTTCTCCTCTCTCCTGGGACAAAAACGGGTGACCATGAGGAGGGCAAAGCAAGGCAGCTTTGGAGATGCTGCTTTTTTTCCCCTGAGCAATGCAGTCTGACAGTTGCCCTGTGCTATTTTCTATCTCTGAGAAGTGCAGGCTTTGATTTAGTTAAGTGTCTTTTGTCCTGACCCTTCCTTCAAATAACCTGGCAGAAGGCTCCCCGTTTCTGCTTGCACTTGTCTCAGAGATGTGGAGGCGATTACACGTCTGCTTTTTTTCTCCCAGAGACTGCATTTTTTTTCCTTCCAGGTTAATCCTACAGATGTTCTTCAGTCGGTCTGTTTCTCAGAATAAGTCTTAAAAGCCTTATGCCATCTCTATTCATACCAAGTAATTTCTCTTCTGTGAGAAACTGCACTGATTTCCGCATTGCTTTCAAAGTAACACATTCTCAGTGTGCACATGCATAGCATCGTTGCACTCATTAGTATTGACTACATCATGGAAATGTGCTTCGCTGAAAAATTAAAGCTAGCACAGATACAGTTCAAATAAAGACATTCACTGAGAAGGTAGGGCAGAGACAGGGTGCCTCACAGGAATTAGTATATGGAAATGAATATTATCATAATGAAGGTGGAAGCCAAGCTCTAAAGTCCTTACATAAATGCCCTGAAGTCATGGGAGCCAACATAATCTCCTTTTCAGAATTCAGAAAAACCTGATAATATGAAATGACTTCTCTTAATAGCAAGGGTTGGTGATAAATCTTTCAAAGCAGGGGCGACCAATCAAAAGAGGAAGACAAAGTGATCTGGCCTGCTACAAACTTGTTAATCTGTTCTGAACAATATGCAGATTTTTTGAGCAAGACAGGAAATAAAGAATAATTAAAGGCACAGAGGTTAATGGAGAACTGGGAAAAAATGCAACCATGACTTTACCAAAGACATTGTTTCATTACCTAATACCTTTCTTTGATAATGGACTGGACTTCCTATTTGAAGGGAAAACATTAGTTCTTACCTGTATTTTGATAAAGGACATGATTATGTAGGAAATTTTCATTGGCTGAAGACGGTGGAGATCTGTAGAAAATTGTAAGATGACTGGCCAAGGTTGTGGAGGTGATGAGATGTCTACAAAAAGTAGTGGGCTAGAGGAGGGCTGTGGTTCTCAAACTTTGGCCATGGTTTTGATTTTCTCTGTTATTTCCACTGTTGGCTTCAGTGTGAGGGTTAGATGAAATCAGTGGAATTTGTTCATGAAAGTTGTGGGGCTTTTGCTATCCATAGTGTTAACGGATAATGTTGAAGACTGAGTAACAGAAACGTGATTAAATTTTCAAGGCAGTTATAAGGTAATACACATTGTGGTTAATAAAAATTTCTGCTATATCATGTAATTCATCAGCTCAAAATGACAGAGGAAAAAGACTCAGGATTATTGAATCACATAATGGCTGTGAATGAGCAATGTGAGTCTTGGGAGTTATGGTATGAAATATTCTGGTAAAAACAGGGAGACAGTCATGTTCTGAAACAGAACACAGGAGAAGCCTGGTCTTGAAAGCAGCATACCATTGTGATAGCTTGTGTTTAAGAAGGATGAACACAGACTGGAACTGGAAAACAACAGAGAGAGCTTAGTTATTGAGAGGAGAATAAAAAAAAATCCGCTTGTTAAACTTGGCAAAAGTAAGCTGAGAGAGGGGATGTCCTTGCTTTCGGTCAGGTAAGCAGCAAGAGCAGCTGCTGAAGCTGGAGGGTAATGCTGGCATGTGAGCAAATGGAGATAAACTGGCCACAAATGAACTGAAAGTGGTAAGGTGTTTAACTATCAGAGTGGAGAATTTGTGAGCAACCTCTCCAGCCAGGGACAAAATTGTTTCATTAGTTTTAAGACAGAGCTTAATCACTTTATGGAAGGGGGTTCATGACTTGGTTGCCAGTAGCAAAAGGAAGTTGAACTCAGAGAGGTAAGAGTTCTAGAGTCCAAGTTGCTCTTTGTCTAAATTTTCAAACCAGAACACCTAATGCTACAGAGTTAATTCTGTATTTAAGCAGCCGAACAAAAACAGTCTAGGTTTTTTGGGGTTTGGTTTCTCCAGGAAGTACTGGCATCTGGTTGGATTTAGTGAGCTATCTGTAGAACTCAGGCTTTCATATAGTTACCTCAGTATTTAAACATGTCAAGGAGGTTAACACTAAGAAATGCTGATGCTCCAGCAAAATATTTATTTAAACATCGTAAATCCACAGAGGCCAGATGTGAGGTTTCAGAATCTGACTTTGGTGTTTTAACGGAAATAAAAATGTTCTATCAACTCTGTTTTTTCTTTAGTTAAAATTTATAAATAAGTACACCTTCTAGCATCTCTACAGTTACTAAAATGGGTATGTCAGATTCCCTGTGGTGTTCCTGTATATACAGGGTGCTGATACAGGGTTGTAATTTTCGGAGGGACTGGTGGCAAGTATACATTGACATTTCGGAATGACCATAGTCCACATTCTCAATATTTGTGCTTCTTTAGCTACATGTAATGGGTGAGGCTCACACGCTTTAGAAGTATTCAGAAGTGCATTCCAAGCAGCTTTACAAAACACAACTGTAAAATCTTGACAGTATTAATTCCTCCTACAGTAAAATAATACCTAACAAATCAAAATATTTTCCATCACTCCCCCAGCCCTTTCCATAAAAACCCACATGCACACTTCCCTCTTAAAAAAAAAAAAAACCAAAACCAAGCCCACAGGAAAAAAAAAAAAAAACAAAAAACCAACAACTCCCAGAAATAGAATTTTTCTTCCTAGATTAGAAGAAATAAGGAAGTCATTATACAGATAAGGTAATACACTTTATCATTCTCCAGAGTTTAAAAATTAGCGTTGTACTGGACTGGTACAGAATCTCAATCAACTATTTAGATGGTAGTTAGCTAGAAAAAAGGGTGCACTGCCATGTATATCTTCCTGGGCTCTGAATGTGGCAAGAGCAGAAGCTTATGCTTCCACCCATGTGGTCTGGTTTGGCCATTGCTGAAACACAGGATAGCATTTTTTCCTCTTCCCTTTTGTTTCTACATTATTTCTTGGTACTCAAAAGGAGATTTTAATAAGTTAATTTAAATTAAATCAGCCGAAGTTTGTGCGTGGACTAGATCCCCCTAAACTTCCTTGTGCGTACATTTATTCCAGATGGTTTACATCTTCCCGGTTTACTATCAACGGTGAGTGACACTGAAAGAGCATTTGCTACACCAGTTGCTCTGTCAGTTGCTATCACTTTAAATTGTAGCAATAAAGATATTCGGTAAGTGTATTACACTACGGCCCCAAACCAGTACCAGTTTCAAATAATGCATTAAGAAATGTTAGCACATTTTAGTTGCTATCCTTCTAGGTTGTTATAGACAATGTAACTTTGACAGGCATTTAACAGAAAGTGCCTGCAGGTTGTCTTTTGTTACAGGCTGTAGAATATGTAAAAAAAATTAGAAGTGATGAAAAGAATGTATCTTACCCCATGAGGGAATATGAATGAGTTTGCTGCCTTTTCCCCAGTACCATTTCACCCTCTGCATATTGAACTATATTTTTATTTAAGACTTCCTTCTACTCCTGCAGCGCCCATCATGCTGTAGTATGCCACAGTATAAAGCTCTAAACCATGTCACGTCCTGTTGAGGATGTTGTACCGTGGATATAGCTGGTAAAAGCTGGTAGATGATACCATAATCCTTGGTTAGCAGAGCTACAGATAGCAGCAAAAAAGAGTAGATTGCTCTGTAGTCTGCATTAAAATCTTTATTTACACATAGTATTTTTGCAGTTCTTTTTATAAATGAGTCAATGTTTTCCAACTGTCAGCAGCTCCACGTAACCTGTCAGTTAACCTGTAACCTCCTTAATAAAGGTTTCTGAGGAGAAGGCTTAACAAATACAAATTTCCTTTCAGAATTCCCAAGAGAGGTTGCCTATAGGTGAAAACTGAAAAAATGATAAAAGATGCTTCCGAGGGCAACTTGTAAATCTGCTAAATGCTATAGTTACTGTATGTGGGATTCTATAATCAACTCTTTCAGAAGAAAAATGGGGATGTTCTCATTAAAACATTTCTATTATGTAGGCTAATAGCTTGGGTGGTGTTCTAGAGGGATTTTATTTGCTTGTTTTGTTTTGGAAGAATTGAATAATTTTAACAGAAGACGTTGTAAGGGAATCATCTTGCATGATAATGCTGAAAAGGACTTTTTTGTGAATCTGAGCAGAACTGGCTTGAGTATTTGAAAAATGGCATCAAGACTTTAATAAAAAACAAATGTGATTGCACAGGTATGGCAAAATGTCAAGGACATATGTACACTTAAGCAGCATTAATGAGGATGAACTTTGCTCATATGCAGGGTTTTTTGATAAAGTAAAAATTTGAAAAGTCATTGTGTTTAAGGCATTTTTGTTTAAAATAAAAAAGTTGGAAAAGGACTGAATTTCTTCAGTCTGGTGATAAAAATACAGTGCTTTTCACCTTACAGACATACGCTCCACTCTTTCTTGGTTCTTATGAACCCATCCCAAATAAAATACTTCAATATAATCAAGAAAACACCCACGGAGAGGGCCACAGTTATTCCTAAAATCCTCATGGGTCTTATAGTTCATTTTCTGAGCTATGTCCTCCCATACCTTCCAGTTTCCTTTTTAGGACTGGCATCAGGAAAAGAAGTAGAGACTGGCAGGGGTGTGGGAGGGTCTCAAGGCTGCTCCTTCCAGGACCTCTACTTTCAGCTGAGGTGGCAGCACAACCCATTGTGGTTTTGTGAGCCCCAGGGAGTAGCAGAGCAAAGTGGTTAGAGCGATTGGCTTTTTGATGGTGCTACATATTTAAAAGAGGAAAGGAGAAAAGAGACGTAACATTGTGACAAGATGATGTCACATCTTACATTATTCTTTTCCTCTGTGTTGTTGTACGTAACGTCTTATGACTTTTTCTGGAGTTTTCCATAGAGGCTTTTTCTGTAGTGGCCAGAAATCATTATCATTTGACAACTGTTTGCCTCTGTGAAATTAGCTGAATAGTCCAGTGCCAGGTATCCATTTCACAACACAGAGTGTTATCGTCGTTGGCAGTAATTAGTGTGCTTGTCAGCAGCCTCACAGGAGGAGGATTGAATGGTCGGGGGGGAATGGTCAACCCTTGTGGTCTCTGTGGAGAGGCATGTTGGCAGAGCATTAAGCTCCATGTCATGAGAGTGGATGAATAGTACTTCCTTTCTAGGCTTTTGTAATTTATTTTAGCTATTTTAATTTTTTTGAAATTCATAGAAAATAAAAACCTTGAGATAGCATTAATAAGTGCTAACTGTGGTCTGTTTGCATCCTGAAAGCCTGTCTCCAACTTTCAGTGTTAGGGAGATTCTTTTTCCCCCCCTTTGTCTCTTCGTAATGAGTGAAATTACTTGTGCTTTTACGTAGAAGTTCCTCTGTACCCATTAAAGAAGAAGGGCCAGGTCTTCTAGGTCTGTGGTGGATGTTTTGGGTATTTGCTGTGTTGTGAAAGGCATTGGAATTTATTCTTATGCCTCTCCAAATCTCCACAGAGCAAAAACTAGTAGTGATGGTGGTGGCTTGTCACCTAGATCTGTGGTTTAGATTTGTGCTTCACATCAATACACAACAGCAAAATTAACATATAATGTCCTAGCATGTATAATCTAGGCAGGGCTGATTTCAAGATCTGTAGTTGATATAGCCCATTATGTCCCATTTTATGACCTGCTTTCCTTTGCTTAAAAGTTTGCCAGGCATTCACTAGCTACAGGTTTTTTTCTCCAGGATGCACAGATGGCATGTGCCTTGGACAAATCACAGCTAAGTAGAGAAAAGATGCTGTTGTTTCAAGGAGCTTCATAAGGATGTTGTGTCACACCATATGTAGCAGAATTCAGAAGCTGAAAAAAAATGATGGATGCTTGTAAAAGAGAGAAAGGATCATATGGTGGCCAAGAAAGCTGCCTTGAGAACTAGTGCCTGTCTGGGCCTGTGAATGAGTCATCCTGCATGACTTTAACAGAACTTCTTCACGTGTCTGAGGAGAAATATTAAGATCTAGCTTTCAACAGCTAAACGACTACAGTCAGCATTAGTGAGAAAGCTAAGCTACTTCAAATAGGATGCTCAAAAATAGTGGACGTTTCTTTAGCTCATCCTTCTTATTGTCCCCAGTTCCCTCTTTGTAAGTTATATTGCAATATTGCTTGTTCACTCTGCTGGCGTAAATCCATGAATGTCTGTGAAACTTGGAGAAACACATTATTTGGATACTGGGGAAAAGTTACCATTGCTTAAGAATATTTTAATAGCATGCAGTTAGCAAGATGGAGATGTGGGAAAAAAATACTTACCTCTTTAGTTTCTCCTCGTGTTCAGAGGTAGAGTATTAAACCTGTATTCTGTGTACTGGTTAAAGAATAAACAACGTAGAAAAATACAGTATGTGATCTCATACTGGTATGATTCAACTTATTTAGCTCTTTCCATCTGAGTGCTTTGGCAGACTTGGTGTGTGTTTAAGGCAGTAAATGGAGCAAACAGGAAATGTTACATTTCCTACATGGGGATATAGCATACAGAGGACAATGTCAAGAGCAAGTTACCAAAGGTTTGTGTAGATGCATTCTTGCAGGCAAGGGGTGGATTATCTTACTTTACTGTGTAGTGATGGCTGGCAAATAGATGTTATGGTCTTGCTGAATGACAGGACATACAAAAGAACCGTGTGGCTGCATTAAAACTTCCAGACTATCGAAATTATTTGCTACAAGAACGAGACATTCATTCACTCACCTTGGGGAGAGTCTATATGACATGCAGGAATTTGTTAACAGCACGGCAAAGCTTGTGCTTACACATGAGGACAATAGAAAGGGATTTGTGCATTTAATACCTATTGTTGCTTTTCCTGATCTGAGTTCTGAATGGCTCCAATTATCTTTTGCCTATTCAACTACAGAAGTGTTTTCCTGGATACTGAATGAGCATTAAGTCCTATTTCCCAAGCTACAGCGAAAGGACTGATCTGTTACAAGGGAAGTAAAATGGAGCAAGTATCATGCTTTATACACCTTACCCCATCAAATCAACATTGCCCATACAGTTAGTTAAACATCTATACCCACCAGGTATCTACACTGAAACCCCTTGTATTCAGTCCCTGGAAACACTCGGAGAATGTCTGAAAGATGTGATGAATTTGCAGGGTGTTTACTTCAAAAGTGTGTTTTGTTCAGAAGGAGCAAACGGATGACTCCTGAGGTACCATTTTAGCGGTGTTCCCAAAATTTGAGAAAGACAATGGAGGATACAAGGTAGGATGTGGGAGGACACATTTCTGACCATGTAGGCATGACATCAGCGTGATTCTAAATATGAGAATAAAGATATAATGTAGTATTTAAAAAAAAAAAAAAGTCACCACAAGCCCTTTATCTTTATAACCACAGAGAAATTTATTAGCATCATGTTTGTCCAGAGTCAAATTAGGAGTTACAAGCATTTGTGTACCTGTTAGATGTTTGTATGTAATGTAGTTGTAGTGATTGATGCAGGAGTACTGCAGTGTCATGGAAGGGAAGCAGGAGAGATTTCCTTCCTTTGTGAAAGCAGGGAGAGTTGCTCAGTAACCACTCAGTACTGGCATTGTGTCTTACAGAGACATTTGCATCTCTAAGGGAGGAAAGCAATGATTATTTTATTAGAAAAAAATAGTCAGACCATCTTCTGGATAAGGAGAGATTAGAGTGCATTTCGGAATGGAAGATCAGATCTGTCTGGACACCTGGGAAACTTCAAAGGAGAGATTAGCTGTAAAAGCTTGCATGCTCAGGGAAGATGGAGCTGCGTGAGGGTAAGATCTGGCAGGTGCTTCCAAGGGTTTTCTTTTATTGGAAGCTCTCCATGGGGAAACTGTCCCTTACAGGGAAATTTTCTGACAAAACTGAGATGTAGGCACTGTCTAGCAGATACAACCTCAGGCATAAACTATGCACAGAGAGTGACACTGTGCAACGAGCAGAGAGGTGTATAAAAGAGACAGTATAATTAAAGCATTGCTTTCCTTTCATTTCTTCACCTATGTCTTTTATAAAGTTGTTTGACTGTGCTGCTTATTTTGGCTATTCCAAATAAAATGCATTTATTTTTCTTCATCTTAAATTGGCTATAAGCTGTAGCACCATTTTAGCTACGCAAGACAGACGGAAAGCTTGCCACCATGGGGATCAGGAGAGGAAGGAGTGTTGCGCAATGAGCCTGGCATGTGTTTGTAAAATATCAGGGTGCCTGCACGAAACCGAAGTCTTCAGGGAGCGTGCTGCTAGTCTAAACATTATTTTACTCATCTTTTTCTTGTATTTTAGGAGCACAGTGTGACCAAACCACTGAGCTGGGGGATATTCTGTGATTTATCTGGATTTGGTTCCAGCAAGTGTGACTTAAAGATGATTAAATGGACTGAGCTTTTGGCCTGATTCTATTATAGTTTCATTACAGAAGTTTGAATTGAATGTAGTAAAAGGCAAGCTCTACTTTTACCTAGGAGCCTTGTTATGCGGAGAGAGCCATAACCTACAATTCACAGTTTGTTAGAAAGGGTTTGGTAGGACCTTGAAGTGAAAAATATGTACACGGGTAGAATCCTATCATGCTGTCTTTTGTTTGAATTCATCCAGCCTAGAAAGGCTGAGACAGGCTGCTGATTGTTTTCTAGTCTGCCTTGTCAAACTTCACTTGGCATGTATGCAATGGCATTCTGTTACAAGTTTTTAGGATTTGCAAGCCTTGTTTGCTTTCCCAGATTTGCTAAAAACAACTGTCCTTTCCTAGTTTTATCAGTATTAGCTGGAATTTACACTTTTGCTGCTTTGATTTGAGTATTGTCTTGTGAAGCTGTGAGAATCAATGTAATAAAGCATGTTTTCTTCTTTACTTAAAGGGCTTTTTTAGTTTTACTGGAAAAGGTGTTTGTGCTAGTTGCCTGTCAAACCCTAATATTTCATTTCCAGTTCTTCTGATAACCTTCTAAAAATGCTGCAGGTTTCCTCCCTAGGGCATGCAGTAGTGTCATTGAAGCCAATGCTTAATTAAAAGTAAAATAGTGGATCTGTAAAATGATAAATACTGCTGTACGTACATTGTTAGGTATATGCTGTGGGCTGTCCTCACATATTTGTTTTCTTGCCTAGTATGATAATGTACAATATCCAGAGAGGGTGAGCAATGTTATTAAGTGCCTGTGAATATGGTAAACCTATGATGGGACTTGGAAGTGTCTATTGTCTTCATTACACCGTGAGTCCCTAGGTTTGTAACAGATGCGTCTGAGATAACATCATAAGCATCTCTTCTGCTAAAACTGTCTTTTATGACACTAAAACAGATAGGGATGTGGGCTTCCACCATGCAGATATTTACTACAGTGTGATATTAAGTTGTAGGAGGAGACAATTTTTTTGTTGTTGTAGCAATATGAATGCTTGCCAGAACCACTTATATAAATCGATACACACACAGCTATAAATCCTATGCATTTAGACAAAATTAGTAGTATTTTGATCAACTGCTATTGTTTCTTTATAATATTAATCTTTTATCAACTTGTGCAGCCAAACATTTTATAGAGTCTTTTTGCTTTTCTCCATATTTTGTTTTTAAAAAGGACAGTCAGCATTCATTACTACATAGATCCATGCTGCTAGTTGGGGAAGGGAAGACAGCTTTGTTATTTTCTTTTCTTTTTTTTTTTATTCTTATTGAAGGATGTTGGGGAAGTTTGGAAAAATATGAAAGGTCATTTTTTTCCGAAGAATGTGATGTGGTCTGGCAAATTTGCACCTGCAATGTTACATTAAAGGCAAGTTTATTGGAAGAAAAAATATGTGTACATTTTTAAGGCATATTTGACATGTACAGAGGAACTTGGAATGGTCGTCCGGAAGCCACCAATGGGTAATCACACTTGTACTAAGGCTCCTTAGCTAAGCTGCTTGGAACTCAACGGGCCTCAGGCACAACTTACTCATTTTATTAAGGGAGAAGCGGAAAAGTCAGTGTACATTTTCATAACCCTGAAAGGAGTCAGAAATTTTTAGGTGTTTCATCTGACCTTAGGGCCAATGCTACTTATTTTGCACCGTATAAACATAGTTACTATTCCCCAAGGCAGCAAAGACAAACAGTGCAGAAAGCTTGTGAAGTAGCAAAAGGCGAAGTAATGAAAGACCCTAATTTTCCTACTTTTTAAGGAAATCTCAGAAATTCATTCTTAAGTTTGTTTTCTTTTATAAAGAGTTACACAGAGGGAGCTTATTTTTTAAGGTATTGTCTGGGGTTTTTTTAAGATTATCTTCCCTAACCTCTGGCAGGTATTGGGTGCAGAGCATGGATTTTTAAGTGGATTTCACAGGAACATATAGATGTATGCCTCAAGTCATGGAAAGAGAGAAAGACATGACTTTAAAAATACAATCCTAAAAATCTACAGGAGACTTTTTTTATTTTGTTATTTGCATCATTTCTGCTTGGAAGCATCTGAAGCTAAACAAGTTGTGAACTACCCTAAGTCTGCATTTTTTTTCCTTCTGCGTTTTGCCTAATGTTGCGTACATGATGCAGTTAGTAGAATCTAACTTCTTGTGAGGGACAGACCAAGCTCTCCAGGATGTCATGCTTAAAATCTGGAATGAGATTATTTTTATTGCTGGCAAATGCAGCTAAAGGGCATGGAAGAATTTAGTTGTTCATGATACAACTGTTAGCCAAGCTTCCAGATTTCCATCTCCTCATTGAACCAGGCTTGTTTTCTACATTAAGTTCATGTAGTAACTTATTTTAAACTTTCTTCAGCCTAGCATGTAACTAAACTCCATGCTTATAAAATGAAATGTTCGTTGAATCAGTGTTTTGCTAATATGTGATGGATTTGGTGGAGTTTGTTGTTGCTGGGTTTTTTTTAGCTTGCCTGTAAATATTTTTCTGATCTCAGATGAAGGTAGAAATACCTTTTGATTTTTCGGACTATGAAATGACTCTCGAAACACCACAGTTCAGATTTCTTTATATGTCCCTTCAGTATTTGCAAGAGCATAATTATCTTTTCTGAGGAAAAACCTGGTGACATAATTGCATTATAATTTGGAAGTTGATTCCTCCTCTTTGTAGTCTGCTAATCCAGCTGAGAGGCGGCTCCCATTGCACTGAAGGCTTTAGTTTGTGTTTCTCTCATGCTCACTGTTGATTGCTTTAACCATTGCTTCTGTTCTTTCATTAAGATTACACTTTGTTTTCCATGTGTTCTTTTACAGCTTTCTAGTATCCTTTCTCATGTTCCTAAGTAATTTTGAGAACCCAAAAGCCTTGCACAGCATGTCACTGTCTATATGAATGCTGCATGCAGGTAGCATTCCATTAGGTGCATCACATTTCCATCAAGTTTCATCAGAAAATCGGATATAATCACTGTCAAACCACTGGTGGTCCTCTTTGGGCTCATGCTTTATCCAGCATTGGCTCATTTAAATAGACTGAGACTAGGGTTTTCAGAAGGATAATTGAGACTCTGTTGTCAGATTGTATTTCTGGACTGAAAGGACCAAACACTAGCTGTATGGAGAGTACGTCAGTGGAGTTGTTCTGATTTTACTCCCGTGACTGAAATCAGAATCTAATCTCACGTTTTCTACTCTGCTGTCTTCATCAGAATAGGGAAATGTTGTGTTTGATAGCTGTAGGTCAGAGCTCATCTGTCTACATTGGAAAGACATTTTTCACTCCGTCAAAGATTTTGCAGGTTTGCAAGCAGGAATAACTGCTTTTTTTGCAGAGAATGTAGGTTTTTTTGCAACTGCTGAATTCTCCACTACTGAGCTAATGCTTGAGTGTCTGTTCCTCGTCATCTGCTCAGTGTGTGCCAAATATTGGGAGCAAGGTAGCAGCTGAAATTAGAAACAACCTTTGTCAGGAAATTTTTCTTCTGTGAGAAATAGAATGGTTGAAGATTATTCCTCTCCCACATCTATGCTCCCTAGACATTTTAGACTTTACACTGTCCTGAGTTTTCATTTCTTTACGTTTTATTATTAGTAAATGTCTATTCACAGTCGTGAGATGATTTTTCTTTGTGAGTTCATCAACTTCTATTGTTGCATTGCTGTTTTGATGACTATTGGAGCAAATGTTTCAGGCCCAGGAGGATGTGAACCAGTGAGTAATCCCAGCTCACTATTTGAATTATGTATATAGCTTTTGGCTCCCATCTCCCCTTTAACAGTGTATTTCCGAATAATGATTCTTCTGATTATAGACTTTTTTGATATATAAAAATGTACTTCTCCGACTAGATCATAATTAAGCCAGGAAGCAAGTGTGTTTAGTTGCTTATACTGCTCAGATATGTAATGATTTACTATTTGCACTTGTAAACTTGTCGAAGGCCTTCTAATTTGAAAGCTGTTCAAGGACACTAAGTTTATGACAATCTGTTAATCTCTTGACATCCTGTGCGCCTCAGAATAGTGCCATTAATGCCTTCCATTACATTCTTGCCATGTGGTTGTGTATATCTGTTCCATCTTCTGCTGGAGTTCACTTTATTGAGCATGGGTGAGCTAAGTGACTACCTGCACAATTGAACACCAGCTTTATTGAAAGTTCAGCACTTAATTAGTGAACTTAGGATCTGGAATATGTAAAAGACATATGTCAGCTCTATGTCAGCAACAGATTCCTATTTTCATTCTATGTTACCAAAGAGATACTTAAGGTTGAGGGTGTCCTTTAGGTATTAAAATTCTTGTCTATTTGTTTGATGAAAGCTACAGTGAATTCTTGAATGTGATATATCTGTCTATTAATAGAAATTTCCTACCCACACAACAAGGCGAGTCCTGAATGTGGAGAGGAGCGGGGCAGGAGGGACTGTTGCTTGAGCAGCTCTGGTTTAGACTCTTCATTCACATGCACATGCATATGCATGTACAGCTATCTGTATGTATGCTGTTCAGGCACCAACTAGATTGATTTTTGTAGCAATGATAATACAGATAATTATGAATCAGAAGTACTCTCAGGACTCCTCATCCTCCAGTTCTGTAACTGGGATCTTCAGTTCATTGCTTCTGCTGCCTCTGCTCACTATAATCCTCTGCAAACAAGGTTCATGATCACAATTTTGTCCTATCCAACCACTGGGGTGCACATTGCTTGACATTCTAAGCCTTAATGTGACAGTGACCGAACACCTGCATATCGGTAAAAATCTGAAGGGCAGCTGAATTTTTGATCTAATGACAAATATGTCAACCTTGATTTGCAACACTCAGGCTGCTTTCCATCTTTTTGCCTGCCATCTCCCATCCTGCCTATAAAAATGGAAGCGCGTTTCTGCTATTCTTCAGCTAAACTTATTTTACCTTTGATCATCATGTAAATTTCTGGCCAATTCAGGCAGAGCTTTTCAAACCACAATCCACTGAACAGGGGTTTTCAGTTGCTCTTTATCACAAAGCCTCGCAATCTAGCTCTTTGTTACTGGTGTTCAACTTGCAGGCCACGCTCCCTGTAATAGTTACTTGTTCCCGTATAATTATTCGCAGCTCGATTTTGGCTCTTTGTGAGGGAATTTGTCCGAGTATACAGTATACTGCATCTGTTGCAGATGATACTGCAGTTGCTATGTCTGCTGCCTCAATGGTTTAAGATCGGTGAGGAGCATTACAAGCACCATGAAGCGCTTCATTTTTGACCTTGCGAGGTCGTAAGCAACAGTGTGAATATCATTGCCATATCTTGCAAGGTCATTTGGCCGTATCCAAGATTACTACCTCTGTGTTATTGTCTTCATGATTTGTGTGGATTAGATCTAGGAAATATAAGAGGATTGGGGATTATTTTGCAAGCGTTTTAAGCCCCATGCCTTTTTTTTTTTTTTTTTTTTTAACACTTTCTCGTTTCTCCTTTCTGAGTGTACTTACGGAGCAGCTGCCCAGAGTCGAGTCAGATTCTCTGTCTTCCACTCAAATGTTCAAACATTAATCTTGGGTGTCATCCTTCCTTGCTCCTTGCAGGCTCCTGTTTGTTCCCCTATCACCTCTTTCCACCAGAGAAGAGAGAAGCATGGTCAAGGCAGACTGTTCTCTATGCCTACCTATGTTGTTGCAGAGATGTATTACCTGGCCTCACTGCGATGGGCAGCTAAGAGTGCAGCGACATGCTGTTACCCCATGTTGGATAGTCTTAACGCTACCTCTGCCAGGATGCAAGTGCTCCAGGTGGGGTTAGGACTTGTGAGCCGCAATGTATATCCAGCTCCTTCTTTTGAGGGCAAAAATTTCTGGTTTTAAAATATAAGCAATATGTATCAGATGGGCTAATACATTTTGGTTTTGTTTTGTGTTGCAAGCAACAGGATACATGGTTTGGGCTGTTATTAAAAGCCAAGCACTACAGTGATTGCAGCAATAACAAAGGCTTACTGCACTGTGACTAAACTGGTACCTGCTAATATGTAGTTGGATTTAGAAGAATAAAATTATAGGGGGGTTCACTTTCACAGTGTATGACTGAATAGGTGTTGACTGTTGAGTTGCAAACCCAGTTATAATACATAGAATTGTAAGTAGATCTCAGAAGATCTTGTTTTATTATTACATGCTGTAGCATTGCTAATAGGCTTGGCCATCCTTTGGCCTGGCCATCCTTTGGCCTTGTTATCCACACCATCTCAAACCCCTTTTCCCTCTCTGACCTCATATTAATTGTTCCTAAAGGGGAAGTCTTTCAATTTGATTTTGCAAGTTAAAATATTTCCATGTGACAATTTGTATGAAAACTCTTCAGGCGAGTTTTGTTAACACGTACGGCCCACCTAATGCTGTTTTCTCTATATAAAGTTCTATGATGATACTTGTGATGTATCCACATCCCACACTGCAGAACTTGCTACACGGTTGTTTTTCAACATGAAGTGTGTCTTTTGCTACTGTTTATTTTAAAATGTTGTATAGTTCACGGTATTTTAGCTAAAGGTCCCTTCTTTTCTCAGCTCACTACAGAATAGAGTTGTTTGCATCTAAGCTCTGGACTTTCACAAGTCCTGACTTCTATTTCATTGCTGATTTTTTTTTTCAGCCTCTGAAAGCTCCTTCACTGAAATACACTGAAGATTAATTTATACGAGTTTTGAATTCTGCCCATATAATCTGGTTGATAATCACTGTTGCAGGAGTGCTATTCCTATAGATGAGCATTTTTACTAATACTGAGATAAGTATTAGTAAAAATATTTTTATGTGCAAATAAAATTGCAATAAAATTATTGCAATCTCTTTCAACTGTAAGTCAACGCAGTTCATTTTTTTCTCTGTACTTCATTGATATCCACGACTTGGTTTGAATTTGTATAATTATAAACACAAATCCTGATAAACGCAGGTGGGAGTACTGGGTTCCCAACAAATATTTCTCAAATAAACTGTTAGATTAGATTGTTATTTTCAAAACATCGTAAGTGTTGAATCATTTTGTTTCTCATCAGGTTTTGGCTGAGTTAGTTTTCCTTGCAAACTATTTTTACGTCTCTACCTGCTCAGTGGTTCAATAAAATAATTTGACCGCTTCTGTAGTGAGAGAAACAGCTGCCTATTACTTTCCAAAACTGAGATAATACAAGCAATTGTCAGACAATTTTGAAAGAACTGAAATTGCTTTTGGCCAAGGCTCTAATGCACATTTAAAACCTGTGTTCTTAGGAAACTGAATGTGCATTACATGGCTTTAGCATCTGACATTTTCATTCTGTGTGTGTTAGGCACTTTGAAATCTCCTGAAGTAACTTCTAAAGTTTGCATGCAAGCTTTATTGAATGTAAGCTTTGAATTGCTCTGCTCCACATCACTGGACTTCTCTCCCATCCTCAAGTGCAGGGAGTGCGTGTTCCTCTTAGTTTGCAAATCGATGAAGAAAACTTATCTTTTTGATTTAGATGTTACTAGATGTTGGATTTTATGTCAGTGTTGTAAGCTCTAGTGGTGTTTTATCTGCTGATTAGTCTTATAATGTAAAGTGCCTGGTGATGCATTGCATAGAAGACGCTATAAAAATAGTTTATGGTGTGATAGCAAGGAGAAATGTAGGGAGCGCAGATTCACTTTATTAGATGAGCAGGAGTCCCCAAGCAATCATTTGTCAACAGTAGTTAAAATTAGTTTATCTTTGATCACTGAACCTTTAATAAACATGTTTTTAGTTAAAGTAAAAGGGTTATATTGAAAATAAAAGGAATTTATATGTTTGTGTTTGTTTTATCTATTGAGAGAGAATATCTAATTTTCACACTAAATATCTTTTCCAATAACACTGTTGAGGAAAATAAAAAAATAGTCTTTCTCAATGTTATATGAGCAAAGTCGTTTTCTGTGACAAAAGCAGCTGAAGTTAAACGTGTTTGTTTAATTCTTTCTGTACACGTGTGTTATCTTTAACAGTAATTAAGCACAATCATTCTATATAGAGAGATCCTGTTAACTGCAAACGTAATTGTTTCTTAAAACATTTTTTCAAGTGCAGTCTATCATATTGTGGCCTATCTGATAGTGGTCAGCTTGTTTTCAAGCCTTATTTGACTGTGGCCTTCGACAGTGAGAATCTTGACAAAGTCAGCATCAAGGAGCATCTTTGGCACTTGGCTCTTCAAAAATATAGCCAATGCATTTCTGACAGCCCCTGGTAGGCAATGATATTATCACCTGAATTTTACAAATGGGGAACATAAGACTTTGGTTCAAGCTATCTGAGCATCTAAACTCACATGTGCTTGGCTTTTTGATTTGGGATGGTTTTTTTAATGGACTTCAAAAGTATTACCAGAATTCCTGAATCTTGGAATGAAACTTGTTCTAAAGCCTTTTAAACATTAGCAGTAATTTTACAAATACCTATCTGTGTGACCACACTGCAACAGCTTGGGTTGAGACTAGAGTTATGTGCAGGAGAGACACATTTTTCATATGTGGGTTAGCTTCTGCTGAACATAATTGATGTCTTATGTTAGCATCAGTGTGGGTTTTGCGTGAATTTTTTTCAAAGAACGTTAATGGTACGTAATCGTTAGCTGCAGATAAAAGGATTGTTTTGGGATGTTTTTTGTCTGCTTGTATTTTAGGGACAGTTTTGCTTATCCACTATTGCTGAAGTCAATGAAGTTAAAGGAAATTGGCTTTCGGCAAGAAAAATGAGTGCATTAACTGTGTTTTTCAAAATACAGAGAGACGTGCTTTGTGTGTAATTAGATAACCAGCACTTATGGCTGTGACATCTGATCTTTATATCAAAGATTTAATATGAGACTGCAAAATAATTAGCATTTTGAAAGTAAAGTTTAATGTGGAGAACAGCAACCTCCTGTCTTTTCTCATATGTATATTGAACTCTAACTGTGGAAATGAAAATTGTGACAAGCTATAGAGTGCTCTGATATTACAAACCAGTCTCAAAATTGATCTGTGAATCATATCTTAGTATTGATTTCAATAAAACAGTTCCCAAAGCCGAAGCTTTTCAGGTGACATATGTGTCAAGTTTCCACTGTTTGAATAGTGAAATGCAAAGTGGTGCCCAGGCTGTTGCATTGGCTTCAGATAGGAGATTCTCGCTGGTACTCAAAGCGAGATGGAAAGAGCAGCTCTGCCGCCTCCTTCACAGGGAGCGAAGTGCCAAACAGTTGCTGATTCCAGTGGATGTTAGTCATGTACAGCCCTTGAAAACCTCTTAATGGTGTTCACTTACGTACTTTTGGAAATACATGTGTAAATTTTTTCCTGCTCTGTTGCCATGCCTCCAACTGACAAGTGGTTTTCCATCAGCTGAGATGCAAGATTTCCTTCCTTGGGTCTATTGTTGTAGCTGTTATTACTAATTTGCCTTCAGAATCAGTTCTGCTTCTAATTAGCGTAATGGAAAGACATTAAACCAACAATTTTTCCTTCGCAGTTCTAGATGTCTAAGGAGGGTGGGAAGTAGAGTGGGGGAAACAATGCTGCATATCTTTCATGCCAGAGCCATTTAAAGATAAATTCTGCTGAGGGCTTTTAATGACATGGCAAGTATTTCAGAGGACCCGATTTTAGTTAATAAAAAATAAAAATGTACCTATTAATAATTAAAAGAAAAAGACTTGCTGCAAGCTACCGAGATCTACAAAAGAACAGCTGAGAAATGTTGAAATTTTGAGCAGAAATACAATAATGTGAAAAATAGAAACAATTTGAAAAAAAGCCACTGTGTCATGTAAGTAGGCTCTGGTGAGGTTAAAGAAAGAAAAAAAAATGAGTCCTCTTGCTGTATACGTTCCATTATGTAAAATACAGAATTATATATGCATCTGTCATTATTCCTGTAAAAATATGTAAGTTTCAAATTCTGTTTTTAAGTGACTTTGCTTCAAATTTTAAGAATTTTAGTGCAATATAAACAGTTTTTTCCTGTTCCCGAAGGGAGGATGAGTAATACGTGTTATTAATGAAACTGAAAAACAATTTTTTGAGTGTTCAAAATGATCAGTTATCATTTTCTTAAAATAATAATCTCTAACAGAAATTCAGTGCAAGCCCTCCTGAGTGGCATTGTTATAATAATTGAATATCAGAGTTAATGAAATATTCAAAAGGCTCCCTTCCTCGTTTTCTCTCTTGCCTGTCTGTTAGTGAGATCAGCAGTTAATGGATCTTGAGGTAGCACAATTGTTCTGTTACCCTCTCAATATATATGGACTTCCAGCAGAAAGGAAATTTTTAAACCTACAATTTAATATCTTTTCATTGTCTAAGAGCTGTCTCTTGCTAAAAAATATTATTTCTATGTATTGAAAGGCTTAGAAATGAAATATGCTAATAAAAGTATATCTGATTCGTTATCCAGAGAATAATTTAGTGTGGGGGGATTAGAAAATGTATGATTCATATTAAAATGTAGTTTTCAGTTGAATCAGTGACAAATTTTTCAGTTCTATTTTTGCAGTAAAAAATAGATTGTGATGACTATTAAATGGGTGATTGCAAGGCAAAAGAGGAGCAAGTTTTGTAATGGACTCAAATCCTCAGAGCCAAATCATCAAGCTGGGCTTATGGAATTTCTAAGGGTACATTTATGTAGTTGCTTAGTATTCATTTTACAGTAGTACCTGCACTTCCTACCAAAAGCATCAGGCATTGCACAGACACCCTTTATGGCATAAATCCTGTCCTGGAGTTCTTAAGCTTAAGAAAGGAAAAAAAATAGGATGAGAAAAGAGCACTTCCCTGTCTTTTTGTCCTGCTAAATCTACATCTGTGACAGTTTAGCAGCTCCGGTCAGCTCAGGGAGGCATTTGGGAGCTCCAGTGGGGTTTCCTGTGTCCCAGTGCCAGGGCGAGTGGGTCCGTCTGTCTTTCATGTAGGGCGAGGTACAAGGGCAGTGCCAAGTAATTTGAGTTCCTCGTGGGGTTAGTCCGGTGTTCCTCATCACCCTATCTATGAGACAAAGGGAAGCAATGAGCCTTTTTTGCTTGCTTGCTTGTTTGTTTTGGTTTTTAAATATTGATGTCCAGGTCGTCTTTGCACATTATCATCATCTCATACAGTGAGACTGCACCACCTGATTCTCTCACATTGGGTCTCTCCAGGCGAATTGATAACATAGGCTTGTTTTAATCTTCACTGTGTTGGAAAGAGAATCTCTGGTATCTACTCCATTGTTAAACACATATCCTGATGAGACTTTTGTCCTATCGTTCACAAGATTGATTTGTGCCCTGATTTCTGTGGCAGCCAGACTCCTGAAGCTACTCTAGAGAAGCCACCAAGCTAAGTTGCACTAGTTGTCATCATCTTCGTTACTGAGAAGAAAAACGTTTTTCTTCAGGAAGTGTTTGCTGTTTCTCCTTTATTGATAGAAAGTACTTCTCACGTGCTGTTCCTCTCATAACACTTTCTCTATCATGTCAAGAGTCAAGTGGGAGAGTATAAGTGCAAGTTGCTTTCAATGAAGCAGAGAAGAAAACCTTCCCACTCTCCTCCAGTCAGGCATACTGAAATAGTTGTGCTGTTTCAGCTCTTTATTGTTGCATTGCTGCAAGCAGCAGTGCGGTTGTCTCTATGCTATTAAGGACCATAAGCCTACAGTGGGCACTATCCACTGCTGCCAGCCTGGGAAGGCAGCACAGGGAACCCATGCTCAGACCTTGCCGAAGGCCTGTGGATTTCGTCTGAGTACCAATGGGAATGGTGGGGCAGGCTGACCCTCAGGCACTGAAGCCTTGTTGCATCCACCCAGGCTTCCCTAAGTCATCCACATGACTGTAACTCTGTGGAAGATCAAGTGACTTAAAGCTACGCTTGGGTGACAGATGTAGCATAGAAATATGTGCATCTCTTCAGGATCACAGAGCTAATATAGTGCTATGAGACTTTTAGGCACAGTAGTGAAATTTTGACTTTAAAATATCATGATAATCATGTTCTTTGCGATAAAAGCTTGTATGAAGCTACTAATCTTGTTCAGTGGAGATACATGACAAAATTTAAAAATATTTCTGAGCATTTTGCACATTCTGAGCATGTGCAAATTTAAAATAGTTCAAACTTTTAGAGGGCACATAATAGGTTAATGGAAGATTTATGATGCCTCTCTCTTTCTCTGTGGGAGAGATTATAGATGTTTTTTGACGTGTCTGTCTGAAGTTGGACACCTATAGGAACAGCCTGGTTTTCAGAGGGGCTAAGCACACCTACATTTCCCACTGAGTAGTAAAGGGCTGTCAGAAGTCCCAGTGAGAGGCGTTAAGATTTTTAAGAAGCTCTTGCCGAAGTATGTTCAGTAAATAGCTGTGAGAAGACAGCTAGTACAGCACTTGTGTTATGAATGGCTCAATCTCTAGGGTGAGCGGCTGGACTCGTATTTCTCTATTCATTGACTACGTAAGCATCTGTCAGTGCCTTGGGGTATATACTGTTCTCAGACCTGTGTAAATCCCTTCAGGTTTTGAGCACTACACATGCAAAATGAATATTAGGTAATTCTTCCCTTGTAGATCCCAACCAATGAAGATTCATGAAAAGGTGAATGACCCTTAATATTGCCAAGCTTATTTTTAATGATTTTGATTTATCTACATATTTTTAGTATGTCTGTATGTTTGCAGTAACAGGATCTGAATTTCCAGCTAGCAACAAGAAACCCAAAATGGTCGTGGCACACAATAACTTAGCTTTAAGCAACAACTGCTTGATATAAGCAAATATTTTGAGGTACAGTAAAAGAATGTGGATAAGAGGTGTTTTGATATAGCTCTCTAATCCAGCTGTGCGAACAAATACTGTATCTTCCACTTGGCAAAGCTGGCAATTGAAAAACATACTTGAGAACGGGGATTTATAGCAAGATGACAATTTAATGACCTTTTTATGGTTTCAGGAGGTTTTCCTCTATTCCTGATAATTATCAGAGGTACTACAGTAAACAGAAATTGTTTGCCTAATAATTACTAACACATATTTTATAAACTTCTTCAATAACTTTCTCACTTTCTAAACCCAGCATCATTTAACACCAAACATCTAAATCTTAAAATAAACTGCCAGGACTGGTTGTTTCTCACAGCTAGTACAAAAATGAACAATGTAAGTAGGAAGACATTCTTCAATTAACATGTTTGGTTGGACAACTGAAATGCATAGTGCTGCTTACCTATTTCTGAATATTTTAAACATGGGTTTTAAATGAATTAAACTAATGGATAAAAGATGAAAAATTATGAGAAAGGCTCTGTGCAGTAGGCATTTGTAGAAGCAGACTTTTAGTGCAGTCATTGTAGTTTCAGGGTCTCTTATATGTTTCATACAGTTTTTGAGAAAGAAAGGATCAGGCAAAAATGCCGGTAATATTCTTTACAAGACTAATGCCATCCTGTCATAATCCATGTCTTCAGGTATTGGTTTGTGTAGATGTCACCTACAGATGAGGGGCCCAACTAAAACAAGCTGTGCATTTGTCAAGTTGCCAAAAAGTTCGAGACATCATCCTATTGACTGTAGTAGTTTTCTAGCACTTCCCTTGTATATGAGCAATAACACTTAACCTCGAGTTTGCCAAATGACAGTGACCCCATCATCCAAATGAAATAAGCTTTGCTCTTGTTTGTGTAGATTGTGGTAACGTAAGCCAGGGTGCAGCCAGATGTTATGAGACTATTGGTTTGGGTGCTCAGGTAAAGGTTTATACAAGTATCTCATACGGGATTAAGTCACTTGGCATAAGCTTTGTCCACTGCAGGTCTTGCAGGGGCTTAGCACATGCTCCATAACAGAGAGAAACCAAATTCTCTGGTCACTTTAGGAGCTTTGAGGAAAGAGTTAGACAATCCTTTAGATGGATCTGTAGGTCTCGGACAGGACAAGAGCCCAGCACCTGTTGAGGGAGGCTGGTCTCTGGCCCTGGCTCCGGGGCCACGAAGCTGCTACTTTTCTCTTTTTACCCCTGACATTTGACTCTTGGCTGTCTGGCTGCCCTGAGCCCCATTCCCTTAGTTTCCCCTTTCCTCTTGAGCTGGGGGCGCACAAGAATGTTGCTTTCCCTGTGCAGTATCTGTTGTCTTTGTCACGAGAAAAATGTGAGATAACTTACTTGCTTTTGTGCAAGACAGCTCTTTTTTGGAAAAATTCTTCGTGGGTCCTGCAGCTACAGACAGCCAATTCCAATCTCCAGTTTTCCCTCAATGTTGTCAAGAACAGATGAAAGACTGATGGTTGTTCAGCTAGTCTCCGTGTGAGTTACAAGCCCTTCTGCTTGTCTCCTTTCATCTGGTCACCTCTTTTCTGGGATCCTGAGTATCAGAGGAGAATAACGACTCACCTTGCGACAGTTCAAAATCTATGTTTCTTTCCTGACCAGTCAAATGCCCCTGTTAGTGAAACCATCACAGCCCATAGCCATGTACATACTGAAAGGTGTTGCTGACTTAAAGTGTATTAACAGTTCTGTTCATCTCAATCTGGCAATTCCAGGATCAGGACTGCTTCTTTTTAAGTCTCATCAATCGCAAAATTTGAATTCATAGTGAAAATTAGAATGAAAATACAGTTATTTTTAAAGTTGCCAGCAACAGTGGAAAGTGTAGTTAGCAATGCTCTAACTAAAAGCCAAATTTAAAAGCAAATGCAAGTAAGAGGCAATGAAAACTGAGGACAATTCTTGTGTTTATCCTAGATAGCTACAGAAATTACTGTGGCACCTTTAATACTGGCAAAGGCCCATACCACTTTTAGCTAAATAAAAGAAACCACAACAATGGTTAATTGTTGATGCAGCGCACTCATAGAAAACTTACGTATACCTTTGAAAGGTATAACAAAAGCTTTATAGACTAGAGGTTTTATTTAATAGTTAAAGTTATTGCTTATTCTTTAGAAAGTCCCCTCCTAGTGAGTTATACCATATTTAGCCTGTGACTTTGGCATACTGTGTGTCAGTTGTAAACGCACCTGACTAAAAATTAGCATCAATAGCCATTTCTTCCATGTACTCACATGCATTTAGTTCAGTGACCCTCAGCCTGAGAGTTTAGAACAGGAATTATATGTGAACGTGCCCTTTCATATGGAAGGATTACATGACGCTGAGCCATTCTGAGACTGACTACGCGGACACTTGCATTAAATGAGTCTCTAATGGAGTTCAGACTCATTACTGCTGATGTGGATGGAAATTATCAATGAGTTTCTGAAGAAATAAGGAAAAGACAAGAGAAATTGCTGGCTGGGTAAATAACAATTGGAATTAGAAATTCAGACCACAATTTTATGTCTATAAATATTAGATCTATTCATTACTGCATCAAAGTACAGATTTTATCTGAACCAACGTAGATATATGATCAGATTACCTGAAGCAGGTGATATGGAGCTTACGATAGCTTAAATTATTAGGAATGAGGGTGAAAACACGGATAATTCCTAATATGGCTTAATGCCTTCTGTGGGACTATTAATCCATCAAAACAATTTTTGACTTCTGTGATCTTGTAGAGTAAATTTATTTCAGTCAATCTTTGCATCTTGGAAGTGGAGACCTTCTTAACTTAATCCTGGGTATTCAAAAGTGGGACTTTCTGTATTATTTATCCCACAGCTATCAGGAATCTGTCTACCCAAACTCATTGTCAGAGGGGCTCTATTGCAGTGTTGTCTGTCTTGGGACAAGGGCTATACATCATGTTCAGTCAAAGGTGGCACACCCTCTCCTATTTGGTAGAATTGTGCTATATGACTGAAAAATCATCAAACAAAGTAAATGTGAGCTTCTACTGCTATTGTAAGGGAGGTACCAAGATCTCTATGTTTGTTAGGAGTGGAAAAAGGCTTAGACAGAGACACACGTAGAATTACTGCTATGGAGAGCATTAGTGAGAATGATGAAATTGTCCGTATCTGCTGTCCGCATGCAGGAAAAGCTGCTGCCAATTCAAAACCAAATAAATAGAACTGATTATTTTTTTTTTTTAATTAATTGAAGTACCCTGAGGTTTTTCTGCCTTATCAATATTTATTTGGGTATGCCCTAATTTCTTTGTAGAAAAAATTGCTGAGAAAAAAATACTAATGTAGTTCAATTTTTAATCCCCCATTACTGGCATTATTTTGGTTTGTATCCTAAGATCTGAATCAGATTATCCCAGTTGATTGTCAACGTTTGGTCAGTAGCGGAAGTACTTTAAGTCTTTCTTCACTCGTCTGACAGAGGGGCAAAGAAGTTCCCAAAAAGCTAGGGAAGTCAACTTAGTATACTATGAAAGTGAATATGCTGAAGTTAAATCACTGAAAATCCTACAGGAAAGGAATCAGGAAAGAACACTAGGTACATAAAAATATATAAAGTTTCAGAAGGGCTAATGGTGCCTGATGAAAAGCGTAAGGTAAGTTTTACAAGCTACCGTGAGTAATCCGCAGATTTGTAAGCACTAGGTTGATGTCCACAACTTAGACAGGAATCTTTATAACTTCTAAAATATGGAATTGGCTGCTAGGTTGCAAAAAACGGAAATAAAATTTGTTGCCCTTGTTAATGTTGTTATTAAATATCCTTGGCTTTTTGCCTGTCTCTTTTTAAATCACACTAAATGGAACTTAGAGTTATATAGTTATAGTTGAATACCCTTTCTCTAATGCATACATTTAATGCTCAGATTTTGCTTCTTGGTGAGCTGTATGTCTTGTTCGTTCGTCTCTGTGTGACAGTGTTAAAGTAACATGAATATTTATCAGCTTGATAGAAAGTATATTAGAAATCAGCATTGTTATATTAAATTACTTTAAAAAAAATTAATTGGTACTTAGTCTCACGATATTTTTATGTAAAGTCAAATTCTTGTATCTTTTAAAATGCGTTCCTTAATACATCATGCTTTTGAAATTGTCTATCATTCTGCATCATACTTTGGCCAAGGAATCTTCCAAGGATCCTACAAGTCAACATCCAATTATTCTTTTACATTACTTTATCAATAATGTGCAAACTTTATATTTTAATTTTCATTGGCAAATATTAAACCATTATTACTGAGGACATCATACGTGTATATGTATGTATATATCTTGTTATATCCAGCTCGATGCATACAGCGGTAAACCACTGGACTGAGCAGTTTAAGATGCCCCCTTAGATGTAAAAAAAGGAGAAGCTGATCTTGGTGGTGTGAGTCCGAACACCCAGGTGAGCCATTTCTTCGGCTGTGGATGGGAAGGCACAACCCCTTGAATCTCCAGGTCTCTTCAGAATGTCATTTGACATCATCTCTTTTTCTTTATCCTCAAACAAAACCTAAATAATTTTGATTTTTGTTCTTCAAGGGCATATGTGTTTTAGTATATCTGTCATCTCTAAGTTCACATTAAGAGCACTGGTTCTAGATAAACATAAATATACACGACAGAAATACACAAATAATCAGAATGCAATTGCAGACACAGACAGCATGTTGCAGAGTCCACGCAGATATTTGCTGACGTGACTTAGAAGTTGTCCAGGATTGCATGTGTTGAGTAGGATGGAGAAAACCTGTTCATTTCTAAAAATAGCCCTACCTGTTTTTTCTTTTCTACTTTTTTTTTTTTTTTTAACAGAGAGGAGCGTGGTTCTGTTCTGAAAAAGGCACAAGCCATTTTATTCTTTATCTGATAGTTGTTCTGTAGGTTTTCATGATTAATGCTAACCTGCAGTCATTCTGTATTGTGTGAGATAGCATCACCTTTGGATCTTGAGTTCCTGCTTCCTAGTAAGTGGGAGAGAAAGGACTGTTTGAAAACAACCCAGACATTTTTCACAATATGGAAATAATTGCAAGTGGCTAATCTAATTGGCAATCCAATGTTTGCTGCTAAAAAGTAAGATTCAGAGTAAGACATGGCAGCTTAGTCCTTATCTTACTCTGGTTATGTGTTTATGGGTTTATTTAGAATTTAGCTTGTGTGTTCATTTAAGATAGAGTTTCGTATTGCTGTGTGATGCTGTAAACCAGGTTTCCATTATGCTATTCTTGTTTATACTCAGGACCTTACAAAACTTTCCATGGCCTTTAACCTAGATGACAGTGCCGAGGATTCATTACATGGCTGCCTAAGCACTTTCTTTTTATATCAAAATGATTTATACGTTCTGTACTTTATCCGTTTCCTCTTTGGAGAATGCCAGAAAAGGAAGACCAGTGCAACAATCGCTGTGATTGATACTATGCTTTTGAAGACAGATGGGAATTATTTAATGCTAGGGGACTTCCCAATTAGCTCTCTATCCTACCCGTGTTTAGAATTATCGGTTCATTTTGTATGCCGAGTTAGCTCAGCAGCTCCTGTCACAGGCACGCTTAGCAGCACCAAAATCTGAGAAGCTACTATCAAATATTTTTCAGCTGATTATCATATCACCTAAGCTGGAATGGTTTTCCAGATATTTATTAAGGAGTGACCCTTAATATTTAAGATGTTTTACATCAATATACAGCCACTGCCCTTGAGGAAATTTCTTCTAAGTCAAGCTGTTGAAGTGACCTTCTTTTACTAGCTGATTTTCCATTAGTGATGATGGGAAGCAATGCTAAATGTGATTGATATTCTATTGTCCTTGTTTTACCCCAAAACTTAGGAAATAAAGGTCAGACACACAGAAGTGGAGGTTTTAATAACGGGTAAGGGGTCAGAGACTTCACAGTCACTGGGCTTCTGAAATGTGGCATTCCAATGCCCAAAGCATGGAAAATCCCAAGATATTTCAGGCATTATTCCCAGAAATAGCAGCTCCTCAAATCGCTGTTGTAACAAGTGTGTTGAGTGATGAGTCTGATGCTAGAAAATAATTGCCCTGCTTTTTAAGAAGAGGAGTAAGACTACTGTAAGTGAATACTGAAAATCTGTAACTATTTTTAAGCCAGACAGGAGCCTGCATGGGCAATAGTGAATATTGCCTCACTATAAACAGAACACACAAAATTTTCTCTCTAATGACAACCCAATAGTTTGCATAATTTCCTTCTCTCCAGCTCTACCTGGTGATACAATTAAGTCACCTGACAAAAGCATGCAATTTCAAAAATCAGGCAACTTGTGAATGTGGAAATATGTAGAGCTTTGAAAGAACCCAAGTACTAGATCAACAGCGTGTCTTTAAGTGCTTTACTGGGAGATTGTATGCTACTGTGCTGGTTTTGTAGCATTCCTCTCTGCTGAAAAGCTTAGCTCAGACTGCATTATCAGTATTAGCTCCCATTCAGGTTTGCAGTGGCAGAGACAATAGTTTGAGTAAAACATTTTCCTAGAAATACCCTTTGCTGTAGAAGCCTATTTAGCAGCAACGTTTTTCTTTGCACGTAACATACATTTCTGTAAATGTCCAGAAGAAAGTGACGCACTCCTGCGCTTATTCAAGAAATGAAACTACTATTCATTAGGAACAATGCAATTCTATGTAAGAGGTATTTCTAGTATTTGTGATAAATAATAGTGCTTGCTCTGTTTCACTGCTGCATAGCCATTCTGAAAAGAGACATTTACATTTTGCATGAACAGAGAAACATGAACACCACTGATAAATTCTCTCTTTATTTGCCCTGGGCAATGTGTCATTTATATGTAGGTATAGATTGTGAGAATTAATTACATTTTCTTACTTTCTACTAATCAAAGTAAAAAGACTAATAGGTAATATGTAAAGGATTTTATCAGTCTTATTTTCTACATTAGGTTCGCTGTTGTCGTTTGCTTTATTAGAGCAGTCTCGAGCAACAAATATTATTAAATTGTTAAGTTCTCATTAGTGAGCAGATTGTTGTGAAAAATCACATTTCTTTAAGGGAATGGGAGAATAAGGGGTGTGTGAGTCTAGAAATCCCAGTGAAATAAATTCCTTAAAAAAGAATGCTTCTGCAATTCTAATGAATGAGCTTATCAAGTGTCACCTACACTTGCATAGGTATTCAAGATTAATTGTTTTTTACCCAATCTTTTTTTTCCTTGCAAACATTCATTTTTCTTTTGTGCAGCTAATCAGGTAACAAGTACCTGCCCATTGTTATCTCCTTGTTAACTTGAATGTTGCACCGTAATTGAACTCTTTCTTTAACCTTATCACATGAAGAACTTAAATGAATTGAAAATCTCTTACATCTTCATAATCCATTACTTGTCTTTCATTGCTTAGGAGGTAAAATACACCCATTGAACTCAACTCACCTAGAAGATTTAGAAAATACTAGTACTCTGAAAATTGCTAGTTCAGTCTATTTAGATTCCCACTTATTATGCAGACATACTCATTTTACATTCAACTCATCCTGCTGTCCAACCATTTTTATGCCACTCCATCTACACTGTTGCTAAGACTCTAATTCACAAGGTTTTTGCAGCAGGGACTTAGGCTGACTCCAGAACTATTGACTCCAATGGGAACTGTCATTGGCTCCTGTAGGTCAGGATTAAGTTTCTAACATTTACTTTTTACATTGTCTTGAGAAATAGAATCCTGCATTGTAGAACCCCTGATTACCAGTGTAATCTCCGTAACACTATACTGATACGTAGAAATGTATACACTTCTAGTGTCTGTGTAAGGTCATAACTTACATCTGCCATGCTGACATGAGGACAACTGCACCATGATAGCAAACACAGTCTCTGATTGATTTGGGTGTGGCAGCAATTGCTAAAATGTTTTTTTCTTATGCTACTCGTCATGAACAGACTTAGTGTGTTGAGGGTTCCTGACATTCATCCTGCATTCAGTGTGTCTTATACCTGGATTTTGTTTTGACACATCTGGAGATAGCTTGCCTTTACAATAATTTAAAAAAAAAAAAAAAATCACAAAGGAGGAAACATTTTTTTGTGCTTTCATTTTTATTAGTTCATCTCTGAAGTCTGAGAGAAGTTTCCTTTCTTGGGCTGCATTGTGCCTGATATGGGATATGAGTCCCTGTTTAGGCAGCTGCTTAATGGTTATCCTTAAAACCGTAGCTAATGCCATCAGTTTCTCAGAGCATCTCCTCCTCTTCCACACCTCTGCAGTGTATTTACTCTTACAAATCCTTCCTGTTTCATCAGCTCCCAGTGCTCAAGGCCAGTGCCAGGTAAAGCAGTCTGAACACTCTGCAAAATACAAGTTTTAAACCCATGCAGCTAGATTATTTTTCTCTCATTTTGATTTTATTTATCAGAACTCTCCGCATAATACTTTGGGTTAGTGGAGAAAGTCAAGCAGTAAGGTCAAGGTCTTTAAAGTCTTTTTTGTTTTCTTTCTTTCTTTCTTTCTTTCTCGTCACCCATCTCTCTCCAGCCACTTGTTCTGGATCTGGCTGCAGAATTGCCCTCTAGAGCTTTAATTTCATCTGATAACGTAGGTTTATGGAGAGCCGTGCCTCTCTGAGGGTTCATGGGCAATTACAGGTGGGATGCCAGGTATCAGATTCTGACTTAAAGAGAATCAGGGAATTGACTTTAGTAGCTAAAGGTTTCTAAAAGCACCCTAGGACTTTTAATAGAGCATTGTAGGTAAACTGTTAGGGCTGGTGTGTTTTAGGCTGTTATGTTCGGGCTATTTGAATTTGTTATACGTGTCTCAGGGTGTGAACACACAAAACAGCTATGGCACGTTTGAATTGCTTTCTTGGTTCAGGGTCTTGCTTGCAAGGCTGTGTCACTACTGTTTCTAGTTTTAATCCAAAAGAGGTTAGGTCTGGATGTAAAGACTGTGTTTCAGTGTTGGAAATGCAATCCTTCTCCTTATATGTTTTAACAAATCCTTTTTCTGGTATGTCTTTTTATTACAATAGTTAAGCATTATAAAGCCGTATCCATCCGATCATGTTCAGCCTCTCTCTGTTTGCACCGTCTCTTCTATTTGCAAGTTTGCTCGTGCCTAATGTAACTCGCCATCGTAAGCAGACTCGTGTGGCCTCAGCACTCTACACTTTCTGAATCCACATGTTCCCACTGGTGCTTGTCTCTGAAACGGTCGTGATTGGATGCCAGGACGTATCCTAGGAGATGCTCTCGGCCTCCCAAAGCCTTACAGTTTGCATTATTAATGGCTGGGTTGTGGTTTGGGATGTTCATACCAACAGAGATCATGCAGGTCCCAATTATTTTTGCACTTGTCTCACCAATTCCCGTTTACCACTGTAACTCAGATATTTTCTAAAGAGAAACAAAAGCAAAGGAGTAGTTTTCTGTTCCTCAACCGATATTTGAAGGCGGAAAACATTTAACAAAGCTTTATATCGGCAAGCACTAAATGGAAATCAATTAATTAGAACTGATCCTTCAGAAAGGGATATTTTCAATGCCTCATCACTTTATATCAGGCAGCCTATGGTTTTGAATCATAGGCTGAAATCATACCATCCTTGCTTAGATCTAACTTTATATAAACGAAATGTCAAATTGAAGCGAGATAGAGAGATGATTTTTTTCCCCCCTTTCCTTTCTCTTCCTTCCCCCTCCTTCTCCTGTGTTTTCAAGGAATGGATTGTGTCACTTCTTTTTCTTAAAGGTCTGTTTCTTCTGAGTCTGACGGCTGCTGCCTTTCTTTTGTGTATAACAGCATCCTACAGGAAATATATAATTGAGTGTTAAAATAGCGGTGGTCAAGGAATTGTTCAGAGTCAATTTATTCACATTGAAATAGTTTTTGTGTCTACCCCTTGTTTCACATGATCTCCTCTTTGCTTTATTCCTGATGTTCGTTATGTCAGACAAATGCTCATGTACTGAATAGAGGTAATTAAAGAGCAGGTCTGTCATGTAATGTCAGTATTTTTTATACTCATAGAAAGCACTTGTACTTGCTTTGTGAAAATACTGTGCCTGCTCTAAAGCTACTCAGACTGCTTCATGGTTTTGTATCAACTGCAAGTTTCCCTTTGGCTGCTCCAAGCCATGGAAATTGAAATAAGTACTTCTGTTAATGTGACAAGCTGTGATAATACAAGATGAAAGTGCCTTGCATTATGCTGTCCACCACAGCCAATGTCTGTTTCTGCATTTCCTTGTCAAAATCCTCCACTCCATTGTAGCCAGGCATTTATAATTATCAGATTATAATAAATTTATTTGTTTGCGGATTTGTATGTTTAGACTGGTAATTTAAGTTGTACCATGTCACACATAGGGACTTACTCCCTCGTTGGATGTGCCTGGACATCTGGGGTTTCAATGCATATCACCCTTCCCAGGCTGTTTGCTGTTGTGTAAATAGGATAGGTATGTCCCACATGCGTTCAAATAAAGTTTCCCCCAGCCTGGCACTGATGAGTGGATGAAGCGGGTGGTCGCCAGCTGGCTGCTTGTGCAGGGCGAGACAGAGCGTGCATCACAGGTGCCGTTTGCAGCGTGGAGGGTGCACTTGGCACCAGCTCGGCTCCCACAGGATGCCTGCTGCACGCTTTGGCGTTCAGGAGCAAAGAAACGTGCCTGAGCTCAGCGGGAGCCCTCGCTCCTCCGGAAGGCCAAATACTGCTGGTGGGGAGGACAGAGGTTCCTGCCCGTGTTTCTGCTGCCGTCACGGCTCAGCGGGTTCCCATGGTGCTGATCAGCAGTGTGGGGAGCCCTACTCCTTCGCGTCAGCATGTGCCGGCAGAACAAAACCAGAGGGGATTGTAAGATGGCAGAGTACTGCCTACAAGCACAAGCACATTTGCAGTGCTGTCTTCACCTCTAAAGAATACGGATGAAAGTGGCATCACACAGACCTTGTTAAACAGGGAAAAAAAAAAACAAAACAAGGGTTCAGGATCTGACATATCTGTAGCTCAGTGTTGCAAAGCATTTTAGCATCTCTGGTGAAGTGCTAGCTGCTCTCAATTCTCACTTACTTTAATGGACATTGAAGGCACTTAGCACCTTGCAGGGGGCATTCAGCACTGTTTAGCATTGGTCCCTTCCTAGGTCTCCACTTATGAAATAACCAGCGCTGCAAAGCAGAAGGAAAGTTTATTTTGACAACCTGCTGTGATATATGGGTCCAATTACTAAAGTCTCCAGACTCATTTTGGTCCAGGAGATTTTTTTTTTTTTTTTTGGATAGTAGAAGTATAATCTAAACCAAGGAATTCTCTTTTATCTTACATATCCTCTAGGCAAAAAAGTAAATACAGGAAGGAAAGGAATTAATGGAGACTATAACTCATACTTGTTTTGTTTGTTCATATACATTACATTACTCTGCCATACTCACTTTTTCTCATCATTCTTTCCCGTTTCCCAGCTCTTCCTTCTCTTATTGCATTTTTACATCAGCATAACTTTTTGGATTTCGTAGGATCCACTCCTAATTTAATGCCAACAGCATGGACGTTGGAGATGCAATTTACACCATCAAATTGAACTGGGGCCAGGCACTTCTCTAAGAGCTGCACCTGCTTTCTCTAGGCTGTATTTAGTGGAATTTTTCCTTTCATGTTTAATTCATGTTCCTTCTGGGAAAATATTTAGCAAGCTAACAATTGAAGTTAGGGATAGGGGAACTTAGTACAGCTTGAAGTTCTGTAATGCAGAACGTTTTGGAGATGACAAAGTGAGTTCTGAATTATGTGAATTTCTCCCTCTGCTCTTATAATTAAATCTATGTTCCATTTCAATTCTATTAAAAGCATATTTTTCCGCCCTGGGGAGAGGAAAAAAACAAAACCACCAACAAACAAACAAACAACAACAAAAAACCCCACCCACCCCCCAAAAAAACCCATTCTACCAAAAAAATCTCACCAGGAGAACCCCTATGAACTTATCCTTCTGTTCTCGAACAGTGCTTGATCCACTGGCCTTTTCCTCTTACAGGAGACAAAGAAATGAATTTTGTCTTGTGAAGTAATCTGCCGTTTAAAAAGTACAGCCTAAAAAGTGCTTAACTGTATGCTCAGAGATGTGTCAATGAACATATAAGGAGTTAAAAAGAGCATTATTTGTGGCTTTGAGCACATGTTATTGTCTGTAGTTAATGTAATTTAGTAAAGACAAATCTGCTTTTTTCTGTGGTACTGCATTAAACCAGCTTGTGCTTATTGTCAGCAATATTGGAGCAGCTTCCCTATTTTTGACACAGATCAGTAAAGACAGTTAGATGTCCTAAGGTATGTGGGATTAGGAAGAAGCCATCTATACTTAGAAACGTTGTTTGTTCTCTTGCTGCCTAGTTTTTCATCCTTCCATTTTTCAAGAGCAGTTAATCCCTGGCAACAACGATGTACATTTTATTCATCATGAAACAAGATTCTGTGACCATGTACTAAGAGCTCAGTCCTGAAGACAGTAGAAGGTAACAGGAGTTTCATGGTCTGTGCCTGGGGCAGTGATTCCAGGTCCTTTCTGGCTCTCTCCCAGATTTGTTGGGGTTTTTAAATCAGATAATCACTGCTTCATTGTTGTTTGTAAACTGGGGAGATAGTATAGACTTACACAAACCAAAGGTGGTCAAAACCCTTTTAGCTCTCAACAATGTAGTGTCCATTGTCTATTAGAAAACTGGGATGCTTCAAGTTTCAGGTTTTCTTTTTTTCTAGAAGCCTCTGAGGCAATTTTTGACAGCCTTTTTTGTCTCTTTTACGGGAATTAATGGGAAGTTCCCTGCATCACATGAAATGCAATGGGTCGGTGATTTGGACTGCTACAGCAGGGCAGACCTCTTTGTTGATCCCTTAGTAGTACCAGGAAGCTACCAGGCTTCTGTTAGTAGATCTAGAAAATTGCGTGAGCTAAGCTTACTTGTCCTTGGATTGCATGAACATGCCTGGTACAGGTACCTAAAACTCCTAAAAAATCTGGGGTTTGTAACAGATGAAAAGATGTTTTTAGAAATTCACTTTGCAATTTATTATCAAAATTATACTCCTATGTGGCTGTAACGTTTGCAAGGTCTTATGTCAAAAATGATAAATGCTCAAATTGTTGGTAGCAATTTATGTCTGCTATTGTATTTCTGATCAGCTAAACATCCACTTAGAGCATGTACTTCTTGGTGGGAAACATAAGAATTCAAAGGGTAAGATTAAAATTTCAGGACAATTTTTTGTAGAAGGAAACAGCTTGTAGTAGCTTTAAAGAGCTCGTTGCAGTAATGCCAAGAAGGAAGAAAAAAACCCCAAACAAAACAAAAAACCAGGAACAGATTGCTCAGCCTGTGGCTGGACTGGTACAAGCAATCTGTGCAATCTTTCTCCAGAGGAAAAATCTTGAGACTTGTGCTGCTGGGAAACGGGGCGTAGAGTGACAAATTGAAAATTGTTGAGGAAGCAGAACCTATACTGGGCTTAAGACAAAAACAGATCCCAGAGAGTTCTGTTGTGCCTGTAATTCTTCTGTTCAGCCTGCATCCCTCTCTGCAGCTTTTTTTCTGTTAGAAATGAATATTCTGCTGGGCTAGATGTGGAGTCTGCAAAACTTTTACAACTGGGCCTGTTGCGGGAACAACCTGATCATACTTTGAGTTAACTTTTAGTCTGCCACAAAACTTCTCAGCTGTTTGGACTTTGGCCTATCCATATGCCCTACTTTCTCAATATTTAAGTTACAGAATAATTGTTGAACAATTAAAAGCTTATGTCAGAGATTTTATCTTAGAGACCCAAATCACAGAAGCAGCAGCAGCCTTTGTGGCTTTATTGAAAATCAACTATGTATGAAAACTACGTGGTTCTCTTGGTTCATCTTGCAGCACACAGTTGATTCCAGGTGGAAGTTTGATGCAAAATCAATACTCTGATACCTTCCTGTTTTCATGCATTAATGTTTACTTCCATAACCATAACACTGTCAGTAGCTCTGTGTTCACTTGATGCCTTGCTTAGAAGTGAGGTATTTCCTCTCCTAGAGGAGGCATGCAGCTGGAATAAACATAGTGACCTGTGTAAATTGTGTCTCGGCTTGATGTGTTTTTGATTGTGTGGAATTTGTCACAAACTGGGAGAACAGTGGCAACTAATGATAAAGGGCTAATGCCTCCATTTGGCAGAGTAGCACTCTCTTTGCTTGCTGCCTGGGCTGGCAATGACCAGTTGCTGTCAAAGCTGTGAGATTGTTGGGAGAATCCACTTAAAGATAATCAACTCTGGGCTCTCCAGGGGTGTTGGCAGGATGGGGTAGCCTGGATGAAGCAACACCTGGATAAACACCTAAATTGAACACAGGCAGTACACCCCCCTTTAAAATACTGGCAGCTGATTTCTGCAGGCATGAGGGCTGACGGAGCAGAAAGACCCATGGCTGAATGCCCAAGGCGTGTGCTCTGTATTGAAAACACCACAATGCTGAACCACGCCTGCCAGTGCAGGAGGAAGATGGGGGCTTGTTTCATCCTCAGCCTAGAAATCCCACTAGCTGATTATCAAGTGCTGTAGGTTAGAGCTTTTAGCTCTTAGTTTCATCCTTGCCTTCTGTCAGAAGTTTGCCCAAAGCTGATTTTTCGGAGCTCTTCCACGGGATGGCAGGAGAAGAGGCATTCTCACAAAATTACTGGTAGAGTCATCTCTTTGTAAGCAGCATGTGGGCACAGCATGTTTCTGCTCAATAACATGCCATAACATATGCCAGACAGCATTTTATGTTCTAGACACATCCTGGAAGCGGGCTTTTGGTGGAGGGCGGGGGTTGTGGTTTGTTTGGGGTTTTTTCTCCACCTCTAGTTTTTGCCTCTGACTAACCAAGATACTCAGATTCTTTGGAGAATGAATCAACCAACACCCACATCTCATGCCATTGAAAAAATATTCCTGATTTTGCCATTCAGTCTTTGAAACGCCAAGCTATGTACACGGCTTGTGAGCGTGCGCAAGGTGTATCACTTGTTGAAAGCCTTATTCTCAGGTGCTTTAAGACTGTCTGGATCATTGGTGTTCACCATGTTCTCAGACTGTTTGAAGAAAATATCACTTTTATTCCTAATTAAAATGCCTGCAGATTAAATAGTGTGAGCTTTTGAAAGGCTTCCATAGGGATCTGTGCCATTTGCAGTAGGTGTTGTCAAAGGAAGTCAATGAGCAATGACAGCTATGTCATCTTGTATTTAATTGCCTGAAATACATTGCTCTCCCCTCACTTTCTTTGTGCATCTTTATGATTGAAGCACATAAGGCTTAATGCATTAAGGGAATTTCTTTCAGGAAACCATTTCTTGTAAGAATAAAGTACTACAATTCTGCATAGTTAGAAAACTGCACCAGTACTGTCACCCCAATTATTTTTGAGGGAGAGGGAACAATGGTTCAATGGTTTTAAATTGTTGTGGTTTGTGTAATGAGGGGCTACTGCTGCTTCTTTCTAGGGCCTTGCATCTGTGCTGTGTCTAAGGCTGGAAGATTTTTAAGATAAACTTTTCCGTTTGGTTGGTTGGTTTGGTTTGTTTTAGCTACCCACAGAACTGAAACTCTGCTCCAAAGATCATCTCACATTTTGTTTCCTGCTATCTTTATTTTTTCTCTGGCTCTCCCAAATTCAGTTGTGGCCTCTTAATCTGTTTGCAATGCTGCTGTAAAGGTCATATCCTTATCTCTTACCTTGGTCATTCTACTCCTGTTTTTGTGCTGCCTTTTTCTGGCACAACAGATGGCCATGTTCACTTCTATAGCCTTTTTTCTTTATAATTCCATGCTGAGAAGTCAGCTCCTCAGCTAGACCAGCCTCTCTGTTATGTTCTGAGATAAGACCTTTTAAGTGTCCTGCAAATTATTCCCCTTGTTCTCCTTGAAAACATTTGTTAAAATTTGTTAAACCCTTGAAGTCCTTCCTTAAAATATCCTTTGGTTATGCCACATACTCGCAGAATAGTTAACATCTATCTGCATCCATCTGTTATCTCGTATATTATAATGAGGCTGTAAAATTCAGGACTTTTTTTTGTGTGTTCACACAATAGTTCTTAAGTGAGCCTTGCCCATGCCAGCGACCTCTGAAGCACTTCAGCAGCTATTGTTGCAGGGCCAAACAGGCTGTTGATAACTGCAGGGGTTTCTGCCAGTGCATTATCACTGTCCTTGCCATTAGCATCCCCTTTGTATAACCTATTTTTAAATGACACCAGGGAGATGTTCCCAGGTGGTGAGAAGACTCCATATCTCCTTGTGCTTTGCTGAAATATACTATACATAACATCCCTGGCAATCCAGAAAATACACCTTGTAGATCACAGAATCACAGAATGTTAGGGGTTGGAAGGGACCTCGAAAGGTCATCATCCAACCCCCCCTGCCAGAGCAGGACCACCCAGACCAGGTCACACAGGAACACGTCCAAGCGGGTTTTGAATGTCTCCAGAGAAGGAGATTCCACAGCCTCTCTGGGCAGCCTGTTCCAGTGCTCTGTCACCCTCACAGTGAAACAGTTTTTCCTTGTGTTAATAAGGAACCTCCTGTGCTCCAGCTTGCACCCGTTGCCCCTTGTCCTGTCATTGGGCATCACCAAGAAGAGCCTGGCTCAACCCTTCTGCTGTGTCAGCCACTGACTTTCTGGTGTGTCAGCCACTCCTCCCAGTTTTGTGTCATCAGCAAACTTGCTGACAGTGCACTCTGTTCCCTCGTCCAGGTCATTAATGAATATATTGAATAGTACTGGTCCCAGTACCAACCTGAGATTTCCTGCTGGAAGGGTAAAATCTCATCATTATCTATATGAGGCCCAATCTAGTCTACTTTCTGCAATTCAATGTAAGTCCTTGGAAGGAAGAGAAGGAAGAAGTCTGTTCTTGGTGTATATTCATCACAGAGTAAACTGAACAAAAGTAATTTTATTTTATGATTAGTTAGCAGCTATTGTGCCCTTTTTATAATAAGCAGGCATTTGTCAGTTGCAGGTGATACTAGAATCAAAGTGTTTACAGAGTGGTGTGATTCTCTCAGGTTCAGAAAGCTGCATGGCAGGAGAACTGCTCATGTCTTTCTCTGAAATGTGACAACAGTGCAATCCATTTGTACAGTATGATCAAAGGCCTTTTCCTTTTACTACCAAGAGTCACATCTGCATCTTTTCATCAATTCCCAATAAACAGCATACATCTGAGGGAGTTTTGCATGAACAGTACAGTCCTGAGAACATATGTACTCAGTAAGTGTGCGACAACCAGGCTGGGCATGCATTGGTTGTCCAGTGCATGTCCCTCAGTAGTGCACAGCATACAGACAGTGGTCCTGTTCCTGTATTGCTGCAGCAAAGAAACCATCATGAGTTTAAAGTGGACTGAAACTATGTTTATTGGTTAAGACCTAATGCAGCCAATTCTGTTATTACAAGAAAATAAATTGAGTCTTAAACTGGAGTCTGAAATAAATGAGATGTGGTTGCATCATTCGTGGTGTTTATGCTTTATTATCCCCTGGTACATTTGCCAGAGGCATAGTACAATGGCACTAAATTTGGGGCAAAGCAAAATCACCCACACAGAGTAAAGGCACTCCTAATTCTCTTTCCCCCCTTTCCTCTAGGCATAGATCATTTATGTTTATCTGTACACCAAATTTTTCCATCTCCTTGCTCTCCTGTTTTTGTTTTCTCCTGAATCATCTTTCATGGTGGAGTGCAGCCTGTTGTATCCAGGCTGGAAAACTCTTGGGAAATATTTCTGGATTTCTAGTCTATGGGAGTCTACCTCATTCAGTAATGAGCTATCCCAATCAGGCGAGGAGTGTGTTACTAGCTAGGAAACCAACATGTATACTATCAGCATAAAAATAACAAGTCTTTTGCTCTTGACTGAACTTAAAAAGCCAAGCTGAACTCCGATTCCTTTGAAATAAGGGCATCGTTATCTGTCTTCATGCACTGATTTTAGCAGCATTCACTATCATGTCAGGATGGCTTCAGCTACACTTATCTTTCTGCTCTGCTGTTTCTCATTATTATTAGATCTACGTAGCTGTTGGGTGTGTATTATTTTCTAAGACTGAGCAGACAAATATCATCAGCCATAATTCTGTGGGTTTCTCCTGAAGCCATTACCATAATTAAGATAATGATATTTAAAGTGAATGTTTATTTCATACTACTTTGTATGGCAAAATATAATTAGATGTTTGGCTGCACATGTATATGGTTGAAAAGGATTCAGTGTTTTGAAAGAGGCTGTTAGTAAGTCTGAATAAAGCAGTAGTTTAACTCTTACAGTGACTCTGAAACTTCAAGCATAAGCACACTATGGAATTTGCTAATATAGAATGAAAAGACTCTCTTAATTTGCCTCCACTTGAGGAATTGTTCCAGAGTGACAACTGTAACTTTAAGTGTACAAAATTCCCAGAAGTCTCGAGTTGACTGTGCTGAGCTAATCTTGTAAATACATTTGAAGCTAAATAAAGAGCATTTTCTAATCATACTCTGCAGTGTGACATGGGCTTTTCCCTGTAGGAGCTTGTTTATGTTGCCCACGTAGACTCTTAAAGCCTGAGATCCTGAGCATGGAAGCAGATTGCAAGTGAATGAATTCTGTTGGCTATCTTGTGGCTCTAATCCTTCCTCTTCTATTTGAAATTGCAGGCTTTAGAAGTGTTGATATCTTATGGTCAACGTTGTGTGAAAAAGAAGTTGCCTTCATGTTTCATGCTGACATTTTAGGCTTCACTTGATGCCATTTGTTTTTTCTTTTAGACAGGACTTCTCTATTTTTTGAATGTTAGCAAGGATAAGACACAGCCTGACAAGATGAAGTGCACCTTTTCTGTATCTCACTTGGCATGTTAAAAAAAAAAAATGTGGAGAAGAAAAGGATGACCTGTCTACTAAGTAAGAACACTACAAGTAATATGAGGGTCAGAGCATGAGAAGAGAAAAAAAGATTTAAGCTTAAGTATGTCAACTTTTTTCAAAACCAGTTGAGTGCTGATTTAATTAAGTTGATTATTGTCGCATATAATAGTAATGATTCAAGTTCAATATTAGGTACAATGTTTAAACTATTATGTCTTTGAGGAAATCCTTTTGTTGCTTTCATTCTCCCAGGAACTCTGTTCTAACACGTGCTTTCTTAGCCAAGTCCTGAAAAAGGCCTTGCTTTTTCAACTATTTTAGCACACACAGCATCCCTCATCTGTTTCACCTTTCCAGATACCTCCCTTCTGAATACGTATATCAGCATGAAAAATGGTTTCTCCATTTTCTGTCAATCAGTGATCCCTACAAATATTTATCTTTCCGTCTTGTAGCACAGTGTTGAACACTGTGAACCACATCCGTTTCTACGGAATTACTCTGAAAGTCGATTTTTGCATCAGCATTACTCTTTCTCAGAGTTTCTAGAAAAATCTTCATCTCTTGTGTTGGTTACATCATTCATCTGTGTCTTTGGAACTTCCTTTTCACCTCCTAATCTAGTTTACCTAGGTGAGTCACTTTACTTATGTTTTTCTATTACAAATGCCACCATAAAATTTCGAATTTAACCCATTGGCCTGGTAGTTTTTGAGTCATGTTACCATTATTTTAGCGTGTCTTTTGTTCAATGTTGAGCAATTTGTAATGGATACCATTTGGGATGACTTCTAAAGATGCTATTCTCCTCCGCTTCTCTAAGTGTGTGCTTTACATCATGTGAATATTCATTGGTAAGTGTCAGTAATAAAGCACAATTCATGGTTAGTATACCTAATGTGGGTACCGAAGAGTCTTCTCACTAGCAGCATGTGAGCATACTTGATACCTGCTTTTCGTCCTGCCTGGGTAGGAAGCACGTGGGACAATCATGCCGATTCAACGTGAGGATCAAGCTGTCGAAGAAACAGGTCACATCAGCTCAACTGTGCTGAGGATTTGGCTCGTTCTCCGGTTCAATCAGTGTAAGTCACTGAAATTTTGACCATGTATGATACTAGTCATCAGCCTCACTGGTGGGGCTTAGCTGTGCTCTACTGAGTCTGCCAAAGCCCCAGGCATGAGTTTGAATGGGTGGTTCTGCATATATTATGGATTTGGGAAATGTTGTTACATTACTTCTTTATTCAGTCAAAGTTCCTTCTAAGGAATCTTATGCATCTGATGAGGAATGTGCAAGTTACTTGAATGACTGTATATGTATTTAAGCTTCCTCTATGGAATGTATTGTCTTTGTAGTGTAAAAGAAAGTTTCTGCTGTATTATACTACTTCCTATACATATGCAGATATTTAAAACATCATGCACTAGGATATATGTTTACTGTGAGATTTTTCCAAGAGTCGTTCTTGACTATGGTAATGGGCAAGTTTTAGAGGAAAAATTAGTTGGAAATATAAGTCATGTTTAAGATGGAAATGGCTTCTGTTGTGGAAAGAGCCGTCTAGGAACTTCAGTGCTGGTGGTGTTTTTGAAAATATGTAGAATTCAGTAGACCTAATAGCAGCAAATTATTTTTCAGTATGTGTCTTTTAGAGTTCTGTTACTCTCGTTTTCCTCCACTTTCCTCCTTTGATTTACAGGCTTTGTGTGCGAGATTCAGTACATTTGGGCAGATGCAAGCAGCTGGAAGTAATAGAGTTAGAGCACTTTGAAAGGCTGAATTTTCACAAGTGGTTTGGGGTTTAGATGCTGGGAGTCATTATCTGGTGCTTCAGAATAACATTTAGAGAACTTGCTCTCATGGCAGATTTGAAAGAGGTTATTCATGGGTTATATTTCACTTCTAAAAAGTTGAGTAAAATTACATTGCATTATATTTTTAAATGAAGAAATCTGATTGAGCCACGCAGACGCATTTTAGAATAATACATATTCTAACGGCACAAATCGCTACTTTTATTCTATGTACTCAGAAAAACACACGCTCCCAGAAGCTTTGGAGAGAACCTTTTCTCTTGCCAACTATTATTAGTATAGTGAGTGTTTCCTTTAAACTCAAGCCAACATCCCATGTAAACACGATAAAGTTAGCTATGGCAGTTTTATGGGGGAGCAAGAATTTGTGGTCTTACACTGTGCATTTTTTTGTCGCTGTGTTTCTTTCACGGCTATCCTTTCTGTCTCTGGAGGTTGGTTTCATTACTTGTCATACAAACAAGTTTCCCTTGTTTTGTCCATGCCTCTCTGTGATTCCATGTCTTCCATTTATTTTATGTTTGCTTTCAGTAGGGTTTTTCAATACTGACAAAAACTTGAGGGGCACCTATTTATAAGGCACACAGTGCATTATTTCCTCATATTGTGTCCTTCTCCTCTTTATGGCATGTCAGATGGAGTACTTTTTTCCTCACTAACAACACAGGGAATGGAGCCACCATAAAGCAGAATAACAGGCCCAGATTGTTTCAGTGGATGTGTGCTAGTTGTAATTGCCATTCCAGCTACAGTGCACCAGTTCTCACAACAAATTGCTCTGTAGACATGGGCAATGTGTAGCACATCTAGTGTTATCCTTTCTTTAACTGTTTCGCTGTTATTTCTGCAAGTGAAATAATGGGTAACTTTTGCCATATCTGTCTATCTCTGCTCATAAGGCAGGTTGTAGGAGAGTAGTGCCGTACCAATTATACATGCTCCTTGGATACTGTTGTACAGTATTTCAAACAGAAAACATAAATGTGTGTGACCTGTAAAGGTACATGAGAATGTGTATTGCATCCCTGCCTTCTGCGGAGCCCAGGTAGCACATTACTGATGCCTTCATCAAGTTCTTGTTTCTATACATCTTCTTTAAAGGGCTTAATGCTAGATTCTTATGATTAAATTTTGGAGTAAAAGACACTTAAAACAGTTTTAGCCCCTCCTCTCTCTGTATGAACCAAAAATGACAGTTTTGGCCTCCTTTAAAATGACTCTGTCTTAGTATACATGAATATCAGCTTTTTAAGAATGTGATCATCCAAAGTAATGTCTGCAGGGAGCTGGAAGCTAACAGGTCTTCTGTGCTGGATTTAGAGAACAAATAACAAAACACCATTGTAGACAAAACTGAAAAGTCTCTGGGATAAGGCTGTAGGGGATACAGTGAAGTCTGGAATTCTTCAAAAGAAAAGGTGAAATATCATATGCTACATTTACTTCTTAGTGAAAATGTGTGGGTTTAGTGGCGCTGTAGCTGTGTAGGTGTCCATATTTGTAATTTTAGTGGCAGTATGTGTTCAGGACCATTTTCTCCTCTCTTGCTTAAAAAGATAAGATATCCAGGCAGGCTTTATTATCTAGCTCTGTTGCAATCCATTTTGAACTGGATTTTTTTTTTTTTTAAATTCACCAGGCTTTGAGTGAGTCTGAAAAGGTGATTTTAGAAAGATTATGACTCCATGCTGCCTTTGTTTAAAAAGAAAACATAGTTACTCACTCTCTCTTATTTGAACATCTACTGCATGGGTGTGATTTAAAATCCACCTTTAACAGAAGTTGCATTTAAAAGATATAACTTCCATGTGGTTTCAAAATGATATCAGGATAAATCTTTTACTTCTCTATATAGACTGAGTACTCTCTGGGGTATTTTCTAGCAAAATTTGGTGATGATTTCTATAGCTGATATATTCTACCTAGGGAAATAAAGAATGTGAAGTAAAAGTTGGAATCAGCAGCTGAATGGTCTCATTTCCTGCCAGACAATTTGCCTTTGGTTTGTATTGAAGTTGATGTCAGTCTGGAAAAAAATAAAGCTCTGGTTTTACCTTGCAGTTCTTTAAAAATAATTACCCTTATCTTATATTCTGTTCAACTCTACTATTCCCAGTTTAAAAGAAATTGAGGTCAAAAGGCCCATAAATAACCATCTGGTCAGTAACAATACAGAAGAGTGATAGTATTGGTATTTCCTACAAAATTTCAGGTGCCAGCTGTCACTTGACGTTTGCCTATTCTGCTTACATAAACAAATTAATCAGGAATGTTTTTATTTCCAAACCATTTTTGTGTTTGCATTTGAAGTATGAAAGAAGAAAGACATTCTTCTATTTAAAGGTGAAAAATAATATATATCTCTCTTGCTTTTAATCTGCTTTCCACTCAGTGCTTTTGCTCCAGAAAATATTGTTAGTTTTGTTTTCTGCATCCCCAGTTTAAGTGCATTTACAAGTCACAAAAGGTCTAGCTGACAATGAAATATTCTGTGCCAGATGTCGTTTCTTTTTGGTGCTTCATATTACCATGTTGAAAGAAAAATAAAGCCCAAGTTGCTCAAGTAACAGATGTTTCTGCCCATACCCACAGTCCATTTACCAGTGTTACATTAGACATTTTTCTCTTCCAGGGCCCAGTCAATCTGAATTTTTCATGATTCCAGATTCTTAGCATCAGAAAGCAAATGTTCGTAACAAACAGCTTTTTACTTACAGACTGTGAAATTCTTTCCTGAAGGAATGAATGGCTCATTTTAATGTTCACCGTACAAGTGCTGTGTAGATGACATTCTTTGGATTGATGCAATGCTGCCCAGCAGATTACAAAATCCTTCCCATTGGCGGGGAAGCGCATGGGGACAGGTTCATTCTGGGTCCTGGGGAGGCAGTGAAATGCTGTTTAGTGGAAAGATTCGAGTGCAGATTGCGGCATGCAGTGTATCCTAGAAAGAAGTGGTCACGGTTTAGTGGCCTCAAGATGTGATTACAGATGAGGAACATTTCCACGGGTGAGTCATCACCGCTTTGACTGTCGGCACATTTAGCTGCTGCTGCTGCTGCCAAGTCACCTCGAGATCTCAATGTAGAGTGGTTTTGCTGGCCTTTGGAAATGCTTTCTGCCTGATAGTGAAATGGCATTCAGGGGAGGTACCACTATTTGCACGCCCAGTTTATCCTTTCATATGTGAGCATCCATTATTGGCTAGTGCTAAAGGCAATTAAATGGATCCCAGGTAGACCTTTGTTTTGCTCCAGTGTAACTGCTCATATGTTGGAACTGGGTTTATTTGCAAAGACTTCATTGCAGGATTATGCCAAAATGGCTAAAATAAAACTTCAACATTCTACATTGTTATTATCAGTCTGATTTTTATCTATAAAAAAGAGCATATATATATATATATAAAGCCTTTTTTTACATAAAAAGGTCCTATTTTAGAGCACTCTGAAAAGGCAGCTATCAATTCTTGCTGAAGGCTGACCCCACTCTGAGCTAGGTATTGATAGCTTCCTCGTCAATACAGGTTAAGAGGCCAAAGTTGCCACAAAGGATAGTAATCATATTATTCACTGCAGCGCCAGAAGCTGTGTGCTGTAGGCCAGGCTAGACTGTGGGCTATGTAAATACAGGACAGAAATTCTGTTGCTTTCGTTAATCTGTTTCAGAAAAAATGAGATAGATCATGGACAAGGACAGATAGTCAATTTGGTTGTAAGAACAAGTGATTCTTGAGAAGGGCATTAGTGTATTTTATAAATATAACTGTAAAGTGCTAGCACATGGCTATCCTATTTTATATGCCCTTAAATCAGAATTCAGAACTGCTGCAATAGAATATTTCTAAAATCAAAGTTCATGACCAAATAGCTTGTAGCCAAATTGAGATGATGTTGCTTACTTCAAGGCTATCTTAAAACTCTTTGGGCAGGGGGAAGCAAACAAGCCACCCAAACTCCAAATGCTGTTAGCTCCAATAATCAATCCCAGAAGACATTTGCATGTACATTTGGATTGGCTCATTAGAAGTTAAGCTCAGCTGCTGCCAATTAGGGTGTGTTAATTTGCATAAGCAACTTGATTGTGTAGCATTGTTAGAGATTGCGGTAGGATTGCCCTCTGAGGAAGCAGCAAGAAAGCCTTGCTGCATTGTCAGATGGATTTAGCTGACCTGAAGTCGAAGTGTCTTTGGCGTGTGTGACTGTGACAATACATTCATAAATGTTTATAACTTCTTCATATCATATTTTTACTACATTTAACTTTGAGGCAGGATATAATTTTTTGCTGAGAATTGGGTATTTAGGAAGATTTCAATCTTCAAACCTACTAGAGGGAATGTGTTTGAGATGTCATGAAATAGAACTTTTATGGGTATTGCTTACTGAGAGGAGAACAGCACAGCATGCATTTCCCTAGAAATATGCATCATCTAGAGTTCAAGTTTCTCCAAGTTACCTAAATCCTGTGGCTTTGAAAATAGCTGATGATACAGCTTGTAAGGTTGAGAGACAGCAAAATGGCTCAATTTCAAGAAAATATATATTTCTGCAATGAGTGTCAGTATATTCCCTTTCTTTAAGGACACAGGCGCATTAGCCATTAGAAGGCAACGTGTTGCTTAGCAATAGTGACAGGCAGAAAATCATCGTGGTGTCATCCCACTTCATTACCTGAGCACAAAGCTACAAGAGAAAACTATATGGTGCTTCTATGCAATTATCAGATTTTTTTTCTATTTCTTCTGTTTCTGGCTTTTTGAGTGGAATTGTGTCAGTTATAAGCCACAGAATATATATATGTACTAAAAGATTAGATGCTTTAGACTCAACCACTTCAACTTGAGTGCAGGCAGGTAATTAGAGAAAATTGTGATATTGTTGGATGGTGAATTTTATGAAGTGAACAGTCTGTTGGAGAGCAGGCACGTGCTTTTTTCTGCTCTTTTGTGTTTCCCTTCTGCACAGGTTTGACAGAGGTCTGGTGAAATGGGCAGAAAATCTGATAACCTTCTGTGCTCTGAAATGTAGTGGCGTTGTTAGAAAGTTTGGGTAGAGGATTTCAGGATCGGGGGTCATTAATTTGGCTTTTCTGAACAGTGGCATTTTAAAAGTGTTTAGGGAAAGGAGGGGAAAAAAGAAGGACTAAGACAGCTAGAAAAGTTTGTTTTAGTTTTCACTGAATTTGTCATCAGTTAAACTTTTCGATTTGAGGCATTACTCTAAAAGGAGCTTGGGGGTTTTTATATAGGTTTTAGTCTCTGAACAGTTACATAAAACTTCTTTTTGAGCACTGGCTTTTTTGTTTGCTTTGTTTGCATCGTGAGCTCAGCCCATCAGCCTTTGAGAACATCCGTGCGCATTTATGGACTCTGAAGTACAGAAACATCAGATCACTGAGTTACGGTGAGGCTCTGGCCAAATAAATGCACCGTTGCTCATTCCAAATGATAGCCAGAATGATAACATGCCATTTCCATTGTTACTCAAATAAAAGAGCCATTGAAAGCTTTTGGGTTTTAAAGTCCCTATTAAACTAAAATATGGAGAATATAGGAAGGGTGCATAAGCAGATTCCACATCTGCTTGTGAATTGTCAAAACTCATGTTGAAATGAACTGTTACGACATACGTCAGAGCCAGGAAGCCAGTTTTTCTTTCTAGAGGCCAAAATGTACTTGATTTAAGGGGGAAACCAGGAGGGAGCCTGAGGGAGTGTCACTCTTTGGCGAGTCCTCTGTGCCTGCAGTATGGGGAGGGACTGAGTTTCCCCAGGAATGTTCCCAGTTCCTGTGAGCAGTCCCTAATCCCCTGGCTCTGACTGGAGGAGCTGAAAGAGGCTGGCCTTCCCAGGACTGGGGCTTGGGAGCATGTTTTTCTGCATGGCAGGGACCTCTCTTTGCTGTGCTGTGTGATGCTGGAAGTCCATGCCACAGGAGCTCTGTGATCCCTGGTGAGAGTAACACACCATACCAGATTTTTTGCTGGTGTATGGCAATAACAGGTGTAAAAATTCTCCACGCATTAAGTATTGAGGCTATGCCTTTAGATTAAGAGAAAAGGACAAGTACTGATTTGAAAACTAGGTGCATAAAAAGACTTTCGAGAGAATGAAAATGTTGTTTGAAACACTACCAAGTTGACAGCTGTTCATTCTTCTGTGAAAGGTAGAGGAAGCTTTGCTGATGCATAAAAGCAGGTAGGGAGCACCTCTCAAAGAAAATATCTAGTGTGGCACCAAGGAGTTTAAGAGGTTGGATCCCCTAGAGCATGAATTACGGGAACTGACCTTTGCTGCCTTATTAAAATCTTCATTAACAGTGTCTCACACCTGGCAGGGAATGACTAACTGGGGATTGTTCTTAAAGAGCTGGAGAAAGTCTTGGTTTGTGCAGATGCAAATCGGAAGCACTGTGTGGCTGCTGCAGAAGAGCATGCCCTGCAGCCACCAGCACATCTGCTGTCTTCACCAACCCCACCTCGGCTGGGCTGCCCGCAAGAGCCTCACGGTGCTCTCATCTCCCAGGACAAGATTGTCCCTGGTTGGAATCTGACCCCTTGAAGGGTAAACCTTCACTAAATTCGTTTGTATGTATTTTTTCAGCCAGTGATTTTCATTATTTCAGGATTATTTTTTGTTTCTGCCTAGAAATGAACTGGGGTATGCCAAGGCTTAACTATGTTTAGCCATAGTTTTTCTGTTAAATCACAGGTGTGTTTCTTGAGATGGTTTTTTTTTGAGATTGGGAAAGTTTCACTTTTGATCAGTAATTTGAAAATTCAGTATCGGTTTATGTATTCCCAGTTAATTGCTTAGTTACTTAAAAGAAAAAAAAAAAACAACCAAAACATCATGTTCGTGAAACTGGATATAGATACTGAACATACTCATTTTTAAGAGGAGTAGTATGAATAGAGAAGAACTTGAATTAAAAAAAAAAAAAAAAAAAAAAAAACAAACAAAAACACAACACAGTGTTTCCAGGCAATTAAATACTCTTCAGACTTGGTAACTGCAAAACCAATTAATGAGTGTACTGTGTATATGCCACCATTGTAAATGTTAGCCTTAATAAGGTACAAGGTAATAGCATCTCAGCAACTGTAATATTAAAAGGGAATGAGTTCCTGGCACATAATAATTTAAAAAATTCTTTTTCCTAGGATATACATCAGTGTCACTTTAGTGACAGTTAAAGGGCAGGGTAACAAAGTGAAAAATGACAGCTTGGTCCTCGAAGTGAAAAAGTATTTGGCATGTGTGGCCAAGAAACAATGTGATGGGACATTGTGAAAGCCTGACCTCAGCAAATTGAATAGCAGAATTGGCATTGACCTTACCAGAGTACCAGGATGTCATTTGTGAGCCACTGTCTACTTTGATTCTTCGTGGAGTGAAATTGGTTGAACTGCTTCTCATGTTTCATATGTCTGCTACCTGCTCACATGGCTCTGTAAGTACTATCTGTTACAGCATATGAATCAAATAGAGTTTTGAAGGATAAAGTATCATCATTTTTTTGTCCTGAATTTATTGAGGTGGTGGACAAGGGGCATTTTTTTTCTGATGCATGAATCTTCATAATCAATTAACTCTGCTAGATTTTTCAGTTTTACATTCTGTTTATCATATGCAAGAGAGGTATCTTTCTCTCCTCTTCCCAAAGGGTTGTCAATTTTTGTTGAGAAGGGTCTGGGATCACAGTGAACACGACTCTGTTTCTAACACTTTGGCTGCTTTTAGTTTTTAAAGCTGGACACTGGTCAGCTATATCTAAAGGTTTTCCATCTTGGGGAAAATGGGTTTAGCACTCTTTACAGCAGTTATCAGTTATATCAGTTCTGATGTTTCGCTCTGCTAGATATAAAATATGACCTGAAATGCTGCTCTCTCCCGTTTCACTGTAAACAGTGTATTTTAGAGCTGTCGAGTCTGTGTATTTATGCTCCCATCCATGCTCTTTTATTTATCTTTATGACAAACCTTTGAAGTTCTAGCTAATAAATCAGGAATGCAGCAACTGGTTTTGAAAAGTACAAATCTTGGCTATTTTATTGGTTCCATAATTTACCCAATCTTTTGGTTAATGCCAACAAAACTGCCTAATTCTGGGTGTTTTCTAAATCAGCTGATGCCTCTCGAATATAAATCTGTCTTATAAAGATCAGGGGTAAAATACCTTAAATACCAAAGCTCCACTCAGTATTTGTATAATCGAACTATTAATTTGTCCCAAGCTTTTGGAGCGGTCAAAATGAAAAGCACAGTATCAGTACCATCCCCAAAGTTTGGTGTTAACTGAGTTTTAAATATATGTGCTTAAAGCATTAGAGGCCTCACAAATCATTTAAAATAAGTTGGGAGAAGTGAATGCTGACCAGATGCTTTAATAGCTCACTGTAAAGCATGTAGTTTAAAATACACCTTCTGTTACCTGCTGTGTTGACCTTCGGGGCACATTGCAAAGTCTCGTTTCTTTTCAGGGCCACTAGTGGAAAGTAGATATGTCTGCTGACTGGAAGAGGAGGATGTGAGTCTTTTGTCTCTTGTACCTGTACGTGGTCCACTTTCACAAACACTTCAACACTGCTTGGCTTTGTGCATCCTATTAGTCACAGGGCCTGGACTTAAGCACGTTCTCTAGTATTTCTTGAAAAAGCATCTGAATTGTTGTTGCCATTTCTATGCATGCTTTTTGGTGCTTATGATGCATACATGTAAGTGCTGGAATAAAATCAATTAAAGAGGTAAACTTTCATTTCCTACTGCATTGCGTTGTGGTAAACTTGAGTAAAAACTATCCTTTTCTAGAACTTCAAAGCTGTGAAAGAAGTATCAGCCAGCAGATAGCTGTGAAGACATAGAAATACTCTGTAAAATACAGGCTCTTTTTTTTTTTTTTAAGCAACATGTGAAGCAACCATTGTAGCCAAGTCATATTGTGCTCTATGGTGATGATATTTTCAGTGATTAGGCTCTGATGCCTGTTGGTTAAGAATGAGATGTCTATAGTAATGCTGTCTTTAGCAATACACAAATCTGTTGTGTTTGAATGAAAATGAACTCAGGGCTTAGTTTTCTGTCAGTCTTCAATTGTGTATGACCTGGAAAGAATCCAGTGTGTCCATTGGCATGTTCTTGATTGAGCGGACACAAGACCTGCTGGAGGTGTCAAACCCTAGAGAATAAGTAGTGTGTGTAGGTGAAGATCAGAGACAGACAGAGTTGGTTGTCCATGACTGTAACCATTGGAAGCCAGAAAGATGGCAAGAAAATGACTGATTAAAAGGGCATATGTTTTTGGGTTTTTTTTTTTAAGATGGCTTCCATGGTGGCAAAGGCTCCCACTGTCAGTGCTCTTGCCTGTTGCATTTTTTTCCAGAAACTGCTGTTTTTCAGCCCTAGCAGGGGAGGGCAAAGTGGTTAGGTAGCTTTGAGCTTAGGGTAAAATACAGTAAAATACCAAAGTATTCTCTGAAATGCAAGACTAGAGCTACGAATAGATGTATATCTGAACTGTTGTGGCATGGGCTGCTTAATCCCGTAGATGCTTCGTGAGGTGAGGTGGTAAAGGAGCTGCCCAAGCAGCACATCCCTTAGGGCCAGAGTTACCTGCTGAAAATTTGGGTTCCTCCAACAGTCTCAGCTTCTGGAAACCTGTAAATGTGCCTGGGCATGGAAAGAATGGTGAAAAGCAACTAACACTGGCAAGTTTTGCATTATTAACCACCCAAAATTGTGGGAGGAGAGCTGAAGCTAAGAAAATTGCCAGGTGCCCTTGGGGATTGGAATCTCTCACTTGACAGACTTATGCTGATTTATTACTTACTAATTTTCCAACTTTTTCTGGATGTTTTTTCCTTTCCCACCTACCAGCAGAATTCTCTGTCTTTTAAGCCCTGCAATTCAGTAAAGCAACCCTACAATTCAGTGAAATATTATTACCTATGAAGGCTCCTCAAGGGAAGTTATCAACTTTTCCCACATTTCTGGGTGGAGACTTGGATGGTGGTATTTAACTTTTAAGGAGGAATCCCTGGATAGTTGAAAATGGCTGTTTGCTACTGACTGCACCTGGAACAACCAGAGATAATGGTAATTAATGGTTGCTGTACTCTTGCATACAGTAACTCTCTATTGTGCTCTGCTTTTTATCTGCATTTTTATTAACAAGAAAACAATGCAGTATTATTTTCAGTGAAGTTCCGAAAACCATAGGAATAGAAATTGCCATCTGGACCAAACTAGTCGTCCAGCTTATCTCACTTTCATCCCTGACAGCTGCAGAACCTGAAACTAAAGATTGTTTTTCTCTTTAAGCATGGGACATCAATGTGAACTAATCACTCCATCCCTAATTTTGGCTAATATTTAGTGTTTCTCAATGCTGCTTTCCTGCAGGTGGTGTAGCCAGGACCTGGTTTTATCTCAATGGCAATAGCAAGATTTTTGTGTGCCATTTCAGTGAAACATCAACAATTTGTACTAACAACCTCCTAGGGGAGGGCTGAAGATTTCTGTGAATTTTTGTTATGATGAAATAAAAAATGGATGATTAGACAGAGCTGCAACTAATATTATTCAGTCAACAGTTTCATACCAAGAAATCCTTGCAGACATCATCTACTCTTGCATTTTAACATTGCAACAAGAGTTTTCAGTACAAATAGTGGCCTTGAGGCACTTTGAGGCTACTTATACACTGCGTTTCTATGTTGCAGCTTTTGGAAAAAAATTGCTTTTTGGGATTTTTTGAGAGTTGTAATATTAATTCCTACTGCTGCAGTTGAGTCAAATATATTGTCTTGACATGCAGTCAAGATGAATTTCAGAAACAGGGACGTTAGTGACTTGGAAGTGTTTAAGTATCAAAGTTTTAATAGATTTTCTTCATTTTACTGATTTAATCACCAGTAGTAGGCATGTCATTGATTTTTAAGCATATTTCATTATTGACTCCATTTGAGAGTTCATTTTAAAAATCAATGGCATGATATGGCCGTGTGTCTTTCTACTATTTTCTGCAATTTGGGCAGGGCTGTGGATTGGTCATTGGATTGTCTTAATTCTACGAAGTGGTCATGGATACAGTTTATATGGAAAACACTCTACTGCCTTAAGTTGATTCATAATTTTTGAGTATCTGAAAGAGAGAAAAAATGTAGCTGGAGGTGAATTTACTAAAGTGCTTGTTGATAGACATGGCAGATTGGGAGAAGTGAAATGGCTTTGCCACTGCTGCCATTTAGCTGACAGGAGGGTGTTAGTGAAGTGGGTGCAGAGTTCATCCTTTACCCTCAGCAATCCTCTGTTAACTTCAGTGCGCAAAAGGTCAGTGGGACCTCAGTGCAATTTTAGGATCTCAGTGAAAACCCTTTTGATCTCATTTCACCATCACTTGTCATTCTCTCTAGAACTGCACTATTTGTATTTTTCCCTGATTTCCACATACGTGGGTGTCTGACGCCACTTCTGACACCATCAGAGATTTTAGAGTTGGAGAAGGAAAAAAAAGCCCAAACCATTGCGTTTGCTTGCTTCAAAGTTATGCTTAGCATTTTGGGTAGTAAATTGAGAGAGCAAAGCAGAATTTCATTTTTGTGTGTCCATAACTTTGCTTGGACCTATACCATACAGATAGCGAAATAAAGATTGATGTCAATGAAGTGTTGAGTATGAGAGAAAATTTTGATAAAATCATTTTGGGTAGGGGACAGTTTGGTACAAAATAGTCAAGCAAAGGAGTTTGATGATGGATGAATAGAAGCAGATTGAGAGATTTATCCTTGAGGCAGGAAGAGGGAATGGATGGATGCAGGAAATGGTGTGGAGGATTAACTGCAGTTTGAACAAAGGGAGGAGAGAGAAAATAGCTGACAATAGTTTGCAGTGATGATTTGTAGCACAAAAATAATGTTTCCAACCAATGTTTGACACCCTGAGATTTCCAGAGTGTAACAACTGGAAATTACACCTTTTAAATAAAGATGGGAGAGTATAGAAAAGTACAAAATAATCAGAAAATCATCTGGAATTGATAGAAGCAATTAATTTTTTTGCAGGCATGTAAATGTACTAGTTTTGTTTGGGTGAGGGTCAGAAATAGGGAAAATTAATAAAATCTTATTCTGTGTGATTTGTGCAGACTGATTAGATTAACGACAGAGGGGATGTTGTCTGTTTTGGGGTTTTGACATTTTGGCAACAAAAAGTATGTTATTTTATCAGCTTGGCATTCCCAACAGTTACTACAGTATCTCATAGTCTGGTTTAGGGAGCAACATAAGATTTAGTTGTATCACGTGCAGCATAAAACTTTTGGACTCATAAAAATGTATTGACTAAATCTTCTGTATTCCTATGGGACAAGATTCAAGAACATATAGATATAGATATATAATGTTGCTAGTAGCAACACAGTAAAAGGAGTTGTCTACACTCCGTCACCTGTCCATAAGATGCCTCTGCTTTACCTGTAACAAATTTGTAAGAAACTGCAAGTGCCTATCTGACATTTACCGTTTGCAGTCCAAGGACTGACACCTCATTAATTCCTCCTGGGACTTCACTGTCCATGACAGTTTGAGTTACTGTAAACAATATGCTGAAAGATTTGCTCGTCATATTTTACTGTCAGAAACCTTTCTTCTGTAGCCTTTCCTGTTTGTGTTACAGCTGTGTGCAGTGGAGGGCTTACTGGCACTCGTATCTAGCTAAGTTTTCAGAAGAGATCATTATTTTATAATAAGCACATCTAAAATGAAAGGTATTAAATTTTGCAACTCTATCATTGCCAACTGTTCTAAATCCTGGTGCTAATTCTCATTACTCATCTTATTTAAAGCCATAAGTCAGAGCTTTCTTGTCATCTTCTTGACGCCCTGTTGCTCACTTATTGCACCTTTCCTCCTAAAAGTGACCAGTGGAGACAATAAGTATTTTTTGGAGTATAATAATAAAACTCTTCATTAATGAACAGTTTATCCCCAATATTTTAAGTGATAGCTTGTATAATATTTAGAAGTCACTGGCTTCGCTTGCCTTGAAAACTAGTGTTGAATTTATTTGAACACCGTGAATAAATATTATTTAGAATGCCAAGAATAAATGAATGGTTTTCTCCCTGATTTTTCAGGCAGGAGTGATGCTGCAGCAGATATTTAATCTCCTTTTAGCATTTATCATAAAGTGCGGAGCTTCTTGGAGAGTAATTTTGTATTGTAATTGTTGACAACAGACTGAAGTTGGTTTAGTGCCTACATAACTTGGGAATTAATTGTTCAAGTGGTTTGGGGGAGTATGCTACCCAGGATTTAAGAAATAATAACATCTGGAATCCCCATTTCACAACTTTTATTGCAAGACTTAAATATTATGGATGCCTTTAGATAGGGTATACACAGCACAGGCAACACAGCATGAAGTAAGACAGAAATCAGTCACTGGGAAAATTCTTCATACGATTAGTCCCCCTGTGGAGGACTTCTACTTGCTTGAAAGCTGTTCTATTCTAATGGACTTTTCTGCTTAATGGTGTAAAGAGGGTAGGGTTAGGAATGTGAATCTATAGATTGCTAGCAGCTCTCTACCACTTCATGTTGTGAACCTGCTTGCCTAGGAGCTTTTTTTACAAGGTAAGGAAGCTTGGGTGATAGTTGAGAGCAAGGACGTGCCCTGAACTCTCCAGCGGATGCCTTCTCTGCAAGGAAATAACCCATCTGGGTACAGGTTGCTGAAAGAGACTTCAAGTGCCTAAAATCAGCTAGTGTGAATGCTCAGCTCCTGAGATCCTGTTACCTGTGTAGGTTGAGGTACTTCCAATGCTTGAGCTGTTCTCAAATACATTAAGCAACACCTGTGGAAGATCCTAGCTGTGGAAACAGAAAATAGCTATACCAAGATTGGTGTGAAATAGCGTATTGTAAACTACTGTCTTAACTCATTTTCTGCTAGCTTTCCTATAGAGAGCAGGCCCAATTTAAAAGACCTAGAAACCTGACAGTGACATACTATACTTACTACTGCAATGATAGTATGCATGAGTTACACTGATGATTTTTTAAATAACTTTGTAACTAATTATTTTAAGCAATATTTTTGTTAGGTGTGCAAACTGAGTAAATTGTTGGCAGCTTTTTTCATTTTTGTAGTGTAACACAGACTGATGAAAGCCCCTTTCGCAGGTGCAGCAATGTTGGAAAGAGAATTGTCAAGAGCTACGTCCAAAAAACTAGCAAGTTTCCTAGAGGAAAAAGATATATGTATATACACTTGGGAATTTAGGTGGCTCTCAGGAACCATTACCTTACCTGGTTACCCAAGCTCTTGGTTTGAACAGAAGCCAGACTTTAATTAGCTGAAATTAATGTGAGGGTGGTGTTAGAAATGAGGAAAGCAGCTAAAGAGCAAGGAGAAGGGAGGCTGCCCCTCCCCAGTGGAAGCAATGAAGTTGGGGGATAGTGTCAGGCATGTGCATCTCTGAAGGCTGTGGAAATGTGGAGTAATGGCAAGTCTTTCTATTTTGCACATATAACCTCTTCAGGGCTTTCTGGTTTGGAAGGAACCATTACATCTCATCTAAATGCTAGCACCAGAATTACATCTGAACTTTCTTTGGGCCAGAAATCTTCTCTTGTGTCTTTCCACACCTGCTGCAATTTGGCCCTACATTAGCCTACTCTGTTTTCCAAATGGATTACATATGGGGCATGCACATAATGTGGTCTCTGTGAACCAGCCCTTTCCCCTTATATTTTCAGCTTGTGCCCCTCATGCAGGACATTTTCTTCGTTATTTGCCTTCTGCAGACCTGATATTCGTTCTGTATAGACCCATCCCCAATGACCATAATACCAGAAAGAAACTTTTCACTTTATATTGTTTATAGACACAAAGCTAGAGAGCTGAAGTGGATTTGTGACCCTTTCTGTGTAAAGCAATCTGCAGAACGGCATGCTGATTTTGAAAAACTCAGTCATCTCCGTGGGTATCAGTAATACAAAAAGCACATTTAATAAGTTTTTCAGGAGGCACTTTATTACCTTATCATTGTTCCTAGTGGTAGCTTACTGTAATGGACTGAGCATATAAAACACCCCTGGGAACTCCTGTGATTAAATTGAATTTCTGATAATGATTTGCACTGTGAACTTAAGAGAATCATTGAAAGCCCACCTGTGAACCTTTACTTCCATATTGGAGCAGCTATTTCACAGTTAGTAGTGAAACAATGTGATGACTCTGGTGAGTAAATTCTTACAGCCTGGACCTTGATCTGTCTCTGCTTGCTTCTATAAAAAGAAATGGGATACTTACCTGTCTCACAAATTGTTGAAGATCGGCTGTTTGATGTTTAAGATCTGTTAAAACATCATTTTTCATGGAAGGAGAACAAGGGAAAAGGCTAATTACAATTGCTCTTCTTTTTGAAAGATAAAGTAACAGTGCATCTTTTCTGTCATTTCTGGAGTTTTTAGTTTTTTCATTTTTCATTTTATTCTTCAGACAATTTATCTATGGCAGCATATATGTAGAATTAAGCATGCATATTTTCAAATTCACCAGCCAAATGTATAAAAATACAAAGGCAATGGGATGAAGCACACATTTTTCTGTTTTTCTGTCCTGATGCCCTGCTAATTGTGAGAAGCAGATAATGACACAAGACAGGTTGCTGTGTGAGGCAGAATCCACTTTGTGCCTGGAAGGGACAGCTACATGCAGTAAAGTCTGCTTTACACTCTATTTTTTTTTTCCCTCTGGCATAACTTATAGACCTGATACTGAAAATGTGATCCAGAATATTTTACAAACAAATCCTAGAGGCTGCACGTATGCTAGATTAGCACTTTATATTTTGTTTACATATAATCAGAAGATTGGTCTGATAACTTTCTGGTTCAGAGATCCTATTTCTGTACTTGCTTTGGACACATGCTTGTTTTAGCTTCCTAGTTCTGAATCTTAGGAAAAAAAAAATAAAATAAAAGCCTTAGAAAGTTTTGAGCAGAAATAACCATTGCTTTATATTACTGCCTTTTGCCCAAGCAGGCACAGGTAACAGCTCTTACCCTTAGAAGACAGGCTAAGATCTGTACGATCTTTCTGGCTGAACTTGTGACTCAGGCTGAAAAAATTCAGGCATCCAGTAGTTACTGAAGGTGCCACACGTTCACATTGACAGCCTCACATCTTCTCTTCAGGCTTCTGCTTTTTATCAGCCTTCTTGAAGTTGAGCTCTTGCCAGGTGTGTTTCGTGATTAATGTGTTTGTCCCATTGAAGTAGGGAATAAACTCAAACATACCAGCTGCTGTATCTGTAACAGTGCTTCATGCAGAAAGCACAGTATTAGTCAGTATTGAGCCCTAGCTAGTCTTCAGAAATAGCCCTTAATCGTGAGGCTCACATCTCAGTTTTCTTTTAATCTGAAGGGGCAAGAAAAAGGACAGCTTTGGGATTTGTTGTTTCACATGAGAGTGAGCTGCTCTAAAGGAGCCCCATTAAAGCATGCACCTTCATGTGTTGTGTGGTTGTCTCATTATAGTCGTGTCAGACGAAGTGGTAGGTGGGTGTGCAAACACTTTTACAGTTATTGAAGGCTTGTACACACCACAATGCAATGAAATGTAGTTCAGAAGAAAAAAAAAAAAGTGAAGAATTTGGATTCTTGGTGACTCAGAACTGTTCTTAAAGCTAGATTCAAGTTCATCCAACTAATACAGTTGTTACGGGGTAATGTGCATGTTAAAGCACCTGGCAATTCAGGGATGTGTGTCTGGCCAATAAGCAAACATAAAGGCAGATCAGAGAGACGGGACTGTGAAGGCCCTCATGAAGGTGTCTAGTGAATCCTCTTGATCTGAGTCAGTATTGAGTATCCTTATGTCTTTGGGAGATGCGCCTAACCTATATCTTGAAACAACCCTCCAATAATGTGGATTCCGCTATTTCTTGAGGTTGCTCTGTTCCGATGCTTGACTGAATGTACAGTGAGGTAATTTGATCTAGTACCTTAAATTTATGTTGCTGCAAGTTCAGTTGATGAGATCTCATTTCCCCAGACCAGTGGAGCATTTGATGATCACTGTCCACTGAACCAGGTTTGAGTGTGTTGCTGGAGCATGTTCCTCAGTCATCTTTTTGTAGTCTGGAAGATGCACACCCACACACACACACTTCTCAACACCTTTCTAAAAGCACATTTCTAAACCTTTCCTCCGTGTTCTTCTCTGGACTGTCACCAGTTTGCCTGGTGTTATATTTTTGTACTCCACCTGAGACCTCAGCATTGTTGTACTAGTGATACCAGTGGACAAATTGCTCTGAGGTATTACGAATGACACTTCTGTTAGTGCATTCCTAGAATAATGTTCTTCATCCTTTGTGGCAAATTTTGCATGACATTGTTTATTCACTTATCCTGTGATGCACGTTAAATGTCCTAAATCCTGTTTTCATAGTCTGGCACTGACCATTTGTGTTTATGACTTGTGTATTGTAGGTGAAGTGCTTCTCACTTGTCTTTGTTCTCAGACTGCTTCCACAATTCAGCAAGATTCGTTTTCTAACTTCATCCTTAAAAGTAATTGCCCTTCCTCTCAGTTTTTTCACTGGCCAGTTCTATATGTGTGTTCATTCCATCATTAATAGTATCAACAATCAAGCGGCAGAGCCCAGAACAGAGCCACTGATGCCTCTGTTGATATGTTTTCTAGTTTTGCCAGGAAATCACGAGTAATTGTCGCTGAAAGCAGTTTTGCAGATAGTCCTGCACCTGTTCTGTTGTGGTTTCATGTTAACCTACATTTGTGCGGTTCACTTAGGAGCATGTCATGTGGAATATGACAAGAGCATGACTAAAGTCAAGGTAGATCCCATCCGATGCTTCCTCTTCAGCCTACTGTAGACTACTGTAGGAAATTAGGTTCGTTTGGAAGCATTTGTTTTTAGCAGCTCTGTGCCAGCCATCTCAGGCATTTCATTATCCTCTAGACGTTTTCTTAGGGATGGTTAAATGTTTTTTTTCTAGATTAGAACCTTTCTAATTTATTTTATCGCTTTGTAATTTCCTAAATCCTCATTTTATTTATTTTCCTTCTTGTCTCTTTTCAAATTAAACTTAAGCTTCCTACTTGTACTTTGGTATTTCTCTCATCATCCATGAATTCTTCAGGAGAATGGTCAATATTCCCCTGGACTCTCTGGAGTGATTTTATAAGGCTCCACTGACAACTAAATATGTTCAAATGTATTCTTTCTCATTTTTTTAATCCGTTTTCTTTGTTGTTGAAATTAGTTATGTTAAGAATTTGATCACAATGGAACGTTTTTGTGAAGAGTGAAGCAAAAAGGCATTGAATGCATCAGTTGTCTCCATTTGTCCGTTACTTCAGTATTTATAAGTAAAGGACCTTTCCTTTCCTTCATTTCTATTGCACTTAATGTATTTACAAGCTCTTTTCTTACTGCATCTTTTCTTGCAGCATTTTATGTCCTCACACCAGAATGTTGTAAAATCACTGTCAGACTAATAACCCATTAGTTCAGTAACTGTAACCAAACAGTAACTGTTGTTTATTCTGCATGATGGTCAGGAAAATCTGAAATAGATACACAGAAGATGCTCTTTACCTCTCTGTTATTTGTTGGCTTGGTCTTTTTTCTGGCCTACAAGTATGGTAGAAAACAAATGCAAAACAAATGCACAAAAAAAAGGAAGGGAAATATGTTTCTAGACTTGCAATTTTGGCAGTGTTACTCTGTGGAAAACTGCTTGGATCAAGCTCTGCATGTTTTGAGATTGGTCATCAGCTGTGCTCGTACATACTCCTCAGAGGACCTGGAGCATAATTGCACATGTGTTCTTCTCTTTGGTGTTTCAGCTGTTTGCATCCTTAGGCCACTATTTCCACCCTTGCTTTGGGTTCATCACCTTTTCAGTTTGCCAATTTGCTGCTTGTTACAAGGAAATCATCTCTGTTTTATTTAGGAAGGGGATTATGTCTTTGTTTTTCTCTATGGAAGGGGAAACATTTGGCCTGTTGTCAGAAAGTGGCATTAGAAAAGTCCTTAAAAAGAAAATGGTAAGAGAAGTGCATATGGCAAAAACTATATATATTGTGGACATTACAGAATGTCTGCTCTGTTGAAATCCAAACCGTCAGGCTGTGTGGGTGGTCAGAGATGAAAGGATGATCTGATAGCAGAGTGAAGATAAAAGATAAGTGTAAATGACAGTTGAGTCTTTAACTATATTTAAAGTGGAAACCGTGTGTTCCTAAGTGTTGAGTGTAGGAGAGGGCAGATCCAAATAGGGGTGAACTGGTGAAGCTGCATTAGCTTTTGTGGCACTCTTTTCTGAAAATCTGGCAATATCTCAGAGTTTTGTACATTAAATCCATTGAACTTTGATTTAGTTATTTGGAAAAACACCCAACAGAATCTCACGATGGATCTATCTTGGTCGCGGGAACTAACTTACACACTGGAAAAAATCAGTGATAAAAAAATGTAGCCTATGCATGAATAAAAGGGTATAATTATGTTATATAAGCTATTAAGTAATGCTGGTGTCAGTTTTGTTTTTAATTTGAAAAGAGAAAGAAGTGCTTTGAATGTGTAATTAACTTCTTCAAATTGCCTGTGAAACTATGACCAATCATAATTAATTTTATTTTGAAAATTGCATCCAAGGGCTTCAGTGCATGGAATAACACCATAGATGTAACACAATTAAAAATAAAATCATCAAAATACTGTTTTCAATGCAGAAGGTTGTAAAGAGCCCTGTAAATCTTTTAATTTCAGTTGTGTAGAAACAAAACAGGCAAAGTTTTACTCCCTGACTACATTATGTGTGTTTTGCAGGTTTTAGTTCTAGTGATTTTAATTTAAAAAAAAAAAGGCATTTTTCCTTTAGATCTAGCAGATGTGTACATCAAATGTTTACAGGGAAAAACATTTTCACAAAAAATGAGATCTTGTGAAGTAGTAAGAATCTTTATTATGTCTCTTTATGCACAAAGCATTTGTTTTCGAAACACTCTGGGCATATAAACATTAAAGAAGTAATGCTGTATATTCACAACATGATGTGTCTATCACTTCTCTTTGTCAGAATTTCTCCCCAAGTGATACTTGCAATTGTAGACTTCCTAATAGTTTACCCAGCTTTATACTTCTGATGGCATCCTGGAGCAGTGATTTAATGTTCTGCCGGGACTACTTTCAACGTTTGGATTCTTGAATGCTGGAACATTACTCTTGGTTTATTTGCGCCGCAGTTGTTTCACCTTCCCTTATTGTTTCTTACTTCCATCACAGGAATAATAGAGTATAATTCTCCTAAGAATTAGAATGGGGGAAAAAAAAAATCTTGGTTTCTTGTCAGAGATGCATAGATTGTAAGGCTGGAGAAGAGGACTGCAATGAACTCATAGGCTTCTGGAAGGGATAAGATATGGAAGTACTCTGACTTTAATGTCTTGTCTAATTTTGAACTGGAAGACATCTTAGAAAATCCATGGCTGTTTGACAAGGTCATTAAAGTTCCAGCTATATTGCCGTTAACTTTTGCACCTTACGTCTAGTCTGAATTTATTTTTACCCATTTTCTTTAGTCTGCAAGGTTAAAGACACTGTAATGTTGTATTAGGAGCTCAAGCTTGGTTGATTATAGAGTCAGAATCAGAGGGTAATTCAGATTGGAAAAGAGCTCTTGGAGATAACACTGTCCAAATTCCCTACTTGAGATTCTGCTCTGAGCTGTGTCCAGTTGAGTTTTGAATTTCTTCAAGGATCAAGATCCCACGTTATAGACCATTTATCGAAACCATGTCACAAGAATTTGGCTACAGGATGCTATTTTGAGTGACAGTGATGAAAGCTTTGCTGAAATGAAGGTCAGTGACATCTGCTAGTCCTCCTTTGTCCTCCAAGTCATAGGAAACAACAAGGTTTGTCAGGCAAGATTTGCCCTTGGTGCATCCCTGATGGTTTCTCCAGTCACCTTTTTGTCCTTCATATGCTTGGAGATGACTTTGGGAGGATTTGCTCCATGATTTCCCCAGGAACTGAGGTGAAGCTTACTGCTCTGTAGTTTCTCATATCCTCCTCCTCACTCCCGTCTTGGACGTGGGCACAATTGTCATAAGTTTTTGAAGATGATGTTGCAGTGGCATCAGGTGGCTGCCCAGCACCCTTAGTCATCATCATCATCATTTCGTTTGTCCTTGCTGCTTTCTAGGATAAAGTCCTTGCTCCTTAAGTGTGGTCTTTGTTCTTTGTTTATGGATTTATGTTCAGTAGGAGTAGGGTAGAGGTTTGGTCCTTTTTTGGCCACTGCTTGGAAAGCATCCAGATCAATTTTAAAACCTGTCAGTTAGCTGATCTTTCCTATATTTAATGTGTTACGTTAAATTTGTGGAGTTCTTAAACAAAATATTACACAACACCGAATTGCATACCTCAGGGAAGTTTATCATCTAAGCATCTTGAACTTTATTAATCCTGTAGTATGTAATGTCATCAGCACATATCTTGAGTTAGATTGGCAAGATCATAAAAGCTTTTGATTTATATAGTCCTTATTTAATTACTTACTTCAAAAAGCTGTGTTGCTTGCTACATAATTTTGCCCAGGATTGATTTTGGGTGGCAGGTCTCTACCTACTTACATCACTAAATACTATTTTTGCTATTTTAGCATGTTTACTTTCTTCCAAACCTCTTTGAGTTTCCTTAGCATTCAAAGAGTAATTCGACACTGATGTTGGTGGTAAAAATTGCTCCATGACAAATACTCTTTGAAGGTGTTGGCCTGAAGCTTATGCAGGCCTGCTGCTTTAAAAAGGTCTCACTTTAGAAGCTTCTCTTTAACAGCACCCTCGATTACTTTTAGAATGAAAGATAAATGTCATCATCATTAAATGATATGACTTTATCTTCCACATTATTTTCCAGATACAGGAATTTATTGAATGCTTGTAACTGTAGCCTTTTACATTAGTATTGCCAACTAATCATTTTCATTTGTAATCAACAAGCAAAATTGCTGTGACTCCTTTTGTTCCTAGCACAGTTTTTAAAAAACCCAACTTTTATTAGTCACATCTCCAATAATTGCCGATTTCTTCTGTCTCCTCTTACTTCTTTAATTCCGAGTTGCAATGCTTCACCTCTGTTAAGTGTCTTACTGATATATCATGTAACAAAAGTAATAGAATTTATATGTATATCTCCACACAAGTTTACATTGCAGGTTGATGCAGGGTCTGTTTATATCTACAGACTGAATCTTCTTTTTTTCTTTATATTTTTAATGGCCACCCCTTTTCCCCCTGTTTAAGTCATTCTGAGTATGTGTGCCAGTTATATTCATGGAGGGCTGTTCTCTCTCTTCCTTGTGCCCATTTATTTTCTGCACATAGATAACCTTCTTTCTTGATTGTGAGTTACGAGGCAGTTGATGACACATACTTAAACAGTTTTAATTATCTGACACATTTCTTACTCAGACTTCTTATTTTAGTTTCTTGGTACAGAAACATCTTCGGTTTTAGTGAAATCTCTCTCCTTAAAAAGCCATAGACTAATGCAGATTATTTTCTTTGTACAATAAAAATAATCGTATCGTGATCATTTCCATGAAAGGCACTCATGACTTTTAAATGTGGTCAGTCTGTATTTTTCAAGATGATATTTAATGATGAATTTATCTTTGTATAGACTTTCAGAATTTTCACCTGCAGTTTTTGGAAATTCTGAGGAAATTGTCCCTATGATTTATGGCTGTATTGAAAAAATTATCACAAATTGACTGTGTAATAGTAGTCATGAAATTACATTCATCTGCTGCTCACTGTTATGCATTCTCTGATTACCTGAGCAGGGTTTATGTCGTTTCCTCAGCCAAGGTAGCCTGTATTTTCAGAGAAGCAAGAAATTTGAAAGATGGATAGAATTGTTTTCTTCATTTTTTCTTTGTACTCTAAATCAAAAGGTATAGAAACACATGCTTTTGATTAGCTAATAAGCAAAAAACACAAAGCTCCAGGCTTCATCTTCTGATATGCTAATTCTTGAAATAAAAAAGAGCAAAGAACCTCTCTGTAAATGGAAAGTGCTGAGCGTTTGACAACAATACACTTGCCAAAGCACTGAGAACCATTTCTTATCTCAGCAAATCCTTCCAGCCCTGACTGTCATATTAGCCAGTTTTATTCTTCGTTGCTTGTCTTTGATCATCTGCTGCATATTCCCATGGGAGAAAGTTATGCCCATTTGCCTGTGAGCTACTTGCAGTGTTTAATGAGTATCTGCACGTTCTATCAAGGTTTTAAAATCACTTCTGCTTGGATAAATTGAGCAATCCTTTCATTAGCTTTATATATGCAGACTTCCTGTTCTTCTCAAAGACAGTAAGTCATTAGAGTATTTATTTTGTGGGTGGACTTGCGCATTGCTAGTTTTTTAAAGGATATTTTTGCCAATGTTTTCATTTCAGCTGGATCTGAAGACCTAGTTTATACTGGTTTCTGCATTACGGTGTAATGCTATCTCTGTTGAGGCTTTTTCCAAAGATGCAGTGAAAGGTTACATTTAGTAAACACCAGTGTGTAACATGTTAAAATAAAAGATATCTTATTGCTTGTGACATCTGACAAGTTATATATCAAGTATTTTCGAAAAGGGACTAATAGTATTTTTTTTTTTATCAGTCCTTGCAAGCAAGTGCTTAGAAATTGCTGTTTTAATGCAAGTCCTTAAATATATATATATATATATATAAAATCTGGATTAATTGTCCTCATTTTTATCTTGCCTGGTTTTCTGTGTTAGTGGTGTGAATAGTTCCTCCGTGTAAATTGCTCCAAATGTAATTAAAGCTGTCCATTTGTGACAGCATTACTGATTCCTCAAAAATTGTTTTGTTATCATGGCAGTTTATAACTTTAAGGAGGAAGTGTACCCAGTAGCAAATGGATCCTTAACATTAGAAGGACCTCAGCTTAGTGCCGGTATCTTCATGATAATTAGGAAGAAAAGGGAGAAAATTGGCCACTGCTACGTGGGGAAGAAATGTTACTCAAGTTTGTAAGAGAGAGTTGTGTGATAGAGCACTACAGTGTCTCTTAGCCAGCTGGTTCCGGTGAAGAGCGAGAGTGCTTTTTGTGCCCAAATTCAGCTATCGAAATGCGTTTGTGGTACAAACACCATTTAGAAATCAGGCCAGCAGGAAATGGAAGCATTTTGGAAGAAGATTAACTATTTCTTTTTATTTCCTTTGTCAGGGAAATTGAATTTCATGCATAGGTTTAAATTACTTTTTGTTATTATAGAATTTCATGAAAGCAGATATCTTTAAAAGATAAATTTTGTTATTCTTTAGAAGATTTTTGGAACAAGAATGTGAACCATTTTAAATTTTTATTTAAAAATAAAACATTGAAGGGTCTTTGCAGTTTCCTACACTGATGGGAACAGAGGCCCCCTCTTTGCTATGCCAGCCTCGAGTGCATTGGAACCTTATTTCTGTGTCAATTCTGTGTGTGCAGAGTGCACAGAGCTTCTGTTTAAAAGAATATGCTAATCCCTATAGTGAGGGATAAAGGGTAGAAATGCTGCTTTCAGGTAAACTGGAGTTAGTATTTCCTCTCTGTGCGTCTTGCAGCCTGTGAACCAGTAAATGATGCTGCTTCTTTCTTAGTAACTATGGTAGGGAGCTGTACAGTGACTTTAATTGCTAGAGGGCATGGGCCAAAACTCGCTCAAGATCCTTTTCATTGCTCCAGTGGCCTTGGCAGCTTGTCTTACATGTCTGCCAGAGAAGGATGTTCTCTAGATATGGCAGATGCCATCTTGAGGTTGCATAGCTTACTCTGTGCCTGATTAGCTGAGTAAAGCTCCAGAAACCAAAAATGCATGTGGCGGATGATTTCCCAGCATGTGGGTACTGACAGCCTGCCCCTGCTCTTCTGCTCCCTTTTCAGGGAAAGGTGAAGTAGATGTGCAATAAGCGAGAGGAGGATGAAGTAAATTTCTAGGAAATCAGTGACTATTTTCTGTGTTCTGGAAGAGAAGTAGTAGTTTGGAAGGGTCTAACTTGGGGCTCCATACAGACCCTGCCAGCTTCAGAAAAAAGAGCTATAATTGCTGTCTACCAGCTGGTCTGTGTGCAGGCATGGAGTGTGCTGCTGCTGATAGCTAAGAAGGAATTATTTAGCTCAGGTAATAAATACCTTAGTTTTGAATTGAAGATGTCTTTCCTCTGAAAGTTGGAGTTAAAAGTGAGCTCTGCTAGTCTCCAGGAAGTATCTGGGAAAAGGAGGAAAATTTAGACCAGCAACACTGGACCGAGGGGCAGGACCAGGACTGGCAGATGTGTGTGTCTGTGCAGATGTGAGAGACTAAATGATGAGAACAAAGGAACAACAGGAATTTCTGAATACACAAACAAGCAGGGATTTGAAGAGAGAAAGAAACAATGAAAAGAAAGAATGTGGTAAATCAAGGGGAGGAATCTCTAAAAGGAAGGGAAAAGCGATAAACAATGGAATAATTGGGCATATAATAAAGATAAAGAATGAGAGAAGATACAAAATTATTAGCCTTAAGTAATATTTATGAGAGTCTTTAGTGACAAAGTTACGCATTATTTTCCTCACATAGACAAAGTATTAGAAAAAAGCTGTTTCATCACAGTAGATGAGCATTTCGTCAACTGCACAAAACTGAGAATCAATGAGCAGAAATATGATGTAATCAGTTAAATAGTGTGTATTGGGTAACATCACACGTTACGGGAGAGGAAAATGGGTTACAAAGGAAGCTGTATTGCAAAAACCTCTTAATAGGTGATATTTAGTGGTTTTTTACTGAAAACTCCACTGATGAATGTTCTTTATCCGTTGCGGACAAACTCAAATGCATCGGTTGCCTAATATTGAATCAGGGTGATGAAATGCATTTCAAGGACCTCTACTTTCGTATCTTGAAAACCGAGTGGAAGAGGGCTCTCCAACCTGCTAGTTCCAGGTAAGACATAAGCCTGCATGACCAGAAGTAAGCAGTTCCAAAATATTTGAGAGGAAATAATATGCAATTGCTATCCAGGAGGATAAAGTACATTAGCTTCAGTTAAGAATATTTCATTGCAGAGGTTGTGTTCCTCAGTGTTAAGAAATCAAAGCAGACACAGCTTTTCAGGCCATGTATGTCTTATCTGGGCATTCAGTTAGAAACCATGTGACAGTTTGTTTACAGTTTAATTTCATTGCAGTGTGTTTTTTCTTATATCCTAAAACACAGAGTAGAGAAAATTAACAAATCGAGTAGAAAATTATTTCCTTAGTATGTTGTACAGCGTCACAAATTTTAATTATTTGTAAATAAAATCTGAAGAGCAGATGCAGTGATATCCTGCTGTAAGACAGGCCCACCAAGTAGGTCACCCCTCTTTCCCACCAAGCCCGTAGCCAGAAAACCCCAGTGTTTCCACAGCAAAGTATTCACTTATCACTAGCTGTTTTAGCCCAAAACTGCATATTGGCAAAGATTCCACATCGTCCTGCTGGCTGGCTTGTTACTACTCCAACCCTAAGTGACAGGACCATCTTCTTATACTCCAACATTATTTAATGGTTTTGCAACTCAGCTGCAGATTGTAAACCTGCCTAGTAGGCAAAGGAGAGCATGTGCACAGACTAATACATAGTCAAAATTCATTGACACTCTGTCAGACTGCAGTGTTTAACCACGTGGAGGTTTGACAGCCAGAACTTCGCCAGGCTGTGATTCAAGGGATCTCCAGTGCTGTGAGTCCACAGATGTATTTCTGCATCATACAATTTGTTTCAGTGCTGGACCCCTTGTTCTTCTGTCAGATCTTATTAACTTGTGTAGGTTTGCGAATTTAACATCATCTAGCCAGTTGCCTGTTGGAACCTGCCCAAAGCATATTAAGTATGGGTGGTGTTGGCAACAGAAAAGTTAATTGAACAAAACTCTTCCACTCAAACCCAAAGCTTTATTACTGCTCATGATACAGAAAGGAAAAAGAGTTAGTTCAGTAACTGGAGGATGGAGCTCATAATTCAGAAAATCCAGTTGTCAAAGCCTCAATAATAAATTTTAAATCCTAGGTTTAGTGTATATTCATTGACTGTCCTTCAGTTCTGTGATACAACTTAGTCACTTTCTCATGAAAAAGATCATTTACTAAATGTGTTCCAAGTTATATGGAAACTGTTGTGTGTTACAGCTGGAAATGTTTTTCCCTTCAAACCGTTCAGTTTCTGTATGTGACAGCTCCTCCAGTTTTATACCACAGTAGATCAGATGCACCGAATCACTTCCAAGATAAAAGTAGTTTAAATGTGTTCATGATCTTTAAAAAGGCACATTCCAGATGTTCCTTAACTCCTTGACTACCGTCAAAAGAATGATGTAAATACTGATGTAGCACAGTGGTTTTTAATGAGATAGCAATGGTCTTCAGCTACTAGCACAGCAAGGGTTAACAAAATCTGTTTTTTTCACATGTGCTGAAAGTTCCATCTATTAACTTGGCACAACTTAAGCTTTATAAAATAATGACAACATGCTGCTCAACAAGTTTTATTTATAACTGTCTCATCCTAATACTGCTCTTTAGTTGTAATTAGTAAAAATAGAAAATTATGTGCTGCTAGTCACTTTCAAATTGATTTAAAGAAAGACAAATGAATTTTTAAAATCTATAAACAGACCTTCTAATAAGACACCCTTAGCACAGACTTTTTACTGATGACATTTCTGGCTGTTGCCTCAACAATTCCCTAATTAATTATTTTTAAAAAATCTCTTTGTTTTTTAAATAAATGCAGTGGCATATATAAAACCTGCAGTTAGTGGGTTTGGGTACAGAAATTTCTTGCCTTGATTTCCTCCCTGCTGAAGATGAACATAGGTTTCAGATCCTAGATCCCCGCTAGCAAGACTGGAATGGTTGATTTCAGTTGCCCTTAATTGGCTTCGTCTGCGTGGGATGGTTGTGTGCAGTAATTCAAAGTGGGATTTCACAGAATGCTAGCTCTACTCTCATGTTCACATGAGTCTTAACTCTCATGTGAACACACTTGATAGGCACTGAGAGTAAAACTGGGTGATGTGGCCTGCTGGATTTTGTAAGTTAACCTGGGAGACTTCAGTTTGCTTCATTAGCCTGACGATGCAGAGGGGTTCAATTCTTGGAGATCTTTGATGCCTGATGCATTTTGGGCTGACCCTGTGCTACTGCTGTAAGGCCAGGCGTATATGATGGGATCCGGGTGAAGGATGATGTACAAGTAAGATACAAGAACAGTAACAACTGGAGAGATTTCATGGGATTAGGCTTCAATTCATTCATTTGCGTGGAGTAATTCCCAGGACTGTCACAGGAGTGCATTCTGGCAGGCAGCCAGCTAGGGACACCGCTACTAGCACAGACATCACACCAGAACTTTCCTAATGACCTGTCAGTAAAAGCTGTAACTTTCAGAATACTTTTCTCTATGGGAGCGTCTTTCCACAAGTAAAACACTGGGGAAAAGGTATCTAAAAAGGGAATGGTTGGACAAAAACCTTCCTCTTCTGGGCTGGGAAGAGGGAAAGGAGCTTAATACTGTTGCAGGTATATAGGATTACTAGTTAGCTGTGCTCTGTAAGCATAATGAAACCACCATGAGAGCAGATGCCGTAACAACTTCACAATGTATAGCTAGCTAATGGTGAAATCTTTGTAGGGTGGGTAAAATTAAACTGAAGAGAGGATACAGAACTCTACAGATCAGCATTTAGATACTCATTATCCATTCATGACAGCCTTTTGTCCCCACAGACATCTTTCTGTCGTACCTTGGCAGTTGAACTGTGTGTTAGTATTGTTAATGTCAGTATAGCCAGTACGTAATACATTGATATTTCTTTTTTTTGCAATTGCCTCTGTCCCATAAAACTACTGAAAGAATCCATGGGCATGGTTTTGAGGATCTGAGACATCCCAATATTAAGCAAATGGTCGAAGTCCTTATCTCGTTATACTGCCGGAATGACTATTCTAACAGCTCATAAAGGCAATGGTAATTTCTTCCTCATGGAAGCCTGTCTTGATTTCTTTCTTTTACTTCTAAATGATAAAATAAGCTGAGAACAGCAAAAGATTTAATTGGGTCACTAATTAAATGTCAGGCATGGGCTGCTTGTTAAAATCGAAGGTTAACTGGCAGTAAGAGCATTTGTGACAGAGGGGATCCAATATCTAGAGATATGCAAAATAATAAGATCCATTTTTATGGAATATGTTGCTCTCTGCCCATAAAATACATTTGTAGCCTTCTTATCACTATTTTTTAGTTTATGGTATTGCCAAACACAGGGAATCACGTAGTTTCGTTCTCAGTAAGCATGCCTTTTAAAATCAGCATGTTAAAAGATGCAGTAATTACTGTGCGGAGATTGCAGCTATCTCAGGAGATTATTTTTGTTCAGATTCTGCAAAAGATATAGGTTTTGTGTTTTAAAAAGAGGTATTAAAATATAATACAGAATTAAAGTCCAAAACTTTTTGCATTGGAATCAGAAGTGAGCCTATTTGTGCAGTGGTACTTAGGAATTTGTGATTCATGTGATTGAAGAACCTGACACTCTAATATATTACAGAGCTCCTTTTTGGCATTGACTAATATCCCCATTTTATAGATGGGGAATAGAGTACAAAGAGATCAAGGTATGTTGACACTCCCAGTGGGAGTTCAGTGTAGATAAAAGCTTTAGAGGAGCTGTTTAGCCCTGGAAGTGTATGGAGGCTCTGCTTAGATTCCCTTACCCTGGTTTTCATCAAGGTGAATGAACCTTCATGCCGGTGTAGCTAGGACTGCTAGCTCATGCACGTTTCTGGAAGAAATTTGAAATTCTCACATTCTCTCATACAGAAGAAATGCGGATCTTTTTCTTTCAAGAATGAAACTGTTCAGAATGTTTAACTTGTGATAGTGCTGATAGAAATATTGGCAATTGTAAACCATGCTTTTGAATATATGTTTGTAGGTGTAACCCTTTATGTATACATATAATATGTGTGTGTTTGTCTAAAACAGAGTTTCCTAAAAAGGGGAAGACATTGTAGTGAATAGCAGGTGAATTTTTAAGCTTTTTGAATAACATTTTTAAGAAGCTTTGAGCCACAGGATGCTGGAGAAGTGTTTGTAAACCTCCACGTAATAGAAGTGTATTGCACCATAATATTGGAATATTACTTCACTGAATATATTTTTAAAAGCAGAACAAAATGACCTTATGACTTATCTTGTGCTGAATGCTTCATTACCATCATCATGATGGGCAACAAATCCTTGAAGTCCTTGTATTAGTTAGGTAGTGTATTAGTATTAATTGGGTGAGACAGATCAAGTAATGCCAGAAAACATTCAAAGACGACATTCTTGTAGCCTAAAGGTAAGTTTATTGTAGGCTGAAAGCTTTTTGCCTTTTTTATGTCAGACTTGTGGCTAGTTCGTCAGTTCATCTATTGTTGATATAAAATGGAGATCAGATGGTCTGTTTTGCAAAAGCGGGTGACCTGCTTTGATCAGGATCCCCAGAGTTTACAGTCCAGCCTGTGTTTCCACTTAAACAGAAAGTCAGCTGTCCTGAGGAGTTTCCCACTTGTTTATCACACAGATAGCTTTTGGGGCTGGTAGCCTACCCTTTCCCTCTCCTGTCAAAAACTCAAGTTGGTGATTGAGAATAAAGCTTTAAGGTCTTATAGCAAACCAACTTTCTGAAGTCTTTCCGCTTCTTTTGAAAGCTTCTTTTGAACAGTAAAGAGAAAACTGTGCATTTCTATTTGCAAAGTTGACAGTCATCTTCAGTTAAGAGGCAAAGTTTTTTTCTGTACTTCTTCTGAGCTGTGAAATCAGCAAAGGGAAAAACTCTCCAAACCCTTGCAAAGCATAACCCAGATTCATGAAGGCCTGTTCTCTATTTTTGCATACTCAGAAATAGATGGATTTTAGTAGTAAAGTGTTAGCTCACTAAAACTGAACTACCAGGATTACTACCGTAAAGTAAATCATACATTTAAGTGCTTTCCTGGGTCAGGGACTACTCCTTCATCATGTTCAAATTGGATCTCAAAACCTGTGTGACTGCCAAGAAGTTGTTCCAATGTGTGCTCCAAATGTGCTAAGTTCTCAAACTTTTTCGCTGCAAAAGCAGAGAGGAAGGAAGGATGGCTCTTTATATAAGAAAATTAGTTATAGCACATATATTAAATGTGCAGTCATTGCATTGTACTGGATAAAATCAACTGCCCCTGGGCCAAAATTGTTTACTCGCAATACCTCTTCAGAAGGAGTTATTTTACCCCACTTCTTTGTCCCAGAAAGAATGAGAAATGAGTCAAGCCCTAATTGGGGCAATAGAGATGTTTCTCAGATGATGAATTCTCATATTAATGTCCTCCAAAATGCAAAGGCCTTCTCCACTTTGGATTGATAGAAGTTGTCGTCCTGCTCAGGTTCCCCTGATTGTCTGAGCGTCTGAGAGGGATGGGAAAAGAAAAACAACTACACAAAAACATTTAACTAGCTAGTACAGACAGTAGTACCAAATTAAGTTGGCTCTAGGGCTCTAAGGCCATATTAATCTCTCTGTAGTTCTGACTAATAAAGTAATTTGGGATGAAGATTTAGTAAAAACCTGCAAAGTCTGACAGTTTTACGTTACAGATCACTCTGTGTCAGAGCTTTATTCCTGCTGTGTAGTGTTCTACTTCATGAGCAGTCATTCAGAAATCTGCCTGAGATTTGTTAAATCTATCTGAGGTCCTATTAAAATATGAAGGAAGGATGCATCTTAAAATTCAGCATGTTTGGAAACTGCAATTTTTATGTTGAAGTCCGGCTTCTTTCAACCTTCAAATTTTCTCTGTAGGTAAATCTCTCTTGAAAGTTCATCCTGAAATTGAACCAAGCTGTTGAGAATAACAGCTCTTGCTAAGAGAGAATTACAGTGTTTTACTCAGAGATTGCCCTAGAGCAGGTCAGTGTATTTTGGAAGATTCCTTATGCCACCTATGTGCCAATCTTTTCCACCTTTGTTCTGTGGCTCGTAGACATGCAGACTGAGGTTCCCACTGAAATATCAGAGGTGGGTGGTTTGGTTTAGGGGTGTGGAGTTTGCTTTTCAGCTTGTAACACTGGTGCATGATGGCACCAAATGATAGACCTTCTGCAAATAAGTTTTTGAGGCTAGGGACATGCAGGAGGAGTTGTTCAGAGTATTTTTAGTCATGAATCTTAAGCAAGTCACTTGTAAAAGCAATTACTTTGTAATTACTGCTGTGAAAATTCAGTGAAGATTTTGCTTGTGCCAGTGATATGTGTGTTACATAGACAAAAAAGCTTTTTTTTTTTTTTTAATTTGAAAACAAGCAGTCAGACTTCTTCTAAGCTATGGTTCTTCACAGTGACTAACAATTTCAAAAAATTATGAACCTTTTAAAGCTCCTCCTGTTGATTTGATTTTCTGCAGTTATGTGAATGACTTCAAAATTGCACCCCCCAAAAAAAAAAAAATCAGAGATTTTAATGAAAGACTTATCCATTGGTAGTGAAGTGGCTGGTACAGGAAAGGTACAGGTTGATTTTCAGTCCATTCAGAATGGCTAGCAAACATTAAGTGTGGGGGATTTTGCTTGATTAAAAGGAGGTTATGGTCATGGGTATATAGCATGGGTCTCAATTCTTCGTACAACAGGTAGAAAGCTTGGTATAAGTACTACTGGCTAATAATGAAAAAGTTATCTGGAGCGTGATCTCTGTTTGGAATACAGATAAAAGACTGAGTATTATATGTTTAATGCACACATCATTGAATTGGTTAGCGGAACAAAATTTGCATGTGAAATCGTTTGGATCTGTGATACCATGTGTATTTTAAAACTGTGGAAAGGTTTCATATGAAATGTAAGTGAATGCAGGTATTCTTCCGACATATTAACACCACCTTTTTCTCTGTGTTAAAATACTTAGTTTATTTAAATTACTCTGTTGTGACATTGCATATGTAGTAAATGGTTTAATTAGAGCTTGTTCATTTAGCACCTGTGCTTTGAGTGTTGAGCAGGTCAGTGCCCTATAGATGATAAAGAAATCAGATTATGAAGAAGAGAGGAATTTGTCATCTGTTCATTAGAGAAACATCAGAGGTCTGAGTTCAGAAGGGAATGTAAAGTGAACTTTCCTCCTTATTAGTGAAGTCCAGCTGTTGTTACTTGACAGTGGGGACAGATATTATAAGCAGTAAATATTAGAATTTGGAAAGGTGCTTTCTGCCTGCAGGAAAGCATGACAAATGAGAATTACAGCATACCACATATTTAATTGCATTTACCATGATATCTGACAGATGCTGAAGAAAATGGGATCAATAGTTTTGTGTCCCAAGGGAAGGTCAGCTCACACCAGATGTACCAGTTTGCTTCCTCCTTTTAATATCATAAAAAAAATGTGGTGTGAATTGATTTAAATCTTACTTGTATGTCCCCAGAGAAGTATGTATGTAATAGTATTTCAGCTTTACTGACAATATAGGTACCATTCATTTACCCAAACTCATTCCACCATGCTAATGAGGTAATCTTATTCTGAAAGAACAAGCCATTAGGAGTGAAGTTTGTATACAGAAGCATAACACTTCTTAATGGGGTATGCACTGCCTTTTGCTCGTAATCACTGGGGAGTTTATAATAGGAAAGAATGCATTTTTGACAATTGTGTACCTTTTAAATGATTTACTTAATCAAAAATGCAGAGCTTAGGTTAAGCTTGGATACAGACTTAGAAACAAGAACGAAAATCACATTTATAGGAGAATATGAAGTGTAGCATGAAGTGTTGTGCAAAATGTCGTTACTATAGTAGTGGAAAGAAAAATGTAAACTTTAGCAAGAGACTCAAAGCTGATGGATAGTGTGATATCAAAGATTAATTTTGACACCTGCCTATCTTTTGATCTTGAATAAAGCATCTACTCAATTCTGATTTTTTTTTTAATCCTTACTTTATAGGCATATTCCCCACTAGATAGCTGAAGCTCTGTCTTAAAAATGGCAGTGGTTTCAGAAAAGAGATAATTAATCAGTGTGTTCACCTTCAAATTTCAGACTCTTGAAAACAGGGCAAGTTACTATATCTTTGCTTAGATGAAAGTTAAATCTGCTGGATGCTGTCAAACATTTAATTTGATGAAAGAATGACTTTACAGATGGGTCTGTCATTTTTGGATACCACCTGGGAATTAAGTGTTATGTAAAGGTCAACTGTATTTGTAGAAATCTGTAGTCTCTTGATGCTCGGAAAGAGATTTTCTGGAGAAACTGTTTATTAACTCTATGGTGTGGTATGCAGCCTCATACTTTTGATCACACAGAACAAGTGGCTATCAAAGAGAGGGCATTGCAAGGTCATTAAATTCCTTTTCATGCTGAGTAATCATACCCTCTGTAGATAACCAGTTGCCCTGTACTCCCTGTCTCGCAATGGGGTAAATGACAGAATCTCTACAGGTGCACTTACTGATTTAAGTGTTCGCATCTGCAGGTCAATTATTCGTTTACAGCAAATACAGGGTGTGTAGTTGGCTATTACCAGACGTATGTCCCCTTTCATCTGGCATCACCAAAATATAAAGATGAGAAGATCCTCATTTTGTTTCCCCTCTGAGAGAGTGGCTGTATCTCAAGCATACAATTCTGTTTTAATTTCTATCAATTAACAGTATAAGTAATGCTGAAAGATTCTGTTCAGAAATGGCTGTCCTTTTGTGACCATCAGCCTTTGATGAGTTTGGATTGCTTATTATTTGATTTACCTGATCTGTGAAGATAATAAGAATTCAGATGCAATTGATGAAATAGGAGTAAATAGTGTTCCCCGGGACTTTTGATTACATGAACAAATAGAATTAGTCATTGAAAGAGTGAGAGGTGGGGATACTGAGGATCATCCATGATCCAATGGATTTTGCCTTAGATGCGAGTAGGAAAATTGATGGCAATAATGGCTATTTCTAGTTCAATTACTTACCTAAATCTGAGCTTGAATAATTTTCACAATACAGTAATGGGAATCTGATATTATCTTGTGAGTTTTCGATGTCTTTCCAGTCCCTCACAGAATAAGCACTCGCAGTCTTTAGGCGGGGTGAATAGGGGGCTCTCATCTCTTTCTTGCAAGAAAAAGTTGACTGCAATTCCTTTAAAACAGCCCCTTTTTGGCTTCTATGACCCTAGTGCAAAGGACATAGGCAGTATAATAGGCAAGAGAGAAATCAGCTACAAAAAGGGCAAAGTGGAGCTGCGGTGAAGTTGGAAAGGGGAGGTCGAAGGCAGCCAACTCAAGCCACTGTGCGTGCTCGCTGAATAAGCCATATCCAGCTCTGCATTTTATTGCCAGGTAGTGTCCTTGGAAGGTGTGGCCTAAATCCATTGTGTCCATTGTGTCTTGTATGCATTTTTGTCATGGAAATTGAAGATATAACATGGTAACAAGTAAAGCAATCTTTGCAAAGTGAATATTATGGGGTTTTAATAGTTTTACAAAATCAGTTCTCAGTTTCAAGCCTACAGCAGAAATTTTATTGACTGAATTATAGGTGCTCAAAACCTCTGAAAACCAGAGCCTTTCCCCAGGAGAAATGAGGAGACCATCTGGGAAGACTGTGTCATTCAGGGCTTTCTATAAGGGGTATAATCATATAATTTTCAGATTCTTCTTGATGGCTTTATTGTTGCTCTTTTCAGCAGACCTGGGGAGCAAGTTGTAAAGATGTTCACCTGAGGTAAGGAATAGCCATTAGCTGATGTTGCCATAAGCACATCAGAGGGCGTTCCTTGAATGAATACTTCTTACTGTAAAAAGCCACCAGATCTCCTTCCTCCTCAATTTAGCATATAGAATGTGCAGGGAAAGAAAATTAGTTCCAATAATCTACTTATCCAGCCAGAAAAAAAAAAAAAAAAAAAAAATATATATATATAGCCCCAAGGCACTCTGAAAATGAATGTTTTCCAAATATTTTTAGGTGGGGTTTTTTGTTTGTTTTGCTTTGTGGTTGGGTTGGGTTGGCTTTGGTTTTTATAGGAGAAGAGATATGTGAAACATTTTTAATTACTTTTGATTAGATGCATTTCTTTCCTACTGTAATAAAGATTGAATGGGTTTTATTATTTGAAAGTGTTCTCGTTGGGTTTAATGACAGTTTTCCCACACTTTTTGACTGTACAGGATCAGGACCTTTCAGTGTAATGGGTTTTTCTGAAAAAGGAATGAAGTACTGCTAATCTGACCTGACTGCTTGGAGTTCCTGGATTATATTCATAATCTGACACAAACCAATTAACCTGGTTTTACTCTGGGCTCATCAAATATGAATTATGCTGAAGTATTCTGAATAATTGAATAATAGGTGTGACTTCTAACAGTATGAAACACAGGCAAATTATTTGCACTGGGGGGATAAAAGCCCCAAAGCTGCAGGCAGCATTCTGGGCCTTTGCTGTCCTGCCTGGTTTTTGGTTTACTAGCGTACAAACATTGATTAATGAGTTCAGTAAAGATATGACAAAGCTGCCGCTGCTGCTGCCTCATGTTTGTTTTCCCTTTGCATGACACATTGAGCAAGATATGGAATCTTGTCCAAAAGATTGTAAGTGATAAAACATTACAGTCATGAGAGAAATGTACTGTAAATGGCATCTTTTAGTTGTGATTTCTGCCTTCCATCAGCAAGAAATGATTGAATCTACTAAATGAGAGGAGGCTGCTGAGCCAGTTAGGGTATTATTGAAATGGATTTTGACGTACACTGCTGCCTAAACAATCAAAGATTTCAGCAGGGATAGGGCACAGTGTATATATCCTGTCTATATAGCATTTCAAGCGCCTTAGGGGTTTTTTTTCTTGTGGCTCCTGACTGTAAGCGTTTTCCTCTATGTTTCTGGTGGCTGGAATTGGTATGACTTGACTTTGTTCCTACCTTGAAAAACAAGAAATCATACGACACTCCAGAATATTGGAATAAGAACGGAAGTTAGTCTCGTAGACAAGTTGAGCTTTGTGAAAACAGAAATAATAGGAAACCTTGTAAGTGAGAAAAAAGAGGAACCAGAAGTAAAGGAGCTATGGAAAGGAATTGTATCTCATGCTGTAATTAAGAGTAGCAATGGTACTGTATACCTGAAAAGAAAAGGGACTATGAATTGCTGATTAAGGAAAAAAGTGCTGCAATCCTTTAATCACAATGATCTACTTCCTCTTGTGTATGGTCTCCTTGCTTATAACAGGGCTACTCACATAGTAGGATGTTATTTATTTTGAGTAACTGCTTCAAAGCACAGCCTTAAAAATGGCAGGCGAGTTGTGATGGAAATCCCTGAGTGCTTTTTAAAATAACCCAAAGGGCAGAAACAGAGCTGAGTACGTCAAGTGCCACCTCGGTGGTGCAAATGACGTTAGCATTTCTCTCTCCTGAATGCACTCACATGGGCTGTACAGGATCTAAAGGGGTTTATGACAAATCCCATCTTGCAACAGTTGCCTCTGCTGAGATTGCTGGGCTAAACTTAATCTTATACCAAGGCTCATTGTCTGGCTCCCTTATTCTCCTGGCCCTGTCTCTGCTCATGCTTTTTACCGGTGTTGCCGTTTTTAATGTGTAACTCTAGAAATGAGCTGAATCAATCAGTTGAAGTGCTCTCACATCCGTGCCACAGGCTACAAAATACTCAGTGAAAGGAGCGATCTGATGGGGGAGTTGGCTGGTGTGGATGGATGCTGAATAGCGCTGCCATCTGCATTTTATATTGATGCTCGATTCATGGGCTGATCTGGAAAACTGTTTTAGCTTCTTGTAGGCAAAGTGAATTAGGAATGCTTTAAAATACTTTCAGTGGTTTTATACTTTTTGTGTGTTTGGTACAGGGAAAAAAAAAAAGGTAAATGAAAGATTTGTTTTACATTTCTGTAAGCGGTAATAGCATTTCAAGAAGAATGCAGCTGGAAATATTACATGGCAAAATCCTGGCACAAAAAGATAACTTATGTCAGATGGATTTGTGTAGCGTTCTCTTAATTGCTATCAGAGCTGTGATATATGAAGTCTCAAAAGCATCTGGAAACGTGGAGACTTTATCAACAAGAAAATGCTTAAAAATAACATATAAAATAAACACAGCTTTTTATTGATCTCTGGTGATTTTCCTAGGACGATTAAGATCTGTCTTACATCAGCAAGTGAGCAGCTCGTGAGGTGTATCATTACTGAGTTATTCCTTCTGCAGTCCTTTTTTGGGCAAATCTGTTTTTGTCATGATCTCAGTCTAATCATATTCTGCTGATTGGTGGCTCATGCAGAAAAAGTTTCTTCTTTATTATATTTCTGTCAGCCTACATTCTTTTAGCAGCCTAGGAATGGAAATTTGCCCTGGAGAGATTTGGTTTCTCCCAGATTTGCTCACGGTGGGTGGTTGTTGGAGTGGTGTTGCTGGGTCAGGCTGCGTGTCTGTAAGAAGACGTGAGGCCTTTGAAGGATTATGGGTAGGCCTATGATCTGAATGAGACTGTTACACAGTTTCTTTGCAGACAGGCAGAATTGTGAAAATATATTCATGTGAGTGGAACTCCTCTTTCAAAATCCCTAAGCAAAGAGAATACTGAAATTGCGGAACTGGCAAATGTGCTTCTTGCCCAGTTCTTACAACCTCTCCATTCTCGTATGGGAGCCTGAGTGCAGCTGGCAGTGCCCAGGAGAAGGCCACAACTTAGAAATGTTTCTAACCGGTGCCCCAGTCCTGCCCGTTTTCTTGTAAGCACCTGCCAGGGAAAGCGTGAGGTCATCACCACCTCCCACTGTGGCAGGCTCTTATTGATCCCCCTGGTGACTCCATCCATCATTTATATCCCGTGAAAAACAGCAAAAGCTCCTTCCCAGGCCACTCGAAGATGATATTATACTTTGTGAATGCAGAACCTGACAGTGTGTGTTACAATCTGCAGTTGTCTTTTTTTTTGTAATAATTAGCGATCTAATTGCATGTCCAAGCCTAGTTGATGCATTTGCATTTGTAAGTAATTAGGATTTATTTGAAAGCATGCTGTTTTAATGTTTTCTCTCGACTTTCTACAAATGAAATTACAGATAAATATAATTTGAAGTAATAAAGTAGAAACAAAACCTGAAACATAACAAACACCAATCAAAAACAAAACAAAACGTAAATTACACTGAACATATTGATCAATCCCAACTCATGCAGCACTGGCTTCTGTGAGTTTTCATCATGGAAGACTGCCTTCAATTCTGTTGAACCTGCCTGAGTAAGTTTTACTCTCTCGAGTAGTAGCTGGAAGCAAATTATGGACTCATTATACAAATGCAACCACATTTATAATAAACTTGCAGAACTAAATACCAATTACAAGTATGTACCTGCCTAATAATTTGTTATACCCAAATTATGTCCCACAGTATCTGCCTTTTTGTCTAAATGCCAACAATCTCATTTGTCTTTCTCCTAGCCTGTATGCTCAACAAAGATTAGACAGAAAAACAAATGATATCATTATCCTTCTAAATGAATATAAGGGAGAGAAAATAAAATTAAGAGTGAGGTAGGAAATTGTTAATATGTTTATAGAATTATTGTTATTGCATTAGTGAAAAGAGGTTTTCATCTACTTCTGGCTTTCCTTCTGATTGCAGCAGTCATTTGAGTAAAGCAGGATCAAGATATTGCTGTCTTTTAAAGTTGTTTCTATGCAGTTGCAGGCAGGTAGATACTACATTCATGAGCAAGAGGGTGAAGATAAGTATATTATCATAAAGGGAAAACATTTTCAGTGTTCAGTTGTGATTTACCATTTCAGATGATCTGGTTACAGATCCGTCTGTAGAAGTTACTGAGAAAATATGTATTATTTGGGTTTGTACCTTTTTTTTTTTTCCCTCTGGGGAAAATGCAACATCTCGGGAAAAAGGCTTTGTGTCAGAAAAGTCACTGATGCTCTTCATAACAAGTTTCCTTCAGATGCCTCTTTATACCATGGCCCCATGGTTTTCACAGTGTGCTAGAGAAAAGGGAATACTCTGAAGTGCTAGGGCTGCTGTAGTCTGGTTTGGGAGTCCACAGCACAAAGAATGAGAGCAGGAGATGGTAAGCAGCTCCTCCCCTAAGACACTGGAGTGGTGGATGCTCCATGGCTGATTTGGGTTGATGCTTTCTGCCCTCAGAAGAGAGTCTTTTTCAGAAAAAGTGGAGCATATCTACAAAGTGGTTACTTTCAGAGAAGCATTGACTTGGCAGAAAACTACTTTTCATATTCAAGGCTGAGTCCAGCCTGAAATATAAATACTCCCTGACTGCATTCATGATCAGAAGATCAAAGCCTCTGAGGTGGCAGTCGACCGTCTCACTTGGTTAAACTACACTGTCCGTGTGAGGCCAGGGACATGCATGCCCATTGCAGCTGTGTTGGTAGGGAAGAAAAACCCTCTGCATCTCTAGCAAGATGTCATAACTGTTCTGCCACTGTTTCTCTTCTGCTTCCATGAGCTACTTAATTTGTAAAAATATTCCCATTTATTTTTATGTGACACTGTACGTGTGGTTAGACCTTATGGGATGCTTAAAATGTATGTTTTGAAAAGACTGCCTTTTGGCTTTGTCGTTTTTTTTTTTTTACTGTGGGCAACATCAGCCAGGAAGTAGACTGTTTACGAAATAATATTGCCCACTGGCGGTGAAGGAAGAGACAGATAGAGTAAGTGTTTTATGTCATTGTGACAGCTTTCAGAGCAGCTGATTCCAACAATTTAGTCCAGGAGGAAAAAGCATTAGTGTGTGCCTGAAGGAATTTTATGCTACAAAACGTACGTATAAGTTCATATTAGAAAAGATTACATACATTGAACAAAAAGGCTGAAGATCTCAAAGGGCTTCAATTTCAATACCAAGCCTCAGAGAGCAGGTACAATGAATGCGATACTGCGCATGCCACACTGTAATTATGGCATTCAGAAGCCCCCTACTACAGAACATAAAAATGGCACCCAATGTTTAAAAGCATTATTATTATGGTTGCAAAGCAGTTAAAAATTAAGAAATGCCAACGTTGAGAGCATTTCTTCAGTCTGAATCTGGCTGCCTTGTGTCACTTGTGTTCTGGGTTGCCACGATATCTGCATTTGGAGAAGGGAGCTGAAGAAAGGTTGTATGAGCCGTTTATTTCATGTATTTCTTAACTTTTTAGTGATGACAGCCTTTCTGGTGTTCTTTTGTGTAAGTCTTTAAATGCAGCTGCCTAGGGTTTTAAAAGAAGAAACTGTGATGAGGCATCCACTTGCTGCCTTTTGTTACTCATCAGGGCCCACTGTACTTCACTAAGAGAGGAGCTGGTGGCAGAAGTTGCTGTTAGCCTTGACGTGACACAGCACTAGAGAGGCACTGTAGAGCCTTCTAGGCATATATGCTGGTAGACAAGCATGGCAAGATGTCTCAATGACTTCTCTTCCACGCACCCTGCAGGAGAAACAACCTGGTCCCCTAACCTGGACTTTTTTGATGTCCCCTAATTATTCCTGTCCCGTTGGTTTTCCTGCTGCCTAGTCAAGCCAAGTCTTTGTGTGTGAGGCTCCCAACTCTCTTCATAGTCTTGGTACCTAGATTCAACCCTACTCTTGCTGTCCAGCCTCATGTTTGTACCACCTTCTTCACCCAGTTTTAATGTGGTACCAGCCCATCTCACCAGTTTTTCTCCTCTCCCAGCTTTATCCACGGAGGATTTACTTGTTTACATGGAGCAAGGTCAGCCCCCTCCTCAGAGCTGTTGTCCTCACAGATCTGCCTCCCCGCCTCCTCTTTCACAGACTCATTTTCCACGTGCCATTTTAGTTTCTCATCAGCACTTTTTTGAAAAACTGTTTAAAATGAGAGGCAAGTTGTTATTTTGGAATGGCTTATGTGCCAGTGACTCTGACACTGGATAAACCTTCTTCAGTAATCAAGATTTAGAAGTAGTGTTCTTGGCAGAGATTTGATAAAAACCACCAAGCAAAGTAGAAGTGTGAAGCTTGGTGGTGTTTCAGTGGATTCCCACTGCAGGCCATCCTGTTTGATCTGGATTTATAAATATCAGAGCAGTTAATACTAGCGAGGAGGTTATTGACTATGTCCAAATGTAAAACTGTAGGGTAAATATGAATGGGGATGTAATGTGTAATATGAATAATTTGCTTAGACCTAAGTGATCATTCTGCTGTGTGTGTTAGATTAATTGGCAACATCTCGTTGTATCCAAACTTGGATTTCAATAAATGGAGAGAAATTTAAAAAAGTAATTTTTTTAAATTTAATGCTTTATGTGCTTATAGTTGCATCTGGTCTGTGATTGCTTAGGTTAACAGCTGCTCCCTTTATTTTTGCTGATTTTTCAATCATAAAATAATGCCATGTTCCAAGCAGAGGATTTTGGGAAAATATTGGAACAGATGAACAATATTAGCAAGTTGCTAACTAAATATAATAGAGGAGGTATGTATTTTGATGTATTCAATTTTGTGGGATTATGGAGTTGGCATAGCATTAAAGTGGGTCCTTATTATTAAGCTATCAGCCACAGAAAGTGATTGCATGTAATATTATCATTTATTTGGTTTCTAATTTGGCTTCAGACAAACTCTATTACCCAAATATTCATCTAACTATAAAAATTGGACAGTCAGTCTAAGCCTGCTGCTCACTAGGACTGAATGAATCCTAGGTGTTCACTGGCGATGTAAAAAGTATGCATAGTTTGCAGTCAGTAAGTAGGCAGAAAGAATAAGGGATTCTCTTCAGAAACCTTGACATTTTCAGGCTCCTTTAAACACTGCGCGTAGGGTAATAATGATATTTTAATTAGAAAAAATTACAGCTCCATCCCACTGCTCGAAGGGACCACTTAATAATATAAAAAGCAAGACTGCATTTTCTGTAGTCATTACTTTTAAGAACCGGCTTGAACAAAGAATGTCTTTCATTGGTCTTTATAGCTCTACATTGTGGCTAGGGAGGCTATCACCCCACAAATCCCCTTTATTGGGAACCTGCCATAACCACCAACTTAAGAACTGAAAATGTATAAATTTGGTGTGCTTTTGTGAGCACACATTATTCTTTTCTTCTTTTGCATCTGAAATAAATGACATGGTGTAATTAAAAATTAACATATTCTTTACCAGTATAAAACCTGAGAGCATGTCATGTCAGATATTTGTTGTGTCTTATAGGACCATCACAAGGTTAAATTATGATTTTTATTTTTTTTTTTTTTTTGATACTTGGAAAATGCATACCCTAAGTAAATGCACAGAAAATCTGGAAAAATTGATTATTCCTCCTCTTTCTTTTCTTTTTTTTTTTTTTTTGGTAAGAAGTTTAACATTGACTAATATGCTCCATATTTCTAGGCATATTAATTTTTGATACCGCTTTCCTAGTATTTCAAAAAGGCACTGGAAAATTTTCTACTCAACCAAAGCAAGGAGCTGCGCTGTAGTCTCTAGCACTCAATGATAGTGGTTGAGATATGGGTACAAAGCTGGGAAATGGGCTGACATGACCAACTCACATTTTACATGTAGACGCCAGAAGAGGGCTGTGCTCTGGAGACCTTTAGCTTAGGCAGCAGTCTGACTATGCCAAATTATGGGGAAGGCTGAGCCAGGTTCCTGCCACTTGCTTTGATGCCATGCTCCAGCTCATCAAGCTGCAGCTGAGGACTTGAGCCTGTCGGCCACATGTCAGGAGCGCTCCTGGGGCAGTGACGCAGGACCAGGATTTGGGAACTGGCTCAGTTAAATAGCCAGGGAATTTACGCTCAGTGCTTTGGGTTTGCATTGCTCATTTGTGGGGCAATAACATATGGTTATTCCCAGCTCTGGAATAAACATTATCTAAAGAGCTAATGAGATGCAATTGTTGTCTTTGTCCATTACTTCCATAAATATTAAATAGTTCTTCTGTGACTGAGTAAACTGTTCTCAAGTTGTCTAAATAACGATTCCAGGAATCTCAATAATCTTGTGAGGGAAAAAACCTATCAGTTCTGCCCTGTACATGCATATAAAGATATGGCAGTCTTTATTATCACCTCTTTGGTACCATAGATGCTTGTCCACAGCTACGTCTGTTATTTTGGCTAGAACAACATTCAGCAAGATGTTCTCACCCTCCTAAGTAATGACCATTCTGTTGAGAATAAGTGTTTATGTGCAGAGAGGGCTGCTTTATCCGGAGAGGGCAGAGGTGACTGCAATCTGGGGAGAGCATGGCCAAAATGACAGATAGCTTACAAGTAGCATGATGTGACACAAATATCAGACATCTAGAAAGTATGTTTTTGTTTTGAAAATCTGATGGCAGTCTGGCATTCTTTTTTTGCTCTTTTGGATGAATATGATGAAAAGGGTACATTTCAGTTATCTGTTGTTAATTTAGTATCCATGGATAATTCATAACTCGCAAATCTCGCGCGCTATTTATATTTTTTGAAGGCTGATACAATTCTGTTTCCCAGTTGTAATACAATCAGGGCACCAGTTCAGAAGCTGCTGCCATATCCTCTTAATTAATGTACAATTTAAAATCTGGGTGAGAATAATGGATTAGATGAACACAGATGCAGTCAAGGGAGATGTCAAACGTCTATCTAGCAATGAAACTCAAAAGGCAGAAAAAATTCAACTTCAGCTTTATTTCAAGTGGTTTCCTGGATATTTTAATTTTTATCTCATGAAGCAATATGTGGGGAAAAAACATGCCAGCATTTGCTAGAGCAGCAGTAGCTGTATGCTTAGCACACAGCAAAGTCTGCATTATTTCATAGCTGCTTCAAGGGAAAGCATTTTATCTTTTTTCCTATGCTGCCTCAGCATAATAGCAGTGCTTCCCATGTAGGTCAAGAGACTATGATTTTGTTGGTCTCTTTACCCTAACATCAAAAGTATATAAGTGTTAGCTTATTTGAGTCCCAGTGGGGCTTTCTTTCTGATTTTTTATTTTTATTATTTGGGTGCAGAGAGGGTGAATGAAAGGTCTTGTTAAATATAAATTGGAGCATACAAAGAAAAAAAGATATGTATTATAAAAAAGATAGGAGTAGTGCTCTGTGTGATAGCTATGTTAAGCATCAGTAGATAACGCAGTGCTTTTCACGGTAGATATCTCTGATCTTTTTGATTCTTTTTTCCCCCCTTTCTCCCTGTGATTACACTTTATTCCCTCTCTGGTCTCTTCCACACCTCTTAGCCTTTCCTGACCTGTGTGATACTGAAAGTACACTTAGCATCTGAAACGCCCTTGTCTCAAGGATCAGTCACCCTAATGCACAGCACTTTCTTCAGGTTCAGCGATAGCAGAGTTGACTCTCAGACTTTTCTAGGGAATTGCTTCCCCGCTGCCAAAGCAGACTGTTTAAGTTTGAGCTGTGGTCCTGTGTGGAGTGAAAACAGAAACGTCCAGGATAACAAGGCTGGTGGTAGAGACAAGATAGCAGTTCTGCCTGCTCCTTCTATGTCCCACTCAATCTCAGGTAAAGATTTTTGCACGTCAATATCTCAAATAATCTTGTATATGCTTGCATGAATCAGCAGCCTTGAAATTTAACTCAGTCATCATTGGTGAAGGTTCAGTCAATAAGATTAGAAAGAATTGTGACTGACTCCCTAAAGGGTGCGTGGGTTGAAGGCTTTGGTCTTTAGGCAGGACTGGTCTGGTACATCCATTTCCTCTACCTCATGCTTGAGCAAGGCTTTTTATATAAGGAAGAGTACTGTGATATTTTGTGAAATGTCAAGTGATTATTTTGTAAACTTCTCAACAGAAATTGAATATCAGCGGCTTAGGTGAACTAAAAAATGAGAGAATCTAATCTTTGCCATAAATGAGAGAAAAGCCTAAATAACTCTGTGGGCCCGGATCTCCAATTCATTGTAGAAGCATGTCGTAAAGCTTCCATGCGAGTAGCATTGCACTGAACAGAGAGCTTGAAGTCACCTTTACATCCATCTGTGCTCAGTGCTCAAGCCTGGGTAATGATGTTCAATAAATGAAATCTTTCCATATATATGATAATATTAAAATCAAGATAATGTTATATGTACTGCAGTGCAATTGGGAAATTCTGATTTGCTGGCTAACTTCACTTATGGGGCACCGATATCTATGATAGTCTATGAAGAAGTGATAGTTAAAATGTGAGTAGGTTTGAATATAGTATATTCATGTCAGATTATTTTTTTTAAGGTAATTGCAGGATTCTTGCCTATGCAGTGACTTCAGTTGGGATTTCGGATTATTTATTTTTTTCCTCTTGTAGAAAAAAAGAAGCATTTTCACTGAGGTGGGCAAGGCCAAAATATTGGTTATAATAAAATGAGAATCTGAAAATGTTCATATCTCGGCAGATATGACTAAGCCATTAAAACTACTGCTTGAATAGAGAATTTGGCCTAAAGGAAAACACAGTGTCTGTAGCTGGTCTTTCAGCAAGACTCTAGATACCTCAGCTTTTGGATTGCCAGATCGTGATTTCTGCAAAGCAGCAGTTCAGCACTCCTGATCACTCCAGCCCCAGGGAAATGGAGAATGGCAATGATGGAGATTAAAATTAGCCTTTCCGATCCCAAATCAATTTTACCATGAGGCTGTGTTGGGGTGGAACTGACTCAGAAGTAAGGAAGCAGTTAGGGTGGGTGGGAGAGCACAGGCTTCCTTATTTTCACTCTACAAGTCTATGGCTTGTGTCCATGGTATTAAAAATTTACCATCAATCTCCTCTGTAGGCTGGGATTAATAATGGAGTGAGCATTTAAGCATATAGCGTAATCTGGGATGAACATTCCTACATGTCCACAGCTACACCTGTTTGCACGCATTGGTTTTCTTCAGTTAGAAAATGCCAAAGTATTAATTCTCAGATAAATAATGAAATGAGAAGTGTTCAGTTAATTTAAAAAAAAAAGCTGTTGAAGTAAGGAAAATGCCTAGTGTCTTATGCATCTGGTTATACATGTTATCAAAGCAGTGAATGTATGCTTATAAATAAATATATTAAAACATCTTATTTGTATGTGTATATTAAATATTGTGTTCATATTAGATATGTCTCTATGTAAGCATTTACTGTAGATGCTGAATCAGATGCAGGGGGGTCAGCTACACTGAAATTATTTGCAAATTATTTCAATTTGTTTGAGCCATATGAGAAAAGCACATTCTTTTCCTTACAGCTGCTGCTTGCCATGTTTTTATATTGACTCACCTCTCATACCTTGAAACACGCTGAGGGTAAAGACAAATGAGCAAATAAAATACTCCTTAAAATGTTCTGCAGGAGACTTGTCACTCAGTGTAATGACTTTCTGACCAGGATAGACACTCTTTGAGGGCTAGCGCTTGACATGCCCAGCTTTGTTAGTGTAAAATTTAATTTAGTGGATTTAATTTGTATTGTTAAGTGGCAAGAATGTGTGTTATTGGAGTAATTACTGTAAAGCTATTTAATTATTGATTTCCCCAACATAGCGGGCTTGACATTTTACCAGATATAATGAAGGAAAAGATGCACATTAACAGGATGGATATGGAACAAACAAGCATTTTCAATAGAGACTTAATTCATTTTAATAGATATACAGTAATTACCTAGGAAGTAAGACTGTTTTCTTCATCATGACATTAATGATTCAGATGAAGTGACAAAGAGATAATGTATAGGTGTATTATGACCATGTTTAAAACACCAGGGTTGGCTTATGAGAGTCTGGAGGACACCAGCGTTGGCCTTAAAGATGCATGAAACCTTCAGATTTACTAATCTTTACCACTAAATAGAGTTTGGTAATAACATATATTTACTCTCTCCCCATCCCTCCTATCTTTTAATGATTTCTCCATCTCCATTTGAATTACCCAGGAGGAAAGGAATTGACTTTGCTCCTACTTGGAGATTATGGGGACAGGGGGATGCAGCTGGTCTGTCATGGCTCTGCCCGAAGCCGTTGACAGCCTCCTGCCTTTCTCCTCACTTTCATTGTGGTGAGGGGGAGACCCATGCCCTAAAATGCACCCTCTGCACTGCACTTTGCTTAGAAAGCTGAAGGCTTAAGACAGTCCTGCTAGGGTTTGAATGTGTGATTTCAGTGATCCCCAGCCATTTCAAACTTGCTTTGTGGGCTGGCAAGCTATCTCTTTTCACACAAGCACCTGTATTGTAGCGTGGTAATTCAGCCACAGCTCTCCTGGACGAGATAAATAATAACTGCCCTTTCTCTTGGGCGAGCAGCAGTGCATCAAACCCAGAAGCAAACACAGAATGAAGGTTTTTCCTGTGCTGGCGAGTCCTATATATCTGTATATGAACATCCTGGGACTATTAACTGAGGTCACCATTAAGGAGAACTTGAATTGCTGCAAATGCTGATTTTTTCCGCATTTTTTAATATGCTTTTCTTACTTTCCATTTCTTGATGTGCAGTTGTACCAGAGCTGATTTCCCCATCGCAGGCCCAGCCCATAGGGCCTATGAAGCCTGCAGCCACAGCACAACCTGGGTCAGCTCCAGTCTCTGGCGCAGGGAAGGAGCTGAGCTGCCCCAACCCTGTGTGCTCTGCTGCAGCCCCAGCATCCCTCCAAACCTGGGTGTGGGGGCTCATCAGGCTCCGGCATGGTCCCAAATTCTTATAATCCACTTTTAAAAGCAATAGGAGTGTGTTCTTATGGAGAAATGTTGTAATTACTTTGAAGCAGGTTTCAGTCGTGTGATAGGCCATAGATAAGAGCACAGGAGGATGCTCCAAGGGCTAAAGTTTATCTAAGATTTGAGAATTTTTAACTATTGGGGTGTATTCATGTCCAGGGAGAGTAACTACTGTGACTTCCTCTACAGCTGATGGTATCATGTAAAAGGCAAACCCAGGTTCCTGAAAAAAAAAAAAAAGCAAAGAGCAATAACAAGGAGACATCAGTTCTGATAACTGTTGATTATCGCCTGGTTCTAAAATACAAGTTCTTCCAAGCAACCGGGTCTATGGGGCTTTCACGCTTACTGAACAGCACCTACATCATAGGCATTTTATCATAGCAACAGTAGGCTTTGAAAGAGTTTGGATTTTGTGTTGGGAAGCTGTGGGTAGTCTATCTCATTTACCCAAAGTAGGTTAGCTCTAGGAGATGAAGGAGCATTACTGAATTGATATTGTGCCATATAGTAACAAGTCTTTAAATGGTTTGATGGAGACAACTGAAGTTTCAGTAAGTCTGTCGCTTGCTTGAATTTTACAGCTATGAAAAGAGAACAAGCTGCACAGAGGCAAAGGAGAGAAATAAGACAACTGGTGCTTAGGTGCTATTTCTGACCCATTGCCTTCTGCATGTCAGGTTGGTATCTGAGCGTGTGGGCAGAGCTTCTCATGGGGGCAGGCCATGCTGTCTGGAGCCAACTGGGGAACTGGCAGTGGGTTGCAGCCTCCTTTCAAATGCACACATACAATTTCTGCTAGTGTTCAAAACTGCGTAGGTTAACATTAGGAAATGTGTAACAAGCTACAGTAGGATTGCTGGCTTCTGCAGTTCACATGGAAGTGAAATGGAAGGTTGCTGGCATCTGCAAAGGTTTAAGCCCTGACTGAGGGAGGCTGATAGTGAAAACTGCTATTACTGTATGGTGCATGGTATAAACAAATAAAAGGCCAGATTGTAGCTAGGCAAGTCTTCCTTTATTCCCTCAAAGACAGCTACCCAGATTGTATGTATTACCAAGGGAAAGAGCAGGCTGCATGCAGCTGCCGTGCCGTTTGCAGCTGGGTTTGTAGCCAGCGCTCTACAGGGAATACCCTGCAGAAAGTCTCCACTTTGGACAGAGATCTCACCTTTTGGTCCAAAGGGAAAACGCATTTGGCCAGCACAGCCTCTTGTGAAAGACCTTTTGCATGCCTGACAGCTGAAAAAGCATAGTTTTTCCCTGCCTCTGTCTTGTGATGGATCAGTACCCTGATGCCATTCGCTGTGCTGAGCGTCTGGGCTCTCTGTGGAGGGTAGTGCAGGGCAGGGCTGGGAGGCGGATGGTGAGAGACTTGTGAAACACTGCCACCAAATGTGAAAAACAGCCTTTCAGCAGGGCTGGGATTTGGGAGCAAGCTCGAATGTGTCCCTGAGAGCTTTGATAGGTAGGCTCAGAGCTCCAGCTCTCCCTGCAGCCTGCTTTGGGGTGAGCTACAGCCGGCTCATGGCCCTGCAAGTGCAGAGGTTATCGTGGTGGCCGAGAGGGAGAAATAATGAAAACGGTGTTTCTGTTACCACCACCCTTAGCTTTCCTTGGCAATGTTCAGGCTCTTGGTCCTTTTTGTTCCTCAGACTAGTGGGAAGCGTCATGAAATCTATAAATATTTTCCTCAGGAAAACTCCTTAAAGGAAACGATGTTTTGTCTCACTTAATACACATTCATATAATTTTACTGTACTTTGTGTGAGGCTTGCCTTGGAATGTAAACTGGTCAAAGTGCTCAGCTCATGTAGTGTGGCTGTTGAAAATGCTCTGAACAGGCCAGGCCTCATCCTCTAGGCCCCACACCCGGGCGTTTCGGTGAGTCCAGTACGTGACCAAAACGGTGAATAGCTCAGTGATAACTCCTGTAAGACACCTTGTGTCTTACAGGAATAGCTGGCAGCCTCCTGAAGGACTGATGCCAATGGCATGGCTGTCTGGTGGCTAATGAAGGTCAGAAACAAGGAGGATGGGGAATCAGTGCCGTTAGGCACGCTGCGAGTCGAGGCCTGTCGTGTCCATGTCCAGGCTTGTCAACAGCAAACTGGCAAACAGTACCGTCCTGGATACTGCATGCACATGGAAAACTTTTGTTCATATCCTTTTCTTTCCAGACATGAATATTTTAAAATAATTACGTTGGAGATTTCGTATGGTACTTTTACTAACTATGTGGTGCTGTCATTCTGGATGCAGTAATGACACTGCTAGAACTGTGACTTTGCTCTCTAAATTAGATGATGGTTTGTTTTCCAATCTATAAATTATGATTTAATAAGAATTGAAGAAACTTAATGTAAATATTAATTTGTAAACAACAAATCCTGCTACAAATCTGCCTAAAGCTGTATCCATACAGGCCTACTGAGAATGAGGGCTGAGTAAGATGGATTCATGCTCTGTGTGTGGCTGTTGGTCAACTTATGGGACTGTAGGTACCACTTATAAAATTTCCTCTAATTGTGGTGCAAGCTAAGTTGAAAATCTGTATGATTACAAGGAAAAAAAGGGGTATTCATGAAAAACATAAATGTTTTGAATAAATGTATCTTTGGAGTAATATTAGTTTTTACAAGTAGAGGACACAATAAAGTGTTTTATCATTGCAAAGAACTTGACAGGTGATATAATAATATTGCCACCTGTTTTGTATATACTTGGGAAATACTAGGAAAAGCCAAGTGTCTTACTATTTGTGAATCCAAGTCTGCAGTACTCAAAATAATTGAAAAACTAGGAATCTGAAATTAAATCTCTTATTTCTTGCCATCTCTGTGATTGCAATTTTTTCAAAAATTATGACATTTACTTGGCTAGGAAAGCTATCTCAGCACCACGGCTGAATTTCAGAGCAGTACTCAAGATAATATGCTTTTGTGGAAACATAATTCCACATTTTTAGGAGGAAGATGTAAACATATTGCAAAAGTTTCTTCTGTTTTGAAACTTTCTAGTAATTTGAGAACTAATCTTTGCATTTAAGATGGGCGACCCTTGATGGATTCATTAATGTTTCCTAGAATGGAAGCAGATTTTGTAATGCTGTATGCTTCCGTGTAATACACTGCATACTGAACTTCAGCTGTAATTCCTGCAAATTATTAACAAGAAATCCATGACAGAAACTATATAGAAACCATCTTCTGTAACTTAGTATCCTCAGATTGTTTTCAGTTGTTCCTTACCTTTTCTTTGACCTGTCTTAGTGACAGTGATTTAACAGGCATGAAGGGCCAGATTCTTACAGTTTAGTTTCCACAGTTAAAGACAGTTTTTTAAAAGGATTCCTATTTAGGCAAGCTATGGAAGATAAAATTTTAATTTTGGGGTCAATCCATATGTATTACATTACTGCCATTATTTCTATAGGCAAGATTATTGATTATTTTTTAGTTAGGATAGACTTGTACCTTCTTACAGGTTAATGTATTTACGGCACAAAGGATATGTATGAAGGAAGAGGGAAAGATGTATACATAATCTTAAAATTTGTATTTCTGGTCCTATTTTTTGCTGTTGCGTACTAAGTTTTTGGCCGGTCTGATGTACATAAATTGTCAACAGGAAACATTTGAGCTTTCAAGGTTGAGGCTGGGGCTACTGCAATTGTGCAATCTATTCTCATAACAAAATCTCATCCACTTGCTCAGTCTTCAGATCTCAGACTTCTTCCTTCCTTCCTTCCTCATCAGGCAGGGAAATGTGTTTGAAATGATAAATAGTATTCTTTGAGGAGATTTTTTTTTTCCCTCAAATGAGACTTGTAATGTTCCTTAAGCCCTACAATTTTCAAATTGCTCCTGCAATTTATTCATTAGAAATTCTGCTTGTTTTTTTGAACTTTTGGTCACCAGACTGCACCAGTTTTCTGTTAAATAATTTAAATGCTATTTAAACAGAAAACAAAGACCATTGAATGGTTTGGATAGAAAATCTTGAGAAGAGGCAGTGTAATGCACTTAAGAAACTCTGTAACAATAATCACTTTAATGAGCAATCAAATATGCATTCTTAAAGTCTCAAGCAGTTAAAATAAAATCTGCCATTTTGAGGGTGACATATCTCCTTTCTGTTTTAACATTCATCTGCATTAGTGTACACTTGTTAAACTTGTGTATCTAAATCCAGCTTGTCAGATATTCTGGAATCTACTTACACTTTCACCCAGGGCTCAAGTTGCACCACTCTCAAACCACTTAACACATTTCAAGTGCCTAATTGCTAACAAAGTCTTTCCTCCATCACAGAAAGTGCTGCTATTATAGCTCCCCAAAAGTACTTTTAGGCATGCAATGGACGATTAATAAACTTGAATGCTAATAATAATGAAATAATGCTGCTAAAAGCAAGGTAGGGCTGAAAAGGGGTCTTTCATTACGATTCACTTAAAACACTTACAATACACTTCTGCTCGCAGAAGTCGGCACAGAGAAACTACCTTGGCCACAGAGGATAATGTTTTTAAACCTACTTTACAATCTTAAACTTTTTTTTCCTCTTTTTGGATTTCTGTCTTGAGTTTTTATTCCTTCTGCAGGTTTACCCTGGAGGTTATTTGTGTTTCTTATCTTCACAGGATAAAAGGGGGGTGTACCGCATTTCAAAGTGCTGAATTTGTTTTAAAGGAAGAAGAGCAACTGATCTTAAGCCTTAGCACAGCTTTGTCTCTCTTCCATATTGCCAGCTAGCGCATGCACCCCCAAACTTTTCAGTCACTTGAGCACTGAGCCTTAACAACTCTCAATATAATGGCAGCTGAGAGGGTTTATCTACTGCAAGATCAAGCTGTTTGGACTAAAATCCGAAAACAGTTAATTCTGTAATTGGGCACTTGCTTACGGTCCAGTGGCTTTAAAGACCCTCAGTGCTTAGCTCAGGAGTATGCTAAAGTGCTCTCCTGAACTGGAGCCAAAATTTGTACCCAAACCCCCTTGTTCTTCTTGCCCTTAGGTCGTATATAGAAATGTTCTCTGATTGACAGCATTTCACTAAATTAATTGTATTGCTGAGCATGTTGGTTGAACATACGTAGTGGTCAAAAGGTTACATACACCTGAAAGGTGCCATCTGCTTTCCTCCAAGAAAAATAGTGCTGCCTTTGAAATGTACAGTAGCCTGATATTGATTTGAATGAGTGGTGTTAGACTTTCATAATAGTTTTAATGGTAGTTTAGTAAACCTTCTTAGGAGCTTGCCAATGCCAGTGATGATTAGGAGGGATATGTGTAGCACAGTAATGAAAGTTATTTAGTGACCTTAAGATGTGCCTACTGAAAATGTGATTATCTTTCCTTTCAATTTGTGCTTATAGATGTAGTTTTATTATGTGTTTGCTTTTGCATCTTATTTGCACTAAGGCTAGAATCCGTGTCAGTGAAAACATCAGGTCAGACGCAATGTGAAGGGACAAGATATACAATCCTTTCCATTAGTTGTAAATGCAGCATACATGGGACCTAAACAGACACTCCACTTAAGAAATGAGAGATTTATATGGATGACCTGATTCATTAATCGTTCAGAACGTCTGAATATATTTATCCCAGAGGGTCTAACTCAAGATTTAATGTTTTGTCTTATTTCATGTCATTATGTTTATTATGTGTTATGCATCTCCTTTGGAACATAAATTGCTGTCAGTAAATTAATAAAACTCACATTGAGACACCCCAGTGTATGAATCCAGTCTTTTACCAGTACAGCCAGGTTTTTATCACTCATGTTAAAAAATGGTATGATACAGAAAAGGAAGGCATGGTAAATGTGATTAAGAATTTCTTTATGGAAATCTGTGCTTATCCTACTAAAACTCCCATATGTCTGTAAAAAATGTCATAAAAACAGCTTGGAAAATATATTTTGTAAGGGCTGCTTGTGTATTTCACTTCAAACACCTCTGCTTCTCATATTTATTAATTTTTCCATACATTTTTTCCTTAATAGTAACTGCCATATAAGCAACATATTGTTCATTGCATATATTGTTAAGGTCTCACTGTAAATATTAATTAGTAGGGAAATTCTGAATTTAAGCTAATTCTTATGCTTAGCTTAAGTAAGAGTTCTCTTATATTTCCATTGGATAGACACCAAGATATTTTAGGTATTCACCACACCAAATAAGAGAAGAATTGAGCATTGATGTTGCTCTCTGGTCAAGTAAACAATGTTCCAGAGATGTTACTTAGACTTGGAGGTTTTAGCCCAGGTATAAGATTATGAGTATATTTTTAAAAGTTGTTTAGTTCAAATTTATTGACTTTCTGGGGCCTTGTGGAAGAGTGATGTGCTGCTCAGCAAAAATACCAAGATGGTGTGCATAATAATGACTTGCTAAGTCCCTTCTAAAGGTTTAATCCAAACTCCATTTCAATGATGCAATTTTTTTAAAGTTATTTACCTGATCAATAGCTAGATGTCCTGTGCATATGAACTGTGGTGGTTGCTTTCAATTACAGCAAGAGGTTGGCATCATCAGTTAGTCTCTTTGATGGAAATATGTTTTGAAATTCTGGGCTGGGAAAAATGTAGTTGATGTAGCATAACCTGCTTTTTATCATTCACAGAAGCAATTTCAGATGTTGTTATAAGGTAGTTATTGTACTTCTGAGCTATAATTCATGCAGCACTTGTCCCAGTGGTGCATCTACAGGCTGCTGAAAGTGGTCTGAGGAGCTTGTGGAGTGATTCTGTGGGTCCTTCCCTTCAGAGAGAAAGCAGAAGCTTCAGCTGGTCCTGACGCAACTTTCATTCAGTTCAGTTCAACCTCAGATCCATGAGGTTGAAATTGGAGCAGAATTTGGTGCTCCCCCTTTGAACAAAGGAAAAAGAATCTGATGGTTTGGGGTTTGGGAACAGCAGTGCTCCTTTTTTTTCTTCAACTTACAAAAAGGTTAAGAACCATTTTAGCTTGCTTTATAAAAGTGGAAGCTCTTTGGGTTAGGTTTTGTTAACAACTTACACGTGTTGACCTGTGGGTTGGTCCTTCTCCGAACAAGCCATGAGCTGAAACTGTTAAGGATGAGATGTAACCAGCTCTGGGCAACAGGCAGCCTTCCAGAGCCACCACATCCCCAGTCTTGTACTGCTGCTGTTCACTGCCTCACTTTTGGTAGGGATGAGCAAGGAGTTTAATTCCCGTGTTCCTTCCTGCATTAAGGTATTGTTAAATTTTGAGATATTGATGTTCTTGCCTGATAACACAATGCTAAATAGAAGTTACGTTTTCAGTTGGCAGTCACAGAACTGTATTCACTGTTTAAAAAAGTATAGTTAGCTCCATCGCTGTTCAGCGCAGTGACCTAGTAGTTGTGGGAATAAGGCAGAAGTAGATGGGACTGTTGTTGTTTGAAGGTTAAGTGCCAGCCTTCACTGTGTTCTCTGTTGTTCTTACGGACTTTTGTACAGAATGAAAGCTGTCTGCTGTGAGCAAGTAGAACAAATGCTGTGTGAATTTAATTCATTCTGAAAAGCATATATAGTAAAACACATTTGTTTACTTCATGCTGTGGAATGGGGCCTTTAACTCTGTTTCTAATTTATTCCAAGTTAGAAATATGAGGTAAACGCAGAAATCATGCATTAATAAAATCTCTTTATGTTCCCAGCTGGCATGAGAAATAACAGTTGTGGTTCACTGAAAATGACTTTGGGCCAACACTTTTGATGTGATTTTAGGTTTTATTTTCAGCCATGCAAGAACTCTCCTGCGATGCTTTCTTTTTAGTGTTTTATGAGCAGTTAGTGTTTTTGTGTGTCACTGAAGAATGAGTAAAGAAAAAATCCCAAATTTTCTTTTTCAATTTTTTTTTTGTCAGAAAAGAGCATTAGAAAAGCCAGGTCTATTCAATGTTCATCACCATCAGAAGAGCTGGTAAAAAAAATAAAATAAAATGAAAGCATGCATTTGCAAGTCGTTATTTATGGAGCGGACAATGTTAGTGAATTATTTGGTTCTAACAGTAAAATGGAGTGATCAAAAAATGGCTTTTATTTCTGATATCCTTACTTCTGTGCTGAACATCAGCCTTGTTCCTGTTACCATTTCCCCTTCATTTGCCACCCTTTATCTCTCCTTAGAACGTGGATCCTTCCCTTTTTTCGCCATCTTTTTCTCTCTATACCATTTCCTGCTTTCTAGTGTTGCCTAGCATCTTTATTCCTCCACTTTATAAATTTTTCCTCTTCTGAAACCTGTCTGTACCATGAATTCCAGCAGTTCCATGACTACCCTATTTGGAAATTAACATCACCAAAAAGAAACATCTGCTTTAAGCTGTAACTTAACAGTGTTCACGTATTTTTAACGGAAACTATTATGCCTTGTCAATTTGTACCACATTTTGCGAATGAATTCGTTCGTATTGTGGAATATAGAAGAGGTGCATGATTAGTATGCAAATCGACCTCTGAAATACAAAAATCTACAAGACCAGAGTCTCATTTTCAATAAATTGTCATATTTCCACTGGAAATACAGAACATTAGCTAGGAAAAGAGATAGTTCCATACTAAAGAGAGAATATTATCTAGTAATTAATATGCTCAATAGTTTTTTACTTCAACCTGATATACAGGCTGGGTTTTTTGTGTATGGTAGAGCAAGATATTTGTTAGAAAGTCTATTTTGTTTAATCTTATTGCTCCTTACATAAATAATGTTGTCATTTTCTTATGTACTGTTAGGATGTTGACATAGGCACTTAGTACATCCCCCACGAAAAGCTCTTCAAAGGAACAAGATGAAGGCCATTGGCTTCAACTAGGTGTGATGTCATTTTTTCCCTCCTGAAGGAGGAAGCTTTCCCGAATCAGCATCTCCATTGCCATCTTTTTAACCGCTGAGCATGAGCCTATATGGTAATGATAGGGTAGCTCTTCCTAAAGTGATTCTCAAACACACTAATACTCATCTCTAAAGTCAGAGCCATTCTAGAGTCAAAGGTTGTTTGGTCCCCAAGATTTCACTCTGCTGCCGCAGCCATTAATGCCACAGGTAGTTATTCGTCTTACTGACTGTCAAGTTAACCATCATTATTTGAAAACACTGTGGGACTTGAGCTGTAGGAGCTGTAGTATCTTCTTAAATATCTGTTTAAAATCCTTTTGCACTATTTAACTTGAAAATGCAATCTGTGCGTCAAAATTTGATTTCTTATGGGGTGATCAGTGAATCACGCTTTTGTTGTTCTTCAACATGTTGTGATGGAGGGCAGGATTTTAAAAGTAGCTCAATACTGGTCTACCTTTGCTATCAGTGATGAAACGCCCCTTTTTTTCCAAGCACTTCCAGAAATGTCACACATCTGAACCAATACTATTAATGAATGCCCACAAGTTCCACCCACAATAGTTATTCCTTGTGCCATTTTATTACTGGATGCACTAAGGGAGACTTTTTCCCAAGCAAAGGTAATTCCAATACATATAAGTTTAAGTCTTTTGGGAAAATTATTTGCTGGAGAAAAAGATTTCTCATATTCAATAAATATGCACTGCATTTAATTCTCATTCAGCAAAATAATGTCTTTTTTTCTTTCTTGCTTTTACATTGAATGACACTTGTCTACTGAACAACACTTTAAAAATGTGTCTTGAATTCTGCACGCATTTCTCACTCTTCACTAGGGCTGGAACTTTTCTTATGTGTTGATTGCAGTTCTCTCCAACTTTACTCCAGACTTCTCACACAACCTTGGCAAGTGGCTTTATCTTTCTACATCATAAATTTCCCATATGTAAAATGAGTAGAGTAATTCTTACCCCACAGGGATCCTTGGGGCTTAGTTCATTAATGTCTGTAAAGCACTAAATAGAAGGAGGCACTACAGAATTTTAGAAAAATCACTATTGATAGAGCTGTGAATCTACAGGCATTCAGTTATCACAGACCAGAGGATGATAGGATTCACATCAAAGCCACAGTGCAAATTTGTATAAATGCGGTCTACATCTGGAGTGAGAACCAATTCATTTGTTATGTTCCCCAAAGAAATATTTACTCAGCTGCAGAATATGTATTGTTTTAGCGAACATCAGAAATGATGGGAGTTTAAGATACTCTGCTGGCAGTAACCTAATTAACTCACTCTTGATCAAATATTTCAGATGCCGGAGTCAAAATAATTACATCTGCAGTCCCAACTGAAGACAATACGCTGGGAAATAACATAGGGGTCAGTTCTTAGACTAGTGTTAAATAGCACAGATTTGTTGATTTTGGTGGAGCCACGCTGATTAACTGCAGATGAGGGTCTGGCCTGCACTGTTTCAGCTGAAAGCTAAAAGAGAGTTTGGCTTTTAAAAAACAAGGGTATTGTATAGTTGAGCTAAGTCTTTAAAGTCAGAAAGGTTATACTTTTCACTGGCACTGAGTTTTGCAGCATATGCTGTCCTGGAGGAGAAATTCTGATTGTGAAGTGCTGGTGAAGTACTGTGTCTGTCGTGTTGTCCTCTAGGTCAATTAGACTTGAAATACATTTAGCAGAGGATGCTGTTAATTAGTCTCTCTGTTTATTTATCTTCAGTGTATATTGTGGGATTTAATGCTTTAGTTGCTTGCTTTCCTTTTAACAAATTTAACATAACATGCTATCGATTATTGAGTGCATTACCTTTATCTTGCAAGATACACTTAATCTGATGCTTAAACTATACCAGAAGCTGGTTTGATTGAGAGGGGAAAAATCTGCGAAATCTAGCCAGGGCATCTCGGTCTCTGATGGGGAACCCTGATGTTTCAGGCTCCTTGACAGTGAACTTGACAAAACAAAGCAGAAAGAGGACAAAATCCTGGATAGAGGTTAAGAATTTGTAACACTTAAATGCTTTTTAAAAAATTGCTGCAAATGACTTTATTTGTTTAAACAGCACTTGTTCAAAATGTTGGTTAGGGAGCAATCACTGCAGATGATTTAGGAAGGGGCTTTGAGAGTGCACAACATAGATGAAACTTTCTGTCATTGTAAAAGCTGAGTCATGGCTTCATAACGTATTTGATCATTTAGCATTCAGTGTGAAAGCCTCAAATGTCGACTTGAAACTTTTAGACCTTCTGGATCTTTGTTTGTCAGAACATAAGAGCTTCAGAAATATCAATAGCACATTTTGATTGTTTCATTGTGTTGGACTGCCATCTCTCATCTCCCTGATTCAGTCTTTGGCTGTTCTTCCTTATTCAGGTTATTGATTTGTTTGTGCAGCCATGATATTTTATAGTATTACTTCACACTATTAAAGGACTTTATACCTCTTGACTATTAAGTGATTTACTCCATACTCAATTGAATTGCTGTTATGAGAGTTTGCAAATAGAGAGATGGACGCTTAAGGGCTGTTTTCCCCAGGAATGATTTAGTGGCAGAAACCAGGACTCTCCTGGCTGTTGGGCTCTGAAACACAGGCTTCATTGCCTTTCATCCATTCAAATGCTCCCCATTCAGCTTTTTATTTTGTTGTGGTTTTTTTTTTTCACTTTTACATTTCATTATGTATTTGCTGACTAGAAGGGGTGCTGAGGAAACACCTCAGCATTTTCTGGTTTCTGTTATTTTATGATATTATATTATTTGTCACGCCTCTTCCAGTGGAAGTCTTTTCAGGTGACACCTTTTTATTGCTCTCTTGCTTTCTAAGGAAGAAAGGGCTAGGGACTTTTGAACAAAGTGCCCCTTAGACAAAGGTGTTAATGGTGCATTTCGTTCGTTTTTGCTTGTAAAGTATGCTCAGGAATGTGGACCAGCTAGTAAAATAAACAACCTCAGTGTATTTTGCCTTAGGATGTGATCACATCAAAGGTAGTTTACGGTTCTGTTTGACAGGTGTCAGTTTGTTCACAGGGCTAATTGAAGTTGTGTGGAAATATATATTGATTCAACAGTGGGGAAGGATCAATGAATTGATTTATTGTAAATTGCTGTCAACAATTTAGGCTTTTGCTGCACTTAGCAGGCGGAGTTTATGTGTAGTGGTGCATGAATGAGCACTGGAGGTCCACACCGGCCAGTTATGTTGCCAGTTCTTTCAGTGTTTTAAAACAGATTCTGCTTTTGGTGTGATCTTTTCATATTTGTTGGCTATCAGTATTCGGATACGGCATAGAAGTTGATAAAATGCGGAATATGGTGGCTTATACTGTTGTGGTATCATTCTCATTGGCCCTGCAAGCCCAGAGAAGAGACTTGGCATGCAAAAGGAGTGTGGCATGTTTGTACTTCGGAGTGCCTCAGTTTTTACTTTTGTTGTGGCAGTAGGCATGGGAACAGGAAAATACAGAGGTTTGTTTGTTTTTAAGCCTCCCATTCTTCCCCTGTGGTCACAGTGCCGTTCAGCACCAATGCAAAGAGCAGTGCGACACAGGCACTTTACACCTCCGTGTGTGGCGGACATTCAGGGGGTTGTATCAGGAGATTGCAGCCCTATCTACCCAGTACTGCTGTGTAGGAAACTGCAGGGTTGGGTACAATGCCCCAGTGAGAAGGACATAGGACTGAGCTCCTTGTGTCCACCACAAGCCACAGAAGTGGCTTTCAGCATCTCAGTGAGGGTGGTGGGAAGATGGGGATGTTTCCAGGACTTCTGCCATTCATGGCAATGGCCGCACCATGGCATTGGCTACACGATCCCAAGACTTGGCTGTTTGCAGCTGGGTCTTCCTGTACTGAGCTTGCTCTAGAGCCCCAGTTTATATTTAACGCATGTATGTACACAGGCTGGGTGTATGTGTGTGTGTATGAACATAACAGGCTTTCCCCTATTTTAAGAATACTTAGATGCACATAAATTATTTATTTCTTCTAACTGATGCATCATTTAATACATCTTTTCAATATTTACTGTGTATTAATCTGTTGTTTAATGCATTAATATCTTCTGCAGTTGGTCTCCGGTGGCTACTCTGTGCATACGCAATTATCACATTTCCTGGAATGAAATAATTATTGAAATACATTTCTCTTAATGCCTGGCTTTCCCTTCAGCTCTTTTTTTCAGCTGCACCGACAGTAGGATTTGTTATTAGACCAAAACATATTGACCTTCTTGTCATTGTGTTTCTGTGTCTTGCTTCCTGATTACACTTAAGCACTACAGCTGGATATCCATATTCATGTTGCTCTACCACAGAAAAAATAGTCCATATGCATAGACTTAGCAGTGCATTCCCACCTGAAAGAGTGAGCTTTCCCCATCCATCAAACTGGGAGCATATTTTCCAAACCAGGAGTATGTCAGTGACATACACTGCAATGTTGTTCTGGGTATGTCATTTTAACATCCTGGGATGAATGCAGTGTAAAAGAAAACTCAGAGACCAGAATCAGGGAGAATTAAAGAAAACAAGCAGCCTATAACTCAAAGGAAATGAAGATTCAAAGAGATGAGGTGATATATATGGCCACACAATGAGCAGAAACTCAGAGATTTGTGATGTTACATTGTGCCCACAGAATTTAATTAATGATACAAGGAATGGATCATCCTGATAAGCTGTTCAGAGTACAAAATAAATAATGAGGCATCTGTAATTAAAAATAGTGTTCAAAATTAACTGACCTGCATTTCTGATGCATTTCTTACTCTTGCACTAAGCATGAAATATTCTGCCTCTGCAATGGGCCTGTTAAAAGCTCTTCATGCCAGGAGAGATGCAGAAAAACAAAAGCCAGGCTGCCCAAAGAAAAGTTCCCCCTACCTTTTGGGGTGTGGGAGCGTGTTTGCTCTGTTCTGGAATTGGCCAGATGAGCACAAACCGGGGGCTTGGATGCCTGCTGGAGAAAGGACTGACATTTCCCGTGTTTCTCTTGATGTAGTGGAGTGAAGCCATGGAGGTGTGACAACTGCTGCTCTGCTGTTTGTAAAAAAAATTGGTACGGACTAGGGGTAGAAAGAAAAGCTACTTCTGCTGCCTCAAAAAAAGCCCTGTGGAACTCACAGTGCAAAGCCTGGCTGCCTTTATTTGTTTATGTCTAGAGCTTCAAGTGTATTGGCAAAATTTTCAAATGTCCCTGGGTGATTTAGTGTATAAACCTCACCAAAAGCAAGTGGAGCCGAAGGGCTAAAGTTGCTTGGGCACTTCTGAAAATGTTATCCTGTAACATTATCCTCAAAGATCAAAACACCAAATCGGATACACTAGCTTAAATGAAATTACCACTGCGTGCCAATCTTTTATTGGTCACTTTGCTCCAGGGCATCATCTGTTGTGGTCAGAAGAAATCTTTCTTGTTTTCTCATGCTGTAAATTGTATAGTAAGGGTCAAAATGTGGTCTAGAGCTCACCACTATCTTGGTTTCAGCCGAGGTGATTAGTATGTGAATTAATCTTGCTAGCAGCAAAATTTAATCTAACTTGTTCTGAAGCATCTGGCACTGACAAGAATACTGGACCCTCGTTCTATTCTAATAGCAGTTCCTGTGTTTCAGAACTGAAGTGAAGTTAACATACTTTGGATGTGAGCCCGTGGTCAACGGCCACCTATTAGCAAGATTGCTGCTAAATGCAAAAATCCTTTGGTTCAAAAATTGGTTTGAACTAAACTCAGGGAATGTAAGAATTCAGAGTTTGGGATTTCAGTACCATTAGCTCGTACATATATGCCTAGTTGCAAAGCCACATATAGGTGTGTCTTGGGAGATTTCCTGCTGCACAAAGATCTGCAAATATGATCTGAAACAAGCAAAAAGCCTTAATTCTGAATTTATTAGCTTATGACATCTCACCTTCCATCTTGCATTTACTAACATTGCCCTTTGTCTTTCCTCTTTACTCCAAACCTCCAGGCCATAAGAGAAAGAAAATTTCTCCCCCTAGGATGGCTTTCTTTATTTGCTGTTGAAGATGATCTTTAGCATATATAAATAAGTAGTATTTTGCCTTACTACCTTAGTTGTTCTTTTAACAGCTGTATTTTACTTTTCATCTCTTTTATTTATTTTCCTTTTGTCTCTCTCCCTTGTTTGAAATGCATTTCATTTTGATGCACCCTTGTCTCTGTCCTCCTGTGGCTTGTTCTTTTGGGGAAAGGAAGCAGGAGGGAAGGAAATCCTTCCTGGGTGCCCTTTCACAGAAGGCACAGGCCGGATGGGAACTGCACCCTGTCCCCAGCCACCAGCTCTGGAGATTAGGCAGTATACACCCCTCTCTTCCAGCAAAAGCTGCTGCTGCAGAGTATCTATGGCATGGAGGTGTCGTCTTCATTGCCCCAAGCACATGCAGTGGCTAGCTGTGGCTAGACTGGCTGAGCAAGGGGAAAAGTGGTAGCAGTCTTTACAATGCTAACAGTAATTTCAGTTTGATTACAGGGGACCCTTATTACTAACTACAGTCCTTCTGGAAAGAGATTTTTTTTTTTCCTTGCATTGGCCGGTATCATTGCATAGCTATTTATCAGGTATCGATGTGTACTCTTACCATATTAACGTGCTTGCTCCGAAGTTAATTGTGACTTTCCTTAGTGTTTCCACAGGAAATGAACAAAACATATTTTTCTCATTTTTGCATGAATTTTACACCTGAAATGGAAGTGCTGAATCAGAATCTACTGCAGTAGGAATAGTTCATAGCAGCAAGGCAGAAATGTCCCATATAAATATAGTTAACAACTGCCTCATATATCTGTAGAGCTTTAGAAGGGTTCAGCTGATGTTTATTTAGTAATGACATGATGAAAAAGCTTATAGAACATTAATAATGCTGAGCACTTGGGCCCTGTAAAATGTCTCAGACTACTTGTCTTGAAAAGTGGACTTTTCAAATTGTTTTTGAGAACAACAAACTCCTTTTTTATTACGTTAAAGGGAATACTTAAGATAAGAACAGTAGAACATAGTGTACCCATTATTGTATACGCCAATGGTCTCGCCTGCATGCAGCATTGAGCACTGAGAAGCTGTGTGCACGGGGGTGCAGGAGTGGGTGCCTATGCAGTACCTTTGCCGACTTTCATCATTACCCTGTAGCAAGCGAAGAGGTTTGTTGGTTCATGCCCAGCACCTGACCTGCCGTGTCTGCACCCTTGCTCTTGCGTGTGTGTGAGACCACCTCCAGAATAAGCTGCACAGACCTTTTACAGGTGTTTATTTGGAATATTATAGAGCAGTTAAATGCTGCCTTAGCAGATTATGCATATTAATGATAATAAATATGCATTAGGTAAATTTGTGTTTTCTCATTTCTAATGTTAGGTAGGAAGTATCAGTTCTGGATTTTAAAAGCAGTTATCGCTTTCTCTGAATGCATTTATCTTTATATCCTCAAAAAGAAAAAAAAAATCAGATTAACTACCTTGTTTCCTGCATGGTGCCGGTGATGTGTTTTTGAGTGACATTGTTTGGTATTTAATTAAAACAAACATAGAGAGGAGAGATTCTCCCTAAGGAAAGAAGTTGACTAACTGAGGCTTCTCTACATTAATTCAGAGCATTAAAGCTTTAATATTTTTATAAAACAAAGCATTAATACTTTTATAAAACTGTCTTTTTGACCTGCATAGGTTTAGGTAAAATTAGAAGCTGCTGTCAATGGCTCTAATTCGCCCATATAGAAAAAAATGTGGAAGTTTCCATAATGCTTCATTTTAAATGGCTTATGATGCTGCTTAAACAGTGTGCTTGAATTAAAGTTATGGGGTTAAAGTATTGTGTTGTGAGTGTTTCACATATAAATGGCTAGTGCTGGAAGTGATAGATTACTGTGCTTGGGTGAAGAGCTGTAAATTGTTAACTTGCATTAAACTTGATCACTTTTCTTTGCTTCTAACCTAAATTTTCAAGTGCAAAATCCCAGGCAAAAAATAGCGTGCTTTATGACTGAAAGGAACTTGGTAGTAAATCACCTCTTGCCTGTCGGTCTCCTCCTACCCGCAGAAGACGCTTTCAGCAGGACACAGCAATGCTCTCTGAGGTCCCCAAATGCTCAGAGGACATCTCTCTGCTTCATTTCAGTCCTCTGCCAGCTTTTCACGTGCCGTCTGTGAACCTTGAGCTACCCTCTGCTCCTGTTAAGCAAGGGGAGAGGGCACGCGATGCTCTTTAGGGCTGGCGTTTGGGATTCCTCTCAGGTCTCCCTTCTGACCTTGGCAGGACTCATGATGCAAAGCCATGCTAGAGCTAGTCTGCATGGATATCTGAAACGGTCTTTATGTAGTCTTTATTCATGTCTATATTTTTAACAGTGTCTCAGGTGCAGGCTATAAACAGTTTTCCTTGATCCATTTTGGGTAGGATTTTTGTTGCACTGTGGCTTTAAGACCTTCCATTTGTTTTGGTTCTTCTGTTTTTAAGTACACATTTCATTGTTTTTTTCCAGACTGATGCATACACATTTGAGTCTTTTTTATGTACTTAAGATTTCCCCAAGTGTGAAAAAGTGTTTCCCTTATGAAAAATTACTGTAAAATTTAAGAGGTAATGGTAGTATTTCTGTGGAGGTTTTTTAAAAAATAAGGCACAAAGTGTTATGCCCATGGGATAGAAATTGTAAGATGGTTCAAAAATATATAAAAAGCTTGTCATTCTCTGATAAATTCTTCAGCTTTTCAGACTATTTTCCTGTTCAACTCAATTAGTTTCAGCTAAAGGCATCTAGAGGCATTTCCCTTATAGGAATTGATGAGACTATTTATCCAGTAATTCCTATTATTGTGTTATAATTATACATCATGATTAGTTTTTCATGCAGAAAGCTTGTTTTTCCTAAAATGCATCCGATGATTTTTATCATAATACAACACTTCTGGAAAAGCTCTATACAGGTGAGTAATAATGAAATATATGATTTCTGTGGACATTTACTAGGTCTGTGCAGTCGCTCCCCTGGAAAACCACCAGATATAATGGTGAATATGGCACTTTCTGAATGATGCTTCTTGTAAGGAGATACTGCATTTCATAGTATCGGTACCTGTTCTTGGTACATCCATGCTCCTCATCAACGCAGTCTCTGAGAATCGTCTATTGGTTTTTGAATGTGTTTCCACTTTGGAAATTTAAGAAAATATAATAATATGTTAATTTTTTTTTCAGTAGGAGCTAGGAAACAGTGATAAACTTTCTTTTAATTCTGAAGTAATGATCAACCACTACAGATATTGCTGGATTTTTGTTTCAGTTTTCTAAGTTATCCTATTTACTGTAATCACAATCCTTCTGGAGATTTCAGATGGCTTTTGTCTTTTGTTTTGTATTTAAAGGAATTGGTGATAAATGACCTTTAGATCCTTTGGCACTAATGTATTCCAGTTCTAATGAGCTGTTAAAGGAATAAGAAGTGCAGTAAACTGTGTTTGTCACCACTAACGAGGATAGAGAGGGCTGACTTTTGAGAGAAGTTGAACTAATTGCCTTAAAAATAGTAGAATGGTCCCTGTGGGTGGCAGGCTGCAGGCAATCTTTTTTCTTACTTAAATCAGAACTTTTAATATGTTTGTACTACTGCATGTGCATAATCTGCCCTTTGCATTAATTATTGGTTATGTAGCAGCTTTAGAAGAGGGTGCTGAAAGTAATGGCAAACTTCCAGTTAGTGTCTTTGAGACATCGCTTGATTTTAAGATTAAAGAAATTCCATGCCAGTGGAATTTCTAATAACTGTTAGCCTATCCAAATATTGCTGTTTCTGTATTGAAGACGAATGTTTTACAACCTTGGTCCCTAGGACTTTAATGGAGCTATGCCAATTTAGATCAATGTAAGATCTGTCGCATCCTTTTAGTTTTGCTTTGTTCTTTTGCATTGTGGAAGCAATGTTAATTTACATCATTTATGCTCTATTAAGTTGAAATGCCATATACGTTCTTGTACTCTTCTGTTTGCAGCAGAGGACAAAAAGGCAGGCAACTTGATTTTCAATCTTACCTGGTTCCCTGCTTACATTTCCATGGCTCAGTTGTCCCGAGCATGTGTTTGTTTGTGTATAAATAAGAGAGGTGTCTATTCAGGCTGATGAGACAATTGAAAATGCCCTTTGACACTTAAAATAATGAATTTCTCAATACCTATTCACAGGATGCTGAGTGTGATAAACTCTTCAGAACTCCCTGTGTTGTAGTTAGTAGCTCATAGGCAGTACTGATAGCTGATTTCTTCTTGCAAAACTTAGAGGCAGATTGCCGGCAGTGACTTAGAAATCTAGACAGCAAAGCAAGGGTAGGAGGAGAGAGGTTGCTGACTGTGTATAGCCAACAGGATTTTAAGCTGGAATTATCGTGAATCACAAATATCAGACATTCATTTTGTTTGTAGACTGGTTTTACTGTTAACCCAGCAAATGATGTAAAAGCTAGGCAGACTCTTCTGGTCTGTGTGTTTAGAAGTGTAAAATCATAATACTTATTTCTGAAGCCAGACTTAGGAAGTTTCCTTAAAGGCTGGATTTGGCCTGCATGGTTCCCATCAGAGTGGTTCTGGAGTTCCCTTTCCTTTGCCTTACATCAGCCCAGAGTGATGTGGGATACATTTTAGAGGCAGCATGCAGGAGGAACATACACAAGCCTGCTTGTCTGTTAACCAAATTTAAGCGCATACCTCCCAAGTACCTCTTTGAAATATTACTCTTAATTTAGCTCTTTGCTGCAGGTGTCAAGCAACAAATTTCAGATCCCGCTTGTGCTGACATTTGCTCTTGGGGAGAAGGAAATTAGATTTCTACTAGTCTGAAACCAGAAACAAATGTTAGAACTGAGAGCAGTTTGTTTGAGCTGTAAGTTATAAGACTGCAAAAATAATGAAGTTGGTAGCTGAAGCTGCTTTTTGCCCTTCTGTGCTGGAAAGCTGAAATCATTCCTTCTTTATTCTCAGGTTTTCTTTTTTTCTTTTTCTCTAATGTGTAAGATAAAAGGAGGGACTTTTCTGATTGTGATTCCTCACTTCAGAATCGCCTGGTCTTTTCACGTTCACGTCCGGCTGACACTGGAGAAGGTTCCCCTTCCTTTCCGTCTGGTTCGGCACAGGGGCTGAAGAAAAGCTTTTCCCCAGTTTGCACAGCCAAAGTGCATTACAGTTTGGGGCCGTTTCGGTGCCTGAAGAGAAGCAAATAAACCATGGTTATGCAGAGAAGCTACCCCACGAAATGGGGAAATAATGGCAGTGCAGGTCCCATCAGCGAGTCCCAGCCTCTGGAGCAAAGTGCTTTCAGAGACCACCACATGACCCAATCCCTCACAAACACATCCCTGTGCAGAAAGAGTGGGGTTCAAAGCGCCCCAGGACTCCCACTCTCATGGTAGTTTTCTCCTCGCCTGCACTGGGAACAGCTTGGCAGATCTAAGGCGAAGGAAACCATGAGTGAGCCAAGCTCCTCGCTGGGGCGAGAAAGAGCCTCTCACGGGGGTCCTCTGCATATGCCAGAGCTGCACTGTGTACATTAGCAAGGATTGGGACCATACTTTCCACTTTAAAGAACAGCTCTTTGCTGTGTTTATTGATGTTCCTAGTTTATTTATCGAGCCATCTGCCAGGTATGGCATAAAGATTGTGACAACAATATGTTATGAATTTCAAATTCTATTCCTTCGATCACATCCAAAACAAAGCTTTAGCTGTCTAAAAACAGAGGAATGGGGAGGAAGAGGTCCTGCTTTTATTTTATGGAAAAGAAAAAGGAATGAAAAAAATCAGAGAAAATGTTAGAAAACCCTGTCTCATCTGCACACCGGTCCTTTAAAGCAGTGTTAAGTTTCATAATTACTGTTTGTTCTCTGAGAATAATTGTCCTGTCCAGCTTGTACTTGTCAGGTTGGAATTAGTCCACAATTCGTTGAATATTAAAGGGCAAGTGTAGTCCCAAGGATGGTGTTTTTTTGTCTGTTATTTGACCTACAGGGGTACATATGTCAGAAATCTTGTTAGCATATAGGTAACAATACTTTCTTCTCATCGCCTCATCCTTGGGGCTGATTTTCATAAATACACATTTCTGCCAGGAGATTTAGATACGCTGTTTTTCTTCTCCCACAGAAATTCATTATAATATATTTTCAGTAAAATACAGAGCATAATATATGTTTTGTTTTTTTCAGTAGTTACTGTAATTAGTCCCCAGCCACAGGCTCAGAGCAGACGATTAGAGAGGGCTTAAGTAATGAAACTTTAAATATTCTTTAACTGTTGGGAGAGGGCTTTTCTTTGTTTTCTGAGAGAGGTTTCAGTGGTACCAAATGATGACAGAGTTTGCTGGACTTAGCCAGTGAACAAATTTGACATGTCTTTTCAGAGGCGCTGCCCTGGATATTGGTTCTCCTGTTTCTGTTTGCAAATCCTGCAGCAGTAGCATTTTTTGAGTCTGTCAAAAATCAGTGCTTTGACTCTTGAACTTAAACATACCTTTAGAAATAACTAATCTCTGCTGGAGCTTTCCTTTTTTGGGTCAACAAAAGCTAGAACTTAAAAGACCCAAAAAACCCCAACAACCACAAGCCCCACCAGCATCCTTGAACCAATTTGGATTCGATATTATGGCTCCTTGTTGGCATTGGAGGCTGATGTCTACATCCTCACACAGTGACTGGCTTAGCCTTTATGGTCTGTATGATGACCAGGATTTCTTGGAATATATGGGACAAACAGAGAAATGCAGTACCAATAAGTAGAGATAATTTTTCTCTGCCTAATTTGGTTTTATGGACTAAAGTCTGTTGTGGAATTTGGTTCATGACTGCCATCAAAATCTCCAGCAGCTTAGGAAAAGAAACCAAAAGCATCAAAGGAAGCAGCTTGTTACTACCAGAGCTTCTGAAAGCACATCAGATGGGTGCTTCAAAATAATTCAGACTCTTTTGAATATCTCTGCTTGATGCATGCATTATCAGGTAAAGGTACAATAGTCCTCAAAGATGATGCAGTAGGAGGGGACAGCAGAATTTCTGTAGTGCTCTTTGAAAACCTCCCCAGCTTCCCATAGGCCCTGAAGGTGCTGCTCACTCCCACAACCTGAGCTGCAGCCATAGAAGCCTTTGGGCCTCCTCACTCCTGCCCTGTGCTTTTAGGGCTGGGGCACTTTCATATCCCCTCTGTGAATTACAGCTTGTGAGTCTTTTTAACATATGCTGACACGCCTGCTGCGTTCCAGAGACCTCAGACTGGATCACATGCTTGGACATGTGTGTTTCAACAGGACAGTTACCTCTGCAATGAAATTGTCTTTTCTGACATAGAGACTTTTTCCCCTGTTACACTCTAGAAGGACAATGTAAAAAATATTTTTTCCCTCTTCCGCTGGCCTTGTGGTGACTTTTACAGGACTGTCATCTGTAAGTAAGGAATTTGTCTTAATTTAATTTAGTACCTAACCTTCAGAAGGGATGTTTTCTGGCCCCTTGCAAATGGATGTTAAATATTTTTGGCCTCTCAGCCTAGTACATGTGTATTATCACCATTGCAAAAGTATATACGCAAAAAAATATGTTGGGTTATTTTTAGTGTATTTTCGGTACCATATAACGATGGATGACTTCATGTCAAATGTCACAGACTTGTTTATAAGCAAATATTTTGAGCAGTCTAAGAAACCTCAGAAGGCTGTTATAGGATGTTGTTTAACAGAGACAGTAATGTGATGACTAAAGGAGATGATGAGCCCGATAGCACTACCAGCTAATATCATAGTGAACGAGGTGCAGACAAAGTGAGAGATACATATGCATCCATAGCTGGAAAAGCACACTGATCCATAGGCCGAGCAGCCACTGGCATCAAAATAGCCCCTCAAGTTACTTCATCAGTCTCCTACTGATTAAACCCCGAGGTTTAACCCTTTTCTATGGGCTCTCTGTGCATTCCCTCAGACTATTTTTTTCTTGTCCCTTTTGCTTGTACCTGATTTTTTTTTTTCAACGTCCCCACCATGGGGCATCACCACTCGGCTTTCCTGATAGCAATGTGGAGCCGCACCTGCCCATGGTCAATCATGCCAGGCACTAATGAAGCTTAGCAAGCAGGACATCCAAAGCGGGGCACTAAGGTCATCTTAAAACTCTGCCACTGTGCCTCCCTGAGAAGAATGGTGGCAGAAAACGTTGTTTAGGCGCCTCTCTGGTGCAGGGAGCAAGTGCACTAAAAGGGCCACGGACCAGCTTCAGGATCTTAATGAGTCCTCGGTGGAGAACTTGGATATAAATCCATTTAAGGAGCCAGTGAGGTGGAACCACCCAGCTGCACACAAAAACCAGACTGGGGCAGAGGCACAGAAATATCTGGCTTGTAGGAAAATCACAGATGGAACATGGCTGTTAAGCTTTCTGAGGTGAATTGAGATATTAACAATACTTCAGATGATAAAACTAGCCAACGCACTGTGACCTGACTGCTTCAAAAGGTGGGGGAACCATGAGTCAGTGGTAGGATCACAGCTTGGGCAAGCAGGGAGTTAACAAGACTTCGGTGGATGGAGCTGTCCTGTGGACAGCTTCCTTGTAAGTTAGAAAGGATTAAACATAGTAAATGGTAGAAGATTTAGCAACATTGTTTATTCTTTCAAGGAGACTTGGGGGGCTAGACATAGTAAGGGATAGGTAAAAGGTAAAGTTGAATGAGGGAGAAACTGTGCGCAGACGAGCCCATCATACATATGACTGTGCTGTGCTGGAAGTGCCACATACCATTTGTTTTGGGGCCGCACCAAGGCAAGGAAGTTGTTAATGTAGGCATATGTGAGTGGTATGGACTGTGCATAGCAAGGAGCAGAACATTGCTTCTTATAATCAGTTCTACTTAATATGTAAATTTATTTACAGAGCCAAAAATATTATGAATGTATTTTAAGTTGATAACTTTTAAAATAAGCTGAACGAAGTAAGGAAAAGGTAATGTCAACATATTTATCTATGCATACTCATTATAGACACATGTATTTTCATACAGCATACATCAGAGGCTGAGGGACAATGCAGTACCTCAAACAGACGCATATACCTTCAGCCTGATGTTTGATCCATGGTTATACTTCTTTCCCCTCAGCTACTTAAAACCCATTAAAAATCAAACTCGTTAGAGTGTCACTTGACAACACATCAAATGGTTGGCTTCTAACAATGGCATTTGAGTGAAAGCTGAAGTGTATATATTTAATTTAAATGAATACTGCAAAGTTGTAAAGATTATTTTATGAACATTTCTCAGCAAAGCAACACAGCTGGGAGGAGGAAATCTAACACATAAGTGTTAGTGTCTGAAAATCATACAGAATTATTTAGCCCATTAGCTAGTTAACCAGGTGCTCCTTGCACTTAGCCTTATTTTCTAAACTCAGTCTACGCCTAATATTTACTTGCAGGTAATGAGGTAGTGTTGTTAGATGTAGGGGACACCTAATTCTTTCTTGGACTTCTTCCATTTTCAGGCTTTGGGAGTCTAACAGTTTGTCAGAGAGAGACATCTGGAATGTGATTGTTATTGGCGATGGCTGAAAATGTCTGTTACGGCGTTTTTTGTGCAGAAGATAGGGGGATTTGTCTCATTTAAAATTTGCAGAAGGTATCTTATTTTCTTGGTTAAAAGCAAAAGTTTTTGTAAATGGAGACTCCCTTCCCTCCATCCCTTTTATGCCCCTGGTTTGGGGGCAGAGACTCGTTTTTGGGCTGAGAAATTTTAGCTTGGGCTTGTAGTGAAAAGTATAAACCTTCCTAAAAAGAGAAAACACTTTACCGCAAGAAATCAATTAAAATGTCTTATTGCCCTCATGTACATTTTCCTTCATTACCATATCTGAGCATCTAGGAAAGTTTTATATTTCTCAGTGCTTGCAATCTGTCCCGAACTCGTTTCACTGTATTTTGACATTTGTAAAATAGAAGTTATTCTTACTTGTTCTTCTTTTCCAATCCGTAATTGTGCTCTTTTTAGTGAGGGCTGAAAGAAGTCTCAGCACAACATCATAGCTGTTCCTTTCATCCGTCCAGCCCTTCTTCTGGCACACTGTGTTGCTTTTCCAAAAATACAGCTCCATTCTGCTCCCCTTATGTGCATCGAATAGGCCTTTCCTTTGTATGCAGCCGGAGCCCTGTAAACATGGACACTGCAGGAGTTCCTTTAATAAATTAGCTGTTAGCACATTCAAAACTTTTAAACGATAGGGTGTTTTTTCTGCAGTGAGGGAGGAATTTTCATCAGATCAGAAGTTGTTCTCATCATGCTGTGAGTTACAGCTCAGGAAACTGCCACCAGTGTTATTAGCAGCAGCTCCATAACATGCCAAGGGAACCCAGAGATCAATGTTTAACCCCTACACTGCCCTTGTTTTCCTAATTGGTCAGCCAAATGAGTGCAAGAGAAATCCATACATAGGCACTGTGCAGAGAATCAAACTATTTTCTCTAATAACAGAGGTCTCAATCCTAGAAATGTAGGCAATCAGAAGGATTATTTTAGTGCAACTACTCTTGGTACTAAGAGTCAGACCCAGAGGTGGGAGGTCAGCTTGGATACCCCGTATTTGGGTTTTTTTGCTTCCCTCTATTGTAGGCTTTGCAAAGCAGCTGTAAACAATGTGCCTGTTGCATTTGATGTGATGTAGTTGTTGGAAATAGATTCCTGCAGGATTAGAGGTGCAATCACAGTGCTTGGCTCTTGAGACTTTTCTGAATAACAAGTCCTCGTATTGATTTCCCTTTATGGTGAGAAGTGGAGCGATCAGGGGAGATGGATATAGATAAGCACATTTCTACTTAGACGAGAACTGGTTTGGGTCTGCTGAAATTCCCATTGCTGTTGAAGAGAAAATCCCTGTTACTTTCCAAGCTATTAATCTGTTTGTGATTACTTTATTAAAAATTCCTCCACTGTTCTTATAAGACTGTTGTTTATAGGGTTAACCACGCAATTATCTCCTGGTATTTGCTAGCTATTTTTGTTCCCTCTTATTTATTTAAACAATTTGCCATCAAAGACCGAGTGATGCATTTAGATAATGGCCACAGGTAATTGCTCTAACAAGAGAGTCACCAGTGAAATTACTGGTTTAATACCAGCCTGGGATGACCATTCCCTGTTAGACTGTAAGAAAAGCAGTGTCATATTATGGTAAACCTCACCAGTTTCAGAGGAAATCATGTGAATTCCAAGCAGACAGGAGTTTAGCAGCAAGTCAGGCAAAAACCACAACTATTTCTTTGTAGAAGATCCAGCTGTGTATTAGGTATAATATGCCTAGGAGTGGTCGCCTCTGTAAATGGAAAACAGAAGGGGGAAATGCCATGTGCCTGCCTAACCTCTATTCATGCTAATGAGAAAATCCTTGGCCTGTGTTCAGTTGGTGTTGGTGTTTTTCTTGGAAGGCGCGTTGGGTATCTTGCATGATATAGAATGCACAATGTCTGCCTAAATGTGGTTTATGAAGCGTTCTGTGTATATCTGTTCTTAGAGATTTGGCATTGTCTGTTAGGCTTATACAGTATGTGCCTTTAAAAACAGCCCTCCCCAAAAAAAGAAAACCCACCAGAAGGCAGAAACCCAAACAGCTTCCCAACACATCAGCATTGGTAATTCAATACCACCATGCCATTCCTTTGCTGTTAAATAGACAAAAGAAGTAGAAAGGACCCCACAGCTTGAAAGCTGATGCTATTTTGGTCTCTTACAAAAGTCTTTGCTTTGGAAAAGAAAAGATATTTGTTGAACTACTTAAGGAGTTAATTTTCAGACACTGAAGGCAGAGTTGACATTAAAAAAAAAAAAAAAACAACAAAAAAAAGCTAAAACATGTGTGGCAAGACATTTTTGTTCTGTCAGGAAATTAAAAATATAGTTTGTGGATGCTGATGCAGATTCAGCACTGACGAAGAACATGGCCCAAGGGGTAAATCATCCACCCTTCAAATCAGGAACGATCTTCCAATTTAATGTGAGGTTCTGCCCTTTCCTGTTTGCAGGCTTATGTGGAGAGAATCTGGGTTTTTCTGCTATCTTTTATTATTGATTTCCCAAAATTAGAAGTCTTTTTCTAATAGAGAAGAGGCTTAAAAGCAATCAATAGTGTTTATCTTAGGAGACAAGTAGTTCAAACTGCAGTGGAAGGTGGTGTAATTCACCCTTTCCCTTGTTACTGATTGTCTCATTTAGTGTAGTACTGCACAACAGTTCCAGGTTTTAATGTTGTAAATCCCTTAATTATGCACTCGCCAAATGTGTTAAAAATCATTTAAAAGTGTTAGTCGGGCATTTCTGTCTATATCTCCCTCCTCCTGCACTCATATTCTGCTTGCAAATCGCTACAGCTTAACTATGTGATTTGTATTGGAAAGATTGTTTTTTTGGTTCATTTCACTTTATTATCTTTCAGCAGAGCTGTGACATCCACTTAGATATCTTTACTGCAATTGTTTCTTGATGAGATCAGATTGCCCACTGCAGCTATATCACAATAACAGTAAGATAAAATTCAGGCCGCTGTGCTTCCTTTTGATGAGCTGCTGTAGCCTGGCTTCGCAGGAGAAAAAAAAAAAAGAAAAGAAAAAGAATAGCACATAAAAGAATGATTAAAAAAAAAATTTTTGCAATCAAAATTGCTCTGAATTAAGGCAGATTGAGCCTTTTAAATAAACACAACATGAATAAAAGGGAAGTAGACTGTTCTGAATTTTATGACAGAGTAAAAAACCATAAAAACTCCTAAAAACAGTGATTTGTATACTTGTCTCATTTCAACAGAGAGCACATTTCAGTTCCTCTGATTGAAAATATTTTTAATAGTTACTTTCTGTTGCCAGAGCATGTTTAGTAGCAGGCTTTAAAACCTGTCCGTAGCTACACTGTTTACTGAAAAGCGAGTGTTTTCTTTTTGAGTTGTACAGATATTAACTGAAGAAATCCTGTCTGCAGCACTTCCCCACTCACCACCTCCAATCATGGACTCTGAAATCAAGCAGCATGCACTCACAGGTGTTTGCAACAGGCAATATTATTGAAGTCATTAACTTTCCAGGGAAACTTAATAGATCAAGTTGAAACCTCATATGGAGAGTCCCACAGAAGGCTTCCAAGGCCAAAGGCAGGATCCTCTCAAGATTATTTTGGGTTTTCTTGCCACTTTCTTCATAGCAAAGGAAGGGTTAGGTTAGTGGTAGCTTTTTGAGTGTGAGGTACAGACGATTGCCACGATGTTGCTTGCTCCGTGCCTGGTAGCACTGCTGCAGCAGGTCCTTCATATCACTGATGTTATTCCCTAGTGCCGCATTTCAGGCTCCAGTGGAAGACCCCTTCAGGGAAATGAAACCTAGAAATACAGATCCAAGTGGCAGTATGTCCTGGGGCACATGGTAAGAAAAAGTGCAGCAGAAAAAAGCTCATTCCCAGAGCTGTTCCTTCTGCTGCCGCTTCAAATTCTCAGAGTCCCTTCTTGGATGTTACAAGAGAAAATGACCCACTCTACAAAAAGAAAAAAAACCCAGCCACCTCCCTTTTCAGCACAGTAAAGAGAAAATACCCAGGCAGAGATGCTTATATACAAATAATGGCAGGAGGGATGTGTCCCATTATTCTCTTCTGCATAGGCAGAAGTGTGCAATAGCTGTCACGGAAAGCCTGACCCAAGTACCCTTATAATCAAAGAAGCCCGACTGAGTTCAGTATGAACAGGTCGGAGCCAGAGCAACCCTGCAAATCATATCAGGGAGTTTAAACTAGGTCATATGCCTCTGCTTCGGTGGTTTTCTCATGTTCCTGTACTTCTGAACAATGGATAGCGCAGTCTACATTGTTGCCAACTCTTGTGATATTTGATGTTTTTCTCAAAGCCTGAGCTTTGAAGGCATACAAGATAGATTTATTTTTTTAAGCTATTGCATGTGTGTGTGCTTTTAATATGTTTTAGTCTTTGTAGTTGGAAAACACAGGTGAAAACATGACTTGAGTTCCCACAAGCACAGAAATGACAAGGCAGAAGAGATGCCCACAATTTTTAGTTTTCAAAATGCTGTGATTTTTAAGCTGTTGTCATGATTTTGGATAGTTAAGGATGTAAATATGGTGTTTACAGCAACAGTATGTTTTCAGTTCTGCAGACAGAATGAGGCACATACGAACCGAAAGCTGTGTTAGTCCCACAGAAGCTCAATCGTCCATCGCTCCAATGGGATCTCTTATTAGTAGGCAGAGTTGCCTTCTAAGGAGGAAGATGCCATCTTCATTCTGTACAATAATTAGAAAATAATGAAAGTCTTCCTCCCCAAAGAAAGCATCAGCTTGCCATGGATCAAGAGGCAGTTCAAACCATCATCTAACATCCCTTGAAAACTGGCATTTGTAGGAATGTCACGTTTGAAATGTTACAGTTATAGGACTGCCGTTATGTATTATAAATCCACATTTTAAAGGGTTGCAATTTAACTGTATACAGTCATTCTGCTTTGAAACTTGGCATAAAAATCACAGCCCTGGAGCAGATATTTTTATAACAGAAAATACATGAGAAAATTGATTTGGCTTTTCAGAGATTTAGACACATTCAAGTTGTCACTCGGCACATTAGACTTAGAGAAGTGAAATTTGTTGGTGAGTTACCAGACACAAGAACATGGAGCTCTGGGTGGGTGTTATGTGATCTGCAAAAATTTGGTTTCAATAATCATCAATAATGCAAATACAGGGACAAGCCATGTGGATTTTAACACGGCACTACTGAATGTTAGCGTCAGAAGCTAAATCAGTTGGAGTCATCTCTATGATCAGCTCTGCCGTTGCTCTGTGAATACTTGCAGGCAAAGTCAGTAGTGACGAATATGAATAGAGCCGCTCCTCTCTGTAGGCTTTGTAGTCAGGTCCTCACTATGTAATGGGGAAAAGTGCCACAAATTAACCCGACTATGAGATCAAGGACTCCCCATCCTCTTGGCACTCGAGGTTGCAGAGAACCGAGAATCTGTAGGAGTTACTGAGGAGGTGCTGGTAGACTCCTGTCTGTTATAGGAGTTGGTTGTTTGAGTTGAGGTAGTTTATTTACAACATTGGCATGAGATGTACTTTTATTCTTTCTTTTGTTCCCCCTCCTCCTACAACATATTGAAAGGCAGTGGTGAGAATTATGTAAGTCTGCAGCTTATTATTATTGAATAATGTATATATCTGGTATCCTGACTCTACCATACAGATTTTTAACAGCAAGAATTACTGAACCTGGAGAGCAACTGCATGAAAGCAAAGTGCCAGACGAGAAACTTTGCTGTTGTAAATTGCAGTAGCCCCCCAGCAGCTACACTGACTTACCCCAGGGCCAGCGCACTCCATTCACAGCAGCCAACTCTCCTCTGCCCTCTGCTTTTTCCCTTTTTCTGTCTAGCTAAAATGAGATAAAGATGTTGCTTTGTGAGAAGGAGAGACAGAGAGCTCACCATGGAGCCAGGCAGAATAAGAGCAGGTGCTGAGCAATGTTTCCAGCAGTTCAGCTCCCTCTCAACAGGCACAGTGCACCTCTTGCTTTTGAGCATGGGGCCCCTCTGGAGCCCAGCTTGGCAGCTGTGCTGAATTGAGTGCTAGTCCTGCAAGGTCACACGAAGCTGGGAGCCAGTATATGATCTCGCTGTGTTTGTCTTATGGATAAGATATGGAGTGTAGCTGCCCCAGAGTGGTTTGTAAACTTGCACTGTAAACACTGTAAAATGTTTCATCTGTTCAAAGTTAGTCGGTTCAAATATCCTTTTTGTCTTTTCTTTCTTTTTAAAAATCTCTAAATTAGTTTCTCTGTTTCAAGTGGAGAAAATATTTCCAAGCTTTATCAATCAATGTTAACTGCATCAGATATTTCCCACTGTTGTTTTTCTTTCTCCATTAGTTCAAGAATAAAAAACTATGCTGAATAAATATACTTATTGGCTATCAAGGGTATAGTAGGGTAGTCGTTAATGGGAGATGGGTGTGGTGTATTACAGGCAAGGTTCTTTAAAAGCTTTAAATCTGAACATCCGGACAGATTTGTAGAAGAGAAATTCTTGGCTAAGTTAATCCCACACAGACTAATTTATATTATGGATAGACATGTGTTTAAACAAATACAAAGCATGCATAAAATATCTCCTGATTTGAGAGTTATAACAATGATGGAGCGTATCACCACCAGGTCAGCCAAGAAGCCAAGCCCCCTGGAAACATGAGACTGACCCGACTGCAGGTGGTACTCAGGCCAGCTGTAAGTCATCACTGTTCTTGTTAACTAATCAGAACAGGAGAATGGTGAAGTTTTGTTGGTTTCTAGTTATTTTAGACTTAGATTTCCCCCATGAATGTGATCACAGAGAAGCAATTTTGTACGAAGATGGGATAACCAAGCACATTTTTTTCAACGCTGATGCAACAGATGTGCTTGTAGGTATAAAATATGACCTCGTGAAAGCTCTCTGTGCTCTCAATTGGGAAGGAAAATTCACGTTCATGGCATCTCTTCAGCCGCAAAGGGTAAGAGGAGAAAAAAAAGCCCAGAGGGTGATCAGAGGGGAGGAAATCACAGAGTGGGGACAGATAATGATGATACCATCTAGTTCTTATGTAGTGCTTTTCACCAGGAGATCACAAAATAATTTGAGAGCTACAGCTCTCACAAAGGTGAAAGGGAATCCCAATCCTGTGTTATATCCATTAAGCCTGTTGCATCCTGTACAGATCAAAGAGAGAGAGTTAAGTCACAGCTAACACTATTGAGCCCTTATTCTCAAATGTTTTGGGCAAATGAGGAGAATACAATAAAATGTTTGCTGTCTCGCTGTACAACGTTAATTACAAAGCTGTGAAGGCACCTTATACCTGGTATATATTGTGAAGAATTCAGTAATGAATGTATTGCAGAAAATTTCCAGCTGAAACAGGAACAGGACCGTTTACAGATGCTTTGCTGAACAGAAGTGCCAAATCTTAGGTTAGGTTTTGGCTGTGGATCAAAATTACTTTCCACAAGAGGTGATTATTATGTATGATTCATACAGTGAGTCCACATGAGTAAAAATAATACTGCTTAGCTCTCAGTGTTCAAAGTGCTTTTACATTTTCAAAGTGCTGTGCAAACATTAGTTAATTAATGGCATAAAGTAAGTTACATTTTTGTGCATTTAGCATTGACATTTTGACAATAAATGGTTTTGGAGACTTTATCAGTGCATTTGAGCAGCTCGTATAAATTGTGCTAATGTTCTCAATTGTATTTGAGCAACGTCTTAGTAATTTAGACGCTTTTTATCTTATGATGAGCAGATAGATACAGCGAAGGTTATCTGTAGACAGCAACATACCATAAATAAGGTATCTTCTTGTCCTTTCTAATAAAATGTACGTCTGTGCTTACTCGACTCTGTGGCTTGTACACCATGATCTGCCACAGAAATAAAAACACTAGTAGAAGTCAGAAACCACTAAGAGCCATCATTAGCATTCCAGCTGTGGAAACAGAGCATGCGGAAATAGAAGATGGATTTTGTGGAATTGATGTACCCAAGGTTAGACATCGGGACTTGGTAAAGCACTGGAACATCTGCTGGCTATTTTCAGAGAACTGTCAGCCTATGACCGTCTATTAAAATTAATTTAGAACTGATCCCTTAGAGATTAATCTCTCTTTTCCCTTCCCGATCCTTGTGAAAAATGTTGCCATTTATATCTCAGCAGATTTTTTTTTTTTTCCTAAACAACCTATATTAAAATTGCAGTGTCCTCTGTGGAAGACATTCATCAGTTGTATCAAGCTGGCTTAATGACCTTTTACATGAGGACATTTTGGCTGAATTGCAGACCAAGCTCACATGCCAAATCTGTAATCACATCTGCTCTCAAGCATAGATCTTCCTTACGGGTCCCAGACTCTCACAGGTACAAATATCCCAAAAGCAGGCTCTGAATTGCAACCCTTTCCCAAGTTGACCCAGCCACTGGCTCAAGTTCTTCAGTTCTGGGAGAATCAGATTTTCTTGTCTTGCTGCTCGTTTTTCCTCACGATCTCCCTTCTGAGTAGCAAGAAACGCTGCGGAGGTTGCATTTAGATCATACAGGCTCCTGATTTGGTTTCTTTCAGGGTGCTGGGAATCAACCATTGCAAAATCTTGTGAAAATAACTCATCGCTCTACAGTCATTCTTATTTCAGAAAACATTATTTTGTCCTACCTCTCATACCTAAGTCTCTCAGGCACGAATAGGGTGTAATTGTGACAGTAAGTGACTTTCTGCAAAAAGGAGAAGGAACTTTTGTGTAAGAAGGAGATAAATAGGCATTTTTAAAAAAATTGCGTGTACTTTACCTGGCATCTGCCTGACATGCAGTAAGCAAATGATCTTGAGTTGATCTCCTTTATGGAAGAGACACTGGAGTGAGCATCCTGGGAGTGGAATTGTTTTTTTCTAGCAGTACTTGAAATTTAATAGCTTCCTCTTCTGCCTGGTTCTGTCTTTTTCTGATGGCAAAAAAGATTAGCATTAGAATGAGAGACATACAGTATTTAAGAAAATCAGCCTTTGTCCTTTAAAAATGGTCTTTAATAGCTTGCATTAATGAGTTTAATTTGATCTATAAATGACAGATAACTTAATCGTAAAACATTTTCCTCAAGGAGAGAGATAAGTTAATATTTACGTCAATGAGATTCAGTCCAGGTTTTAGTATGAGCGATGGTTTCAGAGCTGTTTCAAGTTAGGCAATGTGGCCTATATTCTTGGGAAAGCAATTTTTTTTTTAAAGGGCTCTTTTTTATCTACAACAAACTTTTGAATAAGAGCTTTACAAACTCTGTGTGTATATTGTTTGTTTATAACCTGCGTAGTGGGTGTATTGCCTCTTCACTTTGCTTCCACTACAGGAGTTTTAATCCCTTCAATGGGGAGTAATTATTAACTTTCCACACCAGTGTAATCTCTACCTATGTTCTCCCTCGAGTAAAGAATAGAGAATATAGGGAGGTGCTGGGGAGAAGAATTTGCAATACGTTGGAGACGATCACAGTGGTAGTGTTGCTAAAACAGGTTAAGCGAGCGCTGTTCGTCTCTAGAAGTGCAGTTTTTATGACACTTGAATTTTTGGAAACCTAGCCGTAGCCAGACAAACTTAGCATCCAAGGTACTGCTTTTCTCTTCCCACCAGGGTGGGAAATGTTTAGCTGCACTGATCCGCAACCCCTTTGAAGTCAATGGCTTTTGGATGAAGAGTAACTAACATGAACATTAATATAGGACGAAGGTGAGAATGATTAAAGAAAATGCAGTAGCAAACAAGGGAAATACCCAGTGCAAGCATCCTTCAGAGACTGCTCTCAATTGCATTAGGTTTGAGGGAGTTCTACATCAAATCATGTATTTTCAAAGCTTTCTAAGGTGAAACCTTCCAAGTTCTAGGTGTGTGTATAAGTTTGTATGTGGGGGTCATCTGGCCTCTTTTGATGGAAATACTTGAATAAGTTGCATTTTAAACCAACTTTGTAAGATCAAGCCAGAATTTTTTCATCTGTCAGCAATTAGGAAAATAATGTGAAAAGCCAAAGTGACAGCATTCAAGAGTTGTAAAATTGCCCAGCCCCAAGTTGAGCTAAAACCTTTGCTCAACCTTAGTGAGAAAATTGTGGCTGAGTTTATCATGACTGCAAATTTACCCTGGCTGTAACAGTGCTCTTAAAAAATTATCTAAGCCATTATCTGCTTCTTCTAGGAACCATTTCTTCTGCTGTCAAACCTTTATTGTGCATCCTCAGGAGCCTGATCAGGGCTTCTCAGCAGCGCAGCCAGAAACAAACATTTCTGTCTCAGCCACAAGACACCAGCATGCTCCTATTCCTGTGCCAGGAGGGGACACCCACCCCTGCCACAGGGAAAAGTGAGGGAGGCAGAGCTTTTGGGGACTGACATGGTGTTCCCACTGCTTAGAGACCTGGTCACTTCACATAATGCCTGGAATTCACTGCCATCCCCTGCCTCGGGAGCACAGCAGTAGGGAGCTTTGCTTTCCAGGGCATGAATCCCCATTGCTCTCCCTGTTGGTCCCCACCCTCAGGCATCTCTGCCTCCTCCTGGTGCTGACTTTAGCATCCAAACCTAAATTACTTGTACCTGTCTGAAGGGTAGGAGGTACCATCACTTGGTCTCCCTGTATGGTTTTAAAACCTGGAGCTGTTTTACATTCAGAATCTTGCAGCAGCCGCACAGATGATGGCAAGGATGAGATTATGTTTCTGTTTTCAAGCATACTCTTTTTTTTCTTTAGTGATGGGCTCTGAGCAAGTAGTGCTGATTGTCCTGCTGGCCCTGGGAAGGAGTGGAAATTGTATTGGTAGATATTATGTGATACTACAATAAAACTGTTAAAAACATCAGGAAGTTTCTGAAGTGACACCTCAGCCTCAGGGGATCCAGCAAAGAGCTTTTGATGTTAGTGGAACACGGCATGTTCTGGAAATTGGGCTGTCACGGGTTGGATGCCCAAAAAGGCTTAGGATGCTTATAATTGTTTGGAACTTTGGGGTATTTAAGCCCAAATTGTACTAAAAAGATACTGAAAAAAAAATGATGTTGTAAGGTAAAATGTGGTGTGAAAAGTTTGCCTACGGAATGACAACGCCCTGCTTGATTGTATGCCACAATACTATCTTATTCAGCAGAGATCCACAATGAGGATATAATGATAACTTTAAGTAAGCTGATGATTTATCCCCTCGAAAATGCATGGTTGTTGTAAAACTGCCTATCGGATATTTTCAGACTACTATCCTTCACAAGCCCTTATTTAACGCAGTTATATTTGCATGCATACCCTCTCTTCACATTTGCCATTTGTCACTGAGATAGCAAATTACATTCATCAGAATCCATTCATTCCCCCGGTTTCGCTGAATACAGGATTATCTTGGCTGTGTCAGCTGCCCTATGACTGGTAACTGTGAAAAATGGAGGTCGCCTTCAGATATTCCAAACATGTATCTTCAAAGGACAGTAGGTATTAAGCTGGAAAAGATGAATGGGCTTTATGTCACCATGTTTGTGTGGCATAAAAGTGAATTGTGTAGATTGATGGATATCTTGGTAAAAACAAATGCATTTTTAAACTACTCTCTTGCCCCTTTCCTGACAAATTGTAGTGACCATCAAAAGAAATATACTGAGACATTGCCTTAAATCCTAGGCTGATTTTACAGGGTTTTTTCACCTTTAGGAAACTGAAAAACTTTTAGTTGTTGAGCAAAAAACTATGTGAACTATTAACTACTGGTTATTTTATAGTCTGTGTATATATTAGTGCTACAAGACTACCATGTCTTATTTGTCATATAATTATGCGATATATAAGTAACTGGGACACATACAGATTTGTTGCTGACTGTTTGTAAATTCCTCAGAAAATGTTGTCATAGTTTCCTAGTTTGGATCCAGCCTGCTTCTTTAGGACAGCCACTCTGCTTGTCTGGCAGGTCTTTGTTCATGCAAAAAAGTAACAGCTCAGCACAAAGGGTCACCAGGTCCCAAAAGAAAGCTCTACCTGTCCTTGAATAATAAATACACTGTATTAAAAAGGTATTGACAGCACAGAGTAGATTCTCTCAAGGGGAGAATAAGTAACCTTTAAAAAACAACCAATGTATTAGGGAAAAAGAGTTACCATTATTGATTCGCACAATACCTGGGCATATTGAAAGGATATGCCAGAGGAAAACTGGTGGTGTGCAGTGAAGCTTGTGAACTTTGCTTGTGACTATTGATAGGATTTTATTTTTTTTTGCTGTAGCATCTTTGCTTGGGAGAGAACAGGAGAAAAAAATCCCAGGGTCCTGGTCTAGTTCTGCTACTCTTGTTCTCTGTGATCTTGAGCACGTCCAGTCTCCAACTGGAGGCAGCTATCTATCAGAACTATCACAAAATCATAATGCCTACCTGTGTTTGAGATCTGTGGGTAAAAGTACTTCTCCACTGGGAAGTATTATGGTTTTTAATGTGTTTCAGTATTATGGAGATAGGCTTGTGCCATAGCAATAACTGCAGTGATGTGTCTGGTACCCATGTACCATGTGATACAGGGAGTAATTTGCCCTCATCTGTTGAATATGAGCAGAGCTGTAGGCACAACAGACCTGGAGAGGCATTCTGACCATATTTTAAATTTATCTTGAGTTTCATTGCTAAGTGCGTTGCTACTGCATTTTGGTTTAGAGGCAGGGATTGCTGCAAAGCCTTATGTACCGTTCCTCTGGGATGTTGTTTGTATTAATATTTTAAACTTGTAATAAATTTTTGGTGGGGTTTTTGTTTGGTTTTGTTTTCTTTGGGTTTTTTTTAATTGCCTTTAGACTTTTAATTATCTTTCACTCCAAGCAAAGTATGCTTTCCATTACGAAGTAGAATATTAAAGCACTAATAATAACTTTCTGGTTTTTAACTTCAGTAAGACCATCATAGAAAACGTTCCTCTCTATTTGTGATAAGCATAAATCATTTTATAATTCATGTGTGTTGTATTATTTTTCTTTCAGTGACTGCCTAAGTAATATGATGGTTTGAGTAAGAGTTGTTTCTTCACAGCTAGTCCTCAATGGGTGTTTGCTCTTGGTGAGATATCATAATGCTCCATTAATACCATTACTTGCAGGAGGTTTACAGTAATGTGGATTTTTATTTAGGTTTTTGCTTTGGATTCAAAGAATCTCAAAACTCAAATCCATGAAAATCACAAGAGCTTTGTCCTGAGAGAGTATGTCTTTCTCCTTCCACCAGCAGGACTGAAGAGTCATCTAGAGATCGCCTGTTTGCCTGAAGCTGGGCTCATTTGGTTAGCTGCAAGTTCAAGTAAATGGGGGGGGGATGTTTTGGCTCAGGTCTGCAGTGGATTTGAAGCTGGGCCAGGTGTAAAGTTCTTAAGGCTAGGTGAATTGCTTTGTGAACATCATCACACAGTTCATTGATTGTCAAATTCACCGTATCACCGGTCTGACACCTCTAAATCTTGTTATGAGGATGGAAGCGGCGCCGAAGCTTTGTATTTGCCATAAATACTTGACTGAAGTTCTTTTTGAGAGTAATTCTGCAATTATAGACTGTGATGTCATGCCAAAAGGAGCAGACAGTCAGCTAGGCTCTATGCTTTAATAGTTTCTGTGAAATTAGTAATAATACTAGGAGGCTGATCTTTAATTTATGGTGCTAAGAAATGAGTAGTTTTTATAGGGCCTGAAGCATTCACCTTTGAAAAGAGTGTGTGGAAACTTCCAGCCTTGACCACGGCTCATTTCCAAGTGGGATACAGTCCTCTCTGCTCTTTCTTTTTAGTCAGGCAGACTGCTATCTGGACAGCTGGCCAGATGTGCATGGTGCTCAGGAAAGACAGCGCCTCTGGCAAAGTGGATAGAATCACAGCTGCTGTGAGGGATATGGCAGATGCCTGTGTTATTTTACAAAGCTGGTATTTCCATCTGTTAGCTGGTTGCAATAGGATTACCAGAGGATCAGATTGGGCAGAGGGTAGGCTGAAGGGGAGACTGTCAGCATCAAGAGCATCATTTACCAGTACTTTAAGTGGGCAGAAACAGATGTTGGTCTATTTGAAGTGTACCTCTGCATGTAGTCAGTTCGGTGCATCAGCTCAGTCCTGGGCAAGGAGGAACTCTGTCAGAAACCCAGAAAAGAAAGAGTTGGAAAATGGGGTCCATGAAGATAAAAGAGAGAGAGAGATGTGGACTTCAGAACAGCAAACTGATCCCTTGCCACAGAAATAGAAGAAATTTTGCAGTCAGGGACCAGCTAGGACACTCATAGCCTAATCCTGTGGTGCATTAAAAACGTCTTCCTCCTTATTCTTCACTTCCCACAAATGAGTTTCGGATTCCACAAGAGCATGCATTGGAAACCTGACTTAGGTGACTTTTTTTTCCCACTGATCTCTACAAGGAAAGTATTGTCAGCCCCTGAAAGCCAATGGGGCTGCCCGAGCAGCCGCGGTCCAAACAGAGGGAAAATGCGGGATTGCGGCACGATTGAAAGTTCAAGGCTTCTTCCTTACAGGCACTGTGGTCAAGGAGTCCTAATGGGTACAGGTGGCTCTGAACTGTGACTGTTGAGATATGTTTGAGAAAGTATCTGGAGATTTAGGATAATTAAATTTGAATATCAGAGAAACCTTAATTTTTAAGGAGGCAAATCTTATTTCTGGCCTTAGAGAGTAGAGGCTCCAATCCAAGCACGCTGAAGTCCATAAAAAGCCTCCGTTTGGCTTCACTGAGTTTTGAATTAAGTCCACAGAATGTTTGATAAGTTAAAAATGTTACAGCAAGCTTCTAGTGTTCACCATCGCCTTACAACAATAGGTCCTGGTGAGATCAGGCAAGGATGTTTCATAAAAGGGATTTTCTACACGTAGAAAAAGCAGAAAGCTGCTTCATTCTCTTTGTTGTTTGTTACCATTAATTTGATTTGGGATTGGGAAACATTTTTTACAAGTTAGCATTGTTTTTCTGTTCGGTATTTTCTGGTAAGATTTAAATTATGATGAAACTTGTTGTCACATATAATAAAAAGCAGTCACTGCCTGCTGGGTAGATGTCTTGGTACTGGGGATGTGCATGAAATACTTGGGAGTGCTGAAATGCAGTTGGGTTTATTTTCATTGTGAGCTATTACTTTGTTAGGACACAAGGTGGCAATGACATAGAAACAGTCATTAGATAAAATAGTCTAGAATGTCTTTTGATCAGTTTTCTACTTCAAATCTGTGCTTGATATATACAGCTTGGCACCTGGGTATGCATACAGCTATATGTATGACAGCATTTGGCATGTCCTGTGGATTGTGCTTGGCAGTACCTCTGTAGTGATGCATAAGTGCACAACTAAGTATTACTGTCCCCTAAACAGACAGGGAAAGTAAGTCAGAGGAATCGGACAACCTGCCAGAGGCCACTGCAAAAGAGCTGAGAGAAAACCAGAAGTGGTTTTGATCCAAGAATGTATGTAGGTACAGCTGTAGAGTATAAATTCCTCCTATATCAGTGGCCGCACACGCAGAGGTGCACGTATGCATGCAGTGCCTGCTGCAGTAGAGGGAAGGGTCCTTTAGGGAACTTGGGGTGTACTTTTAGTTTGCTGGGAAGGCAGGGCTTTTTTTTCTTCTCAAAGAATCCATAAAAAAAAAAGAGTGTAAAGTTGCCAGAAAGTGTCAGCAGACTCTTGTTTTATTGGGGCTTTGGATGTGGGGAAGCTTACAATTATTTCTTGAAGCCGTGCGTGTCCATCTTGCTCTGTTTGCCTTCTGTGGGCAGAGCTGTCTCCGGTCGGTGGTGTCTGTGTGTCGGTGGAGCTTGGCTGCTGCAGAGGGGTGCAGCTCCCAGCTCTGCCGTGTGGTTTATGGGACCCCGAGGAGCTTTTCATCGTTCCCGTGCTGCAGTGACGGTGCAGTCCCTGAGCACCCGCCCACCTCAGCCTCCCATGGAGTTTTTCGAGACCGTTAGTGGTCTATGAGTGAACTAACCCAAGGTGCGTTCACCCACCAATAAACTTAAAACTCACTAGATGTAAAGTGCTCTCAAATTCACTGGGGAAAAAACAAACAAACAAGCAAAACCCCACTGAACAAAAAACAGGAGGAAATTTTTTTGCTAGCTTCTTTGTATTAAGATCAATGCTGCTGCTTTTAAGACCAGCAGTGCTTTTATACCCAATGGAGGAGTTTTCAGTTCATGAGATTTGGCTGTATCCTTGTAAAACCCTGGCGTTAATGACTGACTCTGGGTCCCTTCCACTGCAAAACAGCCTGAGCCCTGTGAGCCATGCAGATCCCCAGAAGTTTACTGATCCTTATCAAGTGCAGCTAACAAAATCCCCAGGAAGGTATCCCCCTCAAAAGTAAATGGAGCCTGGCAAGGAGAGCAGGGCCCAAGAAAAAAGATAGATAGACAGACAGACAGACAGACAGATAGATTAAAAAAAAAAAAAAAAAAAAATCAATGTACTCGAGACCTCGAGCTGTGCAGCTGCCTACTAAGTGAACAGCTCATGCAATTTAACTCCCTTCTTTCTGTGTTGCGGCGCTCTTAATTTTGGGGTTCTTTGATCCACCTATTCATAGCTGTGAAGCGAACAGAATTTAATCAGGCTCTGACAGGGGAAGGTTGATTTTAATCCCAGCCTCCAAAAAAGAGCTGTCAATCAAGGATGAGCTTTAGTACCTTCAACTTGCAGCTCCTTTAAACTTCAGCTGCAGTTGAGTGGTGCTTGATCAGCTGTGGAGGAGCAGAGCACCTACAAAAGGCACTGGGTCTTCCTGGGCACGCTGGGAGGAGTCCCTGGGGGCTACTCCTTGCCCTCTGTATAGGGGTAGCATGAAAGGTCTAATCAAGTTGGCATTTCCTAGCTACATGAGAGGAGAGATTTCCTTTTTGAATAAGGAGCGGCTGAGCGGCTTTCGTAAGTGCACATCCCAAAAGGCCTGCTGAGCTTTTGTGAGCCAGCAGGCAAGGCAGGTTTGGAGTCACTTGGATTAAACCTTTCCTTATTGTAGCTGGAACAGGAAAAGTGAGGACAAGGGTTTCTTTCCATATCTAATTTCAAGTTATTTTAGCCGGGTATGTTAGATAAAATAGTCAAAGACTGGCAGGATGATAGAATATGGTTTAATTTCAGATTTACTATCTGCCAACACATGCCATTCAATCAGATAAACACAGGATTTCAGCTGTCATCACAATATCTTATGCATACTTAAAAATAGAGCATTTTTTCTCACCCTCAGAAGAAATTGAACAGGTTTATATATAGGATGTATACAGTCAGGAGGCTAGAAATTTTTAAATAGTCTGCCATTTCTAGAGAGATTCCCTATCTTTAAATTAAGGAATTACATTAGAAGTAGTAGAAATTCTCAGGATTGCAGAAGGTTGATCATTGTCAGCTGCACAGAATAAATAAAAGTAAAGGGAACACCTTGAGAATTTGAACTATATAAAATGAGGGAAACGTCTGTAGTATTTACAGCAGAGAATATGAGACTATATAGAGAGCAAGACGACTCAGAACTTCTCTGTGTGGGAATATCATTCCTCCTCTCATTTCTAAGTTTCCATCCTTGCTCTTTTGTCTGTCCTGGTTCACATATTGGGCCTATCACTGTAACGCTTGATGCTTAAATATCTGCTCCGCTGAGGAGGTGGAGATAGAATATGACGATCTAGCATCACCCCAGCACTATCCTAAACCAATTTTTTACAAGAAATGTAATTTAAGCATTCACTGTCTAAAAATTCCCTCCTGAAAACACACAACTTTACTTAGGTAGAAACTCTCATATAGGTAAAATGTAGCACCTCTGGCCACTGGTGCTTTATATTATGAATTTGTGAGTACACAGATGAGTATGGCTTTTTGGCTTGAGTGCTTAACTTGTATTTAGTATATCCCTTGTGAAGAATAGCTGGTGACACAGTTGGGCATATTTTAAGGTCTAGGCTGGTTTGTTTATGAGGGATGCACAGAACAGCTTGTAGCTGTGGACGTCGTATGAGTAGACAGCAACAGGCAGTTTTATTGCTCGCAGATCTGCTCATATGCTTCCCTGGCAAGCAGCGTCCGCCCAAGCTGTGCCCTGCTGCCTTCTAGCCTGCTCACAAGCCTCTTTCTTCCTTAACGCCCACATAACCTGTACCTTCAGTCTCTCATTTCCTACCTAGTTTGCTCTTTCAGGTTTTGTAGTCAGCTTTGATTCAGAGATGTTCTGGTTAGGAACTACTACCATTTTCCAACATAACAGATTATTGCCTGCTCTCGTTCCCTTCTGTATTGTACCAGGCTGCTTCAAAATGAGCTCTAAAATGATGTCCTGAGCTGCTCAGCCTAATGATATCTTTGAAGCCAAGACTTATACTTTGCTTTGAAGAGCAGCTCTAGCAGAAGGACAACATTTTCCGCTGAAGATAAGGGAAAGATGGCATTTTTTTGAGAGCGTTCCTCCCCCCCGGTTTCCCTGCAGCGGGGAGGCTGGTGCTTTTTCTAGCATGTGCAAAGGCGCTCTTGAGGAGCTCTGCTGCAACAGATCGGCTTATTGCCCTTGGAGACGTGAGGACAGTGTAATGCCAGCCAAGATGCTGAATTTCCTATTGCTTGGGCTTCATCCCTTTCTGGTTAAGCTCTCATGCACCTCAGAGAAAAACTTGATTACTGGATTGCAGGTCCCGCAGCTCAGCTGTGGGAGGGTCTTTTCGACATCCATAGCTCCCTCCTGGAGCTGGGTTTTGGCTGCAGAGGCAAGTTATGCAAACAGATAAAACAAAGAAATAGCAATGCTGGAGCAAAGTCCAGTGTGGGTGTTTTTCAGTCTTAAAGGCTTTGGAATTCTGTTTGGGTTTTGTTTTGTTTGGCTTTTTTTTGGTCTCTTTTAGAAAAACCTTTCACATACAATGTTCTTCCAAACAATTTATTTGGAATCATTGGTGGGTGGTGCATACATTATGGGCTGTGGTTTCATTGATATGCTCAGCCTCCCTAAGTAGATGGCATATTAAATGTTTTATTTACCCCATGTGCTACCTGTCATCTAATCAGCTTTTGTTTTTGCTGCATTCTGCTTGTATTATAGCAAGAGTAAGTGGTTTCATGTAAATTAAAACCGCATGAAACCTTTTAAAGCCGTTTTAAAATACTAAATGGTTTTGCAAATAGGTTTGTCGGACAAGGGTTAGAAAAAGAGCTCTTTGCTTACCCATTTACTCTTTTGTATGCTTATTAGAAGCTCCCCATGTGACTCTTTCATCAAACATTGCATCCCAGTACTCATCTAGAATGCCAAAAGTCATTTATACTGTGCTCAAGAGTGGTTTGCATAAACAGGAGGCAGTTAACAAAGAATACAGTTGTGAGCTGCAATTGCAAATGTTGCTTTATAAATTACAACACAGATGCACAATAAAGTCAAAACATGCATCCCTGTGATGTTTTCTTGCTTGCCTGGAGCACAAAAGCGTGTTGGCTTAAAAGTTTCTTTGCTTTTATTAACTATTATTACCAATGTTTATGATTGCTATCATTTCACTGTGAATAATTTTGTTTCTTATAGGTGGATCGTATCATCTTCTGCGTCTTTTTAGAGGTTGACTACAAAATTTTCAAGAAGAAAATGGGCGAGTTTTTCCCTCTAGGTAGGTATAGTAATCGACTGCCATCTGACTTTAAAAAATGATGCAGCAAAAAGACAACAGTTGGTGTCCTTTCTTCTTTCCTTGCCTAAGTCAGATATTAAAATGTGAACTTTCTTTAAAGATCAGCTACACATAGGGGCTGTGATCCTGGACAAATGCAGACATTTAAAATTTGTGAACCGGTAAAACTACTTGCGATACTGCTTTTGCAAAATCAAGGCCTGCTTTTGTACACTCCGTACAGCTAGTTTCTTAATTCTCTGCTGTATCCGTATCTCCTCCTGAAACCTGGTACGTGGCACTGGCTCTCTTGACTGAGGAGAAAATGATTTGCACTAATGTATATCACTCCTAGTGTATATTGCTTTTCCATGCACTTTGTACATGCTTTGCTCTTTCATTAACAATGCTGCTAGGGTTTCTCTGGGTCTGAAAAGATACCGCAGGGGTTAGAGCCCAACTGTGTCTGAATGAGAATTTTAAACTTGAGCTGTCCCTGTGCAAGAATGAATGGGAGAAAGATGGCTCTCGCTGGAGCACTTGGGAAATGTTAGCCATTCATCTTAAGTTTCACACAGGAGGTTACTTTCTAGAATTTAAGAAAACCTGGTGGATAGTAAATTTGTTAATCCCCCTCCCCCCACATGCCTGTGATTTATTTTTATCATGTATCATTAGAAACCTGTGTTCAGTTTTCTTATCAACCCTAACCTTCTCCTATTTTATTTTGTTTTCTCTGACATCAGTTCTTCTATATGTGACAAGATCCAGATTTTAGTATTTTGTTTTATCACCCATTTCAGAAGTGGCAGTCACTTAAATACTCACCACGCTGTCTGTCTGTCTGGTGGAAAGGGCCTTTGAGTAATAGGAAGTGGAGCTTTGGTGTGTTGTGAGTCTCCATTAATTCTACTGGACCGTGTTGTCACAGTCACCACAGCGTTTTTTTCCTTTTGCTTTGGCTGGTAGTATGGAAATTGCGATGTTTCTGTCTCATCTCACTAGAACAAAGCTTTTTGTAGACAACTTTGTAATCTCCAGTTTGCAATGACTGGCAACTGAAACTTAAAGATTTATTGAATTATTCAGGTAGCATAGAACAGCGTCTAACCACTTAATAATATTTTTGTCTGGAGCACATTGAACATGCATTTCAAAGGCTGCATTCATGTGTAATCCATTCATTGTGTGATTTTCTTTTTTTTGGCAGTGTACCCAAACACATAGAATAAAGTGGCAGTACTCTGCCTACTGTTAACTGTCTCTGTCCCTGTCCTTAGATTATATGAGAGTAGACTACAGTGTCAATTTGTCAACGTATTAGAGTATTAACACTCACCTTCATCGTTAAGGTCTTTGAAATCATGGATTAAAGCCTGGAATTTTTGTTACAAATGTAAAACCCACTTGGGTTTGAAAGCCTTGAGAGACAAGAAAATGCTTTAGAGCTGAAACATGCATGGCAAGCCCAAAGGGGAGAGGAGAGGAAGATGGGAGATTTATTTCTTTTTGGGGGGTTTTCAAAACCTGATATTGTTGAACTGCTGTCTACAGAGAACCTGTGTGGTTGGGTGTCATGTTATATAAAGACTTATAATTGCATTACACCACACTATGCAGATGATCATTTGTACCATAGTTTTAAAAGTATGTTTATTCTCATGCATGGAAAGTTTTTACAGTTTTCATTGCTTGAACTAAACCTGAGAATTTCGTATGTGACCATAGAGAGGTGGTTGTGGTGGGGGAACCTGTGAGGTGCAGCAAATGCAGTGGTTTGCAGGTGTATGACTCTGCAAAAGGTTGATCCAATGCTTATGCAGACAGCTTTCCAGAGAAAGATGTTTTAGGTCTCAGCAGCCACAATTTGGTATAGATTGCTACAAGGACTTAGGACCCATTTTCATACGCTTCCTGCTGCAATTTTTTCCTAACAATGATTCTGAATACCAGTTTTGATACGCCTTAATGATGCTGGTTTCCAGGAGGACCTGAGCGTGTACTGGCTGGTGAGCTGGAGCTTTAAAAGGAACCAGTTTAGCACCTAAAGCTTTGTGCCTGACTCAGTGAAGGATTTCGTGTGGTTAGGTCAGTAGTCAGTGATTCAGGAGATCTGATTTTAATGTCCTGTATTGCCACAGACGTTTGGTATGCCCTTACAGGAGTCACTTAGATCTTCAGCTTGTGAGAAGACAGAGGGAGGCAGGAAAAATGCATGCTACCCAAATGACTCTCCATTAGTGTCCCTGCAGAAATGATGAGTATATGGGTCTCTCTCCTGGATGAGTGCCTTAACGATTAATATGCAGTTTCAGGCTCTCTTATCTGTCTTGAATTGACACTTTTCCACAGGGTACCACCACTTCAACAGATATCAGCTGAAATCAGCCCCATCCTAATTGCCTGTAGCCTACTGGTGAGACTGTCAGCTGAAGGTCTGGATGGTGATCACCAGGTGACCATCATGTCTGCTGTTTGTTCCTTTTTTCTGGTCTCTTGGGAATTGTCATTTGCGTTTATCATAGTAGACATTAATGAGTTATCAGCAGACTCTGGTACTGTAGAGATGTTCCGTCTCTCTGCCGGACTGTTTTTTTGCACAAAGGACTTAGTCAGCATGGCTCTGTGTCAAGAAATTAGCAACTGTCTCTACCTTTTGGCAATAAATTCCTGATATTTAGCCTGTGGAAGGAATTGCCAAAACTCTGGTGTTTTTGTTTTGTTTTTAAGTGAATCTATTAATGTAGTGAAATGAAAGTCTTTAAGGATAGACTTGCCCTAAATTTAAATTGATAAGGCACTATCTGAACACTCACGGGAGAGAATAACACTGAGATATTGCTTTAAGCTTAAAGAAAAAACATCAAGACATTTTTTAAGTGTGTCTTGCATTCAGAAGCATTATGAAATATATCTACTTTAATAGATGTGGACAAAAATGCTTAGAAAGAAGAATATATTCATGGAGTTATATACATAAATAGTTATTACTTTAAACCCAAAGCATTAATAAATCCAAAAAGACATCCAAGTGCTTGAGCTAGTCAAGTGATAATGAAATGAAGCTAGAGTTACACCTCAGTGCATTAGAGTAAGTGGAATATAGATATAGGGAAATTGTTCCATTAGTTGAACATATCATTAGGCCTATTTTGCGAGTGGAATGCCAAAGAAATTAGTCAAGTAATAGTACTGTTATTAAGACAACTGCCAAGAGCCTTGTCATTTGCAAACTTTAAATATATAGGGGAAGAGGCAGACTTCTAAGTAATTTTGTATCTTATGAGTGTAGCAAAGCTGTTCAGTAACAGACCAGTTGTCACAGTCTCAGCATTTCTGATTTAATCTCGGTAATCAGTAGCCTGTACAGAACCAGAGCCAAAGCCAGCATGCTGTAAGGGGGAGCTCCACTTAATCTTTAACTCAGACTTAGGATCTCATCCTAGTGGTTGTCTAAAAAACCACTAGTTTAGAAGGTATTTTCTGTTGAACCTCTGGATTTTTTTCTGAGAAGTTTTTGTGTGTTCTGGTAGAAAAAGAGCAAGGATGGAAGAGTTTTTCAGTAAACAACCAACCTTCTGTGGTTAAAATGGATCACTGTTTTAACATATTAGGTACAACGAACAGTGATTTCTTTTTTTTTTTTTTTCTTTTTACCAGTTGAGTCCTATCTCCTAGTGGAATGAGATAGCCTACCCATTCTCCCTTTAGCTGTGTTGGAAAATTCTGCTTAATCCGAGAGAATGTCTTGCTATGTATCTTTCAGGCAACTAAAATATCCTTGCCTGCAGTTCTGGCTCAGATGTGTAGTTCTTGCATCGCTGAATTCATTGCTACTAGTATTATGAGTGAGCTTTCCGGGAAAGGAGCTGATACTCATACCATTTTTTCTCTTGGAATTCATTGTTTCTTCTAACAGAATTCTGCATGGAGCCTAGATACTAGTCATTACTTTTATTGCTAAATATATATAATATATATATATTTATAAGAATGACCAGGAAATGCTATAAAAACAGTCCCCCTTGAAAAGCTGGATTTACCAACAGTGACATGTACTTGTAGGGTGCTACTTGTAGGAGTAAAATTAAGAGTATTTGTAAACAGTTGCCAGCTGGAGGCAAAGATACCTTCTTTTTTTTCCTCCTATGTACTGTGTATACCTAGCTACTTAATATGTCACATAGATAATCTTGTAAGGACCTTTGGCAAATGCTTATTTTTCATGGTGGCTGTTGTGTATTATGAAAGGTTTATCTTAAATTGTAATGCATCAAGTATTTCTAAATCTACCACCTGTTATCAATGGATTGGAGATGAGAATAATTTCTTCTGAAAATGATATTTAGACAAAAATAATGTTGTAAAGGGTATGTGCTGGGAAGCTGCAGCATTCAAGGTTATATTACATTCTTACTACTTTAAACAGAGTAACAAAATTACTTCACTAAAGCATCGCTAAAATTGTTAGAGAGAGGACAGGTTTGCACTTTTATTAGACCAGTTGATAGATGGAAGATGCAAGCTTTTAGACTCTGTGTCCTTTCAGAGCTAATGAAAGGATGCTGAGCCCAAGAGCTTGTTCGTATTTTTTTGAGCCATATCAGTTAGGAAAAAGAGAGAGAAATTGCTGCATCTTGGAGAAAACTTTCTCTTCCCTCTGTTCCAGGTTATGACATTTTATACATTTTCTGCTTTTATCCTGGTTGACAAAAACACTGTTCCCCCCTACCCAAAGCACATGGATAAGCGCTATTGTCATATATTAATCCTCCTGTTACTTCAGGAGGACACACAGCATCCTAGTTGTGCATAAATGTACAAATATATTACAATTGCAGAGGAAATTCATTGTTAAGAGATCTACCAAGCTTGGAATCAAATTGGAAACTGTCTAAATGGCTGAATGAAGGTCTTTGTATTAAAAAGGCAGATCCCTGCACTAATACGTGAGAGAATTCTTAAGCAGAGATTGTAACTGATATTGAGAAGCATCGCCCTGTCCGCTTAATATGGCAGACTTCACTGGGATTGAAGCGGTCCTTACTGTGAGCAAAGGATTCATAAGTTAGCCCTTAGTAAGTAATCCTGTATCAAATGGCTAATTCATTTGATAAATTTAGCCTCTCTATTTGCATTTGCAGTGTTCATGAGCCGATTCGTTTCCTTAATTCATCACCTGAATGTATTCCACAAAATATTTTTCATGGGCTTTATTTTACTATGTGGATAGGTGCCAAGTGGTTTACTGGAAGTACCCAATATCCTTTATGTGAGATTTCACCTGGCTAGTAATTTGCCTTGCAAGTCACGAGGCTTTGGTTTTTCTGTCTGGTTCAGGCAGGCATGCAAAGGCCAGCGGGGCTTACAGCTCCCTGGACCCAGATGTTAGGGAGTAAGATTTGGGGGAGTTTGAAATCCCTTTTGCCTTTTCCTCCTGATCAATGAGGGCCATCCTGAAGGTTTTGGTTGCAACTACTTTTCCTGACTCCTTGCAGATTTTTCAGGTTGTCTTGTTCACAGCTGATAACTGGCTGTGTTTTCACAAGTTTAAATTAGAAGCAGTCAGACTGTCATCTCCCTTTTTTCACTGCTTTCTCTCACAAAGCTTTCAAGGCACTGTGGATGGGCTGGGTCCTTGCTGGAGACATGGAGCCTAACATTAACATGTCCAGGCACTTGCTGTGGATACATGAACATGTCTGGGGCTGAGCAGAAGCTGGGACAGAGCCAGAGTGACTGGCCACAGTAGCAACAGATTGGGACATGGTGTCACAGTCTCTGGCCTGTGCCCTGGTTGTGGGCAGGATCACCTGCAACCCAGGTCTGTTTGCTGGAAGGAGTGAAATGAGTCTTGCTTCCCTGATCCCACAATTCTGATGGAGCTGCAATCCCTGCTGTTGTATTGCAATGCTCAGGGGACTCTGGTTCCTCAGGCTTGTGAAACTTTTGACGTGTCACTTGGAAATGCTGCTTGGCTTTTCAAATGGTGTATGTGCAATGAGATGGTGCACAACTATGCATCCTTTTCCTTTCCAGGGCTGTGTATCAAGCCATTGAGAGCATACCAGGGTACTACTCAGTATTTATGCATTCACAGCCATCTGGCCTGCTCTGGACCCCATGCCAGCATTCAGTGTTCCCCCTAGACTGGAAATCTAGGGGGAAGTCTTGCATTCAGGCACAAACAAGTGAGGATTTTTTGGTGAGTGGAAGGTAGCAGTGGTTTTGGAGAAGCTGTGGCACACTGACAGTTTCACATGGGTGCAAAATGCTCTCTGCACCCCTTTGAGCTGTCTTTATATTGGAGAATGTCATCCTCAGATGGCTTCTGCAAGACCCCTCACTGAAGGACTTAATTCAAAACAGTTGAGGAGAAGTGTAGCCCCGCTGTTTCCCATGATCGTTCCTTGTCGCTCAGTAACGGAGGCTTCAAAGGAAGCAATACCTGTATGGAGGAGCCTAAGCACCAGAGTAGGATGCTGGCTTTGCTTTAGTTCTCTTTCATAGCGCCTACAGATCCCGATAAAGTACACTCCAGTGTAAATAGGATGCTGTAAAAATTGTTCTCAATCCAAAAGTTTGATATAGCCATAATGCTTAAAATATCTGTCCATTTCAAAATGTGCCTGAAACAACTTAGCTCATAAAATCTCAAGCTAACTAAAAGCTAAAGGTGTTCGTAAAACTGTGAAACAAAAATTTTCTATGGCTTTTTGTCTTCATTTATGATGGCAATGACTGCGCCAGTCCTACCACTCGTTGGGATTGTCTGTCTTAGCCCCTTTTGGCAATGTCTCAATGTAGTGCAGAAGGATGAACAAGCAGCAGCTCAGGAGTGGTACTTGGGAGGCAGAGTTTGTAATAGATGGCTCAAATATTATTTTCAGCATATTAAGAGATATGCAGACCAAGAGAGGGTTCCTAGCACCTTCTAATATGGCAGTTGGTTTCCAGTATCTAATAAAAGGTTAATGGGCAGTTTCTGCTTCAGTTTGAATCATAATAAAACTTCCTGGTATGATCACTTCTAAATTATTTCCTGGCTGACTGCTGACAGAGCATTGCTCTAGACTTTGGATGTGTGTTGCAAGTATTGGGCACCTCGAAATTTGGGCTTGGATCTTCTGGTTGTACATGGTTTGACAGAGGCTTGTGTTATTGTCTGCTATATTGTCTAGAAAATTGTTTGTCTCCTTGTTCCTGATAGCAGCAATGGCACTGCTTGGAGTAGGGTATGGACAGACGATAGGACCATAACCTATTAAAGCGCTGTTGTTGGGAGCTTTTGCTTTGCTAAGTGGAGCCTCCTCCTCTTTGCTCCAGTAGCATCTTGTAGACATTTCCCTTGTCTCCTTTTGTGAGACTGACGATGGAGCCTGCAGTCAATCCAGAAGTCAGGAAAATGGCTGTTTCTATGTATTTGTCAACTCACTCCCAGTCCCCGGGAGACACCTGGATAAGGGCTGTGTTGAAACAGCAAAGTGGCAGGCTATGAGGATGCCCTTGAAGGCATGGGGGTCACGCAGATGCAAGGATCAGGCTGTCGCGTGGGAGAGCACAGGGAAGATGATGAGTACGGTAATTAGAAAGGTGAATATGGAGCAATTATTTACCATCTCTTGTAACAAAAGAAGTGCAAGGTGTCCCAGGAAATGATGAATCAGGATGAAAACAAGCAAAAGGAAGTCGTTTTTCACCCAACACATAGTTAGGGTATAAGAATGCTTGCTATGAGGTGCTGCGGAGCCTGTAGGTCTTAAATATAGTTAAAAAGAGGATTATCTCAACCAACAGAGGACTGGTCCAATGGTGACTATTAATCATCATGGTCTATATGTAACCTTAGGCTCAGGGAGGGACTGGTAGGGGGAGGGAAATGTATTGCTGTTCTGTACTCAGTCCTTCACACGCGGATGCCTGGCGCAAGAAGGCAAAGAAGCAGAAGCTTTTTCTGTGTAATACCTTGTGTGAATGAATCTTTGATCAGGGATCTTTTTTCTTCCTGCTGTGTTGCATACTGTGGCATCCCATGTAAAGCATTCCAAATGCATTTTGTGTCATGCTCAAAAATATCCTGGCCTCTCTGGTCGCTAGCACTGAGTCACTTCATGCGCTCGAGTGCTTCTAATTGCAAAGGATGCAGTTAAAAATTTGAGTTTGTCTCATTTAATTGCCTCTGCCTTAGATTACTGATGAGATTTTGTTAAAGCTTGTATTTAGAAATGTGTCGCCACATGCAAAACATACCATTTTGTGTGTGACTACTATATTAGCATACACGTGGGTGAGAAATCCACTTTAGCACTTGTGCCAACCAAACTCGGTTGTTTTCAGCATTTTATGACAGGGAGGAAATAAGGAAGTTTTGCAATACATTCTTTTTAAAAACTGATATATATTTTCCCAAGGAATGCCTCACTCCTTTTGTGTAAGGTAGAAGCATCTGGGAAATAGAAATCCAAATCTGATCCTGGTTATGAGCACCACTTCCTGCACTGGAACAATGTTGTCCAGTTCACTCACAGTGGGAACGACAGCTACCGCATAGCCTTTATACGCGACTGAGGCTCCTATAGGTATGTGTATTTTACAGCAGATCAAGTGATATGGTACATAAAAGAAGCCATCTATGTGGTGACAAAAAAAAACAGTGCCCAGCTTCTTAGGAGGTTGATACTAAGGATTTCTATTTGATACAGCTTCAAAAGCTACAAACACATTTTACATTCAGTGAGACTTAGTGTTGTGGGACTGGTGATGTAACTAAGCAACAGGGGAAGGAAAACTGCACCGGTGCTGCAGTAAGGCCAGGATGTACAGAGTGTATTAGTGGAAGTTTCTTTATCATCAGACGAAAAAAATGTGATTAAACTTGCTTAGTGTCAGGTGGAAGTTTATATAGTGCCTATTGCTCTGTATGCAGAATTGCATGATTAAAGGATACAAACGTTCAGAACCAAAAGAAGTCCTATTTCTTCTCGTAAAGCAGAAGAATGTGCCTTTTTGTTAAGGATCATTTTGTTTATCTTTTTCTTTTTTTCTTCTTCCTCTTATGAGCGCTGAAAAGGAGCAAAAGCTTTATGGAAAATACCATTTTTTTAACAGGTAGATGTGAAAAGAGTCAGGCCTGGGTTTAGTTGATCTCATCTGGCAGAGATTTCCAAATCTGCTTTTCCTCAAAGAAAATGTTCCCTTTTTTATACTATTGGTCAGTCTGTTGTATTCTCCCAGTGGAGACCTGAGTTGGAGGGATCAAAACAACCAAAAGAGCTTGTGAGCTCCTAAGTCATTGCAAGCCTTATATATACATTTGGGCTTCATCAAACCCTAGGGTGTTCTTGTGTGGTTTACTATGCTACAAAAAAGTGTTTTAGGTTGAGATGGACATAGAGCCTGTATACTATTGTGAAGCTGTTGCTGAGTAGCAGCAGTGGTTGTAAGCAATCAAAAAGAAGCAATTTTTCAATTACTAAGGCTTAAATTTAGATAAGACACGTGATTATAAAGCTCCCTAAGGATATTAAGATGATCGTGTAGAGAGGTGAGTGAAGCTTTGGGACAAAGTTTTGGAAAGACAAGTGTGATAAACATGGAGAATGAGAACCCACTTGTTTTTTTCAGCTGCTCGAACCTGATATTATCATGGTTTAGAAAGCTTGCATCACGTGTGTACCCTGGCCCACACTGCTCCCCACTCCAAAATTGGACACAAGAAGTTTTTTGTTTGAGCAAGCAGAGACTGCCCCAAAATGGGATCCATTTTCCTCAATATTGCGAGACTGTTGTGCTGTACATCATCTGTTATTCTAGTGGAGACTGTACAGGCAGATCATGGAGTACCTGCTAGGCGAATGTTTGATGGCAGGAATATTTCAGCTGGACCTCTGTTTCTGTATAGCAAATAAGCTCGACAGGATGGCTGCAGCTGTCAGTCCTGAAAGGTTTTATGGGTTTTTTTGGTTTTGGCTTTTTTTGAGATATTGGCAGCATGATTACCAGCTTGTCACTTCAACCTCCTGTACAGGTCTGCCCATCTCATTGCTCTGTTTGCCAGTGTGTGTGTATACAGGCTGCAGAGGGGAGTTTGATCTGGTCCCACAGTGCCCTCCCAGCCTCTCCCCTGGTTGTGTTCAGTTCATGGAGCCACACTTGCAAGGAGGAGCAGACTGAGACAGGTGGGTTGGCTGGAAATCAGGAAACAGCAGAAAGCGCTGAGAAAAGGAACAAATCCTGAAGGATGAGACAAGGCAACTGAGGAGAGGTTAGAGGAAGGCAGAGAGGAGCTAGCAGCATGCAGTGCTGTTGGGGGAGCGCCGGCAGCCCGGGATGCAGGCCCTGAATGCAGATGAAACAGCAGTCTCCTGCAGCGTGGAGCTGGCTCTCATGTAGGAGATCTTCAATGCATGCACGGTTAAAAATAAAAGGTGTTTGTACAGCATTGAGTCTCCGCGTGCTAACGTGAAGAAGAATGCAAATAGAAGCGTGAGCAACAAGGAGGAGGCAATTTAATGGCTTTGGGGATTAGCAGTGGTATTTAGAGCCTTTCACCTCTCTGTTCCTAACATAAATCTTAACACAGATTGATGGTTTTAGCCATCTGGCTTGTGTTTACTTGTATGCAATGACTAGCGAGACAGAGAAAGAACCTGACCAGCAAGGCAAAAGAAAAAAAAATAAGTATGACAGAAGAAAGCATCCTCTTCTCCAGTGTCAGTAAGAGCAGGTGTGGTACAATTATTCTGTTTCACAGAGCTCAGCAGGTAACAAGGGAGAGGGGAATGAAAGAGTAACAGGCATCACGTGGAACAAGACTCTACAAGGGAGCCCATGACTTATACAAATGTGTATGCTCTGAGCAACTTGCTCCCAAATGGAAAGCAATGTGATCTTTAGAGATATAGTTACACCAGATAGCATGAGAGTTAGAGGGTGAGTTTCAATCATAGGTTGACTCTCAACTGTAAGTTATTTTATACTTGACTGGAAACTGTTCTCCCATACATCATCCATCTAATACCTTAATTTTATATACTATAACCCAATTTATAAGCTGAAAAATTTTGTGCTTTCAACCATATGGCTCATTTTGGATTAGATGGCTTCCTTGTATCCTTAGCCTTGTAAATACTGATGCAAGTTTTCTTGGGGGTGGGCTGACCCTTGTGGGGAGTCACTGTTAATTTTCCTCTCGTTCCAGGCTGCAGGGTCTGTCATTCATTTTCCAGTAAGGTGATCTGGTAGAGCTTCCCAAAATCCAGGGCTTTAATGGGAAAGCCGTGTGAAAGAGTGCTGTCCTGCTTCCACAGCCAAAAGAGTAACCAAGAGTGGGTACATGTGTGCACCCACTATAGCATGTTTTCCTAGTCAATTATTTTTCAGCAGCTCTTGAGTAAGGGTGAGAGTTACAGAAAACCTCAGCTCTGGTCCTTCAAATGGGGGAGTTTGGGCAAGAAATATTGACGATATGTCTTTAAGAAAATGTTTACTGGTGTCAAAGATTCACTCTTGGGTTCTTCTGTGGGTTTACTCCGTTTTGCTTTGAGATTGACTGTCTGTGGTGCATATTTCAAACCAAAGCAAACTTCTAGAAGGCTAGAACTTTGTGTATAGATTTCTAAAACACCAGGTTTTGTCTCAAATAATTGGGTTTGGCTTAGAGCTCGGTCAACTAAACGTGGTGTTTGTTACTTCAGCCAGCCATACCAAGGTCAGTGAAAGAGACTGCTTTATGCTTGACAGGAAAGCACTTCCACCAGATGCATTCATAGTGTAAGAATAAGAATTATAGACACATGAAGTGACTGGGGAGTGCTGTGTGCCAAAGTGAAACTCAGATTCAGATCTAGACTGGGGTGGAATTTTTAAAGGCATTACAATGACCTAGAGATCATGTCACCAAGCGGTTGGGAGCCCAGCTCCCATTTTCAGAAATGATGTAAGGACTTTACTGCCTTTTAGTGAGACTTAGGCTCCTTTTCCCAGAAAAAAACAGCCTTTAATTCACAATTAGTTAACAAAAGTGGTCTTTGCCTCTTCATAATTATATTGCATAATGACTTCACTACTTTTTAATAACATCGGATTTCTTGTCTGTGTCCATTATCACCAGCTTAGAAGCTATTCTGTTGCTTTGGGAATTTCATATTCCAAGTCACTTACAGAACTATAATTAAGAACTTCCGCAGAAGACCAGGTGATATATGTATTTTAAGATATTATATTCTGCTGATTTAGTGTCAAGTCTTAGATTAATTTGAAATTTTATCATGCTGGTTTCATTATAAATACTTCCATGGAAAGAACATGTTATTGGAAACTGAATAATTAATAATCTCAACGTTAACCAAATGTTTTCTGAGTGGTTTGTTGAAAAATGTCAGGACTCCACTTGAAAATCTTGGCTCCATTGAAGTCAGTGGCAGAATTCCCATTGACTTTAACAAGATTTTTCATTTTCTTATTTCAAAAATTACTTGTCAAAGTTCCTTAAAGTTTTTGTGTACAAATTTATATTTCTGCGGTAGCGATCCGTGTGCCTTTTTGATTTCCAAAACAATTGTTTGCAGAATAAGGAGAAAGGAAGTAAAATGTGCAGTGAATTTTTTCAGTCCTGATCCTTTGGGCCAGACTAAAGCATACTCAAGAGAAATGTAACCTGCTGTTGTTTAATGGCTTCTGAAAGTCCTGCCCTCCAGATCATGTGTGAATGAGATGGAAGGGGAAGAAGGATGGATACAAATCCATCTACTGAGGAGTCACAAGCAACCATGAAAATTCTCACACTAGTGATTTTAGTGCTTATAGGAAACATAATGCCCAGTGGAGGCTTCTGTTCTTAACCAATTGTTCTGTTCTCATGCTACTTAAAATAAAGTTTCAGGCTCCAAATCTTGATGAAAACAGAGCTTATTCCTCGTAGTGTGTGTCACAGCATTTTGTTCTCAGCAGAATTTATAGTGTAAAGATCTGACCCTGTAAATTAGGACCTAAATTCTACTGTTTCCGTTACCATTGATCGTAATATTGCAAAACTCCTTTGGATTCAAATATGCACATATGCAAGTTTGAAAGATGTTGAGCTTTAGGTAGGATTTGTAGACTTGCTACAGAATTTGCACGTGCCCAAATCCGTTTAAAAGTATATAAACAGAATCTGTATGAATTAGGAATAGTTGACCAACTTCTGTGGTCAGTGGCTCTCCATTAGATGATTAATGGAACATTGAACTACCTAGATGCTAACTAACGCTAAGATTTTTTTTTCCTCATCAAAACAACTTGTGGTACAAAAATTCGTTGTTACTGAAATGCAACTTTTTGCAAAAGAAATCTGCTTTCTTGATATATCACCTTAATAATTACAAGTGTTCAATTCTTGGCTAGCCCAAGTTTGGTCTTAAACCAAACTCCTGTCTGGCGAATTTATAGTGATTTCTTGATGTGGTATGATTGCTAGACAGCTAGTTCTCTTCTTAACATGGCCAGCTGTTCCCAGGAAACAAAGCAAACTGAAACTTAACAAGTAAACAAAAAAGTCTGCTAGAAAAGAGAATGCAATTTTATTTTATACAAGTCATAATTTATATAATTTTGTACGTTATGCAGAATTTTATTCCCTGCATTTCCTGTGTCTGGTAGTAACAGTGCAATATCAAAACCTTCTTTTCCCGTCCACCTCCAGATCTCACTGCAGAATGATTAATGGGAGGAGGCAAACTAAGATATGAGCAATCTGAAACATGAAATATTTAATTTTAGATGTTTCCTGATATTCTTGTTAATATTTTTCTTTCAATTTTTTTGACAGATGATGCTAATGAAGAGGGGACTGAACTGAGTGAAGAGACAGGTGAGTAAACAATATTTTATGCTAAAATATATCACTTTGAAGCATCAACCAAACTGAAAGAATTCTTGAAACTAATTGCCTTGGTTGTGATAAGCAGTGCCCATCATTTATTGCCAATGTTATGACAGTCATCTCTGGGTTTTAACATAACACAGGGTAAACCATCCCTGATAATAAATAGTGCATTGTAAGAATGGCTGAGGCTACCTTTTTAATGTCATCATCTGTCATGAGCCTCTGCATGATACTCTGTTGCTTTTTATTAATAACTAGTTTGAACACGAATGGAAAATAATTAAAATTCTGCAGTCTTTTTGTCTGTAAAAAGGTGTGAATGCGACAATTCTTGAGTCATTTGCAATTCTGATTAGTGGCCATGTTTTGTTCCCAATGGAAATGGTAGCAAAACTCCCCCACAAACTCTTAAATGCATTGAACTTGATTGGATAATATTTCAGAGGATTTTTTTCCTGGTCCTCCTAGTTTGCTGTTTAAAACGAGTGTTAATGTTTAGGGCTTGTGGATGTGGATAGACTTGAAATGGAAATGATGGATAGGTATAAAGGAAAGAAAGGCCTGAGGAACAAGAAAAGGAGAGGACAGAGGATTAGCTATCTCCCATGAGGACAAAAGCTTCCAGTCAGAAGACTTCTGCTCATATTTTGTAGAGATCTTAATCCACTTAATCTTCTTGATCAGGCTTTTTGTTACATCAGGCATGTTCACTGTACCCCAGATCTCTGTAACCCTGATCCCATCATAGCCCAGTGACTGTGCAGGAACTTCCAGTTCTTTCCTTTACAACAAGATAGGCATCAGAAAGGAGAGCCACATGGAGAAAGGCAGAGATACACCAGCCAGAAAACAGAGGTAAAAGCTTTTGAAGCAGCATGTTTGCTACTTAAATTGGCAAGATTGTCCTAAAGACAAATGGATTATGATGATTTATGCAACTAGTTAATTAGCTTAGAACTTAGAAATACCTGAAGACTGGTGTATATGCGTAGATATGAAAATATGGATATACACAGGTAGATATGTGTTGCACTGATAGATTAGCACTTTTATGGCTGTTCTGGCCTGTTGATTTTATTACATATAATTATAATTACTTTTTGATGTCAAAATTACTGGATAGGAAATTTTAGAAATATTAATACAATTAGTGTGATTGATATAGTTGTACATACATAAAAAATAAAGACTGTCTTTATACAACAAACATTTGCCAAAGATTATGCTACAGTTGAATTTGCAGTATTCATCTAACATTTCCAGTTTCATTTTTTGTACAGTTATCATGGCATGTATACATTTATAAGCCAAATTATTTTACATTTTTCATCTTGTTGCTTTTATGGAGATTATGCAAATTATATTGATTTTTTTCTTTTGAAGCATTTTAAATTAGAATTAAAAGGAAGTATATTTCCACTTAATAGCTGGTTTCTTCTTTCTTGCCTTGTATACTTCACAGCTTCATTAATTTAGGTGAAGCTACATAGCTACTCTGGGAAATTATCGCTGAATTAAGTCCTTTGAGGAAAATATTTCCTTACCTGTCTGTCTTTGTTCGCATGAGCTAAATGAGATCATAGCTTCCCTCACAGGTTTGCCTATAGGGTGCTATGAGCTTCAGCAGTCTGCACTGGGTTATTGATTTATCACGTGGAAGTATTTTGGGAATCAGTGCACTGATTGTCAGTAATCAATACCTACAAGGCTAAGGAGAAGTAGCTTTTGTAGATCTGCTTCAGTAGTGGGGCAGATATACAAAAGTTATGCTCTTTTAACCTATTTGTGTATGGACTTTTTAATGATTTAGGATGCATTTGCCAGAACTATAAATACATAATTTCTGCATCGAGGGGAGTTTTCATTTTTATACTCAAGATTTTATCAGTTTGAAAGATATCTGCTTTTTACTGTTCTAAGGGAAAAATAAAGTAGCAACTTCTAGTCACACTTCAAGATATTAATTGAATAATCATTCTTCATTCCACTTGACTTCATGGGTCATGACTCCAGCAGATGGAGTCAGCAGTTGGCACCAATATTGATGACCTTGATTTTTTGAGCTGTCCGTGTCTAATCTGCTTTGGGGTTATTTCTCCAATTCCTGTGCTTAAGAAAAAAAAAAAAAAAGTTGGATTCTTGGAGAGCACATGTTGCAGACTACACACATGTAGGACCTTTGGCAGAGATTCAAATATTCTAAATTTCACCTAAATTCCTGTGCCTGCAACTTCCTTTTGGCTAGGTGTTTCTGAGGGCCAATATTGAATCAAGAGAAAACATGAAGTACAGGGACACAAATGACATGTAGATTCACTGTATCTGTACCTATTTCCATTTGAAGAATGTAGTAGAATGAGGTGGAGGTTACAGAATCAGTCCTAATTTAAACCTAGTGGCAAGAATTAGAGGAAAAAAACTTGATCCTGGTCTAGTGTCAGCTGAAGTCAGTGGGAATATGTCAATTGACTTCAGTGCACACCAGATTAGGCCTTTGGAACAGCTAGGGAATTAGCTGGGAGTAAGGAATAACAAACAACCAGATGTCTGTATTGAGTGATAGACACATTATGAAAGTAATCTATCTTGTGTTTCTGCCACCCTGAAGTGCAAATATCTCATTACATGCAGAAAGGCCTTCCTTTCTACGATTTCTCTTCAAAATAAATAAGGAAAATATCTTAATTGCATCTGCCAGATAATCTCCATTAATACCGTCACATAATGTCACTGCATATATTTGATGTACTAGAATAAGAAAAACATGAGAAAATAAAAATAACGTAGTCTTATTAAATGTACACACTCAAGGCCACTCTTTTAACAATGTTTGACTCATGGGACTTTAACCCATAAGTTTGTTATTCTGGATGTTGTATCTTGTAGCAGCTGCTGACTTAACGGCACCATTTGATTCAAAGTGTTTTGGTGTTACCATATGTCATACAGTTTGCTATTAGAATGGCTGAGGCAAAAGGGCAGATATATTAATAGCGGATATGGAGCTGTGTAGTTTTACATCTCAGCTTTCCTTTATGAATGATTTCCTACATAAGTGAAGAGAAGGACCAGATGACCTAATAGTCTTGTCTACCTTTAACTTCAGTGATTTAACACTGCAGAATCATGATGCTTTATGTTTTAAGCTCCATTAAGGGAAGATTATTCTAAACTTTTCACTTTTGAAGGACTTTGCTTTTATACCCATAGATTCATATATCCATGCACAGAAGCGTGCAAAATAAGTCCTAATCCTGCCATAATTGTGTGCACAATTGCAGTGCTTGCATGGAAATTATAGAAGCATGTGCTATTATAAGAAGCACGGTCCAGATTCCTATGCACTAGTATGGCATTATTATGCACTGACGTAAGATAATTCTCATAGCAGTAAAAAAAAAAAAAACCAAACCCCACACAGAAAAGAGTTCAGTTCTGAATCTAAATTCTCCCTCAACCTGTTCAGCTTCACTCTCCACCAGGTACCAAAACTCTTTGACCTCACCTGTATGAATGTTGCCACATTACTGTCTCTCATTTCCCATGTAATAGCTCTTTGTAATAAGTGTCCTGCTGGTTATCCTGTTTCTGTCCTCAGCATCCTAATTAAGCACCTGTTCATTACTTCAGAAGCCACAGCCAGCTAGAATGGCAGGACAAAGGATTTTGTTCACACTAACAAGGGAAGCCCTATTATAGTCAGTGCTGTATAAATACAGAATTTCTTTGTATATTCCACTGTGTGCACACTCTTACACTTGGACACTTTTTTTTGGAGTGAGACACTTCCTCTTTTTTTTTTTTTTTTTTTTTTTTTTTTTTTTAAGAGGAAAATAGCAATCACTTGTAACCAGGGAGATTTGGAAGTTGTGAGGGATTTTGGGAATAGCTTATCTGGAGACAGAGTGTGAGATTTAAGTGACTTGTTGACCTTATGAATTAGCCTATAAAGAAGAATCATTTCTCCCAGTGTTAGAGCTCAGAAACCTTTTTGCATGATTACGATTAGAAAAGCTTTTAATACTAACAGTTCAGACATGTGTCTAGGTGTGCTGTTTCTAAACAGAAATTTGCAGGCAAAATTTCTGTAGTATTTGGCTAACTGTTCTGAAAGACACACATGCTGTTGGAGAGCATAAAGGGTTAAGAGTTGTATTTTTGACCATAATAAAAAACCATTATTTTGAAGCCTGCACAGATCCTTTGGAATGAGGGAAATCTGCTAAAAAGCAGTGAAATTGTGATTGAAATCTCATTCTTCTGGGACAGTGCCTCTACATCCTTTTGTAAGCATTTTAAGGTTCTTTATAGAGTGCAAAGAGATCATTTCTTTTGAGATGGTAACAGTTATGACTTCTTTGAATGTAAGCCTCCTCCCTCTCCATCTTTGTGCTGTCAGCTGAGATGTTGGTTATATTATCTAACGCATTCAGATACTCCTGAAAGACCTGGCTGGAAATTTGCACTTAAACTTGATTGACATTTGACTGGAGGAAGCCTCACAGATTGGTTAGATGATAAAATTCGTCACTAGAGGGGTGAGTGTTGATTGAAACACTCCTATTGATTCAGTCTCCTGATGTGAATTGTTGTCAACCAAAAGAAGGGAACGTAGCAGGTAGTTCAGAGTGGCATTAGAACCAAAGAAGCCGTATGTCAATATGGTCCACTATAAATAATCAAGTTACTTTTTAAAAGAACAGGAGATGTGTTGGCAGGAGTCAATCTTTAAAAGCCTGGTTATTTTCAGGATCTCTCTTTTGTGTTGAAGTTTTTGTTGAACTCTATCACCATTGCTTCTGAGTAACCCCTTTAAAGGGTTGACAAAGTGTGTCTTTATCTGGCAGGTTTTGCCTTTATTTTTCTGCACAGTGTTTCTTGTGGTTACTCCTACATTCCTCCCGCTCCAGAAATAAATTCGTCTTAGCACTTGAAAACTCCTGTTTTCTTCAAAATACTGTATTTGAATTTCAAATTCAGATAGGCAAGTGTGATGACATGACACATGACATGTCCCATGTTAAGTGCTTTTGGGAAAGGTCTGCCTCCTGATACCAAGCCAACCCTCAAACCATGTTCTGCTTTGCAGTAACTGGCTTTATTTACTGATCACTAAGGGCCCTTCACACTCAAACTGTACAGAATTCTGTAATGAAACAGAAATTCTGTTCTAGAAGAAATTCTTAAGAACAATGTTGCGTTTGGCTTTTTTGGGTAATGCTCATTCCTTAAAATTAAGCAAGTGAGATGGAATTTAATTACTCACATACAGATCTCCATTTTGGAGATGACATTGTGAGCTGTTGCTTCATGTAAATTCCTGCCAGTTTCCCAATCTGTGGCTCTTCTTTTTTTTTTTTTGGACATAAGCACAGTAGAATAACCAGTTTCCCGGAAAGGCAGACAGAGAACGTTTCTGAGTTTCCTGGGCTCCATGCAAAGCCAATGATTCACTCCCTCTTTGTCTCTTGAATGAACACAATATTCTCCTTGATGCTGCAAGTTCCCTTTCCACATCCTCTCTTACTTCTTTCATACCTCCTGTTTGGAAACTTTCAGCATTTTGGTTGTAGATATATGTAGTTGTGGAACATTAGAAGATAAAGGTAGTACCTACATCTCTTAGCAGAGCTGAGTCCTTTACGAGAACTGGGAATCCGATTGCTGAGAGCTGTTTAAAAATCCAGTGACATACAGAGTAGATGATTGTGTGGGGTACGTATGACAGCAGAAGAGATGGGAGTTTTCGGAACACTTAAGCAGTTTATAATACACATGTAGATGGCTTTTTTTTTCAGTTGCAAACTAAATAATCGATTTGAGGTAATACCATGATCCTTATTTTCTCACAGCGTGGCAATAGGGGTAAACCAAGCAAGGTCACGTGTCTTCCTAAATTTCCTGGTTACAAGCAGTCAAGGTTTCTTTCCAGCACGCACAAAAGTGTGTTGTCTAAAGAAAAAGCCTAAAGGCTTCTCCTTCACTCAAGCCCTCTGTTGGGCACATGGTATCGGGAGGTTTGACAGAAAGTCAAATAACAGAAAGTCATTTTCCTGTCGCGGTTGAATAGATTCAATAGGTACAATGAATTGAGTTTTAATTGTCTGTCGTTCTCTGCTTTAATGGTTAAGCAGCAATGTTTGAAGAATGTTTTAATTAGTGAACCTGCTTTCATCAAATGTCTTAATTTACAAATACCTTTTATGATTAATTTCCAGCTTGGCCTCTCTTTTGTACTAACAGGCTTTCTGTGCTACCAGTTTGTGCCTTGAGTTCTATTACAGAAAAGAAACTAATTTCATCCTCTATGTTAAGATGATGGGATATTTTGAAAACACTGTAGAAAAAGTTCATAGAGTTTAAAGTTTAACCGACTGATACCAAACACTGTGAGCTTAATTCCCTGCAAATAGGGGAGATCTTCAACTTAACTGGCCTCAGCTACTGTTTTTACTTAGGAGGTTTTCTTTTTCCTCCATCTTTCTGTTGCTTTCTGGCTAAAAGATTGGAATGGATTTTTTCACCCAGAACATTCTATCTCGTAAAGCTTTCATTTCCTTAACTTTACTTCACTAGCAAACTTGCTTCCCTACCTTTCATTTCATTATTAATTTCAGTCAATTTTAATTTGTTACCGTGTTGTAACATTGAATGGAGGCTTGAGCTGAGAGGGAAAAATAATTTTGTTCAGATTATTTCTCCATGGTTCCATAATGTGGTATAATATATATTATGTTGAAAACTACAAATTAGAACATTTTTTTATTTCGGAAGAGATTAAGAGCTTGTGAAGATGTACATTATTGTAGTATGAGCTTTCTTCACTGCTGTCATGTGAAAGTTAGGGTAAGTCCAGTCCAAACTGAAAGATACTTTTATAACAGATGGCACAGTAATTCATTTTAATAATAGAAAGATAGGCACTGGGTACTGAATGGAGTGCTGAGATAACATGTATTCACTGTTGTGGTATCATGCATAGTAATATTTGATACAATAAAACAGTTTCAAAGTAACATATGTGGGGTTTTTTTGTGTTTAAACAAGGATTGGAACAAAAAGGCCAGCCTACGTCTCCCACAAAGAGCAAAGCAGAGCAGCCTGATGACCTGCAAGATGGCGCTGAAGGTATGTCGTCTGACAGCTTTTCAAAGCTATTAATCAATTTTGCATTTTGGAGGGAAAGGTTTACTCTGAATTCTTAGGAAGGAATTGGAAAACTTTCATTTGAGAAAGTTGTTTGCACAACTTAGAAAGTTCTTTCGGTCTAGATCATGAGATTGTAATTCTTTTGAAGTGTATTTTATCTCAAGGTAGATTCAAAGTTATAAATGATGTTGTTATGTGATAGGCTGCTGATTGTTGCTGATATATAATGAGAAATTGTTGCTGTTTTATCTCTAACCTGTTCTGACTTTATGTAATTAATAATACAAAATGTAATTCATGTTATGCAGGGCTTGGATCATAGTCTGGTTGGTTAAGTTGGTCAGGTAAATCAGCTAATTGCTGCAAATCATGGAGCAATAAAATTCTTGCTTTCCTTTTCTAGAATAAATTTTTGCTATATCCTTTTCCACTCCAGTTATGGTGTTTATGGCTCTGACCTTACGCAGTGTATTGCATCTCTAGATGTCAGAAGTCACAGGTGCTTAACATTATGCCTATAGTGTTGTCCCTGTAAGAGTGCTATCCTGCACTTGGGTCTTCTCAGTGCAGCCTGTCCGTGTGTATGGAGGTAAATGTGGTCTAGGTTGTTCTAAAATTGGATCAAAGTGTCTGTTCTTAATCTGTATCTCATTTGGAGAGTTGTTAAAAGATGTTAACATCAAAGACTTATTTTCAGAGTGCAGAGTTTCATGTTGCTGTCCTACGTGTGGAAGAGTAAAATGCCCCAATGCTGGATAATTGCCCTTACGTGAAATAGTTAAAAGGATGAACCTTAATCTTTAATCCATGGCAGTTCCTTATCATGGATTCTCTTTGACGTAATGTTCCTCAAATGACACATCTCGTTCTGCACCTCAACCAGTGGCTCCACGTTCTTCATTATTTTGACCTAGAACTGTGCATTCAGCTCCTAAAATATTCTGACTGGGGTATATTGTGAGTCATAAAGAGCAGAAAAATGTTAACATCTATCACTTTAAGTAACTGCTAGTAACGTCCTGTCACTAACATTGTGACTGGTTGTTAATGGCAAGTACTTAAAGCAATAGCTGTCATCGTCTTGAAGGTGTGGGGGGACCCAAGAAATCTCATCCTGACTGGTTGTCTTTCCTTTCATGCTGCACTAAACCCAGCTGAAATTAAAATACTGATTTTATGTTTGGAATAGAGAATTCAGTGATGACAAACCACGTGTCAATTTGTATGCAGGCTAAACGGCGTGTGGTATCATGGTGTCATTTTCCATATTCCTAAATAGGTGAAACAATAGTAGTTTTTATGATGTATTTTTGTACAGAGCGTGGCTAGAAGCTTTCATTGCGTCAGTATCTTAAAAAAAAAATAAAAGGAGAAAAAAAAAAAGTGTGTTGGAAAACTAAGGTTTTCCTTCCACTGGAAAAATAACTGATGTTGTTCCACTATTTCTGTGGCTTACTCGGTACGGTTTCCTAGTTTACTGTGCCTGACAATGTTTCCTGGTGACCTACAGTTCACTTTGTGGAGGAGAAACAAATGCACTGGAAGGATGAAGTAAATAGTATGGCAAAAGAATGATTGCATTACCCTTGAGCTGTAAAATGCCTGAACTCCTTGAATTTGATGCTGTACAGTAGATTTTGCTGATGCAGAATTGAGGCCTGTAACACATAGTCACTGCTGCAGGATTTAATCTATCCAGTGACAGAGTCCTCTTCTCCTTAGGCAGGAACCAGATCTGTAATGTTTAGGATTGAAAGTCTAAATTTAGACTTGAGGGTTGTTGTGATGGTGAAAAAAAGAGGTAATTAACATGTTTGATGAGGGGTGCTGGGGAAGAAGCCTGGATCAGATTTCTGTGGCATTACCTGTGCCTCTGTTTTGAAGAGGAGTCAAGCAGTTAGGCTCCAGACACTGAATTCCTGTAAAGTTGCTGAGTACCTAGAGTCTAATGTAACACACCTGTGAGCCATTTCCATTTAAGTAAATGGGATTTGCACACATTTGTCTGAGAATAGGATTTCTACTGTTGTAATTATTAGCTGCTGGTTTTGACTAATTAAAAGAACTTTTAATGGGGAGCCTTGAAGATTATGAAAGCTGTGAATATGTGACACGAACCAGAACTACATGTCTGAGTAATTTTATTTAGGTAGGAGTTTGTCTTCACTTCTAAAAATCTGCCTTTTTTTTTTCCTTTTTCATTTTAAAGGAACTTCTGAGTAGCTAATGCATATAAACAGTCTCAAATAAAACACAATAAAGCCAAAATCTGCCTGAGGTCAACTTTGTTGATTTTTCCTCATGGTAAAACTGAATTGCTTTGTGTTCAGCGTGTTTTAATTTTGGGATAGTTCGCATGCTTTAGGTATCCCAAGTTCTTAAAAAAAAAAAAAAAGGCAACAAACAACCAACCCATAGCTTTTAGCAATAAAAGCAAGTCCAAAGATACTTACATTTAACACAAGTTATTATTTTCCACTTGGTAATATGACCAGATATAAAATATTTAACAAATGTACACCGAGGCACAGGAAGAAACAGATATTTTTTCCTCTGCTTAGTCGTCAGTGTCCTTTTAGACTGAAGATGGGACTACAACTTGCTATTTGAACAGCCTCATGCATGCCCTTGTGGCAGTCTGTAAAAACTATTCCACTGAGTTCAGTAATATTTCTGCTGTAATATTTTTCTCCAGCGTGCCAAACTGGTTCATTGGCTAGAGGTAATGGAGCAATATCTTTTCAGTGCATGTAAAAATCTCCACAGAAGATGAGGGAAAGTAGGCTCCTTCATTATTGCCCTCTCTGCAATCAAGGAAAGTCGAGTAAGTGGCTGTATGTAAGGAGCTTGTTTTGCAGTAAGCTAAAATAAACACTTGACATGCTAATGAAAGCAATTTTCTACTGAACCTCTGAAGTATTAATGGTGTCTGTTATTATGCTATTAGATATATTGTTCTCTGCCTTCAGACCATTGATAGAGAAAAGCAAGTGTGAACTGCATAGCAGATTCTCCTGTCAATGGTTGTATTCAGTAGTTTTTCATTGTAGTGTGGGTTATTGTCTGGGGAAATGGGTCGACTGGATACATGGAGAAACATTCTTTACTCACAGGTTCCCTGCAGTATTTCAGGTTTGACATGTGTAAACATATAGTGTAATTTTCTTTTTCTTTTTTTTTTTTTTTACACTTTCCCACATCCTGGGAAAATCCGCCAGTGGTAATTTTGCCTTTCCCCTCGGTCAGGTGCACTCAGTGATTGAGTGTAAAGTCTCAGGTGAGAAAAATATGTTCGGCACTAAACAAATCTTAGCACATCTTACTTCGGTAGCTTCATAACACAATCCTGAAGTAATGACATTGACAAAATGGCAGTACTTGTCACAGTATAGCAGACACGAGTTAGCACAAATGCCACAGGTCACCTGTTCTCATCCTACTGATTGTCACCAAGCAAAAGCAAACAATTTCTACAGAAGTGGAACGAACAAAAATTTAAAATGTTCCTTATTTCTTTTAGCTACCTCTCCAAATGTCCTCCTATATGTACTGAATGGCAACGTGCGTGCAATAAATTTTCTTGATACTAGGAGAAGCAAAACTGTTTGCCCTTTCCTTCTTTACAGGATTTCTCAGATATAAAATGGAGCTAACCCTAGAGCTGCCCCATCCATTCCCACCACAGTCTGCAGGTGATCAATATTGTATCAAAGACAACTAATACATCCAATAACAGCAGCACAAATGCCTGATCTTTCTCCTCCTCCAGGAGAAAGATAATCAATCCATGCAGCAAAAGCTATTTCTGTGCCTCCTGAGGTCAGGATCATCCTTGCCCTCCCTCAGGGGATATGAAGACAGAACTGGAGCTCTGCAAGTTGTCTTGCACCAGCTTTTCTCATAAGCTTCTCCCAAAATGAATGACCAGATTCTTCAAGGTAGATTGATAGGTTGTTGGTCTCACATGATCACCTAGCTGAGTGTATGTGCTAGGAGCTGGTCTGTTGGAATTGCTCATCCAGGATGAACTTTGTCTGCTTTCTGTTCACTTGGTGGGAAGGAGAACGGTTTGATAGATTAGCCAAACCAGGAAGGTCAAAATGAACACAAATCACCTTTAAGATAGTTGGTAGAGTTGGTTCCTTTGCCTGATGGGGTCATCACACTGTCGACCCCTTGGCTTTCAAGGGCAACATCAAATGTCTGAAACGTTGCTTGGCAGAGTCAGGAGTCCAAGGCTCACCAGCAGGCTCCTGCCTCGCTCAGTGGATGCTCTGTCCATGAGAGATGTCAGTCTAATAATTGGAGTACACACTAAAAATGAAGTGAAATAGAGTTGCATCTTATCCTGACAACTCATTGGTTCCGAAGGTCACAGCGATTAGGTAGGATGCTCACTGAGAGGGAGACACAGTAGCTCCTCATCCCTTCTCCCAAAAAGTTTTTGTCCAGTGACAAAAAGCTCATAGTCTTGGGACTAGAAAATAAAACTCATTTTACAGCTCAGTACTTTAACTGTGAGATTAATGTAAGGCTTCCCCTTCCTGGTTCTCTTTTATATACCAAGAATTTTGCAGCTTTGCTTCTCATGCAGTAGCTTCATAGAGAAGCATGTAGTGTATGCACACAGAAAAGTCAACAGTGCTTGGCTTATGCTGCTTTCCTCTGAGGCTGGCTTAATCCTCCCTGGGGCAGGGGGGTGCATACAACAGCTGCTGTGTGTTACCATTACACAGTGATGTTCAAAGTGTCTTTTCTAAAGGCCTTCTAATACTATGCAGGCCTGATTGTGTCTCCCTCTCTAAGTTATGATTTAATATTAACTAGATTTGACTTCTGATTAGTTTTAAAATGTTCCTCAGTTTATAGCAAGCAATTCTTTTATCATTTGAGAAATTGTAGCTACATTTCTTCTTTGCATCCCACAGGGCAGTAATATTCTTCAGTAAATTTCTACTCCACTCATAATCTACTAAAAATGAACATCTAGACACATAATTATACTTCAAAAACACACACTCTCTTATTCAGCCTTAAAAGTGCTACTTCTTATTAAGATAGCTTAGAAGTTACTATATTCTTTTTGCCACCAAATCAAATCCTTAAATAAAATTTTAAATTAAGATAAAGTACTACAGAAGAAATTCCCTGGGAAGCATGTGTATCAAACATCTCTGTGAAATGTTTCACCTTAATGCAGATTGGTTGTATTTAAAGTGATGCTATTAACCCCTATCCGCTTCTGTTGATAGCTTCTCTTTTCACTTCTGTTTTGAAGTCCACCATCTGTCTTGACTGATTACAGCTCTCAGAATATCGGGTGATCACTTTCCACTTAGCCAGGAAAACCAGGACGTTATCTGTATTTTTATTTGTATTTGCTCTCCTAGCAAACCCTTCTTAGGAGATTCTTTGCATTGCTGAAGTGGCTTCAACTGTTTCAGTAAATTTCCATGCAGTGGCTACACAAGACAAATTTGAAAATGAAGCTTATTTTGGCTTCCACAGGTGATGTGCAGTCCCATTGTGTTGACCATTTACCCATTTAGGTTTCTTTTAGCAGCCAAATGTACATGTGTGTAAACCACACCAGGCAAACAGTTTCAATTCCTGTTTTCACCCTAGATGCTTCAGAGTAGATTTTCTTTCTCCTGAGATGAGTTAAGGTGCAAAATACTAGGTTACTAAAGTGACTAATGCAATGTTGTCAGAGGAGAATTATACACAGTGACAAACCAGTGTACCTGCAGGGGACTCATCTGTCAGGGAATTAATTTCTTATTTCTAACCATGATGTGAGTAAACCCTTGTGATTGTTCAGGTCCAGCGCAGGGCTAGTCTTCTAGTTCTGAAATATTGATGCAAAATAGTGCATGTTTCGGTTCACATTTTATGCTGTTTTTAATGAGTGTGATGTCCTGTATGGCTTCTCCATCCATTTCTTCACTTTGTTAAATTGCCACACCACATGATTTTGTGACCTGTATGCAAAAGAATTTAAATAGGTCTCATGTTTTATTTTGGCTGTGGCTTGGAAAAGAAGCTGTGCCACACTCCTTAATGGTGTGGTTACCCAGTCTCTTAGGCAAACCAGGAGAGTATGAATGAATAGTAAATTGACATAGTAATGATAAAATTTGTGATTGTATTGTGCACCTTCACGTGTGGGCTCCCTTTCTTTCCCTGTCACTTAGATAGGACTGCCTGTAGATCTAGGAGTCAGGGCTGCTTCACTCTGCCCTGAGCTCAGCCTCAGCCTGCTCTTCAACCTGCATCAACTCCTATGAATGATTTCTGTCCATTTGTGTACACCATGATAGCAGTGTTAATACTTGCGCAGCACAGTATGTGCGTTCTTTGCAGCCGAATGCCAATTGTATCGTTGTACTCTGTACGGGCTGCATATGATGTCTGGAGTATGATGTCCATATTCTGGCTGTGTTGGACAGCTCGAGCTTCTGGGAGATGTCTGCTTTCATTTGTTTTGAACAGTCACAGTTGCAGATTGTCAGAAATAGCGATGAGCAGCATCTTTGGCAGTAAAATTTTAGACGTCTCTTGCCAGGCACCTGTATTGCAAAATCTGAGTCATGCTATATGTCAGACAGAAGGATTACACCCAGTGAAAAACCAGCCTAACACAACATTCCCAGCAATGTTAAGTATGAAGTGGGTTGGGACAAATCTGAGTGCTCGTGTCTTCCAAGCACCTAATTTGATGCTGTAGCTGTTGTCCCCTGGTTCTTCCCTAGCCAGGAAAGCTATGATGAAGCCAAGTTACTTGCCTTGTGATCCACGGAGGAGTGAGGCAAGGGGAACATGCCTAGTGACTTCAGTGGGCTTTAGATTAGGCTCCTATATTTCCCAGGACGTTAAGTAGGTGAAATACAATAGTGTTATTTTTAACCTCTGAGATAATCCCCACAAGCTACAGTTTTCTCATTCTTTTCCCACACTCCTCGACAATTCTTGACAAAATGCTGCATGAAAATGAAAACCTGTTATTTATTACACTGACAACTTTGCTAGGCTGGGTGCATTGACAGCAGTGCGTTCAGGTCTGCGTCTGCAGTGAGGGAAATTTGTTGGAGCAGCACAGAGGGAAGAAGCCTCATAACTCCATTAAACAATTACTGCAGATAACTCTTTACTAACCCTTCTTAAAATTTACCCCAAAGGGGTTATATACAAGTAGTGATTAAAATTGACCTAAATCATAATTTAATTAAAAGAAATTAAAATGCAAACTGAAAATGTTCAGTAACCTCAGGCCGCCACCCTAATGATTCATTTTAATGTGTATATAGTTCTACAATAATGGCATTTGTGTGTACGTGCTTCTTATTTTATGTCTGATATCATTTTGCCACTGGAATAGTCTGAAAATGGCTGCAGGCTGTATGATCCTGAGTGTATATATGGATATACATGTGCTCTCTTCTCGCTTTTTAGGAGTTTCACTGAAGTCAGCATATCTACTCGTGTGTGCAGAAAGTAACAGCTGTAAGATCAAGGCCTATATTTTTAATTTCCTCAGTAATTAGTTTCCCTGTTATCCTAGAAGGACTTTCACATCATTAGTGCGATTACCGTGGCAGTATTTTTGTGCTGTAAAAAAGATAATTCAAAACTGACATCCTTTATCTGCCAGATCTTGGTTTGTATTTGCATTTGTCATAGAAGCGTGGCCCAGCTTGAAGAGAAATTCTCAGGCCAGGCCGCAGAAGAGATGTGTGATCGCTGGCCACCCAGAGAACCAGAAGGTGTACACAGACTTGCATGGCAAAAGCCATGCAGGGATGTAACAGGGTCAAACCTGGTGCTTGGAGATGTGGTACATACACAGATATGTGAGAGTGGCAATAAGATGTGAGCCTGAGGCATCAGCCCTCTGTCTCTTTTATTTCTGCTCCAGGAAGGCGGAGGTTTGAAGGAACCTTACTCTGACTCTTGACACGCTATGAATGATATAGGTACAGCTTTCTCAGTAGCAAAAACAATTTTATTATTAATAACATCTATGTTGGGAGGGGTAGAAGTAGACTGGTTTGTACTGGTTATGCAGAATTTCTTCCTTTAACTAAAAATATGTTATCTGCAATCCTATTCTCTTCTGGAAAATGTCTTTTTTGCACCAGTTTTTGAGACGCTGACTTTAGCCTCGGCCCTAAGTACGTCACTGACTGCTTGTGAAGAAAGGTACTGCTGAAGAGGAGTAGGTGTATGAGCAAACCTGGCACTTATTCAGCTCTGAAATGGGAAGAGCCAAGAGGCCAGCAGGCTATTAATATTTTTCACTTGCCATGTTTGTCGCAAGAACAGTGAAAGATGTAAAAAGCCATGTGCCTCCAGGCTCTCACAGAGAAAATGGGAAGAATACTAAAACCTGCTCTGGTGCTGCTGCTTGAGAGTTTGTCCTCTGGACTTTCATAGCGATCTTGTCCCAGCCCTTTCCCATCTGACTGCTGGCTTAGTATTTATCATGTCATCTGCTTCGTTTTTGGGCTGCTACTGCAGCTGGCATATCACTGTGCATGCTAAATACTTCTCATTAACATAAAGTGGGCAGGCACTCACAGAGTATCCGGTTTTCTGGTTTAGTTAGAAGTGCCGTTTGCTCTGCCAGCTTGCTGAGTGTGCTGATTGATCACTGTTTAGCCTGCTTTCTACCAAATCTAAATGAGGGTATATATCATTTGGGAGAGAATTTTCTTGCTGATCTCAAAGAAAAAGGCCAAGAGGAGAGAGCAAGCGTCTATCAAGCAGTAGTCAGCTTGGCAAAGGAAAGCAAAATATATGGCCAGAAGTAGGTATTTTAGTGTCTGATGTGCTTATTTTGTTTGTAGGGCGCTACTGTAATTCACAAACTCCTGTTTTTTGAACTAACTGCCATGCCGGGAAAAAGAAACAGATGTTCACATTTGTCTTTTGATGTGGCTCAAAATCATTTACATTTGCTGGCCTAAAATGACACGATGTATCATTCGCCACTTCTTCTGTCTCCTTTGGAGTGAGTGACAGATTGCTCTTCTATTACTAGTATAATAGAAAAGCAGATATTGTGAGGACAGCTTTCTCCTAAAGGAAATGCAATCGCCAGTTGCTGCAGTAGCAGAAAGAGAAGGATGGCAGATACTGTAGAAGCCATCCAGTGGAAAAGACATTTTTATTATTAATAATGTCATGGGGAAGACTCAAGGGAAATGCACTGGGTCTAGCTTTTCTGCCTGGAGAAAAGGAGAACCGGGGTGAATAAAAATATGGTGAAAAATTGGCTTGCTACTCTTGTAAAATAAATTTCCAGCTCTTTGCCTTGAGCATGTGCTACTTAAAGCCTTTCCATTTGCTCTGCACTGAGCTCCAATGGAGAGCAATAATTACAGAAAGACTCTTCATCAGTAGAAGACACTCAGTGAGAGGCTCATTAGAAGGGGTTTTTAAAAAATGGAAAGAACTGTTTGACAGACGCTTTGGGATTAGTCACTTCTCCACCCTATAGTTTGCTTTCTTATCAGTGTATTCATACTCTGCTTCTTCCCTTTCTCCTGAGGTGAAGAGATTCTCCAGGCCAAGCAGAGCTTAACACTTCCTTCTGCAAGTCATTTACTTGAGGATCACTTGTCCACTCTTAATTTTTAGTGTTTCCTTTTCTCTAATTCTATCGAAGTCATTTGGCAGGCATGACACGTACTTTCAATATGCTGATTAATTTTCATATCACGATCCAGTCAGTCTGTTGGACTGGGTCAGAGTACAAGAGGTGAAGCTTCTGCTTAAAGTCTTTTACATTTTTCTTTCTAAAGGAACAAAATGAAGTGTTAGATGGAAAACATGTTGAGAATGCAGTATGTAATGCTGTAATTATCATTCTATTATATCTGTTTTAACCAGTGAATCTCTAGTGAAATAATGGACTTAGGGTTGACAAAACCTACTCATGAATGTGTGCTTTATCTGGTAATCTGATGAACCAGATGATCATTTAAACTTTCTTTTATAGTTTAAGTTTGCTCTGAGTAAGTGACTTTAACAAGAGATGTAGTCCCTTGGTAATAAACATGAATGAATCCTTGAAATACCTGGTTTTAGCCAAGTAACTCATGGTTATAGTCATGCTTGTTATAATGGATGTAGAAACAAGTATCATCCGGAAATGTAGTTTTATGTTGTGAATGCAGTGAGGTAATTGCTGAAATGGTTTTCAGTGATATATCACTTTTTCTGAATGTAAAGTCCTTCTGTGCAAAGTGAAACATATTGCACTTGGCCATAATGAAATCCTTTATGCTCTGGCACTGCTTGTTTCTCAGTGATGCAATATTCTCTTTGGATCTGACCTAATGGTAAAGATTTTTGAAGTGTCACTGCATTGTTATGTTGCAGGATTGTCTTGAACATACTGTTCCTTTCCGCTGCTTCTGAGCTAGGTGACTTTATCCCTTTGAAACACATCCTGGTGGTGCAAAGGATTTTTTTTTTCTTTATTTATTAATTGCTCACTGCAAAGCTTGTAAAGTCCCAAGTCCATGTTTTAAATTAAAATGGATAGGGGGAGAGAAAAGTTTATCTTCTATTACAGCTAGCTTCCCATTTTGCATGCAGCCCTCCTATTGTGCATGGACAGGCAGAACGCTGATTTTGAAAAGAACACTTTTTGATTTCAAGGCAGGGAGGGAAATACCCAGCTGGTTTTATCAAGCCATTTTGGTCATCCATGTAATGCAATTTTTTACAGGTTAGAGCTCAGTAATGTGCTAAGAAACCACTACAGCTAATTATCCATTAAAGCTGGTTAAAATCGGTACAAAGAGTTACCAAGCAGACAAGGAGGCCCGTCCCCGCTGATGGCCACCAGCCGCTCCCTGTCCACCTCTTGCCTCTCAGGTGGGGTGTCAAACTCCTGCTCCATCTCCTCTCCTCCCGAGAGCAGCTCTGTGCAGGGTCAGCCTGGAAATACTTCTCCGCTAGTCCCATCTGCTGGATGCCGGGATGTATTGCCTGCTGGAAAGAGGGAGAGCGTCGTACCTCAGCCTTTCAATATTAGCTGAATGCGGCGTGCTACCAGATGTACGTTTGCTTCTGAAAAACACACGCTTTCTCTGTTTTTCTTCCATCCACCTAATTGCATTTGGAGTACTGCTGTTCTCTTCAGCACAGTCCATGCATTAAGTAAAAGCAAGGTGGAGGCATGAGGAACTTTAACCGTGTTGCTTTAGAGAAGCTGTAATCAGAAAAACCCAGGAGCCAGAAAAGATCACAGCAAAAAATATGTGTATCATTATCAAGCCATTTACAGACCTGGGAATGAATTTCCTTTCTCCCAGTGTATAAGTTCAGCAGTCAGTTTTTCAAATGCCTCATTAAGGCTGGTACTCAGCTGTTCTCACTGTCCATCTCACCATGCTGGAAAAGAGGGAGTGTAGCCACCACATCTGATCCAGCATGCTGCACTGCAGCCTCTAACATTATTATGAAGCTAAAAGAGCCTTCTCCATTGTTGAAAATACAGACTTCCTCATATATTTCTAATCGGGCCAAGCAAAGGTTAAGAGAGCTTGATCTCCTGTCCATAGACGTTCCCCAGGGTATTACTTTTCTCAGTGGTAATTTGCTGTTTGGTACCTGCCTTCTGAAAGGGAGCTGAAGGGAAGAAAATGGATAATGAATGCGAAAGCAAAGTAGTGGAGAAAATTTGGAATGAGTGTGAATGTAAGAAGGGGAAAAAAACGCGTTCAATCCTAGCAATCTTACTTGGGTTTATTTTGATCTCTTCTTTGCAGTCGCTTGTGATGCATTTTTATACTTTATGCTAAGTGGCCTTGTGCCTTTTGTGTTAAAATAAAATTCAGGCAATTCTCCTGCTCCTATTCTTACCTTCCATAGGCAGTAAAGTAGGTTCTGCAAGTCAGAAACACAGCCATTGCAAGGATCTTGTGGAAATATTACTGGAGGAAAATAATCCTAGAAAAAAATCTCTATAAAATACATAGACTAAGATCGAGCAACAGTTTCATCTGTTTCAGACGGTGTTTAGGGAAACATACCTTTATTTGGAATACAGATATTTCCAGTGTGCCTATTGAGATAAAATCTTTAATCTAACCTGCCTTCCTCAGCTTGAGATGTGAAACTGGCTGTTTTAAATGTAACTGGTTATGTTTGAGGGTTTTTTCAATTTACCTTTATATCTCTCCCCTTTTATCCCAGCGCCTTGCTGTAAATTAGCATTTTGTGCTGAATTGGTTACAATTAATATTGCTGCTGCTGCTGTTACCAATGAAAAGTTATATCATAAATAATTTTTATGTGTTTTCCTCCGTAGGTGGTAAGGGCACAGAGGAGGAGCAAGACACTGAAGGAACTGAGGCCCAGAGCCAAGAAGCAGGTTTGTGCCGAGTACCTTAAAGGACTTTCTTAGGTTTTATCCACCTTGGTGAACAATAGCCTTAGTGAATGCTATTGAGGAAGAATGTACATTTTCACCAGGTTAGCTCAGGTCTTGAGCAATTCTCCCATTAGAGACACAAACTCCATTCATTATGAATGAATGAATTGCAATACAGGAATTCAGACTTCCCTCTTTAGCTTACCAGTGCTACATTCTCCCTTTAAGGACTATCTCTAGCTAATCCTCTAACTAGAAAGAAATAATTTTCCCTCTGTCTACAACAGAGTAGCACTCTGCATAGAATATAAATGGAGGAAAGGAAATTTGGAGCAGGCTTCCTTTGATGAAAAATGTACTTCTGAAGATTTTAAAGGGTATTTTCAAGTTTTAATAAATTGTCTACACAAGTCTCAGAGGTTATGAAGATTTAAATCCATGCAGAAAGTTATTGCATATAGTGCATGCGAATGAATGTCAGAGTTCATGAGCAGTAGGTTTTGCAGATGGCATGCTTATAAATTATACTGAGTTCAATATTTCAAAATACAATGTCACTCTATAATAGATTCTCTCTTTTTTTTTTTTCTGTTTATGGTTGTATGTTTCATCCTACCCAACTCTGTTCAGTGTGAAAGAATACTAGAATTAATTAGTTATCAAAAAGAGTTGAAGTGAATCAAAATGTCTATCAATCCCCTTATTTCTTAACTATTTCTTTTAGTGTAATATTACTTGTGACACAGTGTTTTTCTTGCTTGTTTGGGTTTTTTCTCATTGTAGTGCAGGATGTTGCCCACACATCCTTAATTCAGAGAGCATGAAACCATTTTCTTCAGAACTTTTTTTTTAAATCAGAATTGAAGATTATTTTCAATATGTGGAAGATTAAGCTGAAGAAGGCCAGCCAGTAAATGCAGCAAAAAAATTTGGTAGGCCTAGGTTCTTGACTCACCTGGTTTTCTTACTGCATTGTGGCAGTTTCCAGATGAGGAATTCATTTGATGAGCATCCTTCTTTTTGTCCTATGCATTGGGCTCTGTGTATGTGAAAGTGTAGCATTTCTCCCTGCACTCCACAGGTCAATCTTCTGCAACTAGGTGTTAACAGCTGATGCTGTCCACAAGTGCTTGAAGTCCTTCTATGTTTCATGTCCTCTTCATCACCTCTTCTTTATGTCCTAGCACAGGGCAAGCAGTAGGAGGTGAAGCCATAGGCACAGTATTACAGAATGAAAAAGAATTTCATGGACCTCAGCAAACTGTGGACCTAGGCCCTTTATTCTCCCCGAGATAAGCATGCAGTGGTACGTTGTTAAGTGCTGGAGGACAACCACATTTCCTTTCCTGGGTTTTTTGATTTTATGCTAGTCATATTTTAGAGAGGCGAAGGTGAGCAGGGGGAAGGAAGGAGTGAGCTGCTCTGTCTGAATCTAGACTTTGCTTTGATTCTCTGACTCAGCAGGGGCATATCTTTGCCCGAGCAATATTGAGCTTTAACCATTTCAAGTACTGCTTGGCTGCTAGCTCGCCTAAGAGCTACTAGCTGCAACCGCAGAGGTTCCTGTAAAACTCTGTTACATGGCTGTCTACAGATGCCAAATACAGCCCATTGTGCTTGTCAGCTATATTCACTCTAATAGGGTACCTCTTTCCCTGGTATTTAGCTTCACAAAACAGCTTGATCGAATGAGATACATTTAATTTTTCCCAAGAGAAATAAGGAATATGTACCTCTCTAAATTATTACTTTGCTACTAGAGGTGTCTTAAATGCATTGTGTTTTTCCCAAAACTGTCATTATGACTTGTTGCATTACAAGCTGTCAGAGCTGTTTTGTCACAGCCATGATGTGCATTCTTTTGCTATCTTGTATTGGTAGTCATGTTTTGTTACTCTCATGAAAAGCGTCAAAGAAAAGATCCAGACATTTTAGGTCCCAGATCCAGAAAATGTCATATTTTAGGAACGCACTTTAGGTACATGCCTAAGATAACGTTGTGCCTGCGCATAGTCCATGAATCACCTTCTCGGCCACAGGCACACAGTGTTACAGGAAAAAAATATTTGGCTTGACATTTACCCCTACTGGTTCACACAGTGACAAGAACAGAGAGGTGTTCAATTACCTCGAGTTACATTGAGCTAATGAGTTGCTGCTGCTTTCCACTGTTCTCATTGTGGAGACAAAACATCATCAGGAACTTTTAGACTGCTGCTTCTATGCCCTTTCTTGGCAGTAGGAAATTACCCGATTTTCCAAGATATGCAGTTGTATGCCTAAAACATTTCTAACCAGTAAGAATGATCACTATAAGGAGTAATCCCATCAAATGTTAAAGTTCTTATTTGTATTTTCTAAACCAAAAGACATAACCTTCATCTGAGTGTGACAAATCACAAATCGTATTCTTTGATATTGTGAAAGAAAATGAAATAGACACTTAATCCATTACATAAAGATTTATATATTCTTACTATACAGTAGTGAAAAAGCCAGTTATATTGTACAAGGACTGGCCTGAAATCTGTGTTTTTAAACAGTCTGTCTTCCAGTCTATCATCAGTGAACTTCACAGCTAACACGTGGAAAAACAAAATGGCAGGTGGTTCAGAGCTCTAGTTTCAAACTAGTTAAAAATACTTAATGTCTATATTAGGGGAAAAAAATTTGCCAGAATCATCAGAGGCAAGTCTTTTGAAATAAATGAAAGGCTAGAAATGAAAACAAAGGCTTATAAAGGTTTTAGAACTATAAAAACTGCCAAGAAAAAGCAACAGTGAAAGTTAAAAAATTCTGTTAAATTCAGGTACCAGTTTTATCTGTTAACTAGAATAGTTTTACCTGCATACTCTACTATTAAAAAAGCTCCAAGCTGCAGATTTTCAGGGACTTGCTAAATTTCAGGCCTGATTCATGAAGGCTTCTATTTTCAGGAAGGCATTTGCATGTAATCATTTTGATTCCAATGGGATTCATGGACATGATTAAAGTTAAGAATGGCTTAATTGTTTTTTCTCAAAATAGATGGGTTAAATGAAAAAAGGAATCTCAAAGCAAATAGCAACACCGGCCTACCTGTGAAACTGATAGCTATTTCTCTCTCTGTATTATGAGAAATTGAAATATAGACTTGATCTGACAGAATTGTAATGTAAGTTTACCCCTGGCTTAGGGAAGACAATCAGACCAGTAATGGCTGGTGAATGCAATGTGAATGGATGGAAGCCCAGTAAATCAAATTCAGGACTAGTATCTTGCCTCAATAAGGCATAACACTTTTTTTTTCAGTAACATGGTTCATCAGTTTGCTATCTAATGAATAACTTCTCTTTCATTTCCTTGGTTCTTATAGATGAAACGAAACCTTCAGCTGTAGCCAGCCTATCATCATCAGAAGAAACAGAGCTGAGTGAGGATAAAGGTACGGCTTGTAAATTGTGTTTCAAAATATCAAGTCCCAAGAGGACATTTTGTAAAGCCTTATTTTCCTTTGTCTGGAAATTGCCAAAATCACAGTTAAACAATACAGAAATAGGTAAATGCTTGGATTTTCATTTACAAAAGTCTTTGTAATGAAGTACTTGGCACCAGCTGTTGTGCTGGTAGGAGAGATGCTGTGAATTCCTAAGTCACCTTGTTATAGAGGTAATGCTAAAATATCATACATGACATATCAGAAATAATCCCAAAGCGTGGTCTCTCTGGGACAACTCACAGGCGTAAAGTTAAACGTGCACATCTATCTCAGCAATATTAGCTCCCTATTTGGTGCTCTCCTGATGGGGAAAAAGAAAAACACAATAGCTATAAACACATCAAGAGGAGACAGGAGGAGATGAAGTCATAATTGAGAGGGAGAAAGTAATGTTTATCTTGTGCAGGCTGTGCTGGGCACTCAGATCATTTAGTTTGTGATAAATATTTAAAAGTGTCACGGGGCCAAATGACAGGGAGTTTAGGAAACAAGAAAGAGAGATGATCTAATTTAAATGTTTCAAGCTGAGATTTTTCCTGTGGAGTTGTTGGTTTACAGATAGGAACCAGTGCACAGATGTACTGTTTTTGATACTCTTATGATATCATGCTATTAATTGCTTGTGCTGGTCTATGTTTTTTGGCATTTTTGTGGGGGTACGTCAGAAAAAAGCCTGGGTAATTTATAAAATGTTCGCTACTGGTAATTCAAAACAGGAGTTATGCTATCTATGATAAATACAGTCCATCAGTACAGCCTTCAAGAAAGACTAATAGAAAATTTTAATGCATTTTACTGAGATAACATAATTATTAACATCCATTAACTTATTTATTTTAAAAGATTTAATGTTTAATTCAGTGTCGCTGCTTGACTCTCTTCTCATTTTTCTAGATAAGTGTGACGGGGTGTGAGATCTTGCCCTTTTGTTCCAAAGACACATGCTAGAGAGCCACATACTTACCTGATTATGAGTTCAAAGCCTTGTGCAGGTTGATTTAAGTGCTCTCTTAACTGATTGATTGATTCTGCAGTGAAAAAAAAAAACACAAACCCTTGCTGGAGCACTGGCTTTTGCTTTTGGTAGTTGTGACAAGGCTTGTTAGTGTAAGGCAGAAATAGTGTTAGATTCAGCCCCAGCATAGCTGGTAATTGCCTGTCATTCATTTCTCTTTTTTTTTTTGCTGACATTTGGACTGTTTCTGTGTCCTGTATCTACGAGATCTCCCATCAGGTGTGGTTTTCATGTTTTGTAATGTTAGCGTCGTGATGAGGCCTTGGGTTTGGATTTATTTTTTTTTTAATTTGTTGTTGTTGTTTTCTCCAGTCTTACTGAAGATCCCAACATTTTGGTATTTCTTTGAGTGCTTGTTCCTGACTACGAAGCCAGTGTCTTTTGATATGCTTTTCACTGACCATCTCAATATGTAACCAGTCCCATTTTTTGACCCATTGCATTAGTTGTCTCTTCTCAGGAAAGTAAAAATCTTGGTGCTATAGGTCTCACTTTTCCTGTAATATAGTATAGTGGTTTTCCCTCTTCTCTTGAGAGGTTAGCAGAAGAGATAGTGCCCTGAGAAATCCAAAGGGCAGTTTCTCTTTGATGTCCTACCTCTCCTCAAAAGTAAGACAGAAAGCACCTGGTAGGGAAAAAGGAGCGAGACAGACTCTCCTCCATATATTTTGTTCATGAAGCAGAAAAAAGGAATGGTGGGGAAAAGAGCATGTTTTGGGGTTTGCTTGCTAGTTTTTTAAATGTAATCAAGAATTTTGAATGATGAGGCCACCTCATCCACCAGGCCATGGTTTTATTCCTTATTTTGATTAGTAGATTTTCGACTTTTCAGATTTTAGATTTTGAGTTGTTTTAAAATGAATGCTGGTGTTACAAAAGACTTGCTACCACTTGGGAAATGGCACTTTTACAAGATCCTGGCATTTCTGAAAACACCTGCTGCTCCCAAAATAAATTTCAGCCTTCAAATTGTTTGCCCACTGAGTTAACACAGCTAAAACCTGCCAGGTTCTGGAACGTACTAATTTTTGTAGTTTATCTTAAACTAAATGAACTGGATGTAAAGCATTTAAATAAATTATGTTTTTCCAGTCGTTCCACCTAATTACCTTGAAAGGAGATTTGTGGCAAGTAAGTCTATGCTACATATTCCCAAAATGCATAGTTTAAACCGTTTGGAATAGGAGGTTTCCAAGCCTACTATGGAAGTATAGCAGTCTTTCAAGTCTCAGTTCTGGTGAGTGCACGAAAACAAGTATTTTGACTTCAATTAGAGTTGATTAGTAGTTTTTCTGCTTATTTTTTCCTCGTATTTCTGGGAGTAGAATATAGCAAAGACATTGAAATATTACTTAGTGCTCTAAAGTGTGGTGGTACTCAAAAGAGAGCACATGCATCTCTGCTACCATGAAGTACTAGTATTTTTTTGTCTTACCTGAGTTGGCTTTATCAGGTTTTTTTAAAGGAAAAGGGGAAGGATGGGAACATTAAAGGGGATGTTTCAAGATAACTGCATGGCTTCGATTAAAATGAAAACATACAGTGAGATTCCACATCTCATATTAATATGAAACTATATCACTTCTGTTACTCACAATAGAAGAGACACTGTCCAGAAAAATAAGTCCACATGGGCCCAGTTTGCATGTGGCCTTTGAGCAGACTGAGGTGCTCTGAGTGCTCTTCTATCCCCAGGAAAAAAAAAAAAAAAAAGAGCGGAACAATTATATTCCAAGAGTATCAAGATGTTTGATGTTATGGTGTGGAGGCATCCTCTTATTCCAATCTGTGCCAAGTTTCTATTTCCACTGTCTGGAAATACAGCAAAGAAATGTTGCAATTTTACCCTTGAAAACTTGCATGCATAACTATCAGCTCTTGGGGGGAGAGCTGACATCTCTAGGCAGCACCTTTGTAGAGCTTCATTACTGTGCATATGGAAGTAGATCCTTTATACATAGCGTATTTCAAGTTAGAGATGCTTCTCTTTATGAAGTGTAAGGGCAGAACAAAGTGATTAAAGTCATTAATGTTTATGCAGCAGATAAAACACATATCAGACAGGCACTCAGTCCGGTATGCCTGTCCATACAAGATTGTGCTGGGACTGCAAACTCATTTTAAATGGACCGTATTGTATATAGCTGTGGGTTGGTTTGAACCTGTGATTATTGGTGGTTTTTTTCTGAAGAGTATGTGCGCATGCACATACCTCTGTGTGTGTGAGAGAGAGAGTGTTCTGCATCTTCATCTCAGTTGCCTGCCCTACCAATTACTATTTAACCTGATTTTAATGATAGGGCTTTCAGGTAAGAAAAAAAAAAAAAAAGGAAAAAAAAAAAGAAAAAAGGGACTGGATGTAGTACAGGTGAAGAATGAACTCCCCGTTATGCAATCATGGCAAAGTTTCTGTGCACAATACGCTGATTTTAATTCATTAGCGCTTAATAAGAACTGAATTTTCATTTGAAGGTCAACTAAATTAAATCATATGCTAATTAATTTTAAAAATAAAGTAGCGATTAATTATTTCCAGGTGTTCACCAGAGTCTGTGTTCCTGTGGGAGTGCCATTTAAAGCAAGTCACTATTTTTCTGCATTCTCTGAAATGGAGTCAGACTCAGTCAGCTGGAGGGCTTATGTTGTCAGAAGCAGAATTAGGTATATGCCTTGGCTAGGAGTTAGCCCTAAAAACTCACTTTGTGCAACTCAGAAGCCTATAAGTATCCTGCCTGTGAAACATAATGGATATAAAATTCCTGTTTGGCCAGCTGTAGTTCTCACCATGGAAAAATCTTGATGTCCTAAAGGCATACATGATTGAGAAGGGATAAACTAAAAGATAGAGCATTTTGAATGCAGGGGAGCTGTGTGAATCGACGTAAATTAGACATTGATAAGTGGGTGAAAAAGATTGACTGAAAGGCCAATATGTTCAAAAAGAGGTGTTTAAAATCAGCTCTTAAGTATATATTAAGACATCTAAATGAATGACCTGATTTTCAGAAGTGCTGAGCACTCAGCAGCTACCAATGAAATGTTTTTACTTCACCCTTGGGCTATGATTAGACCTGGAAAATTTCAGCCTGAAAAATTTCAATTATAGGTAACTGAAAAAGAACCTTTTTAATGGAAGAGTTTCAACACCCCCAGCCGTAGCTGTGAGCCTGCACACCAGCTATAGTGATAACATTTTTCTCTCCCTTGGCTAGAAGGATTTCTATGAAAGCAAATCAGCCTACACAAGCTTAATGGTGTGGTTTGTTGGTGGTTTTTTTTTTAAACCAGGTAGATAACCATCACCACCCAACCAAGCGCCTGTTCTACTAGCACCCTCCATAATGGTCACTTTAAGCTCTACCTGATGCGGGTTACTCACTTTTCCTTTTAATCTGACCTATCTGTAGCATTGCACATCCAGACAGTGTCCAGCCCCTAAAGTACTTGAGCTGTATTTCTGCTCTACCCTTCGCCAGTACAGGCAGCTGCAACAGCTAACACTAATCTACTTAGCTGTTTTATTTAGATCCTACTTATTTTTAAATATTAGCTGACCTGGAGCCATACAGCTGCGCTCCTGTCAGTCCCATGTGGGTGCCTACTCCTTCCATCTCCCCCCCTCAACCGTTACCTTCAGCTGTGCAGCAACTTCTCCTGGGAAGGGTCTAACCAAGGCAGCCAGGTTTTTCTCAGCTTTTTTCTTTCCCAAAGCCCTGTACAAGAGGCCTTGCCCCTAATGGCAGCAGCAGGATGACCACAGTTATCAGACCAGCTGTGTCTGAAATTTCTCCTGTGGACAGAAGGTAAGGTTAGAGGAGATGCCCTTCTATCGGCTCAAAGCATGAGCAGGTGGGAGCATTACTGGTGGACCCCACCTGCGGAGGTGAACTGACTGGTCTATTACCCAAACACTTGCAAAAATATCTCTACAGGTTGTTGCACCTAAAAAGGTCTGTTTTAGCAAGCCATATAAACTCAGGCTCCAATAAATCTAATCTGTCGTAAAGGTAGATTAAAATGAAATCTTGGTGGATATAAAAATAACATTTTAAAGTCAAAGCTCAAGAATATCTCCCTAACTTCTCATAAATCGCCATTTTATAGTACTTCATTTTAACACATTTTCCTCAGTTTATGAGGCAAAAGAATACCCTAATCATGTGGCAGCCTCCATGCACACCATTACCTGTAATTTTAGACGCCTGCTTGGTTTCTTTCACTCTGGAAATATTCCAGTCATTCTTCACAGTATCATGCTTAAAAAATAAAATGCACCGAACCTGTTTCTTTCATAATGACCAGCTTTTTCCCTCTTTAATCTTATTACAGCTCCCTAAAACATGGTGATTTATCTATGCTGTATGTGGGACCCAGGTGTGTTGCACATTAGAAACGACTCAGTAAATAAGACATACAGAGAGTAGCCGGGGAAGTGAATTTTAAAAGATCATTAGAAACACTTAACATTCAGATCCTACCTTTTCTACTCTTCTTTAGCATGTGCAAAATCTTGTTTGAGCAGTGTTGCTTTATACAGTCAGAAAAAACACAAATGGCATGGAAAAACATGGGGGTTTATGCAGTAATTAGACAAAATAGTATCTGATTATTGGCAGGAAGGGTAGGATTGATAGTTTATTGTAAACTACATGGTTTTCTTGAATTCAACATACACTTGATCTATTGGAATGGTGAATATACTTGGGGAGTATTCTGATCGGCTTACTTATAGTCCAGATATTTTCCTCACAGATTGTTAAAGATCGGGGCTCATTCCCAGGTGCATTCAACCATGCAGTCCCACAAGACAGTTGTTTCAATTCAACGGAGGGGTGCAGAGCCAAGCGCTCCTGACATGGACACTGTCACTACAGCCACCAAATAAAAGCAGGTTTGAAGGAAATAAGGGATGCTCAGACTTCACTGAACACTTCAGTGCTTGATGTGCAGTAGATAAAAGTGGGCTATCTTTTGTTCATTTGTGTCATTAAATGTCGTGTTTGATTCATTCATGTGTGATCAATGATGACATTAGGAACTGTGCTCCAGTGTAGTATCAGAAACACTGGTTATTTTCAGTCCTGCCTGGAGGAATGTTAACCCTTACAGTCCCAGTTTGTGGTTACCTAGGGTAAATAGTGCCCAGCATGTGTTATTGAAAAACTAAACATACTGTGCTGTGAAATAATACCCTGACTTGGGTTCTCCAGTACAACTTAACAGATAAGTAGCCATGTCAGGAGAAGACTAACACTGTTTCATGCCATTTTAAAAAATCAGAGGTAGTTCCTTAGCCTAGTAGAGATGAATAAAGGCTCTAGGGATGGCCAGAGCTTTTGTAGGCCCTGGAATCTTTTAGGACCATGATACTGGCTTATGCCCAGTTGCATAAGGCTCACTTTAAAGGGCTAAGTGAGCACAGAGGACCAGCTGAGCCCAAGGAATATCCCTACCCTACTGAAAACTTGCGTGCAGAAAGTAGTATATCATCAGCATTTGTGGGATTCCCACCACCGCTTGCCAACTGAAATGGAGGTGCCACTCTTGCCTTGTATCCAATTTGGGAACAGCTCTCATTGACTGGTGCATTTGGCCTTACACTTTTACTCTTGCTTGGCTCAGATTTTCTTCATAAATCTGGGTTTATTCCTTTGCTTTATTTTATTCTTGTTAATCCTAAGAGTAAATCTGTTTTTTGGACCTTTTGGCTTGAATACTTGATCTAATATTTGCATTTGAAAAGAAGAAATCTTTGACATGGTCTTGACCTTAAAGATTTTGAAACTCAGCATCTACATACTAATGCAAAGACTAATTTCTACTGCTGAAATAAGAGCAGCAGACTCTTACAGCTAGGCAGTAACTCCTGTCCATGTTCTGCTCTTTTCAGAAACATGCTTTGCAAAAAATAACTAATACAAAATTGTCATTGTATATTGTCTGGGATAACTTGGAATTCTGTGCAATTAAATTGCTTTCTTGAACCTTGAAACAATTATAAAACTGTATATGACAAAAATGAAAGTTTAACACAAAATTACAATCTCATAAGAATAAACTGTGCGGAGCCAGCTATGGGAACGTGTGAAGATGTGCAAATAGCATAGGCGGTCTCTAGCAGTGGTGCCTAACGCTGGCGCTCAGCGCAGCTACAGGGTCAGACTGCCAGCTGTGCCAAAGGGTGGGAGTAGCGATAATTCCCAACGCTGTGTGATAACTGTAGTTTGCCATAAGCTATGCGATGCTCCACAACAAACAGCAGCGTGATGGGGCACTTACATCAGCCAAGCATGAGGCTCTTTAAACTCCATTTGTTATTATTGACCAAAGCATGTAATTGGTCCTCTGATGCTAGGGATTGATTTTTGCATGAAATTGGAGTCATTCCTCATCCTGGGAGAAAAGGTGGCACCCATGAACTGAGATTAAAGGCACAGGTCTGGGAGCATGACGTACTGCGCAATAGGTGTAGGATAAGATAGCTCTAAGGGTCTGATGGGACAGAGACACGTACATCTCTTCCGCCCCTAGCAGGTAATATCACACTTTATCATTACTTTTGGCTGTTTGAAGGGCTGTGTTCTGGCCCTGACTGCACAGTACTTAAGGCAGAGGACTTCTGATTCCAGCTTTGTCAGTACAGTTACTTTTAGAAACGTGCAACTAAATCATGCAGAAAAAGATTATATCAATTTAGGGTATGGGGCTACAGGTGGTGCAAATGTTGGCTTGTTTGATATCCTGAAATCTTCATCAAAAACTTAAGCAATGACAGAATTTCACTCAATGGGTTTAAAGTTTGCTTGAAAAATTCCCCACAGATTTTTAGTGCCATTTCCCATTTATACCAAGAAGTCCTTCAGCTTGCTTTTTGATTAAACTTGGAATTTGATGAAATTCTAATTTATTTTTGCTCTGATTTGGGCTGATAGGGTAATCCCTTGTAACTCATAGCACAATGTGGCATCCTAGTATGGAAGGCCAGCACAGTGGCCCAGCTGATAGCAGTTAGTATCGTTTAAATCCACAGTAGGGTGAAAAAAAGTGCAACAAGGGAAAATTTTAGCAAATTGTACATCAGTGAGATATTCTACTTTCAAACTTGGATTTATAAACTTATTGTCATGCCATGAAAGAAGTAAGAAGCTGTGCAGGTAATTAAATATTTGCCTTGGGGGATTATTTGCAGTTAATTAAAGCCACACACTTTCGGTGCATACCTTTTCTACAGATTATTAAACTTGGATCAGATGTTAACAACCCAGCTTTCTCACCTATCCATCAGAGATTATTCTTGGCAAGTTTCAGGAACAGAGTTTTACAGAGGCATCCTGTGGTATATTGTAAGATTTGCTCTGCTATATTGTAGAAAGGAACCTTCCAGAAGTAGAGCTGTATCAAGACTGTCATAGCTTAGTTTATTATCGTGCATCATAGATGTTTTGACACTGTTACTTAAGTTTTCCATCTAGCAGCATTTTAGAAAGTGTTTCACTCTGGAACACAAATACTGATTATCTATTACTGTTGTTATGACCTCAAGTGTACTTACCCCTGTAGTTTGCAGAAATGTCCAGTTAGATCAGCAGTGTTTTTTAACGAGGCTATGAGACAGCTCTTTATCCAGTGAAAGAGTGTGTTATGTAGATCAGCAGAGCTAAAACAGGTGTCTGTGTTGGTGTGATTTCCTGACTGCAGTGAAATGATGCGTTTCTCCATCCCCACGCCAAAACGGAGTGGCTGTTGTCAGAAAACGTCATTTGACACGACAAAATAATGCCCTGTGTTTGTACAGATAGCATAGCGATTGGACTTACGTCATGTAATTTAAACCTCACTGTGCCGCTGGTTCAGGGTACAGCTTTGGGCACTTCATTTAGCTGGTCTCCTTCTTTTCTTTTCTCCTTCCAAAAGGAAAAGCAGTCTTGACCACAATGATGACCTTGGGGGTTCTACATCGAGTGAAATGAGGCTAGGATTTGAACTGGGATTTATAGGACTTAATGTTTGTCAAGCCTGTGGAAGTCCAACCATGAAAAGTGCTGGCATTGTTCTAAATAAATAAGAAATCCTTTTATTTATCAAGTAGGTGGTTCCTGCTGTTTCTCATAACTCTGTTCATTAGAAATAAAATTCTTGATAGCACTGCTGATTATTCTTACGCATCCTTTCTTGCCAGCTCCTTGTTTAAGGTTTGTACTGCAGGCAAAAAACTGCTCAGTAAGTGTTCAGATTTTGAAATCAATTTGAATAATTGAAACCCGTGAGTATACTTTTGTGGTATATAAGTCTGTAGTTAAAACAGATAGAAAATCTGTCGGCCTATCAGAATGCCAGATATGAAGCTAGCACCTGCGGGCTGCCTGTGTCTGAAGTAACTACCAGACTTTTCCAGCATGAAAACCGCTGCAGGTTTTGTTTGTTTATGTGTTTGCTGTTTCCTCAGACTCCCTGAAAGACTCCAAAGGCGCACGGGAGAGTGACCCAGTGCATCCTATGGGATGTGAACAAGATCAAGCCGAAGGTAAGGTTTTGTATCAAAATTCTTTAAGACAGAAATAATGAACCAGTTGGGAACATCAGTTCTTCCAGTTTCAGCATCCAGTGGTTTTCAGCCTGACCTCTGCTGCCTTAAGAAAATGCTGTTGGCTAGTAGAGGTTGTGTGCCAACCACTTGTGGTGCGGTAATCTCTGGTGTTACTGGAAAAGACACGCATCTCCAAATATGTGGGTTTAACCATATTGATCTTGGGTGCATAGCATTGTTATTATTGTCCTTTTTTGTTGTTGTTTTAAAAGCCTGTGGGGTGATTCTGTTCCTTCCACTAAGTCGACTGTCAAGTGCAAGTGCTCCTATAAGAGTCAATGTGTCAAGGCTGAGCTACAAAAGAAGAAGAAAAAAAAAGTTGATTCAGGTTCAGTTCTGACCTGACCTCAGCCATTTAAGATACTTAATGCTTAGAGTTTCTTAAGCGATATTTTCATGTATAAAATACATCCATCATCGTTCATTTAATAGAAAAAGAGCTTGGCTGAAAAGGATCGGCCTATATGTTCGGTTCATGTCCTGTTTTGATGAACTTGCCGTGGCCTGCACGCAGCCATCATGTAATTTTCGATTTGTTGGGTTAACAGGACAACAGGATGTTTCTGCAGAGGAGGAGATGAAAACTGGGGCAGATTCCCAAAGCTCCTGCAGAGAAATGAAAGGTACTGCACATGCCTTGAATCCAAAGAGCAAGATTAACAGGCAAAAACACCAGTTATTGCTCAGATATTATCAGTAGTGTTTAAGTTCCCTTTCTTTCTCCATACCTACTAAGCTAAATCTGGGGAGCCAGATCTTCTTATGGTAACTCTAAATTCAGCCCTGAGCAGGGGAATGTCTATGTATTCTCAGTAATAAAAGCTGATTTTTAATGACTGCAATTGTTGGAGAAAGATGTGGATGTTGCATTTCTTGTTCCTGATGACAAGCACTTTAGCCTTGTGTGTTCAGACCACTGAGTGCTCTGTCCCCAGTCTAGCAAAACACATGAGTACTTGTGTCTCTGGGCTTGCGATCAGTCCCAGTGAAGGCCCATGGTTGGAGCTAGGCACATAGGGGTTTTGTGCTGAATCCCAGAAAGCTCAGCATCTTGGAGGATCAAGGACTTGCTCTCAGCTGCAGCCCCTTGGATTTCCTCAAGACAGCTTTTGTATCTGTACCTTTGGGGAAAAGAATCCTTTTCCTCTGCCAGTGTTTTTAATGGTAATCTCTCTAGTTTATGTCCTTTTATGTCCTTTCTGAAAAGCCTTACTGTTTATCTTCTTTCTATCAAATTTATTCAGAGCCATTGTTGAATGAAGAAGACAAAACAGAAGTTGAGATACCTTTGATTCATGGTGCAGAGGAAAAGGAAGAAGAAGGAAAAGAAGAAGAAGGAGGTAAGGCTACTTATAAAATAGGTTGAGACAGAGAATGCTGCTGGGATCATGGTCTCCTTTTCTGTTGTGAGGAAACATGGAAAGAGCACAGAAAATTTCTTTTCCAAAGAAAAATCCTTTTTTGCCTGTTCTTGAGTGTTGTTTTGATATATTTGACTTGGATTTACATACGAAAATAAGTGCAAAAATGTGCACACTCAGGTTCTAAAGTGACTTTAAAATAAATACTCTTCTCATTGTTGGTTTTCTGCAGTAAAGCGCCTAAGGCTGATTAAACAACCAATTTATGTCCATTTAAGTACCCTCTTGATCATGTTTGCTAGAAGCATCGAGAGTATTTACAATAAATGGGTATGATAATTATTTGTGAGGTCATTAATAGAGATTTAACTAGTAATTAACTAAAATTAGTAATTCTAATAAAGAAACCAATATTTGGAGCAGGAACACAGAGTCTTGATGAAGCAGTAATTTTTTCCAGGAGTGAAGTAAATAAATCCTTAGGAAGGCTTTTGCAAAGGAATGTAGAAGTTTAATTTTAAGTGTTGGACACTTCTGTGAACTCTATGTTCAGCTCACCGTTTGTAACTGGAACATGGATACATAAAAAAACCACAACGTATTATGTAAATAATTCTCTAGTTGTAAACTAACCTCAAGTTAATGATTATATGGTCATTTGTAGAACACAGAGATGAATTCTACAGTTCCAAATTAAAATGCAGACGTGATTTGTATTGAAAATTCAGGTCAATACTAACTGTGTTGTCCTAATTATGAACTCCTTTTCCCAGCCACATTGACATCAACTTAATTGCAAACCTGTGTTAGCAGTATTGACACTTCTCTTCATTGCAAACCTAGGTTAATAGAACCTCTTTGTTCATATACAGCTAAGCAACATTTCCTCTCCTTTTCTGTTTTTATTATTGCCTATCCAAGTTGAGACTAATCACATATCTTTATTATCAGTCATGTTAATGGTATCGGTTCTGTGCTTTATTACTAATGGTGAAAATAGAATTGATATAATCCTTACTTCAAATCCAGGTAAACGGTACTGTGCTACCTCAGTTGTAAGTCCAGGTTATGTAACACAAGCTCACTCTGATTGCAAATGCCAAAGTCGTTATGTTAATTTCCTTCTAATAGAAATAATTTACATTTTATTTTATGCCTCATCAAAAGCAAGTTGGACAAAATGTACTTTCATTATTTGTACATTTCCTTCTCTTTAATACTTCAGTGTCCCCTACAGCTAGTCACTGTCATTTAGCTTTCAGTGGAAAGATTATGTTTCACTGTCTGTTCTACCTACTATTAAAATACGCAACATTAAGGAAACAAAGGAAAGAAAAGGGTTGTTCTTGGCACTTTTCCTTTTCCTGGCCCTGATTTTAAAGATTCAAGTACTAAGTAAGTAAAAGGTTCTTTCCAAACATTTTGGAACATGTTCCTAACTCAGGGCTCAGGTACTGCTCCTATACAAGATTCGTCTAATCCAAAGCTTGTTGAAGTTCATAGAAGGACTCTCATTGATTTAAGTGAGTTTTCGGTCAGTTCTGTGGTAAGAGGAGATGATGTGATGAGTCTTCCTGCAGGGTAATAGCACTTAGGTAACTGCATAGATGTTCTGTTTAGCTTCTTCCAAACGTAGTCTTTGGGTCAGGGAAAAGAAATGGGTGCTTTTTCAGGGTTTTGAGAAGGAAAGGTATTCGAGGCTGTGCTTTTTCAGGGTTTTGAGAAAGAAAGGAAATTAAGGCTTTCCCTTGCTTTATTTCATTCTTGTGGGTATAAGAACATATAGAGCACTCTCAGAGCTCGTTGTGCTGGATGCTTCCAGTTCTGGTGGGCACATATTCTGACCCTCTGTGAATTTTGAAAGTTCACCATAAAGCAAGGTGGATCTGGACAAAGAGAGGTAAAAAAAGAAAATAGTCTGAAGTTCAGGCTGATAAAATAAGATATATTCCTCAAAGAGAGTCCTCTTAATGGAAGGAGATTACCAGGCATAAAACAGAGATTTAATACATGTCATTATTTCATGTAACCCAAGTGCTACCTTATAAAGTAATTCAGTTAAACAGTTTTCCAGCAGCATCCACAGTACATTTGACATATGATGAAATGGCATGTTTCAGTCTAAGAGCATGTGAAAATAAGCTAACATGGGGCTGCTAGTCCCATTAAATAGAGATACACAGATCTGGAGTGGTTTTGACCTGTACTAGACCTATATGCATAGCCAAACGTAGCAACTACTATACTGCAAACTACCTGGGCCTTCTGTTCTATGTCTGACACTTTTTCTGTGTTAGCAAGCTCATGCTGGAGTGAATGGTAGCACGTAGCTGCCTCTCTCCTCTCTCTCACTGGGAGCCATTAGATTAATGGGAGTCATCTGTGCCCGATGCTGTGCCCAGCACTGGAGTTGTGGAAGCCACCAAATGACCAACAAAGATCAAAGTCCCTTTTCCAACCTAAAGCTAGGTTTCTGCATAGTTGCTGATTGTGGCTTTGAAGTGTGCTAGAAATTTTTTCAACGATCTAGATTTCTGTGGAAAAATGACTGTTTCTTCCTGGTTTCGAGGTGTGTCTCAGTTTTTGCAAACTTTTGACAAACCATGGGTAAAGCTTCTGATCTAATTGTGAAAGTTTTACTGCCAGCTCATAGATGTGTTTTGGGGGATTTTAGGGCTTGCAAGGTCCTTTTTGTATAGTTTATTTGGCTTCACAGCCACAGGGTCACACTGTAGTGCATAATACCAAGGAGTCATGGATCCTGGCGCTTTCGAGGTTCGGGGACGCTGGGAACCCAGAGGAATGAAGAATCAAAGTCTTAGCAATCTCACTACGGGTTCCCATTGCCAGCAGTAAGAAACAAGCCAGATTACCCTGAAGAATTTAACAGTGTAAGGCACTGTGTGTGTTTCATAAAAACCTGCTGTTGCTTTTTCCAAAATCAGTAATAAAATACAGCATGAGTCAATTTATTCCCTTTTTTCCTACTGTAACTTAAAGTTATATATTACTAGGGAACAACTGAAGAAAAAAGACAAACTAAGATGCCTTTATAATTTTTTTCCAGCTACTATGATGCATTCATTCAAGTTCACAAAAAAATAATGAAAATCTGTGTGTTTTATAAGATTAGGGAATATTTCAAATCCCTTTATTAAAAAGCAGAGTAAGTGGTGATCGCTGACCTATTTGCTGACTAGGTAAGTGTACACACACGCTTTTAACAGACCATTTGGCAGTCCCTTTATATGTACACTTGGAAACAGTCCTGTCATGTTGTAATGACCATTCATTCAGCATTTAGTTGTAGTTTTAATCAGCACAGTTTTTCCACAACACAATTTGCAGCACACAGAAATAAAAGTCATGTTTATTTTTGTGAATATGTAGCCATTTCCTCCTCCGAGCCTGCTGTCCACTCTATCTTCTTATTTCTCACCTCTGTCTCCCTTTGTGAAGACACTAGATATGATGATTTCCCTCACTGATCATCTCTGGAAGTTGCTTAGCTCTTTGGAGGATAGGATTTCTGTCAGAGAATATGAACAGAAGTAGCTGTTATTTCTCTGTTGGCTGTCTTCTATACTTGGGCTAAAATATTTTGTCTTATTGTGCTGTTTGGAATATGATTTGAGCTTGACCTGGGATGTTTCTCCACATAAGAAACAAATTTAGAGTGGTTGGGTAGCACCCTCCCTGGGCAAAGAACAAATTTGTTTTCCGTTGGGCAAGTCCAGAAATGCGGAAGCAGGTGGTTACTGAAGTACAGTCAAGGAGCAAAATGCCATAATTAATGCCTAAAAAGGGGATTTTAAGGTGTTCAGGGATTTAGCTTAAGAGCAGGACACAGCCCTTACAATTAGTATTTCTGTGTAGTTGCATCTTAGCCTGTTTGAATGCCATGTTTAGGGAATTGTATTAACCATCTTTTTTTCTATATGAACCATGCAATGTTAAGGCAGGCTTAGGAACAGGCGGGGGGGCGGGTTCACTGTTTAAGTTGTTTGCGGTATACATGATTTCTTTTGATGGTCTTCTAGTCAGTGCCTCTTTACTCTAAGTTTGAATTCTGCCTAAATTCTGTTCTAGCTAAGCTCAACAGTCCTTGTTACATGAATAGCTGTGTAACTCGGAAGCCATCATTTTGACCATTCTCCATTTAAACAGTTGGATTTTCAGGTCATTTACCCATCTGTACTTTGGCAAGAGAGATAATTTTATGGCGTAATCTTGGAGAGAATTAAATATTCCAAAACCTGGAGGAAAAGAGCTCTCAATTTTTTATAGCTTCAGTCTCAGGCATTTATAGGATTTTACCTGCATTGGTGCAGTTGTAAATAATGTCAAAATAATGACTTTTTTGATATGACATTGTGGCCATAGAAAAATGAAATACTTCTTGAGGAAGATCTTTTTGGACAAATCTGACACCTTTATTCTTGAGTCATGGCAATTGTAACTACCTTTTATTTCTTAACCAAACTTCTTTTCAGCCTAAGTGGAGATGCATGAGACATTTTGGAAAAAAAAAAAAAAAAAAAAGAATATATATATTTTTTTTAAATCTTCCTTATATATCTTTTAAAAGTTACTTTATTCTTTTTTTGGAAAGAAAATAATATAAAGATATTTTAGAGTGTGGTGGCTTCTGAAGATCTAGTATAAAGGCTTCAACTTCTTTTGTTCAGTTGCCCAAAGAAGAAAGGAATAAATATCCTGAATCAGATACAGTGTGTTTGCCCTTTGATAGCAACCCATACTAAATGGATCAGATGGCATTTTTGGGGCTGTTACAGAATAGTCTGGCTCTAAATACGAAATATATGTTTAAAATCTGCCCCTGACAGGTGTTGATATTTGGCAAAGAAAAAAAAAATATAGCTTTGGACCTTTTGCAGAAACTCTGGAAGTGCTGTGGAACCAGAAAATTGCAAACGGGTATTTAAACTCACATGTCTAAAGCTCTAAGCTATGCAGAGAGGTGGACTGTGGCAAAGCAAGTAGCTGGAAGTAGTTGGAGGTACGCAGTGACAAGATTAGCCCTGGAAAGCCAAAACAGTGCCTTTATCCAGGGGGTATCTTTACGTTTTAAGAAGCCTCACTTTACATGCCTGTATTTTCTCAAGAACTGCATGAAACTCAAGTGAACTTTGCAGTTGCGTTGTCAGCCAGATGAGGAGCTTTTGCAGTCATATCTGCTTGCCAGCCTGCTGTGGTCAGTCTGTGGTGATCCAAGGGCTGTTTCGTTTATATCTCCCAGTGCAAAGCACTTTTCTTTTCTGAAGACATCATAGCTGTGGCAGAAAAGTATACCCAGGTAATTTCTATGCCTTGTGGAAGTAGCAAGGACCATAACTGTAGGCAGGGAAAAGAAAACTTTTAGCGAGGCAAAAGAGTATTTTTGGAAGGGGAGGAGGCATTTTTTGCCAAGTTTGCAAATGGTATGTTGAGTTTCATGAATCATAGAATGGTTTGGGTTGGACCTTGAAGATCATCTAGTTCCAGCCCCCCTGCCATGGGCAGGCACACCTTCCACTAGACCAGGTTGCTCAAAGCCCCATCCAGCCTGGCCTTGAACACTGCCAGGGAGGGGGCAGCCACAGCTTCTCTGGACAACCGGTGTCTCACCACCCTCACAGTGAAGAATTTCTCCCCAATATCTAATCTAAATCTCCCATCTTTCAGTTTGAAACTATTACCCCTTGTCCTGTCACTACACTCCGTGATAAAGAGTCCCTTTCCATCTTTCCTGTAGGCCCCCTTTAAGTACTGGAACGCTGCTCTAAAGTGTCCCTGGAGCCTTCTCTTCTTCAGGCTGAACAACCCCAACTCTCTCAGCCTGTCCTCACAGGGGAGGTGCTCCAGCCCCCTGATCATCTTCATGGACCTCCTCTGCACCCACTCAAGCAGGTCCCTGTCTTTCTTATGCTGGGGGCCCCAGAGCTGAATGCAGTACTCCAGGTGGGGTCTCACCAGAGCAGAGTACTGCATTCAGGGGAGAATCACCTGCCTCGACCTGCTGGCCACACTTTTTTTGATGCAGCCCAGGATGCGATTGGCTTTCTGGGGTGTGAGCGCACATTGCTGGCTCATATTCAGTTTTTCATCCACCAGCAGCTCCAAGTCCTCCTCCACAGGGCTGCTCTCAATCCACTCATTGCCCAGCCTGTATCTGTGCTTGGGATTGCCCCAACCCAGGTGCAGGACCTTGTGCTTGGCCTTGTTGAACTTCATAATGTTTGCAGAGGCCCACCTCTCCAGCCTGTCAAGGTGCCTCTGGATGGCATCCTTCCTTTCAGTGTGTCGACCACACCACACAGCTCAGTATCTCCGGCAAACTTGCTGAGGGTGAACTCAATCCCACTGTCCAAGTCACCGACAAAGTTGTTAAGAATGCACTTAAAATATCCTGCATAGGTATGGAATTGGGGTAGCTCTGTTAAAAGCTGAAGACAGATGGGGCTGATGTGCCTGTGAGTGGCTCTATGCGAGCATGTTCTGTGCTCCACTTGAATGTTGCAGCTTGCAGAAGGAGGAGGATTTTTTTTTCTTTCCTTGGAGTGGATTTTTTGGTCCCAGCGTCCGTGGTTATATTTGCGGTTGCTTTGTCAGTTCTCAACTGGGAGGTCTCCAGGCTCTTATATCAGTAAAGGGTAGTTGGTATCAGCAATTAGCTCACTGATGGCAAAGGATCAGCAAGATTATTAGAAGGGAACATCGCTTCTGTGGACCAGCTTTGCTGATCCGTGTCCCCTTGCAGGCTGTCATGACCAGTGGTATGCACCAGCATGGAGGTGATGGGATTTATTCATTTTCTAAGCACAGGCCGGTGCAGAAGTCATACCACATCAGACAGCACATGCTTCCCAAAATGATGTTGCTCCCCTGGCTCCAAGAGAGGCAGCAAACGAGGTGCAGAACCCCTGCAGGCCTTCCCCAAGGGTGCTACCTGGGCCATGCTGCTGAGCACTCTGCATTGGCAGAATGGGGTGGTATTTACTGTCAGTAGTCTGCTCCAGATATTGATTTCAGTCTCCTGAGGGGAAAAAAGTCATATTTTTTTCCTGCCGCAGAAGGAATCTGTTTCTTTTCATTACTCTCTGTGTATCAGATTCTAGCCTGAATGTATGTAAAGGGTAGGTGGTGCAAGATCAATTTTAAGTTTTAATTATTTTTCATCTCTTTCAATGACAAACGATACATTTTTTCTGTGTGCTTTTCTAATAAAAAGTAGAAAACGTAGGGAATGTTTCAGCTTAAAACATTTTGCCTGCTGTCACAGTCACTTTATGTTATCAGGCTTGATGGTAGGGTACAAGACAAAAAGCCAAAAGGAAAGAAAAAAAAGAAACAAGAAAAGGGAATACTTTAACAATGATAGTGTTTAAGGTTTATTGTGTGTATTTGATTGCTTTCTTCATTTCATTTTCAGTAAGCAGAATAGAAATACTATTATGAATTGGCAATTTTTATTTCATTTTAAACTATCATCTCTTTGTTCTTGCTGAAAGTGTTGACAATGCGGCCTTTGTTTAATTTAATTAACTCATGTTACAGTACTGAATTGAAACAAGCTCAGCATTAAATCAAGTAAAGTAATTTTTAGAACTCTTTTCCATATCCAGAAAATAAAAAGAAGTAAAAAAAAAATAAATCCTTTGAGAAGCTGGAAGAGAAACTTGATATTTTTAATGGAATATTTTGAAGTGCCATTTTCATTTTTATTTTCCATGGTAGGAACGCCAAAAAATATAAAGTCATGAAATCTCACTGAAAAACAGATGCTATGAAGTCATTCTAAGTCCTCATATGTTTATAATAGTATTACATGATGTTACATGTTTTGTACTTGTGAGCTACAAGGCTTAAAGAGCTTTAAGATACTGCTAATGCCCTTTTAGCATATGAAAACTGGAAAGCTAATGGAATCCATATTTCATGTGGCGGTGTCCAAGTCTACTAGGCTTTGGTGTTAGCTCAAATCTCCAGAGAGGCAGTGGGGCCTTATGCAAACGAAACACATATCTCTCTCAAATCGTCTCAAATAGCACCCAAGGAACAAGTGAAAGGAATATGGGAGAAACACTGACACCTTAGAAACTTTTTCCTGTAACATATTGAAAAAGTAAGGCTCACTGGCCAAGGACTGCACTGTTACAGATGGCATCATAGTTAACAGTATATCTGGAAATTAGTTTTAGCACCTTCAGAGAAATGGCACCATTTTTAAATATACTATACAGCTACAGAGGCATCTGAACAGTGGGCTTAACTCCTGTTTGTGACAGTAAGAACTTCAATCTTAAATTAGAATAGGTCCAGCAGACCAATGGAGTGAGGGAAGCTACACAAGGAAAGAATTTGATCCCTCGTGGACAAATTTTATGATTTTGTGCCCTGTCTGCTACAAAAGGAGGCTTCACTTTGTTATACACTGATTAATTTTGGAATCCTACCTCCTTTAATAAAGTTTATTTATGACAGAATATGCACAGATCCAACTTAGCTGGCTCTGAGAATTGGAAAATCTATGCTCCCCTTGCTTACATTATGTATAGATGTACCACGCTGCCCAGGTTGTTGCACTATTTTATGGCTATTTCATAAACACAAATGGCCACACACTTAGGGCAGCAGAGAAAGAAACTCCACTTAGCCAGTGATTTTCATGAAGTAGAGTGCGGTCATAATGAAGTGTGGAAAAAAACACAAGCAGTGAGAGTGAGGGGGGATGATTTGGAAGAACTGCCTTTTATTTCAAGTACAGAACAGGAATGAATTCAAAGAAAGCAGCGTATGTCCTAGAATCAAAAGCTTCCCTTGCTTGTTCTTTTCAGGGAGTGGGGGAACGACATTGTCGCTTTGCTGTCAGTAACTTTATTGCTCCAGTTGTGCCCAGTGGTGTGGGTGAGTAGTTAACCTTGTTCTCATATGAGAAGGGTGGCATTTACTCATGCAGAGGCATGCTATTAGGTGGGTCAGGAGGCACATTTTTTGATTCAGCTCGTTTCTGTTTTCTCTTCTTCTGTTGGCTCTACCGGGGAGCCATGGCTTCATAGGTGCCCTTGCTCCTGGCACTTGGAGAGGAAGGCCAGTGCTACACAAGGAGGGACTATTACATAGTGAGGGGGAAGATGTGTCTACAACTTGTAAAGTGGAGGTTGCCTTGATAGGGCATGACCCCAACTGAGATTAAATCTGCTTCTCACTGCTGCAGACCCAGAGCAGGAAAAATCCCACCTGATCTCATTCAGATCTTTGAAGCATTATCCTTTCCTCATACCTCTGGATTTTCTCTTCCTTTTTTCTGCCCGTTGCGCATAATTTTTTGGCAGCAGGTTTTCTGTCCCCTCACCTTTTCCTAATGCAGTTGACAGGTGAGTGTTCTGTTGAGCAGATTTTGCCATCTGGAACAGTTCTCCTCCGCTTGGTTGGCTTTCATCACATTTTGCCTCCAGATGAGTGTGCGAGGTCACCACCAGTATACCTGGACCATAGTGTTAGCCCAAGCTGACCTTGTCTCTAGTCGCTGTAAATGATCTGCCAGCAAGGAAGCTAGCATTTAATCTTGCTTCCTACATCTCTGTGACTGCGCCTGTATCTTAATCATGCAGTAGTGGTATCTCAACATACTGGTGCAGGAGTGTGCAGCTCTTTGGGACTTCCTGTTATTTATAGAACCATAGAATCATTCAGGTTGGAAAAGACAAGTTCAGCAATTCTTTTTTGGAGTGAGCTCTGGAGGTCCTTTCCTGGAGCACCCCTGTGTGCTGTGAATGTGTTTGTAGCTGCAATTAAACCAGTCCAGCAAAGCAGGTGACCTGGACGATGCACTTTGATTTGCAGCTATAGACAGTCTATGGGCAACTGCAAAAACACGTGGTTTTGTTTGAGATCCAAGAGAAATATGAAGAGTATGGAATGGTGTTGTCTTTTGCTTACATATACATGCTGGGATGTTCAGAGTGTAATTGTTCCATACCTGGTTAACGCTTTGCTCAGTTATTAAAATTTACTTGTGACTTCTGTCCTGAGTTTTAAAATCCATAGCTTTCTGCAGCTGGCAAATTTCAACCACAAAATGCCCTTCATTATTGTTTTGCTAGTCCAGGGTCTTTACCCTGAAATGTTGGGACGTGAAAGCTTTTTGTCTCATTATTCCCCTTTACAGATGTGCAGCTGTTTTTATTTGTTTGTTCCCCAGTCACTAGTGTGAAGGGCATAGCTCTGCCAGTAATCATAGCTACCGCAAAGGCCAAAAATGCCTTTATTCCATTTACAGCATCCTGTCAAAAAGCACTCAATACCTACATTACTTGACAGCCCTTGAAAGACAGCATGTTTACAAGTTCAGCATTTTCTCTGTGGAGGAAATAAGCAGTCACTTACAGGCTATACCATTCTTACCTGGATAGAAAATCAGTTAAACTGTGTTCTGGATTCTGAGAAGAAAAAGTCAATAATCTTTTCTCCATTGCCCCCTGGTTACAGCTAACAATGGTATGTAGTTAGGGGGGTCAGGATGGCAAAGTCACTGTCTCAGTGCCTGGAAAAAATTGAGATTCCCAGTTTGTGGCCAAATGCTATCATGGCTACAAGGTGTTTCATCAGTTAAAACGCGTTCACTGGATGTGTTTGTATGATTTGTCAGCCTGAAACTTAGCACAAAAGCGTCAAATGAGCACAAATGGAGATACCTCAGGTGCTTCAAAATAACATGTCACTGTGCTGAAAAATCAGTACCTAACTCCAGCAGTTCGATTCAAGGAAATTAAATTGGCTGATTCTTCCAGCTGTCCAGGCAACAGGGAAGATTAGCAGAAAAGCTCACAGATTGAGTGGGGAGGTAGTCAGCAGGGCTGTGTCTTAGCATCGCCCCCTCTCTGAGGTGCCAGTACCTGAGCATGATGCCACCATTGGCCCAGGACCCTGCTGGTCTGGAAAGGATGGAAAACTGAGCAGGACTTACTGTTTCAAGTGTACAGCAGCTACACTGCCTTTTGTTTTGCTCTTTTCTGAGTGTTTAAAGGGCTCTGCAAGTCATGCATTTTCATCGATGGTGTCCCAACGTGCACAGAAGGCATGGAAGGGGCTTTCCCTCGCGGCTGCCTTGCAGGGATCTCTAGGACATGAGGGTTGGGGGTTGACCCCTCCCAGCACAGAGAGGAACTTGAACTCAGATTTATTTCGGGCATGCTCTGATCAGCTGGGTGTGAGGCCAATGGTAAGCACTGGCACAGTCCCTCTCCCTCACTTGGGTTTGGATGCTTACGGCTCTGAGATTTGCATGGCTGCTGCAATCACATCTCAGTTCAGTCCTGGCCCTGCTTCTTGGCATCTCACCTCACGTGTTCACGGTGTTTTGGTGTGGGCCCTACCAGCACACCCAGTCCTTCATTTGGATATCAGGAGCTCCTCTCTGGTGGTCATCTTGTTCTACAAAGCTGGATCTCCAAAAGAGACCAGGGTTGTGCTCTCATATTCTGGGGCGACCTCCTTGGGACAACAGATATTTTACAATTCCTCTTATATGAGTGTAGCTAACAGCTACCATGCTGATCTTGGAGTGGCAAAACTGTCATTCTCTGGTTTTGTTTATCTCTCTGTCTTCCAAAGTAGTAACTGTCCATTGTGTATTAAGTAGAGCTGTATTAAATAGAGCTGTTGTGATCACTTCGTACAATCACCAATTTTTTTAATGCCTGTCTCACCATAAGTCTGCTTGCGTGTATAAACCTGAGTCTTGAACTGCACAGTCCACACCAGATGACTCAGTAACCACACGGTGGTACTGCAGCCCCCTGCAGCGTCAAGGGCCAGCTGGAACACAGCTGCTTTTCAAGTAAAGTGTCCAAAAGTTTGGATACTTTTTTAGCTTGGTTTTGAATCTCCTAGGCTTGCAACATGGGCAAGTTTGCTTAAAAAATAAAACAAAGGAAAAAGTCCTTAAACAAAATTTCTAATACTGCCTGCATCCAGCATTACATGGGATGTGATGAGGAATAGATTTTCTGGATGCAGTTCTGCTTGCAGATCCAGCTGGCTCTTGAAGTGGGCGAGCATGGAAAGCAGATGATAAGAAATACATATATATCCGGTACCTATCTAAAGGAACCCAAGTTATCTTAGAAACTGATATATACAGAGATCAAAGAATCTGCTTGTGAAACTGTTCCCTCTGGCGTAAAATGCAGCCAATGTTTAACAGTGCTGAATGACGAGTGTGATAGTTTAAGACACAGGAATTCTTTCCAAATGAACCTTCAAGGGGAGTCTAGTGGAAAGAAATTCATGTCAAGATTTGGCCAAAGAATAGGGTTAATGCCATTTTTTCTTACCACAACTGCTACAGGATATTTAACGATTACAAGTAGTCAAGGCCTGGGTTTTGTATCTGATCCTGGAGACAGCAGTGCAGTGCAATGCGTTAGATTGCCAGTACCGCTTCCTTCTTCAATGAGGTCTCCCATCCAAGGATGAATATAGCCTGCTCTTGCACAGCTTGTGAATCTGACTGGATCACAGCACACAGCCGAAATAATTGGGGAAGAATCTGTGTGTGGGAGGGAAGGAAATCAGCTGCACATATTTGCATCCTGAAGTGAGAGTTAGCGTAGTGCTGCTTTTTGGCAGGGGTTTGGTCACAGCTTCTGGTGTCGAAACCAGCTTGCTCTTTGCTAGCCTGCACCTGTAGTCAGCTGTAGCTGTATCCAGCTCATATGAGAGGAGAAGGCAGGGGAGGGCTCTTCATTTGGCACGTTCACAGCCATGGCTGACAAAGCCATTTAAAGCAAAGATAGCTCAGATTTTGCTCTGGTATGCGAAGTTTGCCCTCTGAATGCTGTGATTTTCTCTAGCCAGTCTTAGAGATGGGAAAACACAGATGAGCCTTAACCAGGCCTGAAGAGGCTGGAGCACATCAGCTGCTTGCCATATTGATGAAACACCTGGGGCATTCATTTTGAAACCTAAATGCAGGCTGTTCACCTGTATTGCCAAGTACAACAGAAGCTTCCTTCTGGCTGGCGGGGTGGTATTAATTTAAAGAGAACACCATCTGCAGGGCCTTGGAGAACAGCAATCGGAGGAGACAGGTAGAGAGGTCGCTGGAACAAGTCTTGTTCTGATCCGGGGGCCTCGCCGCCCCCATCTATTACCTATCATTTCTAATTAGTGGACGTACCTTGGGGAAAGCTGCTCTGATTCACTTTCCTGCAGATGCTGAGGGCTGTTGTTTTTGCTGAGCCTCCTAAGCTTATTTCGCAGGCTTTCACAGGCATTTGGAGCAGTAATGGTCTCAGTGACCCAGTAATTAAGGGAGTCCTGTACTTCCTCGCTGTGGAGAGCTGCCCCTTTGTCCTTCCTCTTTCTTCTCTCTGAAACACCACTACCAGATGGTCAGAGATTTTTCACCCTTTCAAAAGCTTTGTGTTTTTCCCATCTCATCAAGCATGTCTCAGCCATGCTTAATTAGCTTAAGGCTTTTCAGCAAACCCCCCCCCCCTGCTGATTTACCCCCCAGGAGATCAGTTAAGGACCTGAACAATTTCAATAAAGAGCTTGGAAGGAAAATCCTTAGAGGCTAGGCATAGCTGCAGGAGAATGTAATGTTATTTAGTGTTGGGGACCAGTCATTTGTTCTTTCTTCTCTCCCTTCCTTTTGTCTGTCCTCCCATCCATCCTTCTGTCCATCTTTCCTTTCCCATTCTTATCTCTCAGGGTATTCAGAGATGCCACTTGGTTCTTGGCAGTGTTTAGCAGCGTCTGGTGGCAGGTAATATGCAGAGGAGGGCTGTCAGTCTTAGGCCAGCACCTGAGCACTGTTGCTTTTAACTTGTTTTAATGTGTTTAGGTCCCCCTGAATGAAAAAAAGGCAAACATGATTAGCTTACCAGTGCTAGGAGACTGTTGGGTTGGGGGATTTTGGTTTAGGGTTTTGAGTTTTTTGTTTGCTTAATTTCCAGACTTGTTTGAAACTAGCTCGTGAGCTTTATTTACAGATCAGAGCAGTTGAGATGAAAGCTTGCTTAATTAACAGAAAAATAAATTTGCATCTTGCTTTGTATTTGACATTGAACAGCATTTGTTTCTGCATTGTCACATACGCACTTTTATTATTAATCTCCAAGCTTTAGTTGTATGACTGCAAATGAGGTTTTTAAAAAAAACAAAACACAACTCTCTCCCTTCTTCTCTCCCTTCCTATAAAGCATGAGAGAAAGCTCTTTAAGCATGTGAAGCACAGATTTTGTGTGGGATGTTGGATACCTCAGAGGTACCTGTGGACATTTGCCACGTAATTGAATTCAGTAGCTCATGTTTTGCATTTACAGGCAAATGAGAGCACCCAGCCATCAGGTGTTTGCATTACTAGAATTAAATACCTACTAATTTAGCCACTTGGGAAATAAATATTTAGATATAATTAAAATGGCTAGCTGTAAATACATGAAAGTGTCTGTGGATGACGGAAAAATGGAGGAGGGGGCGTTCTTCAATAAACATGGAGAACGTGACCTCAATTACTGCAGTTTCTCCCTGACACTCAGCTTCACAGTATATATAAAGTAGATGTTGCTGGGTGCACACTGCCCAGAGGAGAGCAGTGCTTTATATAAGGCTGGATTGAAATGCTGTTCTGATGCTATTCCAATTCTTGGTATTTTTTAAGCCATCGAGGGAAATAAAATGCAAAGAGTGTGTCTAAATGAATGCACGATGTAGTTTTGTGTCACAGGGAAGGCCTGTAACATCGCTACCTCCATTTGAGTAACTCAGGCTGTCATTAAACAAAGAGGAGTGCAGCTCCCTGGCGTATTGACATTGCTATTTACAGAGCATGTGGTAATCTTTGAAGTGCTAACTGGCTTTTTTTTACGAGAGATGCTGCATTTTTCTTTCATATTTGTTTTCCACAAAAAGGAATGTTAGTATTTTTATGATGGCTGCTGCTTAGTGGAGCTCCTCTGTGTAAAGATAACAAATGAGTTATGCGACCTGACATTCTCCCTGGGAATGTGCTCAGAACGAAGCAAGCCAGTGGCATTTCAAAGTCTGCTTTTAAAGTAGCTGGTTATATACTTTGTTTATCAGAATTGCTAGGAAATTCCATTTCTCTGGTATTTTGCACCTTCTCTTAATTGACTGGGAGGTAGAAGAGTCTTTGGGCAAAGACCTCAGGACCCGAAGGATGCATATGCAGAATGAAATTACACCACTTGAAGCTGCTCCATGCTTTGCTGTACCCCTGTCCTGTTGGATAGCTTGAAGTAGTCAGGCCTGCTACAGGCTTTGGAAATGAAGGAGTGAGCTCTAACCCTTTGAGAACAACTGCAGCAGGTACAAATTGCCAGGCACGCTTCACAATTACTGTCTCACTTGTCCTCTCGCTGCAATGCTGCTGAGAGTTGCTGAGGAGACATTGCCTGGAGCAGCAGGGGCTCCCCAGTCACTCACTGAGCAATCCTGATGCTGGTGATGTGTGTCCCCACGTGGGGAATAAATCAGAGCTGGGAGGATATGTCCGTGGATGAAAGGACAGAAGGCTGGTCCAGCCTTGGCTGTACTCAGCCAGGATGGCCAAGGACACCAGAGAGGCTGCCACCGAGCAGCCCCCAAAGCCTTCGTGACAAGGTTTGTGCAAGTTCTGTTTTTCTACAAAATACTTTGTCTGTGATCCAACACTATATATTAACAGGAATTTTGTTTTGGCAGGAAGGCAGCTCTTTTTCCACATTTCACCGGTTTCTAGTTTCCGGAGACTTCACAGTTTTGTTTCTATAAACTGTCACGCACTTAAACTGATTGGCCCACTAGCAGCCCTTGAAAGACTGTTTGAAATGAAACCAGCTAAGGATAGAAAACCACCTCTCCCAAGGCCTGATATTCAAATCACTTTTGTGCTGCCCTCGGGAGGGATGGCCTTTGGTTATAAGCTCCGCTCTATCAGTTGAGAGCCGGCTGCGCATGACCACAATGGCAGCACTCCAAGGACTGAACTTTAAGGATGAATGTCACAAAATGCTGCTACATGGGCTTACTCTGGGGAAAGTAATTCTGTGTACAGTATGTGATCTATGTCACCTGGAGTCCTTATTTCTTTCAGCTATTTGCAGAGTTCTTTTGTGTTTGGGCTGTGGAAGGAGCTGCATTAATTCAGAGTTAGTAAACCTGAGGACAGGCAGAAATAAAATGGATCTGAACTTTTAAGCTTGCTATAGCAAATGTGCCATGAGATTGGAGAGTTGGTAAACTGAACTTAGCAAGCTTTATTTTGGATCTATTTTCATTATACTTTCTATTGTACCATGATTGGTACACTATTAAGTCATCTCTTGGGTTATGAATTACTACTGTATTAAGGAAATTAAACTTAACTGAAGAATTTTGATGACAGGGAACATGCAGAAGGATAAGCAGGATCTTTTTAACCATTAATATTGTTATTATCATCATTAATCATTACTGCCATATAGCCACACAACACAGCTTCTAAACTGGAACTGGTAATATCATGCAAGGTGCTGTACACCATTGTCTCTACCCAAGGAACACACAGCCTAAATTTCATGGCTTTGCATGTTTATCAGCCTACTTGGAGCATCTGTTGCATGGATTTCCAACACAGTTGTGCTGTGGTCTTATACATGTATCATCTGTGACCAGCAGCCTTCCTCCAGCCCCTGCTGGTTAAAGGATAGCTCACTTATCTCTGCCAGAAATACTTGTTGCATGAATGACCAATACACACACTCATACCGGCTTCTTGCACTTCCCTTTTGTTCCTCCTTCCATGAAAATTTTTTACAAAATCAAAAAATACACATTTTACACATTTCCTTTTAAATTTGGGAGGTTTTTTACTTTTTTTTTTTGTATTTTTTTTAACAGAAATCTGATAGCTTCAGTTTGTAGTTTTGGCAACAGCCAGCAACATTTGTCTGGAAATCTTGGGTTTCTCAGGCTACGTTTGTATGACTCCCTAAAAACATGACATTTCCCATAAAACTATCTGTTCATTTAAAAAGGAAAAAAAAAAAAAAAAAAGTCATTTGAATCAGGAAAAGGTTTGTTAGAAATATTTTGATCAACTCCATGTGTGCCTTTCCAGTTGGTTCCCTGTGCAGCAGGACCACCCACTGCCTGCGGGATGCAGTAGCTGTGGTGGCTCTGGTGCGGTTTCAGGGCTGCTGCCAACTGCCCAGCCAGTCTCCAGCCTGAGCCAGGCGCTTTCGCAAGTTTTGATGGTGGGAGGCAAAGCAGCCAAAACTTCTGCAAGGTGCCACATGATGTGGTGTGACATGGAGACTTACCCTCTCCTCCTCCTTCCCCATCTTTGAGGTACGTTTGAGGCTTAAGTAAGGTTTTGTTTTATTCAGCTGTTGCATTTTTCCAAGACCGTATTCCTTGAACAAACCTAAAAACTGTGGCTGTTGTGTGTAAATGCAGATTAGCCTCTGCTGTGCAAATTCCTCATCAACTTACAGTGCACAGTACCAAGTCAAAGTTAGCTTTGCACAGTACTCCCAAATTAGGGCAGGTTTTACCAGGCTGAGGATTAGTGATACGCTGTGCTTAGGACCCTCAAAAGATTTTCAGTCGGTGCTTGGCATTGTCACAGACATTCAGTGTGAACTGAAGCAACCCATTAAGGCACAAGGCTTATTTCTCCACTACCACCCCAAGTAATCACTGCATCTGATAACTGAAAGGCTGCAGACTTTTAACTTAAAGCACATCTCATGTAGGGACCTCTTTTAGGTGCTTACATCAGAATAACGGGGTAGCTAAGTAAGCAAGATACTTATCTAGATTTGCTGTGAACTATAACCTCTTTAGGCAAAGACCACCTATTTTCTATGTAACAGGCTCTCCCCTTTTAGGATCTGTAGTATTTAAAGTAGATTCTATGTGAAAAGAGCCACACAAGGTGTTTATTTTATTTCCTTGCTTTCCTTATATGCATAAGAAATATCCTGTGCACAGTTGTGAAAAGAAGTTAAGTTTGAGTCTCCTCAGACTGTCAGATTGGTGGCTTTTAGTGCACTGAAGTGTAGTAAAAAATGGAAACTATAAGACAATATAACGTGAATTGTCTAGACCTTTAATCCTACTCAGAAAATCAAGATAGATAGATAGATATATTTACAGAAACTCAATAAATCTTGCTTTTAAGATTGTGAAATTTGCTCTTGACAGGGATGAACAAAAACATGGTTCAAGGCCAGTGACTTAATTCTAGGTGACACCACTGCTAATCCTTTATGGCTGAATCCTTCAGTTTTATCTGTGACTCTGGGAAAACGTCTGTCAAGGCTGAAGTCACTTGCACCAGGGGATTAGCACTTTTTTGCATTCTTTTGAAAGCTTCAGTAGTTCCCATGAAAGTAACAGACACTGAGGCATTTGTGGAGACTGTGGGCAGTGGCAATCCTTACTCCGGCATACAGATTCTTGCAGACCTGGACCATGAGAAATAATGCACGTCTGTAGCCTCTGATTCTGACCCTCGTGCTATGTGCTGGCAAAAGCTCTGTGTTGTCTTCCAGCTGTGGGTACTCACGAGGAGAAGAAGAGGGGAGATGATGCTGCTGGTTGACCCAAGAGTGGAACCACTGTACCAGTTTCTTTTTTTTTTCTTTTTTTCTTTTTTTTTCTAAGCCCAGAATAGTTGAAAGCTGTAGAATGACAAGACTTTGGGCATCTGCAAGTTCATGAGCTAAGAAGCGCTTCATTATGAATAAATCATAAAACATGGTCCAAATCCAGCAATCTGAAGCAGTTTACGTTGAGGAAATGCTTTTAATGAGTGCATGTCATCCTTCTTTAGCAAGACAAAAGTATGGTGCTATCAACTGCTAATACAATTATTCTCTTCTGGCTTAATTGGTAGGGGTCTTGACTTTGGTGCTAAGATCCCAAGTATAAGCCTTTAAGTTTTCTGGCACCCCATAGCAGGGGGGGTGACATTTACAGGAAGGGCTAAGTACTGCAGCGTGCCAGCCTGGGTTTCAGTACTTTTATATGGCATGTGGCATTTCCGAGTATCCTGCAGCACTGGCTGCTGTATTCTGGCTGACCTTCAGGACATCTCATTGTAAGGGACTCGGGTTAGCCATCAATTATTAAGAGGATTTTGAGATGTATCGACTTCCTCAATAGCTTCAAGGAAAATTATAGTTATCTTGTTAGACTCAAGAGTCTGCCAGTTTTCATGATAGCCACTGATTTTATTAGCAGTTCTGTAAATTCTGTTGTGGGAAAAAGAAAGCAAAAGCCATATTGTTAGTTGTAATGTCACTGAGCTTTCTGAGCACAGGTGTCATCCTTAGTGCAGTGAGAATTGGCATTGAGTTTTGAAGCCCATGTTTAGGATCCTGAATAGATGGCCTGATTTTCAAAAATGCTGAGCACATCCCAAACACCTTTTATGAAGTGAGACCCTTTGAAGCCAGCTGGAGCTGCTGGGCACTTGGAGCTTTTGAAAATCAGGATCTAAACTCCATTTTAAAGAGCTCCTAATATTAGTCACCTATTTTTGAAAATACTGATCTGTGTCTGCTGGCATCTAGAACAACCTCTGCGTTAAAAGAATGTTTGATGAAGAGAGGGGATACGATCTCCAGTGCTAAAGGGAAAAATCCTGGTCTTTTTGAAAGCATATTCTCTGTTAATAAACATATTGAGACAAAACTGAAAGTCTCCTCCCTGCCCCCCCCCCCCCCACCACTTTTTCTTAAGGACTTTTGTTCAGACTCTGTGTTATATGGTTTGTGTTTTTGGCCTCCAGTTTCTATTTGGTGCCTCGAGATATAACAGGACATTGAGGAATCTTCAATAATTTGGAGTGAAGGCAAGATGGTTGAGGAAAAAATGTGCCTAAGCTTTCCAAATTAGTTGCTCCAGTTTTCACCCAATGTAACAGTATTGGTCTAGTCATAAGCCAGCCTTGGTCTAACTTGATATTCGAATTTACTTTCTTTTGATGCAAGTAAGTCTCTGGTGTGTGTGAAATGTCTCTGATATGAAACCTAGAGTAAATTTCTGACCCCTTGTTGTTCTGCTTATGAAGTTCCCAGAGTGACCAGTAGCAGGATGGACCTCTTCAAACAGTGGGAACAAGCTAGTGTAAGGGGAAGTGTTATTAGGAATAAGGCTGTTTGGGACACAAAGAAAGCCCCTTGTACTTGTCCCCGCTCCACCAGACACAAATCTGGTGAACACTGGACCTGGGTGTCAATGTTGGTAGATGTTAGAGTTGATGAACCTGACTAAGGACTTCTCTAGAGTAACTTACTGTGGCTCTAATGCACATTGCTGGCTTTTTGCTTGTCTATGACTAGCAAGTCCTTGTGTAAGGTCCTGAAGAAGAAAAGCTGTCTGTCTGAAATGTCCTGCAATCAGAAAGCTGTTCTTGGGGGTGTCTGCTACCTGTTTTTTTTCAGGTAACTCACAAGAAACAAAGTGGCCTTTCTCTTGTAGTTATCACACTCCTCCACTGTGCTCGGGGTCTTTTCACAGGCTTTTTCCCAGACTACTAACTGGAGCCATCTCCATAGCTAAAGACTAAGTCAGGGGCTGCGCAAGGAGGGGCCACACAAGGAGGGAGACTCACTAAAATCAAGAAAAGCGGGCTGGGGGGAAGCGGGAAACAAAACAGACCCCAAAAAAATAAAAACCCCAGAATGTTACACTACTGGAGAAAGAGAGAGAAATATTCAGCTTAAAGCAAATAAGCCAGATCCCTGTTTTACAAAGCTGAGGTCAGTTGGGAAGTACTCTGGAGCTGTTTGGAGGAAGGAGGATTATGGTTCTTAGTATTCTTTGCATTACATTATCTAAATGTAAATTCTTGTCTCTGATGTAACATCCTAGTTAGACCCTAGAATTTATGAACCAAACAAAGGAATAAATGCGAAAAAGTTGAGAAGAAAAAATCTGCAGCTCTGTCTTTGTGTAATTCTTACTGAGAGCTGATATAAATGGAAGACAAATCAAAGGCAACAATAGCACTGCACATTTTATCTCACATCCTGTGATGCATATTAGTGTTGTTTCCCATTGTGAGCCAGAAAGAACATTTACAATTTTAGAAAACACTGCATAATGGCTCTCTGCAAGGAAGAGAAGCAAGCATATGACTGCCAGTACTGACACTTGCTTTTTCCTGGCCTGCAAAATTGCTTTTCTGGAAGCTCTTTTAGAGCAAAACTTTTCTACCCCACATTGTGAATTATGAATTTGGTCTTAGAATTTTCCCCAAAAAATAGAGCAAATAAACCTTACTGATTTGGTAATCTAAATCCAGTCTTTAGCCTTGCCAGTAAATACTGGCCAAGCCAATCATCATGTGGCAATACGCTCATACGGTACAGATGATAACACCCAGGATGGTGGATTACTTTTTTCTAGAAGCAACCCACAGGAGTTGTCTTTTCCGTTGTGCTTTTCAATGTTTGGAAATACTCTTCACTTCGTGGGAGAAGGTGAGTGTCAGGAGGACGGGTTGGTATTTCAGGTGTTAAAAACCAGCTACACTATCGCTGTCTGGCTCTGCACCTCCCTCACTCCCCAAAGTGTCAGTGGTAAAAGCTGTTTTTTAAGACAGGCCACTAAAATGGATAGGAGAGCATGATTGCCACCACGGAGCTGAAATGCCTGTGGTAGCAGCTAGGTTGTTCTAGCTTGTCTCAGTTTGGAAGTAGGTGGCATACAATTCCCTCTGGCAGCGCTGTAATTTGTGGATTCTGGTCCTCTCATGGCTTGTTTCTATATACTCTGTGTTCAGAGGAGGATGTGGTTATTGCCTGCTGGCATAAGGCAGCTGGAGGTTAGATCACCCCTTGATCTGATGTAGTTCTGTTATTTCCTGGGGAAACATCTTACTCCACGTCATTGTTGTAAAATTTTGTTCTTATATTCATCCAGTTATCAGCAGAAATTAAAAATGGCATCCACACTTAGGAGGTAATATAGCACTTGCAATATGTTTGCTTTCCCTCCCAGGCCTTTGAGGCTGGCTGGTGTTGGCTCACTCACTACTGTAGAGGGGGATGCCAGGCTTTTGCCAGAGAAATGGGGGCAGCAATCAGCATTAATGACATCCTCTGACAGCAAAAGCCGCACGAATCTCCAGAAGCCAGACTTCAGCAATGGCTTCTCTCCACAGGGCGCAAGGCGCTTCCTGAGCAGAATGGGGAGCATTGCCTTGGGTAATACATCCAGCGCCATCATCTATCACTCAGTTCTTCCCTTCTTTACAGTGGGAAAACAACCCCCAGCCATTTATTTACGAAAAATTGCTTACTGCTCTTGAATGTAAATATAGACACACAAGAGTGCCTCTGTATGTGTGGTTTAAACATCTGTTACATTTTGATGAGTCACCATCCAGGTCCGAAACCACAGCCCCGGAACAGGTGAGGAGCTCAGTAGCAGAATCAGTCTTTTAGAGCATATTTGTGTCTATATCACCATTTAGTTAAAGCTGACTGTAAAATTTTGGCTTTGAAGGAGTCAGAGCAGAGCTCAGTTAAAAAAAAAAGGGCTACAGTTCTTTAATTGTTTTTGAAAAATTATCATTATTGAATGTGTGTAGGTAGAGGAAAAAGATAAGTATCATCTGTAAGGTCTTTGTTATTGAGTGCTGCCAATTGCCACCTCTTTTCAAGCAAATGAGTTTTGTATTATGTTCAGCTTGGTTTTAGGAAGCTAACAGGTTTCTAAAAAAGTAAAACGGAGTGTTTGGTCAGGACGTGATGAGCCTTTAGAAGTGCAAGTACTCTTTCCAAATAGCAAGTCATTTCAGCTGGGTGTGTGGTATACTCACCAACTTTTTAATGAGGTTTGGTTTTTTTGGTGTTCGGGGTTTTTTAATTAATTTTATTTTTCATGCTGGCTGTTAGATCTTTATATCACAAAATGTTTGAAAACTACAGCATACCTGTAAGGTCACATGTATTAGCAGAACTTTAACTTCATGCTCTTCTCCTTGTTATGAGTATTCTGTTTTATTTTACTCTGCAAAATTTACATTTTGGTCTCTGGATAAATAACAGGAAAGAGTCTTTCTCCCACACTGTATATTATTACTGCCTTTCAGGTAGATCTATACACCCTCCTTATTGCTGCTGTTCCTTGCTACTTTTTCATTCCTCATCTACTTGGCAATAGTCTCCTTGAAAAGCAATTGAACAGAATATTTTCCAAGGCTACTCTTTGACTCAGCAGTAATCTCTTTCAGAAGCAGTGACCCCAGAAATAAATGATTGCAGCCATAAGGGTGAGCAGCCCCGCCTGTACGTTATCAGAAATTCAAGCGAAGCCTCCTTTTGTCCTGTGCAGATGGCGTGCTTTTTCACCCCATTATCCTCTCCGCTGTAGCCGGGGAGCGGGGACTTCATAAAAGATGAGGGTGTTTGTCTGAAAGGAACTTTTCTAACTTCCAGTTCTTGGGCAATTTGCTATTTGTGTCCTCTCAGGTTCTTACGCTCTCCCTCCCCACCCTTTCCTTATAATTTCTTTTATAAATATTGTTTCTATTCACTTCCAGCGTACACCTAGTTCTCGTGCAGCTGCTCAGGGCTGAGGGCTGGTACAGTCTCTTCTGTTTGGAGTGGCTCCTTTGGAGGGAAACCGAAAGTTTGTTTCCCTTTTCTGAAATAAATAGTGTAGCATTTGACAAACTGGCCTTCTTAGGAGATCCAGGACCTCTTTGCTTTCAGAGTCTATTGCTTTGCTGCGGTTGCCTCAAGATCATTTGAAATGCTAAGAAAATACAGTGAATGCAGGATTGAAATGGAATAGGGGCACAGCGTGTGCTGATGGAAAATCCAGTGTCAGCACGAGCTGTTAAGTTGTTCGTGTTGGAGGGGAAAGCAAGGCCTATTAAAGCCATTGGACTCCCAGATAGGTTCTTCAAAATTAAGGACCAAGTCCTCATCCCACGTTAGTGGTGCAAAGAGGACTTAAACTTGCTGTACAAGGACAGCTGGAGACAGACTAGGTACATGGTAATGAGCACAGTGAGTGTGCAAAGAAAATAATGCTGCGATGGGAGTGGAGGTGTGGGTATCGTTCTGACAGCCGGCGGTCATTCAGCAGGCTTGCTCCCATGGCTGCAGAATTATAAAAAACATTTCTGAATGCCCATCATTCCCCCTGGTGAAAGCTGAGCCTTAGCAGACCTGGAGATTTCCTGTGGCTTACACAAAAGGGTCCTCCAGTGCTGTAATTCCTCACAGCTACACAGCTTTTTAGGATCAGGAAACTAGTGATTAGGAACTGAACCAAATCACTTACGAATTTCATAAATGTTTGAAGGTGGCAGGGGAAAATGACAGAATGTGAAAGGTAAATAATCATGCCATTTCTATTCATTCAGAAACCCTTCACTTTTAAAATACTGCTGAGCATGCTATCTGCCTTATTTGCAGGTAGGGAAATGGAACACGAGGGCTTTGGAAGCCGTTCAGGACAGGTGATCTATTAGTTTGAATACAACCAGGCAACATTTTAGTTGTGTTAACAGCCAGCAACTAAGGAATGTGATGTAAGCTTCTGGGTGCTCCGATTCAGATATCCCGTGCTGCAGACTGCTTCTCTGACAGAGGTTTCACAGAAAGAATGTCCGGAAAACAGCAACGTGGCGTCTTACACAGCTAAGGCTTTTTCAGAATAAAAAAAAAATCAAAAAGGGCTTTTCTTAAGACGGTATGGCTTTGTACTCATCAAGAGCCTGCTGTGTGCAGGTTTATCCTGTTGTTACAGAGAAACAAAAGATACAAAGAGCTCCTGATGGGCATTAGCGATTTGAGAGATGCCCAATTTGTGTGGGTCTTGTGGACCATATTGCTGAGAGACAATCCTCACTACCCTCCCGTTCCCACCTTTAGGGAAAATGAGGCATAATGAGATTTACTAACAGTATGTTTAATAAAGGACTGGAAGGGGATAGGGATAAGCGGATCTCAGACACTTTTAAATCGTGTTAAAAAAATTGTGGTTCAGCTTGAGCTGGAGATAACAGTGGCTGGAAGCAGTGCAATGCCTTTAGGTACAGTTGCGTGCACAAACACAGAATGCTGAGATGCTGCACACTACACTGGAGGGAGAGCTTCATTGCACTGGGTTACTCTGGGAGACAAAGCCAAAATGCCAAAAGGGAGGGTAAACACTCCATTTAACGATGAAGGGGCTGCAACATGAATCCCAACAGCCCACGTATGGCATTAAGAAATGATGCTCAGTGCCTTCGAAAGCCTGGCAAACTAGTGCCCTGGCCAGCACACCCTTCTCTGAAATCTGCATCCTTGAGTTTTGTTTTCATCTCTATGGTGCCTAATTGCTCGGCATGTTTTTTTGATCAAGGTAGAATATTTCTGATTTAACAGATGGAGATGTTTGTTTTTAACGAAGCTGCGCTGAATAGCGAGAGGCACCTTTGCGGCAGTGCCATTCCTCCAGATTTGGCACTGTCGTGCTCGACCTGTGTGTTGCAGAAGGATAGCGAGGGGGAAAATTGCCCGCTGACTTGAACATAACAAAGTACAGATGGACTGTGATTGCTGCGTTTGTTCGAGAGCCCCAAGAGCAGCAGGTTGGGTAGTTTTACATGTAGAGCCATACAAGACGACAGTATAAATCTTTTAAGTGGTAGAATGTGGTCTGGTTAAAAGGGTCAGTCATCCCAGATGGAGGTGTTGGAACAGGAGTCAAACTGAGCCCTTACATCATGGACAGCTTCAGTGTCTAAGTGAAGCAACATTTTTAATGCTACTCAAATACAGCAGTAAACAAAGTACGTGAAGGCTTGACAGTCACATTAGCAAAGAGCTACAGTGAAATGACTGGGAAGAAAGAAAAAGCAGCTCTGGCTATTTGCAGAGCAAGGAAAATGGAACTGGTTTTGACAGATAAGACAATGCAGCTGTGGGTCAGAAGAACTTTGTCTATCTTTCTTGTTGCTGCAGATGAAAAATGGTGCCTTCAAATTTTAACCAGAGAAATTTGGATTTTTAAAGAGCCTCCGTCTCTCAGAGTCTCCCAATTAGGGGAAGCATATTTACAGCTAAACTCAAAATAATAAATTTTATTTAGTGGGTATGAATCAGGGAAATCTGGATTGTTCAGAATAGCTGCAGTGTGGTTTTCATATTGCATAATGACAGGGGTGATTTTTTCAAAGTATATATCATGAGTAGAAGCAATTGCTCTACAAATAATTTACCGCTAATGAATATCCCCTGGTTGCAAATTGTCCGTGGGCAGGATAGTATTTTATTGGCATTCCTGGGTTAACACCTGAAATAGCTGGGCAGACATGTTACAGGAATAATGACCTTGCCATTTTGCCTGTAAAAATAGAAGTAGTTGTGTGGACTGTTGTATTATTGCTAACTCTTTTCTTCCTCAAATATTCAGAATAATCTTAGGGCCAGGTTTTCCCACTTAGTTGCAAGATTTCTAAAATTGGGTAATTTTTGCAATTTAAGTTATCTTGGTGTTGCATGAAACCTGTTTTTCTTTTTGTCTTAAAGCTAGTCTGCGACCTTATAACAAGCTGGGAACTAATAGCAGAAATCCAGATTCCTGATTCAGAGCCCGCTTGACAATCCCTTACCCACACCCGGTGTGAGGACTCTGCCAAAGCTGGTCTCAAAGGCCAGGCTCTGGTGAGACAGCCCAATCTCCCAGGCTTCCTCAATAGTCAGCAGAGAGAAATAAACTCCCTTAAGGTGGGCAGCTTAGAGCAGAAACCCAGTTCAGGCACCTTCCAGGAATGATTCATCAATTCTAGGGAGACTACATTGGGATTTTGCTTTGAATTACCTGGGAGAGGAACCTGCCTCTCTCTCCTGATTACAAAGGCACCCTTCAGTACACAGCAAAGCCTTGCTGATGATCAGGTGAAAATGAGTTTATGGATTGCTCTGTGTTACAGCTTCTAAGCCTGCATAGTTGCCTGCTTTTATCACTTGAAATAGATGTAAACCTTGTACACAGGGTTACACTTTTTACTTATTAGGATTTATCAGGGATGTGGAGAATAGATGTGTGACTTCTGTACTTGGGCACTTTTAAAGTTGATGCTAATGTACCAACAACCACCAAAACTTCATGTTAATCTGGTGAATTGTACATGAATCTGGAACCACATTTCTCTAGAGAAAGAACAGTGTATTAGCTGTAACCACGTGGAACTATTGACTGATTGTGACTATAAGGGAGAAAAAAAGATGAAATAACAGTATAGAGATTTCTGTCTTCCTGGTATATACCCATCTTATGCATTTCAAAAGGCTATGAGCCATCCTTGCCTGTGCCAGGAGCCTGTTGTCACTTAGTGCTAGGCTGGTTGTGTAACCAGCCTGCAAAGGGTTCAGGTAATGAGCTCTGTCAGGAGTGCAATTGGAAATGGTAATTGAAATTGAAAGTGGTATCTCCCAGGCTCCCTCCCCTTCGGTAACTCCTAGCTCCAGCTGAGAGACCTGAAATACCTCGCTTGTTTGTGCTCTAACCTGAAGCAATCAAAACAAGGGGGTGAGGGGAGGCCTCTAGAATAAATTGGTTGTCAAGGCTGTTCTGGTATTGATCAAGTTCTGCTGTTTACGTGAAATGGGCTCATTTCTGTGTGGCACTCAGTTTTACTGCATGGCAGGGAAGAAGGTTTTTGGTTAATACCCTTTCCACATGCATGGCAGTATAGTGAATGCTTTCGTGTCCCCCCCCCCAATAATAGTAAGGGAAGAAATGAAGATTTATATTAACGAAGCCTGAAAGTCTTCTTGAAAATTGGACAATATAATGTGCAAGCCTTCTCCCAAGGTTTGTAGTGGTGCTTGGCTTTGTTAATGCTTAAAATATCTGCTGCCTTGTTGTCCCTGAACATTGTTTCCCCGCTATCATTTTCTTGCTGACGATATCCAACAATCAACATACAGTATTAAAAAAAACCCTGATACGGCCATAATCCCCTTCTAGAAGGGGTGGGGAATCAGCTATTCAGACTTGGAAAGAAGATGAAAAACACACCTTAGTGCTCTTCTGACAATGTTCAGGGCCCTAAACTTCTCAAAAAGTAATTTTGCAAATTTGCTGCTACTGTTGTTACTCTTTCCAGCCTCTTTCTGGGGCTGCCCACCCCAAGAGGTGAACCTGTAGCTTTTGGTATTGAAGGCCCTCGACACCTTCTGCTTTCGTCCCTGCAGTGGCAGCCCTAATTAGCACATGTGCACATGTGTGCACACGTACGCGTATGCACAAAATGTCTTCTCTTTAATTAGGCTCTGTCTTCACCTAGTGCCTTGCCAATAATCCTTCTCACCTGTCAGCTGTATGAGAGATCTCTGAAATTGAAAGCGAGAAGCCTTTCAGCAGCATGGTGAAGCCAGGCGTGCCGGCTAGTAAATGGGAGATCTTGAGATAGGGCCTGGGAGCTTCAACGTGGGCATCTTTAGTTGACAACAGGAGGGTGACTAGGTATCTCTAGCTGTTAGAGAAGCTGGGAGCCAAGACATAACCTGTCATACCGTATCTGCTTTGTTTGGTTAATAGACTGTGTTTAGAGGAGGCAAAGTCGGGTTCAAGAGGCATCAGCTGCCAGTCGGAGTGAGTTGGTATTTAGCTGGAATACCAAATCCCTACATCAGACGTCTGAGTGTCTTGGTGGAAAGGGCTGCAACCCCTGCAGGCTGCACTCATAGTAGGACAGTTGATTTTCCAAAATTTTGCTTTTCATAGAGCTGCTTCCCCCAGCTAATCAAAATGTTGCACAACCTGAATTTCAGTGTGTCTTCCTTGATTAATCAGTGCTTTTATAGCCACCCAAATTTCATACTGATTTTGCTAGAAGTCAGGCAGGGATTTTGAACACACCTTCTCAGCCTTGTGCTTGACAAGTTCCTGCAGTGCATGCACACTTATGATCGGGTGACCCGGATTTATCCTTTGTGTGAGCCAAACAGAGCCATGGGAGAGCACTGGGAAAGGTTAGGCATGTTGGTGCTTAAGAAACCTCAGGAGAAAACCACGCTTACTCTCCTGAATTTGCTGGAGAAGCATCAGGGATTTGACACACCCGCAAAGGGGCCATCTCAGGCATTCTCTGACGTGCGGGGCTCACAGTCACAGATGTTTACAGGCATTTTGTTTGTTTGTGTGGGAAAGTGATTTTAAACTGGTGAGGAAGAGGTAGAGCTGGTGATAGGATGATCCACTGAAGGATTTCTGCAGTAGAAGTAAGATGTAATAAAATGATGGGTGACGTCTCCATCACTGTTAAGTCTTTCATCGCACTTTCCCCCACACTTGCTCAGATTACTAAATGACATTCCAGTGGCTACTGTTTGTTGGTTTCTGTATGTGCTGGGTCCTTGCTTTAGCATTTTGATGCTTGGTAGGACCCATAGATAGTGGACTGGAAGTTGCCTGTGAAAATAGCATTGCCAACAAAGCGAGCACAGAGGAGACTAAAATCTCTCTGACAATGTGTTGGCTTGCAGATACAATTATAAGGAAAACTTCAGTGGTAGATACGTGTTTATGGACAAAATAACTGTAGTGCACTGAAGTGCATTTAAAAAAAAATCCACTGTAGACTTTCACAGAAAGGGGAAGGAGGTGTTTGTGGGGCTGTGAACATTTTATCTCTGTTGCTAAAGAGGCGAATTATTTCAGCTGAAGAAGAAACCATTTTTGAGATGTCTCGATCCTTGCTACACTTTGTTGTCTCATACTAACCACCCAATTGTCTGGATGGCTTGGCAATCAATAACATGACATCCTGTAGTTCAACCACAGCATAGGTGCAACAGGCTTTATAGCAGCCACAAAAGTAGAGTAGTAGTGTGATAGAAATTAACTAAAAATTGGCTTCTCAGCACCCTAAATAGGAGAACTGCATACAAAACAGCAAAACCACTTTTTTTTTTTTTCCATTTCAAATATTGTTAGGAGATTGAATCTAAGCTTTCAGACAAGCCTGAGGCAGAAGAGATAAAATGTTGAGTTACAGTGATAAAATGCGTTTTCCTAAATTCAAATTCTGGTTTGTGTCTGACTACCTGGTGTATTTGAACTCTCAACTGTATCTATTTTTATTCTGCTAGCTAGAGAAATTTTGTAAGTGTGATTAGGTCCCCATCATATATTGCATTTTATGAACAGAGAGATTCTTAAAAAATGATGAGAAAAGAATGGCAGGGCGGAAGAAGCACACACCATGATGTGGTTTTAACAATCCCAGTTAGAAAAGAGTGCAGATCGGTACAAATATTTAAGCAATTATTTTTCAAACCATGTTCCTCCTTGTCTATCCTCTGCCCTTTTCTCTAGTGGCTGCAGCTGTATAGCAGCAGAGTCTGTAAAGGTAAGAGCATGCCAGAAGAAAAGTAAAAAATCCAGGCATATGGAGTCTGAGAACTATACATTAATGGGGTACTGTAAGTATTGATTTTTCTCCTTCTTTGGCTTGTCTTATAGGGATGCAAGAGAAAGAGGAAACTTCTGTGGAGCCTATGGAAGTTGACCTCACATGTGAAGCAGCAGATGTTTCAAATAAGGATGGTAAGTTCTAATAATTTAATTGCTCTGAAGTGGATGCTTAGCATGCCTTTCTGGGGTTTGTTTATACAGTCCCCCCCCAAAATAGGAGTTCTATTTATAATCTCTTCAACTGAGTCTCCTTAAGAGTTTAAACAATCTCTGCTGTCTTGGAAGTCTGGTGGAGGTACGTTTCAGTGCCATAGCCCTGCGTTTCTAGTTGTCTGGGTTTATGTGTTCAATTGGTATTGGCTTACCTTTTAACTAAACAATATTTTAGGCCCACTGTAATTTTGGTCTGCTGTCAAATTGGCCGAGATGTGTGTGGTCTCAAACAGGAGTCAGAAGATAATATTTTGATGATTTCTGTGCTAGTGCCTGAGTCCATCATGGTACAAGCATTGGCTGTATAACTACTCTGAACTTGTATGTTGGTCTCCTCCTAGCTCAGAGCTGATTTCCCTTCCTCCTCCTCCTTTGGAGTCCCTGCTCGATCTGGTAGCAGATGGAAGTTCTCTCCCTAGAACATTTAGTACTGATAAAACTGTCACGATTTGGTGACCCAGCATCAGTTCCAGTCATCTGGATGTGGACATCTCCTGACTTGGAAATGAATTTTTTTTGCCATTGACCTCAGTGAGCAGATGACCCAGCTGTCTGGCCAAGTCCCGGCAAGCGCTCAGTACCAGGATGCTGTGCCAGATCTGAAGTGCCTAACATAGTCACAAACAAAAAAAAATTGTCCTTGTAGGCTCTTGCTGTGTGTAAAGAAATAATGGTTGAGATCAGTGTCCTGGTGCTTAGGTTTTGGTGAGGCAGGCCCTTTATCGCTCCTCTAGATTGTCTCTTATAGCTTAACAGAGCCTCGTAAGGGGTTTTCTTGGTTTTTACACAAAGGGTCATTTTCACTGCTCCAAACAGCAGTGGGTTTGGAATTGGGGTTCCAGTCCTCGTTTTATTATTGCGGACTCCTCTCTGTAGCGAAGGCTGATTTTTAACTCCTCCTTTAACCTCTTCATCATTGACATAGTATAAATTCAAGGCATACTTTTCTAGATCTCAAAGACAGAACAATTATGCTCTTTTTCATATTAGTTACACAAAGAATCTAATGCTGATTTCCTTTCTCTGATGTCAGATCATGCTGTAGCGTTTGAATCAGTGGCTGATTTAGATGCTGGCCTGTAGGGAAGTTTTTGCAAGCACAGGGAAAGAAAGCATGCATAATGGATTTTTCTTTTTAAAAAAATATTAGAGATTATGCTATTACTAGTAAGTGTGCAGAATAAAGCTAAATCAGCCTTCTTTCCTCATCCTCTGAACAAACAAACTAAACAGTCATAGTCACATTAAAATATTTGAATTTTGAATCCCTGGAGTGGTCTGGACTACTTAGTGAAAACAAATCCAAATTTACTAAAAGGATATTTTAAGGGATAGCGCTGGAAAGAAAAGAGATCATACAGCTCTTGTAATGTGTGCCGTAGCACAGCACAGCTGGATCAGCTGACAGCTTCTGAAAATATGATCTTTACAGGTTTCTTTGTTTTAAATCTTTCTTACTTTGTACGGTCTTCTACATATAGCTCATCTTGTTACTTCCTTTTCTGTGAACTTTCTAAGTTATGTGAAAGGACAGCAAAAGGGTGTTTGCTAAGGCTGCAGATAAGTACTCTGCTGTTCAGGGAAGTCTTCATTTCTCTACAGCTTAAGTTGCTGTTAGGATTATGTTACAGGGTGTTTTTTCTTATGGTTATACATGTGTTTAAAAAATCAGAACAGAGGAAGACTCTAACTCCCCATGTTCTGCTGAAGGGTTAAGTTTTGCTGAAAAAAAAGCCCTAACATTTTTAAATGTACTGGGTACTAGTTGAGATTTTAAAAAAGGAAAAAGGTTCTCTTTGACAGTAATTTTTATGTAAATTGCCTATTTTTTCTCTGGTCCCCTTCCTTCCACCCCAGGAGAGCTCATCACTTCACAGCTGAATGCACAAGCATATATCACCAGGTACCCTTTGGCAGCCCAGCTCTTGTGTTTTAATTTCATGTACCATGTCACAGCAAAAAGTGGTTTAGAAATGCAGAGAGTTTAGACAGCTCTAGGTGGATTTCGATATTGGTTCATCTAGTGGGCAGGGCCGTGATAGTGATATATTTCAGAAATTGTTGTTATTTGAAAGCTGGGTGTGATTCTCCATCAGGAAAGCTGTCAGAGGGTGCGTGCTTAAGCCTGAACAGGGACGTGGATAGAGAGATATGGGTTGCTACTGGCAATCTCCATTGCCCACCAGAGTGAACACCCCTGGATATTAAATTTCTTGTACCCAGGACAGATTTGCTGATTAGTATTTTTTAATGATGACTGACCCCCACCTTTGGTTTCGTAGATGGTGTTTCCCTGTTGGCAGCCTTTTTTTATTCTCTTTTTTTTTTCTTTTTTTTTGTTTTATGCCACCAAAGCTTTAAAGATTATGTAGGTAGATGTTAGTTTCCAGCTGGTATTAGGTAGATCGAACTCTTTGCTCCTTTCATAATGAGGTTACACATTTGCCTTTTATATTTCGAGCTTGTGCAAAGCTGCATCCTGACTTGCTGACACAATAGGAGAAAAGCAAAAGATGAAGGCAGTGTCAAACCTGAAATTTCCCATTTTTTAATAAGCTCATGAATGTGCCATCAGCAACCTGACCTTCATGTGATTCACCAAAGCAATATAAAAGCAAATTCTCAACAGCTGACACCCTCATGCTTTTTGTGGTGTTAATGTAATAGCCAAAAAAACAAGTAACTACCGAGTAAACAGGTGGACATGTTTCATCACCACACAGCGGGTTGAATTCAAGATAGATGGTTTTCTTTCTAGGCAGTCTGGAGTTTTAGCTGAATGTGCTATAGCCAAGTTATGTGGATGCGAGGGGGAAACATTGTTTAGGAAGTGGCTGAAGAAGTAGGTTATGCTTGCAAGTAAAAGTCTGACCAAGCTCCTCTTTAAATCAAGACAGGAATATTGTGGTGTCATCTGCCACCCGTGTCTACAGCATAATATCCTGGGGTGGGGAAATGCGCTTGCTCTCTCGCAGGCGACTCTAAACTTGGTTTTCCAGTCTCCCATTTGCCTGTCTTCTCTACTTAGATACTACACTGTGACTCCTGGCTAGCTGACCTTTAAGCATGTAGCTTTCTTGCAGGGGAGAGGTGGGATGCCATGCTGCTGACACACAGCCACAGGGTCAGCAGCAACTGCAGTGCTTTGATGGATGTGAACTATTTACTGGGTTGTTTCTTCTCTCGTGGAGAACTTGCTTGCTTTTGAGGGGAAGTCCTTCCCTGATCATAATTTGAGAGCTACTAAGCAGCTCACAGATTGAGAGAGGAGGTGCAGACAGTCCTCTCTGATGGGCCAAAATTTAAGGGAAAGCAGGCAGGAAGAGTGCATTTGCGTCCATTTCCATTGTGCAAAAATGTCCGGTTTTGGCATAAAAAGCCCCACATGAAGCTGCAGAAAGGGGAGCAAGTAAAACTGAGTTTAGGAGATACTCACCCTCCTTGAACTTCAGGTGCTTTGCTGAGCTGCTGGCTGTTGTAGTATATTACGGCAGGTGCAAAAAGACTACTAGTGTAAGTTAGCAGTGTAACACCTCTAAAAGCATTGTTTAACAGGGAGAAGGCCAGCTTTGGCCTTTGCAGTGCAATCAGAGGTAGTGCGTCCAGGGCTAACGACATGGTTCTGACGGTAACTTGTGCTGGGAGGCAATGAGGGCTGTGAGTCACATCCTCGCTGTTCCAGTGACAGCTCTTCCATCTGCTCCTGCAGTAGGTGCTTCGCTGCTGTCTTATTTTCTGGCTAAATATAGAGGATTGTGTAGGTGGCTTTGTAGTGACATCTGTTGTTGGGGTTCACCCAGTGGTCTGCAGAAGCTTATCCTTCAGTTAAATCTTCCTGTCCCTACCAGTGTTAATGCAAAGAGCCAAGCTTAGGAAAAAGCTAATAGTGAACCCACCAGTGCCTTAGCGCTTGTGAGCCACCTTTCTGCTGTGGCATGCACGGCGGCTGCTTTTCGCAGCAGTGATGCAGGATGCCAGGCTGCCATTTCCATTGCAGAGCAGTGGGACTCAGTGATTCCTCTTGCTTCCCTGCTGGTGAGGGCTCCAGGTCCCATGCCTCTGCCGGGGCTCCCCTATGCTTTTACGTTGCCCTTAAGGCATTCCTGGGCAGTTTGCAATTTGACCCCTTCTATATGACATGCGATCAGCATGACAGACAGGGGTCAACTGCTCATAGCCATAAAAAAAAGACAGAGAGAGAGATGTACTCATCTGGGAGGCTGATGGATCCTAACCTCAGGTTTCATATCAAGCTTTAGTGTTGCAGGAGACCTCTGTAAAACGTGAGTGAAGCCTGATGGTATTTTCAGAAAACCAGCCAGTGAAACTGGACGACATAACAAGGCTGAGAAAGACACTGTCATCAGTGCGCAGCAGCCTTCCTTTAATGATTTTTTATTAAGCATCCTGTCTTTGCTATGCAAATGCATGTAAAGAACACAACATCACTAAATGTGATGCGCATCAGAGCTCCGTAATCAGGAGCAGATACTTTTCTTATTATTCATTGCATACATCCAGGAAGCCATTATGGTATCTGTTCTGCATATGGGTGATGAATAATTTACAAATAATTCATCAAAACCCTAACAGGTGTATTGACATGATATTGACTCAAAAAGAGATCATACTGCCTGGCTGCTGGAAGTAGCATAGTTACTGATGTTTGGCTTTTTTCCCCTCCCCACTTCCATCTTCCCTTAGTTGCCAAATCTTAGTTTTCAAATTCAGATTTGAGGTTTTTTCCACATCACCCACGCGAAATTACTCTTAATCTGCAGTTGATAGCACAACATAAAGCAAGGTTAAAGAAAGAGAAAAAGTCTTAATGAGTCCATTCAAATTCATTGCAGAACAGATACTAAGTACTAATCTTGAAAATGCACACGCTGAAGTATCCCTTTTGTATTTAGCCTAGATAGGACCAGTCACACCAGCCATAGTTTAGATTTTATTTTTGTCAAAGGACATAGTGAAATGAGTTTAAGCCTTCTATTTAAATTACTCCTTATTTTTTAGTAATTTTAAATGAAAAAGAAAAAATTGGTTCTGTAAATAGATAGTACACAAGCGAACTAGTATGTGTAGGAGGATAGTGATCTTACCCCTGAATCCTCTCTTAGGCTCCAGCAATTTGCAGTTCAAGGACACCTGGAGGCAGCAGCAGCATCTCTGTAACTGGAGATGGATCCGCATTCAGCCTGCAGCTCAGCCCCTAATCCTGCCAGGGACTTCATCAGAAGCCTGTGGATGTTCGAATCAGAGGGTCAAGACCACTTAGCCCAATGAAACACTAAATCACCTTTTGGAGATACGTGTATCTCTGCCTGTGGCCTACAGAGACAGAGGAGGGTCCTTGAGCTGGGTAACTCGGTTGGGCACCAAAGTCAAACAGGATGGATGGAGAGCAAAGGGAAAACCTAGATCTAGAGGCTTGAATCTCTAGCAATGCTGAAGCCTACGCCCTGTCAGGACTGCTCGTCAGGGTTTCTGGAACCGCAGGTTAGGATGGCTGGCCTGAGAGACCTTTTTGCGGATTTACAGTATAGAATTTTTAATGCAATAAATGTCCCCTTTGGGTTAGAAGCGGTTATGGCTCAACGTGATAAACTTAACAAGTATCATGAATAGAATTTTATGACTGTCTTATTTTGTTTTCAGCTGAAATGAATAGACAAGTTGAAAGTATAAATGATCCTACGGAAAAAGAACAGGAAGCTTAAGTAACAGGTAAGACCTTTATGGCTATTTTTCCCTCACATTTTCTATTCAGTTTCTGTTTGAAAACTTGCTTTAAAAATGACCTTAATTAAAGGTAGATTTTACAAAAAAAAAAAAAAAAAAAAAAAAAAAGAGGAAGACAGAATACAAATAAAAAGAAATTGACTAATATGGCCCATCTTACACCAAAACATGAAAATAGCCAGTAGACTTGATTTGTCAAGTAAATATTACAGTAGCAGTCTCCAACTCTAATGGATTTAGGCAGTGCACAGGCTTAGATCATCAGAAGGCAAGACAGCACGGAGATAAGGAACAGAAGAGTAACTGAGTGAACAATTTTTGGCATTGCTTAGGAAAATGACAGGCAATTTATACTGGTTGGAGCTGAGCTCAGTTCTGTACAATCTGTATTCTGGGAACAACAGGTTCATGTCATGAGGGGTTTACTGCCCTTGGCTCTCCGATACCTAACGTCACTTGTAGCAATACCACTGAAAAACAAAGCGAAGTCAGTGAGCTGCCTTCTGGAGTTCTGCTGCCTTTTGGAGCTTCTTATGGCTTTGTACACTAAACACCTGCTACAGCAGGAGCATGCAATGGTGGTTGTTGCGGCAGAGTTTGTCACAGGCATAAACAGCCTCGCCCCTAGGTAAAAATGAATAATTCTTAGGAACACAGAAGACCAAGGCTCATCCCCAATTACAACAAGTAGTTGCCATTTCTCCCTCAAAAGCAGTTTTTATGCGTTAAAGTGCACTGCTTCCTTTGGCATAGGGTTATCGTGAGATGCCGATATCCTGTAGAGCAAGCTGCATTATTTATGCTTGTCATGGGATTTCATGTAGCTCAAGACGAAATATAGCGGCTTTACAATGGTGGCAGCTGTATCACAGAGATTTAAAATACAAGGTCTTATTACTGAGCGTAGCCCTTTGTCCTTGTTAGCATATAGATGATATGCTGCCATACTGCTGGAGTGAGAAATAGGCCTGATGGGGTCCCTGGTAAAAAGTACTGAAGCAAAATTAGAAGACACCCTCACCTTTAAAATATGACTTCCACAACTCTTCCTTCCCCCTCCCTTAGCTTTTGGTTGTATGTTCTGCTCAATCGAAAAAGAAAGAGGAACTAAGGAAATCCTCACTGTTAAAAATACATGGAAAAGTTCATACCCTTCCTCAGTTTAACAAAATATGTCTGACAGTTCTTACTGCATTCACGAGGACTGTAAGAACTCTGCATTTCATGCTGCATTTTCCCATGGAAATTAATCTCTGTGAATATTTTGGGCTGGAGTAATTTTTGCTTTGTGAAGGCAGAGTTCACAGGAATAATACCAGAATTAATGATCAATTAATAAATCTCTTCAGTTCCACTGCAAGGCCTGTCAGCTCTGCTGGCACCTTCCTGATGCAAAGGGGCCCGAGTCGGGGCGCACCGTGTCTCACCCGGCATTTTAATAGCACGCGCAGAATTAGAAACAGGCATCGAATCCTTCACAGCTCCCTATCCACCTCTGTTGCCGCTGTTTTAATTGCAGGGAGCAGGTCCCCATGGAGGATTGATCAGCCTGTTAAGCTTCAAAGGGTCTTGCTAGGGTCTTTCAGAGCTCCTCCCTTCGCTTACTACGTGTTGTATTTTAATGTGTTTTTAACATATGTTCTGTGGTCTAGCACTGAAGCACCCACCAGAGCTGGGGCTGTCTGATATCATACTAGATAGCACGGTGCTATGGAAAACCAGGGAGCCCTAATGAGCAGAGTCAGTTTGCTGTAGAGATAACAGTGCCTTTTATATGTAAACTGTGTGACACATACACATACTGCACGTGTGATGGAAAGAGAAACTCTAGGCATATGTGCTAAGAAGATGAGACCTGGGTTCTGTGCAGACATTTGAAATTTTGCCTTTTTTTTTTCCCCCCTTTTTTCTCCCCCACTGCTGCAAAGGAAGGATGCAGGAGAGGGGAGACCTGAGGAAACCCGATGGGCAGGCACTGACATCCTACAGCATCATTCTTGGCAGAAAAGAGCACGCAGAGATGCTCTGCGGGTTGGGAGGGAGGGAGCTTTGGGGAAATGACTCTTTGCTTTAATTTCTCTTTGTTCTTCATTGCATTTCGTTCTGTAAGCCTGTTGGAAAGAAACATAACTTCCCAGTTCTAACAATGTTTTGCAATTATCCCTGCAATTACAACAGTTTCTTCTGAACTGTGAGTCCCTGTCTTATATTGGGTCTCTTTTCCTCCTGCATCATATCATCAGTAGCCTGTTTCCAGGCCCACCCCTTTTCTAGCATCTCTTGTCTTCTGTCTCAGTTATGGTACTGTCTGCAGACAACCTGTGGGAGCCAGCTTATTCTCCTCTCCCTTTTTAAACTGTTCCCTAGGATATAGATGGAGATTTTCTTTGAGAACATGAACTGCCACAAAGGATTATAATCTACACACATTGATAAACAACTGCCCTCCTTGTCCTAAGGGTTTGAAAGACTAGATGCTCCAAAATCTCAGAAATATTGATAGACACAGCCCTGCAGCTTGCCCACCTCCAGGCTTGGCAATTGACAGCTCCTGCCAGCACCCACCAGCAGGTTACCATGTCCGAACCCTGGCTGCTAGAAGAGGCGCTTGCTGGATTCCCTTGAGTCAATGCTGGAAGCAGAGTTAGCGCATTAACTCCATCATCCCAATGCCTCGGGATTGCCCGTGGCTCTGCCCTTCGCCTTTCTCTCTGGCATAAGAAAGCTAAACTGTGACCAGCCTATGCTGTGCCATGTCCCTCTGTGGGTCCTACATGTGAATAACATGCGTGGCCTCGAACCGCCAACACCGCAAATCAGTCCTGCTCTTTTCTGGTTAGCTCTGCGCACCTCAAAATCAGCGCTGTAAGTATGACCTTCAGGTGCAGGTAGGCAACAGATACTTCCTCAAGCCTGAGAGTGACAGAGGGTAACTGGCACTATGCATTCAAGGCATCTTTAAATATGGCTCCTGGCTTTAACAACTTCACACCGTGTCTTGTGTGAGCCCTCATTATATTTTCTACTGCATATGCATGATTTCTTTTTTTTAATTTTTTAAAAAAAGCAATTAACAGTTATTTGGATAAGATTGTCTCACCATATGTCAATTGTTCTGCAAGCAAATGCTGCACTGAAATTTTTAGAAAAGGAACAAAAGGGGTTCACATACATTTCCCAACTGTGCTGCAGTTGAAACCGATAGACAATACACTCAATGTGCTACAAACTGTATTTTAAAATGCTGCTAATTTGATCATTTTAAGTAGAGTAATTGATTTTGTTTCCCTCCCTGCCCCCATATGCATGAATCCCGAAACAGTTATTTACTAGCTGGCCAAAAAAAAAAGAAAACGAAAAAAAAAAAATAAAAGACAAGGTAAGACCTATCTCTAGCCTCATCTAGGATGATCTGGGTTTATCCCAGCTAGAGTAGGTTTGCTGAGAAATCGGCTGCTGGCATAACAGCGAGTCAAATGTGGCCCTAGCAAACCTTGCATTGGCTACAGCAGTTGATGGCTGCTGTCAGCTGCAGGTTAATTCAAGAGTGTCAGGACAAACAAGGATTAGAAAGGAAAACAAGAAAAGCCCCAGATTTCGCCCGGAGAGTAGGGTCCCTAGAAAGGCAGCCCTCTATCTCCCTATGTGCAGCTCCAGCATGTTCGCCTGTGGTGGGATCAGAAGAGTATTTCTGTTTGCCGGCTCCTGTGGTGGTTTAACCCAGGTGACTCTAGCGCTGGAGAAGATCTCGAGGAGTTTCTTCGTCACCTGTTTGTCTTGGAGATTGGTGGGTGCGTAGCTCTGAACTGGACCAACTGCAGAAGGAGTAAATGAGCTGATGTAAGCCTATGAATTAGTTTTATAATATTGCTAATTTTACCTAAATTTGCTAGATACTACTCCTCGGCCCTTGTGCTTCTCAAAGCGCCTTGAAGGGACTCCTTGTTCCCTTTGAGGTGTCTTTGCTGCTTTTCTGCCCCATACCTGGGGTCATGCTTGGCAGAACATGTATTTTGGGACATGGAGGTTTTTTTCCTGCTGTTCCTTCACCTTGTTTCCAGCCAATTGCACTTTTGCAGTGGGAGGCCTTGCAAGTAGTACCTCTATATGGTGCACATCACGTATGTTTCTGTTTATTTTCCTTACAGGGTGATTTTGATTGAAACGGCCTGTTGTAATAGGTGGGGCAGGAGTGGATAAATACCTCGGGAGGAAGGAGAATAAACGCATTGGGTGTCCCTCCTCTCAATTCCCCATTTGTGCAGTCGCTGTGAAAAGACCAGGATTGAAGGGCTCCTTCCAATTAAGTGAGGGAACCAGCCCGACAGTGCCAGGAACGAACTTGGTGAGCTTGTCTTTGAGCTGTGCGAAGTGTCAGGGAGATCTGAGGCGGCCAGGTACTCACATGGGGTGAACTGAGCTCCACAGAGCTGCAATAGCTTGAGTCAGTGGAGTATCCAGTCCCTTGAATCTAGCTCTGCTCTTGTTTCCATTGTGCTTGCCCATGGGCAATGTTAACCGTGCTGTAGGCTGCCGTTAGCCGCGTATCAGATGTTCCTCTTGCCATCGCCATCAATTTTAGTGAGGGAGCCAATGGGAGAGCGCTGTAGGAGGCTGGCTGCCAAGGTGTGACAGTTCAGCAAGCAGACAGAGACTCCTTAAACTCCTTGTGAAGACTGACCGATAGTTAACTGCAAAGATGCATCACATTAGATACTCCCTAACCCCTGACAGTAATTTCATTGCGCTTTTCATTTAACCTTGGTCCTCGAATGGCAGCGAGTCTTTGAAACTATGAACCGTTTGCCCAAGGATGCAGTGGCATAGCGTGACGCCCAGGTAGGAAGTGACTTTAAAGCAAGGAAATGTAGGAGTTAAGTCCTTACAGGACAATTCTCAGCCGTGTCTATATCAGTCATTCTCCAGGTGGGTTTTGATTTGAGTTGGGGTTTTACACTAGGCATAAAGTGAGTATAGTTTGGCATCAGGAGTTCTTCAGCTGAGTTAGTAGTTGAGGCTGGACCCATGCCCCTTGATGCAGTCTCAACCACTCTTGCTGGAGCTGCAGAAATGCAGGGAGCTGATTTTGTAGAAGAGAAAATCAGACCAAAAATCACCCCGCAAGGATTTACATCAAGGATTTTGGTTTAAACCTGAAATGTGTTTGCAGTAGGTGGCGTAAAGGTAACAGCAGCCCATTGGCGCTGATGTTTGCATACAAAGTATCAGGCTCTGCTTGATCGTCATTTCTCCTATGTCTGAAAGCGCTCATCCCTACCGTTAAGCACGATATTCCTCGGGCTAGTGGCTGCTCCTATGACAAATGGGTTTCCTTCCATAGAGACATCCAAAGGGAATGTTTCAGACATAGTCTGTAATAATGGGTCACACATTCGCTGCAGCTAATTGTCAATTTTTCTATAAAGCACTGAGAAAGCCTCTCTGTGAATTAACACTGTTCTGCTTTAGGCACTTGAATAAAAATATTTAAAAAAAATACTTTTCTCTATATGCAGTGCATGCCGGCTTTGCTTTTAAAATGACAAACTTAACAGAGTATGTGGATCTATTTTCTCGGGAAACAGGGGTTTTTATCATATGATTCATCCAGGTTTTGCCTTACCCTGACATTTGTGATATAAAGGAAAGTTTAAAAAAAATAATTAAAAATTTAAAAGGTAATTTTCTCAATCCAAAATATGTTTTTACTTCAATGCAAAGAAATGTAGACTGCTGCTTGCAAAATGTCTTCTAATAGATGGTCTAGCAACTGTATCAGTTAACACATGCCTCTTCTGTTACTCTGTCATTTACATGCTGAATTTCCTCCGAGTCTGTTATTTTTCCTTTTGTCTGTGCCATGCGTTAGAAAACTTAAGGAACCGATGCCTTCATACTATGATGTTTGTTAAAGCAAAATGTTAATAAAGCTTGTCCCGAAGACGAGGCGGTGCTGCTTGTGCGTTTGTTCCCTCCTGCCTGTGCTGATCCTGCAGCAGTCATTTCAGTTGTCAGTGTTTCAGTTTGGACATGTGATAACTGTTGCGCGCAGCCGGGTCCTCATTTAAATTTATTGTTCACTTGATGGCGGAGTCTTGTGAGAAATGGATACCTTGGAGGGATTTTTGGATGTCATCACCGAAAGGTAAGAATGGGGACTTTGCAGCTTGGAGGGAAAAAGGTTGCTCGATTGATCCCATTGCTGCAGCAGAGCTGTTACAAAACCCATCCCGACAGTTGTACCAGTGCTACATCCCTGGCATCTATTGTCTGTCAAAGAATGCTCCCATATATATGCAATCCACAGGTATAATAGAGAACACTCAGTGTACATGAGATGTTATCTGCACTTTCTGCCACCATTTATTTCAAGACTGAATGGGTAAGAAGATACTGCAAAAATCAAGAAAGTGGCTTTTTTCTTCCTGTGGCACCAGTGTAGATGAAAACATGTACTGCATTGTCTTACTTTTCTTATTCAAGGCTGAGGATTTAATCGTTGATAACCAAAGTTAGGGGACTGGCTCTGTGTGTTCAGTGCTCTCTGAGAAATGGATTCCTTCTCTGAAATTTGATCTTTCCTTGCCTGCAACCCTTTGATGGCCAAGTGGAAGAGGACAAGGCACAGGAGACACTTGGCAGTGGGTGGTGCATATGTTTTTGATGGATGTGGGACCCAACTGTCACATAGTAGCAGCGTACTAACCTGAGAAAGAGAAATACCAGCAATAGCTGTAACGCAGCATCTCACTGGATTCAGTTCATCAAGAACTCTCTTTTCACTGTATCTGAAGAACTGTACAGCCTAGAAGGAGGCACCCGCTTTTCCCATGCTGTAGCCTATTTCTGCTGCAAGGGAACATTTTTTTCTATGGCAGATGTATATGTTTAAAAGGAGAAAAGTAAATTCATCTCTCATCTGGGAGCCAGTACTGTCCCACACACTGTTTTTGAATAGCACAGGTTTGAGAGGAAAACCTCTGTGGTTTTGGAGGATGAAGAAGGACACATGTTTGAGGCTAATGGGTTTCCAGGTGATGTGGATTAGGAAAAGAGCAGGTGAGCCTGCTAGGATGAGATGAGTGATAAACTATCCTTAATGATAGTCCTGTTGCTCGTGGCCAGATTAACACCTCCCCTTCCAGATCTTGTTTGGAAAAGTGGTAGATGTGTGCCTGGGGAAGTCTTTTGCTGAGCTGATATCATTGGAGATCACTCTAAGTCTGCAGAAATGGCAGCCCAGTTACCACTTTTCCTGCTCTGCCTTCTCAAAGAGATTCTTTCAGAGGAATCGGGTAGTCTTTCAGGATCTCCATGTAAACATGCCACTTTTCAGAGGGCTCTGTGCTTGTTTTAAATTGACTTGGATACCTTCCCCCTGTCCTCTTGCACAGAAGGGGTCTTTGTGACCTTGATCTGTCTTGTAAGGTGAAAAAGGTTCTTTGGGATTTTAATTAGTCTTGGGGTTTTGGATTGGGCTTTTTTGTTTTTTGGGGTTTTTTTTGCCTGAAAGAAAAGAATCGGGAGACATTTAAATACTCTAATTTCTCATTCCATTAGAATTATCAGCAACCCCTTAAAGTAAGTGGCAAATCACTGTTAATTCTTTTGGAATTCACTGATAAAACATTTCTCGTAAAATATTCGTGTAGAAAAAATAAAAAAGTGTCCTAATGAAAACGCAGACGGTCGAGGTACTCGGGGCGGCTGCTCCATCTGGTGGCAGCTCAGGGCTTGTTGCTTGGGTGGCACTTCTGATAGCACGAGCCAGGTGAGGTTTCCCTCCAGTTCAAACGTATGGAGCATCACCCTCTCCTCGGTAAAAGAGCGTATGCATGTGCACTTGGTTGATATTGGAAGGTGGGATTAGCGTTTGCATTTACTGCTGAGCATTTTCACATTCCCATTGCTCCCGATGCGAAGACACCTCCAGTGGTTGTGTTCTTGCTCTGAGCTGAAATAAGCCTCCTCTCAACAAGTTCAACAAGCTTTTGGAGTGAGCAGTGCTAGAAGAGCTTTGCAGGACTCTCATGACACCAGGTAAGTGTGCTCAAAAAGATTGTGGGGCCATTGTGAGATTGCAGGAGAAACAGCACCCAGTCCACCTAAATGCTCTTACGGTATAGGTTGCATAGTCCATCATGCTGTGTCTGGACACATTTCACCTAGAAATGATACCACCAAGAAAACAAGATTGTGATCAGGTTTGGTTTTCACCAGAAGGAAATGGTGTTCAGCAGAGGAGAGTTGAGGAAAAGCCCCTCCCTACCCCTTATAAATGGTGTTCAGTCAAGGTGAGCGCTCATGGAAAAGGACAAGGAAGCCAAGCCCAGCGGGAACAACCTTGTTGTCACAAAGTCAGAAAGGCAAGACCAGAGCAAGCTTTTATTAATATTTTTCAGCGCAAGCCTGGAAAGCAGTGCTGCCACTGCCGCTGGGTTTTGCAGAGTCCAAGGAGCCGGTTGGGTCTGTGCCATGTACTTCTGTACTTCCAACTCCTACTTGTTTCACACCAGCTTCTGAGCACCTGCTTGCTAGAAGCGTGCTTCTGGATGGGAAATGTAAGCCTACACTTGAATTTTTAAATTTTTTTTTTTTTAATCCCCCAGGTCTCTAGCAAGCCAGGAAATTAGTTTTGAAATAAAAGCAGAAATAGAGAACAACTGAGCAGAGAAAGATCAAATTCCAAGACAGCCGAAACAAGCAGCAAAGCCCTACGAACCCAGAAGCAATCCAAAGGCATCCTGACATTAAAACTCCCTTCCCTGCATGTCACATCACCTCTGCATCAGAGGGGGTACAGGTGGTACAGCACTTTGTCATGGTCCTCGGGTCGGTTCAGACACCCCAAGGAGAGCAGCAGGGGAACTCACACACAGCTGGGAGACCCGGGGCCGGAAGCACCTTGTCCCAGGAAGGCCCTGGCACTGACCCCAGTCTGTTGAGTCGAGGAGACTCCTGTTGCCCAAGCCCTCACCTCTGGCCTTTGTTTTTATGCATTTATATATATATATATATATATATATGTAAAAGACAATTTGTCTAAAATGCATTATTTAGATAGCATATGCTCTACTACAGAATATTAGATGTAGTATATATAGTATGCAGTATATGCAGCATGTATGATATACACTACATAATATGTGATGTGGTAGTATACTATATATCAGATGATGCATAGCTAATATTTTTTAAACTATATAATGTGTATTATTATGTACTGTACATATACTATATCTAATTCAAGTAGGTTAACTGTGTACTCTAGAAGATGTGGTTTAGATCAAACTCGTTTTTGTACACTCTGTAAACAATACAGGTAAAGGCTGTAATATAAAGTAAATATACAATAACTTGTTTGTAAATATTATGTAACCTATACCCTACAGGTACCATCTAGTATGGAGAGAATATGTACCAGCAATCAGTCTACTACAAACACTGTGTTATAGAGCACATACTATATAGTATATATATACTATATATACTGTGTGTATAGTATGTGCTCTATAAGTGCTCTATGTACAGTATATATACACTATATACTGTTCAGTAGTCAATGTATGATGTGTAACAGCATATATTCTATAACATAATAGTGGCATTTTATGTAGTATATATGCAACTTAGATGCCGTACCTGCACACAACAGAATAGTATATATTATGTAGTATATAATCTCTATCCTAAATATTCTGATACGTGTACTATTCCTATGTGTAATATATTAGTATCTTACTATATAGTAATTATGTCATACTACATTGTTTGTCTAGTATTAGCAAGATACAATACATTACATACTGTAATAAATAATATGTAATATAATGAGGTACAATAAATGATGTAAATAATATATCAAAGCTTACAGTATGCATACTATTTAGTATTAGCACTTTACAAGTTCTGTTGATATTTTATACGGTAATGATATAATTGTCTTATAGACAATACAGTCTATATTGTGTTTACTATCTATGGCACACACATTACGTTGTTGTAGATGGTTTTTTATTCCCTTAATCTTGCCCCTCCACACCTCCAGGAATATCGCTCTGGTTATCCCCCATATCTGGCTCACAGTGACGGGTGGGAGGTTATTTTTTTGTAATCAGGGGAAAGGAATGGCAGGTAATTGTGGGGAACAGCAATGAATTGATGGGAATGGCAGGCAATGCAAAGGAGTGGCAGGGAAGGGCTTCTCTTCCGTATGGATGGCAGGAAATAGGCAGAGGTCTGTGCCTTCACCTATCTCCCCTCACCTTCTCTTCCCTCTCCATTAATATATTACTTTTACACTCTTCAAAATCTATCTAAACATTAAGCCCAGATTTCATTGTATGGTTTTACAGTTCATTATTACACTTATTGACATCATAAACAGCAACTTAGGAGTGAATTACATCCCTAGTGGGAGGGTTCTTGTGGTAGGAGTCATAACCACAATGGTCACTCTCACTGTTTCTCTTCTGCGTGCAGTACTCCTGCTCCAGAGATCAGATCACTTTGCTCAATATCGATCTCTTCTGATGATGCAAGACATCCCCCGTGGGGGTCTGGAAATGCATTTTGTTTGGATATACTTATATTTTCCCACCTCAATTGCTCTCTTTAGTGCAGTACTTTAGCAATAAAGATTTTCATGTTGTTAAGATTACTCCGTCAGTACCACTCAAGACTTTCTTAACATTACAAAACAAAACGGAAACATTTTGGAGCAACTAGTTGGACGCCTTTGCAGAATCACTGCTGTGACAGATCCACCCCCTGGCAAACATTCAACTGCTGATACAGGTCTCCAGTCCAAGGCCCCTCAATTCTCCAGTACTGCTGAAAACTGCAATGAAGACATATTCTTTCAAAAAGGGCATATTCCCATGGTATTTATTAGCAATTTCCAATAAATAGAAAAATCTAAGCATCGCATCCTACATAACCACCTTTTACAGAAACAACAATGAGGAAATCCATGCTCCTACTCTGCCCTGGAGGTTTGAGGGACATGTTCATGCTCCTCTGTTGGGACACAAGAGCCATGGACCCCTTTGTGTCCCTCCTGAGTCAGGAGCGGCCCTGATCAGAAGTCCTGGGGTTTGCCTATGGTGCTTCCTCTCTCTGCCCAGTCCCTCTGCAAAGCCTGGAATAGATGTAAGGAAATTTTTCAAAGTCAGACAATGCATGAACTGCCAAACATGATTAACTTTTTGTTATGATTTGAGCATAATTTCACCAAAATGCAGCTTTTATTGCCCAGAAATACTTCCTACTTAAAAACAAAAACACACAGAAAAGCCCCACTCCAAAAACAAAAGCAAAAAACTCCAACAGTTTGACACAGTAGTATTTTCCTTTTTGCACGTGAGCTGGTGGGTAGCAGGTCGGGTTTGTTGGATGCACCAATACTTCTGATGAGTCTACAATATCCCTTTCCATCCACCCACAATCATAATACAGTGGGAAGTGCGACAGCACTGGGCAGAGTAGTTACAAGATAGTGACAGAAAGAAAAAGGATACTACAAATAGTCAAAGGTTCATGTAATACCAATCCAGAGAAGAGCTCTGGGCTGTACAGCAGTTCCAGTCTAATGGGGGAAAAGAAACAGACCACCTTACTTACAGGCTGACAACAGCCAGTTCTTTGCACAAAATGGAGTGGCAGGAAGGCTCTGCTGCTGCATTTCAGCATCCTTTTCACAAAGCAGTTGCTGATTTCTGTAAGAAACCTCTGCCTCTGAATTGATGCTTGTCCCCATCACAGGCCCAACTGGAACAGGGAGAGCAATCTCTCGCTGTGGCCAAGAGATGCACCATTTCATTCTTGCAGTGAAGCATCTGCTGCAAAAATCGTCACTGTCAGTGCAGGCAGGCACTCACCCTGCACCAGGGGCTGGGCAAGATGACAAGAGCTAGGTATGAGGCATCCTGGTCCTGCACAGGACACAGGAGGCAATGAGGCCAGGAGGCTTTTGGAAGCAGCGTAAGAGGCCCCTCAGCAGGGAAAGCAGAGGGCTTCTGCCAAAGTAGCTCAGTTGGCATATTCCTCATGATCAAAGGAAGGGACTGACTAGAGGCCACACTGCATCCCCACACCACCGCCTGGCTTTTCAGACAAACGCACACATGCCATCAGACACCAGCATTGGCTGTCCACCACGGTATAGTCCTTGCAATTAGTGCCCATCACACACATACAGATACATCTGTGGAACCACTCTTAACAAGCCATTCAATGCGCTTGGTCCTTGCTATCTAGGCACCAAGACTTGACCAATCATGACACAGTCCAGTTGCTCCGCTGCCAGATGCAGAAACAAGCTGAATAGTGCAACAACCCTCCTACCAGGCAAGTTGTAAGCAAGGCTGCTGCCTACCTGGAAGAAACGTACTCCGCAGCCTTACATCAGCCCAGAGAAAATCCAGCCCTGTTGATACTGGTGCTTCAACAGTCACCTCCAGCCATGTAGGAGGAGGGTTGCAGTGGGAAATCCCTCCTCTCTGGCCTCACAAAACCTACCTCAAGCTACAAACCCCACCATTTCATCTGTGAATGCTGCTGCCATGTGTCTCACCACAGTCCTCTTTGAGCCCCAGCCATTCCTACAAGCACATTGCGCTGGCTGAAGCTGGACCAGCAGATGAACTCCAGTCCCCAGCTGACGGTCTTTGCACCAAGATTTGAATAGTGGGTATTTGAGCTGAATAAAGCTACTAGGCATAGTAGTTCTGTTGCTGTACATCTCTGGAAATGAGATCAGTTTGTGCCTCTGTGAGGTTAAGTTGATTTGTACCATGATCTAAAGTCAGAAACCAAAGTTTTAATAACCTTGATAACAAGAAGCTGTTTGGGTTTTTTGAGGTGCTTTGTTTGCTGTTGTTTCCAGCCAAACGTACTGACAAATATAAAAGATAAAAGCAGCGTTTAATTTAAAAACAAAATAATAAAAAAAGGTTCCAATACCCTCTGTTTTTACCCTGTCATACAGAGCAAGTATGACAAAACCTGCAACACAGAGAAAATTGTCTGGCAAAGCTGCACACTTGTTTCTTCCCCTTCCACAAAGGGGAGGACCTGGTGTGCGTCCCCCTCCCCGCCCGCAGTCTGTGTTAGTTAATACACAGTTAAACTTGGGCATAGCAAAAGAATTATTTAGGCTGGTGGGTGCCACAGCAGCCCTTGAGCTCAAGCCAGCCAGCTGCTAATCCCATCACGCAGCCAAGTGCTCTGAAACATCAGCCCTTGCCCAAAATTCAGGCCAAAGGCCCATCAGGAAACTGGAGATATTGAGTGGGAGGCAGTTGCAGATGGCTGTGTGCCTGGGAAGGAGTGGGGATGGTGGAAATGTGACAGCAGCAGACAGACATTGCTCCAGCCTTGGCGAGCGCGTGGCAGCCCCAGCAGCGTGACCCCAAGAAAAAGCAGAGTGCTTTTCACTAGCTGTTAACCAAAAAGAGGTTTGAAGCTGTGAGCAATGAAAATGCCTCCTCCTGTTTTAGCCTCGCTGTGGTTGGAGGAAAATAGGACTGAGATGAATCATTTCTTCCTTTCCTATAAAGAAAGTACCCAGCTCACCAGCAATTTCTCCTGCTGGTGAAGACAACCTGCTAGACCCTACCCACAATGGCTGACCTCTTGTGTCAAGCAAGGACATTGCCATAGTTGAAGTTATTTTTGCTAAAGCTCCAACTTGCATTGCTGAACCCCTGGGAAAGGGCTCCATGGAAAGTCAGACTTAGCAATTGCTTATGTTTCCAGGCCTGGTGCCTGACCCGTGGGTGACTCCAGCCTGCCCTTCCCACACAGCAGCTGTGGAGCTCTCTGCTATTTTACCACCGCTAGCGTCAAAACTACAGCCAAAATTTTGGGAGCTGTATGTCTTTCACAGAATCACAGAATGTTAGGGGTTGGAAGGGACCTCAAAAACTCATTTAGTCCAAACCCCCTGCCAGAGAAGGACCACCTAGAGTAGATCACACAGGAGCGCATCCAGGCGGGTTTTGAATGTCTCCAGAGAAGGAGACTCCACAACCTCTCTGGGCAGCCTGTGCCAGTGCTCTGTCACCCTCACAGTGAAACAGTTTTCCCTTATGTTCATGTGGAACCTCCTGTGCTCCAGCTTGCATGCGTTGGCCCTTGTCCTATCATTGGACACCACCGAGAAGAGCCTTCACCAACTTGTATGTGGTTATATCACTTCCGCCCAAACATGGTTAGCAGACCAGCGAGCTACTTAGGTCCTGGACCCACGGTCTTACAAAAAAAAAGCTGTCTAAAAAGACAGTAGTGTCACAGCAAAGCAGAAGCTCCCAGCATCTCCCAACAAGACTTAGGAAGAGGTTGACAGCACCAAAGACCAGTTTTGGTCCAGAAGTGCTACAGAGCAGACACCTCACTATCCCCAAAGACCTGTTTGGGCAAGATGACGTTCCAAAGCCATCTGCAAATGCTGGGCTGCCTCAGTTATGCTGGGCTGCCATGATCCGCTCTTCCTCATCTTGAACCTGAGCCTTGGCTGGGAGCATGGATGGCCTAGCTCTTGTTTAAGCCAAGATGAAAAGAAAGAGAAGCCCTTCTTGTAGACACTCAGTTGACACAACCTAATGCTTGCTGTCTACAGTCAGCTTGACCATAAACCTGTTGCCCTCAGTGAAGCTGCAACACCTTACACCAAGATAAGACCCAGCCCTATATTTTGAATTACCCGATACTGCCTTTATGTCCTTTCTGTAATGCAACCTATTTCAAGGGCATGAAATATCCAAGAAAAGTAAGAGTGATGAGGAGGACCTCTTGATCCTGAAAAACTATAAACGAAGATTGTTGAAGCAGTGTCATAATTGTTAAACAAACCACTCAAAGACACTCCTGTTATGGGCAGGCTAAGCATGAGCAGGCAGTGTCCTTGACAGCTGTGAAAAGGCACATATTCATGCAAGACTGTGGAAAGTAGAGTTGCAGGGATTTGCAGCCCCATTATTAAACAAAGCAGGAGAGAGTTGGGCAAACTGCATACACAGCCCCTCTCCACAGGACAGGCTTATTGAGCACCACCGCTGGTGACCCAGATTGAAAGCAGCATCAAGGCCAAAGTCACCCCCCTTGACCTCCAACATAAGCCTCAGCATGGCAGAGCTAAGAGGGGAACAGCAAACAGCAGCCCCAAACCTGGCTGAAATCACCCCACTGCACACATTGACCTAGGGCTTGGCCCCTCTGAGGGAGAATACCTCACTAGAAATCTAACATGCATCTATAGACATGCAAAGCTGCAGAGACTCTCTGTACACACAGGCACTTTTTATATGTTTAACCAAAATAGCTTTAACACCCATAACCCACTAAGGAGCAGCCAGCCACCCCTCACCTGGGGCTGGCAGCAGATGACATATCACCACAGCTCCCATTCTAAAGGCAGTTCCCACACCAGCTCCTGGTCTAACTCAGCAAGACAGAGACACCCTCTAAGCCCATGTTTACTGCCTCTCCCCAAGCTCTTACTAGCAGAGCACACACAACCCCAACTATGCTCCCACTACAGTGGAGCATGCTCCAGTCTGACCCCCCCATGGGCCTTTTAGGGCTGCTGGAGGTGCCTCTGAGGACTTGCAAAGCCAAGTGCATTTGTGGAGTAGAAAGGGGAAAAAAGATATTAAAGTCATTACAGCTTTCTTTGAGTGGGTCTGCTTAAGATCATAATAAATAAAAAAGCATACTGAAAAAAATCCTTTTGACTCTAACCTCTGTTAGAGTCCATCCACCACTTACTTAACCCACCCCGGCATGTGCAGGGGAGCCGTGGTGGCAGTGCCTTTGCAGGGGATTACTCGACCACGGTGACAGGACAGCTTTCTCCTCACAAAGTCAGACCTTCCTTCCCCACAGCATTTCTGGCTGCCCCTCCTGCTCCTGCCTCCCTCTCCCCTGTGGTTTCCCAGTCTCACATGGAACGCATTTAAATATGTCATTGGAGTTAAAAATGGTATTTATCCAAAAAGGAACAATTTCAGTAGGAAACTCTTCTGTTACCTCCTGCAGAGAAATCCCAAATTCTTTGTTTCGTACAGGCTGAAAGGCACTCCTTCCAGGTGGTTTTCTTCCAGGTTTCTTAATGTTTGCTTGGGTTGTGCTTTAACTTGACTCAGGCCACTTACTACATCAGACCTCCATCCACAGGCAGCTTCAGGTGATGTGGGGGGTCACACTGTGTGGCCAATGTCCTGTGCCTCGCCTCTGGCCCAGAAGCATCTTCTTGGCTTTGCTTTGAGTCCTCTTAGTTCACATCATCTTCCACCTGCAGCTAAACCTCCTCTGGTCCCCCTCCAGAACACGGGCTGCAGGAGTCCCGCTCATCAGAGAAGACAGGCATCCATCAAACCCATCCTTTGAATAAGATTTTGCTGCCAAGGGGGAAGGACTTTGGTTGATGGAACAGAAGAGCACATGGAGGACTTCAGTTCTTGAGGAAGTGAACCCAAAATTACTGCCCTGGGGCAGCAAGCAACTCCTTATTCATGAGGATCATAATATTGGACATAATAATGTCCTCTCCTATTTGGACAAAAATTGTATCACTTATGAAAGTGCTATACATTCCTCGTGCGTGTGTGTGTGTCTAAGTACTTCATACATCCAACAGGAATACCTGACCTTGGAGGATGAGGCTGTGCAAGGAGCGGTGCGGGCAGATTTTCATGTCCCTGCATAAATGTGCTAGCTCTTGGGAGCAGTGCAAGAGTTGGTGGTTTATTTATTGCCTGGCTCTTGACACAGTTTTGAATTTTATTTTTTTTAATCTCTTGATTTTCAGTTAACGTTTTCATTCTTTTCAGGAGTGCAGAGGGACCTGGACAGGATTAAGAAGGGATGTGCTGCGGAGGAAACATGTCTTGGGCCAGTTCGCCGTTTGCCATCCTCTATGGTGCCACAAAACCACCTGTAGAGAGCTGCATAGCTTTGCAAGACATCCACCAATCCCATTACACCAGACACGTGCCTACCCAATTTTTCCCAAATCCCAAATATATTTATCCCAAATTACCAACTGACAGGGAGCATGTGCTCTTTTTTTTTTTTTTTGCTGTGTCTGAGCTGCACAAGGGTGAGGTGGGTAGCACTGTGACAACACAGATCTCTTTGATAAAAAAATTTTGAAAACCCACCCCAAACACTGAGGGGAATTCAGTGCTGTGGGATGAAGCCGTGCATTGGAGTCAGCTTTTACCCTGGTTTGCTCCTCATGCCTTCCTGCAGCTTTTCCTCCAGGACAAGGCAGGGAAAACTTGGGTGGTTGATTTCATTAGTGCCAAACTTCATTATTGAAAGCAGCTGATAGGAAGTATAGCTTAATTGTTTTAATTCGCCTGATAATTTATCAAACAACTGGTTCCTCAGCATATGTGCATCCCTCATTTCCTACCTCAGCCCTTTGCGGTGGTGCTTACCCGGGGGCTCATTCCCCACCCGTGAGCCTGCATCTCTTCAGCTCACCTCTCATACCCTGGTACCCAGGCTTACCCTCTGCACCCACTATTCTGTTTTATTTACATAAATCAGCTTAGCAGATGCAATCTTCGTTAATTCCATGAACTGATGAGAAGTGCTCTGACTGCAATTATTTTTTCTGACATGGAGCATGAGAAAGATACAGACAGGTTAGAGTTACTCCACTGGGGGGTCTATATCATCACATGCCCCCTGCTTTTGCAAAAGGCTCCCAGGACTTAAATTAACATGAAAGTGACATTACACAGGAGACACCATGGTGTGGTTCAACTCCTTTTCCACCAGTGTGGGATTACATCTGCAGAAGGAAAAAAATGTTCTGGAGTTCATTCCTGAGAAGTTTTCAGTCTGGCAGATTTTGAGATCAAGCCTTTCCTGCAACACACACATGTTCCAGGAGGAAGAACGGCTGTGCACTCAACACCAGCAGAGAAACATCTCCCAAGTCACCATGGGGGTGATGATAGCTGAAGACCAATGGCACAAGCAAATGGAGGCGGGGGGTGGGGAACATTTTGGCATTAATAAATATGGCCAAGTTACAGAGAAAATTCATTTGGAAACAGTTAATGGGGATCTTGGGAAACCTTTACCGATTTGCACCGGAATTGGGGAATATGCCTCAGAAAGCATGCTGGTGCTGCAATGGCGTGGTGGTACTTAATGCTGCTGCACCAGGGAGTTGTGCACTCAGCAGGCTGCCTTGCTGCGTCCTTCCTTCCTTATGTTGGATGCCCTTTTTCTGTGCTGGATGATTTATCTCCTTGCCCCGGGGTAAGCAAAACCCATTTGTGTGCTTTGCTGTTTCTGGAAGGGAAAAGAAACATTTTCAAACTGTGGAAATCCAGAGAAGTTGCAGGCATTTTCTGAGTCTGCAAAGCCTGTGCTCCAGTGTACAGCACTCATGTACACAATTAATTTACATAATAAAATTTTAATAAAGATGCCTGATGAGTGCTCAGCTGTGCTTCGCCTGAGTGCAACTGGGGAATCTGTGACTAAACATCCAGTGCTAAGTGGCACAGGAATTAAACTGACTCCAGTAGGACCAAGCACCAGCAGACCCGGGCACTGGGCTTGGACCTGGTCTTTCCTCCTGTCACCTTGGGTAAATCCCTGAAACGGGGGACACCAGTGCCTGGGAAGCTCCTCTGGAAGCAGGGACCAGCAGGCACCTGTGCTGGGGCAGGGATGGAGAGGGAACACGGTCTCTCGCTTGGAGAGGATATGGCAGCCCCGAGGTTGCCTGCATCCCTCTGCCCCGGGGAACACCATGCTTCAGGGTGCTGGGGCTATCTCTCGTGGTGTGTTGGGATGAAGCTCATACACTTATTCCCCCAACATAAATAATACTCACAGAACAAGGATGAGGAAATGGAACATTCATAAATGCTGTTAAATAGGCCAGGTGGAAATAAACAAATGAGTGTTTTACCTTTATTTTATTTTTTTTAGGGTTTTTTTCACTTAAAAAAGTGATTTCACTATAGGTCAAATAGATTTTTATTTCATTGAAAACGACACCATCTTCTTTTGCAGCTGTTCACCATGACAAATTGGGTGGAGGTTTGCTTAGTGACTACCCCACTAACTGACCATAGTACAGAGGCTGTGATCTGCTATCCTTCTCAGTCCTGCTCTCCTCTCCTGTCTAAGGGCCTCAGCTATGTCCAAGAGGGTTTGAGGGGCAAAGCTGCATCCTCTGCTGATGGGGAGGCCGTTCCACTGTGGATACTTGAATATTTACTGTGGCATGAAGCAAGGGTGCAGTGCTCCACCTTGCTGCTGCATGCACAAGTTACTTGTGCAGAAGGTAATTTTCTTTTCTCTCAGCGAAAGTAGTGACTGCTGGGCTAATGCCTCCCTTCCGAATTTCTGTTGCTCTCTCTCCATGTGCTTTCATACATCTATGGGCAAACCGGAACTACCCTCTGGCCACGTTCCCCCTTGCAGTGAGCTGAACAGCTGTGTCAGGTACCCATCCTGACATGAAATGCTCAGGGAAATAACCAAGTCATCTCTAATTAAGTGCAAGATGACTATATTCATTTAAATGTGCCATATTGATCAGAGCTAACGCTGCACCAATCAATCATTTCCATTTAAACTTCCTGTCTCTCTGGGAATCGATACATGCAAATAAAACCACAAGGGAATTTAGATGACTTAATTCTTACCAAAACTGCTGGGATCAGAAAGATCTTGAGAGGAAAGCCAAGCACAGGCCCACTTGCCACATTCCGGACGAGTATTCCGTGGTGTTTTTATACCTTGCTTTTGTCAATAGCACCTTGGGTCTCAGGGTTTGGGGAAGGCAAGCAGACCTACAGGGGTTGGAGGGATGCAAAATTGAATTTCGTTTGACTTTGAAACAATTTCCTCCAGCCTCAGGAGGATCTGTGCCCTGGGAGCTGTGGAACCTACTTGTGATGGTCTCCAGACTGACAGCCGGAAAGGCCTGGTCCTAGTGGTGGGCAGTGCCTGGTAAACCCTGCCCTCAAAAAGACCCGTGCTCTCTCCTCCCCATTGCATTGCAGGCAGCATATGGTAGGGGAAATATAACACACTGGTGGATAATACAAGCAGCAGAGAGAAGTTATAGAGGAGAAGAGAGAGAAGAAGGGATGAAAAATGAGGACAACCGTATAAAAAAACCTCTTAGAAAAGGATGGTTTGAAGTCCAAATCAGTCAGAAAAAAAAAAAAGCTTTCACAGCTTCACAGGATTTTAAAGCCATTACAATGAAAGAAACATTTGGAAGTCACCATCGTCTCATCATCACCCACCTCTACTGCTCACCACTTTCAGTCTCGGTCCTGGTACCCTGTGGGTGAAGAAATCCCATTTTTGAAACGAAGAATGGTCTCATTTCATCTCTTTCTTCTCAGGGAATGATAGCAGCCCCTTTCTGATGGCAAGCCTCTCTCTTTGTTTACCTCAAATATTATTCTGGTCTCCGAGAGACTGCTCCTTCTCAGGACAGCATCATCACAACTCGACAGCTCCTTATTAGATCCCCCACCATTCTGATGAACATTTAAATATCAACAGGAGCCACTCAAAATCTTCAACGTGCTGCTGAGAGCTAATTGGAGCATTTCAAATTTTGACATGTCAGCAATTAAAACCAAAATGGGCAAAAGCTTTTTGTCCTTTTCTTCCCTACTTTCCCTTTTCCCTTTCCATGTCTTCTCACAGGCACAGGTACAATTTGGAGAAGACTGTAAGCTTCAGCTGTGAAATAAAAGGAAAAAAAAGAAGTCAGCAAACAGCTCAGGCTGCTTGCTTAGGTGTTTCATGCTGGCCACTGCTGAGGCTCCTGTTACAGCTTAGCCATGGATTGTTGCCCTTTTTTAATTCTCTTTGGAAGAATTATGCCTTTGCAGGGATTTGGTGACACCAGGGGAGACCCCATGAGCACTCACAGCCAGGGGATGGATGGGCAGAGCCAGCTGCTGGGGGTGGGTAAGGCTGTATTTAGTTTATATCTATATGCCTACATATTAAAAAAAGGCTCCTTCGACCACCAACCAAATGTCCTGTTCTGAACCGCTTCTCCAGGCAGCAGATTGGCAGCTAATTGCCAGGCATCAACCTTAAATAGACTTGTGACAGGAAAAGAACTGTGACGAGGTGTGCTAAAAGCCTATGCAATAGGCTGTCTCAGCATGCTCAGGTTGCTGCTGGAGGCGTTTAATGCAGATTAACCTCATCTGGGGTGTTATTAAAGACTAGAAGAGTGGACAAAGCCAAGGGTTATGGAGCTCATTTATCTTTGCATGCCTCCCTGAGTCCATTCATCAGTTGCGCTCTTGCAGACAAAGTCTCTGCAAATGCTCCCTGCACTCAAGCAAGGCAAAGCCATATCCATCTCAGCACCTGGGCAAGATGACCATTGGCCACACTAGGACTCACTGGTTGCCAGTAACTGTGAAAGGACAGGACCTACTGGCTTTCGTCCACATGGTGATGTGTGTGCCTCCAGGATGAATTTTTAGGCACCTTCATCTCAGTCTGGCAGCAAAGCTCCACCTGGGCATCTACACCTTCTCTGCGCTGCCCAGCCCTCCAGTTTCAGCTCTGCGAGATAAAGATCAGTCTCCCTGTCCCCTCACTCCCACGGGGTAGATGATAACTTGATTAGGTGGGATGGCAACCAGAAAGCACAAACGTGGCCATGCATGGCCTTGGTGAAGCCTACGAGCTGGATCTCACTCTCCCCCTGTGTGAACTCCAGCCTCTCGGTTTCCACATCTACGAGAGAGACGGGTCTGCCTCTTTCACTGACAGATGCATCTTTAAAAGCGAACGACACTTAGGAAGGACCCAATATCATCACTGTGCAGTTGGGAGGGTCAGAGACACTGCTTTGTCCTGATTCTGGATCACGTTGTCCTGATCTGGATTTTATGGGGTTTAGACATCTGAAATTTGTTAGAGTTCTGGTTTTGGGCATCTAAGTCTGCCCCTAACCCTGAAAGTAGCCATGACAGCAGGGTCCTTTGCTCCTCCTTTGTACTCATGTACTTCATGCCTGCGTGCTTAATTCATTAGCCCATCGCCCTGCAGGGACAGCCAATGGATGGCCTTGGCAGGTACAAATCCCCTTCAGGCACCTGCGGTGTGTGCTGGAGAGCCAGTTAATTGGAGAGGTTGTCAGACCCCCCTTTGCTTACCTTGTGGTCCCAGGAGTGCCAGGGCCACTCAGGGCACAAGGAATGTGCTCATCAACCACGTTGCTGTAGGGCATCGCTTGGCATTTTGTAGTGGCATTAAAACATCACGGTACAAATGAAGCCCTAAGTGAGGGTCAGCCTGGTTTTTGAGATGTTGCCTCTGTAAACACTGTGGGTGGTGGCAGCTGGTGTGAGTGCTGGAGGCTCTGCAGACCCTTGCAAAGATGCTGCGGAAAGCCAGCTCGCAGCACCTCTCGCTGACTGCTGGTGCTTAAGCGCTGGAGTATGATGACCATACTCGGTGCAATTACTCTGTTCTTCTTTTACATCCCTGTAAGAAAAAAAGAAAAATAAGTATTTCAAGTGCAGATTAAGCTTTTATGTCAAGCTCTGCTCAAAGACAAATTCTGCTCAATCTTAGCCTGCAAAAACACTAAAGCATATTCGCGAAAGGAAACAGCATAAGCAAATGCAGAAATAAGGATGCGTATGTATTAAAAAAAAGACCAGTAAATAAGGTGATATTTCCCTTCTTAGGAAATTACAGCGTTGACACGATCATTTTACTGATTTGAAATACTAAACAACCGAGTCACCTCTAATTAAGTGGAAAGCTGCAATATTCATCCAAACGTGCCATATCGATTATGGCGTGCTCTGAAACCAATCAATCTTTCCATTTTAAGTACCAAGCCGCAAGCAAACCAGCAAACATGGACAATGCTTCCTGACAGCTATTGATAACTTCACACCCCATTTCGAACCCCTTTCAGACACTCAGAGACTGAAGAGGTATCCATCCTATCATTCCAGTCCTCCATCGCCACGTGCTTCTTCCAGTTTCCCCATCTCTCTTCCCATCCTCCTTGCTCCCCTTATTTTGGGGGATTTGCAGTGCACACAATGCTACATCAGCCTGAAGTGTGGTAGGAAAACCCAAGTATGACTGCTGGGCTGTGTGTGGATGCTTGAATGGCATTAAATGTGTTTTTCAATAGTGGAAGAAAAGCTGCAGCTGTAAGCAGCGGATCAGCTCTCTTTTTAATCTGCTTTGTGCAGTGCACACCTCCTGACTCCCAGCCCTCAAGCAGAGCTGGGGCACAGGGAATACCTGGAGGGCACCCTCGCTTATGGGCATTGAATGTCCTGTGGAGAAGGGTTGACCTTTCTGAATGTGGCTAATTTGGGCAGGTCGAGGATGTTTCTGGAGTGGGAAGAGGACCGGCTTGCTTGCTGGCAGTGGCTAGGCCTTATTTTCTTCCGCCTATAACAAGCAAGTTGCCTTGAGGAAAACAAAGAAGAGTCTTAAATAGTCAATAAGTGAGTTTCAATTTCAATGCATTCGGCCTTATTTCCTGGAGAGCTATGATCTCAGACTCGTACTTCTCCAGACACACATGCATTTTCCTTGGTGTGGGGAAAAAAAACAGGTGGATAATCCCAGTGTTTCCCATCTAACAGATTTCCTCCTTCCTCCCCGAATCTCCGTTCTTTGAAAAACATATACTAGGGGTTAAAAGAAGGCACACACATACCCTTTGCCTTCCAGCTCAAGTTTAAATAAGAAGGCAGATCACAGCATTTCTTGGACATAGGCTAGAGGAGGTCACATTGCAGCTGATGAACAAACCTGGTTTACCTGGTGTGGAGTGCAAAGCAGCTACACATGGGCACAGTCCTCACATCACCCAAGTTTGTGGTCTGCTGAGCAGGAACAACAGCTTTCAGGAGAGCTTTTGTCACCCATGCTGGTGAAGCAAAAGGTGTTTCCTATGTGCTTCAAACTGTTCCAGCTCTGCAGATATCACACAGGGAAAAAATAAAAAGCCAAGTGCTCTCGTATCTGTCTTACCATTTTTGGACAGTTGCCTTGTTTTGGTGGGGAGGGCAATTAACTCCTTAGTCTGAACATGTGGGAATGGTAACAACAACAAAAAAATCACCTTTTGGCATCAAGAAAAATAATTTACCATTTGGAACTTATCTTTAGCTTGTTTCCCAGGAATCTGCAATCTTATTAATTACAAGAGTGTGTTATAATGCCCCAGCATTACACAAGACTTGGTTTAGAAAAATGAGCGGCATGTTATGATTTAACTTAGAGAATACAGTCTTCTCTCAAGAAATTATTTTCTCAGCTGCAGACTTTGGTGAGCAACTTGTAGCAATTTTTTAGGAGTGCCAGACAATAAAGCGAAAAACTGTAATTAACCATGTAGAGAAGCAGTAAATGTTTTGCTCAGAGTGAGTAAGGCACGTTATCTCCCATTCATGAAAAGCTGAGAACTGAAGAGAGGATTCTTTTTTCTTTTTGTAGGAGTCATGTTTGCTGTCAAAGATGAAATATAAAAGAATCAATATTAATGAGAAGCAGATAGTGGAAATGCTATAAATCCAATTGTGCTGTCTGCATCATCTCCATGAAACGCTGTTTCTTGCTTTAAAAAATGACAATGAAGGAGGGGAAAAAAAAAACAACCAAAGAAAAAAAAAAAAGAGAAGGGGAGAACAGCCCCCAGCCCAAGGACTTGGCTCACAGATGGGCTGGGCTCTTTGCAGCTAGCTTGGACAAGAGTGGCGCGGCTCCGCTTGCCAGGCTATGAACTTTTTAAACACTTACACCATATGTGTACTGCTGACTGGATGCTGTCTTCCAACAGAATGAATTACAGAGTCTCCCTCTGGTGTAAATTGGATGCGTTCTCGGCTTTCTTTAACTTTTAAGCCTTGTGTTTTCAGCCAAGGTAGGTCCTCAAATATTTGGCATGTAAGTCTGTAGCAGAACAAGGAAGCAAGAAGGCCAAATGGTGAAATGGCAGCTCCCCAAAGAGGCTCCTTTCTAAAGAGCCCTTCTGCTTGCATTAGTGATTGGCTGATGGGAGCAAAGCCAATGGCTGGAGAAGTAGGGAGTGAAGAGACCAGAGGCCCTTGATGCTAACCAAGAAGGAGGTGCAAGCGATAGATATTCAAGAAACCAACAGGAAACAGAAACTGGATGAATTTGTTTAGTTTGTAAGAAAGTTTTTGCCTGCATTGCTTATGCAGATCAGAAATTCTCACCAAGCTTGAGATGCACTGGAAGGTATCCTGCAAGACAGACCTAAATCAAAGCATCTTAAAAGCAACTGACAGGCTTACCTGGACTTCACCTATTCTGGATAAATGCTCTGAGAAAACTTCTTGAAAATGTCACTTACTTCCAGAATACTTCTCAGTTCTTAGAAAGCCCTTCCAGATGTTTCATTTGGAAAACATAGAAGCTATTGGTATGCTGAAATGAGACACCTTGCAATGATTTAATGAACCTCCTGCTGGAAAACCAGATCTTCAATAAAAATATGAAACAGTGAGAAAAAGTAAGGGTCATGTTAAAATATTGTGAAATAGGCTTTGTTTTTCATGGCCTTTATAAAGAGATTCCCACTTCTTTTCTGATCCTTCCATTAACCACCTGATTTTGGACAAGCATAACTTGCTACACAAGAAAACATGCTTAATTTTTAATGTTCGCAAAAGGCTTGCGGAGTCTTCCCTAATGGTTCTTCTGAACCCCAAAGACATCACCACATACCTTATTACAAAGATGTCAATCCTCAGACTAGAAACTGTCTCCTCTGGTTATACAAAAAGTTGTTGAAGCATTACAATAACTATCTGGTAATCCAGTTTGGATCAATTATAGTAATTGAATCTTATCTCTACTGCTCTCTTCTGTGCAAAGTACATCAGATCCAAAAATGTAGACACTTTAGATGGCCTGAGTTGATACAGGTCCTTTGGGGACAACAAGCGTACAAGCCAATATATACCGATCAATGACAGAGTCATGATGATTTCCTCCAGATTCGGTTATTGAGTCAAGATGCCTGAGGATAAACAATTTGGTCCAGAAAGTACCTGCTTCAAGCACACACCACCCAAAGTCCAGAGGAGAAATCCTGGCTTTGTTGATGATGAAAGTGAAGCAAGCCCTGACATGAGTGAGACCAGACTGTCCTGTAGGAGACCACTGGATTTTTGGAGTCTTATGGGATGTACAAGCACTCTATTAGCCACTTCCCAGGACCCTCTTGTATTTGACAGCTGCTGATTTGCCCAGGGCTCGTTCGTCACTAACTTCCTCTACTCAGCTCTCCAACAGCCCCAGTGACACACTGCCTGGGTTCTTATTTCTTGCGTGCTTTAGGAGCTCAGATCTTCTTTTACCTTTATTTATCCCTCTGTCTTTGTTCCATCCCCTACTTCAGTAACCCTTATCAAGCATTTATGTTTCTTTATTTCCCCACTGCAGATCATTTAATCATTTCCACTCTGCTATGATGTTTTATGTCGCTGGCCCACTTCTTTTTTTCTTAATTACTACACAAAAGTAGTCAACATCTATTTCATTCACACGGATGTGTCTTTTTATCCCCACCATGCTGCTTTCTGATCTACATGATCGCACCTAAGGATGCAGACATCACTCCTAAGACACCCTTCCTTGCGTCCATGCTTTCTTTTACCACTCAGAGTATCTCAACTATATCACCTGCCTCTCTTTTTTTTTCTCACCTTTGGATATTGAGCTCTAGATCATAATGATCTGGACTTTCCTTGACTCTAGCTGATATTATTGATCGCTGCATAACCAACCTGGTAAATCACACAGGCAGCATTTGGGAGGGTTGGACTCCATTCAAATTGATTTTGGAGAGCTCAATGGTTAAACAAGATAATCCATAAAATGGTAATTGTGGCCCAAACACTGTTCCTTGCTCAGACCGCTGCTGCTTACCAACACAAAGCCCATTCTCACAGACCTGCCTTTGGGTGAGGCACCACTTTGCCAGTAAAATAAATAAGCTAAATCTTTGACGAATGTTGGCATAAACTATGTCACAGTTGTACATGGATAAAAGTTATCCAGTGACTCAGTAAAATCGCAAATCAGGTCCTAGCTCTTTTATTTCCACAACTTTCCCACATCCTTTCAACTGGCTAATCTATCCTGAAGTGCTGGAGCAATGCCTGGGGGTATGTAACAGCCACTACCTTCAGAAGGAAAATGGTGCTGTGCCTCCACTAGCGTGACAGTTTTCTGAAGAGAAGCGATTTTAATGAACATATTTTGCTAAAATATACCCGTTTCCAATGGGCTTATAAAGACAATTCTGATTTTTGGAAAACCCAGGACTTTCCAGGAAATAACACAGGCAGCTTATTTTGTCTTGAAAAGTGCTTACCCACCTTTAGTACGAAAAATTGGACAGAAGAAACTTCAGTGGGACACAAAGCAGTACTTCTGGCAGGCAGCGCTGGGAAACAAAATCACTCCAGAAAGGCAGGGGGAGGAAGTTCCCGAGGACTGCAATAAGCCTGCTTTCCTGCAGATGTAATGAAGAAAAGATGACGCAAAAAGCGAATCTCCCAGTTTTATCGACTGTTGTGATTATTGCAGGTTGGGAAGTAAGGACCACAGCCAAAGGGAAATTTCCAAAGGTAAAAATCGGGCAAGTTGAGTTGCTTCATGTTCCCAACAGGAAGCTCAAGGCTCGGGGGTATAGGATTGTATTTTTCTTCTCTCTTTCTTGGTTTCAACATTCATATCATTTTTATAAAGTCAATTTTAACAGTGTCACACTTGGCAAGCATGCCAGTGCAGCTGAAGAGACAACAGAAGTGCCGCAGAAACGTACGGATGCGAGAGGCCCCACGAGGGTATGATGCCAGATCAATACCCTGGAAAGTTAGCAGGTTATTAAGATAAATGATTATCATGAGATTGGTTTGAAAGTTTGCAATACCTGCAGAAATTTAAAGGCCTGCTTAAATTATGGTGGCAAGATAGTACTGTTTCAGAAAAATTCTTCTAACAGAAGGAACATGAAAGGGAGGATATATAGAAAAAAAATCAATAAATGCCTGTGACCTAAAGCTGCATTTTCAAATTAGTTTTAGAGAGTTTTTTTAAGGTATTTGAATCTTCAGCTTCTGTTGAACTGCAGCACTTCAAGCATTAACGTAGCGATATCCTGGCTCTACAATGAACCACAGGTATGGGCTAAATCTAAGATGTATTTTGACAGGAAATTAATTTCTATGAAAAAAAGTAAAGATGTATTTTTTTAAAATGTTCCTATGTAAGAAAGTGAGGTTTAGCTAAGGAGGTGGGGCAGGGGCCATAATCTCTTCTGTCCTTGTGATGCTTTGTGCTGTCATTACAATATCATTGGTAATTAACTATTTTAAGTCCCAAAGCTGTTTGACTTGAAAAAATTGTCAGAGTTTCGTTTCTGATGAGGTACAGGTCAGATTCATCTAAGAAAAGTCTGTTAATCCCTTCTTACTCCAGAGATAAACTACATAGCTATTTAACCACATTGCCATGTGCAGTTGTCCCTCTGTTTTGCTGCAGAGTTTCTGTAAGAGTTACGGAAATACAGCTAATAATTTAAAAAAAAAAAAAAAAAAGGGAAATAAAAAGGTGTTTCAGCTTATCACGAATAGAGTAAACACAGCTGGGCAGACCACTTTGGAAAAAATCCTGCTGCCACTGAAATCAGTGGGAGATGTGTCACTGCCCATCCCGGAGGGTCAAGCATCGCCTTGTGAATGCCATGAGTTTGATTTTCCCTATTGACAGAGCGGGGATCGCTACTCTGCCTTTCTTCTCCCAGTAAGATCTCCCCTCTGTTTACACTGCAGGCTCTTCAGGAGGGCAGTGTTATCTCCAAATACTTGTCCATAACAAAGTGGGACCTTGCTTCTGAGCAGCGTCTCCATGCTTACACGAGTACCTACAGAAAGAAAGTACAAAATCTTGTGCTGACCAGATAACAACTGCTGCCTGTAACTTGGTTGGGTCTAAACGAATCCATGGCATGGTAAACCACTGCATTTTGATGTACTGCTAAAAAAAGAGGGTATCGTGGCTTCCAGCTGTGCAAGAAAAATACCTTACTTTTTTGTTACATGGGATGTGATGTAGCCTGAAGGTTTAAGATCAGACTGGAAGCCATTAGGTTAACTGTGTTTGCATTGCTTTCTTTTTTGGAGATGGGGTTTCAACACAAACCGCTTTTTCTCCTTTGTTTTGCTGGCTTGGTACTTGCTAGCAATGGAAATCCCTTCAGATGACTCCTTTCTTGTGGCTCATGTGGAAATGGCCTCTAACATTTAACATGTTTTGAGTACATTGTTTGGAGCAGTGATTTGCTGCCAGGTCCCCAGCCCTCCCTTCAACAACTTTGTAAATGTGGGCACCAAAGACCATCTCTAGAATCAGCTCTAAAGCATGCACAGCAGCATCTCCTGAAAGCCCTGGAATGTCTCAGGACATCTTTTCCAAGATGCACGATAGACACTATCCACCCAAAAAAGACTTCATCTCTCTGTAAAGAGGAGTGTTGTGATTTAATCCCAGCCAGCAATTAAGCACCACACAGCTGCTCATTCACTCCCACCTTCAGTGGGATGGGGGAGAGAAGCAGAAAAAAAAAAGGTAAAATTTGTGGGTTAAGATGGACAGTTTAATAGGATAGACAAGGAAGGGGGGGAAAACTAGAATATACAAAACAAGTGACGCACAATATAATTTCTCAGTACCCGCTGACCAATGCCCAGCAGACCCCTGAGCCAAGGTGCCCCCAGCCACCTCCCCCCAGTTTATATACTGGGCATGATGTCATATGGTATAGAATACCCTTTTGGCTCATTTGGTTCAGCTGTCCTTGCTGTGTCCCCTCTTAGTTTCTTGTCCACCCCCAGCCACTGCTGGCAGGGCAGTATGAGAAGCTGAAAAGTCCTTGACTTAGTATAAACACTGCTTAGTCACAACTAAAACCATCAGTGTGTTATCAACATTATTCTCATCCTAAATTCAAACCACAGTACTATACCAGCTACCAGGAAGAAAACAAACTTTATTCCAGCCAAAACTAGGACAAGGAGACACAGAAGAGAACTTGATAAAACTTTTGGAGCTGAGTACTCTCCCATGTTTTCAGTTGAAAAAAAGCTTTAAAAAGTATCAGACATGGTTGTAAATGTTAGAGAGGACAGTTAGCAAAGGGAGAGCATCTCAAAGGCATCCCTCACAGATAACCTAGCAGTGCACGGGCTGCACCTCGCAGAAGGAAGGGTCTTTAAAGAGAAATTGTCTTTGTGGTATACAGAACAGGTGTTTGCACTGTAATAGCACCAAAAGAAAAAAATGAAATTTAATTCAAGTTGCGGAAAGGAACTGCAGACTTTTATGGCACAAGAGCTACTATTCAAGGTCAGTGATAAATAACTCCTCTATTTAAGATAACAAAACCCACGCAGGACTAGAGACAAAATGAAATTCTGCACAGAAAGTGGACAGCCTTGGACACCAAACCCCTATGGCTATTACAAATTGATGGTAAGAACAAGGACTGCGTTCGTGCATCTTCCTGGGGAAAGGAATTGGAGAGTAAAGCAAAAAGCCCACAATATCTTTTTGTACTGGAAGAACCTCCATTTTATATCCTCTGCCATCAAGTGAATGTTCTTCTTCTCAGCAGAAGACGGCCAGGATTTATGATGGAAACACCGTTCCTACCTGATTAATCTGTCCGGAGGGTCACTTGCTCAGCTATCAGGTGTATGAGAGACTGACGGGAGGTTGTTCAGGACTTCAGATGAGACGTAGATTATCCACAAATGAAGGGAGGGCTGTCAAGGTGAACATTGCCTTGAAGATGGAGTAAGGACATGAGACATCAGCACATGAAAACAAACAGAGAAAGTTGAAATAACTTTGAAAATAAATGTTTGAAAAAGATTGGGAAGTAGAGAAAACAGAGTGAAAAATGCAACTGTCAAGGAGATAATGAGGCATAAATGGCTGTCAGAGAATAAGAAGCTCCAGTGGGTGGATCAGATGCTCATGACAGAAAAGTGAAAACAGCCAAAACAAGTGATGAAGGGGGAGCTTAGATCTTCAAAGAGTGCCATGCTATTCAGTGGAGGACTGAGATGCTTTGAAGCAAAGATTACAGTCAGGAAGATATTCAAAAGGGGTTGGGGAGTGAGCAGGAAGGAGGCAGAGATGAAGTCAAGGGCCAAAGAGAGATGACACAAAGCACAGTGCTGGTGGAGACGAAAGGGAGCCTGCATTTCGTGTGTGGGAAGTGCCACCAAAGCAAGTGGTGCAGCCTTGGCTTGTCAACATCCACGGGGCAATGGGTATTTCTGCCGGCAGCAAATTCACACTGATCGTTAACAAAAGGCAGATATGAGCAGAGACCAGAGGGAATGCAGGCTTCGGAGCAGCGATAGAATAGACCATCTGACCAGTGGCAAATTTTAACATATCAACATACAGCCAAGATGGGGGAAAGGGCAACACCGAAAGTCTAGATTTTAGAATCTACTTGCCTCTTCTGTTCACCTGCTTTCCCAAGCGGCCACAGGAGGCCTGGCATCACTACAGGCTTTATGGCCGGTGTAGTGAAAAACTGCTGGATTTTTCAGAAAGTTGTCCCACCATCATCTTGTAATGAGACATTTTTACAAGTGTTGATTTTCTGTCCGTTAATTTTATCCAGGCTTAATTAAAAGCAACTAGAGAGAGCAAGAGAGACAGAGGGAGGAGGAGAGAGGGGAAAGATAAAGTTATTGGACTTCACGTTCAAGGGACCCAAGCACAATTCAGCAATAAAGTGAGGCTCTTGAGAGATCTTCTCCTGTTTTTTTTTTTTTTTTAATGATATGTGTTAAGTTTTTAATTATAGAGCTCCAGCTCCCTGGCACTGTCATTTCCAGCCAGTCTCATTACACCTCTCACAGTACATGGCCGTTAATACTAATTCTATAATGACAGTGGAGCACTGAAGTAAAATTTAACAGTTCCTCAGTTAATCATTAAAATTAGCCTATCTCAGTAGATGCTGGATCTTCTAATGTTTCGGTGCAATGCAATTTCAGGTAATAAATGTGATGGCAAAAGAGGGGTTTTAATGTGTTATCACCCCATGGAGGGCAATAAGAATGCCTCCATCCTGGCTCCGAAATGTCGGAGGGGACTGCATAAGCAGATTCCTTTCCGCAATGGTTCACCGGGCAAAATCTATTCGGACACAGCCACAAGGGACTGAAAGGTCAAAGATGGTTAAGCAAATCAAAGATAGCTGGAGCACACGGCAAGCAAACAACCATGCCATATTTTTCTGATGTACTTTCAGAGATGATGCTGGGAAAAGGGAAATGAAAAGGAAGGCAGAACGCTGGTCAGGTTGATCCGCACTGTGATTAACCCCACGAGGCACAGATGCTTGGGGCTTTTTTCTGGCTTCAGTCAGATTTTTTATTATTATTATTATTATTCGTTATTTTTTATATTATTATTCCCAAATTGGATGGTCTTGCCTACAAGATGAAATGCTGTGGCGTGACCTAGAGATTGAAGCCGCCTCAGAACCTCGCGGGGGGGACATTTGAAATGGTTCAGGAAAGGGACAGCTGTCTTATCATGTTAATGAGGAATTCTTGCTGTTGAAGGCTTTTCACCAAGAAAAGCAAAGAAACAAACAAACAAAAAACAAACAAAAAAACAAACAAAAAAGTATTTTATCATTGAAAAGACAAGACTGGCAACAATAAAAGATGAAAATTTTGTTCTTTTTTACTAGAGGATGACTGGAGGGAAATCATTATTAGAGATATTTCAGAAATAATCACCATCGTCTCTTCTCAAATGTTGCTTCTTAAAAGCCTCAGACAGGTTTTCTTAAATAATGGCCTCAAAATCTTTCCTCCTTTCTCAAAGAAAACCACCAAGTTAAATAACTACTAAGCTAATAAGTACTTTAACTTTTGGTCCTTTATGAGCTACTGTCTTTAATACCGCTGTCTTGAGTGCTGTGGCTGCAAAAATCTGTCTCCATAGAGGGATGATTTTATTTTGGAAAATCTTAAGGTAATTCATACTGTGGGGCTGGGGTACCCACCTTTCATCCTAATTGAAGATGCTGCCTGTGCTGGTGATAAATGGTGTTTCAAGGTAGCCCCTGTGAATAAGTGTAGGTTGGTCTAAGTCAGCGCCACTGAATCCATTTTGATCTTTAAAGTTGATTTGTTGGACAGTTGTGGTCCCGCTGTTGCTCTGCGTGTGCTTTTCTTTCTCCTCTTCTTCCTCCATCTCTGCCTCCTGCCAGTAACAGCCCAACACTGCCAGCCAAGCCAGGGTCTTTTTTCTAACAACTGCTGTGAGCCCGTGACCAAAAACAAAGCTTGAAATATTTTGAACAGACAGATGCTGGTGCACGTTGACTGAGGCCTCGAGTGACAGACCACATACTGTGCTTATCTTTCTTCAGCAATCAAACTGCAAGGAAAAAAACAACAGCAGAGAGGAAAGCTGCATTTTCTGGAGTTGGTGTTCTCATCTCTCCTTTTCAGCGTTCGCACATACTGGTTTGTCTTCTAGAAAATAGGATTCACTCTTCGTAACAAAAGCAACAGCAAAAGCTCAAGTGACTTTCCCTCTTGGCCCTCCTGTCCTCCAGGAGGCATTTGGGCCCTCTCTTCGTCTCAATAGTCTCCTGAACTGGGGGCATCTCCTTTTCTTAAAAGAAAAAGAAAGGTAAAATTACATTTTTAATGCTAGTGAGTGTCTATGAGAGGTCAAGGCCAATCATGGATCTTGTTTAGCTACGTGGCATTGCTTAGTGTCAAAGCCAAGTTACCACCTGTCTCCCTGTAGCTATTTATTCCCTACCATTAACAGGACAGAAAAAGAAAGTGGTGAATGGCATCACTGTGGTTTTAAGCAGGCTGCAGGCAGGGAGCGGCCGTACCTGCTCCACGGCACGGCTTTGCTAGGCACCCATCCTGACATTGCTCCCGGCACCGCCTGTGTGCAGCCTGCCTTGCTGCCTAGATTGTGGTTGTCAGTGCTAATTCCCAGCACAGCCCAGCATTGTTTCCCGTCAGCTTGTCCACTTCTGCTCTGTGTTTTATCCAAGGTCACAGCTCCAGATGAGTGAATATTTGCAACTTTTCCCTGGCTATTTGCAGAAGATTGTTTATTGCTAGAAATAAATCCTGTCGGGGTGTTAGTTGACCTCCTTTCTAGTGTTTATTATCTTATTCTTTTCTGCGATTTACAGAAAGGAGGTGTTGTGATGTAATAGATATTGCTTGCTTTGCTTTTCAGTTTCTGGAGGCAAAGCTTTCCCCGTAGCATCTGCTCATAACAAATCTGAGCAACTTGCAGATTGAAGCCAACCTCCCCAGCAAGGCGGGAGGGTTACTCTCTCCCTTCCAGGTGGCTGCTGCAGTCTGGCAGCAATCGATAGACACAGGGCCATGAAATGAAGCTTCACAGAGGAACTGGAGAACTGCCTGCAGGTGGGACTGGTTGGTCGGTGTTTGATTTTGCTGTTGCAGAAAACAAGGAAGATTTCCTTGTGCTGCTGCCCCCTCTCCCCTGGCCCCTCCCACTCTTTAGTCTGACTGCTGGACATACAAAATACTTTTTCAAATAAAAACAATGCTACATCATTAGGAATGGTGGTAAAATGATAATTAAGCAATGCATTCAATGATCAGGGAACAAGATCAGAGCCAACTGTGTAGCTCTGAGGCCTTCTTTAGGCAGCAAGAAGAAAACAAAAATATATGGAATAATGTTAGTTAACTTTGTCCATCTAAATGAACATTATAAGGACAAATATTCTGTTCACATGTACCCTTTCAGCAGCACGTTTAATTTGTTAAGCCCAAGCGGATTCATAAAGTGAGCCCCTTTATCTTCATTAAAACTGATGAGAATGAATTGCAAGATGTGGCATTATTATTCTGGCGTGATTCACTCCGTGTGCAAGTCTCTGAAGCATTAAAGAGCACAAATAGGCTGCAGCATGGCCACGTTGGGCTTTGCCATCGCCACCTTGACAAACCTGAGCCATTCTCTCCCTCACCTCAGGATACATCAAAGTAATGGCAGTTCAGCAGCAGCTACAAATAAAAAAAGGGCAGAAAGCTCTCTCATTTAAGGGGGAATTAGAGGAATCAGTTTTCTGTTTTCAAAAAGAGACTGCCACAAACCCAGCAAGCAGATGTAGAAACAGCTTTTCAGCCTTCGCAAAATACTGCTTCATGTCCCTCATTATATGGCAAAATAGATACTTAATTTTTGAAATCACACTTTCTAGGCTTACAAGGATTTTAATTAACGTTTTCTTCATTATAAAGAGGCAGAGCTGTGTCACTTTTCGCTCTCAGATTGCCTGTAGTACATACCTTTCTTTTGGTCTTTCTCCCTGGTGCTGACATTGCTTCCAGGGTTTTCAAGGCTTTCTGAGAAAGCTCATTACTTGGGCCATCAGTCTAAATTAGTCCAAAAAAGAAATGTAAGGGTAAGCAAAGCATGTAGACAGACTGCTCCAGCTAGAGGGTGCCTGTGGGCTGGGCAAAGCATCCTTGAGGCTCATAGGCATAACTGTAAGCCTTTCTTTATATGGCAGAAGAACCAGTAAAGGTTTTATAGGAAACAGTAATGGCCTGTCAACAATGATGCTACATATCATGGCTTCAGAAAAGGCATATAAGGGACCATTCAGAAATTTGCATTATGTGGACACAACAGCAAAATGCTACAGCTGAAGGAAGAGACAGCTTCTAGCAAACCCTTGCTTTCCTAGTGAAACCCTTTGATGAAACCCTGCATGAATGCCAAAGTCCTTAAACAGAAAAAGATTCCACCAAGTACCATGATGCTTAGTTTCACCTGGACACCAGGAGCTCACCATCGGCAGGGTAGCCTTCCCTTGCCGAGTATGTGACCCCAGCAGCATATTATTTTTGCCTTCTGGGACATCACTGGACTAGTCACCTGAAGCAGCTTGAAAGAGATGATCTTGTATCTCATCAGGACAATAGCCTTGCCGCTATTAGTTCAGTGCTGCAGCCACTCCCACCTCTGACTGTCTTGAGATGAGCTTGAGCTCATGAACATATGTCCCAGAAATGGTGCTAAATACAATAAACTTATAGAGTAGATTAGACCTGCTTATATTATAGCTTCATTACATCAAATCCATAGCCTTACATGGGCACAAGCAGAATGATTGCTATTTAAGGAAAAGACTTCTTCTCTTGGAAAACCCTCAATCAGATCACAACCATGATGTCTCGAATCAAACTATGAACCCCTAATCAACACCTCCATGTACTTTCTGGCCAAGGTTGCAATCTGATTATACATTCATTCATTCATCATTCATTTCCTTTTGTTAGACTCGTTGCTTCGAGATCCTCTGAGGGAAGGCCAGGGGGAAGTGAGGTCTGCGTTGAGTTTTGTACATGATCCGTACGTACTGATTTCCCAGAAGAGGCACTCACCCAGTGGCACTGCTACTAGAGACACCTTTCTGAAATTCAGCAAGATGGTGCCATCCCTCCCACCCTGGATTTGTCTAGAGAGGGTGAATTCCTCAGGCATCAGGGAAGCCATGGTCCATCTTACTTCAAAGCTTAAATTCAAGACCCTGCACTGCAGTAGTAGCAGTGCTGAGCGTAGGGCCTTCACCTGATGTATTGTTCAGACTATCTCTGCTCCTATGGCTGCTCACAGACATGGCATGAAACAAAGTCACAGTAGGCTTTGGGCAGAAGTCTAAGAAAAGTGCTGCTGTAAGGTAAATGCAGTAGTGGAGAGCCTGGTGACATGTCCCTAACCAAAGTTTCCCCAAGAAACACAGAGATTTCTGGGTGGTGCAGCTGCTCCTGTGGGCACGTAACTCTCAGTGAGCAGAAATTACTCCAGTGCCTCTGAGGTTTCGGTTCATTTTGCTGTTGAGAGGGCAGGTGTTCCCACCAGATCCCAGTAACCAGATTTTGACTAGCTCCTCTGTACATTTCTTTTTCCTTCTCCCTCAGTTTTGTTGAACTCCAGACAGTTGCCGCTTATCCACGTGCGTCTCACTGGTGCACACTACGACAACTGTTTAATGTGCTGTCGAGGAAGGATGGGGAGTGAAAAAATCCCATCTTATTGGTTATTAGTTTTTGAGGAGCTAAAGGCTCTTTCTGGCATTTCGATGACAGAAAGAGACAGCTCTTTTCTTCTTCAGTGGGACTTATAAATATGGATATGAGGAAACCTTCAGAAACAAGAGAGAGGAGAAGCAAACAGCCTGCCTCTGACCTCGAGGCGGGCACTCGCTCGCTTTGCTGGGTTATTAAATCTGTAAATAGATGTACATAACCAGAGCAAGGCTTTTCCTTCATGTGTTTGCTTTTTAAAACAACGGATAGACAAATCATCATTTGGGTGTTTGGCCACCTCATGACTCCTTAGAAAGATATTTGCACACTAAGATCTTTTGTCTCTGTGGGAAAACTTGGTTGTAGCTTCTCCAGCGGTACCTCTTGGCAAAGCTGGCTGCAGCCCTTGGGCAACAAGTAACAGACAAAGGTTTGATGATGCCATGTCCATCCGCAGAGGGATACTGAGTGGCTGATGGGACAGCAGGAAGCGCAGAAACCTCACGTTCCCTGAGGCAAAAGAGCAGGCAGGCACACAGCTTAACTTACAGAAATTAATAGTTAACTCACTGAAAGACCTAAAGGCAGCACTTAGTACGTGCAGGGAGAAGACCATGCTGGGGAGCTTTAATTAAACTAAGCAGCTTGCAGAATAATGTTGAAAAAAAATGAATAAAAAAAATGCATTGTGCCAACAAGTTATTACCATAAACCCTCACCTGACATCCAACCCAGGGCGCCCTCCTTTCCTTGCCATTGCAGAAGGCCCAGCTCCTAATCCCCCTCAAACAACTGATTTAGGATGCGAAAGACCCCACTCCAGCTGATGGATGAGAAAGCAGGTTGCCAGAAGGGATCCCTGCTTGGGGCTGGAAGAGGGAGCACAGCGTAGCCAGGCAGCCGGCTTTCCTCTCATTACTCTGGCACTGGCTGACGGCCAGGGCTTTCGGTGCTGTCTTGCCCCTGGCTGGGAGCAAGGAGCCAGAATCACTCTATCTCAGATTTTGGAGCTTTTAGACCATCTTCTTTCAGACAGAGCAGCTCAGTTCTCTCCAGATTGTGTAATTTTGTCCCCGGGCTTTTCTGGGTAATGTTGTGGCATTTGCTTGGCACCAGCATTTTTACTGCAATTTCTTTGCTGGCTCTCTGAAGACGGGTGCTCTTGCTCTGATCCAGTTTGGTGCTCCAGTTTGAAAACTTTAGGCACTGGCTTTGCTACTATTTCATTATGTTTTATGGTCACTGCTGAAAAAGGAACTTTCATTTGGAAGCAGCCTCCTTTGCTTATGTAAAGAGGGGGGGAAACCCCACAATTCTTACAAATAAAACCTCACGGTGTAAAATAAACACACACATTCACAAGTGATTCCTTTTTAGTACACGATATTTATGATTTAGCAGTGAACTCCGTGCTTTACGCTACAGCACACTGCAGTGATCCATTGAATTACATGATTCCTCATGGGTGGGATTGGACACATGAATGTTTGAGACAAGCCTAAAAAAATGATGTGTGGATCAATGCAAGTGAATATTTCACCTCTGTCACAGCCACAAAGTATCATCCACCCCGGCTCATGTCCCCTGACTGCTGGGAAGGGGGATCCAGCACACTGGCAGCAGTAGCTGGAGTGAGGATTTGCAGAGGCAACAGTTCAAAATTCATTTCTGGGTTGTTTTCACTGGTCTTGATGGTCACAGTGGGACAAGTTCAGCACAGCTGGTTTAGAGTCAACATACAAACAGTGCTGCTTTTCATTCCTTTACCCCACAGCAGGCAGCAGGGTTGACATGTAGGCGTTTTTGGGGTTGAATCACTCCATTGTACTGTGGGCAGACAACAAAGCTCTGGCAGTGGTGTTGCCCAGCCCGTGAAAGCAGTCGTGCAAAAGACACCAAGCATCAAAACCATCTCATCTATTAGGCACTGCTGTGATGCGTCTGAAGGCAGAGAGCCTGGAGGATGCAGGTCCTCTCAGGATGCTGAAACTCCTTGGTTTTGGGCATTGCAATGTGCAGAGTGAGGTTTCTTCCACAAGCACGTGGACCTGTGACGCAATGCGCATCAGAGGTCGCTTTGGCCGTGACTCTGACACTTGCCACCACGTGGTCTGTGCTCTGCATGTTGCCAATCCATGGGAACTTTTAAATAATCAATGTTTGAGGGAGGGATAATTACCAGCTTTTAGCTTGCCCACTGACATCAATACTATCAAAGCAGCCTAAATGCATGCTCTCTTTTCTGAGGAATTACCACCCTGTAATGCAATACCTTTGGCTCATATTGATCCACGCGTGGCAGATTATGCACAGCTGTTGGCAGATAAGACTGAAAATATGAAACAGCCCCCTCAAAGTGCTGGTAACATACAAAGCCTTTATTGAATAGCAATCTAAACATTCAGGCTGCTCCTCTCAGATAACCTAATCTTTTCCTGCGTTAACACCTCCACACTGAAAGGAATCAATTATGTCTATCAGTCCATATAGACTTGGTGTTGTGTTTTTGGAAGCTTAGTCTTGTTCCTTCATTATTGTGTGATCAATAAACCCTTTCAGTAGGAGCTTTTTATGGTTACATAATGAAAAATCATCATGTAAGTTTGGTTTCAGGTGATCCTATGTGTTGTCCTTTATGGGGGGGCTGGATTTTTTTGTTTGTTTGTTTGTTTTATGACTATAAATTAATTGCATAAAGCAGTCCTGAAACAGAAATCAAATCTGTCCTTTTGCAAACTGGGTGGTTTTTTTGTTGTTTATAAGGGAAAAAAAAAAAAAAAAAAAAAAAAAAGAAGAAGAAGAAAACTGGCAATAACAAAACAGAAGTCAGCCATAAATATTTCATGTTTTCATTTTCTCTGAATTAACTGTTACTCTTCCCTTATTAATAAGCTACAGAAAAATTGTCATAGCAACAGTGGCAGCTCATTGAGGAAACTACAAGTGAAAAGTAACCCTGACCACACAGAGGTGGCTGCAGCAGTGCCCTGTGCAGGTGGGACAGAAGTGATGGTCCAGCCAGGCTCCAAGGGTGCTCCATGAAATTCTGTACACACATGCAATCCAAGAAAAAAGGTGTCAGCAAGCTCATTACACCAGAGTTTGGGGCAGTGGATGCAGCTCCTTGTTCTCCTGAGGCTTCTTACTTTGTTCCCCTTTTCTTCAGAGAGATCTCTCACTGTCACTGCCTCTTACTCTAGGCCCCTGTGAAGCTTCTCCAGCACTGAGCTGCAAAACCAGTGAATTTAAGCAAGAACCTTCAATAACACATATCACAATTTAAAAAATCATTGGAAAGGAAGTTTCCAGATTCCCCAGAGGATTTGACATATTTCCCCAAGGTCAGCATGAGATAAGCTGTTCTTTTCTTTTAAACCAAAATATGCTGGAACATGGTATGAGTTTATCTAGTTTTCAGAATGATGTTCTCAGTTTATGAAAAAATTTTGTAAGTGAGGGGAAATTGTGCCAGATAAAAAATCATCATTCCCTACTGAAATTTTCTTTGAAAAAAATTACTGGGTGTTTTTATGGTATGTTTTTTCACAAATAATTTCTGAAGAAGAAAAGTCTGACCAGTTCTGTGTGGGTTGCTTTTACATTGTGTCCAGTGGAGTACTGCCAATCCCAAACACACACAAAAACCCGTAATTCAGACATTCAAACCATCATAAGACTAGCTAAAAAAGAGTTTAAAAGAAATTCAAAAAGAAAAAGGCAACGGGGACTAGTGTTGCTACATGGTTTCTGACTTTTAGGATTTCTTTCAGTGATGTTTCCAAGCTTTTCTCTGCAAACACGAAGGGTACAAACCTAGAAGGTGCGGAAGAAGAGGGCAATTATCTTTTGGTGGCCAGACATTGACAATAGTCAGGCTTTTGGGGGGTGAGCTAGGCACTGTTTTGTAGGTGTTTGAAGATATTTCTCTGCCACCCTTCCTCTTCTTTCAGCCCATCACCTCTGAAAAAGAGAGGCAAAATCTGAGACATTTTCCAGACTGTTTTTTCACATAAGTGAGATGCTCAGTGAGGGCAACATCGAATCCATGCCCTCTGCCTGCAGCAAGGCCACCAGCAGCACGAAGGCTGCTCTTTAAATGCTCGCTGGAGACAGGCTAGATTAGGTGCTGTGAAGAGGAGCTATTTATTTTTCCAAAGCTTTTCTCAATTTCAGAGAAGCCAAGGGACTATCTGCACACCTGCAGAAAGTAATCAGTGGGAAGCATCCTATCAAGCACAACAGTTAGGCTGGTGATCTCTATCCCTGGTCTCCATCACGCAGTATTCACTTAAGGGCCAGGTTCAGTGGAGGCAAAATAGTCACAGCTCCTGTTTCACCTAGTTTGGCTGCTTTAGGTTTCCATTTGGTGGCAGGTAGAAGATGCACTTTGTAAAAGTTTCTGTCGGCTCTTGCAGTATGACTGCAGTTTCGCCTCAACGTCAGGTCTAGCAAAGGCTGCTGGCAGCAGCCTGCACCTCTGAAGGTCTGTCGTTCCTCCAGAGCCTCCCTCATTACCAGCCCCAGCGTTGCACTCTGCCCCAGCACAGCCTGCTTAGTGCCGCACATTCACGAACATCAGCATCTTGCTGATTGCTTGTTTGTTCCCAGCTTATTTGTAAAGATTTAAAGACTGCCCTGCCGCCCTTCGGAGTCTGGAAATAGAGGACCCCCGTTCAGCTTTTCAAGTGTATCTGAAAGTGCTTCCAGGCTTCATCTTCTGAAAAAAACCTGTGAACAACTGGATGCACAAAGCTGTTTTTGCCAGCTATGTGCCCAGTCATCGTAAGATGACAGTGGCTGCACGCAGATGAACATCTAGGTGTAGAACAGCTATGGGAAAGGATGAATATCAGACAAACACATGCAGCCGTAATAATTACATCGTGCTAAAGAAAATGTCAGGGAGACTCAATGAAGTGTTAACAAAAATGGTTTTCCAGGCTTTACTGCACTAAGGCAGAAAAAAAAAAAAAAAAAAAAAAAAAGAAAATGTAGCCCAGGAGTCATCAATGCAATAATAATTTTGTAATTCTCTAGGAGAGCCTGAGAGAACAGGTCTGGAAAGGACTCTGCGTCCCAAAGCTTTTCAATGGGCGGTGGCAGAATGCCCTGAATCCTACAAATGGGAAACCTGAGGCACTCGTGCAGCAGGTCAGTAACTGGTATTAATATTATGTGCGCACCATTTGGAAACACCACAATGGAGCTTGAATTGAGAGACTGGGAAAAGGTTGCATAAATAGCGCCACCCACGGCAAGCCAAGCACTGTGGCAGGCTGCACGTGCAAGTCACATTTTCCAGGGAGGAAAATTCTCCATTTCTACATGGTGCTTTCGGAGCATCTAGTCTGCAGTGTTCCATAATGTATAGAATGGAATAGGAATAGGAGTAGGAATAGGAATAGGAATAGGATAGAATGGAACGGAATGGAACAGAACAGAACAGAACAGAATAGAATAAAATAGAATAGAATATTTTCAGTTGGAAGTGACCTACAATGATCATCTAGTCCAACTGCCTGACCACTTCAGGGATGACCAAAGGTTAAAGCATGTTGTTAAGGGCGTTTTCCAGATACCTCTTAAACAGGCTTGGGGCATCGGCTGCCTCTCCAGGAAGCTTGCTCCAGTGTTTGACCAGCCTCTCAGTAAAGAAATGCTTCTTAACGTCCAGTCTAAACCTCTCCAATTTATGCCTGTGGCTCTGTGGCCCTCAGGATCCCCCTTTGCTAATGAAAGGAGTATTCACAAATGCCCGTGTCTTGGTTTGAAAGACAGGTATCTGTGGAGGAAGGCAGGAGCCTCCCTTGAAATGGAAAGTGCAACCCCCTTCCCTCCAAATTATTATAATTTTGAAATTAACGGGCGTTCAGGCAAAGATATGGGGAATAGGAATAACAGTTCTTTACTAATATATATATATATAACACAAGGCAGGGAAAAACAAACAACCCACTGGTTTACACTGACAGAGTCAGGAATACAACCTGACACCCTGTTAGGGTGGCAGTAGCAGTCCGATAAGATGACGGCTGCAGTCCTCCTGAAGCGATGGATGTAGTTCTGTGGAAGCAGCAATCAGGTAAAAGAGTCTGGTCTTCCTCCGAAGGTCCAGTGGTAGGTAGGTAGCTCTTGTCCTCTGGAACTCCAGTGGGGGGAAAAGGTCCTCTCGGAATCCAGTGGAAGAAGGTTGCTAGGGTGTTCAAAATCTCCGTTTTTATTTGGCATGGACTGCTTGGCTCCTTCCCCCCCCTCCCCGGGCGGAGCATCTCACAATGGGATGGGGAGTCGTGAGGCAGTTCCTTGATGGGCCATTAACAGGAGAGGGCCCAGGAGCGAGTTATCGATGGGTCAGGCGATAAGGCATTGTTGTGCCCATTGACACGAGATAGTCCAGAGGGGGGAGGCAGGGAGCACCGCCCCACCTGGTCTTAACAGCTCCTGAAGATGGTAATAGAATTTTTTTTTTTTTTCTTTTGGCACATTTTACACTGTAACCCAGGACAGCCCAGAAGTGTCTTCAACATCTTGCAGATGCCAACATGCAAAAGAGAAGTTTCATCAGGAAAAGAGCCTTCTCCTGAATCAGGAGATAGAAGTGTTTGAAACATGGCAGCAACTCTGGAGAAGTAACTGAATTTAAGAATATAAATGGAAGTGAGGAGCCTGCAGATGGGGTTCCTCTCTGCAGCACACGGTAGGGCCATGGAGTGAAACCGGTATTGTGGGACACCTCAGGGCCACAGGGGAAACCTCAAGTATCGTTGCGAGCTTGGGTTGTTTTCCCGGTTTCCTTCTGTACAAGTTTTCTAATCCTATAATTGGATGCTCAATGCTTTGCTTAAAGAAAATAAATTTAATGTACATTCTAAAATTAAAAGGGCCACTTGCAGAGACACCTGGCATCTCTGGAAGCATCTGCCCCCAACCTGGACTGGGACATCCCTGGAGCACCTGGCCAACAGGGGGTTTCAGCAGAGCCTGATTTCTTCATTTTTTAAAATGGTTTACATATCTTCCAGCCAGCTATAGTGGCAAGTGGAAGGGCCAGTGAAGAGAATTACTGTGTCAGAGGAGAAAAATATCCTTTGGCACAGAGAAGCAGGGCCTTAGGTAGTCAACAGAGAAAAATACGGACCTCAGAGGGATAGCCTGTCATCTTTAGGTTAAATGCCAAAATTAGGCTCTCCCTCTACACACCTTCAAAATGCCAAGGTGAAACGCATAGATATGTGATGAGGTAAATATATATAAAAAAATAAGTATTCTATAAAATACAATAAAATACAAGTATTCTATTACAGAATTACAGTATTATATAGGCACTAACAACATCCTGGGCACAAAACAAAATGACACAGTGGTTTCTTTGCAGTTAAGCAACACATAACCACACAGTAATTCACTGAACAACACAGTGATTCATTGAACTGCCCTTCATTCCAGAGTGGCTTGGTGTTTTTTGCCCCACACTGGGTTATCGTTTGGCTAGTTTGCTTGTAACAGCTGATTAAATGTGGCATAAAATACCTACAAACCATCAGCCTTCTGTAAAGCACTTATAAATGCACTCATCCAGTAATCTGTGACCACTTCATTGGAGAAAAGCCCACCACGTCTACTAGGAGCGCTTCTAGGTGCATACTTAAAATTCATAAATATTTGAGTGTTGAAATTTTCTCTTTCCTAAACTCAATTGCTCTAATATTCATGGCAAGTAAACTCCATTTTATTTATTTATTTATTTATTTATTTTTTACTTTTAGGCAAAGGGACGATTTCCAGATATATCCACCTAACTTAACCTCTCTAAGAAAACGTCCTTCTCCCCCAAGCCTTCTTCACAGTGAGTGCACCCTGCCAGGGTCCCTCTCAAGGTACACTACCTTTTAAACCCTCGCCTCTATGACTTGCTCTAAGGTTGTGCATCATACAAAAGCCCAATAAGGGAAATAAAGTCATTACTATGAACCTAATGTGTGTAATTGTTTCTGCAAAGTAGCTTACAAGTACCGAATTCGTTAAAAAACACAAAACAGAGGAATTGGCTATGCTGCTGCAACATTTGTTTGTTCAGAAAGCCTCAGTCACAAACAAGCCTGACCTCGTTGTAGCCCAAAGTATTTCTTAGTGCACGGGAAACTCAAGTATTGACTGAGTAATGGTTATACCTCTTGCTGCAATTGGTGTAAACTTGTCAACGAGGAAGGTCTAAATCAAATTATTAAACAAGTCAACAAGCTGAAAATTTACCTTTTCCTCTAACGCTTCTGGCAACAGCTAAATGAACTACTAAATCAAACACATCATAGCAAATTAGCAAAAGTACTTTACAGCAAAAAATGAAGTTTAATGGCACACAGCAATTGCCAAGATTTTTAATCAATCCTTTGCAGCCTGGGTCCTTAAATGTTTAACAATGGAGGCATAATATAAAGAAGATTAGCTCAGAACACAAAAGGAAATTCCCTAGTGAAGTTAGAAACATGGAAAGGATTTTTTTGCCCCTTCAGGACTGTCTCTACAATGCTACTGCATTTTCACAGTAATTTCAATTTGAGTTTTGGTGCTGCTTAAATTAAACCACCAAAACAAAACATAACTGCAAATGAACATATTTGCTCACATCCCCCTACATTTTAAAGGTATGAAATGGAAGACAGGAAAATTGCTAGGAGATAATCAAATTACAGGCTCCCCTTTCACACCAACATGGGCTCCTCTTCGGAAGAAAAACAGCATATTGTGAAGTTCCTAAAACTGTTACAGCTGCTTCCAAATTTTACAAGTTTTTTTTTCTATCTGCATCAACTAGGTAATTTCTTTGAGATGCAGTATATTTTCTCAGAAAAATGTTGACTTTTCTGAACCATTGGGGTTATCCAGTAAAACAAAAGGATTTTTTGGTGCCGATTCAGCCCATCTGGAACCATCAAACACCAAGGTAGACTTGAGGGGTGCAGATAAGACACCAGGCCAGACAACATATCAGTTTGTAAAAGCTGTGTTCAGTACACTTCAGGTCCTTGGTCTTATCATATGCTGCTATACAGCAGAAGATATCAACAGTTTCTCCAGCAATTAATGGAGTTACATTGGTGGGAGTAAAAGGAGGATCAAAACAAGCTGCTACAGTTATTGCAGAGAAATCAGAGAGGTACAGACCTGGGGGCAGAGGTATTTGCGGCAAATTGGGCAGAGGAGAGAATGATAAGACACATATTTGCAAGAATGGAAATGTGACCACTGCTGAATGCCTAAAGACAAAGGCATCCCTCAAAGTGAGAAAGGGCACCCTTTCTGCACCTGCTAAATTTTACAATCTGCCTGAAAAGCCAAAATTACTACATCATCTATGTGACCAAAAGCTGCTACACAAAGTTGAATATTGTCAAAACAGAAACATGGGATAAAAAGATCAGCTGTTAGTTTACATAATGTAGCTCCATTAAGGTCATGATAACACCAGCATTTGTCACTAAAATTTGACACTTGCCTGTTCCTCCTGGGATTCATTTTGGTAGATTTGTGCTCATTTCCACGCACATGTGGCTCTGTGCTTATGACAAAGGTGAGCCAGAGACCTGGCTTGTGTCCAGGGAGACTGGTGCTCCAGTGTAAGCTCCCCACACATCCCCAGGACAGCGCCAGAGAGCGTTGACTCTGCAGACGAGCTTTGCCCATGCACTGTTGGGCATTGAAGCTGTGCATCTCAACCACTGTGCCGGGCCCTGGTGTGTCCCCAGACCACTGACCGCACCCCACTGTGAGGACAGCATCTGTTCATCCTCGTGCGTGCAGCAGCTGGGGTATGAATATTGCATTGGGTTCACTGAAGAGTGCTTAAATACAGGCAGCAACCGTGCATATTCTAGGGAGGGGAAATGAGGTTGCCTGACTTCACCCATTGATGCTTGCAGGGATGGCACCTGGCACCAGGCTGTACTACAAGGTGAGGGAGAAAACCAGAGAGGAGCTACATGATGGGGCTGCCGCAACATTTCCAGAAACCGCAGGTAAAACACCAAACAGGTGGAGCAAGAGATCTGAGACCTGCACCTGGCACGGCACCCTGTGGTCAGAGAGCAGTCTGAGTGCTGCGGTGCAGCACAGGATACCTGGGGCCATGGAGGGGGTCAGGGCTGCCAGGCAGAGGCTACAAACCGTGGCACTCTGCGCTTGCAATAATTCATTTCACTTTGCCTTTCCTGATGATGGGGCCATAAAATGGCAGTGGCGTTTCTCACAGGGATCACTAATTATTCATTATTAGTTGTACTTGTATTACCTCAGTATCTCTAAGCCCTGAAGAGCAAGACACTGTCATGTGACACTCCTCTGAATACAAAACAAAGTATTAGCCCAGCTGCAAGGAGTTTACAGTCTGTGAGGCGACATGCTGCCCAAATACTTATAACACCTTGGAGCAAGGATGAGTTTTGCTATCAGGCTTGCTTCTCCTAAAGTGCGAACCAATACTTTAATCAGTAAATGCCCAACTGACAGGCAAAGAGAGTACAAAGCTCAACCAAGAGATCTGTCTCCAAGAGATCCAGGGGGAAAGCTCTGCACAGTGCTGGCACTGTCTCCCTGCTTGATCTGCTGTGGTGAACAGTACAAAGAAGAAAACATCATACCTTCTCACTTTCTTTTGGAGATATCAACCGGGGCACGTGACCTTGAGATCCAGGAAAGTTTGCAACACAAGAAGTAATTTCTACATACCTTTCTGGCTAAGGGGCTGGAAGTCTCCTTCTCATGAGATAAGCAGTTTTTTATTAACTGTTGATTTTCATTCCTGCTCTTCATGCTTCTAAACTGTCACTGCACAATGTTGGTGTCACTCGTCTGCCACCCTCCAGGGAGAGGGGTCCCTGAATGAGATTGGTCTCAGCACAGCGACCTTGGTGCCACCAGTGCTTGTGGGAATAAATCTGGTTCAAGAGTCCAAGCTCATTTTTACAACCACGCCATTTCTCAATAGCACGCACACACATGCACGAGAAAAAAGCATTTTAAAGTTATTTTCTACTACATCAAGACAAAGAAGTAGTAAGCAAAGCTTAGAGAGTAAAGAAATGAACCAACATCGCTCTTGAAAACAGCTATGAAGCAAGGACAACGAATTCCCAAAGTTAGTCTTCAGTTTCTTTAATCTGTTTTTGCATTTTCGTGATTGTGGTAGGGAGCAAAAGGCTTCCTCCTTCCCTCCTGTGGTCCCTGAGAGGACAGGATTTCATCTAAAAGAAAAGACAAGCACTCATCCTGCCAGCTCAGATCAGGAGAGTATCTTCACCATCTTTAACACCAGCAGCAACACACTACTTTTTTGGTGACACCATTTCAAGTGAGAGGAGGGGTGGAGATGCTGACAGAAGACCCAGAGCAAAGCTGGAGCAGCTCTGACTCACCTGAGATGCTGCTGGGCTGCAGCTGGACAGACACCAATGGGCAGCAACAGTTTGGGGTTAAGAAGCTTGCATGTCTCCATCTTGGAGCTCAACTGTACTGAGGAAAAAGCAACAAACCCAAATGCAGCTCGGGACAGTGACGGTCTGGCTGTAGGGCAGTTCACAATGTTTTAAAGCTAGTACCAGATAACAGATTTTAAATTAATATTTAAGCAGAAAAAAGTAATTTTGAAAGAAACAAAAAAAAAATTTAAGTGAAAAAAAATCCACTTTTCTTCATCCCAGCTACTTGTCACTTGCACACTGAATGCGAATATTTTCAGTGTTCCTGAAAATATTCCTGCTTCTCCCCCAAAAATCCCCCTGGGGAAAAAAAAAAAAGAAACAAACCAAAACCAAAACCCAAACACAAATCTGCTTGTATTGCTTATTTTAACATCGTCTCTTTTACATTTGTAGCATTACTGACCACGGTGCTGGGCATAGAAGAGAAGCATTACACCAACAGCCGTGGTCTGCCTAAAAGGCCAGATTGGTCCAGAGCAGCTAAAACCCCGAAAGAAAACCTCCAAACCAGCTGAATCTCCCTGGATACATTTATTTTCTCTTTGCCTGCCTTCTCCCAACATATTTGCACATGCCTCAGGCCCCGGGGTGGGCTTTCGCAGGAGCTCGGGGCACATTTCAGCACGTGGATGCTCCTTCTTCCTCTTGGAGCTGAAACCTACTTTCTATTATTCGCTTCTCCCACTACTAATGGCTTTTTTTATTTAAGCAAATTCTCAGTTATGCATTCTAATGACGAACGATGATTCATGAGCAACAGATGTTGGTGTCGGCCCTAGCAGAGCGGCATTACTCGCTGTATAGTTTCAGGTGCCAAAATAAAAACATTTATTAACCATCTCTATGGATGCCTCAGGAGCTTAAAGGTAGGTTTTACTGCTGTCATACTGAAAGGAGAAACAACTAAAAAAAGCCAGTGAAGGTGTCATTAATAAAACATTTACAAAATACATGTCAAAGCTTAACTTCCTCCTGATGCAGAAAATAATAGAGGAGGGTAGTTTGTTAGGTTTTTTTTTTCATTTTGATTTGTTTGGATTTAAAGACTGTTATTATGAGACTCTAGACACTTTTAAATCAATAAGAAATTATTTGGTGCTTTTTATTTATTTATTTTAAGGCAATTCTAAAGGTATAATGAAAGGTTTTAATCTCATTTCAGAGATGTAATTAAAAAAATCTCAGCTTCTAAGAAGGTCAAGATGGCTTGCTAAACAACATTGATTTTTGGAATATTACTGATGCACATAGTGATTTTTTTTTTAAGATAACTTCCATCCCTTCAAGAACTGTGTCAGATATAATTTGATTGGTAAATAGCTACTCTAAATTAAACTTGCACAGTAATTACAGGTGCCTCATCACAAGTTACGGGAAAATTATTCAAAACGTTGAAGCAAATCTGAGGACAACATAACAAATTTTCTTCTACTTCACATTTTGAACTAGATGTTTGTTCAGGAGGGTTATTGGGGACAGGAGGTCCCTGAAGTGAAAACTCAGTCCTACTGAACTTCACGGGACTTTGAACATTGATTTGCACAGGACAAGGATTTTAGCTATGGTTTTTAAATCAGGCTCTTCTACTAAACCAGAGGTTTCTTGTCTGCAAATCGGGGCTGATAATATGTTGTCTGTCTTATATAGTGTTACTGCACTTAATGCTTAGCAAGTGCTTTGAAAGCTTTAATTGAAAGGGTCATCATGCTTTAATTAATCATCATTGTATTGCCCATAGAGAATACAAGCTTGGAGGGGGGACCACCACTATGGATTAGCCATTTGATAAATCTGCCCCATGGATTTCAGTTTTCCTTAGCGGCCAAAAGACTTGGGATTAGTCTTCTGCAGGGGCTTGTGTGAGGACAAGCTCACAGATGGGGCGAAGGGCTTGTCCAAAAGGACTGCTCGGATGTTAGTCAAACAGTCTTAGCTTCAGCCTATTCTGGTCTATGGGTGGGGACAAAGGGTGTCACTTGACTAAGACCCGCTTTACAACCAGAACCAGCAATTTTCCAGCAGTAAGGCAACCCTGCCAACACCTATTGCGTCTCCCCCTCAGCCCTTTCATTTTATGGCTCATTTAAATGATTCAACATAATTATTCCACGTGAAATGCAGTCACAGCCATACCTTTGAGGAGAAGGAGAGATGAAAGCGTCACTCCCACTGAGGTGGGGGATTTCCAATGGCAGATCAGCCCTCATGCAACAGGGACACCTTGTTAGCAGCATTCATTAAATAATAAAACCCAGTTTTGGCTCCCTTCAGTGATCCCGTGCCAATGGATACAGATTTGAAACAGTTTTATGTACCCATGGTAAATAACACATATGGCTGCAACGATCTTTTTAAAATAATCATCTGCCCCAAAGGACGCGGCCTTCAAGAATGCTGTCTGAGAGATGAGGCCCAGCTGCCTAAACAAGCACCACCTCCCTGTGTTCAGGGGACAATCTGCTTTCAGCTCTCTTAGCATGACCAAGGATTTCCATGGGTGCTGTATTAGCTTAAGGAGTGGACACAAAGGGTTCCAGTGCCACACCTAGGTAAATTCATGGCCATAACCCTCATTTTACAAAGGTGTTAACAAGCACTGAATGAGGCTAAAAAGCTATTCTTGTAGCTACATACAGCAAATGAGGTGCCAATTACTGCTCCAGTTTTCCAGCGGAACACAGCCCCTTTGTTGGGTTTCAGTGAAGCTATGCTGATTTTTCTTTTTACATAATTTTCTTCAGCATATAAGTGACAACAACTTCAAAGACAACTGCTGGCACGCTTGTGAACATTTGGGTTTTGGTTGCTGTCTGCGGTGCAGGAAAGAGTTCTTTGCCTGAAAAAGGCTTGCAGGAGAGAAGGAAGCTCAGGTGCAGATGTGCACACGGGTCCTCTCTTCTGGGCTCCACTGGGAAGTCCCATGATGGGGACACCTGGAATCCCTGAAGGTGGGGACTTGAATGGGGCTTTCGCAAAGGAGCACCCAGTGGTGGGGTTACTCTCAGGCTGATGGGCATCTGCTTACACTTTCACCCCTCCAAACATGTTTGCTTTGGAAGCCCCCATGCCCAGGGGGCTGCTTCTCCTCCCTGTGCACCCAAAGGCTGCACAGCACCCAGGGTCTTGTACACAGCCCTCAAGGGACCCTATGTCATGCTTGAGTCCAGCCATGAGCCACCCAGGATGGACCACCTGCACATGAGCATCAGGAGAGCACCCACATGGGATGGGTTTGCAGAAGCTGTTATTCCTGTAAGAAACAATTAACAGCCTTTACTGCAAAGAACGAAATTAAATCATCACTCGAGATGCACAGGAGATGAGACTGCGGGATCGCCCCAGGGCCAGTGAACCTCCACAGCCCTGCAGCTGTGTGCCATCCCTCTCCTACATGCAGCCTCGAAGCAAAGCCTGGGGCAGCATTTGAGTGTGGTATTTCAGAGTCAAAAATCATTCCCTGTCTCCAGCCAAACACTGGTAAATATTAGAGAAGCATCAGAGATATTGTTTTGCTGCAAACGGAAACCACTAATAGCTGTATGCTCTTTGAGGTTCATGAGGGGCAGATGAAGTGCATCAGAAACAAAAAAAAAGGGAGTCCACATTGTCTAACTCCCTGCCATTCCTACAACAAATTTGAAATAATTCATACTTTACTCATACGTGCATAAAGATGTAAAATGTAGCTTGTTATTTGGCATTTCAGCCCGCTGTACAAGCACCTGTCAATTTGAATTAGAGAATCTCCATGAAGTGCCAGGCAGGAATTTATGAGAAAAACCACTAGTATCTGGTTTTAGCTAATGAAGGGGAAAAATTATTGTCACAGTTTGTACAATGCTACTTTCTGGTAAAGGTAAACATTTTTAACCACCGTAAATACTAAGTCTCAATCAGAGGGATGCACATAGGAGTATCGGGTGTGTGCGCACACATCTGGTCCTGCTGCTCATCTCAGGGAAAAACGTTTTTTCCCCTCTCACATACCAAAATTAATTCATCCTTGTTAATGGAAGAGAGATGAATTAGCTTTTAATTGACTTAAAGATTTGAGGCATAATAGGATATGGCTGTGAGAAGTAGCACTGCATCAGCCAAATGGTTTTCATGTCACCCTGAGACACCTGCAACTATCTTTCGCTGCTGCATATGCTTGAGCTCCTATTTCCCCCCTAAAAGTGCTTGGGTGCCATAAAATTACCAACCTCATCACTCCAACTAACAGCTATTGGATAACAGAGAAGGACTCCAGAAGCAAAGCCAAGTGCAGTGTGATGTGATAGGCGCAGAATCAGGGTTACCTGCATGCTTCCCTGTTTCCCAGAGGGGAGTAGCTGTGGGAAGAGGAGAAAATAGGACCAGCACACAAGACCGATACAGTGAGGGAAAGCAGTATTTCTAGAGGGCAAGCCTAGTCCTAGGTTTATCTAGTAACTACACTCATCTTTTATTCTAACTGTTCAGCCTTTCATTCATATTGAGAAGAGATTTCTATCAAACAGTTTGCAGCACGTCTTTTTTTCTCTTTTTGATAAATGAGTCCAAAGAAAACTTAATCTTTTAAAAGATGGTTAATTCCCTAATTAAGCATTCATCTCTCTCCCTCATCAGTAACACCGAAAATGTATCAAGACAAATTACCCATACCAGATGCCTGGCAATGGCATCTTTTCTTCCTAAATCCCCTGGACAAATCCAGTTAACTGCAGCACGAAGTATGAGAGAGAACACCTGAGCCCCCTCCTGGCTTGCAGCGGGGAGCCGAGATGTCTGTTCTCTTTGCAAAGTTTTCCATCTGCTCCCTTTAATCACAGAGAGAAGACACAGAAACACATAGTGGAGATGAACTCATGTTGCATGAGACTCCACTTCCAAATTAGGGGAAAAAAAAAAATAGTACAGCACACCAGAAGTACAGTTTTGAGTGGCAAGCAGATGCCCTGGTGGAGCAAAGGGATGAGGGCCAGCCCGGGTGCTTGGAGGTTGGTGCTGGAGGAGGGAAGAGCTTGGGTGGTTTGAGTTTTTCCTTGCCTCAGTTTTGGTTTATAGCAGGCAGCGGTTGCCTCTGCCTTGTATACAAAACTGGGAGACTAAATGAGGCTGAATCCAGCGGTAAAGTACTCGCATTTTTGTAGGTCACAGGCTACTAAGAAACCCTGCCCTCATTTAATTTTGCTGCGTAATTGATTCAAGTGAGATGCTTTGTACAACCAAAACCAAGCCATTTGGTTCTGAGACTTCAGGAAACATTATGAAAAATATTCACCAGAACTGTGGGGGCCTGATGCTTTCATGCAAAGGCTTCTGTCCAGTCCCCCCCAGATGGCCATTCCCAGGCTGTTACTCAATGAAAGCGAAGGAAGAAGCCACAACCACGGTCTCAGGTTTCTCCAGCGAGGCCAGCGCCCAGCCCCATGAAGGCTCTTTCTGTACCTCCTAACCCTCAAGTGGTTCCTAACGTTCCTCGCAGTGGCCAGAGATGGCCATCCTGGGCACTAATAATACACCCCAAATGCCCCAGCCCTGCTCACTGCACAGGTCAATACACTTTCTTGCCATCACATGAAGCTGCGTGCTGTGCATGAGAAGCAGGTTTTGGATTGCCAAGGAAATGTCATCAGCCTGCAAATCCTTCCCCGCAACACTTTTATATCCCAAGCAATGGGGGTTTTTTAGCACCAAGAATGGACTCCCCTCCCAGCCACCTTTCCCCGCTGCAGAAGCCAAAGTTCAGCCAAAGGGCCATATGATACAGCTATACAACAGAAGCAGTGTGTTTAAGCAACATGATAGTCGGTGAATACTGTCTAATCATGCCAACAAAAGAGACAAAAAGCACATACCAGCTGACACTTGGCTGCATCTCCACTGTGCTAACTGGCTGCAATTAATGGGATGGTGGCACTGAAGCTAGAAAGAACCCAAGCCAGAAATGAACCTCACCGATTAATTAAAAATCAAGAGAGACCCAGAAGGAAATCTCCCCCCACTCCTTCCAATCTGCAGCCAGCCTTGGAAAAGCTTGCCTGAGGAGGGGCAGGAGAAATCTGAAAGGAAAGTAAGCCCCAAAATTCAAAGTGATGCTTCAAAACTAGCCAGAGAACTCACAGGTTGTCCATCAACTTCATTTAAATCATAAAACCCAGTGGCAGGTGGCCAGTGATGATCTGAAAATGAATAGCGCATCCGCGCTCTTAACATCGTAGGAGAAAACTTGCATAGATTTATGCTCTGCTAATGTTTGTAAGGTGTTGCAAAGCAGTGAGAATAGATAATACATTTGACGAGCCAAGAGCTGGACCAGAGTGGGACCTGTGCTGAGAATAGGAAGGATCCATAAGGGAGCAAGTGGCACAAAGCCAGCGTAGCTTCTCGGCTTCAGCAAAACCCTTGTCCTGCGAGAAGTAAACCCTCGGCCAGGAGCTGGGATACAGAGGGGGATGAGCAGCCTTAGCTCCACTCTGATCCTTAGCAGGCCCTTTACTGAATCAAACCTGAAAAGAACCATAAACCAGAAAGGAACATAACATAAATGGGATTGAACTGCCACACAAATTGTCTTCAAGAAAATATTAGTGTCTGATCCAAGGCTCAGCAGTCAGTGGTCATCTTTTCACTGTTTCTAATGGCCTTTGGATCTGATCACTGTATAACATATCTTGTTCATTCCTTGCCAACACAGAAAGCTATAAAAAAGCCAAGAGAAATCCATTAGTTTTAAACAACAATAGGGCAATAATGCTTACTGACTTCACAGCTGTTGTGGAGACTAGTAGTATTTTCAGTGCATTAAAAGATATAAATCCTGTTTTAATCACAAAGTACTATTAGTAAAATTACTCGGACATCAGAAATAATTTGCATTTGTATAACTCTAACCTCTTTCAGCTCAAACGTTAAGATCCCCATCTCCTTAATATTTCAGATTCATATAGGAGTCATACACGTACATATATATACGTGTGAATACGCATACATACATATTACAAAAGAAACTAAAATCCTAACCAACTAGCCAAAGCTCTTCTGTATTATAAAACAATGGCTTGATTTCCTCCTCAATTTGCACTAGTACAAATGCAGTTACTAATCACTAACTCACTGAGTCAGCCTTGATTGCATATTGAGTGTTCATTATTGCCTGTCCTGGGATACCCATGTCACACAAATTCAGGTGCACGTGTGTGTGCCTGGGGGCAGGAAGGTGTCCAGATGGGAGCAGAACTAAACAATGGTTTCATCTCCTGCGTCTTTTTCCTCTTTCACAGCATTGGCACGCCACACACCCTCACAGCTCTGTGTTCTGTGCTGTATCAGGCTTGGGAAGACAAAGAGCAGTTTGGGGTGCAGTGGGAACTCAAGTAGGGTAACCACCCATCGTTGGGTCACTTCAGCTCATGCAGCTGTTGCCATACATAAAGAGGCTCTGCAAGTGGGATACGCACTGTATGCATTGGCTGATGTAAACAGGTAAAACTAAGGGTCAATAAGGTAACTATTAATGTGCCCATCACTTAGTAAGATGCCCTGCAAAGCTTTGGCAGTGGGACACCTCCAGGCTGGTGGGGCAGCAGATCTGGAGCATGGCAGTGCTGACTTGCTTGATCTGCAGCCTGCAGTGCAAGAGCTCTGGTTACCAGGGAAATGGTGCACCAGCATCTTGTTTCCAAATACTTGGGCTGGGAAAAAAAAAAAAAAACAACAAAACAAATTCTGACTTTAGTGTTAATTTTTTTGTAAGTGAGTCAAAATTCATCCCCCCTATGGTTTGACTATATGGTCCACTTTCACCCAGTATGCACGACTTCAGCTTATCCCACCTATTTTATTAACAGAATTAGTATAAAGATTTACACAATCTTTAGAAGACTTTCTGCTATAAACTTAATTTGCCTTCTGAGTCACTCATGGGAAATCAAGGACTGAGATAATCAATGAAGTTCACAGGAGTTCCTGAATCAAAAGAAGTCTTGAGAGAACAGAGTTTCTGTGTCAGGATGCACTTAGGTGTTAATTCAGGCAAATACATTATTTTTCTCAACCGTGCTAACCCACACGCTCAGTGATAATAACCTTCATGTTGGATTTCTTTGACCCATCACCACTGCTCCGGATTTTGAGGATGATAGATTCCAGTCCTGGCTTTTTGCCACATCAAATAAAATGAAAAAGCAATTTATACAGCCTCTTGGAGGAAAATGACAGCGCTCAAAGGAAAGGTGCTCAAAGTATAATTCAATTTAGGTGTGATGAGCTTCACACATCTCTCCTGGGTAAGTCAGTCAATGAAGTTTCCATCTCATCCATTAGACTGGTTAGACTATTTTAAACTTTTTTTTAAACTCTTACAGAGCAGGCCAGGAGATAAGGTCACAGATATTAATAAAGATGGTTAAAACAATGTAACACCTTAAAAAATTGTGAGGAACTATCAGGCTGGGGCACATCAAGAGGGAATCTGTACTGGAGACCAAAAGAGATTTCCAAAGAGCTGAGAGGTGCCATTGATGCAAGGGAGCTGGAGGTGGACCCCTTCACCATCCCCAGGATCCGCTCCCCTTTTGCTGACTCTACTGGGTGCCACTTCATGCTTTCATGGCCTTCATCAGGTTGGTGCGGCCTTCTCTTGTGAAACCGTGGGATCTGGAAGCAGATGTGCACAGCCGGCATGAGGGGAACAGGCCGGAGTTGTTATAAGAAAGTACCTGAAGCTAAGGTGAGGCAGTAACTGTGACCATGTATTCACATATGATGCAAAGACATTGCTGTCAGCCGCAGGCTTTTATATACTAAAGCACATTTAGTTGGCATGTGGACAGCAGCCAACTCTGTGAACAGCTGAAAGGACACAAAACACATGGGGCAAAACAACAACAGAGACCATTAACATCTCCTTCTTCAGGGTTAGAGCAGTAGAATACAAATAAAATATATTTTGTTTGTATTTAGGTCCCCATCCACCATTCCTGCTTCCTCCTGCTGGCCCCTCCACCACGAATGCTGTCCTTCCTCAGTGTGAAGTTCAGTACACACCTGTAGCCTTACAGGGACCAGTGACTTAACAGGGGGGAGAAAAAAAAACATCCCAGTAAAGCTAACTTGTGATTACTGCTGCAAGAGGAGGCCCATGTAAAATATCTGACCGGCTAATAAATCTTTCCCTGCAACAAAATGCCTTGAGAGTGCAGAAGCAAAGCAGCAATTTGACCCTGTCGAGATTCTCCGTGGCAGTAGGAGACAGTAAAACATGAGGTGCTACCTCATTCTTCACCTCTCCCCATCTCATCCACCCACAGGGGGACTCTGCAGCTTCTCTGTATCTTGGGATGTCGAGCTGAAGACAAAATCTACCTGGGCAGGATAAAGGATTAACAGCAAATGCTTAATGAAAACATTTCCATGCAGCTCTTCCATTGGGCATTAATCAATCGGCACCCTGGTTTTGAATTGCCACATTGGCTGGGGTTTTCACTCTTTGTATAAACGCAAGGCTGACTTCACTCTGGTCCCTGCTTGTTTTATTTTTACAACTGGAATCAAAAGAAACCCAACCTGCTCAGTGCAAACGAACTTAAGAAGAGACAAGGAGGCAGAAAGGTTAGCTACTGTCAGCTTATGTGTGAAGGAAAGAAAGAAGAAAGGTTTTGGGGGAAAAAAGAGGGATGTTATCCAAAGAGATTTAGGAAAAAGAGAGAAACAGGAGGAGTAGACAAAATAAGAATGCACTTGTTAAATTGCGGAAAAGCAGTAACACCAGCAAGGTACCAGGAGTGCCTAGGAAAGCAGCCTCCCTTAGCTAAAAATGCCATTTTGAGAAAGACACTTGGAGAATCATAAAATCAGAAAGGGTATGTAAAGCCTCTGCTGCAAAAGCATACTTGGGAAATTTGAGCATATGCTACGCAGTGATAAACATCCCTCAGCATGAGTGAATTAACTGAGGAGCTCGCTGCACCCAGCCACTTAATTAACCAAACTCTGAATGAGCCACTTATGGTGGAAAACAGAGCAGAGCAGCCTAAACATGGCACTAACCAACAAAGAATCTTGCTACAAGAGGGTGGTCATCAAACACCAGGGATCATTGCTGGGCTGGTGCCACAGGCTTTTTGCCATGGGTTGGAAAGCAGCAGGACTGGCAGGTGAAAGGAAGAAGGTGCTTGTGCGGTTTTTGCCCAGAATGCTGCACTCCCAGAGCCTTGAATTAGAAAAGCTTGCACCTGGTTTTGAAAGCGAACAAGTGATAAAAGGTTTTCCAACAGTCTGCATGATCAGAGCCTGAACCAGAGCGAGGTAAGTCTAGAGATCGCAGACTAACGTCGCTTTGGGATGAGACAGGTCAATAGGCAAAGTCTGAAAACTGCTTCCCACGGCTCTGCCAGCACAAATGGACATTTCTCCTCATCTCACTTGGCCTCCAGCAACTTCCAGGTCTTCCAGTTGTGTATTTAAGACAGCCTTTGCTCTGTCAGCCCCTGGCAAGGGCCAAAGGTTGAGCAGTTCATCTGGCTGGTCCATGCCACACTGGGAAACCCAAACATAGTAGAGAAATAGAACTTGAAGACTCATAGTAAGCAAAAACTCACGTCCCCTGCTTGCATTTTAGGGCCATTATGTGACTGAATCAAATTGCAGTGCAGCTTGGTTAAGTAGTTAATTTCTTCGCATGCATACAAAATAAGAAAGAAAAAGCTACTGATATCCCGGGTTTCACGAGGCTCAAGGTATTTGCCTGTTCTCCACCCCGTTGGTTGGTGTTCAGTGCTTCAGCCATGAACTCAGATACCCCCAGGCTCTGGGGAAGTGTTACATTCTCACAAACACGATTTTCTCCTGTTTATATTCTTAGAAACAACCTAAAATTCTAAAAAGCTGATTTGCTGAGTGTCTAAGCGCCTGCCTAGAGGTTTGCAGCATTCCTCAAAGACTCTGGTAATTTCCCAGGAGATCATGACTAAACAAATTCGGCCTTTCATCTGCAGCCTGCAGTTAAATTGCCTTCAACATGTAAACTTGGGAAAGTAGCCTCTAGTCTTATCTTCCTTGTTTTTCCCCAGCAGGCTCAGCTACACAGGAGAGCAAAGCCTTCTTTCAGAAGTACCTGTCCTAAACCAAGAACTTGGCTTCAAAGCCTCCCTATTTCTGCAAGGGAGGAGATTTTAACCATGTTGGCTTTGGAGTTGGGTCGACTTCTTGGAAGATTAGTTTTCAGCTTCCAGGCTTACCTGAGCTTAATGCTGCAATCTCTCTAAGGCGTAACAAGGACTAGATTTGGGTCAAATCCTTAAGCTCCTAAATGAAAGTCATTTAGGAGCCCATAATAAACTCCTGGAGAAGATCTCTAATTTTTTAAGAATTTTAAAGAAAAGCCTCACAGGCTAATTAAGCCTCCCCTCCTGAGCTCTCTGACTTCTGATTTTTATCAGTCCCCATGCTGGATTCCTCGCTGTGCGTGTTAATGGTCTTCTCACAAAAGTGCAGTTAATTCTCTTGACGCTAATTCCAAAGCATTATTTTTGAGTTAAACATACATACTGCAATAATGAGATGATCTAAGAAATTTTTTTTAAAAAAAAAAAAGCGCAGCAGTTTAAAGAAAGCCTAGTTGATACAACAGGACAGGAGAAAATATAAATGTCTGTAATGGTTTCCAATCCTGGCAGTGTGAATGCCACTGTAGTGATTTACAGTCCTGCTGTACAGAGCAAGGACACAGTTACATTCCCGGAGGTGAACAATGCCGACAGCAGAGCTGTGAAAAATCTTGGCTCCCGTCCGCAGGGCGAAGAAGGGATTCAGAGCATCACAATAAACCTAAGTCAGGTTTCTGACCAAATCATTAGGAAGTATTAAGTGGAACACATTCGCCTTCCTCCACACGCCTCCCAGTACCAGGGCTGGCAGGATGAGGTGAACACCGACCGTGGTGCTTTGCTTCTAGCAGGACACCACAGCCTTTTATCACCCTCGTAGTTAATAGCACTGATTCGGCATTCACACCACCTGCACAGAGACATAGCTTTTCCTCTTCTTCCCTCAGAGTTATTTGCATGGGCTTTTCAAGCACCAGCATCACTTATTTTTCATGCCTTCCTAATTTTGCTTTTAGGTGAAAGGCTCGGCTGTGCTGTCAATCACGCTTTCATTCATGTGGTCCCAGTGATGGAAACCTGCTGCATTTTAATAGGCTCAGGTAAATCATCCTAAGTTTGAGGATTTTATCAAGTTCTGTGCTTCATCTGCTCACTGATTTCATCCTTTCATCTCAACCCATTCATCTGCTGGGAGGAGAACTCCAGCCTTCAAAACTCTCCTACTCCCATCTTTTCTACAGCTGTGCCACTCTCTCTGCTGTTTTCTCTAATCTGATTCTGTTAGTGATATTGCTCACCTTGGATGTGTGGGCAAATCACAGCTTAATCTCAGCAGATAAGGAAAGTTTGCCTGGCTCCCACCATCTCTCCCTTGTGCTTTTATCCAGGAGGAGGTTCAGAGAGGAACACAGAGGCGGTAATCGGAGTGCTCTCCCAGGTTGATTTTGCAGACTGAATCTGCTTAAATTATGCTCGCACACGAGTTAAATATCACCCCCTCCCCCAAGCACATCCTGGGCTTTGTTTCCCAGGTGGGTGTGAGGAGCAAGCACAGCCGATTACAGCTGTGACTCGCATTTGGTTGCAAAGGGAACCACCTCACGCTCCAGCAAAACCTTTGCACACACCTCCCTTTTGCACGCGCAGTTATTAATGGGCTTGCACTTACACTGTGGAGCACACATACAGGCACACCCATGAACTAAGCCCTGTGAGCAAAAGTAATGTATTCACACATACAAGCATGTTGTGCTTTGTTTTTTAAATGCATGTTCTCATAAATTAGTTGGGTTTTTCATAGGCCCTGAAGTGGGTTGATTCTAAGCATAATCCTAAAACCTGACAAACATATTTCATACTTCTCAAACACATGTTCAGCACGTCGCTGCATAAATCCACCAGCAGCTTCCTAGTGCCTATTTTCCTTATACCCTCTCCAGTGCCTATATCTGGGGCACTTGAGGGACAGGACTTGCTCAAAGACATAATATCCATAGGGACCTAAGATATGAACTGCAAATCAGAGGCTTTATCAATATAGAGGTGGATCATAGCAGTAAATGGGAAGAACTGGAAAATCTTGAGGTGCTGGGAGAAATTGAAGAGGAATGAAGCTCGATATTGCAGAGGGAGGGTCACACATATGGGGATTATCAAAACATTTACTGTTAGGGGTGCACAAGGCGCGTGTGTGTTGGTGGGGTGGTAATGCAAAGCAGAAGACGAGAAGTTTTTGGTAAGGGAGCTCTGCTGAACCACCATCAGCTCACGGCTATGGGAAATTTTCTCCTCAGTGGTAGTGGCAAAAACATTTACAGTGGAGTCAGAGATGCCAATATCGGTGTACAAGCAATTGGCGCTACATTTACCATACAGCAGTGAGATTTCTAGGGTGTATTGCTGAGCTGTTACTGCTGCTGTAAGCTTGTCTGCCTTATAAATTATCTCTCAGTGGAAAATCATGCCTGTTATTTCTGAGCAAGTGGGGCAAGTAAAGCTATGTGATGAGACGCTAAGAGTCTGGCTGGGGGATGAGCTGCCAGGTTGGGTCTGCTTACTTCCAAGTCTTCCTGGGCCAGATAACTCATGCTGATCACCCCAACCTTCCCTAGCAGGTGCTTATTCATACACAAACATGAACATGGAAGCTCTCCTTAGATTTTACATTAAAAGACAGGTGGGAAAAAAAAAAAAAAAAAAAAAAAAAAAAAAAGAGGGGATGGTGGATGGTGTAGTTTGATTTAGTTGAGCCCAGTTGTAACAAGAGGTGAGTTCTGGGTGCTTCCAGCTGAAAGACTCTGAGGCACAGGGAAGACGCTGCCAATCCATACTAACACACCAGCTGAAGAAAGGCGGAGGCTTTCACCAACACTGACTGGTTGAGTAGTCACTGGTCCCACTCCTCGCCTCAGCACATAGAGAAAGCTCATGGCAAAGACAAGGATAATCCTGCACCACCCTCTGACATCTACTGCCAGTATTCCCTCTAATTTCTCTTGCAAATAACATTTCATTCCTATATACGTTTACCTCAAAGCAGCTTGGCATTACTCAAGCAAAGATCGTTTTTAAAAGTTAGCAGAAGAAAGGCACTCTGTTTTGCTCCCAAGCTGGGTATATTCACAAAGACCTATGAGCTAATTCAGCTGGGGAATACATGGAGCTGCTCTGCTTCCTGGGGGATTTCCTTGCTGGGTTTTCTTAATATCACCTCTCAGTTGTCAGTTCTTCTCTGTTCACATGCCCTTCTCCAGATTAACTTTCGTGCAGGTGAAGTCCCCAGCCACATAACTTTGTGGTGAAATCACTGGATGTTGCAGGGTTCTATAGATCCCAGTGAGAGTAATGTGTATGTAAAGCCCATCAGTCATGGAAAAGTGAGACAGAATTAAGAAAAATCACCACAGAGAAATGAGACAGAGTTAGCCGAAATTCACAGTAACAATCTATCACAACTATATCACAAGGGACAGAGTTTCACATCTGAAAGGGCTTTTCAATCTACATCTGAAGGCTAGTATATAAATGCTACAGGTTATTTAAGTCGGCCTTTCAAGTAGTATAAATTGGCGAGTCAGCCCCAATATTAATCATAAGATAAATGTTAAGTCAACCCAGGTTCTTTTTGTTGGGTTTTTGAGCCTGCAGGGTCATATTTGTGACCATTTTTCTTAAGTCATGAGGATTAAATAAAAAAACCCCTCTTTTGATGAAAGCAGATATTCATAGAGAATTGAAGAATTCCTGACGCTGGGGTGTTTTGTAACCCCCAACACCAAGAGACATGCAGTAGGAGCTCACAACATTGAAATAACTACAAGGCTGCATCTCCACTTGCAGACAGAGCCCTCTCGCCTTTGACTGCTTCTTCCAGAAAGGCTCTTCTGCAAGATCTCATGCCCTTCCCTTTGAATGCTCACTAGTCGAACTTAGGTTTGTGTAGTACACCATGACAACCACACACAGTGATTTTTTTTTTTCTCTCCAGAAAGCAGCTTTTTAACAAGAGCATAATAGATTATTTACAAGATGTAACAAAGCAAATTCATTCTTAGAGACACAGTCAAACATACAGAAAAGGAACTCTTTGAGCATAGTGACTGTTGGTATGAATCATCTTTCTCTCCAGCCATTTAATTACCCCAGGATTAGGAGTGCATAAACTATGGTCTGTACTTTTATTAATGAAAACATCCATTATTATTCTTTTATGTGGAGCAGTGGAACACCTGGAGGCCTTCTGCAGACGAGCCCTTCATGCCCGCACTCAGGCTTAGGAAAAATATGCCCTCAAACACCTTCGGATCATGACAGATTCAACTGCTAGTGATACTGGTCTAATCATAAAGCAACTTTGAAATACTATACATTTTAGAAAAAAAGTTAAGTCCTGCAGGAAACTGGCTTCGGGCATATTCGAGTGATAGGGGTGAACATGTCTGGCTGAGAAACAGCACTTTGAAGTTGCTCCCAACTGGATAATAAATGATTAAAAGAACAAGTGAGTTAAGCCAAGTAAAATGCAGGGGTGTGCCCACAGCACCCTTCATCTCTGGAGCATACTGGCTTCAGAAAACTATTTCAAAAGGGAGAAAGAATCTCCATGCGAAGGAGCACCACAGACCAGATCTGCACAGCACCTGACTGCTGACAGTGCTCAAAAAAGCCCATGTTAGCTTGCAACCGAAACGCTGCACTGCCTGACAACCCCAGTGCCAGATGGATGACATGCATCAGATATGTAGCTCTAGGTTAGGAGATGCATCATGTTCAGGAAGGGAAAAGGCACCTAAAGACTCATTCCAGGCTCATGGGTGCTACGTGGAAAGTGTCATGACATCTGGTGCCTAAGCACTAGCCTAATGGAAGAAAGGTTTAGCTTAAGCCCTTCTCCTGTCCCTCAACACCAAGACATGTTTTTCCAGATGGTGCTGCAGAGCAGCAAACAGGCACACTCCCCGGTCCCTGGTTTAACTGCTCACCTCCCTTACAAGGCTGTCACCTTGCTGTTGCATCCTTTTTCCAGGCCGTGCATGGCACACTCAGCTCTGTGCTTGGATGATGGCAGTGCTGGGAAGGCTTCTGGGCTTCTCCTTCCACCCCACACGGGTAAGGCAAATTCATAGCGCATTCCCCTAAGGGCAATCAGGAAAGGGACTTCCACTTGGGAAAACCTCCCTGAGTTACACAGCCCCTGATAGCGCAATCTATGTGGCACCCTGGATACATAATTAATTACACGGAGAAAGACAGACAGCGAGCAGACATGGACTTCTCCTTTTTGAAATCAAGGGGATGTAAAAATAAATAAATAAATAAAAACAGAACTGAGGACAGAAATGATAAATAATACCTGCTGAGCCCCACTGAGATGTGTGGATGACACCCAGGAGCTAAGAGATTCCCGAGTCACCTGCAGAAGTGCCACCCGAGAGAAAACCACAGACAGGACCCAAAAGCAAAGATGTTTAGCCCAAGAGGAATTAGACTCAAGCTACAGGCACTCTAATCTGAAAAGAATCCTTGAGAAAGGATACCAGTGCCTAAATCCTCTATTTTCGATTTGACATAGCAACTTCCATGTGAGAGTATGTCCAGAAAAACACCACACTAAACTCAAAGCAACAAAGGAGCCACAGAAGCCCACGACATTCATTTTTTAGCTCTGGACGTTACTGTGTGACTGTGAGCAGCAGCAGGGGAGGTATAAGGAGATGGCATAATGCCTGTTTGCAGAACTTTTATTGCTAATTGACATTTCTGCAGAGGTCCCCAGACAGTTGCAGGCAGTGCTGGTTGGCCGGGCCATGGAAAGCAGACTAATGCCGCATCCTGCGTGGTAACCAAATGGGGGCCATATTTCTGACGGAGACTCTGGCAAAGAAGTAATGGATATAAACATGCTTAAATGTGCTAAATCTGAGCAAAGGCACTTGTAGCCAATCTTTGTTCAAACAATATGATTGTCTTACAAATTGGATTCTTCCTTTAATTTCCACATTTATTGTGAGATGAGCTAAATCCCTCAGGGACCAACAAAGCATCTCATTTAAGAAATATCAACATATACAAAGGAAAGCTTTCCATTCAACCAGCAAGAATGGCTTCAGAAGCTCATGAAGGGCTTTTTCTTGTTTTGTTATTCTCTGTGTTTAGCTCATCCATCTAGGGAAGTAACAAGGTGTGAAGATAAACTCTGCGATTGCAAAGGAACGTTGCTAACGATTTCCCTTTCAACTGCTTGCTCAGCTTTACCTTTGCTAGAAAGGATTACCTGTTGCTGACAAAAGGTGTCATCTCCTCTCAGATTAATTGCACTCATATTAATTACTGGCATGGACCAAGGCTGACTACGTGTAACATTATTTCAACACATTGAATCTAACAAGCTTTAAGTAGAGCTTGCTGTAATAGGACAGCACATGTTTCTTCCAGTTAGATATAGAATTACTGACCCCGTTACTCACAACCAAATAATCCTTTTAGTGTGATTTGAACCATGATGGTTGGGTTGTCAAGCTTTTCTCTCTCATTACTACTTCTCCTTTTATGTCTGCTTTTCCTCCTCTCCGTCATGGTACATCATGGCATGTTGCCCCGAGCTTTATTAGGTGACTTGTGGCAGCCTATTTCCCAGCTAAGAGCCCTGCAGGACCAACACTCTGCTCTGCTGAAATTGCATCCCCTAAAATACGCCACTTTCAGGATTATATTTCCCCACAGCACACAGCAAGTGCCTCAGACTCTATAAAACATCGTAGTGCCACTGACTTCGACTGAGCCCCGACAGCAGGCACGGTTTGAGGATCTCAGCCAGCCTTGGCAGTCCTGTTGAAGATTTTGCTGATGCAATGAGGATAACTAACCTGACCAGTACCAAAGCCTCCAAGCAAATTCGTGTGCGCTGTACTGGTTGCAGCCTTCAGCTGACACACATAAGCTTTAGGGACGATAAGCTGGTGCCACGCCAAAAGGGAGGCAACCACAATTTGGTCTTCAAGCTTTCCTAAACACGGGAGTTGGGGTTAGTGCTAGCTGTACCACCAGTAAATATTTACTTGGTTGAGGACCTGCTTAATTAACTAAGAAAGAACATGAAAAGTGGAGATAAGAAATCTAAGAGAACCTGTACCTTAAACATTTCACTCTATCCATAGCCAAACTTGAAACTGCAGTGATGTTGCAAGAGTTCATTTGCCACCAGCCCAAGGAAGTGCACTGAGCCAAAGCCCTGCAGGAGATACTCCCCAGAGAGGCTCAACCCAGAGATCAGAGGAGCAGTCACAAGGAATCTGCTTTACACTCCAGCTGCACCCTGCTTTAAGAGGCACAATAGCACTGAGCCTGGCCCAAGCTCTTCACAGGCTGAACCAGCAGGCCTGAGCCTAAGAGCAATGCTCACAGAGCTGTCTAAAAGGACTTTTTCCACTAGAGCTGAGCTCAGTGCTTGGTAGGACAAAATTGAGAGCTGAGCTCATGACAGGCAGAATATCTTGCAAACAGGAAGCTTGTAAACTTAAATGATTTCTCATATAGCCACAGGGCAAGACGCGAGGATTAGACCAAAGAGCTTGGCATTTTCTCTCCTCATCTTTTTCTATCTTAATGACTCACTAACTTGCAGTGCCAAAAGTATGGCTGGCCTTTGTCAGACACCCTGCAGGGACCCTGCCTCTGGCCACATCCAGGCCAGCCTCACCACTGGGAGCTGAGAATGACACAGACCGCGTGGTTGCTCTGCAGAGCCACAGACTCCATATACAGCCACAGGGCGCTCCTACTTGTGGTTCTGAGCAAAATCCATCCCGACACACAGACCATCCTCTCCAGTCTTGGAGACTAGTCTTGGAAAATAGCTAGTAAATCAAAGAGCCAAGCCTGCCATCTTTAGGCAGGGCTTACTACGGCAAAGCTCTCTTACAGGCATTCCTCCAAACAGACTGTATGTGTTGAAAGGTCTGGAGCGTCTCGCAAGTACAACCCACTCCAAACTCCCAGGAGAAGACATCCACGGGGCTGAAGGAAGCCAGCAGGACCTGCTCTGCAGCCTCCATGATCCCACACAAGCCTCTGCCCTTGGGCTGCCACCAGGAGCCCAAAAAACCCAAACCCCACAGTGCCCAACCCAGCATAACTCAGCTGTTTTGTGATGTCCATGTAGACCTGTTACAAAGGGTTTTGTCAATATGCTGGTAAGCAGAAAGAAGGTTAAATTAGTTCAGTTCATACATATTTAACTACCATGACCTGCATTATCAAGCTCAGGCTCAAAATATTTGTAATGGCACAATTAGCCTCAGGCACATTATCTCACTAGTATCAGCAACTGTATGTATTTATTTACAAATGACACAGGGGGGAATTAAATGTTGCCATCGCTGTTGTCAAGGAAACAATCTACTTCTAAATTTTTAATTTTTTAATTTAAAATGTTGTATTCTAAGCAGGGATAGTCATTAAAATTTTATGAGGAAAAGGGGGAAAAAAACCTGGTGTATCTACCTATGGTGGAATTGATGTACACTGTAATTACATCAGGTTACAGAGGGAAAAAATGTAGCTTTCATGTGAGACCACAGTTATGAATGTTTCTGCACATTACTTATGATTACTGTTGCTCAAGAAGGAGAAAATAATTTATTCTGCATGTGTAAATCCTCGGCAAAAATTGCAGGTTGGAATACATAATTTACCTTGTGTACTGCAATTTTTATGTAAATACTAGGATCATCACCATAAAAATGGTTGCTCAGTAGAGACAGATTTATAATGATATAAATGGTAATTTGTGTAGTTGAATTTAATAACTAATATCCTAATTTAGTACTTTCACAGAATTAGTGGTACTGGGAACATGGTCTCCTTGAGCAAATACCTTCTAAAGCCTCTGCAGTAAAGATGGACTATCAGATCTGTTGGGAAAATTGCTGCAATATCTTGTCAAGGTATTTCTGTAGAAGCAAAACCAGGCAACAGTAAAAGGAAAACAGTGTATTTTGAACAACATAAGGCAAGACTGCCAGTCTCCAGACTTACAGACATTAGAATTACTTGTAATCAGTGTTTCACCAAGGAAGAAACAATACAGCTAAATCTTTTTTGAGCCTGCTCCTTCAAAAACCTGAATGCCTGAAGATATCCTCTCCAAATCCAAAATCACTTCCTCATTCCCTACCCTTCCCCTGCACATCTCCTTGTTACATCACATCCACATTTTCCTTTTTAAACTACTATGTTATCTGTGTGGCCAGAAAACAATGCTGTGCTCCCAGTCCATACCCCAGTGGTGCAGGGAACGAGCCAAATCGCTGTGCAGAGCTGGGAGCAGGGGCAGGCAGTGCTCATCCGGGGGCTGCCCGCACCCTTGGGGTCCTCCTCACCGTCTGGCCGTGGCTCTCACTCCCATCCCGTGCACCACAGGGAAGGAGCATTTGGTAACAGAGTCAGATGGAAAGCTCCCTTTTCTTTGCTCCCTGGCCTATTTACATTACCTGAGCTAATAGCTGGCAAGGAGGGGCTCTCTGGGGTACCCTGTGTGTCTGCAGAAATCCTGGCTTTGATTTCCTAAACATGCAAACCATCTGTCGACAGCTCCAGCACTGGGACCAGGGATGGGGGGATGCCTTGGAGCCCTCCTCCACTCTGCTGTCCTGACATAGTCCTCTGAAATGTCCACGTGCCCTCACTGAGAGCAGCGCTTGCGCTCATCCCAGCAGTCCCACATACACATGGTCATGCAGCTGGACTTGCTGATAAGGGGAAATGTGCCTGGAGCTGGGAGATTCGTGGGACAGCTTGGCCAAACCCAACAGTCCTCCCCACAGGCAGCTGCTCCAGACCAGTTTGCCCAGTCCACTCCAGCCCCTGTGGTGCCACGGGTACCACAAGTACCACCCCACTGCAGCTGCACTGAGATTAGAAACCTGGAGGAATTTTTTATAATGAACAGTTGGTTTTGCCCCAAGGCCTGTTAACATGGGATGCATCTCTCTCTAATTACTGCTGGTTTCCACTCCCAGACCCTTTATGTGTTTTCCTTTACAGCTGTGAAGTTGTTTGTATTTCTCACGTGTCTATCCCCAAATAAAACAGCTAATAACACCAGTCCTTGGACATTTCTGTGGTGGGGTTAGTAAGTCACAGCACTAGCTGTGATTCTGTAGATTAAAGCTGAGGACATTAAATAGTGGCTAATGGGTTAACCCCTTGGTGTCAATAGGTTCCCAGCTTCAGTGACTTCCATTTGATAGAGCTGGAAAATCCTTGACATTTTTCACCAAGGGGTTAATTTGAAAAGGGATGAGAGTTCAGTTTCAGCTACAAGCTTAGGTTTCATAATAAGCGAATGAAAAATTTAGGTTACCTGGAGACCAACCAGAGTGTAAAATTGTCCTTGAAGGTGCATTTCTATGTGAAGGTGAAAATGGGGGGGGTTAAACATCAAAGCTGGAGGAACGGAAACGAAATACAAAAACAAATGGGCATTTCAGCTTTCTCTCTTTTTTCCACTTCTCTGGCAATATGTAAGTGGACAGTAAACAAATTGCACCAAGGGAGTGAAAAGGGACCAACACAACACACGCATTTAATCTCCAAAATAACTGCAACTGAAACATGATTTACTTCAAAAAGGGCTTGAGCAAATGAACCAGAGGAACTAAACGTCATCGGGAACCCACAGAGAAACCACAGAGCAGGTCCTTCACCACCACTTGTGGGAAGTCGTAGGAAGTAATCAGTGAGTCCTGAGCTTTGTCAGGCAGGTTAATGTGGGGAAGGGGTGTTAGACTTGCCTCTTGAGGTGCTCAAGTGGCACCAGCACCTTTCTTGCTTCCCTCCTGCCTCTACCCCCTTTCCACCACTAGTTTCCCATGTTTCAAATGGGCATCCACCACAGAAGAAAAGTTTCCACCTAAACAGTGAATATCAGCCAAAGTGCAGACAAACCACAGGCTTACAAAACAACTACTGAATTTAAAATAACTAATATCTCCAAGGAGAGGGATACTGAACACAAAATTTCCAGCGAAGAGCTCTGTGCAGCCTCAATAAGCACAGCCCAACCCATCCTACCTGGATAATAAATCACGTAACCCAAGAAAGTCCTGTTCTCACTGATGTTCCAGAATATTGTCACGGCAGTCTCATTTACCAGCCTTGTCAAGTTCTTGCTGGACAGGTACAACAACAGCCTTCATAATGGTATAGTGAAAATTATTACATGTCTTTTGTCCTGCAACACACAGGATGCCAGGTGGGTGTTAATAAAGCAGCCAAAACTTGCCGTGTAAAATCCCATCTCGAATTTAAAGGCCAGAATACTCAGTATGCCTTTCAAATGCCATCCTTGATTTAATTCACACAGAATGAAATACATGTTGCCAATACACTCTAACAGAGTCCCAGTTAAGACTGGGAAGCTCTCAGCATTTCTCACTGGCACACTAAAACCTTGCTCCACCACTACAAGAGAACTGGGGAAGTGAAATCCTCTCACACATGAGATGAGCTGTGCTGAAGGGTGTTCTCATCTTCTGGTGGACTTGCCACATTTGAACAATTCTGGTTCCCTTCAGTTGCTAATGCTATGCAAATGTTATCGTTACCACAGATTAAGAAATTTGTGATATATGTTTTTAGAACAAGCACTTGGTTGGTGTTGGTTTTTTTTCCTTGCAATTTTTTTGGCATGCTTCCATTCTCCGTTGCCTTTCCTAACACCACCCAGTGCTACTCACACAAAAAATAAAGCCAAAATCTGGCATATAATTGAGATGTTAAGACATAACTTCATTTGGACATATAAACCTGAGCACCTGCTTATGAAACCAGGTGCCAGAATCAACACACTTGGGCAGCTTGGAAGCTTGTCCAAGACACTGATCTGACACGCTGTCGAGCAACCTTTTCATGTCGGAGCACAGAGGGCATCCACTGTACCTCCTGGAAGCATTTGCTTCTCAGAACTGGCAATTTCTGTTATCCACACTGCACTAATGAACACTCTCAAGCTCAAAACTGGACAGATTGGTGTACAGGACAAACTGCAGTATGTATCTAATTGCCCACACACTCTTATGCTAACCTTTCCAAGGGCTGTATTGCCCCTACATTGTCCAGCACTCTTCCCCTGTTGCTCAGCTACTAAAATTATGAGAACTAGAGGTGGTTATAGATGGAAATGTGCCATGGCTTGTTTTTTTCAGTAGTAGTGCATTATCTTGTCTCCTGTTGAACTCAATTGAACAACAGTGATTTGAAATGCAGATGGTTTCAGTTTCAGAATAAAAGACAGCCATGACGCAGAAGCCCTGAAAGCACACTGAGATTTCCCAGGTCACATAATAATAACCATCATCATCTTCCCCTCATCCCATTTTTGAGATTCTGATTTCTGATGTAATTCAGAATACCAAAAAGCAAGAACATTGATTTTTGTAGACGTGACTAAAACCTGGTTTTAATCTGTGAGGTCCTATCCATATCTTAAAAGAAAAACAGATTACCACAGAGGCAACCCCTGTCTCAAAGCAACATTAAAATAGGTTAAGATGAAGAAAATACACTGTTGGTCAAGGATGGTGACAAAAGGCAGAGTCCCACAAAGACCTCCTGATCTAAACAAGGAGGTATCATTAAGCAGAAAGCTCCCTTGCCTCAAATACACTGTTGAAGAAAGGCTCATGTCAAATGTTAATTACAACAGAAAAGAATATAGGAATGATCATGAAAAAGTACAATAATGCCCCAAAAAAACCATAGCATGCGAGACCTTTGAAAGCTCAGAAGTTCAAAATATGTAAAAAGATCAAAAACTCGTGTTCCACTTTGCTAGATCAGAAGATGATGAGATAAATACCTCTTTTCAAATAATAAAGGGTTTTCTTTTTCTTCAGCTCTTCCCAGTACATTCTTTACTGTCTGTAAAACAAGAAAACAGAAGGGAAATAATCGAAACCTTACAAAGAATGAGAACAAGCCATTTGGACAAAACTGTTAGGAGAAGACAGAAGAAGCTATCAAAAGAAACTCAGAAGGACTTTGAGAAACTCTGTAGACTTTTTTCTTAGACCTATTTCTTTTGCTAAGACCGATTTCTTAAAAGCAACAACAAAAATGCTGCCAAAACTCTGTGTGAGCATACAAGCTGTGCTACAAGGAGCTGACACTTGAGCTGTCAGCATGACATTGGAGAAGAATGTCAGTGTTTATAAAGAAAATAAAGTTATAAAGAAGAAAACAGAAACAGGGCTTCCCATGCTGCTGCTAGCATTTTTTTGCTGAGACAAGAGGCTAAAGCCTCTAGTCCAAAATCTTGCCTCCATTTTACCAAACATTAATGTGACCCCTTATAAGGCTTCCCCACACACCCATTCCTTTTAAAACTGTTTTAAAACTCAACCTCAAGAAGACAAAAGAACAATATCTTTTGTGATCTGGTATTCTCCATCTGGACAAGCCTTTTTACTGATTTAACTGCAGTAGATGGGATGGTATCATGGAAGTTTACCTGTTTCCCATGAAAAGCATTTTCAGGTCACCTTTCCTATCTGTTTCTCTTTTTTTTTTTTTTTCTTTTTTTCTGTTCAACTTTGTTTTCATTGTACTGAAAACAAAAGATGCATCTACAACAGAATTCTGTTCTGCAGCCAATTATAACACAACACTCTCTCAAAATAATAAAACAAGAAAAAAGAAGTGGTAGGAACCAGTATATCGGGGAACTAGGAACTCAGGGTCTATGCAACTGCACAGATCTTAATCGCTCATGAAGACTTTCCTGCAAAGGAACATCATCTATTTCCTGTGATGAGGCTGGGAACCAACAGATTTTTGCTCTACAGCTTATCAAACTTTTTTTTTCCCCCAGGATCTAGTGAAACACAGAGAATCCACACACAGGGGGGACACAAGAATCTTGCCAAATTAAAAATAATTAATTTCTTCCAATTTGGGGGCTTCAGTGATCCACCAGCATACAAAGTTTCAAGCTTTATCACAGTCTAGTACAAACATATTTCTGATTCTCATATAAAGGACAGGTTGCATGGACAGCAAATAGGAAACTCTGCAATACCTTTTAAAGGCCCACTGATTAAACTGGGAAGATTAGGTCTGATTGTCTGGAGCAATACATGTAGTGTCACACTTTTTTTTTGTGTTTGCCTTTTTTTTTTTTGTCTGTTTGGAATTTTCTTAAATTTACTTATTTCAGTTCCCTATTTTATCTGCAACAACTGCAAAAACTTGAAGTAACCAGCCAACCTCTACACAGGTGGGTTTTTCTCCCATCACATTTTTAGGGCAGTTCTGAAGACCCTCATAGCTAACATCATCTCCAACAGTGGCAGCTAAGCATTGGTTTTAGGACTGACCCTGCAGGCTCTCAGGACAGGGCAGCTTGTGGAGTGAGGGGAGTGCCAGGAGCCATTTCGCAGCAGGGCTTTGGGGGCTGCTCTACCTCTTTCCTATGAGAAGCAGCATATTCAGAGGAAAAGCACTTCCAGATAAAGGAGTAGAGGGTCAAAACCAATAAGAAGGCTTTGCCCAAAGGTTTTTTGGCATCTTGATCAAGTTGTCATGCAGAAAAATAGCCCAGCACCATTTCCAATGTGCCTTTTGGCCTTTTTTGTGAAACCCTATTCATGAAAAACTCCTGTATGATCAGCAAGGTTATGAGCCAAGTGGGTTAGTAACTTAAATGGAGGCACAACTTCAGCTGCACAGGTAAGAACAATGGCCCCAGTATAGTAGAGCACTGAAACACACACTTAGCTTGAAATATAAATAGTCCTGATACAGAAGCTAAGGTCTCGCTCAAGGACTTTGCTGATGTGAAGCCCACAAGCCCAATTACAGAGGCACTTTGAAACAAAATAAAACTGTACCAGCCCTGGAGATAACTTGCACAATGTTCTTGAAAGTGACAATATTTTGAAAATAAAATTCATGGAAAATTTTAGAGCCTGAGGATATCTGCACAGAAACGCAGTTGGAATATCTTAAAAATGGTTAATAATTTCAACAGCTTCTATTGAAACCTTATGAAGTCTGGGCTTAAAGACTGCAGGTTATAAAAAGCCATCATATTTTTTACTGATGAAATTATGAAAAGATGCCTCTTAGTCTAGCCTGAGCTTGTGGTCATTGATTAAACTCTGGATATGACTGAAGGATAGATAAGAAGGTGGGAAAAGCTAGTAGCCTGGGGTTGTGGTCCTAATTGCATGCTTACATTTGCAATTCTGTAGCTTTTAACTTGATGACATTTTAAATGGAGTGATTAATCAGTCTTTACTTTGTTATTTGCAATGTACACATTTAACACTGCAGGCCAGATAAACTAGCCAACATAAATTAGCCACCTTATTGGCAGGTTTATACCACTAGAGCATCTGGTCCTCCCTGAATTAATTCATACTGTAGACAGGACGAGTACAAGTCTTCTTTTAAATTCATGTGAAAAATACGAATATTCGTATTTTTCACTTGACTTGATTCTCTGTCTAGTTGTGTTTTTCTTAAACAGCTTCTCCAAATCCAAAGTGACATGAAGCATGGGACATACCTCTGGGAGTCCTGCGTGTTCAACCCTTCTTGCAGACCAGCATTTGCCATGTGGCACGATGGAGTTTTTCTTGTCAGGCTCTGCGCTGCTTGCCATGAGAAAGTTCTTGGCACCGCTGGTGGTTTTTCAGGTAGGATATCTGCAGAACGTGGGTTTGTGCAGCAGATAGGGCAGCTTGCCATTTCTTGGCCTACCAGGTCCTTTCATAGAAGCGGCACACAGCAAATAATGCTCTATAGTTACATTAATTATTTTTTTTTTTAAACTCTGAAGCATTAATTCTTTATCATACTGCATTGCAATGAAGTAGGAAGGGGAAGCAGGCCAAGGGAGAAGAAGAAACAAAAAAGACTCCTTGTTTTTGAAGTGATATTTAGGTTCAAACATTAAAACCAGCAATACGATGCCCAATTTCTGCCTCTGAAGCACTCATACGGGCATCAGGGTAATACAGCCAAGTGAAGTTACCATCTTCCATTAACGTGTGCAGTAACATCAAACTCCAGTTACTGAGCTCACCATAGGAACCCAGCAAGCATCCAACCTCCACTGTCTGATTCAGGAAGCACAAGCAAAGCCATACAGCGGGGTGAAGGAAGGGAGGACACTGTCTCTTGGTCAGGAGGGTGATATGTGCACAGAAAGGCCCTCGGAGAGATCGGAGAGGTCCAAGACAATCACAGGGCATGGTAAAGATCATGAGGCCGGGTCTCTGTCAGTGATGAAGTGCAGGTGAAGTTAGCACTTCAGTTCAGAAGCATAGGAGAGAGACAGGGAATGGCTGGGACAGGGCAAAACCAGTTTAGGAATCAAGAGGTTTGATTGGAATGCTTAGCTTAAAAACCCGGCTCCCAGATGAAGGTATTATGATGCCCAAGTCAGACAAAGTCAGACATTGCAGGTGCCCCCTCCCTGGCAGTGTTCAAGGCCAGGTTGGATGGGGCGCTTTGAGAAATTTGGTCTGGTGAAAGGTGTCCCTGCCCACGGCAGGGCTTTTGGAACTAGATGGTCTTTAAGGTCCCTTTCAACCCAAACCATTCTGTGATTCTATATCCAAAGACATTAAAGTTTACCCTGCTGATAATAAGGCTCTAGTGGTTTAGAAACTTTACCCTAACTTTCGTTTTCACTGAAATGAATCAAAATAATAAAAATACTCTCAAAATTTAAGTGATCCATTATAATAATTTTTTTTTTTTAAATTAGAAATGCTTAATGTAACAGTTTAGGCTTATAATGGAACCCAATTATCTTTATACATGGTATTAAATATAAAACATTACTGCTCCTACAGTTTAGGTTACAAAATAAAAATGTCACTAGTCTTGTTACTCTAGGTTTTAATAATAATTTTCTACAACATGAAATAGTTTGATTACCAAGACCTACCAGTGGTCAGTGACGGCAACTCACAAATAATGCTTCACGCTCCTAACAAATGGCACACAAAACTTACCTTTCATTATACATTTTAATAATTGCAAGTCGTTCAATTCTGATTTTTATACAACCAATTATACATTAACCTGTACACATACTCAATTCCAGTCACAATGTATATATATTTTTGGATCTGCAGCAATATAAAACGAGTTCTACCTGTATATACATGTGCAAGTCTGAATGAGTCCTGAGTAATTTTAAAGTACTATTAGGCAAATCCTGTAAATTTCAATTGGTGCAAATAAACCCCACATTTTACGCTATTGTGAAGAAGCTATTTTTCACAAAAAGAAATATAGCACTTTGCATTAGCTTTATGCATAGCTATGAGCTATGTACAGTGCACAGTATCCTCTTACAGTCTGGGTAATTAGAAAATCTGAAAGATGCTGACTGCATTCTTCGGTAACTATTGCTTCCTCTGCTTCTTAATTAATGGCGAGTGATTCGTTCTGCTTCAAAACCACCAAGTGTGGAAGACTTTTACAGGGTTTAAATTATATTCTTTCTGCTGCATATATTTTTGTAAACATTCAAGTTACCCAGGCCCTTTATTCTTCTGTGGAAAACTATACAATTACACAATCAAATAGTTAGAACGTGTGTCTAGGAGAGGGAAAAGAAACAAGAGTGGAGTATGAGCATTACCTTAAACACCACAATATACTACAAGGAAACAAAAGAGGAAGTGTTCTTTAAGGAAGAGCTTGGACAGAAACCAAAAGGCTGCTCAGAAACCCTCTGTCAGCATGACACACCGCCACGGTGAACACGAGATGCTCTCGCACCACCAGAACAAATTGTCTGAGCAAATGGGAAGGAAGCACTCCTGCTAAGGGGTGGACTCCAACTCAGCATGAGAGTCAGAATTTTTGTACAGTATTACAGAGCCAACTTACACAAAAATGTCTGTATAACCCATGCCAGGAAAATGGGGGCACTAATATGAGAGCTGGTAAAGAACACAGGTTAGCATTGGGACATCCTCTTTAATTGGAGTTGTTTTGATGCAACTTCCCAGGTATGGAGGAAGATACCATTTTTCTTGCCCCATTTGTCTTGCATCACAAAAGCAAAGGCACCACTTGGACTGTGCTCCTCTAGTAGAAGGGTCCTGGCCCAAAAGTTAACTGGTCCCATGGCTGCTATAGTCAAAAACGCCTTTCCTGAAGAAGGGTGAGAATTCGCAGATGGTGTGTTTTGACAGGGTTAGCCTCACTTTATCAATGTGCAGCGGAGACGATGGAGATTTCAGCATTGCAGAGAAAAAGCTCCTGAGGTATTTCTGTGGAACGAAATGCAAAATATCGTAAGGTTTACTTGATCAAATTGATTACAACCAGTTCAATGAATTAAATCAACAGCAGTATAAAAAAAATAAAAAGAAACAAGATCTCCATGGACTGTGAAAAGTCCTATTAATAACCATCAGCATTTAAATCCATCCATAAAACAGGTCTACTGAAATGTCTGTATTAAGCTCAGGAAAAACAGAAAAGAAGTATTTTCCACTTTCTTCCTTTGCCAAGCTTAGTAACTATTTTATTCTGTGCTTGTGTGATGCTTGCTGGTTTATTCTGTAGTTGTGTAGTGCTTTCTGCTAATCATGACCTGCTAATACTGCCGTCTACCATTACCAAACACTATAGCAGGTGCAAGTGTCCAATGTATTCTGCAGGAATTTCAGTACATATGGACACAAAAGGACTTCAGAAATCTTTCCCTCATCAAGCCTCCACAATCCTTGCATCAAAAAGGATTTGTTTTGATCAAGGCCATCTGTACAAAGATTGCAGAACTTCCATATTATCCAAGAACCTACCAGCATCTTTCTTTTCACTGAGCTGCCCTCTAAACTTTTTTTTTTTTAAGTTTTACACAAAAGAAGTATTTCCCTTCCTAAAAGTTAGTATTCACCAACCGCTGCGCAACTTGCATCCATTTGTATTCAGAGAAATTGTGACAGATGCACATTAACACAAAGTTAGTTTTCACAAACCTGATGGGGTTTCCTTCACATATGGGCTGAATTATTACAAACATTTAGAATGATTTAATGTCATATTTGTAACTTCTGAATGAAACACGGTAGGTAAAATGTTGATAAGTCTGGTGCTAAAGAAGTACTCAACGTCACCCAAATAGCTGTAAGGGAAATCTCATCAGGAGCAAAATCCTTTGGTCTGCTACAGACTGACCACAGAAGAAGAAAACTCAAGAAATTATTCACAAATCTTGGATGCAGTGGAAAATACATCTGCAAGACAGAAGAGCACAAACTCCTCTGAAGACTACAAGGTTTAGTTATTTGAATGTAGCAGATTTTGGGTCATGGAAATGGTTCTATGTTTGTGAAGCAGTCCTTATTATTCACCCTCTTCTCAAGGAGAATTCCTCCATAGTATAACAACCTGTTATTTATTGAAGTGCCTTGGAAATCAGCTGTATTAATATCACAGAAAGCAGAATAACAAAAACAACAACAAAAAAAGCAGCTGACACATAAACTATTCTCTTGGCAGGACTGGTGAATTTTCTCTTTTATTCAGATCTCCCACCGGTTGTATTAATGTTCATGAAGAAAAGTTTCATTACAAAAATGCCTTCAAGATTAATTCCAACAGACTAAGAGGTAATTTAAAGTTAGCAACAGATGTCACATCAACATTTGTCATAATTAGTTCACAAAGTAGGCCCCTTTAAAAAAAGTCCCAATCCAGTAATGCCTGAAGGATGAATATAGTAGAAAATCAAATGTAAAACATGGCATCCTATTAGAGTTTTAGCACTGTGCTGAAAAGTTACTGCAGTAATTCCAGTTTATGGCTAACGATGGCTCAAAGGTACCAAAATTTCTTGCCAGACATTACAAAACCTAGTGCTTTCACCTTGGTAAGTATGATCAGATAATTGACAATCATACCTTTCCTGTAGAGCCATTATTCATTGTTTTGGCACGATAGCTCAATGTCAGAGCAAAAAAATCTCTTCACTGTAAGTATATACCTATCTGACAGGGAAACACTAGGAACAGCAGGTATACTTTATTTTCCCAGATCTGCACACAGGAATTGCTCAGTGAATGTCACAGACCCTTTGAAAATGAAAAAGATCCTTGGGAAAACGGCAACAAGCAGACCCTACCAGATTATGATGGAATTCATTTTGTATGAAGGATTCCAGCCATATGGCTTGGCATTATGTGCTCTTCAACAACCACCTCTGAGAAAATTAGCACTCTTAAATCCCATATCTGCATTTGCCCTTGTTTGCAACGCTGATGTGTTAGCATAGCGCAGAGCTGATGTGCCCTTGACACAAAGGAGCTGTTGCTTCAATGAAATAAAGGCTGTTCTGCCCAGATATGCTGGCTAGGAGTTAAGTCCCGTAGTGAGGGAAACAGTGATTGATGGCAGAAGTGTTTGCTCACACCACAAGCATATGCCTCAATTAAAGAGCTGTGGCTAGGCAGTAAGGGGGAAGGTTGTTCTGTCCTGTTGGCTGCCATGTGGATGACAAAGTGGAAGAAAGTGGTAGGAGAAAAGGAAGAGTGCTCCTTACCAGTGTATGGAAAGATGCTTCCCAAATTCAGATGGGATAGGGAGAGGATGAGAGTCACAGCAAGCTAGAAGAGGGGCAGGAGCACATCAACACCAAGTGCCAGAGATGACAGAAAGAAAACTTTCTTAGGGATCCAGAAAGGACTTGACACGGACTATGTTGCAACCCAGGAAGCCACTGCAAGCTGCTGGAGTGCGAGTAAGGCTAGATGAAAGGCTCTCCTCTGCCAGGACTTGGTGGGCAGGGGGAGAGTTGTGTTCAAAGCTTTTATGTTAAATCCATTTCCAGCAGCAGATATGATTTTTTGCTATTTACAGAATAGTGTTGTTTGTGCTGAGTTAAAACTCAGTAGGAAGCACTCTGGTATCTTTTGATGTGTTCCTTTAAAAAAAACTTCTTAGCAGAAACTGGCAAGCTCAGGGTGCCTTCATAGAAACATGTCCAAATTTTATACAAATTAGTGCTGTGACTTCCTACCAGCACTTCACTGATAGCATCTAAATCATTGTCCCTAGTATGCAAAGCACTATTTATAGAAATCCTACTTTTGCTAGGTTTGTATGATTACCTTAGAAAGGAAAAAAACCCGTAGATAACTGTTACAAATATTCCAAAAGGCTTGGTTTTATTACTCATTTTCATTTGTTAGCCTTTCAAAACTCTAGTCATTTGTTCTGGATTATTTAGTCTAGTAGTCAGCGTTCTTCCAAATGCAGTTAGGAATTTCATTTCACTAATAGTGTTCAACCTGTTATGTTGCTGGTTTGCTGGAAAATATCCTAATTATAAATTTGTAAACGCCTCAATGTGAGGACACAGGACCCTGGCACTATAACAGGGATATAAAATGAGTAACTTACACATCAATCATGTTGGTTGCTCAGTCTAAGCATACATTCAGGAACACCAGTTTAGGGAATAGAAATACTCTTCACATGTAAAAAACACTTAAAAGATAGAAAGCCAGGTTATAAAAAAAATCTGAAATAAGAAAAGCAGTGGTTTTGCCCTCTTGGCACGCATTACAACCTCCATGGCCTTTAACTTAAAATTTATGACAGCCATACTGCAAGATTTAGCTTTGCATTCCAAGTGTTCGCAAATGAAACAAGACTGGGGAAAATGTTGCGAGGCCCAAAGGTTTTTCTTTACTTACTAGTTCAAGTAGCTTTCCTTCCCTTTTAATTATGTGAATAGCAAAATGGCAACGACTTTAAAAGCTTATTAAAAACCACTTTAATAGGGTTCATCTTTTTAGCAGTAGGCCAGTGTTCACCTTGTGCTCAATCCATCAGCACAGCAAAATCATTCTAATGATTTTTGCACTACTTTGTGATGTGGGAACCTCATAATTTTATACATTTTAATATAAATCCATAACTTAATTTAAACTTAAAGTTATTACAATCAAAAAGCTTTCTAGAACGTGAAAGTGTTCTTATCATCCTTTCAATTGTGGCATATTAAAGAAGAATTCAGTTCAATGACATTGTTCTCACAACCCATTGCAAACAGTGACAGCCTCAGAGACCAATAGCAGAGCTTAGCAAGAATTGGATTTTTTCATTAAACTTTGGTGTGTTTAAAACCTCATCAACTCTAGTACTTCCAGAAAGTGAAGAAACTTTGACCTTTCTCTCTCCTACTGCTGTTTCTAGCAATTTCCTCAAAAAGGTCAGCATTTTAAATTCTTTAAATGTAACACTTTATTATTAGTATTATATGTATCATCTGCTAATAATTGAGGGAGCTGACAGCACCACAAACTTTAATAAGATAAACCTTACAAGGCTTTGGGCATTTTTGAAACAATAGGTTATTTTCTTTGAAACAATACCACCCTTTCAACACCTACACATTAATGTGACAGTCAAAAGCTTTACCACAAGGTCACAGAAGGTCACCAGTGGCAGAGACAGGACTAATTAACTTGCTCATCTAACTTCTAGCATTGGCTCCTCTCTCCCTTTAATATAGATGCCAGTTTCTCTCAGCACCAATCACATAATCATTCTGTTGACTAGTGTTGAGTGCTGCAAGCTTTAAATCAAATCCTGATTTGAATAATTCATAGAGCAAAGCATATGGAGGCATCAGCAGCTGTTTTCTATAGGATAGGAATCTGATTATGAAAAAAAGACAGATTGAAGCATATTCCCTGACTCTGAAAAACCACATTAGGTATTTGCAAAGTAAGATCTTCCCCAGGAAGACTCCAGCCTAAAACTAGCAGAGAGGAACATGCTTCGCTTCCAATCCGTGATCAGAAAAATAAGGATCTGCTTAGAAGACAACGCATGCAAATAGAGCCTGCTGTAATGCAGAAATGGGAGTGCATCTCCTGCCTTTGTCTCCTAGAAAGAAATTGTTGGGCATATGCAAAGGAAAACGAACATTTGGGGAGCCTTTCCCAAATTAACCAACTTTCTCTATTTTGGATATTTCCACTGGTGTCTTGAAGAGAAAAAAAAAAAAAAAAAATTACTTCCCGGGTGGATTTTCAAACACAAAACACTGCAGAAATGTCAGCTATTGTCATTAACTGCAGTCTCTACTGACAAAAAACAAAGATTGGCTTAAATGCACTGACAGGCAATGGTGTCCCACAAGAGACTTCAGGCTGGGGAAGGGCCCTGTCTGGGGTGATGCTATATACAGAATCTGACGAGAAGAGATGGTACATCTTCCCAAGAAAAAGAGAATTCAAATTTCTCATTGGACCCAATTCTTCCTTGTGGGTTGTTTTATTTTTGTCTTACTGCCAAAAGTCAGAGGGAATTAACACACTGTATAGGGAGGTAAGCTGGGGTTGCAGCCTATGATACCACTGGAAGAGTGTAGAAGACATGAACCCTTAGGAAAACGGCTGCAAACTAAGCCAGCTCTGCCTTATCCAGGACACACAGCACATCTTAGACGTCACACAGGACTGGATTATCTGGGTCAGGTGTGGAGGGCAAGAAAAGCCATTAGCCACAATACAGGAAGTTTCTTTATGAACTGAATTCCAAGGGATCAGGTTCTCTTATACCAAATATCCCAACCTTACACAGCAAGGGGTATTTGAGCTGTCCAAACCAAGGTGTTTTGTCCAGATAGCGGTCCCAGCAGGCTCCTCTTGTGGTCTGCAAGGATACTTCAGCCCTCCATGTCACAATTCAGTTCACTGCTGTTAAGTTTCTGCCCTGTGCCTGCCACTAAAACCATCTCCTCTTCCCTTGGGGACTACCTGAGGCTAAACTGGCTAACTAGGAGTGAGTAATTGCCAGTACAATGCTCTGATAGCTCTCTAAAAGTAGTTTCAGATCCATTTCTGGATTTATTAAATTTGAGCAAGCAGGGAAAGAATTGGCAGATAGCAAGAATGTAAAATATGAGGTGGCATTGCTTTGGAGTGCAGCAGCTCGAAAGAATAGGGGACCATACACAGACTATGGCTAGTATCTTTCTCCTCCAGCCATTCAAGATTAAGATCAACTCTCTGCTCACCAGATACATAACTAGCTTAGAAACATTTTGGTTTTCTGTGGGGTTTTCTTTTTTTTTTTTTTTTTTTCAAATGAAGATAATATGAGGCTTCAATTCTTTTCCCCAACACCTTGACATATATTGCAAGATATCATAAAGCAGTTGTGAGTAAAATATGTGACAGGACAGCATGTGACACTCAATATCTCAAGTAATATTTCAGGCCCTTCAAGAAGTACCTAATGTCACCTCTGGATCCATACACATTTATCTCCTGCACACACCCTTAGGTCATTACGCGCAGCTATGATTTCATAGCAATCAGAAAAAGACTTAGTGCCCTGGAGACTACCTGGTGCCTGAAGGATCTTATTTCTGTGTAAAATTTTGAGAGAAAGCTTCTAAAGTCATGACACGATCACCTGGGCTGATATCTTTTTCACAGAAAGACCAGGATGGCTGTGTTCTCCTTACAAAAATCTACAGTATTAGACACTGTCAAAGGTGTGCAAAGCTTCCTTGAGGAGTCAGAGGTAACAAATGCCTCCAGAACACATCTATCCCATAGGTACCAGAGACCCCGCTCTAGTCGCACACAACTTGTGTGAGCACAAAGAGATTTTTCAGGAGAATAAAGACAGATTCACATGTTTGAAAATGCCAAGTCACTGCCACAGGAGTCATAATATTAAAGGGTGGGCTTATTCGCTTCAGATTGGCAGACATTAATTAGGCTCAAGGCTAGATTAACGGGCTTCACATTACACAAGCCAAGAATAAAGGATTGACTCGTTTTAATCAAAGCCTTCCTGCTCACTTTGATTAGGCCTAATCAGAAGTGAGGCTGTGTACAGATAACGCCTAGTAGTCATTGAAAAAATAAATAAAATTTAAAAATTAAAATCAAGAGCTTCCCAATCAGTATCACCTTACCCTGCGTTTGCATGCCTTACATGTATACATACAACTCCACCCCACACACCAACAATTTCCACCCAAACCAAATTCTACATATAGCCACGCACAACGCACATCGCTGGCTCTCCCAAAGCACACCTATGTGAAACTTCCAGCTGTCTCACTGATAGACATTGCCTGCACGAATGTCCTCTTACTGGTGGAGGAAAGCAAGCCTGGCACTGCAGGAACCAGTACTGCTGGGGATGCAGCAGCCAGGCACAGCTTTGGTGGGGAGCAGAACATTTGCTCTAGGGTCCAGCTACCTGTGCCATGGGCTGGCTATGTTTCCTAAGAAAGCAGGATTTACAGGTTTCCCTTAACAGAAATAATACAAGTGTGTCAAATTATGCTGTTTGTTTGGTTTTTTTTAAATTTTCTAGAAAGTATCTTGCTAATTTGACTGTGATACATCTATGTAAACTCTTGTTAGACCAAACTAAGGAGCTGGATAGGAGGACATGAGGTTGAAACCTCCTACCAAAAACGTAACATAGCTCTTCTGTTAGTGAACAGATTTATCTATATAGCTCCCAAATGTTAACATGGCTGTAGATACTGGATCTATATAAACAAAATTTTACTTTGATAGCAAAGAATTTAGCCTTTGCTTTTGTTGGAGCTACAAAACCAAGCTAAGGAGACTTGTGGTCTTGCCGCTGCAGTGGCACTAACACTGCAGCAGTCTGTGTTGGTGGTGGACTTAACCCTAAGCAGAGAGAGATGACAAAGTACCACACACACCACTCCTCTGGGCATGTTTAGAGGTACCTAAATGACTTGGGAACTAAGCGGATAAGAATCAAGCTGTTTAAGCAGCTAAATTCCATTAAAAATCCAGGACTTACATTTTTAGCCTGTTGGGAAACTCTCCCTATGTGTTTTATGAACAGCATAATGCAGATTCCTTGAATCGGGGTTAGTTTCCTCCACAGCTACACAGGTGAAAGCAGATTTTACCACTACATCTCCAGAAGTGCTTGAGTGCCACTAAAATTTAATTTTACCCAGGGTGGTACTGAAATTTACTTGAATTCATACACGTTTTTGAGTTTTTGTAATGTACAAGCATTCTAAGAGATGCCAGTTATGATTCAAGGTGAAATTGCTCTCCCAGGTTTTCAAAATCCAAACTATTCATTATAGCTATTTAGAGCATTTTTCTGTGCAAGTCTAATGGCATGAGCACATTATGTTGAATTACTATTATGCCGCATCAATTGAATTAACTTCTGAAGTCAGTCTACATCCCAAATTACAATCTTATTCTGCCTGAAATACATTTAAAAACCACAGGACTTCATATTTCTTACAGTGCCTGCATGCTAAAAGCTTATATTCATTGACTTTAAGTAGTTCCAATGAAAACAGAATTGTAGGCTGGCAGGGAAAAAAAAAAAAAAAAGGCAGCTAGGGCTATGATTTACAGGTGCTCTATCACTGTGAGTCTTCTTTTGGAAGTGAATGGCCATATTAAAAAAGATCAAAACAGACCTGACTAGTGAAGGAAACCAATCTTTGCTCTGGAGCACAAGTCAAAACAAGTTCTGTCAAAATCTATTCAGAAAGAACAACAGGATTGAATTTACCACGCATCCCCAGGCCAGCAGCGACAGCGTGTCATCTGCTGGAGTGGCCTTGGCAAACAGCTACCAAAGCACTTGACATGCATCACCCTCCACTTCCTTTGGCGAAATCAGATGCTGGAGGATGACTGATACGCTTGCTTTGAAAATGGATAGCACTGAGTTCAACCCAGTGTCCTTGGTCCAGCACTCCCTTTATTCATCTGCTTACATCTGAATATGGAGAGCCCTTATTGGAGACCAATAAAGGTACACAACTTCAAAACTTGATTTGTAGGAGGATGTTGGGAAATTTATTCTGAACCGACAGCAAAACACACTAGGAAGTGGAGCTAAACTGTAGTTCAAACTACATGCTGTGACATATTCTGAACTTACTAAATCAGGATAAACATACCTCCTTATTTTCTGATACTCTGAAATCTCTAAAAAGGAAAAAAAAGGCCTCTGAATTGCACACCCTATTGAATTCTTTGGTTGTAATGGAGATAAACATTTTATCACAAAAGATCCAGTTTTTGAGGTAGAGAGGTGAAGTTATACACCTAAAGAAACACCAAAATTATTGTAAAGGGGTATGTATGGTATGTAAAGTTACCTCTAGCAAACTCTGCAAAACAGAGTTTCAGACTATCAAATGAGGCACTGAGTTTGAGCAAATAAGATCAAGGGGTTGCTTACACTCACTGTTCCTTTTGCATCCAGTAGCCTGTTGGACCAGAGCTTAAAATTAACTCATCCAGAAAATAACCCCAGGCTTTCACTCCTTCTAAACAATCATCTTTATTATCTATTGCTATTAGAAGAATAATGTCTCACATTTGCTGTGGGCTTGGCTGAGAGTCTACGGTATTTAATCAATGTAACATTTTATTGGTGTGGGATCAACTGCTGACGTACACAAAGTCCTAATTTCTACTTATTTGGACCTAGTGACTGTAATCAATAGGTATAATTAGTTTTATTTATTCACTTTTTGAAGCCAACAGGGCCTCAGATGAGATGCAGCACCCCCGAGAAAAAGATTAAATGCATCATTGCCGAGAGCTGCTATAACTCCTCTTTGAGGGCTGCTGCTTCAAAGAAGAAAAGCCAGGTGCCTTGGGCAGCCCCGATGATGCACTGAAGGATGGGAACCTGATGTGTGAAACTGCTCTCAGATGGCTACCTGCAAAGTCTTACTGTCTGCAGGCAAGGCAAGACTTTAGTGTTCTTGCTGAAAAGCAGGGGTTTTTGTTAAATTTTTTAAACGGTTATTAGAGGTTATGAAAGGCACTTGGTGCAGACTAACTATACCTAATCTAGAAAATGATCCGTGACATGGATTTCATATAATTGATATTCACAATATGGCCTAACCACACACGCTTTTCTCTTGTCTTTGCGGATGTGCCTCTGCTCTTTCCTTCTGTGTTCCTGTTGCATCCCTATTCCTCTATTGAAAATTAAAACCATTACTCCAAGATGTTGCATTCTGTAGTTCAGACTATGGGTATGCAACAGTTTTCTCTAGGATTATCAAATACTGACGTTTGCAGAGGTTTGGTTTTGTGCTAGCAGTCATATCTGGTGTGCATTCATGTCTGTAACAAAAGGAAAAGCTTCCTTTTATCTTTCAATGATTATCAAATGTATTCTGAATGCTTTCTGAAGTCCATCTCACTGAGATGCTTCTAAGCACAGTATTTACAACCTCACCGTCAGAGGCAAACATTCAATCTGCAAGAGCCAGGCTGGTGAGCAGCTGGCTTTAAAGCTCTTAAAAAGCTTTGGTATTAGGGATGTTGTTGTAAGCTGATACTGGAGTCTAATCATTTCCTCTTAATAATCACTTTGAACTGACACATAATCAGTAGCTTTGAAAGGTCTTTGTGACTGGTGTCATAGTCACGAAAAATCAAACAGAAATGGTAACTCTGACCCCATTTGACAGTGTTTTTGCAATAGAAACATCAATTCACCTGTAACTAGCATGAAGCACATTATCTCAGTTAAACATAATAAGGGACGGGGCTGCGAAACAAAGGCCAGTGGGATGTACTCATGAACTTCATACTGAACATTCAAATGATGAATCATCTAAAATATCATTAAAATGTTCCTGCCCTCATGACTTCAAGGAAAACCTCAAGAAATGAGGTCTCGGACAGACTGAAACACTTTGTTTGCCCAAATTTGTCAATAAATATTTTGGGATTTTTTTTCTCCCCCTCAGATTTCCTCTCTTTTTTTTTTTTTTTCCCCCCTTTGGCTTATTGTCACTGAAGTGTTAAATCTGCAACTAATAACACATTTAAATAATAAGAATGAATTCCAGTTCAAGGAAAGGTGCTATTTTCATTATTCCATGTTTTCCTTATGAACCAGATTCTTGGAGCCATGTAAAACCAGCAGAATCTCATTTTTAAAGGGGAAAGCCAGAGTGGCTAGCTTTAGAGTCCTATACCAAAGAAATACCCTGGAAACCACCACCTCCAAAGGAACTCAAGTGAGAATACAAACTAAAAACAAAACAAAGCATTTGGCTTCTAAGATAAAGAATCTTATTTTGGAAGCTTAATTTTGACCGTAGGGAACAGCAATATTTCAGTCAGTTCAGTGTCTATGATGCTTTCCCCAGCCAGTTCTACAGATTTGAGAGTAAAATTGAATTATGCAGTTCATACAAGATTTATTTCTGCCTCTTGCATTAACACCTATCATTGGAAACCTCATCAGCACACATCAGGAAGTGAGAAGGTTAAGGACAATTGTATTATTAATTTTAAATAAATTGAGCGTGTCTATCTTTTAAAGAGGTTTGAAGTACCAAGAAAAAAAGAAGAGCAGGGACAATGCCAGGAAGATGTATGTGCTCCTACAAAACTTGACATAGGCTCACCTTACCACACTGTTACACGTTGACTTTGTTTTCATTCCCTGACCTCTGTAAGCAACAGCAAAAGGAAACACAGGACTCCTACCAACCGCTGAGCTGTCTTGGTGGTGCATACCCAATTGGGGATTTTGCTTGTTCCCCTTTGCTGTCCACAACCAAACCTGAGGAAATGCAGCATTGGGAACAGGGAATGGGAAACGGGGAACAGAAACAAGGAGACAGACTAAGGTTTGGAGAAGTTTTTGTCTTCCTTTAAGCAACAACGTGTTGGGATTTTGTCAGCGTCACAACTGTTTTTTCCTAAGCACACTGGTGACAGGAAGAGTGAAAAATAAAGTCCAGGTGGTCCATGACTGCAAGGCTTCTGACCAAGGAGTTAGGAAACACGACTCAACCTCCATGTCAGCTTAGACTCCTGCCTAGTTTTTCTGGCTGCACAATGGGAAACTGAGGCTAATCATCCTCTCCATTAATGCAGCAAAGCATGAGTCTAAGAGAAGAAGAAAAATAATCAGGGGAATGATCTGATACAGAAATGCAGTATCTAAAGAAGCTGGGATTTCAGGAAAACAACTTTTTACTGTCATCCACAGATCTAGCAACTCAGCAAGGAATAAAAGATATTTTGCAGTTACAACAGGAACAGATACAGTCACTGAATGTGAATGACCAATCTCTTATGACATGTGTTTCCTTTACAACGTTTTTGCTTAAAAAAAATAAAAAAGTATATACATCATCTGATTTCATTTTAAAAAGGCTCCTATACTCTTATCTACTGATTTCTAATTGCATGAAAGGATAGATACACACTAAGTTCTATTCATTAACTTTAATCAAAAGAATTCTTGGCTGTTTCATTTAAGGTGGATTTAATCAAGCAAGCTTGGCTCTGAAGTGAAATTACAGTCTTTAGACTGCGGAACAATTAATTTAGAGTTTTGCCCTGCAACAGGTCCCTGAAGAAATACTAAATTAATAGATTGCAATAGGGCATTTTGGATAGGTAATTTTAAATACAATTTAGGTGTTTTCTCTTAAGATGTATAGGCCAAACCTTTGTGCAAACTTGCATGTTATTTTTCCAAACCTCTATGGAAATGTAAGATATTGCTCAAAAGACTTCATATTATTCCAACAAACACCAAAGCAAAAGTGTTTACATTGCAACTGCATATGACACTAGAGATCAAAGATTTCTCAGGTTGATCTCTCACAAAAATAGTACACGTAATGTGCTTTCCTACCACGAAGGTATTGTGAAGCTTTTGGTTATTAAGTATTTGTATCAGCTAGGATAAATAAAAGAACTTAATGTTTTACATAAACTTTGCATTTATAGTAATTTTAAATCACAAGCCTCAACTGGGGCTCTCTGGAGTCTTTTGCTCCAAGTAATTTCACCTCCGTTATGATGAAATATGCCCACTTCTCATCTCAAGCTGAAATAAAGTACCTCTACATGACAATCTTAAAACAAAGCAAACCCTACAGCCAGCCCTCCTGATTCTACTTGTCTTGAAAGGTACCACAAACACCCCTGCTGTCCTCAGCACTACTTCTGTGGCAAGAATCCAAAAGGTGATGTGCAGGAAAAAACTAAACTCTTCGTCAACTGTCCCACAAAAGATGTTTTGGACAAATCTTTTCATAATTAGGCACAAGGAAAATTTCCCTGACTAAAGCCAAAGTAAACCAAATAAAATAACACTTCAGGTATCTGCACTAGAACCAGCTCTGACTATTGTATATTTAGTTAATTGGAAGAGTAGTTTTGCTCCTACAATGACTCCAATTCTACCTGCTTCATTTTCCCAGATCAGGCTGAGAGCTGCAATTTAGTTTTGATGTAAAGGAAGAGCCTGCAAAGCCATTTCAGTAACCAACTGAAAAAAGTTCAGGAAAAACAATGTGAAGTCACAGCCTATTCCAGTTGTATAAATACCTAATGTAAAAACTGGAAGAGAAGAGTAATTTCTTTGTCATACACCACCGGGATTGACAGTTCTACTAATGATCTTACAATACAAAATATGTATTGTTCAGAACACTTAGACTGATATTTGTCAGGCTGTCATCTATTTTTAGTCAATAAAGTCAGCTCAGACATTGGATCAGAATATACATTTTTGTTGGCCTGGAAGCTGTGCTTTGCTTTTTCTAAACATGCTGTATTAGCTCATTAGCTCTTGACTAACCATATGGAGCAATCAAATAAGCTTTTATACCATAGCACAGCTATAACATCGCCATCACCTGTGAGGCTTGAAAGAGATTGCAAAGGGTTTTCAGCAAATCAACATACAGGATCAGGTATGAAAGCCAACTGAATACAAGTCATGTTTCTGCTTGTTACCAAGGTCTAATGACCTGATCGAATTCCCACGTGACAAGCGTGCTATGGTCAAAAGGCCAAGAAACCACGTCCCTTACAGAGGGAATCCATCCATTTACTAGTTTCCGGTTAGCTCGCTGAAGTGTGCTTAAGGTTCATACCAGATTGAAAACCACAAGGCAGGAACAGCCAGTATTTTAAATAGAACTGGTGCCTGTGCCATCTTCCACTATTGCACTTTCTCTGCCTGCCAAGTACTTTCCCAGTATAACTCAAGATGTGCTTTGAGCCTTCAAAGCATTATGTGACTTTGGAAACCACCACTGCTTAGGTGGTTTCTCTCACTCTTCACCAAGGACGCTGCAGCTATGTTAGTTGAAACTCTCCAGCCATTTGCAAAGCCAGAGCAAGCCACTACAAAATATATAGTGAAAACAAAATACTATGATTAGAGATTCAGACATAAGGCGGTTTTGATCAGCTTGTTGCATCAAATTCTTCATGGCAAGGATAGTTAATAGTTGCTTGGCTCCTTGTCCTCTTTATCTAACTCTCCTTAGCCACAGGGGAATTTCAGTTTCTCCAACACCGAGTGATTTGTCGGGATTATTGAGTGGCATGGCCAAGTGTACTATCTGGCCTATGACAAAACATATTCATGTGAACAGTGGTCATATATTATTAAGTTTGCAAAATATCTAAGTAGTAAAGTTTTAATGACTTAATTTAGTTAAAATAGATAACAAGTTAATTTTAAGCTAAGAACTGTCTATATAGAGAGCTGGAAGTACTATATGACCATGATCCTTTCATCATGTACTTTCAGCTCTCTATACAGCTGTATTACTATACGCAGCAGTTTTAACATTTAGAAACATCACAATAAAATCTGTTAGTAAATCAATGAAAGGTCAAAAAGATCAAGGGATTAAACTTCTTATTGGTACAAAAATATGCAAATTTAGTACTAGACTGGAATGTGGCCATGCCTTTATGCCCTCTATAGAGGACATGAAACAAACAAAAAAAAATAGATTACATCTTGTGCTACATGTAAGACAGCCTCACATCAAAAGTCAGTGGGAGAATGTTTTGTTGGTAGATCAAAGAAAAGGTAAAGTACATAGAAAAAAAATCAAAACATACAAGAAAAGATTCCAGTTGGAAGCAATCTACTTTCATATTAATTTCTTTAAAGTTCCACTTAATGTTACTTTAGCTCTACAAAGGATGTAATTCTCAATGATGGCATGATCAGGTAATCCCCACATGGCTACAATACAGTTATGGGGTGTATGGTTTAGTCTTTGTTCATGCCTCTTCTTCTTTCCCAAAACCCCACCTCCTGTCCCTGGGCTGCAGTAACACATGCATTAACATCAAAATATAAAAACCTAATATGTGACAGGAATCAAAACTACGCCATCTGCATGGCACTGCAAAACAAGCAAAAAAACCCAAAACCTCAAACTCAGTAGCCTTGTCCACAATAAAATTAATTTTTAAAATTAATTGAAAGAAAGAATACATTCAGAAAGCTGGGTTACAAAATAAAGCTCAAAGATGTCTAAATATCGCTTTCCTTCTGTCATTAGATATTTGCATATAGTAACTATGATAAAATAGTAAATCTTCACCTAACAAATTGCATTTAAAGTAGCAACATTTTTTTTTTTTAATCTAGTCTTGCACAGAGACCATCTGTCTACAGTGAACACTTACCTCACCCACAACCTTTCCCTCTTAAATAAATGTACCTCCTATGAATATCTCTCGAGAGATGCTTTTTTTCCTAGACTAGGATTAATTTATTTCTTTTTTAAGGCATGTTTCATTACTTTGCAATCTACTGCTGCCATCTCCTGTGTTAAATGAGGCAGCAAGTAACTTCATACTTACAAGCAGGCTATTTAACTTTGACCATATGGGAATGGTTCTGTTGGTCAAGCAGAGAGTACTCCGCCTAAATACACTGTAGAAGCCTGTTAAAAACCTGGCATTACCTCTAAGTGACTCCGTCGTTCTGCAATCACTCGTTCATCCTTGTTTCCAAAGAGCTTCTTCGGAGGGAATTCTAAAGTGGCAAGCTGGAAGACATTAAAGGGTGAACCAGTATCAGAAGTGACAAGCTCAAATGAGAAAATTCTCTTTAAACTACATAGCAACTAGGAAGAAGAAAATGCCAAGTATTCATGAGCTATGCTATACACTATTAGCAAATATCACATTACACATTTCTACTGACATTATTACGATCTGGTCTCTGGTACTGCTAAGGTAACAATGTGTTTTGTCATAAATGAGTGACAGATAGCAAATTTAGGAATCAGACTGCCACCAGTTGCCCACATAAAGATTACAAGTCGCAAACTGAATCTGCTGTGATAGCACCAACTAACAAGATCGACTTCCTCAGGAATTCTGTGCATCTTATAAGATTGCATGCAGTCTCTTAAAAACTGTGGTCTCCAACCGTACTGTCATATACTTTGTCTTTTCTTATGTTATATCGCAAATATAAGATCATTGTATCTAAGGACTATCACTGAAGTTATGCTGTGGAAGATGGCACTGCTGGATTCCAGCTGACACCTGAGCTGGACCTGAAGGACCTTTCGTTGTGCCTTGAACTATGACATCTTCCTTCACAGAGGGGTCAGGCTCAGAGCATGCACCTATGCTGTGACAGCTAAGATGATGGGAAGCGGGACTTCTTGAGCTGTAACTCAACTGTTTGCACTTGAAGGCACATCAAAAAGTTTCTTCCTAGCTCTCACTGTATGAGACAGAAATATGCAACCTCACACTGGTATTGCTGGAGTTGTTTTGCAGGCAAAAGTCCTGTGTAAAAATGCCTCCTGCATGAACTCCCCTGGCTATTCCATGATACTGAAACAGTGAACAAGATGCACCATTTTCTAGTGTATCAGCACATACAAGACTGTAGAGAATTTATGGCTGGTTACAAGGAGCAGAAATATACTGAATTAAATGAGGAGCTTCATTATTAACATTGAATGTAAGCATCTTTAAAATACAGAGGAATTCTGCAATACAAATAATTTATTCCCACTCTCCGGTTCAACTCCAACTTGAATAATTTTTAAGAAATGCCTAGACATCTTCAAATGAGTGATATAAAGTGATGTGAGGCACCAGAGGAGATGGAAGAGATGTCTGCTCTGCATCAGTCTCACCACCATGCCCCAATTATATTCCTCAAATTTCTCCAACCATATTCTTCTCAATGTGCCTGCTTCTTCATGTTGGCATGACAAGCAATACACAACCAAACAGTATCCTATAGTTACACCCTTGGGACTTATTTTCACTGCACTACTTCACTCCTTAACCTATACAGGATTATAAGTGCTAATATCAAGGACTTCAAAATCCCACCCCTGCAGAAATTATATTTTATTAAATAGTACTGCATCATGTCACTGCCAGTAACAAGCAAGGTAAAACAACTACCACCACAATCCCCTCCTCCCCTAGGGAGATTGTTTTTATATTTATTTGCTAATAAATACTTTCATTATAGAATTTTAAAATAGCACCTGTTAAAAAACAATCTGTATGAACAAAAAAACCTACTGCTACAATGCCCTCAGACATACTCTCTAGAGTCAAAGCAAGGTATTACAGCTAAAATCAGGAATGATTTCTTTATCAAAATTATGTTTCATTTTAACAGGCATTTGTGGACTGATTCTACAAAACTTTGGGATGGGCAAGTTCTGTTAGCTTTCTGGATGCATCTTAGAAGAAAAGCAGTTGTATTTTCTAAAGCCAGTAAGTTTTGCTAAACTCATTCATACTGAAATAGCCACTCACATCGTTTTAACATTTCTTAACTCCCAAATTACTACAATGCACAAATCTTTGAAACCAAGCCAGTGAAAGTACATTATTATTAGGGTCATGAATATCATATGCAAAAGAAAGGCCTCAGCCAGTAAATTTGGCTCCAAAATGTTCAAAGTCACAACACGTACCTAAACGAAAATTCATAATTTCATTGCTGGTCAAGACCCGGATCTGAATACTTTGGACTTAGAGAACTACACATAATAAAAATCTCCATCCAGATCAGAATGTCAATGTGCCAAACTATACTCGGCACATGTATATACATTACTTATGTTTGTAATACACGTATTTGGGTACAGAATATACCTATACATACATATACATAACTTGGGAGGATTTTGCATCCTGCTGAGGATACGTTACAAAGGACTAATCATCTACTGCAGTCACCATCTGTATGGGGCTGGATGCAGAAGACGCACAACCTCCGGACTGCTGGAACATTTCTGTGTCCCACTCTTTCCCAAGGGTCCTCTGACTCCTCTTTTAGCCAAATGATTGGCAGATGTCCAACTCACAAATAAAAAACTGAGACCATTTCTGTCACACTACAGCTGACCACCCAACTATATGACAGAAAAACCTCCAGCCATAGATTTCATCATCACTTCAGCAAGTCTTGGAAGCCCTGAACTATTCCAACAAATTCTACTCCACTACATGTCAAGAGTCTAATCCTCACCAAAACGAAAGAGACAGTAAAAACGTCCAGGCTTGAGTTTCACGCTGTCCGAACGTTCTTGCAGATATCACAGCATCAGTTTCCACACAGTTCACAGTCAGAAAACTATCTTCACAACACAAGAACTAGAACCATTTATGCAGCAATATAAATTATGCAGTCGTCTACGTGACTGTGTAATTTCACTGTAATAGCAAGCTGGACCATTGTAGTATATTTATATAAAAATAGAACATTAATATATTTACCAGAGGTGGTGTGCATATATACATACACCATTGGTCTCTGTCACTCTGACTTACAAAGTTACTCCTTTAGTGTGGGGAAAAATAGGTTGGTGTAAGAGTTCCACAAATATGCAGAGTGATGATAAAATGTTCTCACCTTATCATAATTTTGGTTTATAAAAAGAAAAGCAGCCCAGTAATACGAATATATGAATGATAATTGTTGCCATATTTTTCTATAAGGATCCTCTGTCCTGATGTATCATTTGACACACAGACTTTGAATGTAATTGTAGGTGATTTAGAAAAGTAACTATTCAAGAGAATGTTGTTTATTTAAAATATCTTAGTCATTTAAGCCAAATTGCAGTAGCAAATATTTCAATAAACTAATTAAATTTTGTTATTATTAGTGCTGCAACGCCTTTAAGAAACTGCACAGCAACTTCAGATGAGACTACCACTGCTACAGGTTAACACAGCACAGCACAGTATGTGACTGAGCAGCACTTGCTCTTGTCACTTAAATACATAAGAGATCTGCAGGTCTAGATTTTGTATCAAGGTGTTTGCCTTGGCTCCAAGACCGTAAGAGAATTTCACACTATCCAGACTCAGGAGTAGAAATCATTCTTTTAGAATTAAATGGCTGTGTACCCTCTGGCTCAAATTAATTCTTCAAGGGTCATACCTTGACTATGAGGATGAACATTTTGCAGCAATACAAGGCATAACAGTGGGACTCTGCAGGTAGCATGGTAAATTATTCTCTTTTCCTGAAATTTCTGAGGCCCACCCCTCCTCTCCCTCTTTCCCTTGCTGCAGTGACAATGAAAGCATTTGGCACTCAGTCCTTTTGGGCAGGGATGTTTTTTCGTTTTCTAGGGCTGCTGATGAGGTGACGTGTTTTCTGTCAGGGGAAATTAAGAGGCATATTCCCCAGCCTGACAGGAAGAGTGAGCTCAAATGATTTCCTGAGAAGCTTCTGCATGTAGTGTGCAAGATCTCTAATTTTTATTTTGGCTGCAGAAGCATTTCCCTACCATATGTAATTCTAGCATTGCTGTAATACAAATTCCATTATATACATAGGATTGTGCACACACTTGCATACACATACCATGGGCAAGGCTGGGACTACTCTTAGACCCAAAATGCAAAGCCAGATAATATTTTAAAATGATACAGAGACACCTCAAGACTGCATATCACCACTCCTAATGTCTTTTAGACATTAAACTTTTTACAGTTAACGATGTTTATCCTATCAGGCAATCGTTGCTAGGCAGTAGCAGTCTTAGGAAGAGGCAAACAGTCATTTGCAATTTGCTCCCTAATTTCTTTATAACAAATAAAGGCTGTGTTTTATTTCTGTGTCTTGTATTACTTGGGGGCATGTTATTTGTCTGTGTCTCAGCAACCTTATCTGTAAGAAACGATACTTACCTACCATGATTTGTGAGATTAGTATGATCAAGTTTAGACAGTACTAGGTCCAGTCCTCAAGGAGAAGGTGCTTCACACCTTGCAAGTGTTATTCTAGTAAATTTTAAACAGCTTAATTCCTATACTTCTCTCACATTTCAGCCAGGAGGCTCATTTTAACATCATCATCAGGAGGCATTCAATGCAAGTAAGAGTAGATGTCAGAATAGTATATTACCCTTTTTTAGTCACCTATTTCATCTTACATACAACTCTTCACCTTAAGATTCACCTGCTTCTGGAAACAGCATATCCCTAACATCATCGATATGGAAGCATACCCTTTAAAGTGAAACCATACATCTTCATAGCCTGCAACTGAGCCCCAGGAAGAGATGTAAATTTGGATACTGGCCTTTTAGAAGCCCAGAGAGTCAAATGAAGGCTCCAATACCAGGAAAGGCTCTGCACTCTCATTTCAGGACCTTTAGAAAATGAAGCTGTCAGCATTTGAAGGGTGTCCTTTCATTTCTATTACACTCAGTTGGAGACTCTTCACTGACACTAACCAAAGCTTGCTAGGGACCTGCTGGATTTAATTCAGTTCAGGTGTTTTACAGTACAGTGGAACATAACATGTTAATAAGAAGTCTTGCACAGTACTTCGCAGATGATATTTCAATATATAGTGGACCAAAGTAAAATAGCACATAATACAGTCGTGTAGGCTTGTCACTTCTGAGGCACAAAATTGTTCAAACTGTTACGCTCCCCAAACATTAAAAGTGTCATTTTCCAACATCAAGCAAAATTCTATAGGATTGAAACATCTCATTATTTCTGGTAGGTAAAATCTACGTTTTAGTGCCTACAATATGGTAAAAGATTTTTTTTTTTTAAAGAAGAAAAACAGGGCAGACATTGACAGAGGCTGAGTCATCTTTAATCCTTCATCCCAAATTCTCTTTGTACTTCAGTGTTTTGATATATTTAAATAGGGGGAAAAAGGGGAAAAAAGAAAATTAAGGAAATGCTAACTATTAAATTAAAGTCAGTCGTCTTTAACTCTCATGTTACTTTTACAACTCTGAATTTTCTCATTTTTCAAAAAGCATGTCTGACTTTTGATCCTTTGTACCAGAAATGTCTGTCACAGATGAGAAAAATCAAAGAGAAGAATGCGGCACGGTTTTGCAGCCAGTGTGGCTGCACCTGACTTGATTTTGCAGTGAGTAATGAAAGAAAAAACTGCCCTACTTTTAGTTTTTGAAGTTTAAACAAAGTAACTTAAGCCTCAACTTCTCAAGATGTACTGACTCACCGCCTCTAAAGAAATTGGACAAAAGCTGTATTCTTAACTAGGAACTTGCACTAAATATTTAGGGATTTGACAAGGTTAAAAAAAAAAAAAGGCAGCTTAACTTCTATATTTTTACTAGTATTTTGTCTGAAATAAACCTTCTATACTACACAATTTTATAAGAGAGCCTTAGGCAAAGGCAAAAAGTTAACACTTAATGAACAGATTAAAGGCTGCTTCATAAATTCTGAAAAAAAAAACAAATAGAGATCAAAGATACATCACTAGAACATATGCTATCCAATAAAAAAGAAACCAACAAAATAACTTAAACACGTAAGTCACATTTTCAGGTGATACAGCTCAAACTATTTAAAGTTCAAATGATGTTTTCCCAAATATGACTGAATAAAACTCTCAACTTACTCTCCTTCAAAAAAAAAAAAAAAAAGAATAACATAGTCCTCCATCACGCAAACCCTACAGTGCTTCCCTGATACGTATGCTATAGGTAAGTGACGCCTGCAGAAGACAGAAAGATTAAAGACAATATTTTGGTTATCAACTAATCTAGGAGAAGGACTATCCAGGTGATTATTTTCTGCATATTCAGTTTGTCACCTTCTTTTCCTCTTCCATTTCCAATATTCTCTCTTTGCTTCTTTTTCTCATCTCTTGCCCACTTTCCACCTTGTCTCTATTTTATTGCTATGCTTCCCCCTCCACCAAGACCTACCTAATTCTTTTTCTTACTCCACTGTCCATTTGCCACATCAAATTTCCTTTTCCCACACCATCCCCCCTACTATCTGCAAGAAGGGGAGGAGGATTTGGTATTCTCAGAGGCAGGATAACCCAGAAACTAAGGATCAGCCAAAGCTCTGAGGTGGACCCATGTCAACCTTCTAATGTAGTGAACTCCTAGGAGAAGACTGAACAGCTTTTAAACAGCAACAGAACCCACAACATATTATAACGAACAAACACAGATAATTAACATCCTAAACAAAAGAAAACTCACAGGACCAGAAACTGAACTGGAAAAAGGTTGTAAGCAAACTTCCTTCTACACACAGGGTCCCTGCGGACAAGTCCCTGCAGAAGGTCCCTTGATACCAGTCTAACACAGTCAGTCCTTCATTTTGAGGGCTTTAAGGGGAGCAGACTCTCCTCCAGTTCCTCTGCACCCCAGGTCTTTGCAGTGTTTCTGAGACCCAAAGAGCTACTCTAGGCTCATCCCTGCTGTCTCTCAGCTCTGCCATCAGAGCTGCAGGCTTCCAGCTTTCTGTTGTTGTCCCTCCTTGCTGCTACAGGCTGCAGCACCTGGATCTCACTCAAACACGCACAAAGGAACCAGCATGTCCATCCTTCCTTCAGGGTGTCTACTCTGAAAAATCCTAAATAAATCAGTCAGCAAATCTCTCCCTTCTGACAAATACAAGAGAGACCACATTGCAGAGTGATGTACTGGAGTTTTTGTTTGGTTGTTTGGTTGTTTTTTTTCTGGCATTTCCTGAATACTACTTATGCCACAACTTGGTTTCCCTTCCCTTTACAGCACAGGCTTTTCTCAAAGAGGAAGCTGGTTTGTCCCATATACATGAGAATACTCTTTTCTTCCTGCTCTCCATCCCTCTCGATCTGTGCCAAAAGTTTAGCTGCCCATAGAACCGCTTTAACCTTTGCATTTCTGGCTGGCAGGAGCAACCCCTGCTTTGCATGTTGCTTTTTGTCTCGCCCCTAGTGCAGGTAGCCCAGTGAGACAGATCTAGTTTATCCCCTCCACAATACAATCTATTGAGGCCAGAGTGTATTGGAGACCCTGCTACGGTTAACCCACCAGGCAAGCAATTCCACAACTTCCCAGCCGTACTCACACTGGCTACAATTCCTTCCCTTTTTCCTACTTAACTCTCTGGAGCATCACCCATATATAAATAGGTACCTCCTCTACACAATTCCCCTGCCATACTGGCACTAAGACATGCCAAGGAGCACAAGCACTTATTTCTCTTCTCATAAATACATGCAGTTCCGTTGCGAGTCCCCTCAAAGTCTGGATACTGTGACTAACGTGTCCCCCCAGAGCACCTTCTCTGGATTCACCAACACATGAGTATCCTCTCGGGATGCCCAAGTTCTCACAGCTCTGCTGTCTCTAATTCTGGGTAACTCTCTTTGAACTTTTAAGATCTTACTGGCATGCTTGCCAGTGACCTTCCTCAGACAGGCATAACTGTTTCTCCAAAGAATATTTCAACTTCACCTGTCCCTGAAGAGGGATAAGAACACAAAAAAGAAATCACCTCCTGTGAACCTTCCTCTAATGATGCAAGATTATCAAGTAGGATTGGATGCCAAAGATTCCTCTTTTGCATTTCACTGTGCCGCACTGTCTTTGAATCGTGCCCACCTGCCTATCAAGAAGTCATCTGTAGTTATCAAAAAGGTTTGAGAGTTCCGATATCAGAGTTTCTCCTTTAAACAAGCAGGCTGACCTAGACTCAATTACTGCTTTTGGAGCTATGGTGAGATATGGAGGCCACTGTTTATCGCATTATTTTAACTCCATTTAGTCTGCCTCCTGCTATTGAGAAAAATCAAATTAACTGCAGCCATGGAAGTTACCTTGCATTACAAGGGTGTTTTTCTTTTCCTTAAAGCAATTTCTAGACTATTTGGAATAATAACATACCAAAATAGAGCCATAAATGATGGCTAGTATAATATTTGACAAACTACTTCATCGTTTTGTTCATTATAAGCAGTAAGATAGCGTTTAAATACAGAATAACTATAAAAATACGCAATAGTATGTATCAAAGTTCATGCAAACCTTTCACAGTTCTATAAAATTATGCAGCTTTGGGATTTTAATCTCCCTTATGAAAATTGAAAACTAATATAGCCAGGGCATCTTTCTAAATAGAAACCACTACCTGCATAGCCCAGGATTATCAACCAAGGAAAGGGGGACAAAAATTGACCCAAATGGCAAAGAAAACATATTAAGCTCTCTATGCAGGCTGTAGAAAGGCAGAATAAGATGGTGCATAAGCAGCATACACCAACCCAAAGGACAGAATTATCTCCCATGTAAACCAGCCAACCCAAATAAAAATAATTAAATGTGATTCATTGATGTATTTGGAAAATAAGTGTGAAAAAAATTGTAATGTACCACGTCCCTGCAACCTTGATTTTGCTCCCTTGTTTGTCTATCCCTTGCCCCAATATAACAGTCTCTGGGGGTAAAAAATACCAGTACCACATGGCAGACCGGAGAACAGTTTATGTGCTAACCTAAAGAGTCTATGGACAAGTTTAACACATATGGACAAGTTTAACACATACTCTCTACACTTTTAGCTCATGATTTTGCAAACTAAACTTTTTTTTTCCCCCATGTAGTCTCAGGTCATGGTGCTTGGTTATTTCTTTAAAGAAGTGGCAATAACTGCTGGGTTTGCAAGGTCACATCTTCAAAGCTCAACGCATTAATCAATCGTCATCAATGCATGGCCTAAATCCCACTCAAAAAGAAGGTAAAAAAGGAATTTTCTGGTGCTCTCTGGGGGTTTATTTTCATTTCAAAAATTATTGGGGATTTGATTCATTATCTTCCCATCGAGATTTCTAGCAAGCTTAAGGAAGTGTCCCTGCAACAGTACAAAGTAGGCCATGCAGCAGACACGATCTTTGCTGTGACTGCGTACAGCCTTGCCCCACCCTGCACTGTATTCCACATTGGCTATCAAGCCGCTTCGATTGCACATGGAGAAGTCACAATACCATTTGACTTAACCAACAGACAGGTTCAGAGAGGAGAGAATTTGCCATAGCAGTTTTAATAGCTCTTCCCAAAATGATCTGATTGTTGCATACGAGCTCATCTCAGTGACATCTGGCAGCATTTATGAAACAGCCCTGTCTCATGTGGTCAACTGATGTCATAAATTTCAGTCACCCTTGCCTTTGAGAAACGCTAACAATGAAAACTCATCAAAGAGCAGCAATAATTTCTACTGCTGACTAGATGGATGCCTTTCTGACTATTCAAAATTAATGGCAGATCTCAGGGTCTTAAAAGAACATCTGTCACAGAAAAATACACCTGCAAACAAATGCATAGTATGCCTCTAAGTTTGACTTGTTATAGATATAAAAGAGGCAACTCTCACAACAAATTGGACTGATTACAAGGAGAAGTTAGCTAGCTTTCTGCATCATTTAAAACGACAAAACCAGAGAAAACACAGTGAAAGCAGGCAAATAGGAAGCTTAAAAGCAACTACTTAGTGCCCCCTCCAACAGTAAGTGACTGATAGTCACATAGATTATACATCAATTTTCACTTATGTCTAGTCTTACAGACATTACAGAACTAGCTGCTTTATCATAGAATTAACAACTAGCTGTAAGTCTCATACAAATTTGGGATTTTCCTCCTATCACTGTTGTCACTAGGTAAAGCCTAAAATGCCAGATAAAAAATTAAACATAATAAAAGATAGGTTTTCAGGAGCTTGCTTGGCAAAGGATTTTGAATGTGCAGGACAGAAAAAGCAACTATGGGGACCAGAAACTATCAGTTTCACTAGCAATACCCTATTTAGTACTGCTCTTGAGATCCTAGAGTCATGATGGTGGGTGAGAATAGGTATTTGTTTCCAAGCATAACAAATTTTCTTGATCAAGCACTTGAAGATAAATGCTTAGAAAGCAAGACCCACATATATACCACATATACATGGAAAACTCGATTAAAACACCATGGTATCAAAGTCAACATCATTATTCAGGGCAGGAGAGAAAATAGGGATGTGTTTAACTCTTGCAAGAATTTAGGTCTGGATTACACAGACAGTAATTTCACAATTACTATCCATCAGATGCTTTCTAGAAGGCTATAATATTTCTGTCACCAACAAGCACTACCTCACTGAGTCCGAGTGATACTGCTCCACCTACACAAGTTTTAGTAATACAGGAAAGCAGGTGAAAGCTAAAAGACCACATGAATTGTTTTTTTGGTTTTTTTTTGTTTTTTTTTTTTGTTTGTTTTTTGTTTTTGTTTTTGTTTTGTTTTGTTTTTTACAGCTTCCTTACAATGAGTTATAGCACATAAGAGCCTTCAGGTACAATCAGAATTGAAATCATGCGACTCTACATATGTAAATATAACCCTGCAACATATTACTTTGCAATTACTTTAACAACACTGGTACTATTCAAAAATTGAACTGAACTTAAAATTAAAGATATTCTTATTTATTCCCCGATTTAAAAATAAAAATTAAATTGGAGTTTGAATTGAAGGTACAGTGAGTAATTTAAGGATTTAAAATACTGCTAAAGCTTTGCTGTAATTTTTTTTAAAAAAAAAAAGAGTAGGACATGCAGTGTTCAGATGCAGTTAGAACAAAATTCAAAGTATTTCATAGAAAATACAGTGTACACTCGAACAGTCTCAGAGTGCCTGCATTGCTGACAGCACTACACAACACAATCATTAACGTATCATTAATATCCAGTAGTACCTACAATGTAAGTGATTACATTATAAGTATGATAGAAAATAATAGATTCAATACAGAAGAAACTGGCCAAACAGATTGATTCTTTTTATCATTCATAGCATCATAACCATTTATAGATAACTATGAATTAATTGAATATTTTAACACCAGTTCTTGAAGTTGAACACCCATGAAAAGTGTGCTTTTTCATCTCACATCACCAACATCTCCATAACAAATTTTGTTTTTCAGATGTGGCCAACTTGCCCTCTGCACTATTATTCCTGGCTTTGGTTCTGAAATACTCCCTACAATAAACTGGACAACATTCTCCATCTTCACTGCTCTCCTCTGGACTTTTTCAATTCTATACCTGCAGCTCTATATTTTTCCTGAGAGCCACTGCTTCTTTATGTTTATTTTCATATTAAACCACAAGAGATTGTATTTTATTGATTTTTGTCATGCAGGGATGTCTAATAAATTTTAGTGCTTGGGCTTTCTTGCTTTGGGCTCTGTAGGGTGATAGACAATTCTCTCTTTTAAGATGAAGCCTTCTGTATGTTCTGTGTTGCAGAGACAGATGGTAGAAGACCTTTCCAGATGTATTTTTTTTTTTAATGTATTTACATTACAGCAGTCAAGAAAATATCCTGAGCGCCTTACAGGAAGATCTCTTTCTAAATACAAAAGTGGAAGCTTTTAGAAACTCATTTATCAGGTCTGAGAAATTTTTTTTCTTCCTTTCTTCTAAAGTCAACCCATTTTTAATTAAGAAACGATATTATTTGCACCATTATCAAGTCTGAAAGCTCATAAGCAGGAACATGCTGAATTAATATTTATAAAAGACCCTCAGATAAAAAGTGTCTCTTGTAGATCATAATAACGCCAACCATAATGTTGGTTTCGGTGGGGTTTTCTTTGAGTTTAAGGGTTTTTTAAGCATATTCACCATTTAACTGACCTAACATATTGAAAAGGGGGACATTTACAACAGAACACTTCAGTTACAATTAGGGGCTCTCAATGCTTCACTAGTAATTGGCCTCTCTTGGATTGACTCTGGACCTAACTTCTCACCTCACCTTGCCAGCTGATCCACGACTATCAACCAGAGTGGTTACTTGCAGCGGCCTGGTCCTGTTCAAGTACTGTTGGACTGTGCCCTGGCCACTGAGGTCCCCGCTGTGACCTGTGCTGCAGCCACCCTCAGCTCCCAGCTTGTCTTCCCTTGTGGAACAGCCCCGGTCTTGCTGCTCCCTGGCAGCTATGTAGGATCCTCCAGTGGGAAGTTCAGGGCAGGAGACTCACCTCCGATGGCCTGAGGTGCCATGTGAAGGCACTGATCTCTCTATAGTGAACACAGATGGGGCCTACAGAGGCAAGGAACCATGCTTCAATTTAACCTTTACACCCCAAAAGCATGAATGACAAGGTCAACACCTCAGCACAAAATACATACATCATCTTTGAGTCTTCAAGAGCAGCTACATAAACTATAAGCCATAAATGTATATTAAAATGTGTAACAACTGTTGTCAAATACTGAGGGGGAAAACTGTTTTTCAAGAGCTCTTCTTTCTTGCAGGCTACATTAGTCTCATCTGAACAGGGCCTCCATCAGTTAACGCTCGTATTATCTAAACAGGATTGAGATACAGAAATCAGTCATTTGCTTAATATAGCAATAACAAAACAAACAGCTAAATATTCTTCCAGCACTACAAAATCTGCAACTTGTATTCCCCTCTGCATTCTCCCAGTGGTTCCAAAAAGAGGATGACCCTGTAATACCCTGCTCAAAAGCTGCCACATGAAGCTAAAGAGAAGCTTTGTATAATTCCCCAGACTAGCCAGCAAATCACGTTTATAACAGCTTCACATCTGCAGTTGTGTCAGTAATACTGTCTCAACATGCAAGGAAAAAATGCAACAGGCAGCACAGATGGAACCAGACCGGTTTTGCTACTATCTATGCTATTTGTTCAAAATTAACCTGGGTATTTTCACAAAAGCTAGAGTTAGAGCTGGGTCATCATATCCTAAATCAACTGAAACGAAAGGATTCTACTCGAAAAGTCTACTTAATCTAGCAGCACAACCCTGACCAACACAGTGAGAACAAGCTGTTCTTCACAAAACCCTTAGAAGACAGTGAGACTGTCAATGATAGCTAATGATTAGTGAAGCACAAGACAAAGTCCTCCAAAGCAAGGCAATCACTAAAAAAAAAAAAAAAAAACCACCACCAAAAACTCCAGTCATCCCCTCTGCCTTTCACTAAGTAGGAAGAAAACAGAGACACAGGGTTGCAGACTAAGGTGTTCCCCAAGCCTACAGACAGTCAGGAGCAGCTAAGAAATGGTTGAATCTCTGTGAGTACCTAAACCTCAAGCTACATTTTCTTCTTGGAAGCATTCCTCTCTCACAGATAGCTATTATCCAGCTGAAACAATTTTACTGATAAAACAACATGAATATTTTGATATCATGCAAATTCACTAGATAATTGAGCAGAACCTCGAAAATTGGATTATCAAATAATCAAAGCAATTATTCTGTCAAATGGTTCATGAATTATGAGATGAAGGACTTGTCTCTCTCAAATGTTTCTTTTTTCAATTTCTATATTACTAATGTATAAGACTTTTGCAGAGCACGATCAATGAAACCTGGAATTTGATGTCTGCCTGCAGGTTAATCTTGTCTCGTGCTGAATTTATCAGAAGACCTACAAAGCTAATGGCATTTTCCCAGAGAACCATTTGGAAACTCACAGTTTTCATTAGCTGCTCAGGGCAGACCGAAAAAAACCCAGGTCTCATCATAACCAAAACACAGGAGGGAGAAAGAGGGAGAAGAAGAGATAGAAAGAAACTGTATTTCTGCAGAATGACCTGTACCAAGCCAAGGAAGCTTTGTTGCACAAATCTAGAATCCAAAACAACAATAATCACAAATTAATCCCAAAGACAGGCTTTAACAAGGCTCTTAGACATTCAGATTCAGTTTTATGACAAGAAATCCACACACTGAATTCATTTTCCCACTAGAAATAGATTGGGAATTGTGTATTATGCTGGAAGCAAACACACCAGGCAGTTGCTTTGTCTCAGGTGCTCCAGTTCTGGTTAACAACTACGAATTCAGAGGGACCACAGGGAATAAATACTATTCCCTGTAATCAAACTTGCACTGAACTACATAATATGGTTAGCAGCAATGTTTTTCACACTTTACTTACGGGCACAAATTCTACTGTTCCCTTGTAGATTGATTTATTGAGCAAAGTGCTAAAATTTACTTTTTAAAATAGCAGGAGCCAAACGTCTCGTGCTGCAGAAAGAAAGGCCAACAAAGCATTTCAGGATCTACCTCAAATTACTTCTGTAGCTAGTGGCAACCTAAAGCTGATAGGAAAGTACTACATATATAAACCTGCAGGCTTTCAGAATGCTCTGAACATAATGTAATTAGGAATGGGAACTAGAAATGTGTATGTGACAAAATATGCTTCCTGTGTATGTACTTCCTGGCTGTTATAGATGACAAGAATATGAATGCTAAAATTATCTATACCATAATTACTGTAATTTATACTGAATAAAGGTGAAAGCTATAATCACATGCTTGTATAATAGTATTATAAGGATTACACATACATATGTATTCTAAAAATTACCACTTTATTTTTCTTTCAGTATTTATGGAAAGATATATTACTAAGGCCAGCAAAGCTCCACGCTTAGAAAGTTAAAATTAAGGTCTGCCATTAGTGTAGGATTTCTATTTAAAAAACTATTTTCTAAATGCTTTTCTGTATATTTATAATTGTGCCAGAGGTATTATTTTAATACATATCATGGCATTTGCTATTTACCGGCAGACTAATGTTGCAAACAATTGTCATTTTAACCTATGCCCAAATACAGTTTCCAGAAAAAAAAATAGCATTTAGACTGTTTATGCATTCTTGGTGTTTGTCCTAAGGCTGTCATAGCAAATTTGTTACTATTATGTTTTTCCATCATATAAAAACAAAACTATAGCACATATTCTTGATTATTTTTTAAAAAAAAATCCAAATTTGCTAGTTTTTGCTAGTTAATATCCTTTCAGTCCAGGCAGAACACATCCAGTTCATTTCTTCTCTGGATCAAATTTTCAAATACAGAAATAAATCTTAAAATACTGGCATAGACTCTGTTTACTAAGGGTCACAAAGTTCTCATAGGCTGAAAGAATCTGAATTAAGAATCCATACACAGACAAACCTAAACTTTCTAAAATAATGAGATAGCATTTGTATCAAGATTTCTGCCATCATGTTCATTACCATATGCTATACCCTGCTCTCTTTGGTACATGTAACCTGTGATTTTAAATGCTTCTTGGTCACAACATGTTTCTAAACATCAATCTCAACAATCATTGAACTTGTGAACAGATTGGGACTTTGGTCACCACAGGATCAAGGCTTTGGCATAAGCATTGCAGGTTTCAGAACACACTCATTTTAAATATCACCTCAGAAGTTTTTAGTTACAGTTACTTATTATAGCACTTTACACTCTTGTAGTTGAACACTAGAAACATCCAAACGTCCAGAATTTTGCATTCCATGTGAGTATACTATTAAATCTTATACATTAATTAAATATACAGTTACTGGTGCCAGTAAATGAGAAAATCCAATGGGAAAACCAGAAGAGCTTCAGGCCGGCCAGCTCCGATGCAACGAGTTTTTGACTTCTGCTGCCAAAGCAGCTCCTAAGCTCCAGGAGCTCACTGGTTACATGGCAACTGGCTCGCCAGCCCTGCAAGTCAAGTACCTCAAAGTTATTGCTTCCTTATCCTTTTCCCTTCCAAAGTAATCCCAGGAGATTAACATAAATTTTACATTTAATGAAATGCTACAGCTGCACAGTTACAAACCAGAACTGGAGCAGCCAGACAGCCAATATCCCAGCAGAAATGCTGCCCTAAGTACTCTGCACAAGTCTGCTGCCTTACCACTCTGTTCCTAGTTTAATTTCTCTATTTGTATTCTTCCTTACGACGGAGAACTCTGCATCTCTGAGAAGGCTTCTAAATACAATTTAATGATTACAAAAATACACAGAAATTGCCTAATTATCTTTGAGACTATTGGGAAGAAAGAAAAAAAATCCCCAAACCCCCACCAACCATGTCTTGAAAGTTAGTAAAAAATTGCATTTCTCTATCAGTGATCCTGGATGGATTCTCTTTCAGAATCCAAGAATGCTCTCCTAAAATTGATGGCTTCACCCCAAACTCATCCCCTCACCATTATCTGTGCCAGCACTTCGTGCCGAAGATTTCTTCCACTTATTACTTATCAAGAGCACCAGATGTATGGACCACTTCAAAAGAAAATGGAGATCCTTCCCTGGCAGTAACCCAAAAGAGGAGTATGGAGACAAAAAGAAAGGATAGTGAGATTAGTCAGTGGTGGTTCCATGAACAACTCATGTCTCTTCATTCATCATTACAGAGCAGAATTACTCTTAATCAATATGTAGGACTAGAAAAGAGTCTAAAAAGAACTTAAGAAAGGATTAGGAAACATGTGTCTGTTCTATTTTAATAGCAAACCTATACATGATATGTTGAGTGGTTGCAGGCAGTACGGATGGATGAAACAAGAACTGGCTTCAGTGAGATATAAAACATTTCTTGTTTCTCTTCTCCAAGATGCAAAACACTTCCAGTAAGAAATGGACAGGCTACTTTTGAGTTCTGAAAAATCTGAAATATTTAAAAGTATTTTTAAAATAAGCTTGCAAAAAAATACTTCGAATTTAATATATTTTCAAAAACTTTCCCATAATATTTCTGAAAAACTTGAGAAGTATTTTCTGCTCTTCGAGTTTCATGCAGTTCTTGCAGATATGCAAAGAGCAGCCTGTTAACTCCTCCAGTTGACTAGAGCCTAGAGTTCAAACAGAATGATAGTCAGTCAAACAAGATTTCTGATAAGCAGAGGGTATTATCTTTGGAAATAAAGAGAAGGAATATAAAACTCTTATTGACACTACTGATGAGAGCCTCTCCTCCAGAACACTACACTAAAAAAAAAAACCCTCAACCCACACATAATTAATGTACCTGAAAAACCCTGTCATCCAAGCAACAGTCTCTCATCCTAACCTCCGAGATTCATGATGCTGATGTGTTACTGCAATACATCGTGCACACTCATTTCCTTGGTGGGAACAGCAGATGGGGGCAGAGGCAGATCACACAGTAACTTTGGCTTGAAGGTTTAAGTTTACATAGATGTTCCTGTCATTTCAGATGTGGATATTGTGCATCTATTCAGTCATGTAAGATGACAAAAAACAGACCAGGGGAAGGGGAAGCTGGCTCAATTACAACCCAAAATTCTTTAAAAATTATAAACAGTCCTTTTGCGCTTTAGACTGTGAAAAATACAAATATATATTTATATACAGACCTCCATACAGCAAACACAGAAATTATTGCATTCTGCTAAATAAGAAGTCAATAGCTTTGGCACTCCTGCAGGAATCTTGCCTACACACATATGTCCATATTTCCATGAATGATTCTATAAACGCAAGCATACCTTTTAGCTTCTCTTTGGCAGCTCTCCATAGATTTACTAATATTTCAAGTGGAGAATCACTATTAGTAATAAAAATGACTTAATAGTATGTGCTTCCCTTAGCACCATGTAGAGATTTTTATGCACACAAAAAGAGGGTTCAAGAAGACTGACAGGGAACTCCATAAGCAGAGCCTACAGTGAAAGCCCCACAAAACCTGACTTAGATACTTGGATGCAAGCGGGAATTAAGGACTCCCATATGAAGGAGGGACTTCATGAACCTTGGATTTGGGTAGGGAAAAAGAAATATGCAGTTGTTCCTCTGCTCTCCTTTGAAAGAGGGAAGAGACAAGAAAGTGTTAAGAAGAAGGGAGCACTGGCCATCACAACAGTGCATCACTTGAACTTGCTGAACTAACAGAGATGGGAGAGTGATTTTTCCCTCACAGAAAGATGAGGATCAGGAAGGGAAAGTCTTCTGCAGAAACCAGCACTCCAGTAGTATTTCAAAACCATGAACTGATAAGAAAAGGTGAAGAAGGAGGAAAAAACCAGAGAATCTTGCTCTGAAAGTTCTCACTTCTCTATTAAAGAGCCCATTTGCTCCTGTTTCTGACTAATAACAAACAAAAAGTACATTCATTACAGAGACTACCGCAACTGAAAGCCAAATATGGTCTTAATTAAAACTCAAAAATAATAAGAGAGTCATTAACAATCTAGCAGCGTAAGAACGCTGAAGCTGGGCAAATGACCATAATGCAGACCTAAAAAAAAATTTTAAAAAAATCTCACTGTTAAATGCTTAGTATTTATCTGCCACTGGCACAATCCCACCCTGCTGCAGCTTCTTCAGTCTTTCAAAGTTTGCATGTGACACATTTCAATTAGATATCTACTTCTCAGAAGCCACTTAATTACATTAGAAGAAATGTGCAGGTATATAAAATATATGGCGTATTATAAGACTGGAAGATATTAAATAGTTTCTGCTTCTGAAAGATATACTCATTTTATTTTTTTTAAAACCTTCCTAATAAATCAGTTTGCCAATACATTCCTTTGGGAATTCAGTGGCAGCAACATGAAATGCAAGATCAGCAAATTACTAAAATACTGATGTAGTAACTCAGAGCTGAGCAACTAATGAGCTGTAAAGTTCACTTCTAAAAGCAGGACACTCATACATTAAACACGTCCACAGTGTTTTCGCTGTTCATTATAAATATTAATTTAGAGTTGGAAGGTGAACTATGCAAAATAAAATTCAACTCTGATAGATTCTGATAAAATCGCTTTTAAGGATCAAGTTTCTTCGGAATAATTTACAGTAGCTAAGGACACAACTTTGCCAAGTTTGGTATTAAAATGCATTTTAGCATCACGGTGAATCCCAAATTGGGTCAATGACAGATGAGCAGCAGCAGACAGATTATTTTCAATTTACCAAACACACTGAACTCCTACTCATGTTGCAAAATTAATCCAAAATTACCATAAATTAAGGCTACTTTAAATAAAGGTAAAAATATGGGAAGCTAGCTATCATTCACATATGCAACATTGATAATGAAATTCCCTCAAAGAAAACAAACAGCAAATCTTTACTACAGCGCACGATATTATGTGTTTCACCCATCACAACATGCTCTTCCCCTCTGATAAAAAAGGGACACAGCAGTTTGCAGAAATGCTGATGATTAGAAGAAACCAACTGCTTCTCAGCTAGGTTTCTTCTGCCTACAAACCTGCCATTTCCTTGTGGTGCCCTAGGTCTCAAAGCAGGAGTGGACACAACACAACAGCCTGTACTATGTAAAATAGAGAAGACAACATCAGTGCTGTAAGCGTTTCCAAAACAGGTACTTAAGTGACAGTACCTATCTAAAAGCAGTACACGACAAGATCAAACGCTTATCTCACTTCTGAACTTTAAAGTGCTTTGTACTTAGCAAAGATACACATCCTTGAACATCACTGATAATTTACTGAAGGTTGTTGTGAAGTGGAGGCTCAATGAAGGCTGGAAGAAGATATTACTAAAGCTATATAGATATATTGTTTCAGAAAGTAATATGACTAAACATTTCTTCAAGTATATTAGAAGCCAAAACACATTACTATGCTTCTCCAAAGAGTATCATATTTTAGGGAAAGTTACATTGATAAACTTGTAAGACTTGATATTTGCCCTGATTTAAAAAAAATCAATTAAAAAAATGTTGAGAAGGGAACAGATAACTTAATAAAACATATTATAATGCATTTCCTATATGGAAATTAGAAATTTATTCATCTGCATAGTTAAACCAATAATTCTGTTAATGTACTAGATGTGAATCTCTATGTTTACCTAAGACACAGACATATGGCACCACAGAAGTGTAAACAAGAAACAAACTGGCACATTAAACTAGAGAACGTACTGACCTTGCAACCACGACTGCAAACAGAGGCAAGAAGCTAAAAAAAATTAGCAAAAGAAAATTGCCTATATAAGATACCTATAAAAGTGAGTAGTGTAGAGAACGGAAAATATATATTAAAATCCACAGGAAAAATATTAATCATGAACTATTAATTACAATGAAAACAACTGCAGCTGGGAAGACTCCAAGATGAAGAAAACTACATACCTTTGCGCTAGGCTGGGATTTTTTTTCAGTTGTATGCTCTTGGACACTGGAGTTTATTTTGACCTAGTAATTCCACTCCTACATTCTCACGGTTCTTCAAAAGAAACAAAGAAAAAAAAAACCCACTCCCTCCTGTAACACCAAAAAAAGCCTGAATTTGTACTGTGAATCACAAATGCTTGATTCAAAAAAGTGACATCAATAGGCTGCAGCACATGGGACATTTTAATGGTGGCTTTAAGAACATCAACTTCTATCTTGTATGTAGTAATGAGATTCAGGAGGAATCTGATCTCCCTCTGACATAACTGTAAAAGCCAAATTCAATTGTTCCTCAATGTATTGTCAGGATCAATAACAAACTCTGAAAAAGGCTACTCAAACATTTTTTCTTAAATGGGGAAGATCGGTCTGCAAAGGGATCCAGGTGGCCCTTTCCTATTTCAACTGGATGACTGCCTAGCTGTTCAAGAGTTAGATGCAATTAGGATATTACTGTTGACAAACTGTAACTCTAACATCCTAGAACTGGGAATTCATTCAAATCAAAAATATGATACTGATGTTCGTTCACAAGTAATATTTTTAAAAGCATTTGTGGAAAGAGAACATTTCTATTTTCCATTCAAACCTCATTTTTACCTTTAAAAATTTTCTGACAATCAGAAAAGAGGACCTAATTTTCTTTCTCTTTTCTCTCTCTCTTTTTTTCCTTTTTTTTTTTTTCCCCTAATAAACTTTTCCATAGATATTTGGTGTGTAGTAGTTTCAATTTCTGGTTTTCATACTGTTTTGGAATGGGAATGATCGTAAGTCCCAAATTCTCCACAAAAGACATACCAACATATTTTACTCTTTAAAACTCAAGGCCATTCCATGCTCAATTAGTTTTCAGCTTAAAGAATACATCAATGAAGACCAAGAAAGTGTTTGCACACTGTTGCACCTCTCTTTCTTGAACACATTAATGTTTTTTAATATATTGCTCATGAATAGAAGGCCCAGGCCTCTTTACTTGAGCTAACTCTCAAATCAGGATCACTTCCAATGCTTGAATGATGCATTTCTTCTAATATACAAGGGAATAAGTAGAAAGGAAGCAAATGTTAATAATTAAAAGTTAGATGTGGAAACAAAGAACTGTAATTCTACAAACGCTCACTCCAATAAACTAAAGCTCTGTCAGGCACAGCTCCTCATAACTAGAATGCCCAGAGTCTCTGAGGTGGTCAGAAAGATCAATTTCCCATTTTGCAGAAACCTAGAAGCCACTATTACAAAAGGGTATCTGTGGAACAATGGTCTTTTAAATGAGGAGCTGTCAGGATAACATGATCTGACTGCAAGTATCTTGCAATGAACAAAACAGCAACCTCCAGGGAACCACGCCAGTCAGCAGTAAAGAGGATTAATAGCTAGAGGCAACACACGGAATCACAGTTTCACCGCAATGTCCATCCTGTATCTAGCAGCCTTGGAGCTTTAAAATGCTGAAGGGCTTGCCAATCTTACTAGAAGCATACGGCTGAGAGGAATCATAGAATAGTTTGGGTTGGAAGGGACCTTTAAAGCTCATCTAGTCCAATCTCCCCTCCAGTTGAGCAGGGACACCTTTAGCTAGATCAGGTTGCTCAGAGCCCCATCCAACCTGACCCTGAAAGTTTCCAGGGATGGGGCTTTTACCACCTCGCTGTACAACCTGTGCCAGTGTTTTACCACTCCTACTGTAAAAAATTTCTTCATTATATCTGGTCTAAATCTTCCACCTTTTAGTTTAAAACAGTTACCCCTTGTCCTATTGCAACAGGCCCTGCTAAAAAGTTTGTCCCCATCTTTCTTATGAGTCCCCTTTAAGTACTGAAAGGCTGCAACAACGTCTCCCTGGATCCTTCTCTTCTCCAGGCTGAACAACCCCAACTCTCAGCCTTTTTTCATAGGGGAGGTGCTCCAGTCCCCTGATCATTTTCGTGGCCCTCCTCTGGACCTGCTCCAACAGGTCCATGTCTTTCCTTTCCTGAGGGCTCCAGAGTTGGATGCAGTACTCCAGGTGGGGTCTCACCAGAGCAGAGTGTCAGAATCACCTCCCTTGACCTGCTGGCCATGCTTCTTTTGACGCAGCCCAGGACATGGTTGCTTTCCATATCCCTGGCACATTACTTGCTCATGTCCAACTTTTCATCCACCAGTATACACCATTGACCACTATCCTCTGGATGCGACCATCCAACCAATCTCTCATCCACCAGTCCACCCACCAAACCCATATCTCTCCAATTTAGAGAGAAGGATGTTGTGGGGGACCATGTCAAAGTCCTTACAGAAGTCCAGATAGATGACATCCATAGCTTTTCCCTTGTCCCCTGCTATAGTCACTCCATCATAGAATGCCACAAGGTTGATCAGGCAGGACTTGCCCTTGGTGAAGCCATGCCGGCTGTCTCAAATTACCTCCCTTTTTGAGTAAAGATCTTTCAAAAAAAAAAAAAAAAACCACAACCCAAACTTATTTTCAAGTCTCTACCTCCACACTTTTCTGCAAAAGTTTTACCAAAACTTACCTCTGGGTATTTCAGTTTTAAAGTCTTATGCATTTCTCGAAAACGACTGTACCGCCTGAATACTGTCCATGTCTCATCCAGGACTGTTATCTATATCGGACAACATAAAAAAGAAACAGAAGTAAAACCACACAACGCACAACACTAAAAATCATGCAGTATACAAGGTTATCAGATTAAAATGGGCAATTCTTAGTTCCCTTAAATCCATAAGCTTTTATAAGTTTACTTATTTTTTTCTTTCATTACAGTGACAGAACTGTATTTAATAAGGAGCACTGTTTGCAAAGCAAAAAAACTGAACGCATTTATTCCTTATTCTGGAGTGGTTTGACAAGGCTGTAAACACATTAAAATATCCCAAATCATTCCTTGGTGCAGCTATGGTGCAGCTCTCAGCATTATAATCAGTGAGTGTTCCATTAATGAACGAAAAATATCCAGCACAAGCATAGTGTAGCCTCTCTATACATTCACAGAAATGTATATTCACAAATACGCATACACAAACATACACAGATATACACAATTAATAAATACACATTTCTTGGACACACGGTTCATTACCACATATATGCCGGCTTTCAGTAGAAGTTATTCTTTTAAAACACTCTTGGTCTGTCTCATCAATATGTTGATGAACATCCTATTTATATGGGAAGTCTTATTAAAATCAACAGAATTACTTGTGTGAAAAAAGCGCACAGCAACAGGAGCAAAGGGGAAGGGTGAGCCAACCTTACCATCAGCTGTTCACAAAATCCTCACTGGAACAGAGAAACTAACAAAAAATTCATGGAAAGAAAATTTCTCGCTGTCTAAAATTAGGTGAAATGAAAGGAATTTGTAAGTGGGTCATAAAAGTGGTGTGACTGGACCCTTTGATTTTACAACAAAGTCTTTCTGTAGCTCTGGTGATCCAAGGCTACCAAGAAGCAATGCGGCAGGGAGAGGTGGGCATTTTTCTACACCGACTATTAGAGCTGGAGAAAGCCAACTGGCATTGCCTAAACCTGAAAAGACTGTTACTTTTTTAATCTAACACGCCTAATATGTGATATTATCTCCGCCTAGCTATGATTTTATGCAAAGATCAAGAACAAGCTTTTTCACAGACCGCATTTCACGAAGACACGGGCTTTTTAATCTTAAAGTGACTCCTAGAATTAACAAGTAGTTCCCTCGCTACTGAGGGTATCAGAAAGTTATAGAGTTTAAAGGAAGTTGCAACAGAGCAGGATAACAGAGTAGGAGAAGAAGAAATCGGGGCAGTAATGCCAGAAGAAACCAGCATCCAAGTACCGTTGTTGACAACTGCTACCCCATGCTTGCAACAAACCCATCTCTGGTCCACCCTTTCCCATGCCTGCTGCTGTACACAGAACAAGGGAACTGGAGGAAGTGTTTTGGAAAACAAAATTTAATGTGTATCTTATGACATCAGGAAACAGTTTTGTTTTTTTTTTCCCTTTTTTTAACTAAAAGATGTAAGTAAACAAAACTAGCTTTCTCAAAACTTTGCACAAACATTAAAAACATAGTCTCTTCTAGCACATCTCCACAATGCAAATTCATTATTTCTGATAAAATTCATCTTTCATGACACCAATAAGCCTGACTGCTACCAGGATGCCTGCGTGATGGACTATACTCCCTCAATACATTATTAACAGTGTCTCAAACATTATAAATCAGGTGAATGGATTTAACACACACAGGCAGGTTTAACTAAAACCATTTAACTATTCAGGAATATGCATGTTACGCTGATCTCAATTAACCAATTAACCATTTTGTTCTGAATAATTACTTTAAAGTAAAGGGCTTTGTGATTTCAATGTTCAGGTAAACATTAGAGCGCAATGGATAATCATAAAATGCAGGTATTACTCATTCCTGCTTTCTTTTTTCTTGAATTCCTTATTTTAATATTTCTGACTCACGTACAATTTCACTTGTACATGAACTTTATTCAAAAGTGACCTCTTTTTTCCCCCTACGGTTTTTGCAGAAGCATGCCTTTAGGGCAGCAACCTAACACAAAGCATCCAGGACACTTCTGGCTATACAGCCTGGGGAAGAGCATGTATCTCAGCTTGCCAATGACGATGTTGGCTGTGCATCTGACAGCTGTCTAGGGGATAGGGTGGTACCAAACTTACCCAAATCAAACCGCCTGCAGCCAATTACTTATTAGCTTTCTTCTACAGTTTAATAAACAATTTATTAGAGATAGACAGGAAGGAAAACAGCACAGCCATATATTTGTGCTGCCTAAGAACTGAAGGATTTTCTCCAGTGTTCTCTGATGGCTTGGCTTGACCAGACTCGGTCCCTGTCACCCTCTTTGCTTAGTTTCCTAATTCTTGTAACGAGACTAGCAGGTAATGTACTGCAAAATGTTATTGTTGTTACTGCTGATACTATTGGAAAATTAATTTCAAAGCTAAACAAAATCTTAACTGGTCCCCAAAGTTCACCAATAATGTTATTAGGACAGACAGGATCAAACTCCACTCATATAAAGAAGAGAATTACAGCACACCTGGCATAGCAACAGCATTTTTTAGAACAGGGCCCTTTACTCCTATTAGTGACCCAACCAGTTGGGGCTGGGATTCTTTTCACCCATTAAAAAAAGCCATATGACAGACTATATACTCTGTAATTATGGGATGGAGACATATTCAAATCTTTTGAACAAATAAAGCAAATTTGAAAAGCCCTTTACTTTTTACTTCTAATTTGCTAATATAGTAGTTAAACTATTTTCTCAATAACAGAGAAGATATATGGTTGAACAAATCTATAGGAGTATTTTGAAAATGTGTCTTATCTGGGCACTTAGGAGATCCTATACTTGCCTCAGAATTGTGGTTTGTGGGGTTTGGTTTTTCGTTTGTTGTTTGTTTTTCTTGTGTTTTTGTTTGTTTTCATTCAAGTGCACCATTTCCTATGTAAAACCTATAAATTTGAGAGGAGATATTATAGCCCTGTCTCCTTATTTCTTCTTCTCATGATAACCAACAGAAAATAACGAAACAGACATTTTCATTTCATTCCACTCATCACAGAATTTGTTCCTCTTCTGCCTCATAAAACCATGGGGAGCAGGGACAGGGGGAGATGGGGTGGGGAGGAATTTTCCATCTGATTCAGGAGCAATCAGAAAGAACAGAAAATGGCCACCTTACTTATCTGGGCTGGTTAAACTGTCTACAGTTTTTGTGAAAATTTTTATTTCTCCAAACAGACTTCATTGAAACTGTTCCTCACCCTGTCTATGAATACAGTATCTGAAAAGCTAAAAGTTGCCTAAAAATTTCTTGTAATTTTTTTTATTTATTATTGAAGGTATTAATCCGATAGAGTCAACAGAAGACTGGGCTTTTTCTTTTTTCTAATTTAGGTACATATGAGGCATGCATCATTTTCTTTAAGAACTATTTATCAGTGAGCACTGCTTCTGCTTTACTCCCAATTCTGCAACAGTTTGCCGAGCACAGAGAGAAATATAGACTAGGAACATGGACATTTTGAGCAGACCCACCACAGCATTTGGCTGAGAAGAACTATGACCAGACCTAGAGAAAAGCACTGCTTTGTGATGCATCTGCCTGGATTTTCTCCTATGGAGAACTCATCAGAGATGACTGAAAGGCTGTGAAACAAGAAAAAGCCAGGCTCTTCTCAGCAACGGCCAATAATAGGACAAGAGGCAACAGGTGCAAGCTGGAGCACAGGAGGTTCCACATTAACATAAGGAGAAACTTTTTCACTGTGAGGATGACAGAGCACTGGAACAGGCTGCCCAGAGAGGTTGTGGAGTCTCCTCTGGAGACATTCAAAACCCTCCTGGACGTGTTCCTGTGTGATCTACTCTAAGTGGTCCTGCTCTGGTAGGGAGGTTGGACTAGATGATCTTTCAACCCCTAACATTCTGTGATTCTGTAATATCAAGCAGGATAAATAAAATGAAAGAACTCAGAATGAGGAAAAGCTGAACAAAAATGAGAAGGCTTATCTACAACTTTCCCTCTTGTCAGAGGATCCCCTGCAAGGCTGTGCCTGATTCCAGGCTTTCCTTCCATCACCTGCTCTCAGGAGACCCTGCGTGCCTTTATGTGAGCTGGAGTTCCCCCTTCCCTGCTGCCTCACTGCTCCTGCTGCCGTCCAAAGGTACTGCCTGCAACAGATGCCAATGATCTTATCCATGCAAAAGCTCTTCCCACACGCTGTTTCTAGCACAGCCGTGTCTGAATATTCTGTGTAACACAACAACATGAAAGGAAGAGGAGAATACAAGAACAGCTTTCTGGTATTCTAATTCAGATGTAACATAAATATGTTTAGACCTGATTAAGCTACTAGTGTTTCATCATGTCTTTAAAGGCAACACATAAAACTGTCACTCAAATGGAAGTTTTTTTCGGAAATCTATCTGTTCATACTGAATACTTAAGAGCAGATCAGCACAAACAGCTCCGTGACATCTCTTGTTGCAAAAGGAGAAGGTGAGGTCTTAACTGTAATAAAGTATGGGGTTGTTTCTTTTTTGAACTCTCTCCAATAGGTTCTCATGGGAGTCACTCAACATCTTAAAGTAGGATCTGTATCCAGTGGAAGAACCTGAGCAGACAGACCACCTTGCTGGCCCATTCCCAAATGTTACATATGTCTAGATGGACAAGATGCTTAACATGCATAAAAGAAAATATTTTTGGATGGTATGTCAGGGTTGAAAGACTTATGAACTGACTGTGATGCTGCCAAGGAAAGTGGAACCCACACTCTCTCTTTTGGCATATAAAGGAAATAATCTTTACTACTGCGTGTCACAAAGAAATTTATATATGTTACATATAGAAACTTTTTATATTTATTCCCTTATACAGCAATATGCCAGATTTAACTACAATGACTAGAAACACCTGCTGAAGAAAATACTTCCATGATACCTAGGATTCAAAAGTTTCCAATGCAACCCAGTCATCCCTTGTCTCTTCGTCAGATTTCAAAGTGCTATTACATGCAAATAGGTCAGCTACCCATTTTCCCAAGAGCAAGAGGAACCTTGGTGAAGAAATCTTATTTGGGACCTAGCAAAGGAAATGATATTAACACCACCTCAGCCCTTCCCCAAGCCTGACACTTATTCTGATACAAGATCACCTTAAAATAAACTTGAACAAAGTAAAGTAAGGATGATATCAGAAATTATTTCAACAACTGACATTGTATCCTGACCCATCAAGAAGAGATAAAAACACAGGTACATATTCTCTCCACCCTGTTCTGTCTTCCTACTTTCCTGATTTTTAAGACCAAAAAAAAAAAAAAAAATTATCACTATTCCATGTATTCCAATTTCCCATAGAATAACCATAGCAGCAACTGAAGATTAATATAGATCAAAGTAGAGCTGGGACGTCTACAGAGGAAAGGTTTAAAATAGAAAAGTTTGTGGAAGGTTTGTGGATTGTAGCTTGGAGCCAAATCCTGACCACAGCAAAAGCAGCCCACTGTTAACATACAGAGACCTGGAGGCAAAAGAAAAAGCATAAACAGTTGATTGATTCGTGTAAGGGAATGACTACAATAAACATCCCAGAGACAGCCAAACTAAGGTCCATAGGAGCTTCAGTAAAAATATTTAGTGCTCTAAAGAAGTTGACAGCAATGGAATGCAATTATTAAAATGACAGCCTATTCCCTATCCCATATGTCATCCATTTCTTTGCTTTGAACTTCATCAAAGCCGTTACTTAAGCAGCAGTTTCTTTCAGAGGCAGCCTAGAGATGGCACAGGAGAGAGAGAAAAGATAGTATGGAAAGTGTGGCAGAAGAGAATAGCCACTCCATATACACTGCTCTTACCTAGGGCATCTGCTCATTCCATGCTAGCACTGAGGTTAGGTCGCAAGCCTTGCTTTTCACAGAAACAAAATATGAGCAAGATAATTGCTGCAGCCTAGTTTCATATGCATTTGTAGCTGTCTTTGGTATATACTCCTGTTCCTTCCTAGTTATGAACCCCACCCCCCTCCAACATTTTTCTCTTCCTACATTTCCTTCGAGGTAAGTCCAAGTCTTCCTGCACATACTTTTAACTGTCCCTCTGTCCTAAGTTGCTGCAGATGCTTACATGGGTTTTAGGGATGAAGGGAGAATACTTGGAAAAGAAATCCACCAGCTTACTAAAAAGAGAAAATATCTTTTTCCACTACCCAGTTTAGTAAATCCTGTGTGCTGAAAATAGTTGGGAAGTCATTGGGGAAGTCTCATATGCGCTTACTCTTTTCTCAGTATCTCTTTGGCTCTGGGCTTTCGCTGGCCCCAGGAAATTCAAAGTTCAACAGGCAAAAGGAAGTATTCCATCCACAAACTGCAGTAGGTTCAAGATGAAAATTTAATTAGCAAGAGCTAAGATTGCCCATCTTAATAAAAGCCTTTATAAAAGAGAATTTGATCATAGTTCAAAAATGGTCCTGCACACCATGAGGGCAGGTCACTCCTCCAACTTACACCAGCTAACAAAGCATCTGGCAGTACATTCAGTGAAGAAGGATGCCAATTCTGTCTCTGATGCCATGTACATCAGTTATGCTACATGTCCACACGCACCAAGAGCACATTTCCAATTAGATTTCACATCTTGCTTTGAAAAAACACTGGCTTAGTACCAGAGGAAACATAATGAATATGCATTTTTTCCAGCATTTCTGCACAGAACATCAACTAAGGAAGCTACTAGAATGGAGCGGAAGCAGGTAACAGGTTGGAGATGGGAGACCTTGGAAACACAGGATGGGAAGAATCAGATCAACAAAGAGCCTGAAAGGAATTGAGCCTTTGTTGTGGATACGTTCAAAATACTTTAATTATGCTTTCACTATTACAGGTAAATATTCCAAGTCTAATAATTTTTTATACCTGACATTCACAGCTCAATAAAGGGCTTTCCTGCAACCAATATGCACTTAATCCTCATCTCCACAACGCTTTCAACAATTATTTGACATTGGATCTGGAACTGCTCACTCCAAGAATTTGACCACCAGCCTCCTGTGTACAATCGATCCACTTGGAAAATGCCTGTCTTCACAGCATCCTGTATTGCACATGCCTTCTCACAGCCTCTCTTATTTAACAGTACTGAGGCCACTTAGACAGTGGAAAGAGAACCAAAAATTGCACTTAGTGGAACAAAAACATTTCATTGGGGTTATTAAAGTGATTTCTGGAATCTGCAGATTGCCAGGTGCGTTTCCAGCTGATGCTGTCACAGTGAACTCCAACAGCTGAACACCAACAGCTGGACAGAGCAAACTAGGAACTATTTGTTTTTAAACAAAAGACATTTTTCTACTATTATTGTTACTATGATGCTACTGTTGCATAAATGCAAGCAAAATGTGTACAGAGACCCCAAACATTAAGGAGAAGCAACTGAAAAGCACTTACCTTTATTTCAAACTCATAGTGTTCATCCTTTCCCTGCCCACATAGGACATAGCGTGGAATACTAATTTTAATTGGGTCCTTTAGGTCATCTGGATTTGCTCCCAGTGAACGACAGACCATCCGCTTTCATGTGCATACCAAATAGGGAGAACAAAGGAAAACCAAAATCACTACGTAAGGAAAAAAAGAAAAGAACTTCACTAAAAATGAGAAAACGTTCTTGGCCGGAAGAGCAGGGAAAGAGAGCATAGAGGAGACAGAAATTATTTCTAAAACGAAGGAATTATTTGAAAACAAAGTGGATCTCATTTTATAAGCAAGCCCTAGCATTTTGTTAGGCATGAAAAAATTAAGGCGAAGTGTCTTCAAAAATACTGCTTTTTCTCTGAAAAGGCATTTTCAGCTTAGGTATCAAAAACAAGGGAAAGCAGACAATTTTTATTAACCTTCTTTTAAAAAAATAAATGTATGAACCAAGCCTTCACAGTCAGCCATATTTTTGAATGTCTCTATACATCAAACCTGTTTACAATATCATGCAAAGCTGCAGGGGATTGAGGCAATTCAGAAAGCTCTTAGACTGTAAAAACCATGAATGCATTTTATAATTAAATAAGGTATAGATAATATAGCAATCCACCGCCAGAACAGTTTCCTACTATTTTCTTTACATCATATCTAATCAACAGAAAACTCAACCATGATAAATTTGCATGGTCTGGACAAAACAATCTAAAAAGGTATTTGTAATGAGGGCACATTCTTCTCACTAACAGCCAGATGGAATCTGTAACTCTGAAGTTATGACAAAAATAAAATATTTTTGCAAGTGAAAAGATTAATGCTTTGCTTATGCCAAAAGTGGCATAAGCATTTACAGTTAATAAGTACAGAAATGGCCTTTTAGGAAATCCTCCACTTTCTTGATTGAATGTTTTTGGTCTGAAAACCTTAATGAACTTGTACTTAAAAAATAACAACACTATGACAAATGTAAGTTAACTATAACAAAAAAGATAAAAACCTTATCACTTTAAAGTTATGACATGTTATATATTTGTATTTAGTGATGCTATCCATCACTTGATCTGTAAGTGTATTCTCAACCTTCATTTTCAATCCTTTAGCAACTACCATGAGACATGTTGCTTGGTCAAAATTCTTAAGTCTTGACCAACGTGAATATGGCTCACACTTCTACTCCCCAACACCTGGTTTCTTTGTAGCAACTCCTGGTGACTTCCAGTACATGTGATATTGTGTAGGAGCTGGAGAAAAGTTTGAAACCCACTCATAAACACCTGTCTGAATGCTGCCTATTAGAGAGCTTTTTGGCATCCTGACCAAGCTCTGGAGAAGGGGAGGCTGTTATTTCACTACCAGCCAACTATAAATGTCAGTGTCACTTCCATTAACATTCGCATTAAAAGTAGTGAAAAAAAAAATACAAAGAAAGTGAATTTTTGTTTCAATTAACTGACTTTAACTAGAACGTGTTTTCCACAAACTCTTCTTTTTTGTGTGAAAATGTAAGTTTGTGTTTCAATGGAAAAATATTTTTAGTGACCTTTGTTTACACAACAAATACTTTCTCCTCTCCATTTTGCCCTCCTTTCACTTTTCCCCATGTTACTGGCTTTTCAACTAAAACTCACTTCTGAAGCATAGAAGTGTAAGCAATTCTTTCCTTGGGGTAAAAGAGGAGTTCATTGCCTTGACAACAATATCATCTGTTTTAAAACAATAATAAAACCATAAAGTCACTCTTATAGCCACCTCTGTCAACATGTAATTTATTGGCAGTAATTTTCAGAGAACGATTACAAAGAGCTAATAGTCAGTGATGAAAATAATATGAAACACAAAGTATTGTGAAAAATGTGCCCTAATACATTCAATAATGCTTTGATATTCATAACCATTGATCATTATGTTATGTTTAATTTACAGTAGAATAAGAGATATTTCTGTGAAGTCTTTTTTTTTCCCCATAAAGTGCTGAATATTCATTCATTTGAAAACAAACAAGAAAGAGGAAAACCATGTTATTAGGAACATTACATGCACAAACATTTAACTTTAGGTATAATATGAAAAGGAATTATTTGCAGAAATTGCTGTCCTTTACAGAACCACAGAATGGCAGGGGTTGGAAGGGACCTCTGGAGATCACCTAGTCCATCCCTCCTGATAAAGCAGGTTCACCTTTAACAGCCTTGATTATGACAATCCTCCCAGATAGTGCCACTCAGTGTTAACTTTCGGCAAGGCCTTGGTGATGTCAATGAGGGAGCCACTCTTGAACTGGACTGACAGGAGGTTATGCTCCAATTCGTAACTACTCTGTCTACTCCATGTTCTGTGAGATATTTGTATATACTTTTTTTGTTAAAAACAAAAACCATACCCCAAAATAACGTGACACATTTTGCTCATCTTTGGACTTAAGGTAGCAGAAAGTTTCGTTGTGATAAAAAACCCCCACAATACCATAGTTCTCTATCCAGAGCAACATTCATCCTTCCAGACACAACTTCCCCATCCAATGCAAGCTATTTCTTTTTAAATCCCATGTGAGTTACATTATCCTATCTTAACATATGGTAAGAACAAATGGGAAATGTTCTTATACTAGTAGAGAGACTGAAGTCTAACTCTGTCTAGTAGAAGATTGCACCTCTACTGGCAATATGCTTACAGAATTTAGAATTTCAGATTAGATACCACTGTTTTTTCTGCCAAAGATCATCTTCCTCCAACAAGGCAGATGGTACATTCAAGAAACAGGATTCAAAAGGTATTCAGCTCCCTTTACAAGGGAAGAAACAAAAGATGGGAGACAACAGCTTATTTATTATTTAAACATCTAACAGGGATAACAGGTAAAGAATAACCTTGTACTAAGCTAAAGGCAAGCCTCGACTAATGGAAATCTTTTATTAATGTTCAAGAGTTCTATTATTTCTTGGAATATAATATTAAAGAGACTGTAAGAGATGCAATCTCACAGCATCAGCCACCTCATTAGTAAGCAAGCAGAAAAAGAGGAAACTCAGGCCAGGCACATTATACAGAGAGAACTCTAGAGTCAAACTCACTCCATCCGTCAGGCAGTATCCCCAGTTGCTAACTATGCATTTAACAGCACGAGAAACATGTACACAGATGATAAACCTGAAAACGCTTGTCTTAGCGCATGTGTAACAGCACGACCAAAGGCTGAAATGCTATTTAAAGCACAACCAACCTCTGTTTACACCCTTTAACCAGGTTCATTTTCACATCACATTTTCGTTAAACACTCACAACAAGGGAATATAAAGACTTACTCTGTTGTGGAAGAGTACAAGTTAACTATTTGGACAAAATAAAGAGGAATGACTTAAAGCCATGTATTGCTTCCCTGCAAGAAAAGGAGAGGAGGCAGAAAACTAATAAGAATATTGGATGTTCCCTGCATTTTTCTTGTTCTGTTTCATTGCTTCCATGTCGCTTACACTCTCTCAGCCTGAGGCAAAGGGGGCAAACCCAGAAGAAAACAGATATGACAAATCCATCAATTCCTGGTACCTCAGCCAACACACAATAAGCCAAACACAACTTCTTTCGCACTTGTGACAAACTTTAATGCAAGAGTGCAATAATCCTTAAATGCAAAACTCTTAAGTAAAACAGAATTGTCAATGTTATTCTTCCTAAAATTGTAAGTATAAAAGCTATAAACATCCTTAGTATTAAGAGCATACAGTGAATGTAAGACTGAAAAACAAAAGTATTGCAGAAGTTTTGAAATATTGAAATCATGGGCCTGAAATAAATGAGAATCACAAAAAACCAAAGATACTCAGAAAGATGAAGGAAAAAGCAATCAAGAAGGAATGGAGAAGACATTAATAAAGATAGATAGTAGATGGAGGGAGCCACAAAACACAGCCACAATGGAAATCACAAGACACAGCTGTAATTATCGTTTTGATCTACCTACAACATAAGATAGAAATACTTAATTTCCTCAGTTTCCCAGGAAATATATGTACAGCATATCAGAGACCCACAAGAAGCAAGCACTCAAGCAATAATGATTTTTGTTAAGATGTGTGTACAAACCCTACGGTATTCCCTCACAGGCTCAAAGGACTTTTTTGCCTATTGATAGAAATATTGAATAGAATAGAATAGAATATTGATAGAAATAAAATTAAAAACTTACAATATTCATCAGCCTCTTATTTTGAATGTATCTAAACGTATTTGGATTTCAACACCTAGTCAGATGCATAATTAGCCAAATGGCTTCTTCACTTGAACTGAATGTTAATTTCCATATTTCTGAAGGGATATGCAAACTGCTTTGAAGAATTGATGGGATGACTGTTAGTTGAGTATTTATTTCTTTTTCCCTGTATTCAGAGAAACCAATTCCTGAATCAGATCCAACCTTATTCCTTCTAGAAAACACAAGCTCAATTTTTGTGAAATTCTCTTTGTCTGGCAAAACTACACATCGGATATCATTCAAACTGTACAACTGAAGGCTGTCAAACTGTGATTGCTGGCATGAAGCATCCAGAAAGTTAGGTGCCAGATAAGAGACATTATTTTTCTTTAAGAGACCTATATGAGTAGTTGTAAGAACAAGAGCTCTATACACAGTCTGCTTAGCACAGTCTACTGTCACTGAGGTATACAGCAGCACGTGAATGTCACCTAATGAAGGTTTAATACTTCCCATATTTTCATGGAGCAAGTAAACCAGATCAGCTAATTCAGTTCTAAATTTACAGGACAATCGTACTCCATTTGCAAAAACTAAGTCATTTACTTCTGCTGTCCAGTCAAGCGAAATCTGCATCAAATCATCATTCAGGAGCTGGTGATTTAAATAAGCAGCATCATCCATTGTAGAAATCAAAACACTCGTTATGTCATGGCAAATTCTTTGAGTGAAGTGTTTGTCATAGGTAAATATTGTGAGTAAACAACTTTCAGAACACAGAAGACTAATATTCTGTCCAGCAAAGCCAACTTGAATCTCCTTGACCGTAACAATGGGAACCTCATGAAACATTGCCAAGCAACTCTGGCAGATGTCTTGTTTGACTGACGAAACAACAACATACAGAATGGAGCTGAACAAAAGCAAGCAAGCAGGTTCTGGATCAGGTTTTTTGCAATTGCCAACAGCGACCCAATATATACCTTTCAACTCCTCCATTCTACTACAAATTTGAGGTAAGGCACAGGTCAAAAATTCCAGCACTTTTTCCAGAGAACAGACCTGAAGCTTCAAAAAGATATCAGGAAAACATACAAATTTCTGTCTTAAGACAAGACTGTTTTCCAGCTCTTCACTTTTACGACAGCACGTGAAGCCTTCAGAGGGGTTTCTTGTGCAGGCCTCGGAGATTTCTCTGTTTACACACATTATGATAGCCTCTTGCCCAGGGGATTCAGGCTGAATGACTGACGACTCATTTTCAGTATGAGCTTTGGCATCATCAGTAGAATAGGACATGTCTTGATTCATATCTGATTTGAAGAATACATTTACTTGCAAGTTTCTTATAAATGGCAGACTTTTTATTAATGATACCACTTGTGCACATCTCTTGCTTCTGTCACACAAACTCCCCAACTCCTTAAATTGTTTAGAAACCACCGTACTGTTAAACAGCTGATTACTGGCATCTTTGTAAAGGCAGGAAAGCTTACTGAAAAGATATCCCAAACCATAGGTGTGCTCTGGACTCACACCAAAACGAGAAGCTACTGACTTAAAGGAAATCAAATCAGAGGCTTTTTGTGTTGGAAGCTGAGAATTACTAGACTGGCCTTCGATTGCTGGGTGCAATGTTTTAAATGCGCTGTTTTCTTTACAAGTTATTATTTCGGAATGCACATTAGACTGAGGAAAGAGAAGACATGATATGCTGTTAAAGCCAGCCTGCTCATTAGCATCCATTAAAGATCCTACAGGAGACAGCTGTTTCAAGTGGAAACAATCAGATTCAGTTCTTGAGCTGTCACAATCTGAAGAAGTAATTATTTTATCATCGAAATGATTGAAATTTTCAACCTTGCAAAGCGAATAAGCTATATTATTTAAGTCATGACTTTGTAAAGAAGTAGATAAAACATTCTGATAAGGAACATTCTTACTCTTTAAAGTATTAATATTTTTAGAGTGAAATAAACTACTTTCAATGTCACAATGACAAGCAAAGCTCTCTTGTTCTGAATTACTCCTTTCATTCTCAAATGCCTTCTCTGATGTAAAAGGGGAGGAGATTCTTCCAGAACTGGAAAATAAATCCCACATCTCTGTATATTCCTTCTGTCTTTTACGGTTTCTTACTCCTGGGTTTTCTCCACACAACTCAGAAGCACAATTGCCATCTTTAGACATAAATGGAAAGCCATAATGTGGCTGCCACTGTTGACTTTTCTGTTAAAAATTTCAAAAGAAAACAGAAATGTCTTTATAAAACCTTCTGATTTGAATATTTCTTAAATTGAAGATTGATTTTGATTAGGTTTGTAAAATCTCTCAAAATTAGAGAGAGAAAATCCAACAGAAGTGATTGAGGTCTGATTCAGGAATGGTTGATCTTCCCAGCCCACCACTGCTTTTTCTTTGTACAGTATCCATTTCACTTGGTTTTTATTTGCTTTACTCGAAAACCACAGGAAAGACAAAGGGTGACACAAAAATTCATAAGCCCTTTAGTATTTTTCCACATATGCACAAAAAAGTAATCTTATACTATCCAAGACAGCATAAAAAGTCCAACACAGTTTAAAAATAACAGTGTAAAAGAACAAAAAAGTCCGAGTTAAAGGTGTTGCAGCCCTCCTACTATTAAGGTTTAAATCCATAGAGGTATTTACGATTTACTCACCAAGATAAGTAATTAACCTTGCTTCAAGCAAAAGTTAGTCAACTAAATATGGTGGGAGGGGTGTCTAAGCCTCAGTTTAAAAATACATTCATGAATCCCTCATGACATAGGCAAATTTGCCCAATGCTTCTTGACAATATTACAGACACCCTTGCAGTAGTTCATTGAGTCAATAACGTGAAGTGATATTCTGAATTCAACCTCTCCTCATTAAATGCTTTTATCTTTTAAAAAAAAGGAAAGGGATACTGTTCCAAACTAAGAATCATGACAAAATAAGGAAGAAAGATCCTGAATAACGCCACACCTTTCAAATAAGGAAAAAGATATGCCCAATCAGAAAAAAATCACTTTAAGTCCAGCTGGCAAAACGCATTACTGTCTCTATTAGCCATTAATCTTGCTGTGAATTCAAAAATTTTAATTATGCAGCTAAACATTACAAAATTTAATTACAGGGCATGCCATAATTTACGACAACCATGTCATTCTGACAAATTATGACCTACCTCATACTTCAGCCTGCGTTGAATAGTGCCATTATTAAGCCTCTCATTATCCTAAGAACAAAAGAGGTAGAGGTGATTACTAAGAAGAGTGTCTTTCTCATGTAAGTTTGTTTAAAAGCATTCATAGGAAGATACATTCTTTTTAATAGCCAAAAAATACTATTTTCTTGATATTTATTCATCAAGAAATATTAATATTAATAGTTAAATCAATACTAGATTAAACCACTGGTGTAGAAGTCAACTCAGTCTTTGGATTAATTAGATCACCAGTTTTTAAATGAGCATTTGTTTGCAAATATAACCAATTACCATTCTTCTGGACAGAAATTTATCAGTGTATTTTACAGATATAAAATAGATTTTTATTTTATCTACAAGCTTTCTATTCCCATTTTCACACTCTTCCCTGCAAAAAAAATTGAGTACAACATAAAACAACCACTGGGAAAAAAAAAAGATGATCAAAATCTAAAACTGATATCTCTTATTCGCTGTTTACTTTTTTGGTAAATTAAATGAAGTAAACATAGGAAAACGTGAAAATTACTGAACAACAAAACTAAATCAGTGGTTACACATGGTGCATTGACAGTCAGGATTTCCTACCCATCTCTGCTCACCTTTAAACTTTCTGTAGACCAGGACAGGCTAACATCATTGTCCTCTGCTTTATGATGAATATTCTGGAGCCTTCTCTGCACCTCTTGTTCAATAAAGGCATTTATTCTTCAAGATACAGAAGAGCAGAGGAAAAAAAGTATATTCTTAGATAAAAATCAAGACAGTCTAAAGGGCTCTTTGAAACACCTATGAACCCTAAGTATTGCACAACTCTTAATTGGCAGGCTTAATGTGAGACCAGTTTTATCCCTCCTTAAGAAACGTGGACATTTGAGCAAGTGTTCATTTAACAGACAAAGGTTAACAATTTGTTATCACAATTAGACGATTTAATGGACCACAAGTTAAGCCACTGCTGTGTGTACGGCTCTACATACACGTGGCAGTGAGGGTAAGAGTGATGAAGAAGGCAGCAGCAGCGGCTGGGGTTGCATCTTTAGTTACTCAATGGTTTGCTTTTATCACTTTTGCGATATCTACAGCTTGGGCTAACAAAGGTTTGGTCTTTAAACAGGAGGAAAGGGTTCCAAGAGTTGATACTAACAACCGCATGTATAAGTGTAAAAAGAACTGAGATTAAATAGATTTTAAGTGATGCCAGGCAGCTGCCCTACTAAAGAAGGCCTAAGACAATTTCATTTACTTTGTTGCTTTAAGCGTACATAAAGCAATACCATATAGACAAGTAACTGTAAACACAAAAGCAATTTAAATACATTTTAGCCTACAGTTTCCACACCTATTTCAAAAACAAACTGCACAAAAGCAACAGATGGGGCTGTTGGTTATTTCAAATAAAACCCAGCAAATTAATTTTATTTCCAGACTAGTCTTTAAGTACAATTACACTAATTAAAATCCAACACTGGAAGGATGATCTTTCAAAATATTTATTTTCTAAAGCTATTGTTTGCATTCCTTCCAAAACACTGCAGAAATGCAGGTTACCTACCTATCATCAACTAGCGGAGCAGTGGGAGGCTGCGGCTTTGTTGGGCTGGTAGGGGAAGTGGTGTGGGAGAGTCTCTCTTCTAACGTTCCATGATTTCCTTTCTGACCACCATCACCCTCGTATATTTTTTGCTTCAGCTGCTGAATTTCCTGGTCCAGGCTATAAAGAGATCTTAAATTGTAATTTGCTCTGTTTTAGGGTTTATTGCCATAGTTTTTATGGGAAGCACTGTACTTACGCTGGGATACATATATGTAAGATCATAAATACTAATACTTACGAAGATAGAAAAATCATAATTGTTCTTTAAGCATTTTTACATAGGAAAATAGAGACAGCTCACAACTACATTATAACAGCAGTATTAAGCTAAATAAAACAACTTCAGAACTTCCAATGCAAAAGTTATATAACTCAGCACATTAAATATTAATTCTTAAGACCTAACCTGTCTATTAGGACCACTTGAATAAACTTTCCTCATTACAGAACTCTAGCAGTGACCTCAGTTATTAGCTTCCAGTGTGAAGTGAATCAATAAATGGGGGGGACAAAAAAGATTAAAACCTCAAAATACAGCACTAATCCAAAATCACAAAGTCAACGTAAAACATTGATGTGGCAAAACGCATCTATTAAAAAAAAAAATTCTTTAAATTGGGTGCTATACATATAAATCTTATTTTCTAGTTATTCCTTTGGTCTGTATATAAAATATTGAAAATTTACTTACATAAATAAAATAGTACTTATTTTATATATACTTAATAAATCATCTTTTGAAATGGAAATCTCCTCACTTTCTTTAACAAATAAATTTAATACCAGCTAGATTTATGCACAGAATAGAATATGTAAAATTGGATACCGTATTTTTGACTGAAAATGCCTGAGGCACCCAACATAAAATAAAAAGTACTTCTTGCAATATTTATCACTTAGACAAATTAAACTATATTATAATAAAGTAATCTAGAGAACACACTTTTCACTTGTAACGTAGCTGAGATTAGATTAGTAACATAGTAATAATCTTCCTCATTTCCATTACAACTTTTGTCTCTAAACGTAATTGTTTTTCTAGAGGTTACTTGAAAATTAAAGAACAAAAGAAAAGAAGTTCCTGCAAAAGCAGGGGAAACTATGCAAAGTTGGGATTCTACCACTTATCCTACAATTGTATATATCTAACTGAAGTACAAATGCCACGACTACTTTATTCTATCCTGGAGGTTAAAACAGAAAATTAAAGAGATGACGAATGCTGGGCTTAGGATGCACTTAAGCAGGCTAAATTGTTACTTCATTTTTAGAGTACTTTTTGCAGCACTGCCAGAAGCCATCTGTTTCTTTTGATTAGCAGCAAAACAACCTTGCATCCTGAGGGAAAGTGGATGGGAGATTGCTGATGGATATAGGAGAGTGTTTGCATCTATAGAAAATCAATTTTACCACAAAAATCAGAATCATATTAAAACAAAGCTTATCTCTTGATTTGTAAACATCCTACTATCAAAAGATATCACCTCCTACAGCTATAAACTTATCCAGCCGTGTGATGCATCCACCAGTAAGTACACTAAACTGCACCTCGCCACTTGCAAGCGATACATCTCATTGTCTCAAACATGACTGTAAAGTTGTTTTGTGTTCATTCTATTGCCACAAACCTCTGCCAGTAAAGAGAAAAACATGCATGCATTACTCCAGTGCAAGTTAACTTCAAATTAATGGTTTGGGGGGGCCATCCCAGTAAGTCAAAGAATTTGTGCTAACGTATTATTCAAACTGGAAAAAAACATTTTATCCGGTTATGATGGAGTTACGCTCAGAGAGAGTTTCAAATGACTATTGCATTTCAACACCTTCAGAGTTAACACTGATCTGAACCAGAGCACATCTTCACATAATGGTATCTAAATAAACAATATGAAACATATACAATTCATATGCTTACTATAGCACTCAAGACATTGTGTGCTGTGAAGTGTAAACTCAAACACAAGACTGATAAGTAGCCTGAAGCATTCAACATACTATCACGTATCTTAAGATTTTGTTCTCCCTCAACATTCATAAAAACATTCTGAATTGAATTATTCAGGCCTCTGGGCGATTCACTGAAAGACTTCAAAGTTTTATTTATTTGTGCAAGAGCACTTTAAAGTAAACAAGAAAAAAAATATAAAAAAGAAAGAGACCTTTTCAATTCCTTGGTATCAGACCTCAGCCTTCTAGCTGACAACATATTTTTTCACTTATTGCACAACCCAACAATCTCTTGAGGGTTAAGCTGTCTATTTTTGTGGAATCTCCAGTTGTTTATAGCTGACTTCAGTCAAGCGAGATGCTTAGTGTAGAAAATGAGATTTTATGTTCAAGACAATTATGAAAAAATAACAGCAATACCCACAACAAAACTATAAATCAGTATTGAAAATGTTTAACTAAAATCCACACAATGTAGCTCTAAATGTTGAAAAGTGATCTCTAAAATGGACACAGAAAGGAACTATTCTCTTTGATAATGGTTTAAAAGGAAAAGAATACAGAAGAGCTCTTCAATTTGGCTACAGGGAAGGGTTTTTTAGGTGTTTTTTCTAATCAAGTGTCTGTTTGAAGGGCTTATGAAAGAAGAGTCAGATAATTACTGGAATATTAAAAAAAAAAAAACAACAAATGACATGCTGCTTCAAGAAAAAAAACCACTTCATTGTTTCACCAATAATCACAGGTTTTAAAGCTCTAGTATTAGCAAATCAGACAACACATTTAAAAACGGCAATTCTGCCCTTTTTCCATACTGCATGGATTAAATGCATTAATCCCAGTGGACTTTTGCTCAGGCCAAAAATAAAACAAAAGATTTCTTCCTCTTCTTCCACACAGAAAGATCCTTCCTTACCTGAATCCTTTTCCTCTGAGCCTCCCATACTTAGGCTAACTGTTACACTACCAGATACCACATGTATAACTGATGACATTGCTTCTGTACCTAAAACGGTTTGTCATCACATAGGGCTGTATTAAAGCCTCTGTATATTTTCCAATAAGCTTAAAAACCACCATCAAGTTTTACATGGATATATGGCTAGTCTATTTTATTTAGCCCTGAAACCAGTAACAAGAAATTAAACATCACATCTGTTTACTTTGAATATCAGAAGTATTTGGCACATCACCAGTTAAGAAAGTTGTTGGAAGTCTACCATAACTATCAATCTCCAAACCTTGAACAAACGCCTAGCTTGTTACAAATAAAGAAACATAATACCATACATTAATATTTTAAGAGAAAAAAGTTGTTAGATGGTACACATTTTTGTAAGGACGGAACATAAGTTGGCTAGGCTTTCTGAACACAATTTATGCAAGTACTGTGATGGCTAATGCAAGTACTGTACTGTGAAGGATGGGATAAGTATCCGACCACAACAGAAATGAATGAGTGAGCAAGAATCCTTTAAGAAGTAATACAAAGTTTCAATTCTGGGTAAAACTACTTCAAACTCATCACAAAACTCAAGTACTGGGGCACAGAACAAGCCGCTCACTCAAAATCTAAGGTATAAAATGGTTCACTTTTTGTGGATAGGTTCTAATAAACGAAAGCTACCACAACACTTACCGTTCTCGGTCTTGTTCGAGGGCTTTCTGCTCAGCTTCTAGACTAGCCTGCAGACCTGCCTGTTCACTGCAGCTGTTGTTCAAGGTGGCAAGCTTCTGTTTCTGCTCTTCAATTTCAAAATCTATTGTCGAACGACGTTGCAAAGCAGAGTGTCTCCTTTCTAACTTAGCAACAGCTTGCTCCAGTGCCTCTCTCTGCTGTTTTTCCCTTGATTCAAGGATTTCTTTTTCCTTTTTCCGAACCTTTTCTTCCTGACGAGCTACATTGGCTGCGAATTCAAAGGTTTCTTGAAGCTGCTGCAGCTGATTTGTGCTAGCTCTATACTGGGCAAGCTGCTCTTCTTTCTCCTCTATTTCTTTCTCTATTTGATAGAGCATATTATCTAACCCTAGTAAACCCCTATCAAGAATTTCAGAAGCTCTTTGTTTTTCTTCCAGCAGAGCTGGCAAATGATTACCCTTCAGGTACTCAAGTTGGCGCACTTTAGATTGGAGCCTGTACTCCGCTGGCTTTAACTTGTCAAATTCTTCAGCCTGGAGTACAGCATCCAAAAAGTTTTCATCATCTCTCTTGAGATTTAAATGTTCTTCATGTGCAAATTTTAGGTGTTCCAGAGCAATTTTTTCATCTGCAATTTCCTTTTCAAGGTGATCCATTTGTTGAACTAAATCTTTTTCCAAAATAGTCAACTGTTCCAGTTGTTTCCTTTTAAATTCTACGAAATCATGTTGTGCTCTTTCTAACTCTTCGCAGTTTTCATCACCTTCAGATCGGGCTTCCTTGACTTTCAAAAGAGATTCTCTAATATCTTCAAGATCACTTTTCTCTTCTTCAACTCTTTGTACATCCCCTCTCTTCAGGAGCTCTATCATGACCTGCTTCTCTCGAAGCTGTTCTTCTAGATGAGCCACCAGCACCATCTGCTCCCTTTCTTGTTCTTCAAGTCTCCTTTTTTCTGATTCCAGCTTAATAAACTGTTCATCTTTTTCCTTTTTAAGTTTCTCTAGTTCACGGAAAATCTGCATTTTTTCTGCTTTTTCGTTATGATTAAGTTCTTGTAGTCGCTGCAACTCCTCTTTGACCCGGGCAAAAATTTCTTCCTGCTGCTTTTTCTTCTGAATCTCTATCTCCTGTTGTTCCCGTAATCTCTCCTCTTCAAATTTTTCTTTTTCAGCCAGCAAATCCTTTAACCTGCTCTCAATGTGAACGCTTCTCTGTTTCAGACTCTCTTCCTGTTTTCGAATTTGCAGCTGTACTATTTCTGTTTCTTTGCGCTGTGACTCTACTTCTTGCTGCATTCTTACAAGTTCTGCTTTATCAGATCTTTGTTTTTCTTCCATCTCTTCTATTTGTTTCCTACAATAAAACATTTACATGCAATATTTTAAACTTTTTTTTCCAAAAGGCAACATATCCCTTAGAAAAAAAAGTTTGAACAAGGATTTTGCAGTATATGTAACAGTTTCTTTTTTTAATAGTTTTGCTTTGCCACGGGTTAAGATCTTGCATTGCTTGGAAGTGACTCAATGCACAAGACATAAGGAGATTCATATCCTCTACTTCAACATAAAAAGTTGTGGATCTAAAGTTTAGGAAGATATGTTACATACCACTTATGTTAGTAGAAAATTAGACTGTATTAGTTCTGCCAAATCCAATTAAAATATTGATAGAACACATCCATGCACATAGTAAAGAGTAAATATATATATATTTTTTAATATATATTTATATATACACAAACTTGTACAAAAGGACTTGATTAGAAACTTGCCAAATGTAAGCCAACAGACAAATCAAAACCCAACTGAATTATTTGATAAACAGGATAAGATTAAGAACAGACATATTTGAGAGAGGAATTACTCCAAGACAAATTATTATGTCCTGTGTAATCTTTCTTTTAAAGGTTCTAGGGCGTTCCAAATGAGGACAGACCAAGACTTGAAGGTCACCATTATCACCATAATACAAACGTCTGTAGAGACAACCTGCGAGTCAGTGGGTTATTTTGCGAGGAGTTAAAGACAGATAAATTAAAGCACAAGCGAAGCAACTTCAGCACAACCTGAATTCAAATCCTATCAACATAACAAAAGAGGATAAACATCAGTGAATCTGTTGCTTAATTTTCTGAATATCTTCTAATGCTTCAGAGTTCCAGGATTTTTCTGAGTTTACTTAACTTAGTTCAACTATACAAACAGCTCTTTCAAAATGGAGCAAGCAGCCTAAAGCTGAGATAGCAGAAAGTGTCTTTCAGCTTATGAATCTAATCAATACTGTGATCTGCAACAAGGTGAGTGCAATTACTTCTAAAATCTTAGTAGGTATGATGAGTCAGAACAGTCAGCTCAGTTTGCCAGCTGACAACAATACTTTCTTTTGTACTTCAAACTGATTTCTAAGTAATGTCCTGATGAGTAAGCCCATACCAGCACTACAGTTATATTTAAGAGAAGCAGTTTATAGCATCAGTTTATCTAATAAAGATTCACTCCTAAGGCAACTAAATCATAAAAAGATCTAAATAAACAATCTAATTTCCCATCTTTTAAAATAATACCATGAAATTTAAGAGCAAGAGTAACCTATTACATTTGTATGATCTACCATCCTCATAACTTTGTGTTTGGCACTTCCTTTGCTAAAGATCACATTTAGCTACAATTCAGCTTGTCTATCTGTTATTAACCAATACGAATGAACGGTTCAAGAAAATAACCAACGGTTCAAGAAAATAACCAACATCTTCACAGAAGATAAAACAAGATAAAATTATTTATCTGAGGATCCTCTGCTTGCTGAGGAACACTGTTATTCCAAATGAATCATTTAAATTGGTCTACAATATTTATATATATTCACACACATATAAAGACCACAGAGAATAATGTTACCTTTTACTTTCTAATTTTTCAAGCTCCTCTCGTTGTTGTCTCTCAAATTCTAGCCTGATGTAAAAAAAAAAAAACAAAAATAAACAAAAAAAACCCCACCACAGTAAACGGGTTATTATTTCCTGAATATCACAAAAGCTAGGAAGATATGATGCAATTTAGTGTCTGTTTTCTGTTTAGAAGATAACAATGGTACAAATCAGAAGTTTTATAAAACTACTTTCTACAATAACAGAAAGCATTTCCTTCATTAGGGTTACAAATTAGATATCATGCTGTCTGACCCGAGTACAAACAGAAAAGTAAATTAATTTCTGCAGAAAAAAAAAAAAATTTAAAAAGTGAAGTTAAACAAGACAGATAAACAATTAGCATAGCCTCTGCAAGTTAACTACATGCGGACATAGCAATCAATACATAGAAATTTAATTTTTCTACCTTAGACAGATCGGTCCTTTTACAGGGAAAAGACTGCCGTGGGAGGCAGAGGGAAACAGAGTGATCAATTAAGAAAGGAATTGATGGAAAAAACATATTAGCAGTACAGATAGCAGTACAGAATATTTTGAAGTCAACAACAGTTTGCTTTATCAGAGGTTAAATTGCTTAGATTCATAGAACATTTGTCACATCACTATTCAAAAGTAAAATTTAAGTAATTGTTCTTTCTAAACACGTTTTTCAAATGCCAATATGATAGTTAAATCGATGCTCATTTTCCTATGGTTTAACATGGCCACTTCTGAGAGGGAAAGAGGTACAGAACTACACTATGGCATGCTTGTAGTTCTTCCTTTTCTTCCCAAGGAGGGGGAAAAAGAAAAAGAAAAAAAAAAACCACCCAAACATCACTATGATGTATCAGCAGAGTTGAAAAACCTTAAATCCCTGAAAAATGAAACATTCCAAGCATGGAACACAAGCCAAAGCCATTTAGCTAAAATATTTTGAGGTTTTAATGTATTTAGTTCGATAAGGTTCTGAAAAATTATGAGAGCGCACTTTACGTAATTTTTAGTATCAGCTCTTATTGCAGTTGCAAGAAGTCCTTTCTCTTATTTTAATTTCCTTTGAAAGATTTATGTGTTTAAGGAAGTTTCTCAAAATAAATATATATGGGCTAAAATAGTCAACCAAATAATATCCAGTTATTTCAGAATTGCTACAGCTTAAGGAGTTTGCAGGTTAGTGAAACAGTTCATAAACACTGAAAAAATGAAGACTGCATCACAAGTTAACTTCAACTATGTGAGGAACTGCAGTTTGAGATGTCATGACCACAATTATATAATCAGTTTTTTAAAAAACAAGGTATGTTTAATATTTCTTTCTAAAGTCATACAAATACCTATGACAAAAAGGAATTCCCCTTGGAAATGTGCAAAAAATACACCAATAATCTAATGTTTATAAAGCAATTTAAATGAACTTCAATTCCTACATGCTCAAGAAGCATCTTTAACCACTGCAATAGTGGAGAAAAACTAGTTTAACAATGCCTAAGAGATTAGCAAACAGATTTTTATATACCGTTCCAGATGTCTGGAGCCTTCATGTAAATGTCTCACCGAAAGCCCCTTCACACCTGCATTGAGACTATGTCTAGGATGGGCACTACTGGGCACTATCTCAACATTACAGCACAAGGAGAGACAACAACTACTTACTATTTTTAATTTGATCACAATTTCTGTCGCAGCAATGCAAAGTCTACAGAGTTATGCAAAAAAACCCAAAAAGCAACCTTAAGAGACCTTCAGAAAGCAAAAGCTTAATTCAGTAGTTACCATGTGCTTTGGGGTTTTCCCCTACTTTTTTTAAGGTATATCTCAAGCACTTTGGCTATGGCCTACTACCTCTGGAATTCAGAGCTGTTAGTTACCACTTCTTACCTAGAGCTTGGCTATCAAATGCCACTATATTCATCATTACTTCAGTATAAAACAATATAGACCCTGAGGAATACCACTCTGGTCTGTGGAAATGCAGATGTTCGTTGGGCGCTGTCAGATGTAGACCATCTTTGCTTAGACAGTTGGCAAAGATGACTTACAAGTATTCCCACACTTGGTTAAGCCATAATGAAGCAAATGTTTCATATCGGCTAACATAATGTGCAAAACTCAGAGCAAAAATCTTTCGCTATTTTGACCGTCCTATAAAACACATAATTTAGCAAACATATTTTATAGAAACATAAGAAATGGTAACTAGCTTTTGATTGAGATCTGATACAACGAAAATAAGCCATCGCAGCAATCACTCTGCTATAAAAACAGGTCTGTGGTGAACACTTTGTGACTTTCTCTTCGAGGAAGTGTGTCTAATACCTTCAACAGTGGTGTCATGACAATCAGTTCTACCTTACACTGAAATAAAGCTGGTAGTGCTCAAAAGGTTGTTCAGAAAAGAGGAATGAACTATGCAGAAGTGGTTCCTTCTTCAGTGAAAACAGTTACCTCCCAAAACCAAATATGGATCATCAACCCCCCTATCAACAGCCTCCAAACACTACATCTAGCTGTTTTAAAAATGCACATTTAATGCATTTTAGGCAAGCAAATACTCCTACGAAGTGAAGGGTTAATTAGGCTGGTGTTTTGCTGTTGCACAGATTCAGTGATGCCTAAGAAGGTCTGAGCTCCACTGAAGCTCCCCTATCATGGGGCTATTCACAGTGTCTCTAGTCTCTATCAAAGGTGCTCATGCTGCAGCCTTTATTTCTGCAGGAGTAATAATGATGCCTGTCTTCCTTAGCTGGCTGTCTATTTTCTCAATATATTTAGGAATTTACCACTTTCGAGACCATTACCTCTGCAATATTTGCTTCAAACTGGTTATGGGCTCAAAGTTATTTCAGGACAGGAGAGAATCTAGGGAGGCAAGATAGTCCATGATTGCAGAAGCCTTGTTTCTTTAAGAAGCTAGTATAAAACAAGAATAAATCTCAGCATCACCAAACAAAATCACTGGCTATAACAAATCATTGCCAGTTTTACAAAGCACAGATGCAAGACTGATGTTTTCCAGTTTAGTCTATCCATAATAAAAATCTTTTTCACATAACCTCTACTCCCTTTATTAATGTGAGCACTACTGTGAATAAGAAAAAATATTAGCTTGAAATTAAAAAGAAACATACAGATATTAAAGACTAGAATCCACTTTCTTCTTTTGTAGATCTACCACAAAGGAACTTAATCTGATCAGTGTTGAATTAAATAGACGACATTTTCCTGGAAAACGTGGCATACCTAGCGATAAGAGCAGTGTAGATAAGCTGCAGAGAAAGAGTCAGTTCTACCAGCACAGTACCACAATAGCTTAATTTACACAGCACAGAAGTGTGATCTGGTACTACATCTGTTAGTAAAGACTGAGTACTGGCAGGACTACAAAGATGTTACAATGCTGTTCAGTAGCCCAGTTTATGAAATTAATTAAAACAAAACAAAACAAAAAACCCCATGATAAATCCATGACAACACCAAGGATTCTCATGAGTGGTTTTAGAGTTGCAATATAACGTAGCTTACAAAACATCCACAAATGAAATCTTCAGCATAAATCTATGCGCAAAATTCATTTTATCCAAAGCTGATTATCTGAAGCAGTGTTGCATGACACCAGATTAAAGACAAAGACTGGGAACAAGCAGAACAAAGAATTTTGCATGTTAAGCCAAAATTTTATGCAACTATCTCCATGTATGGCAAACCAACATCCAAACAAACACACGCCACACGCCACACACATGCCCGCGCCACCCACACGCCACCCACCCGCCACCCACCCACCACCCACCCGCCACCCACCCATCAGAAAATATAATTAAAGATAACATTGATTTTCACACGGGAAAGATACAGATACAGCAAGCAACATCCATCATTATTTCACAACAACTGAAGGCAACACCCCACAGGCTCTTCTGCCATTGATTGCTAAAGATGCTAGATCTTGCAAGCTGTTTACTGCAAGCTACAGAAACTGCAAATTTAGCTACTAGTCTTTAGGTTATCAATACTGAAACTGGAAGAAACTGTGGTTTTGAAAATGCTAAATTAACAATAGGCAGAACGCTAGTCAGCTACAGAAGTCGCACAAAAAAAACGCAGGGCCAGCTACTGAAACTAGATCTATGCTGCTGGTGGCAGTATACCATTACGTTATGAGAACACCATACTACAATCTATTGTAATAAAGGGTCATACCAAAGGACCATGTCCCACATTGTTCCTCGTGAAAAAAAAAAAAAAAAAAAAAAAAAAAAAAAAAATCCATTGCAAATTTATTGTAGTTTTTTCTTTTCCACCTGCACTTTTCCAGGAAGCAAAATGTTCGCCCCACCTAACGCCTTGGGTACAATTACCCTCCCTTTGCTACCCAGAGATCACATCTACTGAATGTTTTACCCAGGTTGAAAACAGGCACCACTCAGAAGAATAACGACTGCAGCACTGTATTTGCTAAGCAGCATTCCTAGCTGGAATCACAGAGCTCAAACATTCTGCAAGCCATCTAACTCTTTAGTAATATGATGCCGCTGGCTTTGAATTGTTATTAAGGCCTAAATGCTTAAAGGGGGCCTACAAGAAAGATGGGGACAAACTTTTTAGCAGGGCCTGTTGCGATAGGACAAGGAGGAATGGTTTTAAACTAAAAGAGGGCGGATTTAGACTAGATAAAAGGAAGACATTTTTTACAGTGGTGGTGGTGAAACACTGGAACAGGTTGCGCAGCGAGATGGTAAAAGCCCCACCCCGTGAAACATTCAAGGTCAGGTTGGACAGGGCTCTGAGCAACCTGATCTAGCTGAAGATGTCCCTGCTCACTGCAGGGGTTTGGACTAGGTGACCTTTAAAGGTCTCTATCAACTATTCTATGATAACACGATTCATGAGCTTCCTTGCTTAGAAAGATATATGTACGGAACAGTAACTATGGAAAGACCTCAAATAGGTTTTATTGCTCACAAACAAGTGACAGTCATGCAGACCTGCATTCCTCCTGTTATGTGAGCCTTAAGCATAATCCTTTCTTGTGTTTACAAATTAAGGACAAAATATCTATTCCTGCAAGCCAGTTCACAAAGGTTAAGTGAATGCAGACTAGCAGGATAATATCAGTAATTAATCCACTGGTCATAGTTTAATAAAACACAGGCATGAAAGCATTCAGGAATATGAAGAGTATTTCACCTAATCTAATCCTCAATTTCAACAGCAAGAGTGCTCTTGTAATCATACTCAAGAAAGGAAAATAAAAGTTAGGGGAAGTGTTAGATGGGAAAAACGGCAGCATTTCTAAAAATTGGTGCACACATTGACAATTTATTTATACCATTCATACAGTTCGATTTCCCGGAAAGCGAGGCAAGATGTTTGAAGAACCAATATGCAAAAAAGAAGCTACATTCCACAAAACGTATCGGGGAAAAAGAAGCATTTGCTGCAATCTACTCCATCAGAGACAATCAAACAACTCTCCAGACTTTTTTTTTTTAAATAAGGTTTATGGGAAAAATCCTCTCTGTAAGACACCATTTGTCATTTATCTGAAGACAGTATGAACTCCTTGGGCAGTGAAATCATTCTTAAGCCCACCTTCAACTGGACCTTGCCCATGCCATTATATTTTGCTGCAAATTTGAAAGACTAAAAGTGAGACAATGCTGAAACAATCTTTCCTGCTCTATGCTGACTGCAAAGTCAAGGTCAGTACTATGCAGTATAATCCAATTATTCATAACAGTATTGTAGCAGACTAACATTATTAGTCGGGGAAAAGCCTGTGGTGGCTGATCAATAACGAAAGGTAACAAATAAAAGTCAGGAACTTTCCCCAGCCCACAAAAAAAAGTAATACTAGCCACTAGAAGTATTTACATCAAACTATTTGAAAAGCTAAAGAACAAAAAAATATACTTTTTTGATCTTCTCATTCGTTTGTCTGAAAAAAAAGATGTAATTTATCAGCAACTAGCTCACAATCTCGAGATCTCTGTAGGTAGCTCAGTAGCAAAAGAGTAACAGTCACATTTGAAGCAGTGTTACTATACATACTCACTGTATTTAAGACACTGTTTAACTTGAAGTTATTATTATCTGTCCAATCTTCCTAAATTCTAATGGATAAAGAGCAACCCCACAGTAAAACTTGGGAATAAAGCTGCACTATCCAAGCCTATAATTCAATTTACGGCAATTTTTCAAAAGCAAATAAGTAGTTAAAGTGCCTCATCTCACACTCAATTCAAATCACAGGCACTAGCTATTGAAAAAAAAATTAGAACAAAACACCATCAATTCTCTGCAAGTCACTTTAAGAATACTGGTAAAAACATTAAAAACAGCTTCTCTACAATAAGCAGTCTATGTCATTGTAACTGTATAATAAAACTGTTTTCCACATCCTAACTTGGCCACCTACTAGGAGGTATATAGGTGAGAACATAAGACATTCATTTCCCAACCTTTTTATGCTTGTATGGGTATTAAAGGAACCCAAGAAATTTTAATTTTCAATTTACAATGCATTTTTCTCAGGAAAAATAGTTACCTTGTAATCCTGAAGAAAGTATAAATGTAAAATTTGCCATGTCCTTATTGTGCTGAACTGTGTTGCTTATCAGGCAAGTGTTGCCTCCCAGGCCCCACGTACTACAGCTTGCTTCGTGTTAGATCTATCACTGTGGCTGTTTGCTGGTGCAGTTAACTTCTTGCATTTGAGTAGAGATATCCCCGGTAAAAGCAAGTTTTAAGCAGGATGGAAAGCTCCTCAGTGTCCCTTCACTCTATCTTCCAGCACCAACTAGTTCAAATAATATTTCTGAAAAGTTCTGGCTTCATTCAGAAGCCCATTATTTAACAAGCACAACCTGAGAACAAAATATTTTCTATTGCTGCCATTTGGAACATTCAAACTGCTAAAATGAAGAATGGTTGGAATTTTAATAACTGCATTTTAGAATATACTCACCCTGGATTATAAAGCATAACTGCTGACAGGTTCTCACAGGATTTTGAAAGATCTGTCATAGACAAGCTGAAGGAAGACAGCAGTCCACTCTAACAACAAACCATAAAATAAACGTATTAAACACTGATGTGCTTGCAAACTCTTACTTTGTTTCACTTGATGAAATATTAACTGAAGTATCTGAAAAATTAAAGAAAGTATTCTACAACAATCAAGGTACATCTATATTAGCAAGAATATTTTGAAAAGATTTAAAAACACTAATGTAATCTCACCTTTCTTTTCTCCCTTAGCTTAGCAGCTTCTTTGGGGTGGTTAAAGCGAAACATATTGGTTCTTCCGAGTAATATAACAGCACCTGATGAGAAAAACACACACCATTCACTAATGAGATTCTGTACCTGAAAATGCCATGTAATTTTTCAGACCTGTAATATATAAGCAAAGACTTCCATTAGGTAAGAACAAAATGAAAATGCAAGTGTATAACCATGCACAGTCAAAGCTATATTCACTGATGTATATAGTTTATTCCTTCTTCTTTCTATTTAAAAAAAAAAAAAAAAAACAAACAAAAAACCCCAACAAAACCAAAAAACCCACAACCCAAAATCCACATATGTTCACGCACACAAAGGTCAATCATGTTCACGCAGTTCGTTTAAAAAAATAAATATAGGTAGAGGAAGCAGTGGAAGCAGCTGCCCAAAATTGATCTATACACTCTTCAACAGTGCTACTTTGGAAGCCACCAGTAGGTATCAGATATAATGTCCATAAATGTGACTAGGAATAAACTTGTCCACCCACCACTGATCACAGCCAGGTGTGAATCTATACACTACACTGAAAGCTCCAGATCTCCATAATTCATACTCTCACTTACCTTTTTCTTCTCTATGTGGAACAACACTGAAGTTTATTGTCACTCAAAATGGGATTATTAGACTTTCATAACAAATAGCTATTTTCTGAGGGAAGAACCTCAAATAATTCATATTGCTCAATGCACATCCATTGTTGTATTTAATCAGTTAAGGTAGAGGTCACAAATAACGAGACTGGGCAATTCTTATCCTATTTTAAAGACAATGGCACCAAGATTAATACTCTCCTACTAAGAAGCATATTGTCAGTGATGTCTCACTACTGTTATAACATAGAAGTCTTCCAGGTTAACCACCACAGAATCATGCATTTACGTGTCAGTCAGTATGAGGCATTTTTAAAAAGGAAAAGGACTTCATTCCACTCACAGTATAAAAAGCTGCACTTAAGACTGTTCACTACAAACAAATTCTTACCATCTGAGAATGAAATGCTGACCTTAATATGGAATGCTCCTCTTAAAATTAGCTTAATTAGGAGTATCAACCCAAATAAGGTCATCCAGTCTTGGCAAACAAACAGCAAAAAGCACTATAGTCACAGGATCATTTAGGTAGGAACAGACCTTTAAGATCATCAAGTCCAACTGTTAACCCAGCACTGCCAAGTCCACCACTAAACCATGTCCCTAAGCACCACATCTACACATCTTTTAAATACCTCCAGGGATGGTAACTCCACCACTTCCCCAGGCAGCCTGTTCCAGTGCTTAACAACCCTTTCGGTGAAGAAATTTTTCCTAATGTCCAATCTAAACTTCCCCTGGTGCAACTTGAGGCCATTTCCTCTTGTCCTATTGCTTGTTACTTGGGAGAAGAGACTGACCTCCACCTCGCTACAGCCTCCTTTCAGGCAGTTTCATAGAGCAATAACATCTCCCCTGAGCCTCCTTTTCTCCAGACTAAACAACCCCAGTTCCCTCAGCTGCTCCTCACAGGACTTGTTATCCAGATCCTTCACCAGCTTCATTGCCCTTCTCTGGACACGGTCCAGCACCTCAATGTCTTTCTTGTAGCGAGGGGCACATCACTTCTTGCTATCTACACACCACCTCAATTTTGGACCATATGAACAGTTCACCTCAGTCTAACTTTAAGAAGAATTATCTTTCATAAATCTGTATGTAGGTTTGGATTGTAAAGTCATTTTGATACCACTTCTATTTCACATGATGATCTCTCCTTCGAGAAGTGTGCTGGGCATACTTTTTCTGTAAGCGTATTAAAAGGGGAACCCTGATGGTCATGACCGCTGTAGTGAAAGGGCTAAAACTGGTTTTAGTCTACCACTGCTTCATATGCTCACAGTTGTCCCAAACATTAATCTGTTCCACTCTTGCTGACTGCCTGGAGGGGGATTTTGTGCCAGCGACGTTTCTACAAAATTCCTTCAGTTACTTTCAAACTAAGATAAAAATAATTAAATGTAAACATTTTTGGCCACTTTACTAGGTGGAAGCAACTTTAATTAATTAATGAACATTTCAGAATGAATACAGTTATAGATGTGTTCCTATCATCATGAATTTAAAATAAAACAGGAGAGAGGCTTAACAGCAAGCACATGACAGTCAAACCCAGATGACAGATCACATGAACAACCTCTAGGTTTTTCTTTTAGTACTGATTTGAATCCTATGATCATTTCTGTATTATTATATTATTAAGGAAAAACTCTGCAAACTTCATCCCCACCTGACAGAAGTTAGATAAGCACCAACATCAAAGGCCTTTTAGGAAAAAATTCTGGAAAAACAGTGCAGTCAAATATTTCCTAAGCACCAAGTTTGATTGTCTGCTGTTGTACAATGCAGCTCTCCATCAGAATGCAAGTATGCAAAGTGCAGCGTAAATGTAGTCATGGAAACATAACTGGATTTGCTATGGGGCTTGCTTTCCATTTATTTACTGTAAGCAATAATTCTTATTCTCCTTGAACGTTAAATGGCAAAGAAAAAAGGTTTGTCAAATACACCAATAGTACTAAGAACAACAACAAAGACAATGCAAAAAGTCTTTATAATTGTGGAGCTCTGATACCACAATTTAACTGGGTGACTCCAACACATAAATGACCACAGAGGATGGGGGGAGGAAAAAGAAAAAAAACAGAAAGAATACCTGTTGAATGTCATCAAGCATCTCTGACCTACACAGAGCAATATTTTGAAACTATGCAAACAAATCTATCTACAAGTAAGATCTTACCAACTTCTAATAGTCACTTGTTTGTAAGTTTTTTTTGCTATTAAAGAGCTATAAAAAACAGGCAGTGGGAGTGTACGTTAAGTACAGAAGGGTTGGCAGTTCGGCCTAAAAAACTGAAAACTTGGTTTAAGTTGAGGATAGATTCAAGGTAAAGGACAAATTCTAACTGTGAATATTAATTCAGTTACCTCTAGGAAGCCTAACATATGCTCTTGAGAATAAAAAATATGTAGTAAGTTACATTTACATAAAAAGGCCACATCAGCCAGAAGTGACAAATGCTGGAAGTAATCTGTAGAAGGAAGTGGCAATTAATTACCATGCTTTCTTTTTTTTTTTAAACTCCATGACAGTATAAGAAGTTAACACATTTTCAAATGAACAGTTATTAATGATGAACGGAAACATTTAAATATATCAGCAGTTAATCAGTGTTACCTAAAGCGGATATTTAAGGAGGCTGGCACTTCATGCTGTGAGACTAAATGCTAACACAGATAGGACACATGGATTGTACACGAGTCGTTAAACTAGTTATTTCATCAATTTTGCCCACCTCATGTCATAGCTGCCACCTTTCTCTCAGTCTGGTTACACAGTTTACAGGTCAGCTTATGCAGCCGTTTTTCACAATTTAGTAACTCTAAGCAATCTTTTCCCCTTTTGAGTTCAAATTTCTTTAGACAGACATCTGGGAGGAAAAAGTCATGTTTCCACTCCTCACAACACAAAAATCAAGTTGTTACATAGGCCTGGAAGAGGAAAACAGCATCCAAACTCTCACTTTCTTCCGAGGCCTATCAAACCTTTACTGCCTTTGAAATGCAGTAGGATAAAGTAAAGATGAGTCATTGCAACTCAATTCTTACTGTTTACAGTGTTATTTGCCATTAATGCCAACATTTCTATTGCTAACAGTTTATCAACGGGATTTACTCAAACATAAGGCAAAGGGGGCTGGGCTTTTTTTTTCCCCCCAGTATCTTTAACAGAAACAAGTACATATGCCTCTCGTTTTGCATGAAGAAACAGATACTTTACAAAATCCATGTCCCCTCTCTACACCAAAACTCCTCACTTGCTGAAAGCAGCATTTTGAAGCACTTGTTTGAGCTCAGAAAAGATGCAAGACTCTTCTTGTTCAACACTGCATTCTTCCTTTTTTAGAATAAACTTACTCTGAAAGCTTCTTTACAGGAATGTAAAATGAGATTGAGGTTGTTTGTCAACAGCAGACCTGTGTCACAGCCTCACTCCTAAAGAGGTTTTCAGCTCATTGCTAAATGGGAAGATACTCTGGGTGCTCCTGGAAGATAAAACATCCCAAGCCTCTGCTGCAGCACCCATCAGCTTACTTGTTAGTCAGTCCTTTCCAGGCCAACACAACACACCTCCATTGCCAGCTGTCCCGGCTGCTTTTTCCTTTCCATATATTAAAGCTTTAATATTAAAACTATAATTCTCTAAACTTCCTCCATAAGGGTCAGCCTCCCTTTTCTTGTCATTTGCCTACAGGTGCAGTGAACAGATACTACAGCTGAATCTCCTGCTATATAAGAGGATTTGGCAACAGAGTGTTAAGCAGGACTGGCCTGCAGCTCAGGGAGGGGGGTGGGGGTGCCTCTAACATGATTTTAGTCCTGTGAAGGCCAGTATTTTTTTCTCACTATTACAGCAACCTAAGTAATCTGGCATAGAGTTCGCTTTATGTACAAATGTGGAATGAAATCAAAGGGTAACTATCAAATCATACTCAAAGAGTATGAAGTGGCTTAAATTAGTAAAGAATTCTCTTTTCACCACACGGCAATTCTTTGACAGAACAAAAACTCCATGGCTCTGCTGACCGTTTCGGGCTGTAGTTGAGAAGACATGGAATTAAAATTAATCAAACAGTAACCCCTTTATATACACACAGATTATTTTTTTTCAGTGCTGTTGCCAGAAAGAAACAAAGATGCTGAATCAAAAATGACATTGCGCTATGTAATACCTTGGTTTAGGTGTGTGGCCTCTGTAATCTGAATACCATTCACAGAACACTGCGCTCCATTCAGTGGTATTAGATTCACAGTACCATTGAGATTTTCAAAGATGCAATGCTCACTTTCCAAATCAAGGCCATGAAGAACTAAATACAAAGAAATAAAATAACATAGTCTGTTAAGAACTAGTAAGATTAGCATACTGATATCAATTTTTTAAGGACATATTGCACTACATTTCTCTATTCTGGGCAATGGTTTTTTCCTTCCTTCATCACATTCTGAACGCCTTAAATGTCAACACCGTGTATTGTTTTATTGTAATGGAAAGACAATTGTGTTTGGTTGCTTGGATTTTTTGGGTGTAATGTTCTTTCCTCCTATGTTTTAGCACCAGATTAGTAAATGCTTCTTGCCTTCTGATAGCAAACAGAAAAGTAAAATTTACATATTTGTAGAGATAAGGGGTTTTTTTGTGCTTTCTGGGAAATGACGAAAGCTTCCTGACCATAAAGCAACCGTGCTTAAATCTGAAGTGACAGGCTATCATCTGTGATTGTAGACTAACAAGGATGGCTGAAATAAGGTTCTTATTCTCTACTATATTCAGGCCTCATCAATTAGTTATGTTACTTTCTGTCTCTTCTTCAACTAATGTATGATTATCTCTACCTGTATTGTTTAATATCTGAAAGCAACACAAGTTTGCTAGCTTCATGAAATTTATATAGAAATTTAACCCAGGCACCTTTTGACCCACAAAAATATACCAAATTAAGTTATTTGACTCTCAATCAAATTAAAGGATGCAGTTTATTTAATGAAATTGCCTTCAAGCAACATATATGACAGGGCAGTCCAGGTTTGGCAGTTAATTCTTTGTTAAGAAGTGAATAAGAAAGTCAGTGCAAGAAGCCCCCCTACTTTTTACCAACTTCCAGAATTTTCTTCAATTCAAGTCTGAAGTCCAAAGACTGCTTTAGGTGTAACAATAGAACAATACTGTCATCATACAAAGGTTAAGAGAATGATTGTGCAGTAAGTGTGACAGGTGCTGTATGAAAAAGCATGGTATTTTTACACAATGCTATTTAAAAAGAAGTAAGAAATAAATTGGTAACAAGTATATGAATAAATTTTAAACCCATGAGCTACTGTAGAAGTCATGCTCCTTGAAGCAAACCCCACATGATTCAGCTCTCAAATTTTCTAAAATTTAAAATATGCAAGAAGACTAACTGAAAAAGCGAAAAGAATTATGAAGCTTTGTTCACATAGTGGTCTGTCAGAAGAAGGAAAAACAACTGAAGAAAGAATGTAAAAACCCGCCAAATTCCATACCAATATCCTGTTCCGTCACAGCATCTTCTCTACCAACATATGTTTGGCCCTCCTAATTAAGAGAAACACACATTATTTTGAGTTGAAATCCCCCTTCTTCCCCACAAAGATAGAAGTATCCTTCCACTTTCTCAGAGTAACCTGAACAAAATATATGTTTAAACACATATGAAAAAAAAAAAATCAGGTAGCATTTTTAGAACGCTTTCAGAGTCATTATTATACAATATTATTAGCAAATTCAAGTTTCAACTGTTCTGTCTAGAACCATCTCTGTAATTTTGAGGCAACTAATCTATATTTGGATTTCAAGTCAAGCTTTGCAATGAGATGAATGAAAAAACAATATACAGGGGTAGCAATATTAAACACCTATCTCTGGTTAACTAGTTGACCCTTAGAATAAATCTAAACAGTAAATTAACAGGTATTTTAATTGAATCAGTTGCAACCTCTTAAGAGCTTTTCTTACTCTAGCAGAGAAACATAATGTGCTTTTCTTACTATGGTGGAGAAGTGTAATGGGCACTATATTTAGATAGCAAATTAATACTACGATTTGTCTACTGATAAAACTCACAAGGCATATAAAGACTATGGGAACACAGATGCATATTTACCTTCAAGTGGTATAAGATGATACCAGTACTGAGCAGATCATCATCAATGCCAATGAGATGAGGCAGTTCAGAATCTAACACAACACCTATTCCTTCTTTCCTCAGAGCCAAAGTTTGTTCCTGTAAAGGACAAAAGTCTATCTATTAGGATATGCAAGAAATACTACTCTTCCTTCTCTTTCTAAACCAAGTTTAATTTAACTTATTCTCTGTAATATCACACACACACAAAAAGGTGGTTTTTTAAATTTTTTTACATTTTAAATGCAACTGCTGTATTTCCATTGAGTGTTCCAAGCTTGCTGTCCAGGAAATCTGTGAAGGTGTTATTTGAAAGAAATCAGACAAACAGCTGAATTATACCAGATAAGAAGGATCAATTAAGTGTATAACAAAGCAATATTGTCTAAAAGTAAGCTACATACCACTTTGCATAATAGGAAGGCAAATTTAAAACTCTTCAGAATTCAGTACGGCTAAGGAACAGAAAACTGAGAAATCTTTGGCAATCCTTTAAATAAATTGAACCTTGCACAATAAAAACCCCAGACATCTGAAAACTCTGTAAGCCTAAGAGGCTAAAACATCATCCAATGTAAGGGAGGCACTGACAACAGTAAGCGAATGTAGGAAATATTTGCAGCACATGTTTTCAATTCTTCAAAATTCCTTTGGGCCACATTATACAGCCACCTGTAGGATGAAGCATCATTCAACAGGACTACAAGTGCGACACTTCAACCTTGGCTAAAATACCATGCGTTACAGTACTGATCAGACAGTCTATGCAATAAACAAGAAATTAATTAGAGCTTTGAAATAAGTTTTAGTATTTATGAAGTTTTTCAAGTTGAAATCAAATCCCGTTGGCTTCTAGGCCTCGAAGATAACAACAACAGAGACTGTGAACATATACATATACCACCTTTCAAAATAAATGCATTTTTCTACCAAAACTAGCAAAGTCCTTATGAGCCAAGGAAGACTGACAACCCAGGAAGGAGAGACAACATCAGCAAGTATCACTTCTGTATATCATAAAGCACATGCTTTTCTCCTGGTGCTAGCAAACACAGAAAATAGGTTTTCCAACAGCAGGATGACTACTCCTTTTCCAAGTCATCAGTATGCCTTCTCCAGAGCCAACCAAGACACTACACTGTTTCTAAGAAAAAACAGATTTTTATATGTATTTTTCCAAGTACAGTGACTTGACAAATCTGAAAACAGATGCAATATCTCATTTCCCTGTGCAGTACAAAACATTGTCAGTATTGATACTGGTTAAAAAATTTGTATGGATGGATACACCCGGGTAAGATGAGATCGTGAAATAACGTAAAAAAGACACTCCGAAACAAAACCAGGAAATCCTGCTCTGGTCATGGATAAATTAAAAAGTTCTCCAGCATTCAGAAAGAAAGAAGGAAGTTGTGATTCATGTTGCCCTGCAGCTCTCTGACATTCAAACTGCACCCAGCTATTCCTTGATATTATAAAAGTGTCACCTTATAAAAGGAAAAAAATACAGCTTAAATCATAGTTCAAGTGAAAAAATAATTTCAGTCAAAAATACCTATCACACATTAAATATTTATTGAGTAGCATCTACTGTTATACATAATTTATAATGTTCCTGTATGATGAGGTTGAAGACTTAAAAGACTGAGGACTGGTGGCCATCTACACAACTCCTGGCACCTTCAACCCAATGGAACTGATAAAATATTAAGAGCTGAACATTTTTTCCCCCAGCATAACAAAGCATTTGCCAACATCCCTGACTGAGGAAAAAACACACATCCCAGGAGGCAAAGAAATTATCACTGGGTGAGAAAGATATCTCACAAATAATTAAGAATAAAGAAAAAAAAATTCTTCATTTTCCAGTCTTAATATTTAACAGATTTTTTGTATATTCAGAAATAAAGCATGTGTAATTGTGATTTAAAATAGATGTGTTGCTTATTTATTCAGATCTAAAATTAAAGAACACAAATGAATTGAGTTTCTAAACCCTTATTTTGTAAATGAGTACCATCCACACACAGAACGCATCCTGTTGATGGAAGCATTATAATAAATGCAGCAGACAGTAGCTGTGATTAACTATTTTTTTTTCTTTAATACTTGCTGTAAATTAGCTTTTTTCTTCAGATACCCGATTAAGAGTCAGGATTTTTAATAAATTGTACCGGGAGTAACTGCTAAACTTCAATCGTTTGGCTTAAAATTTAATTCCAGATTCAAAAGTTTCTGCAAGGAAGCCTCCAAACGCCAAACTGTGTCCTTTTGCCCCAATCCCAAAAAAAAAAAAAAAAAAAAAAAAAACCTCACAGAAACCTCAACAATAGACCTTTATTACTCTGTTCTCCCACAGTGAGAAAAAGAGAAGAAAAAGGCCAGAAAGAAGTAGCCAAATTGTCCTTCTTTCATTCTCGACAGCATAGGAAGGATGTTTCTAAAGGAGGACAGACCTCTTTTGAAATAAATTGAAGGTCTGTAAGCTATTATAAGGCAGAGAAATGATCAGGTTTGAGCCATGATTTGATTCACTTTCATTTGTGCAAGACAATTTTAAGAAGCAGTGAATCTGTAAGTTAAATGACAAAAGCAGGAAAGGTCACCGACCCTATTAAAAAATACTAATTCAGAAAATGTATTAAAACCTCAAGGTATAGTTTAAGAAAGCTGAATGTACTGCGTACATCTTAGCTTGAATTATCCTTGAACAGAAAAGTGTACACATACTTCCTCCATATTTAAAATGCATTCATAAACAGGAAAATAAAGCAAGCTGAGTATTATCCACAAAGGAGCACTCCAGTTAATATAAATGGCCACTGTGTGAGAAGGGAAAAGAAAAAAAAAAAGAAAAAAGGCTTTCTTCTTTAGGAGCCACTAGATCAAATGGGCTCATTTGAAGAGCATAAACTCAGAACATAATTCTGAGTCAGTACGTAAGAAAACATTTTCTTGAATCAAAGTTAAAATAAGGGGATTATATTTTATTTAAATGATGGTCTCTCTCAATCCAGCTCTGACTTGGTAGTCAGAAATATCCTGATATATTAACACTTCTGTGAGAGATACAAGAGCTATTGTGAAATCCCATCCCTTCTGCAATGATGTATTAAGTTTGCTGTATTAACTGATACAGAGGGATCTCCAAGCTCGCAGCTAAGAGATGTTCCAGCAGTTTAGAAACAAACGTTTGTGTAAAGAACTTATTTGAGCCTGCAATTAATCAATCTTCACCATATTCAACTGCCCATGATAAAGAACACCTTTATGATACACAGGATTTCTTTATATGTATTTATATACCTACGAACACACACAAAAATGGAAACACACAAGTTTACTTTTTTAGCCAACAAGGTATTGAAATTAAATCAAAAAACCCACAAAAATTAGCCCAAAAGACACTTCTATCATTCCTTGACCAACCTACCAGTAGAGTGAAACATACGCTGCTACTGGCCCAGCACATATTAAAGAGTACATGTAATTAGTACACTGCCCTTTTAATGAACAGAACCTCTTAGAGCAGTGTAATTCCTGTTACACTTTCCAATGCAAAAACTCAATTCTTTTATTTAAATATTGAACAGTTTGCTGCTGGCACACAGTCCTGAGAATACACTATGCAGACACTTTCAGTAAAACGTAACATTATGCTGGCTAAGTAAATTGTCCAGATGTCTATATTTAAATTATGCAAAAATGCATAATACCAAATTAAAGAAATTATGGGTAAAAATGTGCAACAGCAAAAGTCTTTGCATTAATATTTAACCAGACTATACTAGAGCAGTTTCTTACACTAACAGGTACTTTGGGTGCATTTGATTCCATTGAAAATATGCTATTACATCCTGAGTCCACGAAAATGTCTGAAGATACTCAGTGGCCTGGCACTAACATTAAGCTCTCTATAAAATATACAGACATAACTTGTACACAAGGGAAGCTCTTAATTCTTAATTGTTTTCCCTCCAGTCATTTATTCAGTACATTTCGCATTCCCTTTAAATCACTGGAAACAAATGTTTCATACCTACAGAAAAAAAAAAATAAATAATAATTCTGTGCTGCTCAGAATTCAAAGACATGTGAAAATGCTTATTTCCAAACCCAGCAGATCGCAGAATTAGAGGAGTAGAAAAGAAAATTATTCAGCAAGAATTCACAACCAGAAAGCAACCCCTTGTTAAACTGAAGGACACTGCAGACATCAACAATTTACACAGATACAAGAAATGAACTGTAGAAATGGTAAGAAAAGGGAATTACTTGGGGACAAAGGCACAGGGTATCCATTGCCTATGGTTCCATAGCTCCAAGAACTGCAGACGGAGAAAGCATGGGAAGTTTCCTGGGGAAGGATTCCTACCCGCTTGCCTTGGTCTGTATTCCAAAATTGGGTACTGTTGAATAAACCTTACTTCACTTACAGAAGTATTTAAACTGAACCAGTATAATTTTTCTTTAACAGTACAAAGGTCGAGGATGTTTCAAGTTTGATTTAAAACCGTATTTCCTAGTTTCTTAACGTATAACATCAGTAAATATACCTTAGAAATTTGCGTTACCAATAAAAACTCTCAGTCTCCTTTGACTCCTGGTGATTTTTTATTTTAAAAAAGTCTTACAGCAATGAGCTCTATAGCTACTATGCATAAAAATCAACATAAGAAAATACTTGTCATTCACATTTACACCTTTTTTGATACAATGAACTGGTTTTATCCCATGTTCTGAGGGAATAACAAAGATCTTGCTACTTAAAACTCAAATTTGTGGTACAAAAAAGGTCACCTAGTGACTCATTATGCAGCTCTTTCTGCTTTTGGTGAGTTACCTTTCAAGAGATCTGTGCAGAGAAGTGGCAAACATGGAAGCAGCACTTCTGCTGAAGAGAAATACCTCCTTTCCCAGCCACCTCCCTAATTTCTCAATCTGCAGAACCTTTCATAATTCTTGGCATTTTCAAGAAAAGAAGAGGAAAAAATTTGGGGGGATTGGTTTTGTTGTCTGTCTTTACCTAGTCCTTCCTTACTCTTCTTCATTTCTACAAGGTCTAGTCCAACACCTCTATAGCCACTGTGTTTTCATTCAGATCACATCCCCTTTAATAACATGTAGCTTTCCAATTTTTTGCATAAACAAAGTGCAGCAACGCTACCAGTGCTATCTACATTCATAGCTTTATATTTCAACAACATGCACTGCATGCCTTAAGAGAAAAAAAAGTCACAAGATTTAATTTGCGTTAGACAGTAAAAACCTGTGTAGATCCACTCACAATCCCAACAAGAAACTAAACTCCAATTTACCAGCACAAACAATTTTTCTCTTAAACTTTGATAACTTGTAAATCTTTTCTGCATTTAGCTGCAAGTTGTCATCGCGTTATAAAGTCAAACAAGCTAAATTATAGATCAGTGAGGGTTTATAAAATAAAACCCAGGAATAGTTTAGCTGAATAAATTACCAGAGCTTCCATCAAACAATTGAAGTACGCGAGCTAAATTATTCTGCAATCTTCCATACTAATATACTGCTTTGACACTGCTAACTAAATTATCGAATAATCAGGAACCCAGATCAACAAAATATTATGTTATTATTGTATGCATCATCTGTGCATTCCACAGAAGCCTGATTTATCTTTAGAGTTAAAAATTTTCCAGATATATCATTGGGATATGTGATGCTTTTATTATTGCTGTATCACCCTCCATACATTTATGCATGTATCTGTGTTTAATTAAATACTCTTGTGAAATACAGAAGCTTTCCGTGCAAATGAAAAAATACTGTTTATCACCATTTCCCCCCCTCCTCTTCTTTTTCTTTTTAAACAGAGGAATATTTCACCTACTTAGATAAGACAGACAACCCTCCAGCATGCAATTCTCTTCTTATGCAAGCTTTAAAAATGATGCTTGCAAATATATTAAATTCCTTATGGCGTTGGTAAACAGTAAACTGCCCTTCATGAAAATGCCTCTCTAGCTTTGGTCTTGGACTTCAATTTGCACACAATTCTGCATGACTCATGTAATTGCTAAAATCTCAAGTCTGATGCAAAACCCACAAAGCATTTCTATTGACTGTTCTTTGATGTTTGAGCAAATGCTTGCAAAACAGCAACCTGTTACCAAGCCAAAAGTCTACAGAAGAGCTCTGACAAAAGCCACTGTTGTAAACTCAGCTATGCAACAAGATCACCACCCTCGTACAAAACAGCTGTACACTATGGCCTGGTTCCATCTCTACATTATTTCTTTTCCCTTCTAAATATAAACTTTCTAACTGTTATTTTCCACTCAAAGCTTATTCCCATTATTTGGGTGGTGCAGTCCTAATGTTTGGAGCAGTTTTTAATAGATTAAAAATAGCAGGATCTAAGAGGAATACACTGCAGACAGACGTCTGCTTCTATTTACAGAGATTATCTGAATAATTCTCAATTTAATTCTTCTGAAAGAAAAGTTCAACATAAACAAATGGATGACTCCTCTGAATCTTCAACTGCATTGCATGCCAATTATTATATTCATCAAGAAGAAGCTGCACTCACAATATTAAGAGGCGAATGTATTAAAAATTTAGTAAAGTTGCCAGTAAGCCCTACAAAACAAGAAAGCTTACTTGATTAGTTCTGTAATTTAAGCAAAATTTCAGGAATTTTACCTCTGGTTAAAATGCCAGCAGTGTTGCTCCTACCAGAAAGAACCGAAAGTGACCTCCTGTATTACCAAGTGCAGTTCCCAAATACCATACAAAAAATTTTATCGATTAGACTCAGCCTCTCATCCTTACATAATACAAATTGTTTTCAAATATTAGGTCTGAACTTACGAACAGTCAGTTCATACTCATGTACTTTGCACCACTATTGACTATCAGCTGAAACAGTTATTTTCCTTCTCCAGCATTTATTCACTGATACTGACAGCACTCGTACCCACTCTCCTTACTGTGATTATACCAGGTGAAACTCCAAGTATCTCCTTCCATATGACTGGCTCACCATACCCTGGTGTTTAACACATCCTCTCTCAAGGTCATCTTCCTTGACCTTGATAACTTACATACTGTGTTCCCAGTGTGTACGCAATTTTGCCAGCACCATGTACAATGGCACCCCTACTTTCCACACACTGCACAAAACATTTATCTGATTATTCTAAGATTTATTTGTCTTTCACGCGGGCATACTATCTCATGGCAGTAAAGTCTCATGCCATCCTCCTCCCCTTCCATGGTGTATTAAGTTCTTATTGGTCCCGATGCTTTTGCACTGCTAACTATCATCAATCGCCCTTCTATTATTCTCATCCTTAAGAGTCATCACATCCTCTGTGAGACACTCTGCTATAAAAATTACATCTCCCAGCTTTAACATCAGCAAATTTCACCAGCTAACACACCCAAAGGGATCATTAAACATGATCAAGCCCAAAAACTGAGCTCAAACACCACCTCCCAAATAAAACCCACTGCTACCAACTTCCCTCCCCTTCCAGTACCACCACTTCCATCATATCCTCTGTATAACTATTTTTGCTTTATTTAAATTCTAATCCCCACACTACCTAAATAAGGAGATAATTTCCTATGTGTGTCAGAGTCAAACACTTTACCAGCTTTCACAGAGAGGAGAACCAGCTGTTTCTAGCAGGGATCACTGATGGACAGGTCAAGCACACACTGAGCAGACAAACCAGGACCACCTAGCTCTAGAAATGATCAGAGTCTATAGACAATGTTATAAATATCAATGAAATAGGAAATTACTATTTATAAAACAACAGGTTTACAAGGAAGAAGGTAGTTATGATTGTTCCAATTTGAAAGACATATGGCAGAAGTAAATACACTGTTTTAAAGAAGTCTTCACAAGAAAAGCATTCCGTAAAATTAAAGTCTCATCACTAGTCCAGCAAATACAAGCTATTCAGGAGGCAATATTCGTCAAGATTTTGAGTCCCTCCACAATTTATTTCAGCATAATCAACGTAGGACAAAGTAGCAGTTCTGAATTTAACATTTGGATTTAGCTTTAAACGTTTAGTTCCACTAGGTAATATGTTATCAGACCATTCTTTCATTTCATTTTGAGAATTGAGTTTATAATGGCTTTTCTGGTAATTGACAAAGGTATATCACTTTTTTCCCCAGAAATAACGCGTTAGGTTTTACTAGGTCAGTGACAGCAAACACAAGTTATCACTTAACGTGATGTTTTTTAATGCAAATTAAAGGACTATCAAAAGGTCAGAAATCACAAAAAATATATTGCTTTTGATCTTGAGGCAAACATTTGAGAATGCTACAAAAAGACAGAATAAAGTGCCCTTTAAAAACGATCAGTTTGATTTTGTGTACCCAAAGCATAAAATAATTGGTGCTTTAAGCTGGCACAAATGGCATTAGCAACTGGTTGTATATTATGAAGCAACTAGGCCTGTTGATAGTCTTCTTTTGTAAAGCTGGTAAACTCAGTTGGGAAAACTAAACTTTTCTTAGCAACTATACACATCTTCCTTTACTTCAAATTCCAGTGAAACAAATCCCATCCAAAACCAAATTCAAATTCTATCATTAACAGTAGACAAGATATGGATAAATACGTATAATACAAATAAAAACTGTATACATATACATAGTACCCTCGTCAATTGGCTTGTTCTCTAGATGGCAGCATTTACAGTGCAACGATTGAAAGCCAGAAGAGAAATGCCCATGCCCTTTAATTACATTTAATGAAACTACAGTTTATTTCACAATTTTAACGATGAAATAAAACTGAATAAGTCATTGTAATTTGCAAAAGCCCAATATAGTAATTTAACTGCTTTCAAGAACAGCATAAGGGATGCCAAATGCTTGAACAGTAACGGTAATAGAAGGACCTCAATTTTAATTAGAAACAATAATGAATCACATGTATAGATGCCAAACAAGAACAAAGCATCCATTAAAAAAAAAAAAAAAGAGCAGGTCAAACAAAGAGGATGAACACACATGAAACAAGCAGAAAGAGCAAGATGACAAGAGTATAATTCCCAAAATACCACTACAAGAAACAGGTAATATTTGTATCAAAGTGAAGTGTCCTTTAAAAGTTAATTAAATAAAAATAACCTGTACTGAGAAATCTATAATCTGGCATCAGTCTCTAACATAAGGCCAAAAGAAATATCATATCTATATATAAAAATGAATATTTAAATCTATTTCATAGCCAAGATGGGCTTTCCAAACAGTGACTGAAGGGCAAAGTTCCCACCACATTTTTTATAAGTTCAACTAAAACTGAATGGAAAAAAAAAAAATCAGAAGGGAGGAACCTCTTGCACTGTAAATAATCTAGACTACAGTATATTATGGCATTCTTAGCAGATTGCAGTTTTGCCACATCTGAGGATTTTTAAAATTTAGGGCCAATGAGAGTAAACTAGCACAGCTTTGCCAACTACTAACAGAAAATTACACTTCCTTTAAAGACACAAGCCTGCCGTACCTTTAGGGAGAAAATGCAAAGCAATCTACCCAAACCTCAAGAGGCAATCACTGACCTTTACACCTTGCTGACTGATCTGAAACCTAACTTGGACAGCTGTCATCTTTTCTGTGCTCTCAGAAAAGCCTCCAGAGGACTACTTTTTGCCAGCTAATACAAAATAATAAAAAAGAAAGTCATGTTCACCAAAGGAGGTATGACATTTGTAATATTTACATACTGCAAAAAATGAGGCAAGTTTTTCTTCTTCAGTGGCAAAGCTTTAAGTTACTTTTACAACCCTACTGAGATTTGAAAACATTAGTGCACAAATGCTGCATATCATGGCAGCCTTGCTTCTCACCTGAACTCTCAGCAACTCCTGACAGGTACTACCGCACCTCAAAAATATAGATCTAGTGGAAGTAATTCATCCCATGTAAATGAACTCAAAAAAAAAAAAAAAATTAATGCACCTATATGGAGTACAGGGTAGCACTTTTCAATGACTTATGACTGGCAAGTAAATATCACCAACCACAATAGATGGAGGGCAAATCCACTTTTTCAATCCTAAGCCTTTGAGGCAGCCAAGACACTGAGTTTCATGTTTTCAGAAGTTAAGTAAGACCTCATAATGGGTCTAATTTCAACTATTTCAATAAAAAGCAGACTATGTGCTTGAAATATTCATTTAAGTGCTTCATTAACACTAACTGTCAAGAGCATATTAAAAATATCTTTTAAAAATGTTGCTAACCAGGACTATGTGATGAAGTCAGCTTGAATTTAACATGTACAATGTCCTTTCTTAACAAAAACCAGTTGACAGGTGGATTAAGACCAAAAAAAAAAAAAAAAAAAAATCACTGGTCAACAAAAGCTTATGGCCTCTGAATACTACTTGATGAGTTCAGGCCAAATTTTGATATTGCTTTACCAAAAGCAATCTACGGCATTAAACATTTAAATATTTTAAAAATAGAGAACACTTTCAGATTTCCTATCTAAAGCAGCTTATACTTGGACAAAACTACAGAGATTTAAACATAAAACTAAATATAACCAAATTCTCTCCCAGGCATATTTCAATTAAGTGTCTTAATGAGTGTCGTAAATTCGGCTAATCAATTTAGGGCTTAAGAGACTGGCAACTTTAAAGGAAAATGGCCAAAAGAAAATTCCTCAGGAAGAAACCCTCTTCAATTTCCCTTGGTTTGGGATACAATTTCCCTGGGTTAAAGGAATCTTTAACCTTAAAATCCTCCTTCACCTTTCTGCTATGCTCCCTGTATACGACCCTAACTCTGAAACCAATCAAGGTTCATCAGACCACAGCCTCCTTCCCTCCACATCTCAAAACCCCATGTTGGATTTTGCAGCCATCTCTCCATTGACTGACACCACAGAAAGAAATGAGAGACCACAATGTGATCACGTAATTAAAGACTGTGTAAATAAAGGTAAATGGCAGAGGGACTACTGTAATTCAGCTGGGCACATTATATATCTACATTTCAGCTGCCCAAAAGCATGGCTTTGTTGGCCACATTATCACTTGCATTTCTCTGTGGAAAAAGCTTTCCTTGCAAACACTAAGTAAGTTGCTATATGTAACCAAAAAGACAAATGGATCTGTGCTTTCCTATAGGAGCCAATTAACAACTCAAATGAACACCAGAAAACCAAAATTAAACGCTCCTCTTTAACACAGATAATTCTTGGTTACGTGATAGTTACTCTGCCGGAGTATAAGATTTATTGTTTTCCCCAAAATTCAGCATGTATCATCCCTGCAGCACGTAATCAGTAAATAAATGAACATTGCAGTACAACTGCCATATCAATATTCCAAACTATGGTTTCCTCAGAGTTCCCATTAGAAATCTGTCAGCACAGAAATTGCAGAAGCACAAATGACAGGTGGATCCCACTGGAAAACAAACAAACAAACAAAAACAAAAAAAAATTACACAACTAAACAAAGAAAATACTAAGGACATGTCATTCTTTCATGCAAAAGGTAATCCACAATTAGGTATCCTGATTTTTTCCAAAAGCTTCTGGACAGCTTTTCTTCCTCAGAGCAATCAAGCTTCCCATGATGACCAGGGTACAGGATTTTGAATTGTTCCCTTGACCAGAAATTATTCTTCAAAACAAACATCTCCATATTCAACTAAAGAACCAAGAAACACCAGTCACTGCTTTTTCCAAAGATTCAAATACGGTATTTTCTTGAGTCATGTCAGCACCTTTCTTGGCATACCATCATGTTTGTCAAACCCTTGTGCTGACCATGCCACTATCCAATCGAAAATAGAAGTTTGATACTATAGCCTGAGCTCAGGAATCGAAATGAAAGAGGACAGTAAGAAGCTTCTAAGGGCAGGTAATAAACCAATTTCACTCCTTATTGCATCAGACTATTGCTTCATGTAATTAAGGTCTGAGCACCTTTGGACTGCTACAAAATATAAGAAATTGAAACACTGTTCTTCATGTTTTGAAATGTAATGCATCTCCAGGTTTATTTCCTTATGCTGTGTAAACACAGTCACAAAATGAGAACACAAGGGGAAATGAAAAACAGTTGAAAACAACAATAAACTTCTAACCTTTGACAAATAAAGATTTGGAGAAGTGCTCATGCAGGAAGGTACTTTTTAACAGAAATGTGCAATACAGAAAATCCAAGAATTTAATTAAACACATTCAGAACAAATCCTTCAGCAACAGTTTGTCCACATGCTGCAAATCAGACTTTTAAAGACATTAAATGTAAATATTTAACAAAAAGCTCTACAGAAGTCGACATTTTGAAGATGAGTAGGTCCTTAACCGATCTGTTATGGATTAGTTGGTTTTAATTATGTCTTCTGGATTTACCTAAGGGTAAAAACTGCAGATGTAGAAATGGTGATATTCATGGATGAACTGTTATGAGGTCAGAAGCTGCTTGCCTGAAATAGCAGATCTTTTGCTGAAAAAGTTCCTGCAAAACAATAAGACTACCTTCACACGGAAGGAATTTGTGCTGGGGAAAAGACAAAAACTAACCACCCCACAACATTCTGTCTAAACCTGCATTTTTAAGGTATTCACACAGCCAAATCCAACTGAAAATGAACGGGAATTAGGCACTTAAGATACCTTCAAGTACTAACTAATGTTTCAGTACCTAAAACAGGGATAACCTAAAACACCAGCACATTACCCTCCAACAAATAAAACTGAACCTGCACTCTCTTTAAAAAGACTCTATTGAATAAGTCAATCACTGCTGACAAGATTTTTGATTTCCTTCTGGGAAGACTGGAGTGGAAAGAGAAGGATATTAAATTCACTTAGATTGTCAGGGCTGAGTATGCTCTATACTATATGTCTCAATAACATCCTCATAGTCAGAAGCGAAAATATGTAAGTGTACCAGGAATAAAATATTCCACATAAAGCAATCTTACTATGGACCAATTGGAAAAACCTACAACACTGTCAGAAAAATGATCTGGAAACAACACAGATACGTTCACTGAGGTTTTTGTGTTTGCATTGATCGGTTAAACTATCCAGACTACATATGCTGAAGAGATGGAACACACCCACTCCTCACTTTTGACTGCTGCACTGCCTCCTGAAAGACAGGCAGACATTTCATCAACAGTTTTCCAGACAACTAGCATATACATAGTGATCCTGCCAATATTAGGAAATATTGGAAACGTATGCCTGGAAACATTAAAACTGACAGCATTAAGAAAGTTATTGACATGATTGTTTAAAACGTAAAAAGATTTCTCACAGCATAATATTACTCAAAGAATTAAAGGAGGAACAAGGAACTTCCACTGCAAAGCACAAGAACACATTTACTGTATAGATGAGAGAAACAAGTAGGAGAGGAGTAAAAAAGTTTTCAAAAGATTGGGAAATCTGGTTTGGACTTACTAGTAATAATTCCTTAAAAGATGAAGGGAGAAGCAGAGCTGAATATTTAGCCTGTTATGTTTTGGATGGGAACTGGTTACATGGACACCCTTCTTGCTCTCCAGGCTGGGCTCCCTTACAAAATTCTTACCACTAAGAGATCAGGCAAGACAAAATGCTCAGCAGCAACTGAAAGAAACTCAACTGTGTCTAACTTTGATTGACAAGACAATTCCTGAGTAAAAAAAAAAAAAATCCATTCCAAGAAAACAACTTTGAAATATCTGAGATTCCCATTAAAGTGACAGCCTACACATTAAGTAGGAAAAGCTGTTTTGTTCCGTACTATATCAGTGGAGCTTCTCCTCTTCTTAGTGGGTATCTGTTAAACAAGCTATTTTTGTGTTCCATAAAGCTGCATATACAACATCAAATTTCTGTCCTATGTATTACCATGTTCATCATGACACAGATATAGTTTCTGGAATAACTAATTTTTTAATTACCAGCCACTAAAGTAGTAGGTGCTATTTGTGAGGCAAGGGGAAGAGCACAGGAAATATGGAACACTCCATCAGTGAGGAGGTATATGCTTTAGGATCTCTGGACATGCCAAAGCTATATTTTGTACTATCCTAGGGCTTCAATAAAATGCTTTGGAATATTAAAAATATGTTCTTCCTTTATAAGCAATAAATTAATTATTTGTATAATCATCAATTATGAAAGGGGATATTGATTCCCTCATGCATACCTAAGTTAGATAAGGCACAAATTCCTACTATGTCTTCTTCTAGTCAATGGGACAAAGAAATAACACCATTCTGCTGGCTGCCAGAGTCAGTTTCAGTACAATTAAGACACTTTAATCTTTCAAGAGGAAGAAACTTGTACTACCCAAAGCCACAAAGAAAACCACAACCGAGAAGAAACTTCCTAATCAGATTTTTCCCTGACTCCTAGAGCTTTAGACCATATCACTCCCATCAATCAAGAAAAGCCATTAAAGAGTGAAGAGGGTGCAACAACCAAGATTGGAAAACTGTAGTTCTGTGGTCAGCAGCTTACTGTGAAAGTGCAGGTGCTCCAGCAGCAGCCCACACAGGCATCAATAGCTCCCTGAAATGACTGTCAACTTAAAAGGCAGATGCAGAATGTAGAACTGCTTAAATGAGCAACTGCTAAGACAGTGAAATGAAAATGATGGAAAATTAATGATGCTATTCCTTTAAAGGATAAGGGAATTACAGGAGCAGTTCTTAAGTCTTATAAGGTCAGCTTACCTTTTCCATTTTCCACTGGTTTTCCCCCTCAGAACTGATTGCCACATGCTCACTGCTGACATGCACCTGTCTATTAATATCCAGAAACCCTATTATTGTAGTGGCGCCTAAAGCACCACTATACTTAACGTGCTGCAAGGATTTCCATCAGAAGCCTTGGCAGATTCAACATAATTTTTCAGGACATTTGGCCTTCATTCCGGGAATTACAAGGACAAACTTAACAAGTTGAAATGCCTGCTCCTCGACACTTTAGACCTTGTATAGACAGAACTACTACTGACATCTGAGAAAAATACCCTGAATAGAACTGCAGGATTCGGCTAATTGCAAGTAGAGACGCTTGTTTGCCTGCTCAAGCTTCCTGGACACTAGCCTGTAAAATCCTATTTTCCAGTGGCTTATAAAACTTAAACCATCAAAGCTGCCATTTTCCATGCTGGAGCATTTGCTGCAGGCTGCTTTCTGCCCCCACTAGGTTGGGTTTAAGAGAAAATTATTCTTCTGTTTCAAAAAATGAGGTGCACAGAGCATTTTGCTATGTCTCAAGTGGGGCAGGCTTCACCTCTTCACAGCTTCCTATATGTGACCACCCTGAGCATATATTAGTTTCAAAGGAAAAGCGAGTCTATGTGTTGCAGTGCTGACATTTAGGGCAGAGAACAAGACTTTTCTCGGCACTAGTGATCCTTCCTAGCAGGAGGTACTATACCCTCTAGCTGAGAGGCAGCAACTCTGCCCTTGGTATTCTTCATGCTGGTATCTAAAAGGGGGAAAAGGCCTGGCTGGAAAAGAAAGAAATAGGCTATCTTAATTCATCCTCTTCTCCCATATGCATTACAATACAGTCTTTAATTACATGATCATATATTTTCTACAGGACCTGTGAATAACTCATTCCATAGACTGTACTCTGGGAATGAATCAAGAGAATGCAGTGAACTAGACTATTATCTACAGGACTCCTACCTCATTTGTTGCTAAAACTGGATGATGAATGAGTCATGGAATTATAGAGAAAAAAATCTAGTCTCAGAGCTAACACATTTATTCATTTTAAAAGCTATTTCATTTTTTGTGTGTTTCTTGGGGGACGAGTGAATTAAGAAATGTTTCACTTACCTAGAGTTCTGTTTTGTTTATTATTTTCCTAGAAATTCATCTCTACTTCTGTAGAGATGAATCTGAAGTAACGGGTTACTTTAAATCTATTAGCCCCTTCCTCAGGGCCAACATGTAATCCTTGCTATTGAAATTGAAGAAAGCAGTAGGACTATGCATATTAGTAAGCAACAACTACCAAGGAGAAAAAACAGACTTCAGGACTAGCAACACAGTAACAAAGTCTTTTCCCAAGGAAGCTGCATAGGCTTGGTTGCCAGCACGTTCTTATCCCTCACAGCCCAGCTACTGAGGAACAGAGTGAATGAACCTGGAGAGACACTTGGGAGTCAGAAACTGGACCTGCCCTTTCCTTTGTTCAGGAATACAGATTGATTGCAACAGCAGCAGATTTGTGCTGCCATCTGTGTTTAAGACACCTCTTAGTGGATTTCATTAAAAATATCATCTCTGTAGTTGGGAAGAACAAAGAACCAGCACATCACTCCAGCAGCACTTCTACTGCAGTATGACTGTATGAATCAAGGCTATGTTCCATTGCCAATTAAGACGTTAAGTCAGGTGTACAACAGTACCGTGTACTCAAAGCTATCAGAATCATGCAGTAATAAACTCCTAAATATATTGCTAAAAACACCAGCAGAATAAAATGGTTCTAGTATTTCACATCCAATACATACTGCCACTAGAAACAATTCCTTTGTGAGGGACTCAAGACAAATTTATGTTTTTCGTCTAAAATGTTGATGTTGGAATGCTTCTTTACCTTCCCATAACCAAGTCCAATGAGAAATTTACATTCTGTCTTTTCTCCTTCTCACTACTACTCTGCTGATGCTTTAGAAGAAATAGCTTTCGGGGTATATTTCTTCTTTTTTCTACAGGCTAAATCAGGAGCTTCCACTGCTTTCAATTTAGCTCCCCTTCCTGCCACAAGAAAATTAATAGAAAAGCAGATCAAATGCCCAGAAGGAATTGTTGAACAAGTGGCATCCGAGCTGTAGAAAGGATTTCAAAAGCAACTCACTCTGTCTGACTCCCTCTCATTTGAAAACCGCCTACAAGCCCTAGGGATGGATTAAAGCTAAGCATGGCCTGGATAATCTACAAATTCAGGGCCCCAGTTGTCAGAAGGATGGCAGCGGAATACTTGGGAGTATGGTTATTCCTAGAAACCGGAGGGTCTCTTTTGGAATGCACAGCCTGGATCAACCAAATTATTCAACCCTGCTGTAATCCCTGGTTAGTGAGCTCAGAAATGGCAGTACCCAACTGTGCTTCTCTGATGATCTAGGTGGCATCAAGAGGGAAAAACAGTTTAAAATTGAAATAAAAAACAATCAGTAGCAACAGGCATCTCTTGATCGCAACCTTCTAGCAGAAACTGAAAGTTAGAAGTGGTCAGAGGCATTGCAAGCAGCTAAAGAGGCTGCAAGAGAGAAAGGAGGTTTCTTAACACGATGAACACAGGTGGCAGACAGACTTGAAATCAGACAACTATTTCTTTTGAAAGCTACTTTTGACTGCTGCACTCAGCATTCCCCAGGTGGCTGGGACTCTTTCAATAGCGTTTCTATTAGGAAAAGAGCTACAGCAGATCAGTAGCACCAGTTCCCAATTTAGTCTGGCAACAGCAAGCCAATGCTGAGAGTGGACAAAGCACTGAAAAAAATCATTGGTGAGTGAAGAGCAATGAGAGCTGTTCTCCTGAAGAAAAAGCAATGTGTATCTCAGGACAACCATATAACCCCTTCAAAAGTTTCTGTTTGTTTGCTTTTATAGAAAATTCTCTTACTGTATTTTCTTTCTTCTCAGTTTGCACTGACCTAGGCATACTTATCAGACTGAAGCAAGGGGAATGATTCGGTAAAGTAATAATCATCATTTCATAATGGCACCTGTTTAGTAGTATCGTATGAAAAAACAATGTCTACTTGAGGTAAAACAAATCATGCTTGGATGATCTCTGATCTCAAACTCAAATTCCAAAGCAGAAATCAGTGTGATAGCCAATAGCATAAAAATCCTAGGATTAATACATTCATTTTACCTTAATGACAAAAAAAAGACAGGGGGAGTGGGGGTGTGAAGATATAATGTTATGGTTTTTATGTCCCTGAACCAACCATGACTTTGAACCACCCCTAAAGAACAAAAAAATCCATCTGTAGAGGCTTTGGAGGAAGGAAACTATGTGACATTTAGTAATGACAATTTACCCTAACTTTAAACCTTCTGACCAGAATAGATGATTTTTATGGACTGCAACCACCGCCAGTAACTGCTACACTTGGGAAATAAATAAATAATGCACAAGGCCAGGTATAAGAAAACAAACCCTAATAAAACCAAGAGCTAACTAGGTATTACTTGTCACTGCTCAGGAGGCAGGAGTTGTGGGTAAATACTGTACAAGGACTGAGAAAGTAAAATATTCCCTTGTTGCCAGGAAACTTTCTCAAAAAAGATGGAAAACACCCAATAAACTTATTAAATTTTAATGTACTGAAATTCAGTTATAAATCTACAGAAGTGATTAATGAAGAGAAAAATGTTAAAAGAAACAGTTATAGATAGAAGCTGCATATCATTGCCACTAGCTTTTTGACTGCAAGATGCCTTAAAAGAGAAAGCAAATAGCAGAAGTGGCCCGGTAAAAGATCTGTATGTCCAAAAGCCTGTTTGCTTTCTCAACTACATTACCTGGTCAAATAAAAGATAATACCCTCCCAGAAACTGTTCTTTTATATACATAAAATACCAGAGCTACAACAAAGTTAAGGAAACAAATAAATTTGAAAGGCTTTGGCTAAAGTAATTGTCAAACATTCTAGATATACAGTCATTTGGAAAAAAGAGAGCTGAAAAATGTACTGACAAATAATTGCAATAATTTTGAATGTACATAATCACTTTACAGTTTATCCCACCTGTGAGTTGTTCAGAAGCATTTCTGTCAGAACAGTTACTCAGGTTCTTCGGGACTTGCTCCTAAACCAACATTTTGGCATTCTCATAAATTTATTTTAGTAGATCTGAACAGAAATGAAAGTCAAGATATTGCAAATCATTTTGACTTAAAATATCTGAATTAGATCTGAATTAAGCATGCAGATGAACCTGTTTTTTGTATCTGCAGTGACATCTAGTGCAAGAAACCAAAACCACATTTAGACAGGCTTCTAGAGAAAGAGAAGCTATTACCATTTATTGTGTGATTTCTAACTGAGATAAACAAGAATAATTAACATCAGCCCTTTTAAAACTTTCTTAGTAACTTATCTTCTGCACAACATTCACAGGCCAGCTGAACAAAATCCTATTAAGCATAAGTTCATAAGAGACTATTTAATGCAAATGTGCATTTTTCCTCTCCATACAAACTCAATTTGACAAATGGACATATATTACATAATTGTTGGAGGGCAAACAATTGTTGAGAAAGCAAACACCCATAGGAATAGAGTTGTTATTCTATTTATTCTATCAACTTTTCTAAAAGAAAACAAATTCAAAAGTAACATCTGACTTAAATTCTTTCTGCCAGCTCCACAGATAAGCAATCCTACTTTAATTTTGCAGTGATTTTTAAATCTTTTAAAAACTCGAGCAGAAGACATAGCATGTAGAAAGGAAAAAAAACTAGAAGCATGCAATGAGTGTTGCCTAATACAGATGACAAATACAAGAAGTTATAAACTAACAAATAAAATTTGTTCAAATGAAAGTACAGATTTAACTCTCCCACTAAAAGCACAGTTATGCTTCAAACACAGCCAACAACAGTCATTCGAACCAAAATGCAAAACCAACATGTCTAACTAGCAACAATTTTACAAAAATGATTCACTTACTGAAATGTGAAAAAACCTTAGAAACAAGTGTTATTCCTGCCAAACATACAAACAAACACATATGCCAAAGCTGAAAATGAACAGTTCAAACAGTATCACGCATACATCATTTTATATATAAATGCACACCATTCCTGTAACTCTCTTTTTTTCATTCAACCTGAAAATACAACTATTTTAGAACCTGTGTTCCAAAGGCATGTGTCCAGTCACATGTACTTTTTAAGAGCAGGATTAAAGCCTATACTGGCATCTTTTGTACAAACTCCGTAATACGCTACTTTCCAATACCAAATTTCCCAATGGTAAAATTATTAGGTTGATATAAACAATTACAAATATCAAGATATATTTTTGGTTCATCAGATAATTTTATATAATTTATATATTTCTAAATCAAAAAATAAAACAGCTATTCATTAATGATGTAGGACAAGTAAATTATGCATTTGATTCCTCACATTCTACCAATCTTATTGTGAAATAGGCATAAAACCCACAAGATTTTGTTGGTTACTAAAGGCATCAAATATTGAAGTGTCACAAGTACTGTTTTTTGGATAAGAAGCGCGTGCCATGGTTAATGGACTATCATCATTACTAGCAATGCAATAGGTACTTTTTTTAAGAGTTCTAAAGTTTGTTCTTCAGGAGCCCAAGAGCTTGCATAACTTCTCTACCCTACAGCCATCAAAAAAGTGGATTTCCTAGACAAGAATTTTATGTGAAAGTAGCGGGTGTTAATTGAGAGCACTTTTCACCTGAGGACTGAGGTTGTTAAAACAGACATGAAAGAACAAGGAAAACAAATGCTCAAAGGGCAAGCTACTAAGGTAGAACACAAAACAAGTGAGAAAAAGAAAAGGAGACAAGCCAGTCAAGGTTAATAGGAAGTAACAAAAAGACATAAAACAGTAAAATGGTGATGTATGCCCAGCCTTACAGCCAGAAGAACTGAGATTATGCTGTTTAAACACCATTCAGCAACTGTGGTTTAAAAATTATCTGGAAATGCAAACAAATGTAGACTAATGCAGCATTTATTTGGAACACAACAAACTGCTCTTGACAGAGTTCACTACGGTATACAAGCCAGCATGGAAAGGAAATTATTAAAATCAAAATCTATTAGCTTCTGCCACCCTAATCAGCACCTCATAAAGAGCCACACAATTACTTTGAGTTTTGGTCTCCCAGTGTCTTTGCTGGGTTTAGCCAAGATTCCTAAAGAAAGAAAATTCCCCTGTTTAGATGAGTATGTCTAGCAAAATCAGCAAAATAAATGGTTGGTATTAGTCAGTATTTATCCACCATAGCAAGTTAAGAGTATTTAATCTCTTAACACGAGAGGCATGACATAAAAAAAAAAGATAGATATTAATGCTTGAAGACAGACATACAGTTTTCTTCCCCAGGTAGAAACAACCATTGTTAAGGTATAAAAACGTACTATTAACCGGTACTCAACCAAAGGGCACAAAAAAGAAAAAAAAAAAAAAAAAATCAAATAAACAGTGTTCAATAACATATTTACCCAACATGTGGTAAAGTGCTGCAGCAGAATTAGTGCTACTGATGAAAGTGAGGCTGTGTCACTAAATCCAACAGGACAAAGCCAGTTGAAGCAGCTACTAGTTAAACTATTGATCATGAGAATTAGACACACACACACATACACAAAAAAAAGAGACCTTGTCCTTTAATAGACCCTGTGAAGATAGATCTCTCTGCATCCTTTGACTGCTCTACCACACAAAGCTAATGACACAATTAGAATCAAACAGGATAATGAAATAAAAGTTGACTCTAAATCTACTTAAAACTAAAAAAAAAAAAAAAAAAGGCATCTAAATACCTTAACACAAGGTACAAATGACGTACATCAAAAACGCAAGAGTCAAAAGAATTTCTACATAAACAGTAAAGGGTAGAAGAAATTTAAAAGAAAGTTGGGAAGAAAAAACAGCAGAGAATTATATAAAGGAGTACACATTTTAGAAAGATTAATATAAAAGCTGCTAAAGGTTAGAGAAAAATTGGAACATGCACAAAAGATGACAAAAATAAGATGTCAGTAAAAGAAAAAAGATCTCTAGGAGAACGACAACACATGCAGTCAAATATAGCAGCTACATCAAAAGAAGTTTTGTACCAATTAAAGCCTCAAAGAAAGAGAAAAATCGAAAGTTGGACAGGTTACCCTAACATCTTAGAAAGCATCCAAAGAAATTACAGACCCCAATATCGATCTTTAACAGAACAATACAAAAAGGACTAAACTAAGGAAAAAGAGCAAACAGTTTTTCTTCCCTCACCTTCTTCTTGAGGATGTGCACGGAAGAACACTAATAGAAGCAAAAAAAAAAAATCCATAGAAAGATTCAATGAGAGTGAGATGAAAGCAAAGTCCTAGAGTTAAGTAAGTGCTGAGGTTGCAAGACACCTGAAGACAGAGCAGCAATGTAAAGCAGTGCTGTTTCGTAAAGTGCAATTCTTTCGACAGCTGGTGACATTTGAGGAAATAACCCAAAACCTACAGGGTTCAAATCAAACACTTATCGCTTTGGTTTTTGATGCAGTGTTTCACCCAATGCTGAAGCATCATTCCAGATATTTATTAAGTTCATTAAGCATTAAAATACCCCCCCTTTGATAAAAAAGAGGGACAGGGGACAGATTGTAATATTGGGTTAGTGTCATGATGTATTATAGTTAGGAGGTCAAGGATGAAAAACGTCACCACTGGAAACAATGCTTGTCACTTCACTCACATAAACAACGCCAAGAAGCTGCTACACTATGCACTAAAGAATACTTCATTTGGAGTCAGCACAAATTTAAACCCCTAACATATGCAGTGTCCTAATCTTTGCATAAGGAAAGTGGAAGGATTTGAGCTTTAGTTGTGAGCTGACAGTACTTCAGACTCCAGGGGAACCCAGGCAGTTGTCCTGCAAAAGGGCTTCTTCCAAATGCATGAAAGAACGAGAGCACACTATCAACACTACCATCACCAGTCCAAGCTATGTCCAATCTGACAACAGCATGTATGAAGGATTATATTAGACGTTCAGAGCCGATAATGACATTCAGCCATACAGACTGCACCAAATCCAGAACTGACAACATTTAAAGATAGGACAGTCCAACATACTGAGGAGCCTAAAGAGGTACATTGTGATGGAAAACCCTTACTTCATGTGAACTACATAGAGACAAATGTCAAGCGGGATAAAAGCTACAAGCAGAAATAAGGAAGAATACTGGAATGCATGTCAGCTACACGCACAGCACTGTGCCGACTGAAATAATTGAATTTTAAGCTGCCAAATACTTTTTATCAAAAACTTGCCTTCACACATTATTCTCTCTTCCTCAGTATTTTCTAGCCGGATAATTCATAGAGAAGCAAAAATACTATTTCAAGGTAGCATTTAAATGCTGCTGGTCTAATTTAAAACAAGGTTCAAAATAACTGGCAAGGGTGAATAAGTTTGAGAAACATCTTTCCTGCAAAACAATATGCACCACTTCTTTGTCAGGCCTGACAGAACACTGTATTCAGTAAAAGCTAGGTACCTTTTGCCAGCAACATCTGTTGATCTAGCAGAAGACACAAGCATGCCCTATGAATCTGGCTTCCTGTATTTTACAAGGTTTATGCAAAATCCTTTCAATTATTTTGGATTTAAACACTAACAGATTTTCCCATCAGCCTGTGATAACAATTCCAAACAACATGAATTCTGATACTTACTATGAAAAAGCATAACTACACAAAATACAGCAGGAAATCCCATTCAGCTACTAGCAAGCGCATTTGTGTCTGGCAAGCATACGTAAATAGGTAACAGGTAGTTGTTCACATGAATTTTCAAAATCAACTGCCTAAAAGATTTGGAGCAAGAGGTGTTGGGGACTGAAAAGCAAGAGGTTTTTAATTCTCCAGGTCTGCTGCGGGTCAGGAACTGAAAGGCAGCAACTATCTCAGGACTGCAAGCCCAGGGGAAGGCAAGGGGATGCTGATTTTAAACATAAATACAAACGTGAAGTTCTAAGTACCTTAATGAAGAATGTCCTGAAAGTTACTGAATCGTGGCAGGGAACAAGTTGTGGTTCTGACTGCAGTGAGGTGGATGCAAGAGTCTCATTTCTCAAAGGGTGCCAAGACATTTTAGTTTTACAAATGAACATGTATGGTCTCTGCGTGCTAGAGGGAGTACACCAATAACAAAATAAAAAAGCCAGTGAACTTATAGGGAGTCCATTACCAAAACAACCACCACAGCGCTGTATAGTTTAAAATCTGCTTTCCAGCAACTCAGCCTGGCAAACTTCCAAAAAGCCCTTTTCCACTCGTATGCTGGCAGTGATTTTAGGGATCATTAAACAAGAAGTGAATAAAAATATGGATGGCTTCAGTAAAATGGTGTAAAATAAAACAGTACAATCAAGAAATCTTACGCAGATTTTCAATTTTTCAGGGCCAAGAAAGTTTTATCAACTGCTTTTAATCCAAAAATTAAATACAAGCTATGTGCATGTATTCAAATACCAGCATGTAAAAGTGCAAAATACAGAAGCTGTATGAATTAAATTTAAAAAATCTCAGTACCAGAAAAGTAGAATTACAGCTTCTGTGTTTAAGCCCTTTATATTCAGCTGTTTAACAAATGTAGCTTTCTCTTGTTTAAATGAATTGTTCTGTTAATACCTCCTACAATTCTGTAATTTCTGTGCAAGAGTCAGTGCATTTCCAACATAAAGCTTCGAAAACTTCCCATAAGCTACATCATGTTCTCTTTCACAATTGACCAAAATTCACAAGTTCTCCATATGACAATGAATTTCCCAATCCAGACGCAGGGAAAGAGAGGATTAATAAAGTTCTATGTACATATAGATGCTTCAAAATAACAAAATAAGACAGAAATAACATAAAATTTGACCCAAAACATCTCTGAGGAGTATGCAAACGGTAATTCCCAGACATTAAACAGTCCAGTCTGTCATGCCATCTGCTAGGCAGTTACCAACCCTGCTCTGTTCTCTATGCTATTTGTGCTTTATTTTTATTTTTAAGCATAGAGCTATTCAACTTACTTGGAAGTCAGACAAAAGACATGATGGTGAACTTAAAATTTAAAGCAATCAAAAAGTGACACAAAAAAAATTAAAGCAATCAAAGTGACACACAGAAGAAATCAACTATGAAAATCAAGTTTCAGATCAGCGATAAGAAGAATTAAAAAAAAAATTACTGCTAAATGCTTGCTTGAATTGCACTCCAAACAAGTTTATGTTCAGCATATACTGCAACTCATGAAAGCTTAATCTTTGTGTTCAAAATTTTTAACAGAATAGTTAAAATGTTTGGCAAAAAAATGTTAGTCTACTTTATGGAAAAGAAATTGTGGGACTTATTCCTCTGTGTGTGCAAATGTGTGCTTGTATGTGTGTATGGAATCATAAAGTGGCCCATTAAAATATGACTTCAGATTATCACCTTACTCACAAGCCAAGTACCAATATTAAATCTTACCAGTACAACTAGACAGCAGGAAAGCAGAGATACATGCAGAGAACACAAAACTCTCAGTCTACATCACGCAAAAAACACAGTATGGAAATCACCAAGTTGCCCTCTTGGTTCTGTACTAAATCTACAGAATGCAAGAGAGCACTGTGTGGATTTAACTGCTCCAGAAGCAGTCTGGACTCATATAAGGTGGACAATGCATGTCAGCTTATGTGACTCAGTCACAAAAATCCCTGTGCCTGAGACTCCAGAGCATGCTTAGGTCAGATGCATCTGTTTGGTTTGATGAAGGCCTACTGGAAGAGATTCAACTGCAGAAATCCCACTGAAAGTTGTTTTTCATGTTTACAAGCAATTTCTGACCAAAACATGAATCTGGAGGCCAACGCAAAAATCTGTATCCACTACGCACCACATTCACTGAGATAGCCAATGCTACATAAAATGTGATTATTCGCAGGTCTTGTTGATATATCACAAATACTAAGCGGATGAGGGATCCACTTGCCACTGCCCCATGCTTTCTTCATTTGTAACTCAATAAAAATACTCAGTACTTTAAAGATTTGTTTGAGACAAGCTCTTTCATACTGTGAGGTCACTATCATGAAGAAAAGCAAGGGTTGTGCTAACTTTTCTTAATATTATTTAAAATCTTATTCAAAAATCACTGTGCCTAAATACTTACTCCTAAAATTTCTCAAAAACTAATTCTTCGGAGTAAGCTAAAAGCAGACAGAGAAAATACTATGTTATTTAAAAAAGGCAAAGAAGATGACTTAGAACAGGAATTTTTTTTTTTTTGAGGGAAAAATGCTGAATTTCAACAAAAATTTATTTGCCTTACTTTCAGAATATCTTGAGTTTCATTCCACTTGTTTGTCCACTCTTTGGTCAGTTCTTGTACCTATAAAAGAAAACAAATATTGGAAAAAAATCACATCTCTTCTAAAGTCCTTCATAATGCATTCTCACAGAAGTACTAAATATTTGTGCAATTCTTTGTGAAGTTTAATACTCAGATTTAGAAGAGCACTGTTGCTCCTGCAATAAGTGGCCATACCTACAATATCTCTCTCTCAAAATGGAAAAAATTCTTATTTATAGTATAAAATGCAACAAAGGACAGGGATAGCCATTTCAAAAGCAACAGGCATTTTCAATGAAATTGAATAATTCCATAAAGTGCTTCATCAGTCCTACAAAGTCTATCGCCACAGATTGATCCCTTCGCTGTAACAAGATAACAGGTCCTTTTCTATGGCACAGGTAGGCACGTGCAGGCTAAAATACCCTTCATAGGATGGCATGCAGAGGAAGAAGCAGACAGGCAGCCCTCAGAAGAGAATCAGAGCAAAGTTTGCTGCAACTTAGAAATATACACTTTGATAAAATCAGCACAGGAGTGAGAAACTGTTTGCAAAGGCATTTCAGACAGGGAGAGTGTTAGGTATAGAATCATAGAATCATTTAGGTTGGGAAAAACCTTAAAGATCATCAAGTCCAACTGTCAACCCAGCACTGCCAAGTCCACCACTAAACCATGTCCCTAAGCACCACATCTACACACCTTTTAAATGCCTTCAGGGATGGTGACTCCACCACTTCCCTGGGCAGCCTGTTCCAGTGTTTGACAACCCTTCAGTCCAGAAATTTTTCTTAGGATCCAATCTAAACTTCACCTGGTGCAACTTGAGGCCATTTCCTCTCATCCTATCACTTGTACCTTGGGAGAAGAAACCCACACCCACCTCATTACAACCTCCTTTCAGGTAGCTGTAAGAGAGCAATAAGGTCTCCCCTCAGCCTCTCTCTTCAGACTAAACAACCCCAGTTCACTCAGCTGCTCCTCACAGGACTTGTTATCCAGATCCTTCACCAGCTTCGTTGCCCTTCTCTGGACATGCTCCAGCACCTCAGTGTCTTTCTTGCAGTGAGGGGCCCAAAACTGCACACAGTATTTGAGATGCGGCCTCACCACTGCCAAGTACAGGGCCACAATCACCTCCCTACTCCTGCTGGCCATACCACTTCTGATGCAGGCCAGGACACTGCTGGCCTTCTTGGCCACCTGGGCACACTGCCAGCTCATGTTCAGCTGGCTGTCGACCAGCACCCCCAGGTCCTTTTTCATGGGTAGCTTTCCAGCCACTTGTCCCCAAGCCTGTAGTGCTACGTGGGGTGGTTGTGACCCAAGTGCAGGACCTGGCACTTGGCCTTGTTGAACTTGATACAAATCGGCCTCAGCCCATTAATCCAGCCTGTCCAGATCCCTCTGCAGAGCCTTCCTGCCCTCAAGCAGATCAACGCTCCTGCCCAACTTGGTGTCATCTGCAAATTTACTGAGGGTGCACTCAATTCCCTCATCCAAATCATTGATAAAGATGTTAAACAGAACTGGCCCCAAAGCAAGCCCTGAGGAACACCACTTGTGACCAGTTGCCAACTGGACTGAACTTCATTCACCATAACTCTTTGGGCCTGGCCACCCACTGACCCAGAGAAGTGTACACCCATCAAAACCATGAGCAGCCAGTTTCTCAAGGAGAATGCTGTAGGAAACAGTGTCAAAGGCTTTACTGAAGTCCAGGTAAACACAGCCTTTCCCTCATCCACTAAGTGGTTCACCTTGTCATAGAAGGAGATCAGGTTAGTCATCAGGACCTGCCTTTCATAAACCCATGCTGACTGGGCCTGATCACCTTGTTGTGCTGTACGGGCCACATGATGGCACTCAAGGTGATCTGCTCCACAATCTTTCCCAGTACAGAGGTCAGACTGACAGAATGCTTAGGTTTTGTCCTGACTTTCCCAGTCATCCAGTTGTAACTTTCACAGCTTCCATATTGGTAAAGGTTCTTTTCATTTCAGAGCCTTTCAGACTTTTTAGAAAATAATGCATAGAGGGTGCTTCAGGCAGACCCACCTCAAAGCTCTGGCTGACTTGAAATCATTATCAAGTTAAATAAAAATATATATATACACGCACATACACATTCATTTCTTAAATCACCAGATTTCTGTGCAGGAATTAAATACATAGACTTATGAAAACCTACACAAACTTATTATTTGAATTTACTTCATCTGCAGAAAAGCTGGGAAAACAACCCAGCTATGTCCTTTTATTACTTTACATATAAAAAGGAGATTAAAAAAAGTCTTCAATGCAGTTCCTCCAAACATCTCCACATTTGCCACCTGCAGCCTACTTTCCTAGTCATCTTTGCAGATCATCTGCAAGCTAATCAATAAGAACTACAGAAACTTCTTTCATCTCTGCCTGTATCTTAAGATTTCAACAAAGAAAAGCAATCATTTTTCAATACTTCATTATCATTCCTAGTTCTGCTAATTAGAATGTTAAAACAAAAAAATAACTGAAAAGATTAAAGAAAAACATGAAGGTCTATCTAAGACTGTTCACTGTACCAGAATAATTTTTATTCCTCAGAAACCATTTAAAAATTGTTCTTATATAAGGACAAATCAACTCAAAGAAAGCCACCACATATTTGTCAGATAATTTAAATATGGTGATAAAGTCTTTAGATCTGTATAAACAAATTAATTATTGAAGTCATTAAATTATTAAAAATAAAAAGCTATAACCACTGCAATATCTACTAAGAATTTTCAGTAATTATGTGTATTGTAATTATCATGAATAGTAATCACATAACCTCCTAATAAGCCTGACAAAAGATCATAAAATAAGCTCAATATTCTCCCCACACAGAAGGGCCAACACTTACGAGCAGGACAAGCAGTGATTACTGTCAGAGCATGAATAGCACACTAATTAACATATAGTCAGCAGTTTATATTACTCAGCTACTGTTAAATAAAAGCTTTTCATTTGTGCACAAAAATAAACGCATACTACACGTACTAACAATATCATCATTCATCTCCGATTCAGCTAAAACCTTTTTAAAACCTAGTATGAATATGAACAAAAAATAATTTGCAACTGAAGGCTCATACTACGGTTATACAGATCCTACTTTAATTACTGAATACAACAGAGCAAGGATTCCTGCATTTACTACAGAGCTGCAAAATGCATTCCTAGCAGAAACTCGGCTTATGGATAAGCCTGGAGTCTACTTCGCAGCTACGGTTCATACTAATACAGACAGATACTTTGTCCATTTTTGTCATGAAGTTTATTTTTAAAGTATCATTTCACTGAAAAGTATTTCAACATGTCTTTAAAATTGGTATTACCAATGGGAATCCTGAAAAGTCCAGGCAGACACGGTACCAATTACTTAAGTCAAAACAGGATTCTCAAAGTAATGCGTTCATTCTCTAATTGTAAAGGTCTAAGCAGCACTAGTCTAAACCTTACCATTTAAACCAGCTACGAAGCCCCCAGTTTTTAAAGACATCACATCTACATTTGATTGGCATCTTGTTGACAATATTCAGAACTAAATATTTGCTGCCACGTAGCTGCGTGATTCCAAATACTTTCCTCTCTCCTCTTCCAGTCTTTTAAAACAGTTTGCAGTAGGTTTGAAGACAGGTAAGTATATAGAAAAGAATTAAGATAGAATGATAGGAATAAAGAATGGAAGAGTGCCAATTAGAGAAGTGAGAGTACCATTATATCTATATTCCTTTGGACCCTAACAGTATATCTAAATTGTCAGGGAATTTTTCCCAGCCTCTACACTGGGCTGGATTATCACAACAACTTGGTGTGAGGCACACTATGAAGTACGCCTAGATCTTAGACCCTCTCCAAAACAGACAGCTAATTAGTCATTGAACATATTTGTACAAACAAGATTTAAAGACTGAAATTTTCTGAAAGTTACTCCACAACACAAATTATTGAATACTTGAAAGCATAAAAAAAAAAGAGTTGACAATTTTCCCCACAAAACTTTTACTGCATTTTCTACACACTGAATGCTCTGTTACTGCAGTTACTGCTTACTGATTATTCTGATTTTCCCCCTCTATTCTATTTACAAACACACTTTTTTAGTAAGGCCAGCTGGCCTGGGAACAAATCTTTTCATTAAATAGAACTGTTATATAAATAAAGATATACTTTGTTCTTGGTTATAACATCAACTTACATTACTAAGATAACAAAATTACAAGTTCACGCATGGGGGGGGGTGTTTAAAAAAAAAAAAAGCACCAAGACAATGCTGTTTGCAGAGAGAAAATTTAGTTGTGTATCAAACAAAAAAAAATTGCAAACATTTGCATCCAGACACTCTCCCCCAGCTTTCCTTTTTCTTGCTTAAAAACTGTTTTATGAAATTATAACTCACCCTTGCTTCATTCTGCTGAAGCTTTTCTTCCATGCTTAAAGCTGTTGGAGAATCCAAGAGTGCAATCTAAAATTGTAAAAGGTAAATATTGTCAAGTCAAAAAAAAAGGAAGAAAAAAGCAATAATTTCTGGCAGAATCAAGTGAAAGAAATGCAATTGTTCAGCTTTTCCACTTGTTTAGAAGTATTTTAAACTCCAATATACATCATTTCACCTACTGTAAACAGAGTATTCAGAATATTGTCAAAGCAGATATTTCAAATACAAGTCACCAGTTTGAGAGTACTATTTTCATTCACTGTCTATACACATGGTCACACACAGGCAGACACTGAAACTGGACTCAAGTTCATTATGGGTAATTTCTGATATATCTACATTTATATTCCTGTTAAACAGGAAATTTTACTATGCATCAATAGTTTTTTGCTATAATACATATATATTGTTTATCTTTAATACATATATATTAAGGTAACTGGCCTTAGAAAAGGAAAACTACTATACAACACGCACACACACACAAGCAATACTCATTGTTATGTGACCTTCTACACTGAATCCAGCACTATGTTTTGGTAACGAGTATCTTCAGTGATCTACAGAAGCATTGGGAATATAAAGGAAAACCACAAAACAAATTATAGAGAGATTTGTATTCTCCTGTGCATATATAACACCACCTGCTGTTTTACCAACCATCACAAATTCAATTAACTTAATCAAGTTCTCTATTGTCTCCCACACCGCCATCTATCACATCCTACAACTAAACTACATTTATTTTGGGACTTCCACTGTTTTATAGCTTGGAACTAGGTCAAAGTATTACATCTTCAAAGGGGTCCCAGTTACATCTACTTGGCTAATTCTAAATCAAACTGCATTTCAAACACTAATTAATTTTCCCCTCCTAAAGAATATGGGAGAAACACAAGCATAATAGAGTAATTCAACTCCATAAAGAGTTTTCTAATTGTAAGAAAGCAAAACTCTCCGCTTCAATCACCTAGAATATCTATTACTGCTTCAAACTGTGGTTCCATCCCCTTTTTCAGCAATGTTTTATAGCATGAAATCTAGCTGAAGTACTAGCCTTCTGTTAAAAAAAGTCTACGTTGAACTGACATTTCACATCGCACAGCCCATCTAAAATAAAATTAGATATTTCTAGAAATAAACCTGAAGTATCATTTCAGATCACATTTGCTCACGTATGAAATCTAGCCATCCCAAGTGACATTATTTAGAAGAGATGACTGGCCTGAGCCAATTGCATATTCCTTATTGTTAGCTTAGTTTCACCATTCTGGAAACGCAGGAGAAATCAAAGCCTAACTGAGCTTATGCAGCAAATATTTAGAGCGGCTAATACTGAAAGAACGAGAAAGAGAACGATGCAAACAGGATGTATAGCGGGACACACGTTTTCTTATGCCACCACTGAAAATACTTTTACAGATTTAGCATGTTATGTGCTTGATAATGTAATGTGCAGCCAAACACAACTAAAATCTATTGTTCAAACCCCTCCATACGCCTACATTTTTATATTTACACATCTTAAATACTTTATATCATCTTCTACTTTTAAGATCCTAGATAAAGTACTCTTCAGTCCACCAGGCTAGACCCAGGAAATACATTACTGCTCAGTCTCCTTATGCTGGGGTGACTACTTGTTCCACAGCACACTGCAATCAAGCTTTGATTATATTAAGAGAAAGCTAAAAGCTTTGGGATGACAATTTTTCCCCCCTTATGTTAAAAGAGGTAATCTACTGGCCATATGGAAACTGATTCAATCAGGAAAATAATATTCATTCATAGCCTCATAGAGCTTGTTTACTCAAATCAATATAATGAAAGATAATTATCTCATTACATTCTAGAAATAGATGTTATAACTCAAGGAAAATTACACATAAATTCTAAGTAAAGCTAACCTGATTCCCTTGAGCAAGCAGGGCTTTTAATCGGGCTATTTCAGCTCTCAGCTCACGGATCAGTTTGACGTTAGGATCCTCATTAATAGTAGGCTTGTTGATGATGTTTTTGGCTCTATTTGCATAGCGAAGTGTACTTAAAGTTTCTCCATAATTGACATCAGCAGGTGAAATAGCTAAGGAGACGAAATCAGAAACAAGTTTATCCAGCATCATATGTTTCATTTGTAAAGTTAGTTTGTATTTTAAAAGTCAGGAAAACTTAATGCAGCCGAAGAGACAGAAATATATTATTAACCACTATGGCTACAATTTGTTCCAATTCTTCACTTAGCTTCCCTGATTTCACATCCTCTTGCTTCAGTGACGTGCTTAACTTGCTTGCTTGCTTAACCTTGCCTAAGTAAACACTATAGTAGAATAGTGTATTAGAATAATCAGGTCCAACAATCAACTGTTGTAAAGAAATCTTGCTGTCAATCTACTTAACATTTACATTTCTCTGGTAAGCATAAACATCCTATATGGATACTTTACAGGCTTTCTTGTAAATTTTTTTAAAGGAATAGTGTGAAAAGTAGCAAGTATTTTGTAAATATCAATGTAATCATTGAATGGAAAAGCCATTTCAGGTAAAAACACAATAGGTTCAGTCGAAGTTTTGAAGGGAAATTAAACAGCATCCAAACAAAAAGAAAACCAAAACAAGAATTTCTATAATCTACAAACCTAACTGTTCTGCTGAGCTGCAGAACTGTCATCGATCCGATGCATCAAGAGAAACCAGTACTATTTTTACAGGCAACTTACCCAGGAAAAACAATGGAGTTTAAATGAAAGTGCTAACACTATCCTTCATTTAATTTTCCTAGATACAAGACGTTCCCAATTAAAAAGATAATTGCCACATCCAAATAGACAAGCAAAAACACAGAAAAGAACACCATGCTGAAATTATGAGGAACCAGAAATCTCAATAGTCAAACTGAACAAGAGACCCAGAGAATCAGACAATGAGAACACCTGAAAAAATAATCAAGTAACCAAAATATTCTGCCCTTCCTCATTCCCTCAACAGTAATAAATATTAGTTTTGTGGCAGAGACACCCTGAATAAGAGGAGATGCACTTGGCAACAGACTATACTTCCCCTAGCTCACACTATCACTTCCCTACTTTATCTACTGTTCTACTGTCTGCTCTCCACTACTCAATTATTCTCTCTCTGGAAGGATGTTACAGTAGGTTATAGAAATATGAAAAATCAGAATTGGATATATTTTTACAAGAGCTTTGTTTAAGATTATCTTCCTGCTTTTTTTGTGGTTTTTTTACAAAAAAGGCAGACCAAATGTATCTGGACAGCTTGTCAGGCTCTGTTAGGCAATGCAGCCACATTACCAGTAGAGTTACTGTTGGAGAAAAGATCAACCATCAGGGCTCTGCCTAGCAGAAGCATTGTTAATAGATGAGAAAGTAGCTGAAAAGGCAGCTGGGTACTCTAATCATTAGTACAGACACTGAAAGCTCACTGTGTTTCTAAAATGTCTCTTCCCAATCCCTCTGTCCAAAAAAAAAAAAAAAAAAATCCCCCCAAAAAAACACACAAAAAACACCACCCAAAAAAAACCCCAAAGTTACTCAACCGTGTAACTGAAAGCAAGCATCAAGAAGAAAGATGCCAGCACAATGTTACTTAAACAACCAGAAAAACAAAACAGAATCTGGGCCAAGATCCTCTTTTGGTACTACTATGATCAGCCTGAGGAAAGAAAGGAGGCATGGATTCCAAAAACATCCCCAAAAATCATGCAACAAAGGAACTGCTACCCAGAGAATTTGACTGTAACAAAGCAACTGAAGAACCAGAATTTGATCCAACACATTTTATTCCCTCGATTCTGCTTTCCCACCATTCCCAAGAGAGGACTTAATTAGTTAGACTGCATTTCATTTGAGCAAGAAACTGTGACAGAATTTTCAGAGCTGCTTTTCTCTTCACACCTTACATCTCTGACACCCAAAATCCTCCCCTCCCCTTGAACATCCTCCCAGCTTCACCTGTTTGGTTTTTTTTTTTTTTAGGAATGGAATTCCCATTCCAATTTGTTGAAAAACCTGTAATATGTATTCCATAGGTAAGTTTTAAAACCAAGTGATCTTTACAGAGCTTCCTACGGGTAAAAAGGAAACTGTAAGAAAAGTTTGCAAGATGACTGATCATAAATAATTAAATTTAGACACGAAGTTAAAACATTGTGTGCAATCAAAAAGTAGGTTAAATGACAGTCTTACTCACTGAATGTCAAAAGAGACCAGATTGTTTCTGCTGCTAACACAACAGAAAACCAACACAGTTTTGGAAAAGCAAACCAACTCAGGCATCAGTATTAAGCAGATGCACAATGCTAGGATTATTTTTCTTACTGGGGATCAAAGTCTGAAACCTGGGGAGGAAAGGCATAAAGGGAGAGAAGTACAAGACTTTATCAAGGTCCAGGTTTGAGCATTTACCATGAGTAACAGAGCTGCCTGGAATGCAAACGAATCTCAAAAATAAACAGGACCTGTTACCTGAAGTTTAACTGTTCAGATTAGCTAATCATTACACCGTGCACGTGTCAAAGAAACAGCAGTGAGGCAGATGTCAGAGCAAATGTAAGCAATTAGACACATACATTTGGATGATCCTTACTTGTGCAAACAAATGTCTAATGCCTGTACATACACACTCTGGATGCCTTGTTACACTTGTGACCAAATACTCAGCCAGTGATATATGGACCCAAACTGATAAACTGCAGATGCAAATGAAGGTCTCAGATTTGGGAGGCATACCTGCTGTTGCTCATGATGTTACTAGACAACTAGCCTGAACCCATACACACAATGAGACCCTACATGGTTCTACTGCTGGAAGAGATGTTCTGCAGAGCGTTAATAGAAAACTCAAAGAATTCATTAATACATGTAAAAACATTCTGTCTTAACCAAGCATCTGGAATCTAAATATTTACAGCTACTCCTATTAAGCATGAACTTTTCAGGATGCAAAAAAGTAATTTACAAACACTTACTGGCAATCATTATAGTTTTAGAGTTTCCTCCTAGGCTATCTTTTAACAGCCAAGTCAACACAGAGTCCCTGTAAGGCACAAATACTTGTTTCTTCTTTGAAAGTGAATTTGATGCATCCTGAGATAAATCAGCTGTGATGTGGAAGTAGAAAAAAAAAAAACAGCAATTATGTATTTTCATTCATTTTCAACAATGGTATGCATTAGGCCACTATTTTTGTAAGTAAAAATGAACAGAAGTGTAAGTAAACAAACAGAAAGGTATTTAATGACCAAAAAAAAACCCAGAACAGACAAGCACAAAACCCAGACTTACCTAAGGCAGAAATTACATTTCCCAAAGTAACCAAAGATTTGTTAATATTCCCTCCTTCCTTTAATCTAACCCCTGTGGCACCGGTGGCATCTGCTCTCTCACTTCCAGCAAGATCTACCAAATGAATCTTGCTAACAGTTTCACAAGGCATTTCAGAATCAAATTTAGCCTACAGAAAAAAAAAAAAACAAACCACCAAAATACAAAGAAAAGTATGTTAAGCGATGAAATTACGAAATTTTACTGAACACAACTTAGTGGCCTTTTTCATGTCATGATTGAGTTTAACTTGATTAGAATAGCAGATTCAGAAGTCAGTTGTATTAGAGGTGCCACAGAAAGGCATTTGATCATGAATTGCTGCATAACTCCTATAAAAGTAGTTACATCTTTAAAATTGTAATGTTTGCCACTTTCTAGCCACTTACGCAAGTGCACTGACAACTAGGAATTAGTATTTACATGATGCATGAGCTGCATTCATTTTATTCAATTATGTTCAACATTTATATTTAGCTTTCAACAAGTTATAGCATACACAGACCCGTTTACACTCAATTTCTTCCCTGCCTCCCTGTAAGTAACAATTGCAATTGTAATTATACGATTTTTAACTGAGTCTTCCTCCCAATTTTTATCTTGATTCATATAAATCACCTCAGATTGCCCAGTTTCAAACTTCCTTCTCCTTTTACAGTACAACAGTAGAACAAAACCTTTTGCTGCCTGCCTCTTCCAAAAGCTTTGCAATGAGCAAGTTGTCATTAGTACAATTTGGGCCATGGAGCAAGTTTTTTTTCGTAAACATCAGAACATAAAAGGTAGCCCATGTTCAGCTCTGGCTGAAGTCTCACACAACATACTCCCCATCCACTCCTGTCACAGCAGCATCGTGAAACATGCTGGCACCGGGTACTGTTATTCAGACTAAACTCTCAGTAATTATCTCCTCAAAATCTATTAAATATCATTTTAAGTAGTCACATTACACTGTACATTTTAAAGATAATAATAATTGATTAACATATTTATAATTCTCAAAATTTCACACTTTTAACTTTCCCTGTCACAAGACAACAACATAGTCATTATCTATCCATACTTGCTTATCTGGCAACACTATTTTTTAATTATCATATGAATTATTGAAAGTAAACACATATTAAGACAAAGGGGGTTGTTTTATTACCTGAGTGAAGTTGATCGTGAAAATGGCATGTGACCTGCTACTGACATCATTCATTCCAGTTGCAGCTGTTGTTCTATTTATATTTCCTGCATCCATAAGTTCCTCTACATCAGTATAATTTTGCACTAAATGTTTAGACAAATCTAAAGAAAAGCAGAGCGTTAGAGTATGCTTATACATGCGCTTGATTTTCTTTACAAAAAGATTCAAATTACCCTCAGTACTGCAAAGTATTGCTGCAATTAGTGTTTATTCTCATACTTTTTTACCACTTAAGGAAAGGAATAAGGCGTCATGTGAATGTTGGAGAACTTACAAAAATTAAGAAAAAAACATGCAATCTTACTAAAGTATTCAGTGCGATAACATAAGCATAATCTCTCAAGAGCCATAAACCCTCCCTGGTAGAGGGCAGATCAAGACAATTAGGTCCTAATAGGTTTTCTCCATCTAAATATTAAATATTTATAAGTTATAGTCAACAAATTCTTAAAACCAATTGCATCTCTCAACATTATTTAAAAATGTGTTATAAATTTACAGATAAAAATAGTGTATGTATAACAAACTTAGAATTGGGAAAGCAAGTGGGGATAGAAAACGAGACGCTATTCTCCTTTAATGCTTTTATATCAAAGGAAAGCACTGTATCCATCCTCATTTATATTTTAAAAGATAAAAATGCCTGATGCAATTAGACATGACATCTTACAATATATGAAGGTAATAAAATTTCCAGTGCAAAACACTGAAAGTGTTTTTACCCTCAACATATGGTCCTTCTTTTGGATGTTCTCGTATTCGTAAATTGTTAGTTTTTGATGACTTCCGTCTGAGAAGATCTCTCACACGTTCATTATAAATTTCCAGATAACTGAAAGAAAAAATTAGAAAACCACTGACTGATTCAAGAGGCTTTAAAAAAGGAAAGCCATGTTAACACTGTGTTTGAAAGCAAGATGCATGGAGGAGCAACTAGATCCACAGCTGGCTTAAGATAGTAATGACTACAGCGCACTTGCATCATAAGGAAAAAAAAAAAAAAAACAAACCCCAAACAAAAAAAGCAAGAAGCAAGTAGAAAGGAAGTAGACAATAGCAAGATCAAGATCTCCTAATGTCAGCCTGAAATAAAGGGTAAAAATAAGGAAGATGCTGCCCAGCAGCAAAGGCATGTTTACTATCCTTTAAACAAAGCAAAATGCACAGCTGTTTGATTTAAGTTAGAAGCTTTGACCACAACTGCCAACAAAAATCAATTATAGGACTTAGGCCAAGCATGGAAAGTTATTTAAAAAAAAGCACACACTTTCCTCAGAGATAAAGTGAAACTGCATGGTTGTAACTGAAACAAGCAAACTCTTCAAATGCCAAGACCTACCTGACTTCTGTTCGAAAGGATGCCTCATTCCGCTTTGTTTTTTCGCTTATTTTGCTGAATAATCCTTCACAAATTCGAGGTATTAAACCTGCATCACCCTGAAACAACGACAATTCTTATTTCCAAGACTATATACGCGTGCACAATACATTTTTAAAGATAAAACCCAAGATCACTAGTTGAGAGTTCCAACATCCAGAAAAAGGGGAAAATCAAAACTTTTCAGCAAATACTCTCTTGCTCTTTAACTGCAGTCACCTTGACACTTTAATCCTCATGTATGTGCTGGAACATATATACTAGCTCAAATTCTTTGCTATTGGGTTATATTTTGCCCCTCTCATTTAGCTCAAATAATCCCAACTGCTCAAGGCAGAAACTGGCTCCTCACAGCAACACACGAACTACTTTATCTTGATACTATCTTTTCTAACTTTTGTCTCACAGAATCATAGAACAGTTTCAGTTGGAAGAGACCTTCAAGATCATCAAGTCCAACCTTTGTCCTTTTGTCTCACTTCACTATGGACTTAGCAACATCTGCAGAGCATGGGACAAGAGCCATATACACTCATCCATGAGCCATTCTCATTCAAACACCCAATCCCCAGCTCACAGTCCTTTCTGTCTTGAAAGATGCAGCAGGTCCTCTGGATAAATTAGCATGCAACAACAAAATTAAAACTAGACTCACTGTATCACACAATGCAGCCAAATTAAATTTGGTATTTAATGCTGGAATGCTTGACCCTGCAGTTAAAGTGTTTTTACACACAAAGTGCCTGCCCAGCTGATTTAATAAAGCAAAATGAAAAAATCATATTCCTTCTCACAGATACCTACAGACTATGTGGTTTACTAGCAGGACTGCAACTATCCATTACAGGGTCTGTGCCACTTCAGCTAACACAGCAGCCAGCAGCAGCAGGATGACATAGTCTCAGTTAAGCTGGCACTTGAGAATTGAGCCTCATCTCAGTGAGGTTGCTGCTCCACCACCGATGTCACATGCGTGTCAGACTGTGAGGCAGCAGCTAACACCACTGAGTTACCCAGAGACTTAGCATGCAGTTCTCATCTTCCCATTGCTCCAGGGAGACCCCTTTCCAGCCAAGCAGTGAGACAGTAAGTCAAAGCCAGGGTTTTCCCCAGCAGCAGAGAGGAGCAGGAGACTGCCATGCAGCTCTGGTCTCAGCTGACAAGGGGCTGCTTGCTCCCAGCTGCCCCATTCCCACTGAGTCTGATTAGGTAGATGACCAACTACCTGCTGAGCACACCTCCTCCCCACCACTTCAGGGAGACAGCAGCTAACACTTAGTTCTTCAGAGCCAAAATGAGTGAACGTGGCTCCCAGGAACAAAAGGAGAGGACATATACATACAGATGAGCTCTGGGCTCAGAGCTGCAAACTCAGAAGTAGCTTACAAAACAGTCTGTCAGCTACAATTTGCCTCCAGTCCAAAAATGCATAAGAGATTTGATGCAACAGACTATTTCTAATTCTATGCACCGCTGACGCAAGAAATGTTTTTGCTTAGAGTTAGGGGCCTAATAATTAAGCAGGAGGCAAATTAGGAAAACCAGACCCAACATCCAATGTGAGCATAGCCCAGGCACTCCAGGCACCCAAGAGTTTGCCCGGTGGGATTCTACAGATACCTGGCAGCACAAAAACACAAAGACAGTGGATTCCCCTGCACCAGACTCTGGCAGGTCAAGTGCTCCACAGGCAAAGATTTCTTTTCTACTCAGACCCCCACATAAAACCTGACCCTTTTTACCCAAGTTTGCTCCAGTTTACTCCAATGTTGGTCCCCTCTGTCCTCATCCTTCAGCTTCCCCCTGCATTCTCTGTTCCAGCAATCTTCTTCCAGGTACTGCCTCTGAGCTTCTCTTCCTCTTTCCTTTGCCCAGATATAATTCCGGATTCATCATCCCATCTTTTTTTTTTTTCTTTTTAATCATACTCTATCCCTCCATTTTGCCCTTTCCCATCTTCTCCCTCCTCTTCATCAGAGCCTCTTTGTCCTTCACAAACCAGGCTTCATTCTTTGAAATAATAATCTGTTCTCTCCTTCTATCATACCTAGCCCTTCACTTAACTGCACCTTGGTTTAAAAAGAAAAAAAAAAAAACCAAACAAACTACTCTTAAATAAAGGGAGAAACTTGCAGCTTAATCAGGCTGCAGTTGCCTTTGGTAACAGAGGAGGAGTCCTTCCCAATATGTACCAATATCTATCTCCAGATAACATTTCAGGGTTTGGTGTTGAAAATTCCCACACTTTTTTTTTTTTAAAAAAAAAAAAAACACAAAACAAAAACACAGGACAAGGAAAGAATTTTCTTTCATCTCACGCTCGGAAACACCTGAATAGTTTTAATTAAAGCTTAAGGAAAAAACATGAAAGATCCATCACAAAGTTTTAGGCAAGCCATTAGCGTCTGACATAATTCAGCAACTGCAAAGAAAGTCTTAAAACAGAGAATATTAGCTCTAATTGAGTAACTTCAACCATAGCAACATAGTGATGAGAAAGGAAGAACACACAGTTCCCAGCATATTTTATCAGTAAAATGTGCATCTTACATAATGTACTCTCTTTCTTAGAAACCATATTTAAACATTTTCTCCCTTTCCACCCCCTACAGCTCCAGGGCAGGATCAACTACATCTTTGACACTTTTTTTCTAGATAACAGAGTTCCCAGTCATGGAAATCTGTAGAACCAAAATACACAGTTCACTCCAGAGTTGAATCTTCTCTTTAAAAGCCTGTTTTCCTTCTGTGCTATCTAATCAGAAAACTCATTATTGCAATTTAAAATCTACTGTTTCTTACCCATCTACCGTTTCTTACCCATCTACCCTAGACATAGGGAACAAATTATTCCCTTCCTTTCTGCAGCAGCCTTTTACGTCTTGGAAGACTTTTTCCTCCACAGTCTTCCTTTCTCTGCGTACACAAGTCTGACTTTCTTGATAGATCATATTTTACAGATCTCTGATCATTTCAGTATCTCTCCTCAAGACTTATTCTAACTGGTCCACATATTTCTTGAAATGATTGCTGCACACAGCATTGCAGAAGAAGCCTTCCAGAGTCAAGAACAGTAGATACTGAAAGCAAAATGAGAACAGAATTCATGCTTTTTAAGGAGAAGTAGGGAAAAAATAAAATTTATTTCCAATTCAAGTTTTCTTATAGCACTGTAGTCTCTCAGACAGGGCTATCAATTTTCAAGCATTTAACCTGGCAGCTGAGTATATTTTATACACACTCTGTACAAAGCCAGATTAAAGTATTTATCTATCATGGCAAGAAGATTAGACCTTATTATTGAATAGTGTCAAACAAACTCCAGCATCTATTCATTTGCAAAATGTCTTGATGATTACGGTCATTACATACAGTGAGACAGTCTCACAAAAATGTCACTTTTATAACTTTCCGAAATAGAAATCCACATCTAGGTCATAAGATCTTTTCTTGTTACAAAAGTCTATTCTGCTTACCATACTTAAGTTAAATATAAAGCCACTTATTCTGTGACAACTGAAAAAAAGATTTACAGCTAATTTACTCTCCTAAACTAAAGGAGGTGCAAAGTGGCCAATCTTACTACATTTCAAAAGAGTGATCTATCTAAGGAAGTGGTAATATTCCCCTTTTCAATTCTACTGGTAGAAGACATGATGCATCTTTTTTTTTCCCCCCAAGGATTAAAGAATGAAACCTGTAGAGGCTGCCTGGCAAATAGGCTTCACCAGCCCGCCCCTTTAAACTGCACCACTCCCAAAGTTCAGTGGGTTCTTTCTGTCCTTGGACAGTCATGGATGCAACTGCAAGAATGTACTCCTATCCTTTACTCACAAACTGCCAAATATTCCTCCTCTCACACCTTCCTCTTCCAGGGTTTTCACTGCAATTCTCGATTAGATTTAATCCTTACAAATAAAGTTACCGTTATCATCTCATAATGGTTTGATGAAACTTAACATTTAGCTCCTCTCATCCCCAGTTTCTACTCCTCACTTGATAGCCTTCTCTAAACAGGGGTCAATGACCTATTTTAATCTTCTGACCCTTCAAAAAAAGGTCTAAAAAAACAGATCTCTTCAGAAAGAGCTGACCATTCGTGTTGTCATAATCAGTATCTTCTTTTTTTGTCCTGAGTTGGGCATGAAAAATCAGCAGTAACATTTGAAATTTTTGGGTTTGTTATTGAACAAAAATGATTGCTTCTTGTCCAACATAACAGAGCATCACCTAAAGATACTTCTTCCAACTGTAAATATCTACCTATAAAAGAAACGGCTTCTGAAACCTGAGTGCTACTAGTATGATACATGAGCGGTCAAGTAGCATACAGACAGGATCACTAATAATTCCATAAAAACATGCTCTTGCATATGCATTAGCATAAATTTCAATGCATTGTTACAGAACAAAAAAACCACCTGGCTCAGTTGATGTGGGAAGAGCTGTGGACATTGTCTACCTGGACTTCTCCAAGGCTTTTCATACGGTATCCCACAGCCTCCTCCTAGAGAAACTGATGTGTTACGGTATAGACAAGCAGTCTGTGCGGTGGCTGGGGAACTAGCTGACAGGCAGCACCCAGAGGGTGGTGGTAAACAGCTCTTTTTCAAACTGGCAACCTGTCACAAGTGGAGTTCCCTCGGGATCAATATTGGACCCAACACTACTTAATATCTTCATAAGTAATCTGGATGATGGGATCAAGTGTGCCCTGATGAAGTTTGCTGATGATACCAAACCAAGCGAGGAAGTGGACACTTCGGAAGGGAAAGCCACCCTGCAGGAAGACCTGGATAGGCTGGAAGAGTGGGCTAACAAGAACTTTAAGAAGTTCAACAAGGACAAGTGTAAGGTCTTGCACCTGGGAAAACATAGACCATGGAGTGCAGCACAGGCTAGGATCTACCCAGCCAGAGAGCAGCTTGCTCTGCGGAAAGGGACCTGGGGGTCCTGGTGGACAACAAGCTCAATATGAGTGAACAGTGTGCTGCTGCGGCAAAGAAAGCCAACAGAATGCTGGGTTGTATCAACAAGGACACCAGCAGAGACAAAGAAGTCATTATCCCGCTCTACTCAGCACTTGTCAGGCCACACCTGGAACACTGTGTTCAGGTTTGGTCCCCACTATACAAAAAAAAGCTGTGGACAGGCTGGAAAGGGTCCAGAGAAGGGCCACATGATGATCAAAGGACCAGGAAGACTGCCATAAGAGGAAACGCTGATAGAACTGGCTTTTGAGAAAAGAAGGCTTAGGGGACACCTTATCACCATGTTCCAGTATTTAAAGGGTGACTACAAAGAAGAAGGAAACTCCCTTTTTACGAGGCGTCACACAGAAAAGACGAGCGGTAAGGTGTACAAGTTACTCCTGGGTACACTCTGATTGGTCACAAAAGGACAATTTCTTCACGAGAACAATCAGCCATTGGAATCATCTCTCCAGGGAAGTGGTGGATGCCCCAACATTGGACACTTTAAGATTCAGCCGGACAGAGTGCTGGGCCATCTTGTCTAGACCGCGATTTTGCCAAGAAAGGTTGGACCAAGTGAAACTTGAGGTCTTTCCAACCTGGTATATTCTATGATTCTACGAAAATACAACATACCGCATTTCCCATCATGGTGTAGGACTTCCCAGATCCAGTCTGTCCATACGCAAAAATACAAGCATTGTAACCTTCAAAAGCAGATTTAAGCACATCTGTACCAAGATTTTTGAAAACCTAAAAACAAAGAAAGTTTTTTAAGACAACAAAATCTTGGGGAAAAAAGTTGTCATCAGTCCAGCATAGCAAATATTAAACTAACACAATATAAGCTATTGGCATCAACCAATGATATTTATTATAGGATACAAAATTAGTACTTCAAATAAAATACTAAATATTACTACCATATTTAGTTTATAGCACTGCAACTGTATTTTCTACTTTTTCTGTCAGAGATCTAGTTGACATGTAGAACAAAAAACACTACCTTCTTTCTATAGGTCACTTCCCATTTCTTTCAGCCATCTCAGATAGTTCATCCACTTTTCCTTACTGTTAATATCCACACACTTTTTGCATCTTTCCCAACTCTCCACGTTCTGCAAAGATCCAGCCCCTTCTCAAAAGGAAGCATTTCAGTGATCCTGTCAGTTTCTTGGTTTGTGTTTTTGGAGAGTTTTGGTTGCTTGGGTTTGGTTTTTTTGCTTTAACCAAGAAAATGGCCCATTATTTTCTCCATATTTCCTCCCTACCTAGCTCTTACATACCAGTATTTTTTAGGTTGGCAAACACAGAACCATGTTTTCTATACAGTAGGTGGTATCAGCTGGCCCCCCTTCTCTTTTGCCCTCAATATTTACAAACTGGCAACGATCCCCCCCTCCACATACCATAACATGGGATTCTGTTCTCACCTAATAACTGCAGGTCTCATCAGACGCCTCCACCACCTTCCTCTGCAATTCTACCTCCAGTATCCCTGCGAGATTCGTGACCTTTCGTTACCTTTACCACTCATTTCCATCCATACTCCCACTGGGCAAGGAGTAACACTTGGTGCAGCATTTCTCTCAATGAAAATATACATCTGGGTCTGCCAATCCAGACATGATTTTCAGAAATCTCATAGATGTTTCATATAATTTGGCTACTAGTACACAGTATATGTGCTTTAAATTAACTAAGGTGTACAAGTCATTATTAATAGCAAATGGCATGCGCACAGTATAATCATGCTACTCCTCCCATGAAGGAGTGCTGGGTAATTTCTTTAATCATTAATGCTCAGTTGCAAGCATGCCTTTGGAATACCTAACTTGACCTTCCCTTGAGCAAAGGAGTTACAATGCTATAATCAGTTACTTCTCAAGAGTATAAAGATCTGTCAAAGCACAATTTCCCTTTCACTTTTCATTTGAAAAACAGCATCTTCGTTTACTTCTCCCCGCTGAGTAACCTCCTTTATGTTCTCCCCTCTTTTCCCTTTCTCTGTGTCCAAGTCTTTACCTCACCAACTGGACCAAGCCTTTATGCACTACTGTTCTGACTGCATTCTCCCTTTTAAAAATCTGTGTATTCCTTGCAAAGTGATTTAAGGTAGTACAGAGGGCAGTTACAGTTGGTGGTGTCTGAACACAGAAGCTTAACACACAGGTTAGAAGAAAAGACATTGTTAGGATGGGACTCTGTCAGAACCAAATGGCTGGGACAGTGGTTTGTCACAAAAGGGCAGTAAACATCAAAATTCTATTTGTTTCTCTTCCAGGAATACAAACTAAGCAGCTTGATAGTAAATTGCTACTCCTACTCCAATTTTTGAATGCTAAAGCGTATTTTGCATCTACAAGGCATATTAACGGGGCGTGTAGTATTAGACCGACTTCCATTTATTATTTTTCTGCCTTTCAAATGGAAAAATATAACAATCATGAAGAAAGCACACTAGGCAACCACATTACCAACAATCAAGATCAATTTTATTCTACGGCAAGGTGAATGTGAATGAAAAACGCCCTTCTTCTATGCCACTGGTGCAGTAAACTGGAAATTCTGCAGCAACTTGATAAGAGCCTAACTACAAAGCCTTCCAACTAAATATGAAATGCATAACACAAGCAAAACAATAGCTTGTGCAGCATTTGTTTATAAATCACACTCCCATAGTTTGAAAACTCTTTTTGTTTTTTCAATGTGCTGCATGCATTGTAATTAAAACACCTGATACAGGGACAACAACATTTTTTTGCTGAGCAAGAGAAGTTAGCATTCTTGCTTGTAAGGATGAAGGAGGCAGACTGGGGTTGTGGGACACACTGTAATAGCAGAATATTGAACATGGACATCTAAGCCACATTTAGGATTTATTGTTAGCATCTTATTACTACAAACCATAAAGCTCACAGCTTTAAAAAAATCATTGCTCAAGGCTGCTGCAGCAATCCCTATATGGGCATTTTAATTTATTTTTTTCTATAAGCTACTGACACTGGCAAGTTATACTGATCTTGCCTCTGAAACAGAGGCAAAATATCACCAAGAAGGAAAAACTTAAAATAAGGAAAACTTAATTTGTCATTTATATGCAATCAGTGGGAACTGGACATCAACATTGGATAAAACATAGATATCCACTTATATTAATTTAAGTTTCCTTTAAAAATCATTATTTCAACAAGAATTAACTTCGTTATTTCACAGAACACTCAGATTCTGGAAACAACCTGCATTTTAACAGCAACAACCTAACATAACGGACTCTCTTCCTGGGATTCTTCTACTGACATCTTATCTAAACATGGCTCTCCAGAAGTATCTAAAGTCAGTAAAACAATCAGCTACCTAGATGATCCAAACATTAAACATCCATAAGCTTAAGCCACAGTTGCTGCTGAAGACAAATCTCTAAAGCTACTTTTACAGTACATTTTTCAGATTTTTCCAAATATGCATGGATATGTCATTAATACTGTTTTATGGACATGTACTCACCTATATCAGGGAGAGCTGAGAAAACGTAATTCATTATCACTAAGAATGATATGCTTTTTCATGAAACCTAGTAATATTAAACTGAGACCCTAACCAATTTGTACGAGCGAACTTCAGGCAATCATGTGTTGCGTCTGCAGAACCACAATCAAAATCTCAAGCTTCAGTTACAATCAGAGCAGAAAAATACATGATCAAAGTTGCTTCAAATAAAATAAATAAATAACTCTTTACGTGCTCAACCTAAAGCATTTGCTAAAGTTCTAGTAAAGCCACATGGCCTGAACCACCTGCTTAAAAACATCCACTAGAAACTAGGGTTCCAGTCTTTGTGCTCAAATACACTACTTCTTGGATTTGCTACAGTGCTAAACTAATTAGAGTATTTCTACATCAACACCTAAATAAATGTATACTTCTTGATATTTCAGAGAATATAGCAAAAACTTTGTTACTTAAAAGAATATCATCAAGAAATAACAATCCAGAAAGGTTTAGAATATGCATGAGCAAACATTTGGATTAAACACGAATAACTCAGTGAAATAAAAAAGGAGCTTTCGGGATAAAAAAAGGACCTAGCACTTACATGAATGGCTAACCACAGAAGGTTAACCACAGAAATTTCAAGTATAAATTTCCTATCAAACAATTATAGTCATTATGCGTAATGGCAAAGCTTGTCCTTCTCATAAATTTTTAAAATCTGCTTTAACTTCTTGTTTCTTACTATTAGTTTTAATTCTGAGGCTTTTTAGGAATAGCCATACCAGTATCCCCAATTTAGGGGGTTACAGAATAGATGAGGTACATACCAAAAAGGTATATATCCAACTGGCTTACGGTATATTCAGCATACCCTTGCATTATTTTAAGGGGAAACAAATACTCTCACTTGAAGCTACAGCATCCCAAGCTCCACAAGACCAAAAGACAAGATAGCAATCACAAAACACTTGATTTTTACTTCATAAATTTATTTGGGAATGTGAAATAGCAAAAAGGTTCAATGTTCACATGAAATGCGAGGTCAGGGAGGGTCTATCGGTCCATCTAAACAATTCTTATAGCTCCGAGTTTGATTTTCTGAACACGCAGAAAGAAAGTCAGTTTTGTCCTTTCCTAAGCTGAATACTCATGGGAGGAGAAAGAATAGTCTTCTTCAATGTGTACCAAGACTTTCAGACAAAAAAAAAAAAAAAACAAACACTTCAACCAGATAAGAATGTTTCTGTCTAAGTCAATTAAGGATATACGCTTGTTTCTCAAAAAGCAATTTTTTTTTTTTTTTATTTTTTTTCAAAAAAAGCTTTTCAAAACCAAGTTTAGTTTTCTAAATTGACCTTACAAAACAAATCAGACAAGAGAACTAGAAAGAAGGCATTTAGCCTGCTGTATTAGAAAACACAGCACTTAATGTTAGGAAAGTTAAAAAACAAAACAAAATTCAAATCCTCAGCTACCCTGGGAATTTCTGAATTACACAAGAAGCACTTTCAACGGAAAGAAGTTTCAAAGAATGCTTTCAAGTCAACAAAAAGGGAAAGGAAAAAATCAATTATTAACACTCAGAAATCTTACCATTTCTTGACAAACAAAGCTGGGACTTTTACTGTCTGCTGAGAAATAGGAAAAATCATAGGTAAATGTCTTAGTTCTTTCTCGTGCTGTGTCTCCAGTAATACCCTCTGGTACCTATTTAAAAAATAAATAAATAAAAAAAGGGCTGGTACAATAGATTCTGATGAAGTAATTTAAAACATAATAATAAGATAATTATAAATAATCAGAATGCAAATTTAACATAAGGCTATACACATTTAGAAATTTACAGTGACAGGTTAGCCTATCACTCCAACAACAGGGAAACTATTAGGAACAGGTATATACCTTCAGCAAGAAGGACAGTCACGTTACAAAACAGCACAGCAGGAATTACTTGGATTTTTGCTTACTGCTCCCAATGCTACAGTACATTTTTGTGACAATACCTATGTTCAGTTAAATCAGTCCTGTACATGAAATTCAGATTATAATAAGAGATCATCCTACACACATAATTAATAGGAGCCAGAAAGACCTTTGCACTGCAAATAGCATTTCAGTGTGGACTCATAAATAAAATGGTGTTACATATCCGCTGCTCAAGGCTTTCATCATGCTCAAGACATGACAGCTAGCAGTATACTTCAGCAATATTCACTGCTGTTTGAATTGGTCTAAACAAGCTACACACTGAAATTCCTTTTCATATATTTGTCATTGGAAGCTATCTTCCAAAAGCCTGTTTGCTGTGCATGATATCTCTTGTTGAGAGAAATGTTAAAATATACCATCAGAATACCATAGCAAGTGATGGCTACTTTGGGTTTAGTGCATTTTCATGGGAATTCCAGAAGAATTCTTCAACAGGTGAAGCAAAGGTTTAATAGCTACCAGGCACATACCTCTCTCCTATTGCTGGCTTTCATCTTCCAACTAAGTAATGACCAGAGTGAGAAAACCTTAGAAAAACCTATGTGATACAGCCTATAGAACAGTTTTCAGAAAACTGCAGTGCAGCAAGTTTAATCTGTTTCCCCAAAGGATTACTTCAACACTGTATTTTAAAAACTAAGGACTGTTCTCCACAGCGCAGTGAACACCACTGTTCCGCTCACTCATATTTTGGCAGCTACTCAATCAGAACTTCTTTTTTTAAATTGCGTTTACTCACCTTTAAGTTTGTGATTGTCGTTTTATTTTTTTCCATTGAAATAATAAATTTTGCATTAAGGTCTTTCTCCCTGAAAAAAGAAACAAGACTTGAGTATGTCAAATAAAACATATCACAATCACCCACAGTCATATTTCCACTCAACAGGTTGCTTGCCACAGTGAACTATTAAGTGAATTCATTTCTATGTCATTTTCTAATTGTTGTGACCAACGTTTATTTACTGCTATGGGATATATTTGAAGTACTTGGGCTTGCCTCCAAATCCCTTCATCTAGAAACAGAACAGCAGCTTGGGGAAACCTGCTTCAGAAGTTTGACTCTGCAAGTCAATTAAGTGGTTTCTTAATTTGAAGTTCTTAATTTGAAGTACTCTGATCCAAAGCCCAATGAAGTCAATTATGTGGCTGTAAGGAACTGTAAAACAGGGTGTTACAAGATAAGCCTCAGCCTCTTACCACTATCCTAGTAGCAGCAGTTCCCATTTACCCATATCGTCTAGGTAACAGGGACTAAATAAACAACAAAACCGCAGTATTTTAAAACTCTCTTAGAAATGAAGTACCCAACATATTTTTTTGAGCTATGATGCATCACAGCAGTGCAGGATAGAGGCTGCACTACCAAGGGCATGTTACACAGGTTTGTAGCTTCCCAGAACCCAATTCCAGGAAGAAAAAAAAAAAAAAAAAAAGGTCTAGTTCTGCAGCAGTGTTTTCATGCAACCGCATCTATTTCACATCAGCTGTTTCTGACTGTTTTCAAAACTATCATAACAAATGGTTAGCTTAGTGTCTAAAACCAGCACGTATCAACCTGCTTGCTAGAGATGGGATTTCATTAGTTAGTCATAAGAGTAACACAGGCTGCTCTTGAATGACAACTCCGAGTATAACATCTCCCATGTTATTAAAAACATGCACATAAAAAAACGAGCCAGAAGAGGAAGACTGCTATACCCACCACACAAAACCTCGCTCCCCAGATGCTAACAGACACACCCATTCCAAAACCATCTGCTAAGTCACCTGACAAACTGGTGTGCCCGCCTGGTGCAAAGGAAAGCAGACGGCTTTAAAGCAATAAAGCACTGCTTTACCATATCGCACGGTATCTCAGTGATTACTGGATAACTGCTTGCACCAATCAAAAATGAAAACCAGAAACTTCATCCTAGTAACAGGAGACCAGAGTTCAGGATTTTAGTGTGACATTTTCTTCCTCATGGTGCATGGATCACCCATCTATCTGTTCCTCAGCTGACTGTGCAGCTACCCTCTATTCACATTCAGTTTTCCAGTAGAAATTCTAAAGAAAAGCAAAACGCATTTCAAAAGCTACATTAATGAATAAAGATTAGGTAAATAAAAGTGCTTATTTAAATATCAACACATTAAGTTATTTTCTAAGCTAATAAAATATATAATTGTAATAATTAGTGTTAATTATACAACTGAATTTAGATCTACCATAGAAAAATGTTAGAGGCATGCCTTAAGAGATGTCATTTCCATAGCATTCTTAGTAGCTTTTATTAAGTCTACACTTATGAGACTGAAATACTAAAATATAGCTACAGGTAATAAACAGGGAAACGAAGAAGTTTCCAACGATATTTTTTAGGAGGAAATAGACTTCAGCATTGCAGTAATGCAGTCTGTGGATGGCTACCATTCATCCTGCTTTCTCAACAGTCTCTACCTTTTGTAACTATTTGCTCAGCAAAGGTGTAGTAAGTAATGTGGCTCAATTAAGTGGTCTACCTTACTAGGAAAATTTGTTTCAAATACAATTTATAACCTGCTTCCTCAAGGAAGTTTGGAAGGACTCTAGGTGTGAAGAAGTTTGAGCAAGAATTATTGCATTTTTGTCTGGATTTCTTCATACTTGAGGTGTACGAGGGGAAATAATAAAATATGTAGGTGCTTTCTTTCCCAGATCTAGCCAGCTCTCCGTATTACAAAACCTAAAGCTACTCAACAATTGGAAAACTAATACAAAAACGTTTAAAGTCTAAGACCCATATACAAACTATACAAAATTCTGAGGAGCCTACAGTCATCGATTTTTGTGACAACACTGATAATAATATTGATAAACATTATTACAGAATGAGGATTACAAAGTAAAAAAAAAAAAAAAAAGGCCTTGCAAAGCACTAGCCAATAAAAAAAATTCCTAAGTAGAATTTCACACTTTTGTAGGGGAAGGGATAGGGAAAAGACAAACCTGAAACAGGAATACTATAATAAGAATCAACAAGCCAAACTGAGACAAGTTAAAAGAATTGACAGGAATCAAATCCTAAAGCTTCATTTTAATATGAGACAGCCAAGTGTCATTTATTGTACACATAACGAGTTTGAGAGGATCCCATAAAAAACAACCGCTTGCATGATTCCAGTTATTCCCAGGCACTCATTTAATGCAGTCCAGCAGGTGCTGAGTCCCTTTCAATAAGCTTTGATTCCAAGTTCCACCTTAATTAAAGGTTTGGGCTGTAAGAAGCTGTTTGGGGTATAGTGTATTGCAGTGTTGGGTACCCTTCTGAGAATCTTCAGGGCCCGGAGAACCCTACTGCAACCTGCTGCTCCTCCAGCAGCCACAGGAACCACTAGCCCTACCTCAGCCCAGACACAAGACCCAGACACTAACCAAAGACTCTGTCCCTGAAAATTCCACCTCCCTCATCACAAAGCAATGTAAAGGGTCCAGCTGCCAAAAGTAGTTCACAATTACAGCTTTGATGATTTAAGAAACCTGCTTCCCCCCAAGCCCAATCTGCTCACACCGCAGTGTTTAGGGCCAGCCTCCAGGCTGTTCTCGCTGCTGTTTCATATACCACGTGAAGTTCCAGGATCACAAGGGAAGGAAACTTATAACCCATGATCCTGTGGCCTCAAACCAAACTACAAAGTGATCAAGCAGGCAAGTTTCTTGGCACAGACACCAGGAAATACATCAGCCCAATGCTGTTATTAACCCTCCACTATTGCTAAATTCAGCTAGTCATCTAGCAATTAATTGCAAGGAGGAGAAGGGAAAGGAAAAGGGGAAAAAAAAGGAGAAAAAAAAAAAAAATCAGAAAAACTACTTCAAATAATCCTGGCATTTCACAGAATCACAGAATGGCAGGGGTTGGAAGGAACATCTGGAGACCATCTAGTCCAACCCCCCCAAACCCCCCATTTTATTTTAATATAAACAGTATCAATATTAGTACCAAGATACACTTAAAAGAACTAGTATACTTGTCTTGTAATGGGATAACTTGATAAATGGCTTACTTGGGCAAATTTTTAATAATTTCTCTTCATCACAAGGGACATGTGGGTTATGAAGAACTGCCTGCATAAAACTGAAGATGATTTAGCAGCTGTATCAAAACACAGTAGCTTCATGGAAGAAGCTCCAATGTAGACACCTCTATGACAAGTCTCTTTCTCTCCTTTCCTTGTATTCCCTGCTAATTTTCAAGGCAAAGACCAGAGCAGTTTTTGCACCTCCATTAGCATCTAGTTGAAATCATACTATAGGCATACACAAGCATACTATCTCCAGATTTCAAGGCAACTTTTAATGACCCCTGCTTATTATGTCACTTACCCAGTCCTCCACAGGACCTTCTGATGATCGTCCAACAGAGAGAAGAGCATGGAAAAAGCACTGTTACCTCAAATATAAATTGAGGGAAACTTTAGAAAAATCCTTATTACAGACATGCAAAATGTGTTTGGTCTCTTTCCAAGTTTATCTGTAAGTTCCTTCCTTTAAGGTCCTTCAATGGAAGGTTCCATTATTTAAACAGTGGCTTTTTATTAATCTATTCTGTATTATTCAGACACCAGAGCTTTTATTATAGCTTAACCCATCAGAAAATTATGATATTATGTTTTCCATTAAGTTGACACTATGGGAATCAGTCGTGATTACCATAATACATGTCAGACACAACTCCAACAAGAGAATAGAAAGAACGAGATTTGTTTCTCCTGAGGGGTGAGAAGGGGAAACCAAAAAAGGACAGAACATAAAATCCAATCAGTTTTCTCAAATAGTGTTTCAAAAGACCACTTCAGCAAACCTCCAAGGCTGCACAGACAAGGACACAGGTGCTACCTGAACCGCCTGCGGGGCACCTCTGTGTCAAAATAAGAGGGCCTGTAAAATATACTCTCGAAAATTCACTTAACTGTAGACATCTAATGGAACATCTATTGGAAAAGGATTGTACTGAAGAGCAGATGTGCAATTTTGGTTTTCAACTACTCAAAAACATAGTCTGACTGCTTGTAAAAGCAACTCAACCATGCTCAATGGCTTTTCTTCTCAGCAAAGTGCCTGCTACTTCTTACGTTTGCATTTTAAGCACGTTACGGATTTCCTGTTTTATCACTCTGCTTGTTCACTACCCAGGTGTGTTTGTGGGGTCACAAAGTGAAAGCATGAAGGTTGCTTATTGACCAGAAGAATTCAAGGTAGATTTAACTGAAAAACAAGCACAAAGTATGTCACAAAGAACTTGGATTTTTCTTGTATCTCAGTAACATACTAACTGTGCATTTGCTCTGATGTCCCATTGAATTACACAGACCAAGAGCACTTTCCTTTGTCTGAGCAACTCTTGAAAGGGGAATGATCAATTCAACTGTATGCTTTAAAAAGTCAAACAAAAACCCTCCTACACAATAAATTCTTTCCTACTTTCTGTAACTACAGGAAAAGTAAAGTTGGTGCAACCTGAAATATCACACAATTTCTCTTTCCTATCCAGATGTTTTCGTTTGGGTTTGGGGTTTTCAATTTCTTCAATGCTTATCAAATCATTTTATAGAAAATACATTTTTTTTTAAATGTGATTCCATATCTAGGTGTAGTTAAAAACATAAATCTGATGGTCAGTATATAAAATACTTTCATTACCCTTTTGGTTAAAGTAATTTTTTCCATAAACATCAATAACAAGTAGTTTCAATATAATGTTGGCTGAGACCTAAAATCAGAACAAGTTAAGCAATCTGATTTAATCACAAGACTCTGTGAATCCACCGTGGCTTGAGTCATCGCTACTACACAATCAGACTGTGTAAAAATCACAGTTGTCTCCATAGCAGGGCAATAGCCCACCATATCCTGAGCTCAAAGTGAGCCCATGCTGTGGGCTGATATGGCTACGAGCCCATAATTAAATTACTGAAGCCATGTTTACACTAATATCGTCCAAAAGTTAACAACTACACATTGTACATCAAGCAGCACAACTGCAAACAGATGTCCTTCGGACTCGGTTTGAGGGGAGGTTCCTAGGTGGATCCTGTGATAGCTGGTAAGGGCTGCAGCCTCCCCCTCAGTTGGGAGAGCTCTGCACTCCTTTACAGCCACGCATTTTCTCTGAACAACACTTCTTCATTATCTTCGAGACTTCTACCAAACTGTCCGATCTGACTGACATCAGCCAACAGATTCAAAAGCTGCTCGAGGAGACCAGACTGGCTGACAGACAGGCTGTGCCATCTCTTAAGTTTCACCTCAAGAAGCCAGACAAGAAAACTGCAGAAAAAATTCCTGGGGACTGAAGTTAAAAGCAGCAGCTTTCTATGGATACAATTGTGATTGTGCCTCAGTGAGAGACAGAAACTGCACATAGTCGGTACTTCAAAAGACAGTTTTGTTGTAAAGCACATTTTGTATGGGCATAAGGTTTTCTGAGATCAATGTCATCTTAATAATTTGCTAGTGCAGACTTACAATGATACCTACGTTCCCTTTTGTGATATCAGTTTTATAAAAAGCATTGGAAAACTTTGCAAATAGTTCAAGAGTTCTGCTACTCCCAGAGCTTTCTTCACAGTACAGCTGAAACCAGAATAATAAACGCAGTGACAAAGAATGCAGAAACAGGGGAAATCTTGTACATCTCATGAAACAGAAATATTCCCTTAGTTTATACACCAGGACACACATATCAGTTCTTGTATGAAGGACAACCTAGATTAAATGCCTTTAGCCACAAGAATAAATTTTACCAGCAACATTGAAAGGCAGCAGTTTGATCTACAGCAGTAAGGCTCTCCTGGAAAATGAATGTACAGGTGTCCTTGTGCTGTCTCCTGTCAACTGATATCTAGCTTTTTAGGAAAAACTATGCATGCTCATGGTACATACAGACTGGTCACTAGATTAAATCATGTACCTGACCTGCTTTTTAAATTTGTATTTTTAATAATATTATAGGTAGACTTCACCTCCCAACAAGTCAGATCAGGTCTGGTGGGTAGCCACATGAGCAAATTTTTAAACCATCAGTAACACCTAACTTAAAAAAAGTTACTGCATCCATACATGCCATGGTCAACAATCGCATTGTAACCTGAAAAATATTTAATCTTCAATTAGCAGACTACCTTGACAGCAATTTTTCTGCTTTGCCTGTGTAGATGGAGTGTCAGACCAGGCTCAGTAATGGTCTTACCAGTAGGAACTAGTCCTGCATAGCTAAGTTTGAAGACGGCCACACATGAATCCTCTCTTACAGGCTTCTGATGAGAAAACGTAGCAAAGAAAATGTAACAAATGCCCATCATTGGCAGAAGCAACATAAAATATAACCTCAGACACAACCAAGCCCATTTGAACGACATTCTGGAATTTTGTTGTAACTCTTAACACACTATGAAGTTTCTCTAGGACTCCTGGACTTTACTCGACATTTTGCTTTTAATATCTTGTTTCTTCTGATGTGTTCTTTTACTCCTGCTATCCCAAGTCATAATGACAATAATGACTTAACCTCTTCTGTACAGAAACTCACTTTCAAAGAAATCACAATGTTTCCCTGCAGTGCCCTTGTCTTTTGAGGCAGGAGGTTCTGAAATTAGAAATTCAGAAAAAAGAAGGAAAAAAAAAAAAAACACAACCACCAACGTGTCTCACCTCACAGATCTATTAGCTCCTCAAGTAATCCATAAGGCTGTTCTTCTGTCGTTCTTTTCGTCTACCGAGACACATAAAAGCAATCTGGACTGAACAACAAATTACTTCAGTTATCCAAGTACAAATACCTTTCAAATGTATAAGCATACAGAAAAATGATGGGTGTAGTACTCCAGGTTTCTGTATCTCACTATTGCTTTGTATTTACAACAAAGTCTTTGAGAAGAGTCTTCATAAAGTCAATATTTGAAATGTCTGAGTCTTCAACAATAAAAACTTCAACCCACCAGCGATTAAGATGCCAAGTGCCATGTATGCCCTTTTTCTGTTAGATAACTCTGAAAAGCCCTCTCTCAATAAATAACCCTGGCTTTGTATTCATAGCTACTGCAAAATAGAGGACTTTGCTCTTCAATTCAGTCAGCTGTTCTTACCAACAATACCTGCCTTTCAGATACTCAGACTTCTAAGAGTCTTCAAGTCCAAGTGCTCAGTTAGGTTAAAACAGCTCAGTGCTAATCCCATTTATTTCAAAACTGATGTAATTTCAAATAAACAAAGCCCGAGAAACCGATAGATTCACCTTTCTCTCGTGTCCTTTCATCAGGAAAGCTACAGAGAGACTCATTACCTTTTTCCCTGCTGGTCTCAGAGAGCACTTGACAAAAAGCAGACTTTGAAAGTATTTTATTGTTCATCATTTTAGTGATATAACATGCATAGGTAACCTGCAATGTGTTTGATAATACTGAAACAAATGAACTAGGAAACACTATTCTAAAATGAGGTTTTTAAGTTCAAAATGCTTAAGACCATAAAGTTTTGGAGATTAGAAATTGTAAACTAGGCCAGTTTCATTACGATGCCCCACACATGCCCACGCTGCCACTGTGCTCCAGCCCCACTGGCACTGGAAGATCTTTGTTCTTCAATGCTAGGGAGGGTGACGGACAAAACAAGGTAGCAATTGTGACAAATCCCACAGGCTTGAAAAATTTTTGAAGTATTTGCCCTAGAGAGAACAGAAAAATAAGCACATGTAAACAGAGGCTCTATGTGGGCCTTCTGATTTCTGATGGTTTATGCAAGGTTAACCGTAGTCCCAGCCATTAACTTCAGTTAATGGGAACCCAGTGTTTTGCTCAAACTGCTTATAGCTCCTTCTGCAGAGGTCAAGCCTGCCCCAGTTTTGTTGTTCATCGACATAAGGATAAAGATCTGCACTTGGGACTCTCCCTCCCTGATACATAAAACCAGCAAAATCCCATTTTAAGGGCTGTATACCCCCATTTATTCTCTCTCCTGTGTATAAAGCTGTGCAAAAACCACTGCAGAGGTGGTCAGAGGTAGAATAGCAAGCACAGGAGCTACTTAAAAGTCACCCAGGTCTCTAGTCTCACCTTCCCATTCAAGCAAGATTGTTTCCTGCAATGACTTTCTTCAAAGGAATTAGCTCTTCCCAACTGCCTGGGCTTTCATTCCCCTCGTGAGACTCTTCCACAACCTGCACTATCTCATTAGCAGTAATTTCTTAGACACTGTTTAAGTTGATCCATTATTAGCTTCATTCCATTACTCCCAAGTTATTATGAAGGAGACATAACTAAATATTTAATTCCTCTATTCAACATTTAAGCCCTGCAAATATTTCTAGATTTGCATCTCCTCATCTATTCCAGTAGTCATAACACATAGAGTACATGTGTAGCTCAATATTTTTTGAATCAATGATTCCCATAATTTTCGATGATCTTTTCCAACATAATTCAGACAATGAAGTTCCAGAAACAGGACTTCATGAGATATTGACCCAAGGGCTTGCTGGGGAAAGCACCAACCACAGCTTCAGTGTTTGGCTCTGGAATATATTTGCAAACAGGAACTGAACTGTAATTGTAGCAGACTCCTAAGTTCAAATGCATCGCTTCTAAGCAGAAAACCTTCAAAGATTAACCACAGAGCAAAAGGGCATAGGAAGAAGAGGAAAACAAGCCACTGATGTTGAAAGACTATGTGCTTTAGCACAGGTCAGAAACTCTAAAGAAACAAAACACCAGAGAGTGCTGGTGTTCTCTATGGCTTGCACCCCTAAGTTTCAGCTTGCTTCAGCACTGCTGACATTTGTTATTGTGAAAAAGCCTAAGGAGAGTCCAACTAGTTTTTCTAGAATATCCTGTGGCATCTGAATTCCCAGCTAACTATCATCCTTGGTGCTGGCTTTTCTGTATGGCTTTAATTTCTCACCTTAGCAAAGGCCATACTCTCATTAGACCCCGCTCCTTAACACAGCTGCCCAATACTGCATTTCACCACCCCTTAGGAAACACATGGCTAGACCATTTGCAACTTAAGCTCTTCAACAGAGTGACCGTTCTGCTTTACATTTGCAATATTCTCCTTAAACTATTGAATAAAATAACTCTGTCATTTTTCCCCCCACTTCATGGCTGCTGCTTCTTCCATTCCTACATAATCAGGCCTGAACTATTTATCTACTATTTATTACCCTTATGCCAAAAAAGCCTTAAAACTTAAAATCTAACCATCTCCCATGGTACTGTATTGACTATAAGACTTCCATCACCTCTTACTTATTCTTGTCACTGACAACCAAGATTTTTCTCTAAGCCCGTGAGGCTCTTCTCTGTTTTTTTCTAGTCCTTACAAGTTTGAGCCAACGCTCTGCTGTGAGCAAGCTGTCGCTTCTACTTCATTTGTTTCAACAGCAAGTTCTCCAGCCTTTCCTCAATTTTTAAATGGTCTGATTGAAGCCTTATAACACAGCTTACTACATCCCTTTCTCAAATGTATGATCTACATAGATACCATTTAGAGAAGCCTCACAATACATAGCTCCTACATTTCCTAGCAAACACTGCTAGCTCAATTGCATCTTCATTCCAGAACTACAACAACAACAGCCATAAATTACCGTCACTGAGACTTTTATAATCTTTGAGGGCATTTTTACATAACTACAAATGTTCATGTCACAATTTATTATTGGTACCTGTGCTCAAAGAACACACGTTCGTACCACATTTAACAAGCAGAGCCCTCCCTAGCACTGGGCAGGTACTGCCAAAACCGGGATAGGCACCATCAAAACCAGGGACCACAGCCCCTTCAGAACAGGCACAACTGGATGTCCTACCTGCCTCTCCTTTCCTCTATCTCAAAGTTCTACACCTTAAACATGTGGCCGTACAACAACCACTTCATTTCATCTACAGGAAAATACGTAGCAGATTCTACACTTCTTTCCCACAACTGAACTAGTACTAGATTTTTGTGCTCTCATGTCTGGCAGCCTCACTGTGCTGAGCTGCCAAGGCCAAATGAATGAAGCAGCCCACTGCTCTTAATCCCACCCCAGAACCTGGCTGTACCCACTGGGTATTGCCAAGACAGTGCCAACCATAACCCATCTGTTAAGCACATCTTCACTCAGGTCAGGTAAAAGGTAGTGGTTGTTAAGGAGAGATGACAAGTATGTTGTCATGCTGATGCCCACTCCTCTGGTCCTCCCTGTACTACAGGACCTGTCCTGAGAAGGTGTGCATGGCTATATTGTAGAATAAAACTCTTCCTACTGTTTGCTCCTTTTGCGAAGGTGAGAAATAATAAATAGAAAATAAAAGTATTTCTTAATGTACCGTACAAAACTAAAAAATACTTTCAATTTCAGACTTCAAGTTCTCTTAGCATCAACTTTACATGAACCAAGAACTCAGATCAGAGTCCACACCTTTATGCACAGGTCCAATTCCAAAACCAGAAGTGGCACACTGAAAAAAGTCCATGTACATACACAGAAGCACAGCTTACTTCCAAGGAGAGAACTTTATCTACTCTGAACACTTTTCCAAAGGGAAAAATCTGCTGGAGGTCATTAAATGGGTTCAAGGTTTTGGACACAAAATATGACAAGGTGAAAGAGTCACATTCAGAACAGTTAGTTTTTCTTGCCAACACAGCATCAAAGCAGATTTTTATTGGATTCAAACTCACCCACAGATAAAGGCAGAGACAAAACAGAGGTACACTCACTCCAGGCACTCCTGAGCCTCTCCTATCCTTACAGACCTTTCAACTTCTTTTTATAGTAGAGAAATTGTACATGACTATAAATCAAATCACAAGCACCATTATTAAAATGGAAGTTCAAAGAGTTAGCATAAGAAACAGCAAACTCAGCTTGCTGATAAATGGCTTATCCTCATCGGCACTGTAGTTCAGTAAGTGACAGTATTGCAACACTTGGCCATATTTAAGCTCTGAGTTATGTTTCTGCTACCACTCTGGATGCCTCTCAAGAGCAACAACCAACAATCAGTGCTCAGAAACAGACGCAGCAAAAATTTCACCATGCACTTCAGAGACAAATAGGATATTTGGCTGTGGGTGTCCTTGCTTGTAATCACTCCATCTTTTCTTACTCTACCTATGTTACACTAATGTTACTACACATTCTGTCAAAACACTCTATAAATTCATGAAAATGAAAAATATACACAGTAACCTATATTTTAGACACAGTAATTTGTCATGAGGCACCAATTCATTCCCCTCTTCCCTGCATTGGAAACTATACTGTATTCTCCTTGTACATCTCTTGCCTCTCTTCTCAACTCTAAAAAGCATGGCTAGTTAATTATAACTTTCATACTCCCAGTAAGCTCCTACCTAAATCACTTGTAAACATTCAAAATGGAAATTAAAATCTCAGCTGGCTCTTCACTGTTTACTTGTTTATCTCTTTTTGCTGCTACAAAAACACTCTAGTCACATGTTCCTTGTAAAATGAAACAGCTTATTTTGTATCTCTGTCTGTTGCATTGCTATATTAGTCTGAGCTGTTGAAAACTCTGCTATTGATACTAAGGCTTGGATTGTGCAAGCAGTTATTTTTAAAGATAATATAATGTTGGTCCTAAATTTGCCAAGGCACTCTGACCCCAGCTCTGCAAGCAGAGGAGCTACTTAAACTTACAAGCATAACTGAGAGGTGTAATAATGCAAAACCAAGAGAGCCAGCCTTATGCCTAATGAATGATCGTGCAGAACGGATTTGTGGATTAAAGTATCAACATTGGCACGGCTTTTAATCCAAACAAATCTGAGAGTCACACAAAAGTCTTCTCTACGCAAGAAAACATATTTTCTCTGTCTCCCCACTATCAAACATAAAAGCTATTAAATATTCATGCAGTAATTGTGAATGACTGTATAATCACCTAAAGCACTAGAGCCATTGACACATGTTTCTGCTATCCCCATCAGTCACTTCTGTTTGGAGAGCAAATCTAAGGAGTGTGTGCATGCAGGGTTAAAAATTGATCATTTAAAAATTAAATCAAACTGGAATTTCTATTTCACTATATTGCAAAGAACAAAGCTGTGCAAAAGTCTACACCACTCATTTAAATAAATATCTAAAACCACCAAGAGCACTGGGTAAGCACAGGGAAGAACATAGTGCAGTGCAAAGCCATATTCTGATGTCAGCTGCATCTTCTGCAGGTAAGGACAGTACAAGACCCTCATTTAGTGTGTTCAACCAGTTCACTAGTTAGTTAATGCAAATGCAAAAAACAGATGAAAAAGGTTAAAAACCAGAAAAAGCTTGGTTTCATTTATTACTTCCTGAATTAAAAGCCAAATAGAACAGGGCTATCAGGTGTAAGAAATTGAGGGGCACAAGAATTAGTGATAGTACCTTAAAGAATCAAGTTGATATTTCCTTTATTAAACATCAAAACATTTTTTCTTACTTAGCACACTTTAGATGGTTTTATTTAACTGACAAAAAAAGTATAAAAGTGGGTTTCCTCAACACTAATTGAATTCTAGTTTTCATGCAGAGAAAACAGGACGTAAAATGGAAGAAAATATTACCTCCTCATTCTTAAAGGAACATAAAGCAATATACTTATTTGAACTGTGCAGATGCAGTGTTTAACACAAGACAGAGAGCCAGAATTATGTTAGTCATAACAGGATGCCAAATATCTCACACTATGCAGAAGACAGTAACTAGTAACCAGTAACCCAAAGTTGTCTGTTCAGTAAGTGAACAGAAAAGTGCGTCGAAGCCAACTACACTTCTCTATAATCCCATAATTTTGCCGAGGAAATGGCCATTCTGAGGAACAACAGGATCTTGATGAGAAACTCTACTTGTGGGACCTTATATGGGATTCTCCCGTCAGAGTCCTCCAAATTGTAACACAATAAATGAATGTTTGTAGTGACTGTTTTTGGAAAACAAACCTTAGAAATAACGGTGACCAAAATTGTTAACTTGCCAGAGCAAAAGACATCAACCACCCAACCTCACCACCCTGAAGATTTCTACTCAATGACGAAAACCTAGTCTTCTGACAGCTGGCAGGTTTTTAGTGGCTTTACAGCAGCATTAAAATATAAGCACAGACAGAAAGGTTGTCATTGCAATTCCATATTGAATGAAGGAAATCAAAGGATAGATTGAGAGTCACCAAGTAACTGAGCTTTCTAAGCTCATACTCACAACTAGTTTCAGAGCAGTAACTGTAAAGCCATTAGACATCATTTTTATTATGTTACCCAGAGATATAGTCAAAAACCTCTCCTGTAACCTCTGTGTAACATGATTTGGGATATTAACTACTTTAAGAACGGTCAAGGACTTTGACAACAGCACTGAAATGAACAAATTCCTTCCAGGTCAAGCCAGAGAAAGAGAAGCCTAAAAAGAAATCACAGCAGAACGGGGTGAGGTGGCGGGGAGGGGGTGGGGCAGGGAAGACTAAATTTTGTCATCTAAGCAATGGAACAGCAAGTAATCCTTAAACAACCCCCTCCCCATCACATGATTCATTCCAAGATCCATGTTCATGACTTATTACACAATTAGCAGTGCTATGACACCACACAGCGCAACTGCTCCATAATGCAGGAGTCTTACCAATAGCCATTCATTAACTCCGTCTTCTCTAATTAAAAATGACTCATTAAATAAGCTGCATTATATGATTAAGCTTCAAACAAACCAAAGCAAATTTAGACACACACATGAAATTAAATCTAACTCTCTACAGTATCATGTTAAAGATTTTGAAAATAAGTGCCGTGGAATGAACACCCAATTGGTGTTTTGAACGGGCAGAAGGCCCTTCCTCCATAAAACACTGCAGCGACCCATAAAGGGGAAGGGAGCACATCTGAGAGAAGATGTCCAAGAGGGAAACCAATATAAGCAAAACAGGATTACTCCTCCTGGCTTATGGTTCACCCTGCTATCACTATTGCAACAGGAAAAGCTGTTGGATCCTCTAAGGCTTAGGATCTGTTTTACAATATACAGCACGAGTCCAGCACTGATTGAAGGAGAGGAGCACCACCGACCCCAGCACCACTCCCAGGCTGCAGTACTGGGGCCGCACTGAACAGCAACCGTGCCTCTGAAAAAAAATCAAGACTTAGCAGCAACATCCCACGATACTGAATCCAGCTTCCTGATAATGTTATATAAACATCAAGCACTATCCCATAAACAGCAAGGTTTCAACAACTTGAACTGGAAGGCTTTTCAGTTTGCTTATTTCCACAGTCAGACACTTACCAGCTTTCAGAGTAAGTTTATTCACAGCCCCTCATGACCACAATACGCTGTGTCGAAGACAACATTGATCACACCAGGCCTCTGCCTGCCCCACTCTCAGGCTCCTTCTTTTCCATCATATCACAATTTCCATCATTTTATAGGTATGTTCTGATCTAACCCCGCTCAAGTTATCCTCCCATGCGTATTCTAGACACGAGGTCCAGAGTCATTGTCTGTAATATTCTGTCGCCACAACACCTGCAAACTTCCACTCGCACTTTATCAGCTGGTGTTTCCACCGCCTATCACAGTTACCAGCCCTCTTCTCTTCTGCCATATGCTTTCCATTTCCCTTTCTCTTCTGTCTCTTAGCAGATCACAGCTCTAGTCCACAAAACAAAACTTCTCCGTGCTACCAAAACACTACAAGTAACAAGCCTCATCAACACTTGAAAGACCTATGCTACCTGTTGTCAGAGATTCTCAAAGGAAAAGTGAAGTGTACATACAGAATCATTTTAAAAATCTATAAGAACCACAAACTCGGAGGAGAGAGTGGGAGGAAGCAGAAGGGTGTGACAAGATTATTCGCCAACCCTGACTTCTAACCACTCAGCTCCATCAAACTGCTTAAACTACTTGAAACCAACCTGCAATATTTTCCCCTTCCCACCTTCACCAACTTTCTTTTCATTAGGTTTGCTTCCCACCCACCCACACCCCCCCCCCCAGCACTGAAAACAAGACATCGACTGACTTTCAGAACTTCACAAATTTTTTTTTTTCAATACCTGAATCAGATCAAGTGAAAGGAAGGTGGGAGCCTGACTGGCTGCTTACACCCTTAAGACACTTTCGTTTTTAACTACCTACATCATTCCAGAACACAGAGAGAAGAAAGAGCACTACCAGTAGAATCTGATCATTTTCTACATACGGTTCTTAAATTATATCATTAAAAGTTAACTCTATCGCGTACATTATGCACTTTTTTCACTAAAGAGCAGAGTGTTTGTTTCCTTGTTACATCACAGGAAGTGGGTGATAAACTCTTGTCAGTATAGTAAATAGAGAGGACAGCCTCTTTCATACTTCGAGCTTAAGCAGCCAACTAATAACTTTTATCATAGTGGCTCCTCCACAAAATCTGGCATTACAAATGAACAAGACAACAATCTCTCTCTTTCCAGTAGGCAGAAGGCATTACAGTTTCTAGACGAATTAGCTTGTCTTTCACATTCCAGAAGCCTGGTTGTACACCCTTGGCAGGCCCTTGCCTCTCAACAGTCTCCTGACTTCACCAAAGGGACTTTTTCCGCCTCATAAAAGGATCGGACAAACCAATGCTCAAGACCACGACAGACTGAGCTTTCCAGGAAAGGCCCCACACCTTCCAGCACAACGGGCTACTTCGTAGCCTGCCGGGGAGGAAAGCCGCTCCCAGCAGTCGCTCCTGACACGCAGAGCCGCTCAGCCGAGCGCCAAGATACCCCTGAAGTCCCGGGCAGAGCACCCCCGCAGCCTCCACCGCTGTAACGGCTGTCACCGCCCGCACAGGTGGGACGCGGAGTTTCACGCACCGCCCGCGGGCGGCGGCGGCTCGGTGGCTGCAGCCCTGCGCCCGGGGCCGCGCAGCCCCTCCGGAGCGGGGCGCGGGAAAGGCCGGGGCGGCCCCTCCGCCGGGCCGCACTCACCTGCGGTTCATGGGCCGCACTCGCACGGCCACCTTCACCGAAGCCATGGCTCATCCCCGCCGGCCCGCTCGGGCCCGCACCTGCTCCAGCCGCCGGCCCGGCCCGACTTGGCCTGGCCTCGCCCCGCCCGGCCCGGCCTGGCCCTCGCCGCCGACCCGCGCCCCGCCCGCCGGGGCCGAGCGCAGGCCGCCCCCCCGGCCTAGGCCATGTCGCTATGGCAACCCCCGCCCGCCCCCCGCAGCGGCTGTCCCCAGCGGGCGGCTACGGGGGCGGCGCAGGGACAAACAGCGTCGCAAGGCGTTGCTCCTCCCGGCCGCGCGACCCCGCCCTCGGCTGCGGCGGGGTGGGGTGGGGCGGGGGAGGAAGAGGAGGAGGAAGAAGAAAGCCGAGAGGGGCTGCTGTGGGGAGGAGGGTACGGGGGCGGAAGGGTGAGACTTTCCCACTGGTCATGCCCTGGGCGGGGGGGTGTATATATATGTATTTGGAGGGGGTGTATATGCCTCTATGTACATATACATACGTAGATTCACACACAGCCCCCCTATAAATGTATATCTCCCCATTATATATAGGGCTGAAGGTAAGGGTGTCAATATATATATACACACACACCATTTATATACCCCTATATACACCCCATATACATCTCTCCCTATATATATACACACCCCTATATATTATACACACCTATATATGCAGGGATAGAGATGTCTATATAGATATATATATGTCCATACATACCTATATGCATCTACATATGTATCCATATATATCTATGTATCTTTTTTGTCCTTGGTTATATATATGTACATACGTGTTTAAGAGAAGGCGTTAAAACAAAGCTGTGCACACAATCCCTGTTGCGCTTGGCCAGGCAGCCGCCAGTGAGATGCCACCAAGACCAGGCTGAGCCCGGTGAGATGCCACCAAGGCCAGGCTGCTGCCACACTGGTGCTGCGGGGCTGGGGATGGCCTGAACCTGGCACCCCACGGCGTCGCACTGCCCAGAGGGACAGGCTTGGCAAAGCATGGACGCAGATGGCACTGTCTCAGCAAAGGAAGGAAAGCGTTTTCAGGAGATAGAAATGGTTACGCAGTGGGCATCGCAGCCAAATAATAATATTTATGTATACAGCATGATAAATCTGTGTTATTTTTTTTTTACTGCTTATAACAGGGCCCACAGCAGCTCTCCCAATAAGTACCAGCACTGACTCTGTCCTTTGCATATAAGAAGAAAAAGGTGATTGTGCTCAGCTTGGAGAAAAGCGGAAGAAAAAAAGGGTAAATTCAAATACACATTAAGGTGCAGTGTATGATGGAGAGCGATGCCCTCATATGTGTTTGCAGAAACCCAGTCTGGCTGTCCACGCAAGGCTGGGCAGCGCAGGCAGTAGGGGTGAGCCCCCATCCCAGGGGATGCATCCTGCATGGGGAGCTGGAGACCTCACACCAAACCTACCACAAAGCCAGCAGCAGGGGCTCCCGCAGGCAACGTTGCCATCTCCACTGCCTTGAGGGCAGCCAGCAGAGCCGCAGCCAGAGTGTGGACCAGCGTGAGGCAGGACCCCTCGCGCCATGCTTAAATAATGCAAAACCCTAAGGAGGTCTTGGAAATGGCTGGACTGCTGGTGCCTTGGGAGCAGATAACCACTCCACCAGCACAGGCCAGACATGTCCTTCCCTGGGGAGCAGCTGGCCACAGCAGGACACCTGGCTCATAAGGAGTAACCATGAAGAAGACAACATAAAAAAGCAATATAAGTGATATTAACATAAAGAACAAATTTTTTTGTTTGTTTGGAGTTGTCAGTGCCTGGAAATGACACCCAGGATGGAAACGTCATTTAAAATGCTGTACAAACGTAGTTGCATTCAAGTCATTAAGGCTTGACAAGCCAAAAAAAAACAGTTGCCAAGACACAGAAGAGGGTCTCAGACCCAAATACCTCATCTTTATTAGTGGCTCCTACTGACAACTTATTGTCTCCAAAAAGCGGAAGCAATGAGGAAGGGGAGATGACAGTAAAAACATCAGCTGGAGAGCAATTAGCATTGGTGGCAACTGGAATCACGTAGATGAATGAGATGACCTGGGGAAAGGAGGAGAGCAGAGAAGGGAAGGGAAAGTGAGAGATAGGACGACCCCATGTTTACACCCCAGAGGTGTAGGGGAAGCACCAGGAGGAAGGCCAGAACAACATAGCCAGGACAGAAGAGATTTGGAGGATTATTGACAGCCGGAGGTGGTCAAAGGGGATGGGGTGGAAGCCCACCAGACATGGAAACACAGCTGAAAACGAGGACAAAGAGATGCCACAGAGTGGAGAAAGGAGAGGATGAAGAAAGAAGCCAGATAAGTGATGTCCCCAGCAGTGCATCAGATCAATTGAGAGGTGAGGTGACGTTTGAAGACAGAGGTCAGGTCCAAGGGGTGGTTTTATAGCAAAAGAGAAACTATTATATGTTCAATTTGCTCGAGAAAGAGACAAGGAGGGATGAGAACAAGAGGGGTCCGGGGCAAGGGGTTAGAAAGTCACTGGTGTAGCAGCTTAAAAGTGATGAAGGGAGGAAGAAATACAGGGACGGTAATAGGAAAGAAGGAGGAAGGAACAATACGTGGACAGAGAGATAAGAGCATATTGTTGGAGACCCAGGAGGCTTTCAACAGCCAGATGGGACCTCTGGCCTGAGAGTCAGAGATTAAAAACAATTTTGAAGGTTTGGAGATAGAAAAGAAAGTAGTGGATTCATAACACAGATTTTTCCTGAGGTTTTTGGTGATGTGAGAGGACAAGCACAGGGGAAAGATGCAAGGAGGGAGCCAGAGTTTGTGGTGCTGAGACAAACTCCAACTGTAACAAAAGGAGTCAGGAGAAGTTTCAGCACCGCTGTCAGAATAATGCAGACTGTAGGTCACAGAAGCACTAAAAAGAAGGGAAGGGATCAACTGTGCTATGCCAGAGAGGTGTTAAAGTGGGAGAGAAAGAACTGGGGTGTTGGGAAATCACAGAAGGAGCAATATTTGCTTAAAGATCAGCCAAGGACCGGGTCACCCTGGTGAGCGCAGGAGCTGACACACTGCAGCAGCCAAACGTGCAGGTGGGGTGACCCCTGCCAAGGCATTGGGCAAATTGGTTAAAGTGTACTGAAAGCTCTAAAGAGAATCTGGGATTCATGTGGCAAGCTGACAGGGAATAGCACAAACATATTAGAAAGATAAGAACATGCTAAAAAGCGTAGAAGAAAAAATATACATGTACACACAGGCATAATAGAATAAAGAATAAAAAGCAGTCGTAAAAAATACAATAAAATGTAATGATTTTCGGCACCAGTTAGGGGTCCTAGAAAAGCCAACCAATATGTAGCCTAATTTGTAGAGCATCCACTAACTCCTCTCAGACTGTCGTGCTTCCCTTCTCTCCGATTAGCAAAGCTATTGAAGAAATACATCTGGTTCAGTAAGTACGTCTCTGCATGCTGACACCCAGCCATTAGGGGATACAATGAGCTTCTCCACCTGCACAGATCCTCCCGTGAAATGAAAAACACTTTTCCACTTCCATAGCGAGTGCCCATTGCAGGTGGGAGCTCGACCAGCTCATGCACCCGCAGCATGCCCGGCATGAAGCAGCAAAACATCCCCAGGCTCTCCTGCCCTCCTGCAATTCTTGGTGCCTTGCTATTTCATAAATTTCTTTCCGGCACTGGGCCAGGGCACGAATGCTACAGGCAGTCTATGGAGCGTAAAGCCAGACCTGGTTTTGTCCAGCAGCTTTAATGAACCCTTGTCCATGGGCTGTAACTGGCATCAAGTGCTTGGGTAGTTGCGGCACGACCCAGCAGCAGGGTCAGAGAGGGTTGTAATTCAATATAACAAAAATTGTAGCCAGGAAAGTGGGATAAATTAGTCCACTCAGTAAAACTAAACAGAACTTAGTTCAATATTGCTCGAGTTAGATACGTTCGGCATCAGCACTATTTGCCCGGCTTTAATGTACACCCATAGGCAGCACAGGTTTTCTCCTTGGACCCATTTTCAGTGTACCTCTTGCTTCTGCCCTTTGGTTCAGCAATGAGTTAATACTTTGCTTGAAACTCTCATTGGTCCAGTCTGTCACATGTTATTACATGCTGCATGTAATGTATCCTGCAATTTCAGTAAGGAAAAGGTAAATTTTACAAGAGGAGGACCCTGGAGGAAGGCTGCTTTCTTAGGGCTGCATCCTGTAGTTAAGCTGGTCAGCAGATGCTCAAAGGATTGAGGCTGTAGGAAAGTCACTCTGTTCTCAGCCTGGCTTCTACAAAACTTCCCAGAAAGGGATATTTTTGAGACTTCTGTACACAGGTCACAGTTTGTAGACATCAACCCCCCTGAAAAGCAAATATAAAAGTATGTAAATATGCATACCCACACCAAGCACCTCAACCTCCTTTCCTTAAAAATCTGGTGGAAAATACAGCTGTCAGTTTCTAAATAGTAAATATTTTACACTCAGAAACACCTGGCAAAGTTTGCAAACCCAAATCCAAATCAAACCCAAATACTCCTCTACTCCTTTGGTTTAAGTGTCTTTAATAAACACGTGGTTCAGATATGGTTAATGAAACATTTCCGATATTTTTCCTTGCATTACCACAAAAAGCCTCTCTGCTACTCTTTACTCAGAGTTGGGAAAGCTGGTTCCACCTGCAGTAGAAATGATCCTTGGACTCCGATGTGGGGTCTCCAGAGCTTCTGTGAGTCTCCAGCCTGCTGGCAAGAAGACAAGTGGTGCTGCACCTGCCTGACTTGTAACCACCATCTTCTGCACTTCCTTCTTGCTCCTAATTGCCATCCTTTTGCGATGGACCTGCTTCTTCAGAAATTCCTTCATGCACATACCATCGTTTCCTGAGGTTGCAAAACAGGTCCCAAGCCCAGGAGATAAAAGGCTGGACCTTACTAATAACGTGGTGCAAAGTCTTTCATTCAGGCCCTTCCGGTGCACGCTGGTTGCCTTCCCTTGCATTCATATGCAAATAGCCTGGAAGGGCAGGAATTAATGACTTGGCCACTGGTTACATCTTACCTGCTATCATCCTCCTTTCCCATCACAGTTTGAAATCTGTTTCTGAGAAGGAGATATCAACTAAGACCTCTACCCGAGTCTACTGAGATACCCTTCCAGTTGGCAGACAATGGAGAGGACAGACGAACAGGCATCTCCACATCCTCCGGGACTCACCGTTGGGCCCTGGTTCAGTTTGCTGATCAGCAAATCAGCATTTGCTAATTTGATGCAGAAAGCTCAGGGCTTGCTGCTAAAGAGATTAAAAGGCTTCTCCATGGCCAGTATTTGGGAGAAGGTATTATCTTGTCACAGATCAATCCATCAGGAAAATTATCCTTCTCTCCACTCCAGGGAATCCTTTGAGAAAAACTTGCTGATGTGCCACACAGTCAGGTGTCATTTCTGCTGTCACCACCAAGACATGTTGTGAACTCCTTTATCTCACAGGGGAATCATCCTCCTCCTTGGGTTGCTCTGATTTTTCCAGTCTATCAAAATCACAAGGAATAAGCCCATCACAAGCATTGCCCATTCCCAGCCCTCAGAAGCACACAAACATGGTCCTTTAAATCCATGTACACTGTTTGCTTTCCTGAGCTCATTCTCAAGCCGAGTTTCGGGTCCATACTCATACCCACTGCGCAGGAAAAGCAGCTGTACATCTCCGGTTTGAACTGACACTTGTCTTCTGATGGAGGAGCCTGTTGTGGATAACTTCTGAAGGGGACGAGTGCCTCTCTGCTAGCCCTGGCAAGTGCCAGGGCTTCACTAGAGCTTCTAAATGGAAGGTCCAATCGCAGCCGCCTGACAGCTGAAAAAAAAAAGGATTTCACTCAATTAAGAATTAAAACAAGTGCTGCATGAATCCACACTAAACAAGGAGAATCATCCCATTTCCAGCTGGTCTCAGCATGCAGTTTCAAGTCAATAAGCATCAAGCTGTCAGCTTGAAACTTTTGTTGGGAGCTGTGTGGTTTTAATGAACTACCACCAATGCCGGGGTTTGGTATTTCCCTCTTTGCTCTTTCCTGCAGTTGCCTTTTGCTTTTTAATTAAATGCCATGGACATCAAGACAGTCCACCTGCCATGGTGCTGCCGGTGGCTCAGAATGGGAGTAATGAACTTGGGGCATCCCAGGAGGGTCGCCTGGAGTTGGCACTGCTAACACTGTCCTCAGCAGCGGCTCAGGGAGAGCAGCAGCAGCGATTGCAGAAGACAAGGCAGGACTTAGTGCCTTTGGCAGCAGCAGCAGCATCCACTGCTGTGCCAGGCTGTGTGCCAGTGCTCTGCGCCAGTGCTCTGCTTGGCACAATTTGGGAAATTAGCTTAAACTAGATAGTAGTGAGTCTGTTTCCCTCATATCTTTGTCATTCGCATCCAGCCCTCTTGTTGATCTTCTAATGGTGATAATACAAACCAGAACACAACCATTCTTCCCACACTTGGCAGAGGGACCATCAGCAGCTCCTCCAACAGCTGGATGTCGTGGTCCGTGAATGCTGCCCATCTTTCCAGTTGCATCCCTTTCTGGAGAGCCCTGTACCCATCACAAATGTTTGGAGGCTGCATCACAAGAGGTTTGTACAGGAGATGGTGGACGTGGAGCCTGTTTCCAGTGCAGACAGCACACATGCAGGGATCCTCCAAATTCCTGGATGGAGGATACAGGGAGATGGCTAACTGGGTTGAAGGGTGTTCTCACTGGCACCCTCTTACACTCAGACCTTCGTCCGAGCCACAAGGGAGGGTGCAAAGGGTTTACAGCCATACTGGCTCTTACATTGGGATGGGGAAGCAGACACAGCTCCTTGCACCGCTGAGGAGGGACCTGAGAAACCACCGTGGCGCAGCTGTGGCAGGATGGGGAAACACCAAAGTCCACACTACAAGTTTTCCTGTGGTCTGCTGGACCACACAACAAAAGAAGAAAGTAGTATTTGAGTTTGGCCGTCTGGGGAAATCAATCAAGCAAAGATTCAAACCGCTGGGTACACATCATTTTCAAGTTGTTATGTTAGGCTTGATCCAGAACTGAATCAGAACAGCTTCAGCCAAAGCTTAGTTATAACAGAACCACAAAGTTACTGGCCTGACTCTCTGCTGCTTTGATCTACTGCTAATTGCTTAATTTATTCTTCTGTGAGCTGATTTTCCTTTTGCTGTGCTTTCTACCTCCATTTAGTTTCAAAGCATTTCAAACGTACTTCATGTGATGTCCTAGGTTACAGTGTAAGATGTGCCCAAAAAAAAGTATTCTATTACCATCTTCATGAGCTGTTGAGACCAGGTGGGGCGGTGCTCCCTGCCTTTTCCCTCTGGACTATCTTCTGTTAATGGGCACAACAATGCCTTATCGCCTGACCCATCGATAACTCGCTCCTGGACTATCTCCTGCTAATGGCCCATCAAGGAATTGCCTCAGGACTCCCCATCCCATTGTGAGATGCTCCGCCCGGGGGGAAGGAGCCAAGCAGTCCATGCCAAATGAAAACTGAGATCTCGAACACCCTAGCAGCCTTCTTCCACTGGATTCCCAGAGGAGTTTTTCCCCCCACTGGAGTTCCAGAGGACAAGAGCTACCTACCTACCACTGGACCTTCGGAGGAAGACCAGACCCTTTTACAAGATCGCTGCTTCAACAGAACTACATCCATCGCTTCAGGAGGACTGCAGCCGTCATCTTATCGGACTGCTACTGCCACCCTAACAGGGTGTCAGGTTGTATTTCTGACTCTGTCAGTGTAAACCACTGGGTTGTTTGTTTTTTTTTTTCCTGCCTTGTGTTATATATATTATATATATATATATATATATAAGTAAAGAACTGTTATTCCTGTTTCCCATATCTTTGCCTGAAGGCCCCTTAATTTCAAAATTATAATAATTTGGAGGGAAGGGGGTTGCATTTTCCATTTCAAGGGAGGCTCCTGCCTTCCTCAGCAGACACCTGTCTTTCAAACCAAGACACGTGGGAATAAGCAGATAAGATATATAACAACAGAGAAACAAATGTACTGCTTATATTCGTATATATACTCTATAGGAGATGACTTTCTTCTCTGATACACAATTGTCACCTTGAACTCTAACCATGAAAACACAGCCACTTCATTTCTATTTTAAAATATTAATGGGAGATGCCTTTGCACAATAGAAGTTTGCCCTACACAAAAACTTTTCTCATCACGAAGAGCACTCATGAGTTTCACAGAGTATGCTCTAGCATTTTAAACGTGTTATTGGCTTCTTAGAAATGAGGTTGTTTTTGTCCCCTCTCCTACTTCACTTTCAGTTAAGGAGCCTGACAAAGAGAAGTATGGTACAGAGAAGTGGAAAAGAAGACTAAGTGGTTGTAGTTGACATTTAATTTCTGCACAGTTGGAAAGAGAAATGAGATTGTCTATTGTTCAACTAATTATTTTTCCCAACCACCCAAGAATGTAGCAATTTGTTGTTTCTTTATTAAATATAATAGGGAGATGTTCTGATAATTTTTCCTTATTGAGTTCTTATTATTTACAATTTATGGACAGTGGCAGCCTCTGAGCTCTCTCGTTTGCTCTGTTTTATGGTGTATCATTCAATTAACACAGAGGCAATCTATTATGTCCAAAAGGTAATATGACAGGGCTTGATAAACAAGCAAGCCACAGAAAGATCTAATAACGTTTAATGAATTATCACACTGCCATGTTTGGAGATGTTCTCTTGGCAGCACCCTGGGATTTACACAGCACATCAACATGTCACTACTTGGGATCAAGAATAGCCATCTATTTCGAGGCTATGTCAGGGCCAAGTTCTTGGGTATGCCACTGTAGTTTTATCCATGAGGACAAGGAAATTCCTTGCGTACAGCACTGCCATTCACTCCTGGCTTTTTAAAACACAGGCAGTGCTTTCCCCCTTACTCCTCGCTCTGGGATCCCTTTTATACCTTTACTGGCATTGAAGATGAAACATGTTTGAGGCTGCGAAGTCTCTTCCAGACTTTTTCGTGAAATATGAGATTAAGCACCTACCTATTGTCATCTCGCAACCCTAGCCACACCACACGCCAACGAGCCACAGCGCTGGAAGGACCAAAGTGAGAACTACTTCTTCACTCTGCATCCAGAGAAGCAAACCAGATGATGCTGATCCCAACATCCTCACCAAGCAAGAGACAAAGGCTGTGAAGTGCATCTGTCTGGCACATTAAACCCAGGAGCTCAGCTATGGTTGCTATCAGGGTATTGAGGTTTAAAGCAGGGAAGTGTCTTTCAGGTATCTACCTTGGAGGACATCAGGCTGCAGAGTGTGGCCGTGAGTTGCGTGAAAGAAATTAAAATGCATGAGAAGATTTCCTGGAGGCCAGAGAAGGCTTGGTTGATGGCATATGGGAAAGGAATAATAAACAACCTTTCTTTCTGTTTTTCCAGTGTTATTTCTGTTCCTTCTCGTGGCAGAAAGTCCCTTTTCTTTTGCCTAGAGAGGTTCAGGGTTGGCGTTAGTCAGCTATTTATACTGTGAGTTTAGGGTACCTGATAATGAATGACTGCTTGAGGCTGGACACAAAAAATATCGCTGCATGTATTTTACACTCAGTTTGTTCCCTGATCTTTAGCAGTTACTGCGTTTCCAATGGAAATGAAAGTTAGTGTTACAGCCAAGCTCAGAATAAAATAAAAACAACCTGGGAAAATATAAATTGATGTAAAGCTGAAGGTAAAGCACTGAAAATCATTGAGAAATCTTGTACTGACTTCAGTGCAGTTTGATCAATACCTACAGGGGAAAGCAGACAAATATATTCTTGGAATAAAGTTGCCTGAGAAAACACTTAGAGGATTTGGATAAGCCAAATTTGGAGAGAAATAAAGATTACTCTGAGTTAGTATAGAGCACATTTATGTCCTAATACACTGCTTCTACGTGAAATCTTCTTGTATTTAACGTTAAGATTAGGATCAGTGGAAAAATACAGTGGAGTACGGGTCAGCCTTCTTAATAAGATAAGGCTTTATCTGTAATCCCCAAGGAAAGAGGCAGTGTAGGTCTGAGCTGCTGAATATGGTAATATCCATAAGAAAACTATTTTAGGAGGTACTTGAAAGGCAACACACACATCTTCAAAGGATCTACAGATTCCTCTCCACTGGAATGAAATATTTAGGCAGTCTGGAAAGCCATTTTCCTGATACTTGCTTATGAAAATAAACATAACCTTCTTTCTAGTAAGCAAAGTCTACAACCCAGCATGCCAGTGTGTGAGTCCTGCTGAGAATTTCAAGGGAGAAAAGAGACAGCAAGAAAAAAAACAGCAAACAGAAGCAAGGGTGCGATGAGAGATGGCTGCCTGGGGCTGGGGATGTCAGGCAGGCGCTTGCTGAAGGAAGGAGCCTACAGGAAGCATCGGTGCAAAGGGAATAACTGACTGATGAATACAAGCTGTGTTTCTGCACGGGGTGGACAAGGGAGGATTCAGCCCATCGGGGGAACACCATGAGAGGCCCACTGCTTACATCCATCCATGCAGTTCCTGACCATTCCCTGGAGATCTCTTGAACTGACTCCACTTCTGTTGTCCAAAAGATAAAATAAGCTTCCTCATTGACTTCAAAAGCTGGCTTTGCCTGAATAAGGAGTAAGAACTGCAGGACTTGGCCTCTTTTGAAAGGCAGCTGGACAGGTAGAGTTGGTGTGCTCTCCAAAATCACTGTCACTGTTGCTCCAGCTGCAGAGCAGCCTCCATGAAGAGGGCATCCCTTTACAGTGTGCCAGGGTATGAAGCCTGTGAAACACACTCCCAAACATGGCCCTTAGCAGACAGCTTTAGATGATTCTATTGTGATGTTGCAAAATACACTGCCCATGAGCAGAAAAGGGATGTTCAGATGAAGTCATGGAACAGCCCACGCAAAAAAAAAAAAAAAAAAGAAAAGATATTTGGGGAGTGATATATATTTTAAAAAGTGTTTGGGGGAGAATTTAGCAAGAAACTAAACACCATCAGAAAGGTTTTTTTCTTCCAAGTTGCCGGCATTACCTGGTCCTAGTTCTTCTCAGAAATAGCCCTTACTAATAAGAAATTACTCATTTATTATTACATGACCTTTCAACTTGCAAAATTATTTCTTTTTTAATAATATCTGCTAAGGGCATTAGGCAATGCTCACTGCAATTTACACTCAAATCAAGCCGAGAAAGGATTTTAATAAAACTACAGCTTGTCAATCTCACTTCATTGTGTTTCTTCAATGAGATAAGATTAGATTAGGATCACGCAATCCAGAACAAGAAAAACAGGTTTTATGTGTCAGTAACTGCATATAGAAGATGTATTTAACATGAATAAAGAGTATGTGTGTCCCAAACAAACGCATAACCTATTCTCCCCCTAGTGGCCACTGCTTCTCCTTTAAAAAATAAAACCCTGGCGCGGAGAGAAATCATACCATGCTGGAAAAGGAAGAAGAGTGAAGAAGATCCGAAACAGATTTTCATTTCAAGTGTCTACTTTCCTGCTTAGCAATGTCTCACGAACAGATCTAACGTTGCTGGTCAAAGGCAGCACACTGAGATCTTGCACATCCTCCTGCATGAACTACAGGGAGAATCATCTGTTTTAAAACCACAGTTGAAAGGATTTTGTTGGAGAAAGGCCAGAAGCCTTTCAATTGCTGAATTACTGATCCAGCAAAAAAGCACAAATCTATTTCTAAGCTGCCATATAACGATAACATTAAAAAGTCAACACTCCTTACTAGAGTACAAAATAGAAGAAACACTAAGAAAGTGTTTTTGCTAAGTATTTCAACTGATGCAGTTTCCTATATTTGACATGCAGTATAACCAGTATTATGATTATTTAAAATAATATCACTTTCTTATTAGCAAAAAGTTGTGTGTATAAACATATAAAACACTAATATAGTATTTCACCAATACTTGACTGCATAAAAAAAACTGGTAGCAGTTATGTTGGCTGTGAGAAGCACCATTGCTGCTATAATGATGACGGCATATTTAGAAAATTTACATGGGATATTGTTATACACATATTTTCAGATGATAAGCATTGCTGAAGAGAATTATGTTTCCCCTCCTTGCCTTGGGATAAATATGGTAATATTATTATTCGCAATAACAATTTATATGGCTATATAAAATGTCTGGAGTATCCACTCAGTCAAGCCAAAAAGCCCATGGTAGCAGATATGCTGCAGCACCGCTCCTTCCATGCAAGGAATTTGCAGCCTCAATAGGGAAAATAGGTAAAAGAGCATGGAAAGAAAGAAGGGAAAGGAGATGCATGGGATCACACAAGAAGTCAATGAGCACCTAAGAACAGAGTTTTTACGAACAGAGGTTTTATGAACCGTATGTTCACAGCCCAACACCTGGGTCACATGGACTTGATGAAAAGGGCACAGCCAGAGCTCAGTGTACATCATGTTAGAAAACTAAGGAACAGCCCCCTGCATTCCCCCATCTAATATTTCCACTGCTTGAAAAGAAGCAAAAGACCAATATAATGTTGTGCATGCATTTTATCTCATATACCACTGTGAAGTGGGCCCTCTAAATAAAAAAACCCCAACCCTGCTCATGTATGAAATTGAGTCTATAAAATCAATAAAGTCTCCAAATTTAAGTCGGTACAATTTTAACATGTATTTATTACCATTCAAAGGCTGAAATGAAACACATCCTATCAGTGTTTAGTCAGAAGACACGTTGCTAATCCCACATGGAAAAGCAGCAGTAACTAGTATGTTCCTGCATGTTGATAGTGAATGAGAAGTAGCTCCAGACAGTGAAGGTTCTTGCAGGCTAAATACGGATCGCAGTTTTCAGCCATTATGTTTGTAATGTAGCCCTAAATCATCTGTCAGCTAAGAGTCCCAAAAGACATCCCTTAGGCTAAGGGTAGCTTGCTTGGTCACTCCATCACAGACATTTTCCAAGTGTCCACCTACGACCAAGCCAGTGAAAAGTCTGTGTTCAGTCTTACTGAGAAAATGCATTTTCTTAAAGACAGGGCAGTAGGCACTTGCCATTAGAGAGAAGCAGCCGTGTCCATTACAGCTGTTTCATAGGGCCGTAGGTTTTCCAGGGAACCATCTCACTTCTCACTTTCTCCCTGAATCCATTTAGAGGAGGCCTCTAACACAAAAGCAAACACAGTGCTTTGGGGCTCTCTTTTGTTCTGCTTTGTCCTCTCTCAGAAGTTCCCCTCTGATGAACGAGCTCTGCCTCTTTAATCTCCCCATTTTCATGTCCCATCGGCCTGAAAGGTCAAAACAACAGACACGTTTAGGAAGGCTCCTTCCTTCAGAAGCTGGATAATACCTTTCACAAGATTGTTTTTGCTTCCCTCAAGAGACATTTACAGAGGTTAGTGCACTTTTTTTCTTTGGAGATGATTGCTATCAGCACTGGAAGAGCTTCCCAAGATTGCTAAAAGGAAATGTCATATCACGGTATCTAATTTCCAAAGCGATGGTACAAAACAACCTCTCCACATGAAACCCCAGAGCAGCACTCAGGAGTTCTGCATCAGTTTCCATCATGGGAAGGTTTGAGTATTATTATGAATTTAAACATTTCTCAAGAAATGCTATTTGAATAATTAAGAACAAGACACAGGTTTGCTGCTTTCAGGATGATTCAATTGAAGGCATACAAATGGCAGTCTGGCTGTCGGAAGATGAACAAGTTTTCCAGGGTGATAGGCACTGTTAATGGCAAGGAGACGTGCCGCTGCTGCTGACACCTACATCCTTACCCCCAACATTGTTTCAGGTGAGCTATACTTTCCACTGAGCATTTATAAAACACATATGGAGTTGGTTAGAAAAGCCATACACACAAAGATTCCTTTTCTTGAAGATTAAAGAACAGAAGGACTAAAAGCAGGCTCAAAGCAGGCTCAGACTTTCATTATAATCAGCCCCCTGACTTGCAAGAACTCTCCTGTATGAGAGTCCAGCAGAGCTCAAGGGCATTGAAATTTTCCCTGCAATTTCATGGGGCTTTTCCCCACCTTGGAAATTTCAGCCTAACTACCAGCGATCAGTCAGAGTGAAAAATACCTGTTGCTTTAAAAAAAAAAAAGAAAAATCCAACTTCTCTGAAGTTTTTGCTATAGTTCACTGTATTCCTATTACACACATTTGAAGAAACTATTCTGAAGGAGTGGTAAAAATCAAAGAAGCAGAATCATAAAACTTTGCAAGATTGCATTACCCTTACTAGGAACTGATGCTAATCCCTTGAAAGGCAGCAGGACAACATGAAGTGCCCTGTATGGGACAAACCTTTAAGAAATGCTATCATTTTACACATGCACAAATATGAACCTTATGTTTTTCCCACTGTGTGAACACTAGAAAACATTGCATGCAAGAAATATTTTTAGAATTTATAAAAGCCCTCAAATTTAGGTAAAATCCTGACCACTGCATCCCACTGTTGGGACTTACCAAAGATCTTGTCTTAATTCTGCTCATGGGCAAGCCTATCTAGAAAAGCCCCATCTTAATTTACCAAGTTCTTTCTTTGCCTTTTGCAGTAAAAAGACAAGCATCTCTCTACTTACTAACTAACGACAACATTAACTAGTCCCTGATCCTTGCAGAGGCAAGTCACCTTAGTTATACTCTCCTTACCTAAAAAGCAAACAGCACAAATACTTAACACACAAGTATAATATCCCATAAAACTGTATTCTACAGGGTATTTTTCAGGGCTCTGACATGATGCCGCAGTTGGTTTAAGCTTTTCTAGCATTCAACATTTCTACAAAACCATTAGCCAAACAACCTTCCGAAATTTCCAACAGCCTGTGCAGGCATTCATGTTTGCAAATGATAGAGATCTCCCGTCTGCAAAGCACAGGATTAATGCCAATGCCCTGTATCCCTATCATCAAGCTGGCATCCCTATACTTTCATTTCTGTTTCCTGGCAACAAAGCGCCAAGGCACTTTCATGAATGCTAACAATCTGTACTCATCCCACCGGCAGACCTTTCCGGAGAGCCCTGCCGAACTGAATGAGTGGATCTGTGGTATCTGCTCCCGCAATATCAGACTCAAACACAAAATCATTTTTTTTCTGCACAGGGAAAGCATTGTTAACGTGATTTTTTTTTTAATCTAAAAATTTTTTTAGAAAAAAAGATTTTTTTATCTAAAAATCACTTCTATTTTTCTTTCTAGGCATTTATTTTTGTAGTCATACCATATTATTTCACCCCAAAATATAACAATCCCATTTCTGTTCATATTGTGTAGAACAAGCCTGATTTATCAGTTTGGTTTTATCAGCTGGGCAGTTTGATGGTTAGGGTTTTTTTCCCAGTTCACAGGATCCCTGTGTGGTAATATGAGAAATCTAATACTGAGCATATATATGTTTTTATTGTAAAAAAAAAAAAAAAAAAATTAGCTTTTCCATTTTTAAGCAGAGAGGTTGTTTCATTAATATCAAGACTAAAAGACAAAGAGCCACATCATGGGGATGTTTTGCTTTCTTCTATTTGAGTGGTATGACTCCTGAGCCTTCTTAGGACTAAACTAAGGCAGAAGTAACTAATGGCAGAAAAGCAGGAAAAGGAGGTGCTTTTTGTATCTTAGGCTGTTGTGAATGCACAGGGAGAGTCAACTACTCCCTCTGAGAGCAAGTCCACCTTGATGTTTGAGCAGGCAAGCGGTGAGAGAGGAAATGCAGAAAGAGAGAATCTCACCAGTGTTTTCAAATAAAAAAATATTTACCCTTCTTTTCCCCTCCTCCCCATAGATAGCCACTGTCTTGGAGGCTCTGAACAGGGAAGGGAAGGGAAGGGAAGGGAAGGGAAGGGAAGGGAAGGGAAGGGAAGGGAAGGGAAGGGAAGGGAAGGGAAGGGAAGGGAAGGGAAGGGAAGGGAAGGGAAGGGAAGGGAAGGGAAGGGAAGGGAAGGGAAGGGAAGGGAAGGGAAGGGAAGGGAAGGGAAGGGAAGGGAAGGGAAGGGAAGGGAAGGGAAGGGAAGGGAAGGGAAGGGAAGGGAAGGGAAGGGAAGGGAAGGGAAGGGAAGGGAAGGGAAGGGAAGGGAAGGGAAGGGAAGGGAAGGGAAGGGAAGGGAAGGGAAGGGAAGGGAAGGGAAGGGAAGGGAAGGGAAGGGAAGGGAAGGGAAGGGAAGGGAAGGGAAGGGAAGGGAAGGGAAGGGAAGGGAAAAGATTCTCCCACACCACTGCAATCCTGCCTGGGGGGAGGGGGGTTGCACACCATGCTCCTACCTCTCTGCTGTGCTGGGGACTTTGCTGTCCACCATAAGATTTTCTCAGCTGCACTCATCATCTGAAATGGTACCTGCTACCAAGCACCATTTTCAGTCTAGAGGAAACCTGGACTGGTAAAAAAAAGCAACCAAATAATGAAAACTACTTCTGCTGAATTAGTATTAGGACAGGTTTTGAAGTATATGGAAACAGAATGGAAAATACTATTATTCCCTCTTCCTGGTTACCGAGAACTTCCACCGATATTCTGACACCAGGAGGCTTCTCTCTTCCATTTCCATTATGTTGGTTATATTAGATTATGCAGGGTATCCGCAGTCCTCTGGTGAACATCTCATTTGACTCACTCCCTACAACCTCCCTCCCCAGGCTGGTTAGGCTTTACTTAATGTTGTGTTTAAGAAATGAATGGACCTTTATGCACTGTGTCTGCCTTCCCCAAGGGCTTGCTCATGTGGAAACACTGTCAGCTTCACAGCATGTGGATACAGCAAAGATATATTGCATGGTCTTATCATCAAGAAAAAACACTGTATTGACAATGAATCAATACTCAGGTTTGTTCTGACGCTGCAAATATTGTTAAAACTTTGATGTCCCAAGACAAAACTTGTTTAACTTGAAAAAGATCTGAGCGTACCTGGAACAGTTAATTTTCTGTGCTTTTCACTCTGGCAGCAGGCTCTGATTTGAAGTCAGGGCAAAGAAACCTTTTGGATCATTAACATTGCTCTATGACTGTCTGCATAGCAAGTTTTTTTTCCCCTCAACAATTGTTTTCTTGGATAAAACTGTCCAGGTAGTGAGAAAGTGAGTAATGTGTTTCAATCACACTTAGCAGATCTAAAGGGTTAGCTGCCCCTTTCTGTAATATACGGCTCTGGCTGTGTTAGTCTAAAATGAGTTTAAGATGGATTCCCTGAAGAAATGGTTCATGGCATATAATCTGGCTGCTGAGCAGTATTTCTTTGGGTGACAGCATCCCCAGCTGACTTGCTCAAAGACTGTGTCAGCACGGGGACATTTCCTGTGTATAAGCAGACGTCCCACAAAAAAAAAAAAAAAGTAACATTTTCTAAGGACTGAAGAAGGGAAACATAACCCCTGACATATGAGCTGTGACACAATCCATGGCTGCGGTCACTTATACACTTAGGTGGTTGCAGTACACAGGGGCAAGAGGTGACACCATTATGGCCACAATGAACTGGGGAAAAGTCACACAGGGTGCAGAGATGTAAGCACCAAGCACCAAGGAACAATATTCATCCTCCCCTCATTGATAGACCCACTTAGGCTAAAGGACAGGCTACTCCCTCCCCAGGGTATGGATTTCTCCCTTTAAGTGTCGCCTGAAATTGAGAGTTCAAAGTTTCTGAAGTTCAAAGGGGCAATGACAGCCCCAAGCCTTGATTGCTGCTTAGCTCTGAAGAGCAAGCACGGATGCAGCATGATGAAGTACAAATGCAACTCATCAGCTGGCTCTTCCTCAGACATGTCTTGGGTGAGCTCCGGCTCACAGTCCCCATTTTCAGAAAATTAGAGGCTGATTTACCAGAGCTGAGAAGCTACGGGCTGTCCCTCGCAGGACTGTCTGCAAAGCAGCAGCTGGTGCTTGATGGAGACGGAGGCAGAGGGAGCCTTTACTGGGAACATCCAAATCCAGAATAGGACAACAGGATCAGAAGCAGATTGCACCTTTATTTAATATTATAATATTGCATAGGACAGGCTACAGAAATTTCTTCTCTTTCACAGAAAATGCATTTTCAACCACCAAATTTTGATTTGTCATTACTTGTGAATGGCTAACACTGCTTTAGTCCTAATGCAGTGTTAGGAAGGACTACATATTCACAGTGATCAAAGGACCTGTTAAAACCTAGACAAAAAAAAAAAAACAACCCCTCAAAATATTTGCAACCAGCAAAGAGAAAGAGACTACATCTTCTCTATACTGTTTAGCTGAAATTTCATATAATGTGGAAAAGGGAGTACTAATTTCTAACACCTCATTGCAGGTTTGAGAGAGGGGAGTCTAGAAGAAGGCACTGTATTTTAAGGCAATGGTACCAAATACGTGCATCTTCACTGCCAAATTCATATAAGCTGGCTCTGCCCCCCGGTCCTTTTCCCATCTGCTTTACTTCTCCATGCGTTCTTAGACCTACCTGAATCAAGCAGGGGAGGAAGAGCAGTGAAATGCTGCCATCCAAGTACCTGAGATCACCAGTGGTCTGGCAGAAGTCATTCTGAGCTTTTGTCAACTTGATGCTGTTGCTACACAAGTTAGCTAAATTACTGTTAGGGCAGAAACATCTCGCTGTGCTGGAAATCACACCTTTGGCAGTGATGCAGACTTACCCTCAGATAGCAACCACAAGATCACATTTGCACATTTATCGGAAAAATGACTAACTTCAAAGTAATGAAGTTGTATTGGTTGAATGGGATTCTCCAGGATAAACTATCACTTCACACAGAATTAAGGAGGCAGAAGGAGGAATATGGGCAGACTTCATAGTTCCTCTGCCTTGCAAGAAAAGAACAAAATACCTTTTTAAATAAAACTTTTCAGTGCTTGAAAGCGTTCAAGGGTTTTATCCATTTTATGAAGAACAAAAACCTTTTATAAAAATTTAATATAATTCATAAAAATATTCTTAACCAAGAGTTTTCATCACTACTAGTTTTCTTTTGAAGAATTACAACCAGCTGTATGAGAAATAATTGCATTTCAGGCTGAAACGAGGAAATTTTTATTTGATTTAGGATGTTGGCTGCTTAATATCGTATAGCCTTACTTTGTAATCAGAAGTGTGGTGGAAAGGATTGTCTTAATCCACCTGCACACTTAATTTTAAGCCAGCAGATTCATACGTTCATATGTCCAAGCACCTGTTCTCATTTCACTCTTTGGAGGTGGGAAATTTATTCATTCAGAGGTAAGATCTCATCTCACAGAGCTGAGATTTATTTTTACATTACTGAAGGCAAGATGGTGTAAATCATAGTCAGAACAGAGTCTTTTAGAAAGCCAGCACACACAGAGCTGCTCCACATGGAATTCTGATGGAGAGGTGATTTACACCGCGTTTGATGTTGCTCTTGACCTACACTATTTGTTGATGTAGGGGTTTCTAAGGGTCTGGCACAGGAGAACCCTAACACACGGAAGGGGCTCTACCGCACTGAGGCTAAATGAGAAATAAGCACTGAAAGGCTCTCTGACTCCCAGTACGGCCACAAACATAAGGCAGCACAACACATGCAGGCTTTTCCACAGCCAGCCAAGCTTTAGGAGCACTAAAAGAATTTATAGCCAGCTTGAGTCTACCAGATATGGTAAATTTACAGCGAACTCAAGTACCAGAGATGGTATGATTTACCATCAGCTCCCCAGTGTCTGCTGTGACTGAGAACCAAATGATTTAAATCAATAAATATTTGAAGGAAAGAGACAATCAAAATAACTCATGAACTTTATTAGTATCCATATGGGGAACTGGAAGACCTTCAGCACAAGCCCAGGCAGAACTTGTTAAAGGGGCTTACTACTGCTGTTTGCCCAAACTGCAGTAATTATTAACCATAAGACTAGTAATAAACAAGCTTATTTATGGCTTCATAGCTTGATGCTGGCATGGTTCTTAGCAATTTCAAGGCTGAGCTGGCTTGAGAAAGAAGCGTTTGGAAATATAAGAGCTTCTTTTATAGGGTCTTATTGTTCATGGAGTCCCACTGGATGCTGACGGTGAGTTGCCAGTAAGCGCTGTGGAAACCCTCAGCGGGGCAGACCTTCCTCCTCAGGTCAGATTGGGGTAACCAACTCTGCTCCTGAGGTCCTGCTTCTGGGCAAACCTTTCTCTGTTTCCCTGTCGATCTGTGGTTTTGAGAGCATGTTTGCCCTTCCATCCAGGACATGCTCTGTTCGCTCCCCATCTGGGGAGGAGGCTCCTCAGCTCCACAGTGGTTGCACACCCACTGCCCTGGCTTCCAGCCCAGCAGTCCTGCTTAAAGCAGGCTAAGCTTCCTACTCGCCTCTGCCACAGTTCATCTGGGCTGTTGCAGACATCACCTCTAGCCTCCTATTTTCCAGCTGCTTCAAGCTCAGAGATACAGGTAACATTCCCAGCACCCATCTCCACCTCTGCAGCCTCTCAGATGTCTGTAGTCTGCATCAGGGCTCCCAGCACATCCCTCCAAGGTGTCTGGCTGCTTATGCTCAAGACCAGCAGTGACATGGGGCAGCTGTGACTCTGACACTGTAGGTATATTCAGCCCATACCCAGGGCTACACAATGGGGGACTGGTGGTTTGTGAGATTTAAAAAAGGGACAGAAGCAACCAGGCAATTTCTATAACTAAGCAGGTAAGTCTTGCTTTCATTATACTGCAACGTATCACATGTATTTGGATTCAAAAGTATTGAATTTCAAATACTCAGTGTAAGTCACATCACTTACACTACATTAGTGTGCTGATTCCAGTAAAACTAAAAAATGAACCCAGACTGAAAGAAAAAGGGAAGGAATGCAGCTATTCTTGCGCAATAATAAATCAAACCAGTGTGCTGCTGTTCTTCCTAGCGAAGATTTACAGTATGGACAGATGGCACTGCCACCAATTAATACTAATAAAAGGACAACCCCAGCACCCTGAACTAATTTGGAACCATCTTTATGAAATTAAAAGTACTACCCACATTTCATCTTTTTGACTATATTAGCACGCTCAAACTAGTTGGGCATCACCAGGACGATACGTATAGCACACACGAGGAGTTGTCTGTTAAGGGCAGCCTTGAGCATACTTGCAAATTCAGATCTTTTGCCCTAGGGGACTGAAAGTCAGAGACACAAGGCCCTACGAGCATCAGTGGCAGCAGCCAGCCTGAGAGGCAACAGGCTCCCCCATGAAGGAAAGGCCCATCTAGAAGCAGAATGTGACCACAGAGCAAACTGAATCAAGGGGCTGCCAAGGATTTGGCACATTCTCTAGACCCTTCCCTTCTGGGGTTTGGGATTTTTGTGGGGGGGCAGGGAGGTTGTCCACTACTGGCTTCCAGAAGTCCTGATGTTAATTGAAACTTTCAGGTATTAATAGAGCAGTGATACTTGCCATCATCTGAGGCGGGAAAGGGTATAATTCACTTGTGAACTCAGATGGCTTCTGTTGAACAAGTTTGTTGTATGACCTGTTGGCTCCCCCTCCCAGTTCTAGTGTTTAAGTTTTTTTCCTGGCATACTTGATAAAGCACCAAGATGAAATATACTAATTTCACCGTTTATGCTGGGTATAACTAATCAACTAGGAATATCAAGTATCTAAAATTTAATTCTGGTTCACTTAACAATGGTCAGTATATTTTTTAAACAACGCAACTGTTATCTTGTTGCCATAAACTAAAGCCTGTCCAAAGAAATGAAGTGCTGTGCTGTTTTTTTCCTGCAGACTTGGTAAGGCAGAAAGGTGACTTGGTCAAGTGAACAAGCAAACAGATGTATTAATCATGATAAAATGATTTTCCCCTGAAACAGTAGTAATAAATAATGGGTTATGATAGTGCAGCCTTCCTTTGGTCGGTGAAGCTCCCTTGACAAAGTTACATCACCTACCTGAAAGGTCTGTCAGGCAGTGTATTTAATAACTAAAAGTATAAACTGTCAATAATAAATGTCAGATGAATGTGTGGAGGTTCTGTTCTTTTAGATCAAGCAGTCATACATTCAAGCATCTATTAAGCAGCCTTGTTAAAGGAACTGCAGTGCATTTTTTCCCTTCCGCATGGTGTTTTTGTTTGCCTCTCTCCCCACCACTGGGTGTTTTATCGTCCCCCAAAGGGGGTCAGCTGGGGTCTCTTCCCAAGTCCTCACAGTTAACTCAGATCGTTCAAATGATGCTGTTCCAAGTGCTTAGCCACGCATTTCTCAACACTAAATTTCTCCTGCCATCATATTGTCCGTTCACTTTGTTTTGTTAGTTTGCAGAGATCCTGTATCCTGAGCCTGCAAACAATAACCTGTAAATCACGGCAGCTTCCTCGGCTCCCTCTGGCAGGTCACGCTGGTGGACGGCAGTCAGTGCAACTGCCCAGCAACCACTGATTTATAGGACACAACTCCTTCTCCTTTGCACCTTCCAACTGAATATAGATCCCTAAGTTGTTCACCCTTCAAAGAATCTTTTCTGTCTTAAATGTGAGGTTTCATTTGTATTGACTTTGCAACTTCTTACAGCACCATTTGTACCTGCTAAGGAATTTCCTTACTTCCCGTCATTTTGTTAATTGTCTTTGTCCACGTTTCAGTGTTTAGTGATGTGTCACCACTGCCACAGCAGAACACATCGAAGTGTAGAACCAAAAATAACTGAAGACCAATCCACCCACATCACAAAGCATTCACACTCGTGTTTCGCTCCAGCACGTGATTTTGATTAGACACACAGGTGAGGTGAGATGAAAATATTTCTATACTGATAAATTAGAGTCACTTCACTTATCCCACCATCTTCACACAAGAAGGTAACAACGGTGAAAAGTGTGAAGCATCAGTATGTGCATGTGGACCAAACCAAAGCTGTGAGGATTGCACAATGCTGTGAAGCTTCCACTATACGCGGCTCCTGGTTATTGTCCTGGTTTAGCTCAGAGAATTGCATTGAATTTAGAAAAGGAAGACAAAGGAAAAGAAAACCACTTGATTTTTATTACAGGTTTCATAACAAACAACAGCAATAACAACGAAATGCTAGGTTTCCTTGACCTTGAGCAAAGGGCAGGAAGGGGGAAGAGCAGTGGCTAGAGATATTTCCAAGAACTCTGTGCTCTCTGCTTTCTTTCTCCAACGCTGTTTGACAGCCTCTGACAAAGCAGCTGCCTGTTCCAGCTGGAAGTATGTTTCCAGCCAGTTATGTTGGTGATGAATTATAATTGCTTATGGAGTTGCTATGGGCATTCTTGCCAAGAAACTTGAAATAATTTTTACAATACTTCAAGCTTTCAGGGACTTCTAAACAAATGACCGTTTTGGTGAATATGAGAGCACTGTACCTCTCTGTTTGGGGATTAAGAAAACAGAAGTAATCCAAATAAACCTTGGGCAGGAGGGAGGGAAAGCCAACCTGAGGAATGAATGTCATTTCTATTGAACTGGCAGGCAGAGTGTGAAATCCCACCTGAGGAGCAGGATGCAGCTTTTTTGCTTTATTGCATTCAAATTCTGCAAGAATCCATCAATCAGCTCAGTTTAAAGTGACTCTGAGCAAGTACGAGTGTGGCATGCTGCACTGGAAGAATTATAGAAGCCATGAATTCTTCCTTACTTTGCGTCAGGCTGAGGTTTTTCGTGTGTTTGTTTTCTTTAATGTCTTTTCTACGAACAGTTTAAGGACTTTATATTAAAAATCATTTATAGTATGTCAGTATTTTTTTTATTCTACAAAACAAATTCCCTTAGCTATGCTGACTCAATTAACCAGCGTTGAACATTTTGGTGGATAACGGGATGACCATGAGACAGCCATGTGCCCTTGTGGCCAAGAAGCCAACGGCATCGTGGGTTGCATTAAGAAGAGTGCGGCCAGCAGGTTGAGGGAGGTCATCCTCCCACTCTGCCCTGCCCTGGTGAGGCCACATGTGGAGCACTGTGTCCAGTTCTGGGCCCCCCAGTTCAAGAAGGACAAGGAGCTACTGGAGAGAGTCCAGCAGAGGGGTACGAAGACGATTAGGGGACTGGAGCATCTCTCCTACGAGGAGAGGCTGAGAGACCTGGGGCTCTTTAGCCTGGAGAAGACTGAGAGAGGACCTTACCAATGCTTATGAATACCTAAAGGGCGGGTGTCAAGAGGATAGGGCCAGGCTCTTCTCAGTGGTGCCCAGTGACAGGACAAGGGGCAACGGGCACAAACTGGAGCTCAGGAAGTTCCGTCTCAATGTGATGAAAAACTTCTTTACATTAAGGATGACAGAGCACTGGAACAGGCTGCCCAGGGAGACTGTGGAGTCTTCATCCCTGGAGATACTCAAAACCCGCCTGGATGCAGTCCTGTGTGACCTGCTGTAGGTGAAGCTGCTTTGGCAGGGGAGTTGGACTAGATGATCTCCAGAGGTCCCTTCTAACCCCTAATTCTGTGGTTCTGTGATTGTCTCTACATTATGAAGTTACATGAACTATTCTGCTAATCAATGCATAAAACAGCAGTCAGTCTTTCTGAAAAAGTGTTTTAATGTATTGCTCATGCTTGGATTTCTAAGTTATGCTTTATCTTAACAACTACTTCTAAGACAATAAACAATGAAAAATAAATAGGACCCTAAAACTTGACCAGAACTGCTGCCTACCATTGGAATTTGTGGCATGTATGTGTTGCATATGGCATTGTACTGGCACACCATTTCCCATACCATGCAATGCTATGAACAACTGAAGAACACACTGTTCTTTTCCACCACTAAATAACATCTCAATCAATAGTTTGTCTTTTTTAATTTTGCTTTTATATTCAACTCACTTTAATCCATGTTCTTTCCAGGCTTCCTAAATACCAGATTGTCTTTTTACTCAAGCAAACTCTAGAATCTGGAAGTGATGTTTGCCTTTTTCCTGAAATGTAACTGAACCAAGAACTCTCTACCTAACACTCCTGCCTTTTTACAAAGAGATGATTTGTTCACACATAATTTATAGTTTAAGCAAGACCTATCTTACTGATTATATTCCCCCCCCCCGAACTTCTTTTTGCTATGTAACCAGGTTAAATCTTTGCAACGTAACACGGTTTCTGAAAAAGCCTGCATGATTATTCATAGAAATGAAGGTATGCAGCCTGCAAAATTATTCCAAAAATTCAAGGGCTGCAACCTCAGTCTCTGCTCTGTTTATTTATCCTGAGCTACCACTACCACAGGGGTTTTCAAGTACCTTCAAGAAATTACATGCTCCAATACATCGCCTTTTCAATTTCAAAACTAAAACCAAAAGTTAGCTAATGAATGTCTACAGCCATTTTTAAGTTATGGCTTCATTCATCCTCCACAAGTTGCTCTGTCAGGTGTTAATCGGGAAGAGACAAAAATCGCAGTTGAACTTGCTTATTGCTCTACTGCCCAGAGCAGAGCTAAAACCTGGGGCAGGAAATCCCCACTTTGACCAGTTTCAAGCCCCGCTGAGATTTCCGTGGCGCCCCGACTACAACCCTCTTATACCACGGGGCTGATCTAAAGACAGACCGAGCTCCCCGAGGCGTTTCTGCAGGTTTCACCAGAACGCGGAGCGGGCACGCCACCTCCCCAGTCAGGGCAGAGGCGCTCGGCGGGACCCGCTGGGGCAGCACGGGCTCTGGGCCCTGAGGCCGCCGCGGGCCCAGGCCTGCCCGCAGGCTGCTTCGCCTCTGAAGTAAGGGCCAGGAACAAATAACTGACGGAGTTTGCTAACCCGCGTTACTTAAATGGAGCTGCCTGCCGAACGGCTTTATGACCTGTCTCTCCTTTTACCTCGCTGCCCCTTGGGCGTGAGCACAGGCCGGCAGCAGCATCCGCCGGGCTGCACGAGCCCAACCAACATGGCGCTGGCGGAGACACCCCTGCGCAGGCGCCGCTCGGCATCGAGCCGCCGGTGCTCGGCACATCGATTGCTGCGGGAGCAGCTCTGCTGCCTGCGCCGCGTTGCGTGCCCGTGCGCGCGCGGGGCGGGAGGAGCCGGCTGCCATCTCGGCGAGGGGAGGTGAGGCGGGTGGCGGCGGGGCTCAGGCCTGGGCGGGCGGGATGGCGGATGCGTTGGGGCTGCCTCCCGGGGGCGTCTGTCCCGCCGGGCTTGGGACCTGCCCGGGCGGGGAGGGTGGAAGCGGGGCGAGCGGGCGGGCGGCCTGTGGGAAGGGTGGGCAGCCCCCGGGGCCCGTCCGTGGCCGAGCGGCGCCGGCCGCCGCACGCTGCACTGCCGGGGGCTGGGGTGTTGCCGGCTTCGGCAGCTCCCCGCCCCGGGGGCTCGGACTGCGCCTGGGCCGCCGCTAACGGCTCCCGTGTGTGCTCTGCCCGTAGGCAGGTCTGCAGGCGCCCCAGAGGATGGACATCAGACCGAACCACACCATCTACATCAACAACATCAATGACAAGATTAAGAAAGAAGGTACCGGTGGCGGTGACTCGCCTTTGGAAAGCGGGCATTGTCCTATCGGGTTGGCTTCCGCTCCTGGTCGTGTGCTCTCACGCAGGACTTGGCGTTTCGTCAGTGCCGTGGCCGCAGGGGCTCCAGGGCTCTCCGAAGGTGGTGGTCGCAAACCAAGCTGTCAGCAACTGGCTGCTCCTAATGAAGCACTAGCCGAAATTAGCACGATGTTCAAGGCTATAAGACACGGCCCTTGTTTCTAAGGAAGCTTCCGATGGCCTCTCTGCTGTAGTAGTGTAGCTAACTGCATATGTTAGGTTTGTTTGGCAGTGGATAATTAACGATAAGAGCAATGAGAATATCTGATGGATGCTAAGAGGCATTCGGCATACGTTTCGGTGGTCAGCAGTCCCCTCTTGCTGAAATGTGGGGGGACATTGTGTGTCCCTCGTTTGGTTTAGCACCATGCAAAAGCAGTGAACGTGGCATGAGCTGGCCTGCTGTGCATCGTGTCAGATGCTGCCTTGCAGTTGCTGCAGCCCTCTAGAGAGCAATGACTTCATGCTGAGGAATTGTAGCTCCTCAAAGTGTGCTAAAAAGAAAAAATCTCTTGCCCTTGTCTGGCTGTACATTAAATGTCTGCATAGAACCATCCACTTAATACTCAGGCTTAGCTTGTAATACGAAGTGATCAGAGTAATTTATTTGTTGTTGTTTGTGAGCTGAGGGACTGGATCAGACTAGCACTGCTTAAATCTTTCTTCAGGGTGCGATCTGAAAGTGGAAACAGCTTTGTTGAGAAATTATTTATTAACTTGTCAAGATGGTTCTCCTGAATAAATGTAACTTGGGGCTTTGTTTGTAGAATGTTAAGTGCCGTGTAAACTAGTAAGTCTCCATTATGTGGTTATAATTTTCAAATGTAGGGTTTCAAGTTAGTTGTAAAGCTTACAAATGTGATTTTTATTTTTTTTTTTTAATACAGTTTTGGAGGTTATTTTTAGGGAAAGTGTTTTGATAAGAAAACCTTTTTTTTAAAAAAAAATACAATGCTGTGGTTGGTCAAGAGCAGCTGGACAAAGTGACAGTGGGCTGGTATTACTAAGTCTCAACAGCAATAAACAAGAGGCAGTACTCTTGTGTTGCTGAAATACTTCAAATGTAAGATTTGTGAGTTAGAATGTAAAACATAGTACAAAGGATTTGTTTAGCTTGACTGGATAAGATTAAGGTTTAATTTGCATGTAGTCAGCTGATTTTAAATAATGAGAATAAATCAGTTGCAGTTGCAAGGTACAGTGTGGTCATACAAAAACATGTTCAGATCCAGAATATGAAAAAATATTTCATGTGCATGAGAGAATTGATTAAACCATTACAAACAAATTTTCCAAATTTAATTACCTTTCTAAGTAGTTACTCTTCCACCATGTTCTTGCTTGAAGTCATACCTCTTTACTATTGCCTGTTACAGTATTGAATTTCTGATCAGTCTTTGGTGGCTGTCATACTCGAGTGTGTGAGTGTGTATATATATGTATATGAAAAAGTGTGTATGCATACGCTTGTGTAATTTTTAGTCTCTTAGAATGGTAGAATGGATGGCAGTACAGCTGTTTCACTAGCTGAATACTTGAGGTGTGAAACCAAGCATTATACACCAACTTAAAAAACTGGGCATATAAACTTCTTCTCATGCAACGGTTTTGACTAAATTCATGTAACGTATCACTGTGTGAGCTGAAGCTGGCAAAAAATATTGTCCCTGAAGGACAGAAGACTCTAGAAGTGGAGATTTGCATGTAACCTGCTATAATTATTTTTTTTCGTACGGTCAACAGAACTGAAGAGGTCCCTGTATGCACTATTCTCACAGTTTGGTCATGTGGTGGACATTGTGGCTTTAAAGACTATGAAGATGAGAGGACAGGCGTTTGTTATATTTAAAGAACTTGGATCATCTACCAATGCTTTGAGACAACTACAAGGCTTTCCGTTTTATGGGAAACCAATGGTAAATTATTTTGTTGACTTCTTAAAGAAAAAAAAATTGCCATGGTGTGATACAGTGTTTTGGTACTTCCACCTTGTGAATTAACTATGATGTGTACTTGTAATTGTACTGTTATTCAGTCACATTGTGTCCTGCTGGATCTACGTATTTATGTAAGCTAGAAGGATGCCAGGGAGACTGGAGTTAGAACATGCAGAGGTTGAACTTAGCATTTAGGTTTCCTAAATGGTGGCTTTGTGTTTTTTCTATGCTGGATTAAAGTTTTTAAGATCTTAAAATACTTCCATTTTACTCATTGAGTCTTCTGTTGAACTGATTAAATTCATTCTGTAATGTTATTGGAAATTCGGTGCTTTCAGTTAATTTATCTCAAGTAACCTTAATTACTATTATATTCATAATAAATAGCAAGAATGTGGTGCTTCTTTTTTGAGGTAACAGTGAGTAGGGTGAAGGTCTCTGCAGTTTTACTTTCCAGAAATCAACAGACATGACCAGTGTTTTATTTTTTAAATCGGTGACTAGTTCTGCTTGTGCACGCATCAGATCACCAACCCAAATAACTGAATTTCAGTATAACTTCAGAGAAGCAAATACACTGCTGGTTGATAGGACATGATTTAATAGCGTCCTTGATAACGTGCAGAATAGCACAACAATTGACACGTTGCCTGCTTCGATGATTAGGCATCTCTTAATTCTGCAGCTATTTGTGAGGCGTAAGGATACATGCAAATAGCCCACTTGAGTGATGGATGGATATATTAATACCAGCTTTGAGCATTGAGGAGAGCACAGACAGTTGTGTTGCTGAGCCACGAGCTTTTTTTCATTAACTCTTCAGATTCCCTAATGAAATTGTGTACAAGGAGTTGCGCAAGCTCAGTTCTGTTGTTTACCCTTAAAGAGTTTTGTGCTCAGTAAAACTCAATAGGAAATAAAAAGATTAAGGCTTCATAAGCTTTTAGGTGTACTTCCCTCTTTGAATATCACCTGCAGCATGTTGTACTCTGTAAGCCCTAAACAAAAACATTAAGAAAAAAATCTTCACCTGCTGTGTAGTTTTGTATTGAGGTAGTCTCTGATAGTAAAAACGATAGGATTGCGTGCGTATGTAATGTTGCACACCTGCTTACCCCCTGACTGGTGCCTTGGGCAGCCTTTGTCAGAAAACCAGCGCTGTTGTGCTGCTGACACAATTTATGCAGTCTGGTTTGGATTAAGGCAGGTACTTGCCTTTTCTATTTAAGAAGTCTGAGTTTTGCTGAACTCAGTTTTCTGCAGAGACCTGAGAAATTGCTGTAAAATTTTAACTCCCCTTAAAATGGGGTTAAAAAACCCTCTCGCGTTTTTTTAATAGAAGCTAGTGCCAGTTTTGTCAGATGTCCTTATATGGCTTTGTGTACCTGTTACCTTGACAGATGTTAAAAACATGCTCTTGGATGACTAGAGTTCTGATTTCAAGGAGTTAAAATTAGTAATTTCCATCTTGGGGTTTTTTTAGAGTTTTTTAGTTGTGCTCAGAATTAATTATGAGGATTAGATATTCTGTAAACATACCTACAGCTTATATTATTAATATAATAAGTTCTGCAAAAAAATGTGTAAATTCACAGTAGAACACAGTTAATGAAACTGGTGCAAAACGTTCGGTATTATTAACCGCAAAATGTTCTGGTTTTGTTTTTTAAAAAGCGTATTCAGTATGCAAAAACAGACTCTGATATCATCTCTAAAATGCGTGGTACTTTTGCTGATAAGGAAAAAAGGAAGGAGAAGAAGAAGGCCAAATCTCTGGAGCAGTCAGCAAATGCGGCAAATAAAAAGGTTATCCAGGTAAGTTGCTTCTCTGTTAAGAAAAAAAAAGAAAAAACAAACACAAAAACTGTTTTAAATTACTGTGGGGTTTTTTAGGTTTAAGTATTGTCTTTTGATACTTCTCAGTTCCCTGAATTGGGGTATATTGATAGCTCTTGAGCACTGACTAGAATTTGAAGGAAGGGATGCTGATTATATAGTCCTTGCTGTTCCCTTTTTTCTTTTCCCCCTCCTTTTCTATTACCAGATGAAAGAAAAGATGTAGGGCAAAGGTACAATATACCAAAGTAGAAACTGACTACTTTTTAAAAAGGGAGAAAAAGGAGGGGTGTGTGCTTATCTTTAATGCTAGAAGTGCTCAACCAGCTTTTCCCTTCAGTGTTTTAATGCCATATTTGCTCTATAAGCACTGGAGAATGGTAAAAGGGAGCAAGATAATTCATTTACAGGAAGATGAAAAGGAGTTGGCTTGGAAGATATCTCAGCTGAGGCTTGGCCTGGCCTAAACTAACCACATTTAGTAATTTGTTTGTTGAAGTATAGCAGAAAACATCAAGGCAGAGAGTTTGATTATTGTGTTATTTAACTACGCTTCCTGCTAAGGCACAAATTAGTATCAAGGAGAGAGAAGAGTATTTATAGAAAGCAACATTTTCTGGGTAGAATATTCAGATTTCTCAGGATTTATTAAAAAAAAAAATATCAATCTTTCTATATAAATCTCTTAAGAAGAAATAATTGCTGCTAGCTATTATGGTAATAGCTTTAGTTATCCTTGCTAAACTGGAGTCCTAAGTGGAAAAACCTATTTTACTCCTATTAGGTATGTCCTGTCTAGGCCTTCATTTTCAAAACTGCTTCCTTCCTGTCTATTAAACCAAATTTTGTGATGTGGAGAAATAGTGATTTGCTGTCAGCCATTAGTCAGATCAGATACAACTGATATTTTTTCATTGTTTGCCTAGCTTTGGAGTTCATCAGAATTCACATGCTTTGTTTCCCTTCAGGAAGTGTCTCAAAAGTAACAAATATTCCTTGGATTGTAGTTTAAAAAAACCTTAACATCTTGAGTTGTACAGAAACATGGTCATGTGTGTTTATGTATTTCTAAGAGAACACCTGTGTAAAACTATTTTGTACTTATTTACTAGGGAGCAACACAAAATTCAGCCAATGCCCCAGGGACTGCAGCACAGAACCAGCAGGTAATGCTTTTGTTTTTTGTGACTAAAAGCACTGATGTTTATAAAATTTTTCTCTATGAATAATAGTTTGTTGCACGTGAAAATTTGAGGATATATTTTACAGCTTCCTTTTTGTTCTCAGAGACATTTGTCTGACAGCTAAATCACAGTAAACAAATCCCACTTTTACTACATCTGGTTGACATGAATTGAAAATCTGCAGTTTCTCATTATTGTACAGAAAACGGCACTATTAACAAATCCTATGTGATTCTTAAATTTGGCCTGTGCTTAGTATCAGTTGAAGGATTCTTTTTTTTTTTCTTTGTTAATAAATTCCCTTTAACTTACTTTGTTCTAGTAGTAGAGAAGGAGCAGGAAGACTACACAGGGTGCCAGAATATCTGCCTGAAAAGCCTCCTTTGAGAAGTTCAGCGGTCCTCTGCTCACTCTTTTTTTTTTCTCATAAGTGTCTTATTTTCCAAGGGATTGTGTGGAGATGTAGCAACAACTCCTTATGCTTTGCTCATCTTGTCTGCTCAGTGACCTTCTAAATGATTCATCTGTGGTAGAAGTGAAGTACTAAAGAACCAGGATTTGCAGGAGGGCAAACACTGTGGAAGAATATCTTTGCCTGCCCTTCGTCTCTTTCTTGAGTGCTGTTGTTGGGAACTGCATGCATAATCCACAGGGGAAAATGTCTTGCTCCCAGTGTGGGTTTTCTTTGGGGTCTCATTTGTAACAAGGCACAATATGTCTGTGTCAGTTTGCGTCGACACACAACACTGAGTATTTAGGTATTTGTTTGAATGTCAGAAGTTTATTTCCTAATGGCACTGCCTGGGCTATTTCTGCCAGCTGAAGGGAATTGTTCTGCTGAGGCATTAACTTGGCATTATTAGGACATCTGAAGTTGTGGTGTGTGGTTTGCTTTTATTTTTGTAATCTGCTTGATGACTTAGGGAAACTCCAGCTGTTCAGTCCGGTGTTAGCAAACTGACTACTCAGCCTTGTGTCTGGTGGGTTTTTACAAATTCATATTAGCAGGCAAATCTGTAAAGACTTTAAAGCTTTAACTCTAGTGGGGGTTCTAATTAGTAAATTTGAATAGAGTAAATAGTAAAACCATGTGGGTTTTGTGGGTTTCAGCTGCCCAAAGATACTCAATATTTTGGTACTACTGTAGATGAACAGGTATTTATCCTGGCCTCCCACTGCTCTTCCGGAAAGATGCGAGTCTTTCATAGGTTCTTCCACTGTATCTTGGACAGTGCGACAGCCAGTGCTTGGGCACCTGGGTCCCACCCCTGGCAGTGCTGAGAGTACTGCGGTAACAGCTGTTGAGTTGTCAAGTTTAAATGTGATGTCTAAGACAATACGTTACTGTGATTTTTGTGGAAATAAGAGCCTCTCCAAGATAATACATACTTCTAAAAGAACCGAGGGGCTCTGCCGTGTATCGCATGAAGGTATACTGAAATCCAGCTAGCAGTGGTCTGAGCAAAACTGAGGATATGTGAGCCTTGGTTCAGATAATCATGCAGACAGATGCAGAGGAACCAATATCTGTGTATGATCTCCTGAGCTTTGATCTTCTGTTGTTGCAGGTGCCTGATAACCCACCGAACTATATCCTTTTCCTTAATAACTTGCCTGAGGAAACGAATGAGATGATGCTGTCCATGTTATTCAATCAGTAAGTTTTGAACAGAAAGGACTTCTCCTTTGAATTCTTCTGTTACCTGTATGCTTTTTTTCAGTTGGCAAGCCGACTTTTTAGACGTAAGAGTTTCTTCTGGAAGTATTTCAGTTCCTTGTTTTAGAACTGACATCTGTCGTCTTGGCAGTGATGGCTTAGTGGAGAAAGCAAATCTGATTTTTTTCGTAGTGGGTTTTGATTGTGTAAGTTATCTGCTATCAATCTGCACTGGATTTAAGCTGGTGACTGTAATATTAAAACTGCTCCTGCTGTCATAAAGTCTTTAAAACTAGCTTTAGTTGCTTCCATATGTGCACAAGACTGATTAAATTGCTTCCAAATAATGATCCTTAATTGAGGCATGGTTCTAAGGACTGCACATGTAAAACCCTTCAATTTAAATCTTTCATTAGTAGTAACTATTATACTAGTAGATGCTTATGACAAGGGCTTATGGCTACTGAAGAGAGATGAATTATCAATGTAGGAAATACTATCTGACTTTTTCACCTTATTCTAAAGGTTTCCTGGCTTCAAAGAAGTACGCTTAGTGCCTGGACGCCACGACATTGCATTTGTGGAGTTTGAAAATGAGAATCAAGCAGGAGCTGCTCGAGATGCTCTCCAGGGATTCAAGATTACTCCATCTCATGCCATGAAAATCACTTATGCGAAGAAATAACCGGATGCTCCTATGCAGGACTTCTGTGGATAGTTGTTCAGGTTTTTTAATACGATGATACTTTGATCAGCTAGCATGTTTGCTGTTCTCTGCAGAAAACTTAAGACTTGTGTAAAACTGCCACAACGGCCAGGACAGATGTAGGATTTCCACGGATCTACTGGATAGTAAATTTTTGTGTTGAAATACTGATTTTTATAAAATAAATTCAGTTTATGCTGATTTCAAGCCATTCTTTTCCTTGAATCTGTCTTATTGATCTGTTAGGCTTGCAGGTTTATTCGGTATACTGGTTTAACTACTTTTGAGGTGACACTAGTTTCTCAGAAGTGAGTGCTGGAAAAATACCTGTCTTTCCAGAGGAAGAAGCATGAGCAGGAATGCTAAATGTCAGCATATTCAGAATAAATGCAACACTCAATCTTCAGCCTCATTATTAAGGAGACAGCTGATTTTCAGCAAGAATAATTTTGTCACGTAAGAAAAACAACTTATCATTAGTGGGGGGGTTTTCTAAGTATGGATAGAAATTGATGACAGTTTGACTTGAGTAAGCAAGCACTTGTTAAGTTCAGTTTGGTTTTGTCTTTGTAATGACAGCTGGAAGTAGAAGCAGGTCCACAGAAGAAACATAAAAGTTCATCTGTTGTCTTCTCCTCTGCTCTTTCCAGCCTATTACCGGTGATTTTAATAAATGGTTTAGGAAGAGCTTTCTGGCTCTTTACAAAGACAATGCAGATGAGCCTTATGGTCTGTTTTTAGGTAGGTTTTTCCAAAATACATGTCCTAATGCTTCTGGGTTTGTTGTTTGGTTGGGTTTTTTCTCCATTTGTCAGAAGCTTTTACAGGTGTTGTGTGACATGAAATAACAATGCAGTGAAGTAATCGGATGCAGTATTGTGAGTTGTAACTGTTATAAATATTTGGGTGCAAAAATGACTTCAAATGCTTAAGTGTTTTGTTCATGTGATGGAAGACCTAGAAAGATATTTTAGGTTAAGAGAGTAATTAAATTTATATTTTTGGTGAATCTTGCAGGAGCTCTTGCATGGCGTTGGCTAGGAGGGTTGTAATCAGACCCTTGAAGATTAATGTTTGAGAGGAAGCGGTCACACGTTGCTTGTCGTGTTGCACCACTCCTCACTCGAACACTTCCTCTGTGAGGCCACCAACGACCCTTTCATGCAAAGAAGTAGTGAGATAGAGTTAGCATGGTTTCCTTTAGAAGTGCTTCAGGCAAGTATTAGAGTAGCTGATGTTCAGGCAAGAAACTACAAGGAAGAATGTTTTGCATTGTAGCTACATTGCAGGTGTTGGGGTTTTTTCTGTTTCCAAACTAATTTGGTCAGTGGGGGCAGCAGGAAGGATACTGGAGGCTGTAGCCTTTCTTCTGTGGCCACGGCTCGGTGCCATCCCTTCCTGTGTTGTTTAAATATGCCTGTAAGGGAGCAAAAGTGACTATGTTATTCCGTCATGAACCTTACGTTTTTCCTTCTGTAGTCATAATTTTATAGGTGTTAATGATGCTGTCCTTGCATCCCATCAGTCTGTGTACATGAGACTACCATTGCATACCACTGCTCTTCACCTTTATTCACTTAGAAGGGTTTGTGTGGAACTGTCTGCAAAGGAAGTCAGACACTACATACAGGAGGTTGGAGAAAGGAGTAATGGCCTGGAAGATTAGAGGAGAATGCAGTGAAGTCAGCTGTAAAAGGAGGGTGATGCTAGGAATTGCAAGATGCTCTTTTAAAAGAGAGTGTGGGATTTTTGATGACAGTTGACAGCTTCCTCTGTTCTGCTTGTGGACTGAAAGCTGGTATAGTCAAGCAGTTGTTCAGGCCTCCTTGTGAGTCAGGAAGCACTGGTCTCTGGAGCGCTGTTTTGGGAATTCCCAAACTTGCTCTCTTCGCTTTTGAAGATTATTCCAGACCAGCCTTCTGTAGCCTGACAGCTGTGATGTGAATCGCTTACAGTGCAGTAACTCCAGTGGTTGTTCCTTTTGTGTGCGTGCACATCTATTTTAATTAGTACTCCCTACAAGTCTTGCCTCATATATGCTATGACAAGATTTTGCGAAGTTAGATAAGTTCTAGATGTCCTTTCCAAGATGTAAAGAGGACCTTTAAAGTCAGCCTGTGGCAGTGTTATGTTGTTCAGTGTCTTGCATCTGCAAACTCCCAACTGAGTTCAGCTATGTAAATAAAAGCAAAGTGGTCGCTGTGTAAATAAAAGTGAAACGGTCGCTGTCCTGGCGTAACATGTGTTTTGCTCTCGGCTGCGTCTCCCTGTGGAAGGGATCTGGCCTATACAAGTATGCAGTGCTTGAACCTTCAAATTTAAGTTGCTGACCTGCAAAGCCTTTTTGCTGGGTTTCAACTCCCTAATGATTTGTTTACATTTGTGTCTATGTGTTAGGGTAGATCCTCTGTAGACTCTAACAGAGGAATCTCTGCCACAGAGGGTTTACAGTCTGGTGAAGATTAACGCTTGTCAATGAGCATTTATTAAAATGAAGAACATGAGGATTTGGAAGGATGTAATTTCCTTTGCTGCTTACCAGGGTCTGACTTAATTTTCATTCTCAAACTTTGCTTGAGATAAGATTAAGACTACAGACAACTACAGGGAAGCTTAAAATGTTTAAATAATACAGTTGGTGATTGAAATGTTAATGCAGAATGGCTTTGGAAAGGGATTCAGTTTCGTGAGTGGACCCGAGGTCGTCTTCCTGCCTGCGGCTGCTCTGGTGGGGTGGAATGTCGCTCCGACCCCTTCCCATTGGCCTGGTGTGTTTGTCCAGGTGTCTGCCTTTTCCATAAAAGATGGGAATTGCTGGACCTGGCACGCATTTGGCAAGCGCTGCAGCAAAGAAAAATGACACAGCGTGTTTATTTGGTTGTTTTACTTTTGTGTCTCGGATTAATGTGTCCTTTTGTAACTGGAATTTTTATGGAGAAACTTGCCAGCAAGAAGCTGTGTGCTGATGATGACTGTGTCTGTAAGTAATTTTGTTTTAGTTTTGAGAATATAGTCTCAAAAATGACTGTAGAGTTTGGATGCTTTAGAGTGTTGGAAAACTACTCTGCTTATTTAGCTCTGTTATATTTGTATCGGTTTGTCAACTTTAAGAGTATAGTGGGAGGGTTTATACGGAATGTCACATGCAGTTTTACTGCAAAAAGAGTTTTGTGAAGGATATTTTTCACTCAAGTGAAAAGTAAATATGGAGAGAAGGATTGTAACTTCCAATATGATGAAATGGCACTTCCCTAAGCCATTACTTTGGTTACTGGAGAACAGAAAAATGGGCCGAACAAATTCTTGAAGATTTAATTTCAGGATAACCTACTTCTGTCTGTAGAAATAGTTTTACATGTGTGCATACACACACACATATATTCATATTTTTGTCTATACAAGTATATTGTATTTAAATTTGTCCACCTCATTCTTTTTTTTTTTCCTAGACACCATTTCCCTTGCCAGAGCAGAAGAAGACTATAATGCTTCAGACTGCAGATTCATTAATATTAAAAAAGGGCAGTTGATTTATGTTTACTCAAAGCTAGTGAAAGAAAAAGACTCTGGAGAATTCTGGGCTGGAAGTGTAAGAGGAGATTCTTGTGTATACAAGCAAATCAGAAGTAGATTAACGCATTTCTGTCAGGAAATAGATGCTAATGCTGAGATATTGTGGGGTTTAAAGCAGCAACTTAGTTTTTGAAGTGATTGTTTAAACTTAAACTGATTGAGGAGTCTTGAGGGTTTTCAACTTTTTTTTGTTTTGTAGTGAAATAACTATATGGTAATTATGAACTGAACCTTAATTGAAGGGCTCGACAGTTCTTTTCCGTGGCTACTTTCTCGTACTATAGAGAAAGCTTTTATCACAGTTCGTCATAAAACCCTTAAATTTAAGGGAAGTGGAGATAGATATTAGCTGCGTTTATAAAAAAACTTCCAGATAAACTATAGGTGGTATTAATTTACTCCCAAAAAGTATGCCTGTATAAGAACTTGTGTTAATGGTTCATTTTATGTGCCAGCTAATTGGAAACTAGGAAATCTGAAAGCAGAGTAAGAACCACGATTAGTAACTGCTTTTGACTAAATTATGAAAGAGCTCAAGCCAGATGAGGACTGTTTTAAGGTACCTAATTATACATCTCCTTGCTTGAAGGTTTATGGAGAACAGTATGAAGACCATATGGGGACAGTTGGTTATTTCCCTAGCAGTTTAGTCTCGGAACAACATGTCTATCAAGAAGCAAATAAGACTGTTCCTACAACGGTAAGGAATTTTGCAAAAGCCCAGCTGGCTACATAATTATACTTGGCTGTGTAATGCTAATTTGCTGTAAAAACAAATCATGATTGTGGCAGTTGATGGTAGCATATCACAGATGCTTAGGGATCCAATCTTTGGGCCTTTATACAGGCAAATAGCCTCAATGAAATCCCTAACATAAGCTCTGATACTGCAGACATTGCAAATGCTGCGTTAAGGGCTTGATCCTATTAGAGTTCCTATTGATTTGAATAGTATTCCTTCAAGGCCACGTAAGTTTTACCCAAAGCTTGCTTTCTTAGGGTCTGGATATTATGCTGCGTACTTTGGTTACGTGTACAAGTGGGCTTCCTATTAATCGCATGTATACGTGGGCATTGCCATACAGAACATTTACTGAAAGCATGCGTACTTTCTCACAATGAAGTTATTGCTATGTCAAGAATCTGAATTAAAAAGCTTTTGGAAACCCATTAGTGGTCTGTGAGTAAATAGGCTGTGTTTCCGAGAGGGTGGTTTTCCCTGGTTATGTACAGTAGTGTCTCATATACCGGACAATTAATGATTTTACTGAAGATCTGAAACACTTCACAGAGGAGTGGAAGAGGAGGGTCCTTCCTCAGAGGCTGATACGATTTGGCTTACAAATACCGCTTACTGGTGGCTTATTTCTATGCTTAAAAGAAATTGAGTGGTATGTTTCCAGTAATTACCTTCATCAATATTGACTATTTAGCTATATGCGGTTTTGAAGTGTACAGGAAAATACAACAATTAGTGCTTCAATCTTGAAATTGGATATGGAGTTTTTAATCCCAGGTCCAGATTACTAGCTGAGTTTCATTAACACAGAGGAAATAAGTGAAAGGAAGAATTTTGTTTCATGTTAATAGTTGCTAGGATTTGCATTATAATGTGTCAGACAAGCTTTATTTGAGGAAATGCGAATCTTGGATAAGTAATTGCTTTTCTTGACACTACATTAGGTTATTCTGAATTTGGCCCAGAAGCGTTGCAGCAATTAATTAGTCACAGAACATGAAAGAATGACTAAAATATGTTTCTAAGCTCTTTTCTCAACAATATGACAGCCCGTCTGCTGCACAGCAAGCTGAACTGGAAGCAGAGGTAGGTTAAAGCGATGTTTTAGCCTGCAGGCTGACTCAGGGTCCAGAATGGGTTGTTGTCAGGCTGCAATGCAGAACTTGAATTGGAAAGTAATTTTCTTTCGCAAAACTAGTGACACAGACTTTCACAGTCGTTTCACCCTTCCTTCACATTCTTGCTATGCAGGAATTTTGCAACGAAAATGAAGAGTGATACAGGTATGTTATTTTCCTTGTTCTGCTCTCAGCTGTATGTTGCAAATGTGACCTTAAGGATCTGACTCTTTAAGTTCACATTTGAACAGTCTGCAGCACATCTTGATCAGTCTGTGTATGGGCATGCTGCTTGCTCCAGAAATATCCCTTAGAGGTGCTGTTTTATACAGAGTGAGTGTTGCATGCCGACATAGACACCTCTAGTGCCACCAGCCTTCCATCTGCAAGTCAGAAGCTGGCCTTTTGATCACAGCTCTGTAACCTTCCCCTGAGGCACTGGCAATGTTTTTGCCTTGCTTTCCTGGCCTCGCACCTGCAAAGCCCAACATTGGTGTTACAATGGGTTCTCTTGGGAAAGGGTTGCCATTTATATTAGGGGACCTGATGATGCCCAAAGCTTAATGATTAATCAGCATGCAGCACATGCCCCTGATCAAAGCACTGGGTGGCACATGCAAATGGCATTGCATGGAGGAACAACTGACAGGGAACTTGATGGGGGTACCTGCTCCACTGGAGAAAAGCCTGAAAAAGGACCTCAGCCCAGGGGCCTCTGTGTCTCTGACCCTCCTTTCATTTATTTCTTCTTTTATTTTGGGGGAAAAAAAAACAAAAAACAAAACCAAAAAAAACCCAAAACTTTCACTGTTGGAATCAACGTTTGCCATCAGCTACAGACCCTGCGAAAAAACTTTTCTGCCTGTGAACTTCTCTCTGCAGCCTGTTGTGCAGCTCCGGTAATCCATGCCTCTTGGTTGCTGTTTGAACAATAGATCTTAGGAGATTTTTTTTTTTCTTTCCCACAGTGCCGCTACTTCTGAATTGAATCACACTGAGTACAATAGACTCAACACAATAGATTATGTGTACTTCAAAGTGGCGTTGGATTGCCTGCCTTCGCTCAATCACTTAAAACTGGCCATTTGCTGGCTAAGATGAGAAGTACTTTCATTACCAGTAAGCATCTGCTCTGAAAGAGCTCCCTGCTTCCAGTGGACAGCTATATGTGATACACTGGTCTAATGTAAATGTCGTACAGTTTGAGCACCACAGTGTGATAATTCCCTGCAGCAGAATCAAGATCTACATAGCTACATAAGATAATAGCAGGAACTTAGATGAAAGCAATATGCTGTGGAAGTCTATCCCATGCAGAAAGTTTTTAAGCAAAATACTGGCAATTATTTTCTAGTCACATTTCTCCATAGTAAGTGTCTGTTTAAGGCATCCTTTTCATGTGTAATTAGGAACTGTTTAAGGATAAAGGATTACATATGAATAATAAACCCAGGTATGGATGTGGGAATACAAAACAAAAAAGGGAGAAAAAGGAATGATTTGAAATGCAGAGAGAAGGTGGTATTGACTAATCCCCTTTAAAAAATTTATGGCAGGAACAAACCATTGCAGCTATGCAAAAGGAGTCAAAAGACCTTTTTTGTTTTCCAGAATACTTTGAGTATATTACATTGTACTTTGAGTCTATTATAGTGTATTCTGTGTTTGCTCAGGTACCTTTGGGAGGTGATAAAGGAACGTTAATCCTTCAGTAATCTGAAAACATCTTTCCTTTTTACTCTCTTTTTCAGGACATCGATTTCTTCTGTGAATAGTGCTGAAAGCAGTCTGGTAACCTCTCAGATGCTACCAGGGAAAGCTGACAGGAGGAAACCTGGGCACCCTCCCTGAGCACACAGCCCTTCCTGTAATAGATGTTTGTGAAACAAGTAATCTTTCTTCAAAACGAGAAAGTTTTCATTTAAAGAGAGAGATTTGGGATGGGGAAATAGGCCCACACAGGATTTGTTCTTTAGAAATTTTTTACCTGCATATATGTTGTTACTTGTTAATAAAGCTAATAGACTTTGAATTGCTGTAAGGCTGTATGGTACATATGGGATTAGATATGTGACCTTGATTTGCATTTTCCTGCTGTAGCCTTATGCCATGTATTAGATATTAAAAATACCTTCTGTGGGTGAGCCCTCTATGAGTTGCTGGAGTAAATAATTTTTGTTGCAAGAACTATCCAACAACTGAGAAAGTGCCAGTAACTAAACACAGGCTTTAGCAGTGTGTCAAAAACAGTGTCTCAGCTGTCGTGTGTGCTGGTACAGACCATGCTCAAGCTCAAACCGTGCCTTAGAGCCGCGGCCTGAAACAGGAGGAAGGGATAAGGCTGGGGATGGTGTCTGCCCGGGGCTTCCCCTGCCTTGGAAGCAGGGCTGTGCCCAGTTGCTCCCCTGGGAGCTGGTACAGAAGACGCTTAGCCTCTGCTAAATGTTCAAGAATGCAAGAATACAGGAGGAGTTATCCTGCTGATCCCTCTCTGGCTCTAACAGTCGGCCTGCTATGTCGTGGAGAGCCTCACTGATGAAATTAGCAGACTTAATTTTTCCCGAACAAGCGTGTTTCTGAAGCCACAGACCAGAGCAAGGCGCTCTGCCTCCGCCCGCCCCCTCCCGGCAGCCCAGCACCGGGCGAGGGCGCTCCCCGCGTCGCAGCCGGGGCGACAGCGAGTGCCCGCCCGCCAGGGCGCCAGCCAATCGGAATCGGGCATCCTCTTTCCCCTCGCGCTCGCGGGTCTAGGGGTGGGGAAGGGCCGCCGGCGGCGTAATGGCCGCTGACGGGAAGCGCAGCCCTCTGCTGCCTCCGCCCGGGGCGGGGGGAGCTGCTGGGCTGAGCCGCCTGCCGCCCAGGGTGGGACGCTGTGTCAATCAGTTGTCAACGTGCCTGGGGCTGAAAGCAGCGGTGGTGGTATCGAGCCTCCATGCTGTCAATTCAGCCTCAAAAAGTTGAGTTCTTCAGGTAAAGTCATGATTTTGTGGAGGTTGAGTGACAGAACATTTTAGGACTAGCAGTACTTGCGTTTGTCACAGGCCTCTGGCAGGTACTTTTTAACCAACAAAGTGTAATTTTTTAGCTGGGTGTTCCCATTCAGCACAGCTTGTCAAGACGAGGTGTTTGCAGTTGCATGCGTTCATGTCAGATAGGCTCCACAGAAATGTATCCTATACCTGGTCACACGTTAGAAGCTGCGGGTACCAGAAGAGTACGCGTAGCAGTGGGTGTTTGCAAACAACACACAAAATACATTAAATCATGCTGCAGGTATCATGAATGAAAACTGTGAGGTGAGCACTTGCTATTGGAAAATACGAGTTTTTCCTCAAAACATCATCTCAGATCATAGAATCACAGAATGGTTTGGGTTGGAAAGGACCTTAAAGACCATCTAGTTCCAACCCCCTGCCATGGGCAGGGACACCTTCCACTAGAGCAGGTTGCTCAAAGCCCCATCCAGCCTGGCCTTGAACATTACCAGGGAGGGGGCAGCCACAGCTTCTCTGGGCAACATGTGCCAGTGCCTCACCACTCTCACAGTAAAGAATTTCTTCCCAGTATCTAATCTAAATCTACCCTCTTTCAGTTTGATAGTTGCTTACAGTTATTAATGTTCCCAGTTCTACATGGATGTGTAAAAAGGCAGATGTAAAAAGCTTTATATACATTTCTCCAGAAAGATACTGTCCTTTCCTCTTCATTTACAGTGCAGGAGCTCCAGGCCAGGAGAACTGGAGCAAGACCAGTGTTTTTAGTCCTTGACATTGCACTTAATCCTTAACCCATGTCCTTGTAAAGAACAGCTTGCAGACATAACTACTTTCAGCTCCTGTTTTCTCCTTAACTGGCTTGTACTGGATATGGATACTCAAGAATAGTGAAGTAACAACTAAGAGGAAAATACTTTTGGTGCAGGATGCGTACAACAGGGAGTGGATATACATCCATTGTCGGTTTTGAGCTTGCACAAAGGGCAACGCTTGGAGTATTGATGAAAAACAGCCTGCTAGGACTTCTTTGGCAGTTATAGCAAGTCCGGGGCCATCGTGGCAGAGTGTAGGCAGTATGTATTTATTCTCTTTGCCTTTTCCATGGCTGCCATGAGAGGCCCTGTTCTGCAGTGATCTCTTCTGTGCAGAAAATAACTCAGCAGGCTTTCAAGGGGCATCAAAGTCCATCTTTGCTACTTGAAAATCTAATTCTGAGGAAAGTAAGATAAGGGTTCACTTTGTGGTATTCATAAAGCATCTGGCTGTGAAGAAGCATTGTACTGGCAAAGCTACTTGTCTACTGAATTCAGTCTCTAATGTGCAACTGTTGGATGGTTTCCAATCTAATGAAGCTTTATAGAAACTTTCATCTGCACAATGTCATAGGTACTTGTTTTATACATCCACATTGTATAAAACTGTCATCTCACAAGCACTGGTGACCTATGCTACAATCTGAACTCTAGTATGGTAGACTAGATAAATTTATAGCTTCATTATGTGACTTATTGGCAGGATCCTTTTTTCAGTTGACCAAAGGAGAATTGTGACTTCATTCGTTAGTCACTGGGGATGTGATACAATGAATGCAGCAATTCCTGATCTTTATGGCTGCTGCCTCTCTGAGGGCAATCTCTTCACTGTGTAAATGCTGCACTGAGAAGGCACGTTGGCTGGATTCACTTTGCAAGGGACGGTGTGTATGCTCAGAGCAGTGAAGATTTTGCAGTCTGACATGGACTTCTCACTCCGGAGAAGATGCACAATATGCCTCAATTGTCGTTCATTCACTTGAATCAAACCAGTGCTTGGTTTTATTTTCAGTATGCCAATTTTCATTATTTTATTGCAAATTTCACAATGTTTGATTAACTTAAAATTCTCATTGCTAGGGCCTGATTACTACAAGAGAAAAACGTATCTCCTGGTTTTAAAAGAAAGTCTAAGTTCCTACCCTTTACAAATACAGAGAAGCGTGACAACCTTAATCTTAACAGCACTAGTGCCAACAGTAAACAAAGTGATCTCAGACTTGTACGATGAAATCTGGGGGAAGTGAGGAAGGGAGAAGTGGCAGGGGAGCACAGGGCAGTAGAAAGTAGAAAACTTCTGAGTGCTTGCAGTTGGCAGTGCTATTAACGTGAAGTTGACAGTTACAGATCAATAGTTTTGGCACAGAACACAGATCTGCTTTCTGCATTTCACATTCTTAGGTGAAGCTCGTTTCAGAACAACACAGCTTGCCATTCAGACCCCTAAGTGTTCATACTGTAGCGTTCCTGGCTGAAATAAACAGGAACTGACTTTCAGGAGAAGGAGAAGAGAATCCATATTATGCTAGCAGGCAGTGGAGGATACTTTTGATTTTCTAGTTTCTTTCTTCTTCCCCTACAGTGATTATTGCCCTTGCAGTTTCTTTCTAGAAATCACAGCAGTTTCACTGTTACTGTTTTAGTAACATGTACACAATATCTTACATGCAGTGTGTGCTATTTATACAAGATCCTACAGTGTGTTTCTGTTAATTTTATCCCAGCATAAGGGAAATATATGCACAGCTTGATTTGTACTTCAGTTTTGCGTTTAAACAAGGTTGTGTAGGACTCTTGATGTGGCCTCGAGCTGCATTCTTAATTTACGATCTCATGCTATCTGTTTGGCTGAAGTTAGCATTACGTTTTCAACCTTAGGTGGGGATTCAGAAGCTTTTAAATTAAACTGTTGTGCATTTTTCAGCAAGGTTGGCTTTGAAGAAGTGTAATACTCCTAAGTCATTACCTGAAGTGAAAAGCTTGTAATTAAGAAAGCCTTCCCGCTGCAATGGGATTTGATCCTTTGTTTGCCGGTAGGAGCAGCGTTGATCGGCGGGCGCAGGGTGACATCCAGCGGTTGGCTTCTGTCTGGCTGTCAGAAGGATTGGGCTGGTTAGTAGCATCACAGGGACACCCTGTCCGGGAGGGCCCTCGGGGGTCTCCTGCACAAAGCAGAGTCACACTGAATCCACGTCAGAGTGCTTATGGATTTGCCCAGTCTTGAAAACCTCCCAGGACTCTGGGTAGCTCATACCTTAATTATTCTCATAGTGAAAATTACTTTCTTTATCCAAAACCTGGTTTTTGTCCATTGTCCCTTTTCCTCCACAGAGCACCTCAATGAAAAGCCCAGATCCATCTTCTCAATAAACCCCCTTGTAGTTACTCAGGGGCTGGTTTTCTTCCCCCTGAAACTCTTTCTTCCCCAGGCTGAACAAGTCCAGCTCCCACAGCTTCTCCTCTCAGGGTCGATGGCCCCCTGCCCATCTCACTGTCTCCGCAGAACATGCTCAAATTGCACAGCAGCAGGCCGGGTTTCTGATTTGGCTTGCTGGTATCAATAAAGATGACTGTGTATCAAGGATTCACACATGCTTGTCTAATTCTTACTTGGGATGGCACTAACACTTTACACTGGAGATTTTCTCCTAATTACATACACTGCTGTAAGCATCTTGTTATCTATTCTACTAACAATAAACACGCCTCAGGGCTTATGAAAGATGACAAGGAGTTCACTCAGGGCTTGACTGCAACGTGTTTCTTCCACAGAAAACATGTTCTTGCCACCATGACTTTGTTGTACCAATGCACTCACAACAGAGCGCTGCGTGTTCCTGAAGTGTGCTGGCCCTGTGGCAAAGAAGCAGTGCATGAGCTGCCTGTACTCACAGTGGGGCGCTCTTACCAGCATGTTGGCCAGTTCGGTGCAACAAACTTCAGTGACAGAAAACAGCAGATAGATGGTAGGTGCTGAGCTTTCTACACGCAGGTTGCAGCATGAGGGCTTTGGAGGAGGGGGAACAACATCCCCAGCTGTCGTGATGCAGGGCTAATGAAGGCTAATTGCAGCTCTGACTGGCATCAAGGGGGGGGGATGAGCAGCAGCTACTATGAAAATCACCACCTGGTAGGGGGAGGAGGAAGTTGGGGGCCGCAAAGACGAACTGAGGGAGGAAGCTAGGCTGGCAGGTAGGGCAGATGCAGGAGGGGGTAAGATGTGGTGGTCTCATCTGAAATGTGATGCTGTGTGTTCTGCTGTTCTCTGTCACCTAGAGTAATTTACTTGAGCTGGCTATTGTAAGAAGAAGATATGAATCTGAAACTTGTTGTGACCTTAAGCTTAGTAACACTTGTTATGGAAGACAGGTAAGGAAAAGAATAATTGTAGAATATTATTGCTGGTCTTGTGGCCTGAGTTGATTCTTAAAATAGTGCTTGCTGTTAAACTGTTCCTGATTTATGTTTATTTACTGCCAGCACCTGATTTAAGCTGAAAGATAGTTTGTCCTTCTTTCCTTTTCTCTGGTAAAGGAGAGATGCTTTATCTTCTGCTGGCTGACACTGATGTGTCTGCAGGCATTTTTTTCCTTTACAGCCTCCCACCCCAGCCTAATTTTCTTGAACTGGTGTGGTGTGGTTGTGTAACCAGCCGTCAGAGGTGACTGATGGGTTTGTAAAACAAAATGGCTTTCATGTTTAGGAATGGCTGTTTTTTCAAGGGGTGGGTGGAAAAAACTGCTTTGGGATGGATGAATAGTGTTACATCAATACAAGTCACAAGGAATGGGTGTGAGGCTGATTGTTCTTACTGCTCAGACTGAAATTACACTGGCAGCCTGTGGAAAGCAGGAGCTCAAAATACATGGTATTAGGTAAAACTGCATGAGTATTTAGTAAATAGTGTTGAATATTTATACTATACATGTAATACTAGAGTTTCTCGCATCTCTTAAAGGTGTGAATATGTCTGAAGAGTAAGTACACAAACTGTAAAGCTTTTCATATGTGGTAGTGTAGTGAGAATACAGGTTAAAGGCAGCTCTCCTATCTGTATTGTAGTGCCTGTTTTCATATATGCTGTAGCAAAGTACTCTCTATGGTCAGGCCCTCAAACAAGGGCAGTGAGGTTAAGGTTTGTTAGAGGGTTTCACCAAAGTTGGTTTGTTTTTTTTTTTTTTTTTCCAAATGGGGGGAATTCCGATAAAAGGAGACCGGGCTCCACTACTGTATTTTTCCCACAAGAGTGTGTAAAATTGCTTAAGGGGTGGGCTAAGTCTGGGGCTATAGTACCTAGCTCTAATCAGATTAGATTTTTTTTTTTTTCCTCCCACATGGCATACACTTTGAACAGCAGCATGGAAGAGAAGAGCTGCTAGTCCATCTGCTAGTGGCTGTGTTCAAGTATAGCCCACACCAGTCAGTATTCTGTTATAAATCTACCAGTTTCAGTGATGTTTTGTTGCCTGAAGCTTGCTCAAGTCCCAGGCAGATTTTCTGGAAGCCAAAGGTGGAGAAATAGCTCAGGGAATGGACACTCAGCTGTGATACAGGGAAATTCTATTTCTGATTCCTAGTCGTTGGAACTCTGAATAACTGCGTCCTATTTATCCTAATTTCCAAAGGTTACTGGGGTAGTTATTGGTGACAGAAGGGGATGGTTCCCAGTTCTGGTGCAGAATAGAGACATTCCTCAGTAAGGAAGTTTCACAGGAGAAAAACTGTTTCCTTCTGAGATCTAGTAGGCTTTGAAAGTCATTTTGTTGAGTGAAATGTGCTTTACCTGTCCCAGTCAATGGCTTCTTGTAGGAGGTGTAACTGCCAATGCTCTCTTGTTCACTCTTTGCAAACAGTGACACAGCTTTGTGTAAACTAAATGCAGTTAGCTTGCTGCCTGGGTTCTTCTTTAGGCAGTATCCATTACTTTGAGTTACAAAGGGTAAAACTGCTAGCACTGGTCTGATGTAGAGTCAGGCTAGATTAACACACTGTACAGCATGTGTTGAGCATGATGCCAGCCAAAGCATTAAACTTCCTTGTATCATCTTTGATATCTAAATGGATCTCTGCAATGTTCCACACTCTGCCTTGAAATCTCTAGAAGAAGGTTTAATAGAGAAATTATAAGCTATCTGCATTAAGGGTATCTGTGAATATCCTCATCGTTTTATATTGCCCCTTAAAAATAATAATTGCCAGTGATTCAAAAGGCCAGGCAGCTCTGAGAAGAGGGAGAAAGTAATAGTTCCTGGGTAAAGCTGAGAATAAAGTAATAGGAAAAACAGAAGGTGCAAAGTCATTATGAGGTCTTTAATGTGTCATCCCACTATGCTGTATAATGGGGAACTGTAAAGAGTTACCAAAACTTCTTCATTTGGGCTGTAGCTCCTTCTCAAGACTGTGCAAGTAGAGATGTTAAGCAATGCCTGGAAGAACAGACCTTACTTGAGTAGCTGAGATCTGTAATTGTTTTCCAGATCTGCTATAGACCTGTTTCTCATGTCTTGTGCTGTAGTAAGTCTGGCCTTGTACTGTCATGTTGCCCATTCCCCTTGGTGTATAACTCGCCTTGCTAAAATTACTATTTTAGCCTCGGTTTTGTAGGAGGAGACAGTGTATGTTAGAATATGGGCTCAGTTTTCAGGGGGCTTGGGATATTTGGTTGCAAAGATACAAGAGTAATGTTTGAAATAATTCAGTCGTGGGGGGTACTCTGTCCCCCATGGTCATCATCTGAGAAAAGCTCTCTGTGAGATCACTCAGAGCAAGAACAGTATTGTAAGTGTAGGAGTGTGCTAACAGGTAAAGTCTTCCTGGCTTGAATGATACCAATGGGGGGTGAAAGAACTGTGGACTCAAAGGAAGCAGTGAAGTGTAGAGGACTGGGACAGAGTGATGCCTGGAACCTCAAAAGAGCTGAGAGGTGGAGCTGACATGGGAGATGGCCCAAGCAGAGGGAACAAGGCACAGATGTTGCAGGCTGTGCATTCAAGAATGCAACCAACCTGTGTCAGAGGACAGGTTGATCTCCACGCTCCCTGGACCAGAGGTGACGTCTTTGCATTTAGTAACTCTGGATGGATTCTTCTTTCACAGTTTGCTTGGTTGCTCTGTGAAACACATCCTAGCTGCCATAGCTTAGTCTACTTAGTGTACCTGCCTAGTTACACTTTCTGTGTTGCAAAGATACTCAACACGCTCCAGACTCAGTTATGTGCACACATTGCAAAATCACATTATGCCAAGCTGTGGATGTGGCTCCTGAAAGCTGCTTGGCCATGCGAGTGTGACACTGTACTTGGCGTAAATTGGCCCTGTCTTTCAACTCAAAAAATAGCTTTTGCCATGCACCCCAGTGTTGTTAACTTGAATGTTCACAGCTTGTTTTTAGCTAGTTCAAGGCTCTCCTCCTTATGCTGCTTTTTGCAGTGTGTAGACCGACTTGTGGATCTTGCTGTTAACTTGGAAGAAAAGGTCAGAGTGTCATGGCCCAAGTGCCGTGCTTTTCAACAGGAAAAGCTGCATGTACAGAGAACTCTTATGCTATTAAATGTAATCATAGAGTGAAGACAGCAAAATCTCTGTCCCTAGGCCATTATCACCAGCTCCTTTGCTGGGGGAAGACAGAACAAGTCTGCCCGAACAAGTTCAATATGCTTTCACTAGTTTGTGGTTTGTTTGTACTGTAGAATTGTAAGCAGATGCTATGTGTTCTTAAGGGTTTGAACTGCCACCTTTTGTCCCAATTGCAGAGTTCTGTTCAAAACACTGTGCTGCTTTTTTTCCTTTGCTTTAAGTATAAGAGGAAAGTGCAGAAGGAGGTAGCTACTCAAGGATACTCAGAACAGCTGTGGCAAAAAAATAATAATTTTTGGTTCAGACTGTTAAGCTAGGTCATCCTTTGCTATTTGCAGCACATGTGTATGTAAAGTTATAATGTGCTGCTGAGAAAATTCTTCTGTTTAGCTTGTGCTTTCATTTGTATGGGTTAGACATACTTGGGCACTAGGAAAGTACTGCGTTGATTGGAAGCTCATACAATTTCTGAATAAGTGTTAGTGTGTGTTAACACTTCCTGGAGTTGCTTCAAATTGCCTGAATAAGACCAGTTAACATAGTCTTGCAGGCCAGTTTTGGAGCTTTGTCAGAATAGTGATGCTGCACTATTATAATCAGGTTTGAATTTTGAATAGATAATTACTTTTCATTGATAACTAATTGCTTTTAATGAACATCTTAATTGCCTTAATGAATAACTAACATTTTGTATTAATTTCCTGATTTGATCAGCTTACATTATGGTAAGAGAGATACAAAACCTCACTTACGCTAAGAGACAACAGATGCAGGCCTTACAAAGAAGGTCAAAGCTAAAGCTGCTGCGGATTGTGAAATTGTACAGAACAGGGAGTCAGGGACACAGGTACAGGGAGTGAAAGTGCACATTCTTAGCATGTTTTCTTATCTTATGTGATGAAACCATAGAAACAAAGGAACGTTAAGGTGAAGACCCTCACATCCTCCCCGTCTTAATTTGTATATCAGAGACTTTGATCAGTAAGATAACCAATGATTATATTAGTACAGGAGTATTAATGAAGTTATTTAATAGGGTGGACCAATCATTGCAAATGTCAAAATTAATAGCGAGCATAACATGCATGCTTATGTTAAAATATGTTAAAGATTATGACTTTGCAGAAAAAGAATATAAAATGCTGAGTTTTTGATGTAACTTTGAAGCACGTTAGGAGGAGCTATCCCCCATGCTTCCCAGCGCTGCAATAAAGAAGTGTCGGCTTCTCTGCAACTGTGTAGATAAGTTTGTCATGATTGCAACCCTCCATCAACAGCACGAGTATCTAGCTATAGTAGAGCTCACAAAGAGGAAAAAAGTGTAGTAGAAAAATGCTTATTTTGACTCTTTCTGCAAACATACATACTGACTGTTTCCCACACTCTACCTGTCAAGTAAATACTGCTGTAAATACGTTTGTTGCACAATGAGTGGTGGATATGCTTCTTCAAGTATTCCTCATGCTGTGAATTCTGCAGCGCTTCTCTGTTCTATCTTGAGCTGATGGTGGCACTTTGGCTTTAGCTGTGCTGAAACTTAAATCTGGCAGTAACAAGGCCCCTGACTGCAGGGTGCAGGCAGTGGCTTCCTCCTTTTCAAATTGGTAGCTGCTGATGTCTGGTTGTGTGTGAAGAGCAGCTGATGTGATTGGGAAGATAGGCAGCTTTTAAAGCATTTCTCTTTGTGGGAGGCACAGTCAGCATGGATTAGATGTCTCCATGATGTAATGGAGCTTGTTGCTGTGGTTTTCATTTGGTGTTACGATGCAAGGGTTTTGGGTACTTAATGCATGACACCATGGTCAACTCAGTGTGACCATTATGAGGTTCTCACTTGTAAGCCAGCCTTGTTGGCTTCTTCATTCACTTACAGACACAGCCTGCTCTGTGTTCTCTGAAATTCTGAAGTCAGATGCCTTTTTTTTTTTCCTCCTCCTTTTTTCAGGTAACTTTTTTTTTATAAACAAGATGAAGCTACTTGCAGTCTTCCGTTCCTACTGATAGCCTAGGGAATAAACATGCGAAGATCACCCCCTGCTGGTTTTGGCACACTCTTCGGGGGGGGTGGGGGTCACACCTTGCATCCACTCCTACGTTGGGGTTGCTGTGATGTACTTGGAACTACTGCTACTCTGTCTCCACTAGGAAAAAAAACTTTAAGATTCAACCACTAATATGAATGATGGTAACCCTAAATAGTTCTGCTAGCTTATGCTTTAAACACTCTGAATTTGTACTCATCATATTTGAACCATCAAATTCCTTCTCCAATAATGTAAAAGTGATGTGAATCCTCTATTGTTCTAGTTTTTAAGAACATCTTGCATATTCCCTGAGATCTATAAGCAAGGAGAGGCTGTTGGCCTCTTATCTTATCCTACAGCGGTTGCTTTGCTGAAGATTCACAGAACCATCCTCAGTCCCCCTACCATGCAAAGAACTGCTTTTCTTCAAGGTAAAGCTTGTTCTGCACATACCATGAACGCTTTCCCTACCAACTCATTTGTCAGCATGGGTATCACTGGCATCCCACAGAAGTACAGACTGCAGAACCTGCAGAAGTACCATCAGCCATGTTTTCTAATCCCAAATGTGTCCTCAAATAGATTTGTTTTAACTTTTTGTACTGCTACCACTTTCTCCAAACTAGAAATGTCAAGATGCATGTGTACATAATCTGGCCTCTTCCACTTTTCTCATAAACCACTGCAGGGAAGAGATTCTAAGTGGTTGTACCACCAAATAGAAAACTAAATGCCTTTGCAGAGCTGGCTGCAAGCCCAAACATTAGCAGGATTTGACAGGTAGTGTCAGCCACCCCCTCTAATCTTTTAGGAGAATGCTTTTGTTTTAATCCTGCCAGGAACTTTATTAAAAAAATTGCTCTTTCTCTTGTTTCTGACCTTAACTGATGAAGGAGGAAGAACTGTTTGAAGGTAAAAGCTATTAATCCTTCAAGGGGGAGTGGGGATGTCTGCTTCATCCATTTTGAAATGGCTCTGTTTTCTATGTATTAGCCAACATGTACCAGAGGAGTTGGACAATCAGCTCAGAGACAGAAAAGTGGGAAATAGATCGTTCACATGTGTGGAGGCGTGGATTACTCATGATCCTCTTACTGACACTGCACTGTGAACTGCTAATCCAGTCCTTCAGAGACTAAACCTTAGAGTAGCCTTAGTCTCTGCTCAGAGTACAGGATGTGCCTTTTGGGCAGCCGTTACTCATCTCCTTTGAGGAAAATGGGTAGAGACCCCATCCTGCACAGACCTCCTGCTCAGCCTCTGTTACCATAAAAGGTTGTGAGTAATATACAACTAAGTGTTTTGGTTGCTGGTGACTAAAATGGGTTGGTTTGGAGGCTTCAGTTTTGAGGGAAACTCAATCTAGGAACATACTGTTAAAATTTTTTGTGATTTGTTCTGTGACACATGCTGCTGCCACTATCCAGCTGTGAACTAGCTCAAGGACTTCTTCAAGACAGAGAATTAGGCTGTTAGAGCAATGATTAAGTTCTGTTTTGCACATCTAGTGTTTTTGTCCTCCTTGTGCTGGAGAGTCACAAAATTTATTAAACAGGCTGTTTTCTCCGAGTTGGTGTGAGGTGCCTTAAAGGTGCATTTTGTGGGCTCTTCTTTTTCTGTGGCTCAGTTGATGAATTTCTGCCTCGCACTGCTGCCATAGGTGGCTGCAGAGGCTGTTCTAGTAAAACTTGTGTAAGCCTGCTTTTCTCTGAGTACCTGAACATAGGAACATTCTGGGTTTCCCACTGTCACAAGCTACCTAGCTACAAAGATAATGTTTCATTTTGTTCAGATAAATGTAAGATCTCAGCCATGCTGCCTGCACTCTACCCTCTACAGAGTAATACTGTGTAATGACTTTAGAAGTCACATTTGGGTATCAGATCAGCTCTAATTAGAGTAGCTGGATTTAATAGTTGTGTTGCACTCTAGGTGTCCTTGCTGTTAAGCCTTGATTAGAGGCTTAAGTATCTTTTCCCGGTGCAAATGAAGGTCTGAGCTTGTAGACTTAGTACAGCAGCTAACATCTTAGTTTGACTCAAACATTTTTGCTGTCCCACAAGCTGGGTCCAGTACTCGGTGTGCCCCAAGCCAACTGTACACAGAGCTGAGATATTTATTTCAAATCTGTGCAGAAAAGGGTGCTAGGTGGAAATTCCACAAAGCTAGCACACCTTATCATTTTGCTTTACAGTTTATGCACACTTTACAGTTACATAACTTAATTACTATCTACATATGCTCAGAAGGTATTTATTGTTATGCTCTCTAAAACAACAAAAAAATAAAGTAAATTTGTTGGCTTGCAGATTTTTTGAGGATGTTTTTTACTGATTAATTGTCCTTGCCTAGATCACATATATCAGTACAAACAAGCAAAACTATCTGTTGGTACCTTCCTGGGTAGGATGTTTCTCTCTTATCAGTCTGGTGGTGTTCTTATTCAAGGGAGTAGTTATTAGTAAGGTATGCACTGCTGATAGACCACCTGGTCCAGCAAAACAGCAGGCCCCGAGTCTTGTGAAAAAACAGGACCAGAGTCCGGGAAAACAGGACCGAGCTTGGGAAAAGAACTCTTGCTGATAGACCACCCGGTCCATCAGAAAAAACAATGGGCCCCCAGTCTTGTGAAAAACAAGATCAGAATCTTGTGAAAAACAGGGCCAAACTTGGGATTGAAAAGGAAGGAGAAATTCCATTGTGAAAAAGGGAGAAAAGAAGAAAAAAAATCATTGCTTGCTGTACATCAGTTTTGGAAGATGCTAACAGCACACTGATTCTGTTTCGTAAATCCAAGTGTCTGATGGAGTTGCACTGTTGAGGCAGTTCCATTTTAAATTTTTCAGGAGCCAGAAATGATTATGTGAACTTTTGAAACAACAGTTTATGAATTTGAATAAATATGGCCCAAGCACGGGGAAAGAGTTTGCACTGCAACCTGCGGTTCGCTTGGATTGTTGACTCATGGATTCCCAATTGCAAAGACTGGGAATCTGCAAATATAGGGCAACTGATCACATCTGATCTTTGTATTAAACAAGGCCAAACCCACCACACCTAAATGTTGTCTGTTTTCATCATTCTTGCCATCAGTCTGACATTTCAAAGATCTGTCAAAGGTTGTCAGTGTTAAGGATAGCTGCAGATTTCCTGGGAGATGTGCTGGTAAGAGCTGCAATAAAGGCCTGCAGCAGCATCACAGAGCTGTGTTAGTAATCTGAATTTTTGATATATGCAGCTTAAAATCTCTTTGTGGACACTTCCCTGTAACTTGCTTCCCACTAAGCTTATATATTTCCTTGATTTAGAATTTCATGGAGCTGAAGAGATGATTTTCTTTGAGAAATCAGAAATTGCTGTTGCTGAAGCTTTTTGAGACAATGGAACAGATTTCTGTTTGAGCTGGTATTTGGGAACAGAGACAAGATTTCTTTGAACACAACACCCTACTAGCAAAGTGGGTTTGTTTGGTATTTTTTTTTTAACCCTTACAGTAAGCAGGCTGCTGAAGATTCATAGTTATCTTGCTTTAACTGGTGGGTGCTCAAGAAAGGCACTTTGTAGGCTATTGTAATGCTAAGAGTTATGGATCTGTTAAGATCTGATGCACTAGTTTGCTGCTTGTAAAACTCAGTGTATTTCATTCATGTGCAGGTCTGCCTTCTGCAGCATATTGGGGGGGGGGTGTACGGTGGGGGGGGTGGTGGTGGAAGGATGTGTGCCTGGAGATCTTCAGTTTAAAGGAATTAGGCCCAGGGCATCTGCAACTTTCTCTTATATTCTGACTGTACTTGTCTTGTGTGATTTTTTTTTTTTTTTTTTCCAGCCTGTATACATTATGTCATAGCATCAGTCTCAGCTGCAGTATTGATTTAATTCAAGGAGATTAATTTGGGCTCTGTAGTATTACGAGCCGATAAGCTGCTTATGAGAGATCTCCTGACAATCTTTCCACCAAATACCTGATCAAGAGGAAGGAAAGTCTGAGTGATACAGCGAAATAATAGTTGGATCCATTGGGGCACCCTTTCTTGCCCATGGCCAGCCCTGTGCAGCACCATTCCTGGCTCGTCTGGGGGAGTGTGGGACTGAGTAGAGTTAGACCTCTGTGAGCTGGGGCCCCTTCAGAACAAGGGAAGTAGTTGTTTAGACATCAAACAACAGATACTAAAACTGGATATTGGCATCGCTGCTCAGTTTCTTTTTTCTGTAAAAGGGAATTAGAAGAGGGAAATGAAAACTATGAATGCTCCATTGACTGGTTGGAGCAGCTGGGGGTGCTGCTGAGCAGGGTGTAGGAGCCTGGTAAATCCTAATGAAGAGCTCTGGTCTTATAAGGCTCGAGTGAAGCCTTAGATATTTGTTTTGCTTTCATCATCCTAAATGCATGGGATTTTTTCACTTCTGTTTTAGCTAGTCGAGACTCTCCTCTCGGCCCATATAACTAATTGAGATTAAATGAATTGTTGTTAACGGCTATTTGCATTTGATTTAGCAAAACAAGAAATTAATGGAGGATGAAAAGCCAGCTGCTTTTTTGATAATATGCATCACCTTATTAAATCATTCTTTGTAATTAGATCTGCGTTTGTTGTCATGTTTTTATGCAGTACTTCAGTGACATTTCTGTCTGAGAGTTGGTGGTCACATATCAAAATCCTTTTCTATTTCATTTGTAGTTTGAGATTCTGCATGCACAAGCAATATTATTTTTGTTGCTGTTGTTGCATGTCAGTTAAGTGGAAATTTGTTTTCCCAAAGGGACAGTCTGTAGATGCTGGGGAGCGAAAGTGAATGAGGAAAAATCGCTGAAGTCATTTCACAAATTGCTTGCATCCTGTTTTTGGAAGGTACCAATTTAAAATTCAGTAAAAGATAGCTTATACTCACAGATCTTCACATATACACTTAATCCTAGATTACATTGTATTCAGAATTTTTTAAAAAATAAAGATTTTAATTCTTTATTGTGTACCAGCTACAATGATTGAAAGAACTGTGTCTTTACCTGCCCTTTCTGTTTAAAATGAATCAGGGTAATAGATTAAAAGTGCTCATTTAGCATTTTTGATGTCAGGGGAAGATTGCTGGCAAGAGAACAATTATTAAGCCTGGCTCAGGGGACGATGCAGTGAAAGGGAAACACTGAAGCAAGTTTGTAGGGTCAGAGAACTGCAAGGAAATAAAACTGAGGATAAGAAAAGGAGACAGCAAAGGGAAAGAGAATAGATTCTCCTGAACTCTTCAGGTATGATGAATAAAAAAATAGTGTTACAAAAGGAAAAGCTCCCTTTGCTTTTATTATTAATTAATAATTGTTTTGGTGTTTTTTTTAAGGCTGGAGCTTGAAATTCCCAAACAGGTTTTGAAGTTGTGCTTTTCAAAACATATAGCTGTTGCATCTGGAGGAGTAACAGTGCACTCTACTTCTGTAGAAAAAGATTGTTGTGAAAAGTCCTATGAACATAGACAGAGAAGACTTTCTTTCATAGTAGTTCAGGGTTGGCTGGTTTGTTTGGAGTCTAAGCTGTAATTTGGAGTAACACATTGAGAGGGTTGGCTTTTGTATTTTACCTAGCACAAAATATTTACAGTTAGATGAAGGGAAATAATACTAAGATTTTGGTTGATTTTATGCTGCTTTTGCTTTTCTGAGAACACATCGGCCAGATGACTACAATATACTGACAAGCAGTTGTGCTGCTGGGCAGCTTGAGCTGCTCCAGCAGCCGAGGTGAGCCCTCTAGTGCTGGGTGTGGCGAGGCGAGGGTATTGGGTCTCGCCAAGATTCACTGCGGATAGAGCTGGCACTTCGAGCCCCAGGTGTCACTGTGTGAAGTTATGCTAGTCTCAAGCTATGCAAGACTGACAAGGCATCTTTTGCCACAACGCAAATAGTCTTTTAAGTGACAATCAGCAAAAAGTCCTAGATGTCCTTGGCTTTATTAAAACTCCCGAGTTCTTCAGACTCTCTTCTCTTAACTGTATATAGCAGTATCCCCAAGCAGCGTTACTCCATCTTAAATGCAAGCTTAATGGCATTACGATTTCCAAAAAAAACCCAGTAGTTCTGTTAGGTCTGTGTATAGGTGACTAATTCCGTAATGGTATGGGGGAAATGGTGAATGTTTATTTTTATGATACTGGAGAAACTAAAGTACACTTGGTTGCAGTGTGTGAAGGTTTGGTTTTCCTTACTTTGAAAAGGATTTAACAGCAGGTTTAACAATATGTGCCCTAGGGTGAAGTGACAGTTTGGGTTTTTTCTATCTTTTTGTGGTTTTTGTTTTGTTTTTATCTAAAGCAAGATTTTAGACTCGCTCTGCCTGACATCCGGTCTTAAGGCTTAGTAGCTGTGATAGTTGGAAAATGTTTTCCTTGTGGGAACTGCTTTTGTGCACTCATGCTACAAGTTGCAGTTTTCAGTAGGCAGTCCATGTGCTACCTGCATGATTTGTAGATCACAAAGTACAGTGAAAAGATGACTGCTACCTTGCAAGGCTTTCCAGTGCCTCTCATCCTTATTTTGTTCAACTTCAGAGCCTGAGATATAGCCAACCTTCATGCAGCTTCCCTTGTTGTTGCATGACTGCCTTTATGGACTCCTTTGGGAGAGGTTTTGGTTGATTTATTTGCCAAATAAAACATCACTGTGAATGTGAGAGCACTGCATTTTGTGTTCACTACTTAAGGAGCAGTGGGTGCAGTGCCTTTTATTTTTCTCCTCTGTGCTTTTAAAAGTTATTGGTGAAGTTACTGGTTTCCATTTTCTTCCATGAGTCAACTACAGACAGTCCTACAGACAAGTCTTTCTTTTAACCAAAGAAAATCCTAGGGATTCACTCAAAACAGGGGGAACATAGCTGGACTGTCTGGCAACAATAAATAGAAAATGAAGTGCTTTGAATAGAAGGGCTACAATACTTGCTGTGTGGAGCACCTCCTTGTACACTCTTCCTCCTTTCTCCAACAAACCAAAAAGTTTGTTTGCACCTTCTTTCTTCCTCTTCCTCCAATTTCTTGAGGTTACCGCCACCAGAGGTTAGCAGCAAAGGGGATAAGGTAAAAAGGCAGGAATTTGGGGAGTTTTTGCCTTTGACTTCAGCACCTGGGAAGCAAAAGAAAGAGTCTTGACTCTGTCTCTCTCTCTTTTGTGCAGAAGTGTGCACAGTATTGTACGGAGAGAGAGTTCCTGGGGCTGTGAGCTTTGTGCTTTGCTACTGCTTGGTCCCATCCTGGTGACTTAAGGTTTTGCTGTCTGTTGACTTTGACACAATTAATTACTGTGTTTCTAGAATGGGTTTTCAGGGGAGAGCTTGTTTTGCTTACCCCAATTCATTGCTTGTCAGTAGTGCACTAGATAGAAGAGGCCTTATAACAAACTCAAGTTTATCTCTGCAGTGGCTCAGCTGAAATCAGTAATTATATCTGGGGGAAGAACTTACTTTTGCAGCTGTGGAGCATCTAATGTGGTATTGGAAGAGCTTCTTTGTCTTGTACCTCCACAGATATTTTCCATGGTACATTGCAAGCTGCTGCCCTTCAGTGTTGAAATACCTCATGCCCAGAGGCCTTTGCTGAAAGGGATTGACTTATCTTGGACTTAATGTTCTACCAATCATACGGGTTTACAAACAAGCAATGTTAACAGTTGTGAACAAAACTCCACAGACGTTTGAAGGGGAAGACAGTGTTGAACTGTCTCATTGTCTACAAGAATAGTTAAAACAGTCCTCATAAGCAAAAATGTGAAGCTGAGGAGATGAGGTGAAACTGGCTGCTGCGTAGTTTTGAGGGGGTTTTAATTTTTTTTTTTCTGAGCTACCTTTTGCCTGTTGAGGGGGGGGAAAAAGGGCTCCTGCCTCTAGGGCTGTCAAGGACTGTTAGATGAGGCAATGCAAATACGTCAGCAATGTGGAGCTGAGTGGGTGGCTAGTCACTTTCCATCCAGTGCTGATGGGTCTTGACAGCTCATACAGTCTTACATAAACAAACCTGACAATTAAAATGTGCTCATTGATCTAGTTGAAAGAAACGCAGTGTAGCTTTTCTGAAGTTTAGGTTTTCTGAAGTCTGAAGCAACAGTTTCTTTGCATGAATTATTTTCCTGGAAATGGGTCTGTGCTTCCCCTTTTCTAAACAAGAGAGACTAAAGCAGTAATTATGAAGCAGAAAATTCTTACTTGCCTGACAACCTGGTTAATGGGCCAGGTTTTTGTACTTCACGATTGATTTTTAGTTTTTTTTTCTCTCACCAAAGTATGCACTCCTTTTTAAGATGTAGCTGTGACTACAGATCCTAACTGAGCAGCATTGTCTTAACTGTTCAACCTGTTCAACAGTTGGGAAGGGAGTGAGGGGAGAGTTACTTTGTGAATGGTGCCTAAAATTGGGCATAACATACAGTTTTCAGTTGGCCAGGAGAAGATGAGATTATGCTATGGAATATCAGCAGCCTTCAGGGGAGATGAAAGATTTCTTGTACCTGCTTATACTTTACAGCTGAAAATTCAGAAGGCAAAGCAAGACATGGCAAAATGCAGTATGTACCACTTAACTAGTTTGGGAAAGGCCAAGCAGAGAGACCAGGTCACCCAGTAACTGTAACATCTCATGCAAATGGTTCCCTGAGGCTTCAAAAGATGATTCTTCAACTATATACTGTAGCTCCTCAGGATGAATTGCAGCCAGTAAAAATACTTGTTTTCTAGTGACTTGGCTCTCCTCAGAATGAAATGCAGAATCTCGAAGTAGATTCCTACCTGCATCAATCAACCAATATTAACAACAACAAAAAAATCCATATGTCAAGGGTAGGAAGTATGAATTCAAAAATGGGGGGACAAGGAAACCAGTGGAAGGGATTCAAAGATCAGTGCAACTAGAAGTAAAAAAAAAATTCAGTATTGTTTTCTGTTTTGTTAATTAAGGTGGCAAAATGGTTATTTGGAAGCGGAGTATAGAACTAACTGGATTTGGATTTTGGAGTGGGGATGGAAAGTTGATGAGGAGGATTTGGAGACCATGATGTGTTGCATCTGGGTTTATCAGGAAGAGAGAATAGAGTTGTCTGCAGGTGAGGCAGGGCATTAGTGTTGGTTGTACTGAGTCAAAGGGTGTGAGGGAGAGAAAAAAGGCTGAAGATAGAGGTGGTCACATCACGATGGAAGTGGGGGAAATTGTATTTCAACAGAAGCTTTGTATAGAATTTACTCACTGCTGTCTCTACAGGAACTACTTTCAACATGTTACAGATGAGAAACATATTGCACTGTGTGGTCTAAATGTGTGGGTTTAATTTCTTTTTTTTGCTACTATGGACAGGTATTAGGGGGGAACACATGAGGCCCTTTTAGAATCTGGAAGCATAGACATTTGGGAGAATAGCCCTTGCTAGTCTGCAAAGATCTTCACTGTGTGTCACTGGCGTGGCCTGGAGAAGAGAGGAAGACAACTACTGAGCCCTGGCAGAACCTGTGAAGTGGGGAGGTTGAAGATGTTAGGTATGTCAGTTTGAAAGGAACCTCTATCTCCTTTCATTGGGAAGATGAATGCTAATTGAGGATGACATAGAACTATGCTTGCTCACCATGAGAAAGTGACCACATCAAAGAATGGAGCCTATTGCAGAAATGCTTCTGTTACAGACTAATTTCTGTTTTTAGTTCAGTGGCCATGAAAATCTTCATGGAAACAAAACCATTCTGACCATAAGAGAAATTGCAAGCTGTAGGTTTGATTCGATTAGACTTTGAACAAATAGCTTTGCTTTACTGTATCCGTGTCTATGTAAAGCAAGATTAGGAACTGGCCCAGTGGCAGAAGCAACTAAGCTATTTTTATTTCAGTATTAAACTTACTTTGGTGAAGAGACTGAGGCTTACTGTAACACAGAGCAACTATGTCTATTATCACTAAATGCATTGTCTTCATACAGTTCCTAATACATCATAGTTCTAAATCACAGATACTAGTTTACTGGTGCTTTGAGTCAAGGTTGATATTTTTCTTAAAACAACACTACGCAAAACAGCATCTCTTCAAGAGAAAGAATATGGTTATCATTGTACTGAAGCCAAGCTCAGTCTGTTCAGTGCCAGTATCTTGCACCTTCTGAAACTGGGTAGGATTAGGAAGGGGAGGTGCACAGAAAATGGAGAAGAAGAAATTAAGTTCTCTTGCACTTTGTTTTCCATCAGAGTAACTATTGTTCTTGTGTCCATGGGGATGGTAACATCCCTACAATCATCTTTGTGTAAAATTGAGCGATTGATCACACACTGAATTTCGTCAAACTATTTTCCAGTACCTGTACACACTAAACTTGCCTGCTAAATATGAGTATATGAATTACATGGAAAGCACGGTGTTAGTGGGGTTGATGTGTACGTTACAGCTACTTTGTGCTACGTAAGATTCCTCTGTTAGAACTTGGCTTGTTTGCACAGAGAACTGATAAGTGCTAATTTGTGTATAACTGAAATGTATGTCTACTTTGAAAAGACAGGCTTTTAAAGCCACATCAAAAATTATGGACTACCTGACAAGATTCTTTTTTTCTGTGGGCTGGTTTGGAAAACCCAGTTTGCAGTAGAAAAGCAGCTGAGATTGTGTGTGTGTATGTATATATATATAGAGAGAGTTACAAAATGCACTAATATGCAGTGAACCTTCTTTCTAACTTTGGAGTTCATGGATTAGATGGTGGCAGATGACTTCATGTGCTAGCTCTTCTTCTCTGCCTCATTATTTGCAAATTGCAGGAGCTCATGTCACTTGCAGATCCCAAAGTCAAGGTAGCTTTTGCCCAGCTACCTCCCCTGTCTCTTTGCTACTCATTAGGTTTTAGGTAGATTGACTTTTCACCCATGAAGCAGTAATTTCATTTTCAGCACTACATATGTATTTCAATCTTACTGGCAGTTTGCAACATAACTTAGAGTGGAGTCTTTTTCCCCCACTTCCATTTTCAAGGACCTCGGAGGTCTATTAAACTGTGTTTGTATCTGTATGAATGCAGCTACTTCATTAGCATGAAATGTTTAGAATACAATGTAAAAAGTCAAGTATACAAGGCTTTGCTGATACCTCATCCTTTCTGAAATGCTTTATTTGGTAGGAAAGAGAAAGGGGTGGAACTTAAAGGAGTCTTTAATTGCTGAGTTTACAACCACAGCTGTAGAATATTCATGTAGAGCAAGAATATGTTGGATAGGTATGCTGCTACTATAATACATGTGTACAAGCAGTTACTGCAATACATGAAATGTGCAGGTCAGATGACTGTTTTCTGTCAGAAGATATGCTCACCAAACAAGCTACACAAGTCAAGGTCATCTGTACAGATGGTCCTGACAACTGGTTACTTAGAGCAGGAGTTTTTCTGCTTGCAAAAGCACTTCCCTGACACGAGGCATTATCTGTTGTGATCTGAGAGAGATAAAAGAGAATAAACACAAGTCAAATGAAAATAAAATTAATATGGTGTGTATATGTAGAGCCTTATTTAAGATAGTCAGAATGTAACTTAACTCTGGGACAAAGGTGCTGCTTGAAGTACTGGTTGGGAATTTTCCTTCAAATTGTTTGTAACTCAAATCTGACTGACTTCAAGTCCCTTCTGGATGCAAGTAACACCTGCTAATGCTTTTGATGACCAAAAAAAACCAAAACAAAACCCTGAACCCAAGTGTTCAAGACTTCTGTGGCTTGGGACTCTTGCCACACTGTTTGGAAAAAGAGTCTAAGTCCTTGCTTTGCTTGCTCCAGGAATAGAACACATAAGGGAAACAGTCTTGGTGATCATGCTGAAGGCTATTCCCTCAGACGTTAACTAGAATGTCCATCTTTATTATAAGAGGGGTTTTCACTAGAACTTGATAGGTTTTGAGGAAAGCTTTGTTTTGGGTGAAAGAACATCAGAAAAAAGCGCCTTTTGTCTTTATTTCAAGTATGCAGAGAATACCGGCCTTTGACTTTCTGCTATCATTATACTCCACTGAGTTGACCCTAGTGTCTAGCAAAAATATGTTTGCTCTGCAGAACTTAGCTGAAGGAGAAACTGTGGTGACAGACTGCAGGACAGGCAGGAAGCCACTGGGTGGCAGATGAGGCTAAACTAAGCAACAGCTCAGCAAGAGGCATCGCTTGGTCTTGTGCTCACGACAGGTACAGGGAAAGAGATCAAACAAGAGGTGCCCAAGCTCCTTGCTGATATCTTCTAGTGGATTTGTTAGGAACTGAAAAAGCAGAGAGGAGGGAAAAGATTACTGGAGACCTAGTAGTAGACCAAAATATTCTGCTGTCCAGCTTGAATTGCTACACTAGAATTGCGTTGAGAGTCAATGTAACCAAGTGCGCAGTTATGGGGTGGGTTTTGGATAACGTGTCCAAAAGCACCATATGCTTTTAACCAATGTCTTTTTTTTTTCTATTTACTTTTTATCCAAAAGATAAATTATTGGCTAATTTTAAAGAAGTTGAAATGGGAAAAACATCTCTGATTATTTTCCCTTCTCTGGTGTACTGAAAACTTAAATATTGGTGGTTTTCTTCAATAAGGTAGTAGCATATTCCCATTCTCCTGGTGTGTGTGGGGGGGTGTCTCTTATACTCTGAACTCTACTGCCTCTGCCCTCACTTTTATATGTGACAAGGTTATGTGGGCATTTCAGAATTATAGCTTTAAAAAAGTGAAAAAAAAATTTCCAAGTTGCAGTGGACTTCCCTCTGATGGAACAGCTCTGCTTGCACCTCATGCTTAGTTTGCTAGATTAGTTTCAATTAGGTTTTCCTTGAATTATATTCAGTGATATTTGTGCTACTGTTGACTGTGCAGCTTATTACTTGAGGTCTCTGCATCAGGTTAGTGCCAGGGAAGTCCCAGCTAGCAGCTCAGTGACCCACCATGAAGCAGGGAGATGAGGTGGGGTGTGTGGCTGCAGGCCTGTGAGGGACTCAGTCAAGACAAGGGCCATGTGCTAGTGGAGGAGCAATGTTGTCCCCTCCTTTGCTTGCTGTGCTGTGGAGTGGACTGGAGCACCTGGCATACCACTCACGAGTTGTGTTAAAGCTGCCCCTTTAACTTACAAGGAACCTTTTCAGCCCATCCTCTGTGAACATTTACCTGTTAGTAGTTAAAAAAACAAACAAACAAAAAAAACCAAAACAGAGCAGCATCTGGTAGGTGAGCAGCAGACAGCTTGTTATAATGTCAGTAATGAAGTCCAGTTGTTACCTTCCTAGTATCTATGAATAATCTAATTTCCTGCTATATTGAGGAATAGTGTTAACTGGCTAAAACTGAAGTATGGGGACTATATGCTTGGTTAACAATAGCTGCCTGGAGACTTGAGGCTTTGCAGGATTGGCAGGAATAACATCTTTTTTTTTTTTTAAGACCACACAAATTCCTAGGTGACAACATACAGAAAACAAATAGCAGGGGAAACATTGGCAGCACTAGTCATTGAAAAAGGAGGGTGTTACAAAAGAATTGTTTGCTTCGTATTTTGAAACTCTTTCTAGTGTAAACTTCTTTTCTAAAGCAAGCAAGTGGGGGAAGTGTCAATGAGCCTGTGCTGTCCCTTGCAGATAGTCTGGGACATGCATACATTCTTGTTCTGGAAATCTAATTTATGGCTGAGACTGTTCTCTGATTCATAAAGAGCATGGAAATCATTCACCTAGGGCCTGAATGCTCTGCCATGTAATTCCTTTCATGTTTAGAGTAAAGCTTATCTGCCATGTGCTAACCCTTCTTCTCTCCATGCTGCAAATTAAAGTAATTAGCAAACAAAAGCCAGCTTGTAGACTTTCCATTGAAGCTGCAAAAATACAAACAGACAAAGAAGCATCAAGGCACTTTTTCTTTCTTGTTTAAACATTACAAATGTCATTGATCATTTTACAGAATTAATCTTGGAAGGTTAAAAAACTTTAACAGCAGAAAGAGTGTGAAAGGGTAGGCAGTGAAAAACCATTAGGGTAAATGTTAACGCCAGTACTCTGGTTGTCACTGGTAGTGATTCAAGCAAACAAGACACTTTGCTGTAGCTTGGCTGAAGAATTTTTCTATAATACAGAGAAATGAAGTGTGTAGCATAGTAAATGCACTCTGAAGAGCCATTTCCTGGAAGCCATTTTCGTTTGTATCACAGCCTGTTGTTAAACAAAGCATGGCTGCCCCTTTCCATGCTTTTGTACTGGGACTTTCCATTCTTTGCTGTGAGCTACAGCAATGTGGGGTTTTAGTTGGGAGAGGAAACTTTCCAGGAAGGTGCAGATGCTGAAGAAAACAAAGGGTTGCTGCTTTGCTTATGCATAGTTTTGCCTGAAACAGCAGCCCAGAAAACAGATTGTCATTGCTCCTCCAGTGATGATTTAGGTTCAAATTTGCCTGGAAGAACAACTCAGTGACTGTTTAATTTCCACACACACCCCCCACCGCCCTATTAGGAGCTGAGAGGTTTGTGGATGGCTTTTTGTGATAGAGCAAAATCTGACAGGTTGTTTAAAGGTACTTGTCTTTCACAGTGACTTGTTTTGCTTGCCTTTACTGCATTATGGACATCTGTGCCACTGTCTTGTGTTTTCTACAATTTTTTACTTATTTTCTTTTAATGCCTCTTGTTCTTGGTTGTATTTAAAGGCTCTGACACTCAGCCATGCTGAGCTCCTTCATCACGTTACAAAGAGCAGATACTGCAAAACTTAGGGGCTCCCTTTCTCCTAGGAGCTCGTTTGATGCTCAAGTGCCTTAAATGAGTTAGAGCTGCACTATCTCTGTGTTGGTCAGAGTAGGTTGTAGGAAACAGTCCAAGTGAACAGGGTGTGCTGACCTCATGTGACACCCCTGTTTTGAATTCTGTGCTGTGCTGCAGAGATGAATCTGTCTGTGAAGGCCTTGTGATTTGGTTTATGCCAGGCTGACACATGAGCCCCACAAGCTAGGGTAAATGGCAAGATTCACAAATGTAAGGCAATCATCCGTGGGCCTAAAGACTGGGCTTCTCTCAAGATGGTGCATGTTGCAGTTTGCTTCAGTGCAAATGATGCTGGTTAAGCTCTGAAAAAGCGAGTGTGGAAAGAATACAGTACTGGTGCTTTCTCCATGAATAAAACATGGTTTTATGCAACAACTGTTTTTATGCCTTAGCTGGGGTTGAACTTGTTTTTATGGGTCAGACTCTTACAAACGTCACAAACATGGAAATTTGTGCACGATTTCTATATAACTACGTAAGTAACCTAACTACCAGTCCAGATTTTCCCACTTTCTTTTGGCATTAAAGGCAGATATGAAATACAACTATTTTTTAGTGAATAAAAGTTCTTATTATATTTGTACTTGATGTTAAATGAGTCATGCAGTCAGGCAGTGGATAAAGTTTGAGAGAAGGAGGCAAAACTATTTCTCTACGGTGACATCCCTATCTTTGTTGCATGAGTCATGACACAAAAAAAACCCCATGAAACTGACTCCAGCTCTGCAGCAGGGGTTCTTCATTGGGAGTAAAGATGTAGAAAACGATCCTACCCCACTGAGTTACAATCCAAATATTGCTGTGAGTGCGTGTTTTAAAATTATCCTTTTCAGAGCTACAGCTCAAACAATCTGCGCTCTAGCAATGACTTTTCGATCTCATCCCTGCTGATGAAATTTCCAGGATTTTGGACCTACCTGACCTCTTGATCAATGATGTTTTGTTGTGTGTGTTTGTTTTTGGTGTTTGTTTTTTTTTAACTAAGTTATTACTATTTGATGGGAGATACTGAGAAGAAAGTGTTGAGATTAAAAATAAAAGTGAAAGCCAGACTATTCTTCAGGTAAACTGCTTTATCTGCCTCTCTTAAGGATTGCTTCAGAAACAGGGTACTCTGCTCCTCTAATCCTTACAGCTGATCACAAAGGCTGCAGTGTTTTAGAGGCCAGGATGCATCAGGACAACAAGAATTTGTGGAGGTTAAGAAGAGTTAGAATGATAACCTTGAGCAAAAGGAAGACAGGTAATTAAAACTATTACAGGCCAAGTGGAAATAAAACTGCGGTGAGATCACAGTTTGGGGAAGGCAAAGGATATAAAACAAAGAAGTCCTTTCTGTAATGCTCAAGGTAGCTTCATTTGGCAGGGAAGCTCCCTTTAGATTTGTACATGAGGTATCTCAGTGGTAGCTAGTCTGATCTTGCAGGGACTCTCTTCAGTTCAGCCTCTGACCCTACTGTCCATTCTTCCACCAGTTCTACTGAGGCTATTTGCAGGGAAATGGTGTCTTCCTGTGCACTACGGGCTGTCAACTCACAGCTCGTCATCTTCCCCTCTTTCTCGTCCCTACACACCTTCTGAATACACTTGCCAGCATACTGGAGAGTGCTGCAAGAATGGCTTTACTTTGGGATGTTGTTGCGGCCCTGGAACTGAAATGCAATTCCTGCCACCTAGTTTCAGCTCCCCCTTGGTCCCAAAGAGAAAGGCAAGAGGAAAACTGATTTTGTGTTTCTGTCTTTTAGCCTAGTAAATGGGATGCCCATACTTGGATTTCATAAAGGAAAACTGCACTAGTCCCACTTGCACTGCCAGCTCCAAGATACTTGTTTTTCTTTCTCGCTATGTCATTCAGCTATTAAGGAGGTGTGAGGATAACCTTCAAACAAAAAAATTTCACACTAGGTGGAGTGTTAACAGGAGCACGGTCCTCTTTTTGGATGTGTATTTCCTGATGTATTCAGGTGTTCGCTGAAATTCTGGTGTAGATTCAGATCTCCCTCTCCCTGGTGTTTCTTGTGACTCGCATCTTAATTAGGATGTTTGTTTTAGCATCTAAATTTTTAGAAATGTTAATTTCCCGTGGGCATGGTTTGTTGAAGCCCTCTCCTGTCTAGATGGTAAACAGAAGCGTTAATGAAGTGTTAATGATTACTCTAGTATTTAAATTGGCAATAAACAAATAGCTCACTTTGAAATCAATGCTGCCTTTCCCTGGAGCAGAGTGTGGGAGGGCTTGGAAAGGGGGTAAAAGTATGATATGCAGCCCTTCCTCCACAGATTTTTCATCTTGCAGGACAAGTTTCTTTTTTTTTTCATGCTTATGATGCTTGATGCTACGTGTTGCAGATGCATGTAGTCTGCATATGCATGTGAGAGTGATGTCTGTAACTGATTACTAGCTTGTAGGAAATACTGTCACAATGAGAGCTAACTCTGAGTTGATGGCAGGTTTGTGCTGTGAGGTGGAATTTGGGGGGTATGATGATAGCTGGATGACACATGAATGGGAAATGGAGATAAAAACATAGTCTGGATTACTAAAATGAGGTTGTTCCAGAAAACACTGCCACCTCTCTTATGTGTGAATTAAATTCACATTTGTCTGGATGTCACTTAGACTTGTACAGGGCCACATGAGAAAGGAACTATAGGGGTTATTACAGGAAGTCTTGGAGTGGCGGGGAGAAAGAACCAGGAAAGAGAAAACCATTCAGAATTTCCTACTATTGACTGTTAGTTTTAAGAAATGCATTTCTGTGGGAGGAATGCTACAAGTCTTGGATTACTCTGAAGCCTTGAAAACAAACCTCCGCCTAGTCTGGGGCCATGAGCTTAGTAGTGCATAATAGGAGCTCCTGCTTGGGGCAAATATTGTTATTTTTCAAAACTAGGCATTGTTAAAGAAAAGAGAAAGCAGCTATAATGCCTCTGCAAACAGTGATAAAGCTGGCCTCCACTGAATACAAACAGTAGCCTATTCAGAGGAGACTCATGGCGGTGGAGGAGGTTGTCTAATTTGGGGTTTGAAAGGGCATGTGCAACCTGTCCGGTGGGTTTGAGTGACTGGAGAAGTGAGGAGACTTGGTCTCCACTGCTTCTTTCAGGGAAAGGATAACTTTTTCTGTAAACAATAATAAGTGTTGGGGCTCAGGGACCCTGTAGGACTTTACCAATGGTGTAATTTTATTCTGCTGCTTTTTGTCACCTGGTGCCCTCTTTGGAATGAAATCTCTGCATGAGCTGCTTACTGCACCTGGCAGACTTGAATGTAAATCTCATAACATCAGGCGAAAGCACGACTGAGTCGGAAATCATGAGCAAGTCCTGCATGGGACTGCAAGCAGCTCACTTTTAAAAAGCTCTGCACTATTGCACAGCCAAGTTAATAAAATACTATGATGGCAAATATATAAACAAATTACGGGGGGTTGTGTGTGTAGAAACTGGCAACTGCATATTGGCACAAAGCTTCAAAGGGGTGAGAGCGTGTTTCAAACAAGGTGCATTAGCAGAATGGCAGGTGGGAAGATTCAAACTCTTGTTGCTTTTCTTCTGAAGACCATTTCACTGAAATATATTTCTCTGAGTACCTGGATGCATTAGGTGATTTGCAGGTTTGGTAGCCTGTGTCTGGATGTCTAAAGTGAGAATTTTTTGAGAGGGTCATCTCACCTTTTCTCTCGGCATGGCAAAAGTGTAGTGACTTTTTTTTTCTAAAAGTCTACTTTTGGTAAAGTACTGTAAATGACACAATGTGTCATGGTTTAGCATGCAACAATGAACAGCTTTTCAAAAAGCTGCTTATTTCTAAAGGCAGATAACATGTCTAAAACTCAAGTAGAGTTTCAGCCTTAGCACTTATGGAGATTATGCAACATCAGAAGGTAAATGAGTTGAAGATTTCCAGGTATGTACTTGCAAGCTCGTGAGCAACAATTTGCTTAGAGGTGCTGGTTTTCCATCAGAGAGCAATAGAGCAGAAATATAGAATGGGTAAATGTTTGCAGGAGGAAGGTAAACTTGTTTGTGATGAGGGCAGCTAGCATATGTCATAGAAAATACTATTTCTGTTCTCTCTGCAGTTTATGTACGTATCTTAGCTAAGTGCATCAGAGCCTTAATTCAGATACAATAACTCTGCCTCACATTGCTTTGTGCTGGAAAAATAGACTTTTTCCAGTGAACTAGAATGAACATATGCAGATGCAAATAGCTAGCAGATGTTAGAAGCAAGTGAGCAGGAATCAGCTTGAGGGGCCTGTCAGGGGGGACAGCTCTCCCTGGAGTTAGGAGATAGGGAAGGAGCTGAGGATGTTTTCCCTGAAGAGATGGCAAGCAATGCTGGAATGACACTTTTAACTTGGGTGAACAAGGTTCCATTAAATTCCAGAAATCTTTTCTGTTGACCCCTCTTTTTTTTTTTTTTTAATTTAAAGAGAGTCAAGCATCTTGTGCTTGTTCTTGGGCAGTCCAGGTGAGACTGCTATCTTGGATATATATTTAGGGCATAAGAATGGCCAATAATTATTCTTCTTAGTCTCCAGAAGTTGTCGAAAAAGAAAGTAGTGGCTATTCTGTTACCTCTTTGCAGAACTGGAGTGAATGGGAGAAGATAGTGGAGAGGAGTTGGGCCAAGCGAAACAGACAGTGGCAAGAAAAACATAGTTGGTCCCGAATTCTTTCTCTGCAGCTCTGAAGGACCTGATTGTTCCCACCTACCACTTTTGCAGAACTCTTAAGAAATCTCTGTGAAGGGGTGAGCTACTGGATTAAAAGCTGAAAATTACTGTTGTGGGCAAGGTGCTTCCAATGATGCAGGTTACCTGCTTTGTTATTTTATATAAGTTTTTACGCATGGAACATAAAGAAACTTCATAATTTACAGAAATCTATTTTCAATCTGCTTGTGAGACCATGCTATGCTGTTCTGCTGCTTCATTTCTCAGAAACAAGATGTTATGAAGAATCAGTTACTCTTTAAAAACAAACAAACAAAACACAGACCCCCAACACTAATTAGGATAATCTGTTCAAAGTGGAAGTGCAGAATGGACTTTAAAGCAGGTAGTTTGCCTCTGTGCTATTAAATACACATGGATTGGGGAGTGTGTGGAAAAGGCATTGGGATTCGACCTGGGAGCCAACACTACTGATGTTGTTAAAGGAGGAGGTGGCTTAAAGCATGCGAGTTGTAACTCCCCACTGCTTACAACAGGAGTCACAAAATAGCTGGCATTGGAAGGCACCTCTATAGATCATCATCTCGTCCAACCCCTTCCTTTCAAGCAAGGTCAGCTAGAGGTTTTTTCAGGGCTGTGTCCAGTTTGGCATTGTCCATTTCCAAGGCTGCAGATTCCATAGCCTCACCTGGCAACTCATTCCACTGTTCAGTCACCCTTAAAGCTTTTTTACTCTTTCTTGTTTAATACAGAATTTCCTGTATTTCAGTTTGTGGCTGTCTTGTGCTGTTACTGGGCACTACCGAGAAGAGTCTGGCTACCTCCATTGTACTAACAATGCTGTCTGCCCTCCTGCCCAGTTCTTATGTACACACTCATCTCCCTGAGCCACCTTTTCTCCAGGCTGAACAAGCCCAGCTTTATCAGTCTCTCCTCATGTGTCCGATGCTCCAAGCTCCTCATATTTGTAGCCATCTACTGGCTTCAATCAAGTGTGTCCATGTCTCCCAGAACTAGACCTGATACTGTAGATGTATTTCACAGCACTGAACAGAGAGGAATGATCACCTCCCTTGACCTTCTGCTGAGTCTGAAGAGAAATATATGCAATGATACAGGGTGAGTGAAGTCTTTCCACACCACCTGATTCCTGCCCCACCTTGGAGGAGCATGGTGCCTGAATTCTTCTTGGATCTCTCTGCAAATATGAATGCCAGGTGAAGTGCATCAGTTTTTGCAGCTCCCAAAAAGGTGCATCATCTCCAGAAAAGAGATATTGTTTAGGGCACTTCATTTCATCAAGTTTTCTTGATGTCTGTGCTGACCTCCTTCTGAGTGTGCTGTCTCATGTGGAGCACTGGGCCTTCCATGGATGTTGCCCAGGAAGGGCACCTAACGGAGGGCTGAGCGCCCCTCTTTTGGGGCCTAAGCATGCCTGCACCCCTATAGGGGCAGGGACCCATCTTGGTTTCCCACCTTTAAAGAAGTGCAGTAGCCCTCCTGTTTGTTGCGGTGTTATTTTGAAGGTATGCTTATTAAATGAGCTCAGAGAACAGAATAATGGCCACCATGTGAGTATATATTCCGTAGGATAAGGGCTCAAATTAAGAATATGAAGTGAGATCAGCCAGACATCCACCGCAGCCCTTGCTGGGGCTGAGGATCTTCTAGCGAGTGAGCACTCTTATAAATGGTAGCATGGTATTTGACTGGAGGTTAGTTATTGTAAGTAGAGAGAGAAGGAGAGGCTGATGATCAATATTATGCTTGCCATCAGTTAAAACCAGTCAGTAAAAATAGAGAGTACTATCTAATGGCAGCCTTTGTTTTTAAAATGGGAGAAGTGTTAAGTCTAGGGAGTACACTGATGGTGTTATATTTTTATTAATGAGAAGGTGGGGAAATTATTCCTGCAGCAGGATCTAACATAAGCCTAGCTTCAGCACTCGTGTTTCATTTACAGCCAAAAAGCTGTATGTCTTCTGAGTAATTGAAGCGATACTACTGGCCCTTACCACTGGGGAAAAAAAAAAAGAGAAATCCTGTGCAAATCTCTGGAGGAGAACATATTAATGGTTTGGCATTAAATCTATATTGAGTCTAGCCCAGCTGTGTGCTTTGACTTGTAGTTGTGGCTGATGTTAAGCTATTTAGCAGGGTTTTTACTGTTGCTTTATTGTAGCTGATGTTACAAATTCCTGATCCTATGCTACTTAATGCTGTCTTAACAGTAGCTTGATTGATATAATCTGTGAAGTCCAGATGATTTTCATGAGGCTGCACATACTCTTTTAAATTCAGAGAGTAGTTTCCAGAGCAAAATTAAAATTGCTTTCTTCTAGGAGTTATTCCTCTCTGCATGACTGGTTACTGGTAGATCAGGATGTTACAAGCTCTTAAGAATGCATAGTTTGGGTCTGCCATACTGTCCCTTGTGGGGTGTAAGGAGGGCATGGGAGCGGGATATGTTACCACTTCTAAGTCGATTTTGTAAGGCCCATGCAACCTTTCTGACAGAGCAATTTCCTTCATTTAGGAGCAGACTTCTAACCCATTTGCCTACCACCAGTCCAGGATAGAAAACATCCCTGCTATAATGGTAATACAGCATTTTTCTGAGTGGCGCTTTCCTATGGCATTTGCAATTTGAGCACAAAATTGTTTTCTTCCAGAGCTCTTACTTTCTGTAAGTAGCTTTGCAGGCTTCAGTGAAACAGTATTTTGTAAAAGGGTAGCACTTTCATTGTTTGGGGGATGATAGAAGTCTTGCGCACTGAGCTTTTCAACAACATAGAGAACTTATTGTCTCTAATACATGAACAGCAATGCAAATGGTACACAAAAATAGCTAATCCTGTTCAGACTGTCCTGTGCCCTCTCTTCCCAGTGTTCCTGAAGGATTATTCCTTTTAATAAAGTTCACTTCAAATATCTAACTCCTGAAGGCAGAAATTGTTGAATATATTGTCTTTGTCTGGGATGGAATACACAATAATTTCTCTGTTAATCCAAATGGAAGACTGTAGGCTGATATGTGGATTGTTTCAGTATGTAACTTGAGCAGAAACTTGTAACTAAATGTTTTCAGAGTTCTACGCTGTGTGTTCAGCTAAGACTTCCATCCGGGCTCTGTGCTATGTTGGTTACCACAAGCTGGGGAAAGAAAGAATGATTTGATTGTTGATTGCATGTAGTAATATACCAGGCATTTCTGATAGCTCAGATTTGTCTTGTGTAAAACTGCAAAATCTTCTTATTGTCAGCTTCTGTACTTCTGGACTTTATAGAACACATTTAAGGAGTTGCAATCAAATTGAAATTCACAAAAAATCCAGGTTTTATATTTCCATCTGTGATCTTGACCGTGTTATTGCAAGACCAGTGAGGGTGCATGTACTTCATACATCTATGTGTAATTCTTGTCTCCAGCTGTTAAGATGTGCCTTTGGGGGAAACCAAATATCCAGCATGCTATTCTCACCTTTTCATTTTATCTGTTATCTATTAGTGACTCTTATTAGTATGGAAAATGTGTGACACTGCTGTCATCACAGTGTCTTGATCAAAGATGAGCTATTACTGCAGCAACAACACATGTGTGAGTGTGATAAAGTGTGCTTATTAAATGAGCAGATGCTGTGAGACTGGGTGGCAGGGGAAACACTGTGTTTATATAGGATTGCACTGTCTATAACAGATCTGAGTAGTGCCAGTCACTCATTCAGCCCTCACAAGGGTTACCATTTCCCTGGTTACACTGATTCAAACGTGAGCCCCTCCTGAAATATAATCTGTGAAATGATCAGGCTTTAAAAAAAAAAATCAAACGGAGCAAATGTTCCTCCCCTTATTGCAAAGAAAAGCTATTCAAAGATGGCTTTGATTTGCTTGTCATTATGTATATGCCATATATGCATTCATATAAAAATCCACATATAAAGAAGAATAGGTAGATATAGTTTAAAAATTAGCTATATAGTTCTGATGGCAGATCTGCCAATGTGGTAACTCGGTAGGGCACAAGGACGATGCTGGGAAAGAACCATCAGCTGATGTCAGTGATATCTTACAGCAGTTCCACTGCTGTCAAAACAGTGTAACCTAATGCCTTCAGTATCAATAATGTTGCATTAAAAAAAAGATAAAACACCCCACAACCTCACCCCCCACCCCAAAACAAAGAAGGGAAAAAAACCCTCAAAAACTAACAACTTGCCTCCAAAAATACACTATAGGCCAGCTGAAAATTTCCCTCCGGATAGGGACATCTTTTGGATGCTTGGTATCTGCAGGATCTTCAGGTGAATGAAGTCTTCCCATGCTGGAAAGAAAGGATTAAAGGTCAATGTAGTTTGATAAATGTAGAACAACAGACTGGGTCGTCTAACCTTGTGCTGGGCCTAAAGTAGCTTTTAACAGTTTTGAGTGTCAGGAAACTACAGAAGTTCTTGCGTTTCACCTCCTCCTGTTTTGGTCTCATGCTGAGGAGAATAGCTGAAAGAGTACTGGGGACAAAAATTTCTAATATGTGATGTGTTGTTAGGACTGGATTTTGTTTCATACAGATGTAGTAGCTTTCACTTTTGAGAGCGTGAGCTAATGTAGAAACAGGAAAAACAATGAAAATGGATGTCTGCATAGCTAATCTGGCTTCAAGTTCATCCTTTATCTAGTGCTGGTGCAAATGTCAAACTCTTGTCCCTTTGGAGGAGAGAAGAGAAAAATAAAAACAACCCCATAATATGAGAGGTAGCCATTAGAGATCCTCCATTCTTATTTTTGTTTAGATTTGTTTCATCTCACAATATACTAGTACCAGGTTGCCTGTCATTTCTAGAAAAATTGAAACTTTAATATGTGTCCTCTTTACATCTCTCTGTATTTGCTGTAATTTTGGAAATTGAAGAAAAATCAAAGTCCAAAGGAAATGAAGTTTGTGCTTCTACCAGGCAATTTTCTGGCCCTTATTTAAAATTAAATTACATACTTTAAATAAAATAAATTATGATTTGTGTTTCTTCTTTCCTGTGTAAGTACAGCAATCTGGTACTAGTATTTAAGCTGTAGCTATGTTCTATGATTAAGTATTGCCTGTCATTCTGCAATTAGGAAAGGTACCAAACACAGAAAGAAACACAGGAACTGAATTCAGAGAAATGAAGGCAAATATTGGTGAAAGCTGCAAGCATTTTAGAGACAAGTATTTTGATGTATTGTGAAACAAAGGCACCTTCTTGTGAGCAAAACAGAAGGGTGGGAAACTGGAGAGTAAATAAATCTTTGCAGTGAACTTCCAAAGCGACTTGACAATTTATCTTATTTTTGTCTTCGTAAGTCTAACATTAGTGGCCAGGAAGCAGTCGATTAAGAAGATTAAATCCTGGGCTTAATATCTCTAGTAGACTTTACCAGTGGCTGTAGTGGAGTCAAAATCATAACTGTGTTCCTACAGATCTTTTCCTAAGATGAGGTAAAATGTATTGAGTGTGACTTGTCAGTAAAATAATACACTGTCAAGTCATAGAATCACAGAATCATTAGGTTTGAATAGACCTCTGAGATCATAAAGTCCAACTGTTGACCTAATACCACCATGCCTGGTGTCCCTAGTCATCAATAAGCATTTCACTGAAGCATAGGTGACTGTTGTGCAGCTGATAGTGGTTTTTGAGGTCTCGTGGAGGTGCTGTGTCATGCCATGTCCTACCATGAAGTCTAGGTAGGAATCCTAATTTTCCAGAAGGTATTGATATAGGGTGGTAGGTCTGGGAGATCTCAGACTAAACAAAGGCATTGAAACACTTAAACATGATTATTGTGTAGAATAAGTTTTCATTGCCTGTAAACATAGAGCTTATAAATTACCTATATGGTGCCTTTTAAGAATAGATGTGCTGGAATTATGTTAATACTTCTTAAATATAAGTCCTGACCAGGGAAATGCTGGAACATTTCTCTGCTGTACAGTTGGGATACTTGATCCAGAAGTACAAAACTTCTTATCCTCAAAAGCCTTCTTTAGACTTCTCTAACGGCATATTTTGAAGAACAGTTTTTCAACTTTAACATTTGTAAAACTATTAAAAATACCAGTGTAACCTATATCTGTTGTACCTTTAAAAACAACAGTGTCTACCTTCCTAAAGCTTCCTGGCTTGCATGTTCTAGCACGCTCTGCATGCAGATGAGAAAGCCTAGTGAGTAATAGGGGATATCTACCTGCTTAATTGTGGAACTTGGGGAAAGTCATCCACTTGACCAAAATGCCACCTGATGCCCTTGTTTAGCACTCTGAATGCAATCTGGTGAGATGAAGGATTGGATTGATGCTCCTGAGAAGTTCGAGTGCCAGTAAACTGGCAGTATTTCTCAAGAGCAGGAAGGTAATGTACCATAACTACCAATGTAGTCTTACTTTGGATTCTCAAAACTATTAATACTGTATGGGTGCGACCAAGAGAAAAACCAATTCAGTGTGCTGCTGTAGCTATCTTTCACTGATTATATTCTTGCTTTCACAAAGCCGTCGTCTCATTGATGTTTTTTATCTCGTGTTTTCCATTTTCCTTCTGGTTTCATCGAGACAAATGGGCATAATGCAAAAATACCCTTTGGATGTGGTCAAATAATTGTTTGGTGGAGATGAGTCAAAAACAGTAACACTGCAGTTCTGTAGACATAGCCTTACTCTCCCAAGCTTTGAGTGCTGAAATTCAATGGCTTATTAAGAGTGCTTTGATCTTGTTGTCTTAAGTTTGTGGCAAAGTGTGAGCCTTTAAAAAGAGCTAAAAGGGCATGTCTTTACCGCTTTGAGAGATGTCATCATTAGTCAAAGCTAAGAGTCTGCTTTTGAGTCTAACTTTCAGCATTCATTCCGTGAAAGAATTCCCCCAACACAGTAATTCCCTTAAAAACAGGTAACTAGAAGGGTGGATTTTGTTTTCCAGATGCAGCACACTTTGTGCATAGTAGTAAGCTACAGAAAGAGTAATACAACTTATTCATCATTACAGGGACAGTTTTAGAAAATTATGATGACATTCAGCCATTTGAACTGGAAAGTCTGATCTTAAGTTTCAGTACCAGCAGTTTCTGGCCTGGTGTCATGAGCAGTAGGCTCTGAGGGTACAAACAAACTGTCAGGAGAGTGGGTTTTGTTTTCTTGGCAATCAGTTGTTTAAGACTCCTATGTATTTTTAAGAAATTTGTTTGATACAGCTTTTAGACACAAATGGAAATGGGTTGTATTTAAGTTGAGATCTCAGCTGAGGACTACATAGCTTAAAAGAAATGCTGGGTCAGAATCTGGTTTTGGTCAGTATCAAAGATAGCTGAAAATAAAACCCACAAGTTAACTCTGTGTGTTTCTATGAACAGTCACCTGTAAAAGGGCCTTGAAACCAGCAAAGAGGAGGAGGTTCAGCAGAAAACATGGGTCTAACTGCATTAGCTGTAGTTTCCTGGAGGATTATGGAGGCATGTGGATCAGTGTTGCAATGAAGAAATAGGACATTTCCTGGGAGCTCTTCTTTGTTTAGATGAATTTTTAGCAGATTAATGTGTTCCTGACTTTGCTTCTATATACTGAGTGTAATTCAATTTCGTACTTAGATCTTAGATACTTATAAAATCTTTCTAGTGTGTCTCAGCTTTTACACCTTCTCTTTTACCTATTGCATATGCTCTGAGCTAGATATTACTGGTTTTGCATCTCTGGTTTGTTTGGAGTTCAGCTAAAGCTCATTTAACACCCTGAGTGCTCTGAGTAGGGAGGTGCTGTTACAGGGGATAGGAAATCTCTGCTAAGGACTTGAGTAGGGCTTTTTTTTCTGTAAATGGAGAGCACTCATCTGCACCGCTTTGCTAATTGTAGATTGTACTGTGATTAAAAGGATTGAGAAGTAGAAATTGGAAAGGAAATGAAGCTTAAAAACAAAACAACAACAAAGAGCCCATAGGGTTCCCTAGCAACAGGGATTTATAGAATTTTCTCGTGCAAGACTGCTTTTTGAGAATGTGCCCAAAAAGCAGAATCAATGCTCTGCTTTCCACTTGGGGGCATAGGAAAGGTAAGTAAATTATTTCACTGGCCCTGGGCATGATGAGGTATGGAAGGCAAAGAGATGCTATCTAGGGATCACATACTTTAGACCTCTGCTTTCTTCAAATGATGCCCTGGAAATGTGTTCCCCTCTTAATTATACCCTATTATATGTGGTCTTGTTTATTCTCTCTCTTTTTTTTTTTTCCCCTTCTCAGAATTTTTTTCTAAAATCTTACACTGAGGTCAAGTGAACCAGCCTGTCGTGCTTGGGTCATACTCTCTTTCTGCCCATTCCTCAGACATGTTCAAATGTCATGTTCTTTACTCAGTGATACAACCCTTTGCATTGCGGGCATAATAATCCTTCCTACTCTTTCTGGGAATTTGTTTGATTTTCCATTCTGAAAATCAGGAGACTATTTAAGTTGTGTAATTTTGTTTCTATGTAGTAATTTCACTTCCAAATATTTACTAGCCTCTCAGTCCTCGTTAATGTGTTTCGCTTTATCCTCTTTCATGGCTAAGGGTTAACTTTATCTTGTGGCTGTCCTTTCGGTAACTTTTTCCCCCAGTCTTCATTCAGTGGTGCAATAAGCCAACTAGAAACAAATAGTTACCTACTGTGAGGCAAGTGGAAATACAATATTGAGCTCAAGCAAATACCTTCTCACATGCTATATTTAGTTGCTAGTGCTCACCTTATGTTGTCCCACAGCTCTTGTCACATCAGTCTTGAAAAGCTATCACAGCTTGTGTCATCTTACAGAAGTGCCAGAGAAAAAAGGGTTCCCTAATATTTGCAGGATTTAGATATCCAGTTGTAGGGTTTATTTTATACTGCTGACATTAATTTTTACATTGCAAGACACAAGTTTGGTTGGATCTCTAGGCTAAAATTATCAGCTTCCCTTGAGCAGTAGAAAAAAGCAGCAGGGTTTTCAGGAGTATATTTTAAGGCTTTGCTTGTGGCATTTTATTTAGTTGCCTAGAGAGAAGCTGTGCTCTTCCAGTTGTGCATACATAGAAGTTTTTGGCATTGCTATGAGGCTTATCCCCCAAATCCTTCCATTACAAGTGGCAGTGTGATTACAATACTTAAGAAAAAAGTAATCAGAAGTTTAAGTTGAGAGGTGTAACTAACGCTTTTCTGATGCTGTGGCATTGCAAAACCACCACCTTATATAAATTGCCTTGGTACACACTGTACACATCTTGTGCTCTTGATATGAGAGGCAGCCTGTGACTGCACTTTGTTAGCTGGCAGCACTGAATACTGACCTAAATTAAAACTTCATATGCATAGGGACAGTGCCACATTCAGCTTTAGTTCATGTGACTATGTAGGATAATGGGTTGCTATGGTAAAAATTGTGGTGATGACAGGCCGTGTGACGTCAAGCTAATATAAGATGGTTTTAGCGAAATGAAGAAAATGTATTGAGAGAAATGTTAGGCAGATATTTTGGATGAATAACGCTCTTTATACTTAATGAAAGGAAATACTATTTTACCTGCATTACTTCTCCTTGGCCAGTGAATTCGAACCAGATGGGGCTCGTAAACATCTGGCAATTTGTTCTGATCAGCATGCTCGGAAAAGTGGGATCTAATTGACAGAGAAGCATTGTTGTTTCATTTCATGCAGGCAATTTATAAATTTCCTAAGATTAAGCTGAATCACAGATGCTTCTGTGAGTAGAATAGTCTGAGGAAAAACAAGTATGTCCAGGGAGATGTGTTGGTCCTCTTTTTTGTTATCCAACTTTCCCCAATCTCCTATTCCTACTCTTTTTGAGAAGTATATGAGGTAGAATGTCCATCAGTTTTCAAGATTTATAGAAATTCAGTGAAGTCTAGTGGATTCATACTAGACTTTATCAGGCTTTAAGCTGTAAAGGGCTTACAGGTCCTGTATGTGTTTTTCAGGTGAGCCAAGATGAACCTTATCTTTTATTGTGGGATCTTTCAGTGCCTGATCGTTCAGGTAGTAGCAACTTTCTTAATGTCATACTATTCTAAGTAGGTAACGTTTTCATTGCTCAGTTCATCATGCTTGCAGACTAAAGTTTTGTGATTATTTTTTGGCTAATTTATCTTTTTCAATACAGTTGTGAGTAAACAGCAAGAGAGGCACTGCAGTAAATGAAACAATTACTATTTTTTTTTCTGAGGAACGAAGATATTGGGAGACGTTACTATGAAATAATCAAGTCATAACATAAAACTGCTTAGAAATACATGAAGGAAATAGTAAAGTATCTGTTTAGAGGGCACCATGACACTTCGATGAGTTCTTTTATATTTTAATTTGACTTGAAGTTTTCACTTGCAGATGTTAAGCCATTTTCTATAAAGAGGATGCTAAAATGTTCTTCATGCCCTGGCAATAGTCAATTTATAAAGTAATAAATTAGCAGCCATAAAATCGGTATGTGGGCTGCAAAGTGGCAAATCCACCAGTTGTCTAAGGTGAGTTTCAGTGTTTTTCATATATTAAATACAGCACATTAAATACTGCAAATACAGTATTTATCATGTGTAATAGTGGAGGTTTTGAAGGTTGTGTTTGTTTCTTGTTTTTACTTTTAGAAAGACACTGTCAAAATATTAAGTTGACTTCTCTGAAAATTGAGGAGGGCAGGAATTGGTACTGATAGAACCCACTGCAGAGAAACTACACATTCATGGCTGTCTGTCTAGGCCTCTGATTTTGAGGTTTATCCAGTGCCACAAGTTTAATTAGTGTTACATGTAGTCACAGCTATTTTCACTCCATCTTCAGAAATGCTGTGTGGTGACTTAGTAGGATGGCTGACCAGTGGACCAGTTTTCTGCTCTTTGGGATTTTCCTGTAGTCAATGCATATGCTGATTTTTTTTTTTCCCCGCCCCCCCCCCTTCTTCTAGGAGCTCAGTACTTACAATGCCACAGAATTCAAATTTCACTGACCTCTATTTATGGTTTTATGAACCCTTCTCACATTGGCCTTATGCCACCCTATGTCCTGCCAATAACAAAAAAATTGTGAGCCTAAACTGGGAAATAAATCTAGGTGAGCTTACTGGCTTGGCTGCAATGCTGTTGCTCAGTGGAAAATGGTATGAAACTTGCTTTTGTCCAAGAATGAGAAGCTTATCGGCATAGAGAAAGAGCAGTATAGCATTTAAAGGATATTTATTATAGTTATCATTCACCTGTTAATCCCTTTTTTCCTGAGGATAGTTACCCATAAGCTCAAAGTATGATGTTATTTTTAATTTCCTTTTTAAAAGGATGAAAAAACCTTTCACTTGACAGTTTGTTTACAGCCTGAGCTGATTTTCTGTCTTGTGAACTCTTAGACTGCTGGGCTGAGAGAAATGGCTGCAGGTTTCCTTTAACACTTGACCTTATGTCCTTCCATTCATCACATCTTATTGTGGGTGTCATTTTCAAATGAAGTTATTTTCAAAGCTTCCTTTCAGCTTTTATTCCTCTGGCTTCTAAAGATTTTTTTTCCCAGATGGATTTTTCTCAACTCTGATGCATGTTGGTTGAAGAATGAATCTTGTAAATCTCTAATATACAGATGACTGCTGTGTTGCCTTTTTCTCAAAGTAATATTGAAGCACAAGAACATTGATGTTGTGGTTTAAAAACTGTTAGGAATATCGCACTGATACTTCCTAGTGCCTACCCTTTCTCTGGTATTATGCTTGCCCTTCCATATTCTCTCTGGGTCCTGAGGTTGGCTCAGGCTAGGGTGAAGGATTCACAGTGAGTTCTGACTTGCCTAAAACGTCATGACTGGGAGGAGCATGTGTTTTTTAAATGTTTTCTAACAAGCTTTTATACTTTGCTTTTTTCGTGACTGTCTTGCACCTCCACATTACATCCAGATTTACTACATATACGGTGCGTTGTTGGATAGCTGGTTTTATTTTCTATTACTCCTAAAATTATTTTTACCCAGCTTCTGGATTTGCATTTGTTTTTATCTGTCCATTGGCAAATTCTTTATAGCCTCAGGATCTCTGGTGTCAGCCATATGCCCATGTCTGTATGCCTTATACCAGGGGATGTTCATGTAGGTGTTTTTGTTTAGGTGTTTGTGTGTGTGGTGGTGTGGGTGGTTGTCTTTTCTTTTTAAAGAAAGAATGGTCTATTTTGGGATGTCTAAGATGCCTTCAGCTGAAGGGTGATATGTGGCCTTTGCAGAGCAAGTGCTGGGACGAGCCAGTGAATCTTCTAGTGCTTGGCTTTCCCAGTCCTAACCCCGTATGTTCCCAGGGGATGTCTGGAACCCCTTCTGAGTTCTTCCATGTAGAAGAGACCCCATACCCCTTGGGGAAATCCTGTGGCAGTTGCTACCACAATGGGGATAGCAAAGATCAGCTAGTACCATTTAGGGAGGTCATAGTTTAAAAGTCTTTGGTGACTACGTAAGAAACCTTTATGGACCGTAATAGGCCAGAGGGCTGCATTTTTGCTTCCTCTCTTCTAAGATATTAAGAAATCAGAGTAGCTTACAAATAAAACTGTGGAATAATGCATGCTAAGGCACAAGATCTACTTCTCTACTCATGTTGCTATGATGGCAGCTTTAAAAAAAATAAAAAAGCTGTATCTAGATTCTTTCCATGTCAAAACAAAACCTTCTTCTCTCCTCCCTACTGCAACACCAAAAATCCGTTCAGTAGCATTTTAACACAGAATTTAACAGGATTGAGTTAGGGGAGAATTAGGCTATTAAGTGAACTGACAGATGGCTTTTCTTCTCCGAAGAAAGCAGTGAAGTACAGAATATTGTACCAGCCTCTAGCTACTGAAATATCATTGACTGGATTTCCCTCCCTTCTCTACCTCTTGTCTTCCCACGCAGGCTGCCAGGTTAATTCCCTGCATACACACATCCTGGACACATCCTGGGCTGCTGCCTTCAAAGTCCAAGAAGTTGGTTGGTGCCAGCTGGGGTTCAGTGCCTAGATGCGCAGGGACAAATATGGCTTTTTGATTTGTGACCTGGTAGAGATTTCATAACAGCTGCAGCTGCCCCAGGCAGTGTTTGAAACCAGTCCAGTGCTCAGTGCACCTTGCTCTGTTCTTATCTCATGGGTTCACTCTCCTCATGCCCCATCTTTCATCTTCTCCACTTTCTGCCATCAGCTTTCTCTTCTTCTCCCTCATAATCATTTTCTATTAGTTTCTTCCGATCAAGTGACTTCATTTATAATGCTGAGAAGAGCAAGAACAAATTGAGAAGAGTATGAGAATAAAGACAATGTTTTCTTGATCGGGATTTAGATGTGTCATTGGAAATACAAGAAAGACTGTTACTTGGACTATGTGTTCTTTTCCTACAACCTTGTCTCCATTGTGCTGAGATGAGTCAATGGAAAAAATAGAGGTTCCTTCTGCTCTTTAAAAACACTCAATGAAGCAAAGTTCCTTAAGGAAGCTTGGAAATAAAGGTGCTTTTTCTATTCTTTTATCTATTTACTTTTCATCTTCCACAAGCTTATGTGGAGCGGAGGTGCAGACTTCTGCAGTGGTGGGTGCTTTATCAAATAAAAATACTACAATCCAGCTTCCTTTCGATGAGCAAAATAAATGGATTTCTCTGTTCAGCCAGTATCATGTTGCATTTTGAGGACTTGGTAAACAGCATTGTCTGCCAAGTCCCATGTCTTAATTTGTTGGAAACTAGAATATTGCTCTTGAACTCAGACTGAAATACATGGCTTCGATTCATGCGTCATCCAAGTGTTTCATGGGCAGCTGAATTAATTCTTGTTTGTAGACTGCATTGTTTTAAATTTGTTTTCAGAATCTTATGTGAAAGTTATTTAAGGTCAAGTACGAAAGTGTTTCTTTATCACTGCTGAGTTTCATGTAAGCTTCCAAGAGAAAATACCTCCTTTAGCTTTTAGCTCTTCTGATCAGAAATGTGACCTGCTTTTTACATTTTCCAAGATGTAAACCCATAGTTCCTAGCAATTTTTCTAGTAATCAAAAGGGCTTTCTTAGTAGTGGTTTGAGGAAATGGACGATTACAGGTAAGCAGGTGTCATGGCAAGTATTAACTCCTATCTCTGCTATTAAAAGAAAACAAAGGAGAGAAAAGGAGAACAACTAAGGCTTGACCCGATGTTGACAGACCCCTGGTGACTGACTGTCTTTCAAAGCTGAATGTCACAGCCAATCCACTCTGGTTGCTTCAAAGGAAAAGATGCGAGGGAGTAGCCTCACAAAGAAGAGTCTTATTTGCAGGGTTGGAGGAAGGTGTAAATGGCCCATAAAACTTGTGAGTCAGTCCCTTAGGTGCTGTTTTGAACGCTGCAAATAAAGATATCTTCTGAAAAGTCAGTGTTTGCTAATAAGTCAGTGAGAAAGCTCAGGTACGTGCAGAGAAGCAAACACTTTCAAGTGGAGATCAAAACTTGAACTTGGCTCTTGGTTTAGCAGATTTTCTCTTTTCTACTTATTTCAGCAGCCCACATAGCCATAATTTTCCAAGTACAAGATGCATTTGAAGCCTGGAAGTAAATGATGCATGTCAATGATGGCAGATATTGTACCAACATGATGATCATGATTGTAGGTCCAGCCTGGTGCCAATGAAATTGGTGGGCTCCCTTGGACTTCAGTGAGCTTGACCTCATCAAGGCAGAAGGGAATACATCTTTCTGCCTCTGATTTGACTTAAGAAGTCTTATACTTTAAATCACTAGCTATATTTCTGTGCACAGGCTTGTATTTGTAAGTGCCCTTTCCAATGATATTTTATATTTTTATATCCTTCTAAGCAAGTGCAAAATTGGAATGAAAAGAAAGGTTTAAGTTGAAAAAGGTTGCACACCAGATTCTTTCAAACCACTGGAGCTTTCTGATTTTTCTCCCTCAGCATTTGTCCTCTGGTATTACTTTTTTAACCTCACTGTTGTGTTTTGTGGTGTTTTGTTTTGGTTTTCACCCCTCAAAACACTTTTATTTTTATCAGATTTCTTTTAGCATTACATTAAGTACTTCCCCCCCCCCCCCTCGCTTAGATGTGGAAGACATTACCATAATCAAAATTTGCACTGGGAAGAGATGCAGAGAATAGCTGTTTTCTGTACCAAAGTCCCTTTTTCCCCATATGGCCTGACATGAGATTGAAAGTTAGCAGTCAAAATGATATGAACCAATGTGTGTCTAATCTGAAATACAGAAATTTCGTACTTCTTTTTCTCCCCCTGTCCAGGGCAAGTAATCTAGTTCTAGATTGAATTTATGTAGTAAGACTTTAATTTTAGTTTTTCCTTCTCTAATATTAAAAATAAACTACTTTCAGTAAAGCAAACTGACTAGGAGAAGCTTATATGATTTGGCAATTTATCAAGTGTGGCTGCCAGGGAACAGGACCCAAGACTTTCATCAGCTGCTTTGAAAAATGTATGTTTGCTTTCGTAATGGAGCTGGAGTGCAGGTGCGTGCATGAGGTAGGGAGCTAGCTTATCTCTTTACACAGAAAACATTCTTAAGACAACATGCTTATATGTGCATAATCATAATTAGTAATTATGGCAATTTCTGAAAGAGGGAAAAGTCAAAGGTAACTGGAAGGACTGCAGTTTTTTCCCCCTCCTGTAGAAAGCACTACCTCAGATCTAAGCAAGTAAGGAAGAACAAGTGAAAACTAGCAGAAACAAGAATATGAAATGACTTGAGGCAACAGGTTTTGTTCAGCACCCTATGTTACTTTCAGTTCTAGCATGAAAAATGTTAGACCTTGGTCAATTGCTAATATTAAATTGACTTAGTTCCTGTTCTGACCTTTTCTTTGGACTGTGTCAAATTTTTACTACAGGAGAATTTGACCTGATGTGAAAAGCTTGTGTTAATATGACATTAGGAGCTCTTGTGCCAGAGTCGTCAAATTCAATGTAACTTAGTTTAGCAAAATGCAATGCGAATTTGTAAGGTGGAAGTGATGGAGGAATTAAATATGTCATTCAAGGTATTGCAAGAAGTTAAGTTACTTTCTGAAAATGCAAGTTCTCAGACTGAAAGGTGACATAGCAGGGTATGGACAGCTCTGGGAAGATCTGTGCTGGGCATTGGTAGAACAGTTCCTAAATATCAAATTAGCAGGATAGTACGACTCCTATTGTACCTGCACAGATTATTAATTCTTTGTGCTGCTATTTCTTCCTTATAATTAATATCCCATCTTACATGGGGCTTTTATTTTACAAATACCTGTTTGTGGTGAAACTGCATGTAAGTAGCTCTCTTACACTACACTGCAGAAATTGAGGGGCAAGTAACAGTGTTTGAGTCTTCCCTGAACTTGGCATTTACAGATGTTACACTGCTCCCTGTATATATTTTTTAGCATAATGCCATGAAAAATTTTGTAGCAAGACGTGTAATCTCTGCCCATTCCTGTCCCATTCAGTTGTTGCTACTTACTGAAGGAGTGCACTCTGTGGAGCAAAGCTGCAGCCCTTTTCCTGCAAACTACTTGAAACTTGCTTGTCTATGAGAGCCTGTGATATTCATACAGGGGTTTTGGCTGGAAACCTGTATGTGAGTGGGAGAGGGTTGAGGGGAGTGTAGATTTTTGTTGTAACAGATGTGTTGTCTAGAAAAACTTCTTCCTGACAAATACAAACATTTCATTTCTCTGGATAAATATCTTCAGAGGAATCTTGAATCCCAAAATGTAGTAATAAGGACAGATAGCATTATTTATGAATATTATTTTTTGTCTATTTTCTATTTTCAATTGTAGTATAAAACTTTTGAGAAGCAAAAGGTAGAATTAAGATATAAAAAAAGCTGAACACTCTCTTCAGTAAAAGTGTGCATCTGCTCCACTTTTTATTTCAGTGTAAATACACACCAGGCATTCTGTCCCTCTAGCTCTTAACTGAGACCTCTTAAACTTATTCATGCAACAAATATTCCTTTTATTTGAAAGCAAATGATAGGCAAAGTTCACATCTATAGCATTCAGATTTCCATTTATGGTGGTTCTTTTGCAAGATTGAATCTACAGGTCACTATGACACAGCATGCAAATATTGTATTATTCTTACTGAAGTTAAGGAGATATAAAATGTTTTTGACATTTTCCAGAATAGCTGTGGTTATGCTGTCTGAAAGATCAAATCTGGATGGGAAGCTGCAGTGCCATAAGATGAGTAGGAAGAAGTAAAATCACAGAGAGGTTTTATGTTGTGGGGTTTTAATGATTTACAGAAACTTTGACATCTAATATGCTGATTTGGGAGTAGATACCCATTTTCCCAATCCTGAACACCTTTGTAGCTAATTGTGAAGTTACTCAGCACTATCTACCAGTATAGATGATTATATACCAAAATCTGGTACCCTAGCTTTGTTAGCTCAGGTACAGCTTGTACTTGCAAGATGGAAGAGAATACCTGGAGGTATTTAAAAGACATGTAGACGTGGTGCTTAATGACATGGTTTAGTGGTGGACTTGGCAGTGCTGGGTTAACGCTTGGACTTTTGATGATCTTAAAGGTCTTCTCCAACCTGAACAATTTTATGATTCTATGGATTGCTTTTGTTTTGGAAGACAAGTTCTTGGCCCAAAGCAAGTCTTCAGTGACCTTTGACTGTACTGATTAATGTAATCTCTGTAATCTCCTGTACTATGGGAATGTGGGGTGAGATTTTTTTTTTTATTGCTAGTCATCAGCTCTAAGCTCAACACAAAAAAGAAACCAGCAAACCAATTTGCTATGGAAATAACTAGTATATTAACATTTGCTTTCAGCTGTGATTTGCTGTTGGTTATGTTCTTAGACTATGGGGTTTCTGTCTCAATAAAATATTTATTACTGTGTGTGTTTATGTGCATAGGGCAGTCACTTCCCCTTCTTTCTCCCATAGTACAGCATCAGTATTTGGAGCTCAACGCTGCAAGACTAGAAATCCAGAGATGAAAGTGAAGTCACTGTAAAATGGCTGTGCCCCTTCCAGGGGTGCGGCTGCGTGACACATGAGCTTTGCCAGACTTTGCCATTTTGTTGTGATTACTAGTGGCCCCAGAAGGCATGGCAAGTCGTGGCAGTGGCAGATGCCTCTGTATAGTGCTGCTGATCATGCTTCTAGCTGGATGCTGCATGACATTGCCTTGTGCTGTGTAATCAAAGTCACTGAAACAGACTGGGCAGGCATTTTCAATCTACAGTCTACCACCTGCACACCCAAGCACTTTGCTTCCTTTAAAAATATAGGTATTGAAACAAAGTTCCAGTTATTCCAGACATAACTAGAAATAAAGGCAAGAGAATTGGGAGCTGGGGAGGGAGCAGACCGTGAGGTATTTCTAATAGAAGATGGATAAGTGGCTAAAACTAGGAGAGTGTTAGGAGGAAAGGTGGCTCTGATGTAACCTTCACTTGCCTGCAACTCAGTAGCAGCAAAGTGAAGACAATTTAAGAAATACACTCCAACTTCATGCAGTAAAATGTGATAAATCTGGGTACAATGAATAACACATTAATTCCTGTTTTGGGTATGCATGCCCCTTATGTGAAAGCAAAGCATTGCTTTGTAGAAATATTAAGTTTGCAGGATGTTATGTGAAAGGCTTTATAATATTTAGCGTTATTTCCTTCAGTAGGTCTCCATGTGCTTTGCAGAGGAGGGGTGGACCAGCTCTCTTCCTCCCCACACACCTGGTTTTCGGAAATAGAGTAGTGGTGTTGTATCAGTAACTGGCAAAAGTTATCATGACTGAGGAGCTACTCTGTGCATGCTGGACTCCAAGGCAGGGCGCTGTCCTCTTCTGCCCATCCACACAGATCTACATGTAGAAACAGGCACTATGTATGACAGCTTCAGATACCTTACACAAAAACAAACACTGGAGGGTTTTTCTATTTACCCTTTTGCATGGCTAGAAACCCTACTAATACAGGAGAAGAGGAATGAGAATTTAGGCACTAGTATGAGGGAACAACTGTCATGTGGAGATACACTTTTAGATTGTCAAAGCAATGTGTCTTGCTTTGAGTTTTGCTGTATCAGTGGAACCTTAGCCTGGATATTAAGACCATTGTGTTTTTGTCTTGTGATATGGCATTTGAAGTTGGAACCACTTATAGTTAAAATATCCCCATCCTCTCAAGCCCAGTGGGGCTTTCATCATCTAATTGCTCATTGTGTCTGAAAAATTCAGGCATGTCTCTAAAGGCCTCTTTGCCCTCTTGGGTACCTGTGGGAATCCTGCAAGTAGAAGGAAGGCAGAAGGCTGTGAATGTCTTAAGTATTCCTTTTGTGAGTATGCTGAGCACAGGGAGAGATGCATGCCTGGGATACAGGGCAGAGAGGAGCAGGGGGGGATGAATTGAAAGCTCTTTTAAGATTAGTGTTGCCATGGAAACCACCGCTTTTCCTCTGTGTGTGCAGGGGTATGGTGGATGCTTACCTCTTGTGAAGTCAAGCTTGTATCTCAAATCTGTGATGCAGAAGTGCTTCAGAGGTCCCTAGGGCTGCGCCTGCAGGAAGTCAGCACTGCCCAGATAGACCTGCTTCCATCTCCGCAGCTGAGGAGCTGGCCCACCGTTTGGTATCAATGCCTGTCTAAGCTCTGGTAGCTTGTTGTGAGAGGGAGCAAGTGTGGTGCCTTGTCAGGCCTGCTCTGGTCCTTTCTGAGGAAGAAAGCATGAATCTGTATCCTGTTCTCAACCCTGGACCCCAGTTCCCTTTTGTGCCTTGACTTATCTGTCTGTAAAACAGCACCGATTTTTTTTTTTTACAAGTGCAAAAAGATCAGGCCAACAACATTTGTGATACAAACTGATAAGAAACCCTCCATAAAAAGCTCTTTAATCAAAGAATGGATACAACACCTGAAGTTGCTACATGTGCTGAAAAGGAGGTATCTGGCATCTCCTGTGGCCCTGCAGCCAAGGAGGGTTTCCACAGCAGGATTCCCCTCATAATCTGGGTGCTAGCTTATTTGCCAAAGAAATCTTAAAGTTCTACCTACTCTATGCAGATGTTTTAATTATTTTTTTTCTTGTGACTCTGGGACACAGGACACATGGCAGGGGGGTGTGTAAGAAGTCACTGGAAGCTGAGGTAGGGAGCCTCCGCGTGGATTGACAGTTACAAACATCTATCCTGGAGATGTCTGAGCCATGTGATAGGTCAAGTCACTGTGGCATAGAGCTGGGCAGAGAGGACCTGTGCTCCACCTCAGAGGGACAAGGAACAGACAGGGACTTGAGTTCACATTGTGTGTCCCACAGGATGCTTAGTGAAGTGTAAGCGGTTAATACTATACCTATAGCTCTTTAGTCAGATTTCTAGCTCCGATTTTGTTAATTTTGTAGGTGCTGGAAGGTGATCTGTACTTATGAACTGCTATCTGCTGGGTTCAGGCATGTAAATGTACCTGAAATGTCTCTCAATTCTTCTGGGGTTCATTTGTTCTACCTATGCAGTACTACATGCTATCTTTGTATTTTGTTTTCCTGATTTTTGTCTTTAAGTCTTCTTAAATGGTTGATCACTCTTTCTTGCTGACGTTTAAGGTTTGTTCTTTCTTCTGCTGCTGCTAAAGAAAATATCAAAGTGACCAAATCAATGTTTCTGTCTACAAAGCTGGAATACCTCTTGCACATTCACGATGTTGTGGTGCGTCCCTCCTTTGTTTTAACCAGTTTCAGGTTAAAAAAAAAAAGACTTACAACATGATTAAGTGTTGTGATCATACTTTACTTTCTATGTTTACTATGCCTTCAGAATTCCCCCTTTTAAGGACTTTTATTCTATACAGAAAATGAAAGCTGGGAGTCTGAGGGAAGAATTGGACTCCAAGAGCTGGAATTCCAGGAGAAACTTTGGTTCTTGGATGCAGATCTTGTTAGCGTACTGAATCTACAAATCTTTATAACTTCTACAGAGAATCACTCCTTTTGGAATGTATTTCTTGGTCTCTGCTCCCTGTGTTTATGAAATGGAGATCTCATGCCTGCCTTTCATCAAACTAGAAGAAGTCAGCCTCTTGGCAGGATAAGGAAAGGACGTTTCTAATGGTTGTTTGCTTCATGCTAATGCTGCTTTCAAATGTTGCTAATGATACAGCAATAGTTCCAAACCATCATGGGTGTTTTGTGACGTGTGCTTCGTTATTGCCTTCTGCAGTTAGTTTATTGCATTTAAACATACAGGGAAGAGACCAGAATCCATTGATTTTAAAGATTGCGATTGCTCTGGGAAGATAGCAGAGCAGTTTGGTGACTGACATTTGCAATAAGCCCCAATACACAAGTCTTAAAGTTCTCTCAGCTCAGAGTAGGTGTAAATGAGGGAGGTGTGACGACTGAGATAATTTAGTCTGTTGGCACCCTTCTGTGATCTACGTGAAAACTGTTATGAAATCTTCTAGTTGAATTTATATTAAAAAGTGGGGCTGTGGATGTAAATTTGGAGAGTCTGCGTGCAGAAATTTAGGACCCAAGCATTCCTTTAATAGGCATCTTACTATTTATGGGTTGCCCTTGGGAAGGCTCTGAAAGAGTAATAATTACTCACTGTTTCTGTATAATAAAGGATGTTTAATCTCCTGCATATACTGTGTATTGCGTCATTGTAGAAAATCTTTCAGAAAACTAGTATTTTAGATGGACTCGTAGTGAGAGTACAAAACTGTAATTAGCATGTGTGACTTAATTGTATTTGAGCGTGATGGGGTTCAGATGGGAACTTCAGTCAGTGCTGCTTAAAACGAGGTTAGATAATTGTTCTGGAAAAGTATAAAGCTTGCAAGATTGTATATTTAACAATAAGGTTATTATGTAAAAATTAATCTGCTGAGGAGAATAAATCAGCTTGTGTGCTACCATTGTGAAATGCAGAGATGTTTTTTAATAGAAGACACAGAAAACAACTAGTTTTTATCAGGGTGGAGGTTGCTGAGAGTTGTGGATGATGGCAAAGGCAGTTTTATTGTGTTCCAGCTTAATGATGCAGTGCAGGAAAGTTAGTGCTGAATCAGAGCTACTCGGTAGTCATTCATCAGGGTCAGGAGAAGGGTGTTCTCTGCAGTGGGAACATGCTGTGCCCAAGCTCTAGAGGGGATGCTACTGGCCAATATATGAGTGTTCTTCCAGGATGATGCTGCATAAGAAACAGGAAAAAAAGGATAAACAATTTGCTGCTTTTGGGGCTTGAGTTCGTGCTGAAAGGGGTTTGAAAGAGACCATTTCGTTGCACAAAGATCTGTCTGCCCAGTGCAACTTGTTCACTTTAGTACACTGACAAATTTATATATAGAAGCTGAAGCAACATATACATTATTCCCTTTTCCTAAGAAACTCAGACAGTGTGTAATTTTGAGGAGGCACCATAGTTCTCAATGTTGTGATTTGGAAATCTAGACACAAAAAAACCTGGGCTGTGGCATCACACCTACACTGCTGCAGACCCTTGGTGGTATTCATATGTCATCATTAAGAGGGGAGAAAAAAGCAAGTGCAAATGATGTAAGCTCAAGTGTAGTAGCAATAGCTAAGAAAACTACACTGGGAGAAATTTTACATGGAGGAAAAACAGCCAAAAAGATAACTGTACTACAGGAAGAAACAGAGAAGTATTGAAGCTGGTACTTCAAAGTTTTTAGAGCAGGGGTCTAGAAAAAAGAAGTCATGCTGGCTTGACAATAAGTTGTTCTGTGACCTTGAGTGCGTCTCAGTGAACAAAAAAAAAAAATTTAAATTGTGGAGATGCTTGGATCACTCTCAGATTTTCGAAGAGATTGGGTGGTTATACCTACCCTTAGAGATTCCCACTGATCTCTCATCAAAGGAAAAACAGAGGATTTAGAACTCCTGTATTTTGAGGAAATGTAACTAGTAAAATAATGCTAGAGCTTGTGTCTTTGAAGAGTTACTTATGGAGAGTGACTAGATCAACCAAGTAAATGACATGGGACATTAAGAGTCTAATGGCTTGCTGCCATTCACAGAAGAAAGCATTCAGCAACTGTCTTCTCTTTTGGTAGATTTTTTTTTTTCCAAGTCAGGAAAGTTTTTGAGACACAAAGTACTTGCTCATATTATCTGAATTCAAGGCTGTGATCTGAAGGCTTATGCTAGTCCAGAACACAGTATTTGCTAGCTGATTTTGTGGGGTTATCTTCTTCACATTGTAGAACGAATTTTTTCATTGCATTAATGGAGCATGTGAGTAGTGAGCTGAATACAGTGAAGGGCTGTGGTAAGTTGCAGATCTCCCTTGTCCTTTTTGCAAAAAGGGAGGCTCGGGGAATGGTCTGCTCCTGTAAATGAACCTGGGTGCAGAGATTTTGGCACTGCTTTACCAATTCTGTGTTAGTCAAGAGGCAGGGCTGGGCATACAGTCTTAAGAGACCTGAATACTCCGGGGAGGATAGGTGGTCACACAGAATATTTTTTTGGAGTGAGGAACCACAACCTAAGTCCTCCTAGCAAAGGTCCTGTGATCTCCCTCTCCACCTACAGAGTGGCACATATGCTAAGAGATGGGAGACATGGGGTTAAATCTTCCCAGGAGGAGCAGGGATTTGAACTCTGACTGCCCATGGCTCCAACAAATGGGAGGCAGGAACATGAAGCAGACATACACCTGGGTGCTATGTGTAATGTAACTGACTCTCTAATGGTGCTGTAAAGCAGCAGCATAGTAGTGTTATAGGTAAAAGGCATTATTAACCCCAGATTTTGCTGCCAGTGTCCTGTTATCCAGCTGTGTTAACAACAGAAAAGCATGGTGGAGTTAATTTAAACACCATCTAGGGGCTAATTTTATGACCATGAGCAGATACACAGAAGATAAAGCTTCTATGGCCATAAGGAATATTGAACAGAAACCTAGTGAATAGCTTGCTAAAATCCCTGTGATACCCTAAATATATTTGAGGGAAGAAAGCTGATAAAGTACAATGGATCATGGCTAAAAAGCAGCCTTTCATGCAACATGTAAAACTTCTAAAATCAATTAAAAAGCCTTTTTAAGAATTTGTCCCATGTTAGAAAGACTAGTCTGAAACCCGTCAGGAAGCAAGTTGTAGGGCTCTGTCAGATGCATCCAAGGAATAATAATAGCATTTAGGAACTCTGAGGAAATAAAGAACTACAGTAATTCAGTCCCCGGAGGACTACAAAAAAGGGAAGGAAGAAAAGAAAAGAAAAAGATTACATTGACTAGTAGCTCGACATCCTTTGTCCTGAGGGGCAATTTTTTCAGGCAATGTCATGCAGATGATAAATTTATGCTTTGCAAATTGTTCTGGAGACCATTGTCCCTTTAAAGAGAGATCCCATTCCAGACATCTCCTTCCACATAAGTATGGCTTGTGCAAATGAGGGAATCTTTGCTTTTTTTAGTGGAATCTGGGGAGCCTATTTTGTAATTGGAACAAGTGCAGGAGGGAATCCCTGATGCTCACTACACCAGTTATTCAGTACAGAGGTTTCTCCATTACCAAAATATCCACGTTTGACCTTTACTGAATCTTGGGGAAGGGGCTGAACATCTGCTCAGCACTGGTGGGAAGAGAGATCCTGAAGGTGAGGTCATGTATGGTGGTGTCAGAAGCAGAACAGTCTTCCAGACTTGTGGTAAGTTTCTAATGTGACTTTAAGCAGGTTAATTGGTGCTCCCTGATTGACTTACCCTAATGCCAAACAGCAGTGATACAGCCACTTTCCTCACAAGGATACTATAATGACTAATGCTTTCTGAAGTATTTAGATGTGATAAAGGTGAGGAGTAGAGAAGAAAAATAGATGCTTGGTGGTTTGAAATGTATTGCGTACAGTCTGTGCTTATTTAGCTGTGGTAAATGAGCTGTAGCAGATAATAGAGAAGACCTGAAACTAGACCTTTTTTATTATTAAAGTTATGTGTTTCTGGCATTTCCACCCATCCTTCTAATGTGCTGTTGTTATGGCAACAGCATTTCTGTCAAGAGATTCATATGAACTACTAAACCCTCCTTGTACTCTTACCTGTTTCAGCACACTCAAGATACTTAAATGCATACGTTCTCGTTGTGTTTTTTTAATCGGAAGGAATTTAATCATAATTTTGAGCAGAACTTTAATTGCTCAAAGAGGTCTTTGACAAAATCATGGTATCTGCTGTGAAGTACTGAGGTTTTTAACACAACCTATATTAAAAAGTGCAATGTCAAATTTCCTCTTTGATGTCCTAGAGTTGGACAAAGAGGCTTCCACAGCAGCCTCCTTGCAACTTTTAATAATCATGGAGGAGTGGAACAGGTATCATCAAGATCACACATAATTAGCTGCAAAGGATTTTATTTCCTTTTACTCTTGCACACCCCACTTACGAGCTCCTGTGTATCTCTAACAAGAGCCTCTGGAGGGAGGAGATGTCTCGCATATCACAGGACATGCAGCTACACACATAGCAATGTCAGAGATAGCAGTTCATCCCCCATAATAAACAGTAACAACAAAGTGGCTCTCTGACAGGATCATGAAATAGTCATGAGGAATCCCAAAAATAACAGATGGCAGTATAGTGTTATTTGGTCTCCTAACCAAAAGAAGTGGAGGTGTGTGACATTACAAGCTTCCAGATGGCACAATATGGAAAAGACAGCCTCATGATCTGCTCTTATGAATCCTAACCACTGCATGTCACTGATGAATGAAAGGTATAATTATTTGGAGGGGGAGGGTGTTTTTAATTTCTTTGAGTGATATTTCACTAGTTGGACATGTTAACTCAAGTTGTGTTATGAAGTATTTTCTGGGCAGATAGAGTAGAAGCTTATGCACAGTTCTGTTGTTCAAGTGCTTGGTGTGTTCAGTTATTTTCCTTAATTGTGCCTCAAATCTTAGTTTTTATTGGCCTGAACATAGCAGTAACTGATTTCCTTCCTGTAAAAATGGCTAGAAAGCACCTCATGAACAAATATGAAATAAACCACAATCACAATTTGACACATCTTAATGATACTTCATACTGAGATGTGCCTTTAACTTTCTTCTTTTTGTTTGGGGAATGCCCCTCAAGATGGGATTCCTGGAAACAATATTTCAGATGTGACAATCCCAGAGGGCTGTGACTGGAAATCCTAATCTTTCTACTAATTAATTTTTTTCTACAATGGGTCTTCACACAGTATCTGCTTCTATGATATGAAAAATATAAACTACATCCTGATGTTGCATAAATATATTTATTTTCATGATCTTAGTCTCAACGTAAATCTTAGTGAAAGGGTAATCTTGGGTTGCATTCATTGCACATTTTCTTGAAACACTGTTTGCAATTGTAGTGTTTTAGGCATGCTGAAATATTAATGTGTGTGTTTGGGGTTTGGAGGGGAAATGAGGGCATGTCGATGTTTGGTTTAACTAAAAAAAAAAAAATTCCTACTTCTCCAAGCAAATGCATCTGAAGATATTTACCTGCTCTTTGTTTCATGAGCTGTCTAATTTTTAGTCTCTACTTTGGCTTTTGCAACTAGCAAGCTGTTACTAGCGCTGGTCTCAATAACTAGCTTCTATGTGACTTGTGCATGTAATTTCAACCTGCAGAAAGTCCTCTAAGAGAACTTATTTTCTTTGCCTGTTGCTCTTAGGCTATATCTATATATAGTAGTTATTTGGTGCACTGGCACTGAACCGGTAGATTAAAACAGTTGGTGCTGCAGCCTTTACATCTACATTGTGTGCTGCTTCTCAGGTTTGTCTGGAACTAGATTTAACCTGGCCTGCTGGACTGAATGCTGCCATCAAATGGGCTTCAAAGATGACTGACGGGCTAGTCATTGCTTCAGGCTCTTCTGTACCAGTGAGGCTTGGGAATGCAGTCACTGAGCATTTCTAGAGGTGGTGCTGTTACTGCCCTCATGCTCTGTAGTGTTCTGGGCAGTTCTGCAGGGCTGAGATGGGAACAGTGACCTCCAAGGCAAACTTTGGTGCAAATATTTTCAACTTGTATTTATCAAGTGTTCAGTATCTATGGAAGATTGTTATGGGAGGAGATGAGAAGGTAATTAATCTTGATGATGTTTCTAATTCTTAGCATGGTCTCTTTCTGAGGGGTTTGCACTTAAGTGTTTGCATGGTAAGCTGTTTACCTGATGGCTTACTCAGTTGCTTTTTTTTGCTCCTCTCTCCCCCACCTATCCGTCTCCACTGAGACACCTCATACTTTATGCTGCCACCTTGTACCTTGTGCTTTGTCTTGTATCACACACCAGTGGAAACCCTCATTAAGGTGTCCTCGGATACATTAAATGTACAAATGGGGAAAGACAGGAAGGTGGAGAAAGGAGAGTTTTTCCTCTTTCAGTCATCATTGGGCTGCCTCTTACTGTATTGAAATGCCACCAGGAAAATTCTTTCTCCACACAATGATGGCTTTTTAAAATAGATGTGAACAAGCTGCAACTGACTGTAGTGCATTTTGCCCAGCTTCCACATCTTTTTAATAACATTTTCTAGGTTTGTTTTTGTTGGTAGGTTAAGCTGATCGTTGTTCATACAAAAGGAAATACCAAGATCATAACCTGCTCTGATGGGTTCCATCCCTTCCCCCGCCCCCATACTGGTCTCTTTACCTGTTGCACAGTGACATTAGAGAATCTTTATAGTGTACAATAAGCACTTACTGAAAAAAGAAAACCCTTTTTTTAAAGCCATTAAATACGGTTCTGTTAGTAGTGGTGTTCGTCATTCATTGGCCTTGGTTACCTGACCCAGTTGGTTTGCATTGCAAATTAATTTAATCTTCCATGGATGGCTATAAATGTGTAAAACTATATTATTAATATGTAAATATTATTTTTATTAAATTCATCTTCACTTGCTAATGCCCTAAAATGCTTTGATGTTTATTCTACAAGCTTATGGACCAGCAGTTCAGCCATGCTGAGTTTTTTTGATGGTTTATGTCTGTTCCCACAAAGTCTTTTATTTTTCACTCATTAAAAGTGACTATTGTAACACTTCCTGTGACTAACTAGGGAAATTGGTTCCCTACATATGGGTTCATCTGTTTGATCAAAAGTGTTGTTTTGGTGGATTTCTTAAAATTAATTGGAATACTTTTTCAAAAATGTTTTTTTTTCCTAGGATAAAACTGAGTTGAAAATAAGAACTTCAGAATTCTGGCAAGATATCTTTTTCACGTTCTTGCATGCTGTTCCCAAGCCTCTCATTAGTGGGCTGTCAGTTTTATAGCCAGAAGGTAGCATCCTCCCAAAAGAAAACTGTAGGAATTCTGTTTGAAACTATCATGCTAGTTATATTTCTATAGCTAGTGATTATAAAGATAAACTTTCATGTTAAGCAGTACAGATGACTTAAAGGCTAATTGCCATCAGTTTACAAAAGCCCTTTAATTTTCTGCTGCCTTCAGGACCTATTCTTTAAAAGCTGGCCTGAAGAATGCAAATCTTCATGAATAGGTTTCCTTACACAGCAGTGTTTGTTGTGTGCTATGTCACCTAAGCCCAAACCATAGTTTAGATGCCAGTCATCATGCTAGTGATTCAGGGACTGGACAAATCAATTGTTACTGTCAATGTCTGTTGGATCTCACCCTGTATTTTAATCAAGAAGGCTAGTTCATCTTGGATCCCAGAGGCAATCTGCTACAGACAGACAAGCGTTTCGGATATCTATGGCAAAAGGACATGCGTGCTTTTGTGTAATAGACCACCAGAAGGCATAAAGGCTAAGAATATAATTCTTCTGATCTCAGAAGAAACTCATCCTGATTTACATCCATGTAACTGAGAACAAAATCAGACTCTAAATGTCTTAGGAGGCATTATCCAATTAGAGAAAAGGTCAGGTTTGCACATTTACTGTCTATAATAGTATTTTTCTTCCTCAGTGTTGGTCAGACCTGTGTGTGAAATGCAAATGGGCGTGTGGGGGCGTGAAAGAGAATGTCATCTCATAGAGCAAATTTGAGCAGGAATAGAGAGTTTCCACAGAGAATATATTCAGAGCAATTTTGTCCATTAGTCACTTACCCCTATCACTTTTCCAGCTGCCTTTCATATCCTCACTTGCATCTCTTAAACATTTTTTCCTCGTGTGTGTAACTGTGAAAAAGATAAACTTAGACTATCAGTATGCATTCTTGAGAAGAACAACACTTAATCAGAATAATCCATGATTCCAAAAGAAAAGGAAGCAGTAAATGTGCTATCATCCTGTCTGAGAAATGGCCACAACTATGCGGTAATGGATTTCTTGTTATTAAGAGACACTGTCTCTTAGATGGCTTATCTTGTGAAGGCACGAGGAGCACACTTTAGATGTAATTAGCTCTCAAGTCCTCTTTTATAGTGAAACAGGTAGAGCAATTTTTATCTTCCTGGAAGACTCTTCCAGCTCAAGCTCTTCACATGGAAAGAAATTAAGAAATTGGGTGTAGAGTCCTAGATACACCAATTAATATTGGTTTTACATTATGTAATATGATTTATCTAAGCACAATGGGAACAGACTTGTAAAGAACTTTTGTTTTCTGGCCTGAGAGACTGGGAAGAATAATGACAAATGAAACCAGCATTTCCAAGGCAGTGTAGTTGAAGAGCTGTGACAGACTCCTGGAAGAAAGGGTGCAAAGCTAGCAGTGTCCCCTCTGCTTCTAGCACTACCTAGTGTCTATGATTGTAGCCATGTGATAAAGAGAAAACTCCTCCTGTCCCCCTCTCCCCTCCTGCCTCCCTCGACTATACGAGTCTCCCTGACTATACCAGGACTGTGGGAAGCCTAAGTAAGATGAGTCCTGCATGTATGCAAGAGTCTAATCTGACTGGGGGGAAAAAAGCCCTGCATGTAATTAGGAATAGCAAAGTACAAGTCTAAAGAGAAAATTTTTGCTAGTAGAACTCATGTATGAGTGGGGTAATGCTGGAAAGCAGTTTGCTTTTTAGATATCAATCAAGGATGTGTATCTGGGTTAATAACATTAGATGGACCTTCTTTCTGAGAAGTTACCTCTGTTATGGCACATTAAAGGAGCTTCTTGCTTTACTGTTTAAACTCTCGGGTCAGGACTGCAGTGCAGTAGGGTACTAGAAGTACTTAGCTGAAGTTCTGTGTTAGCTTGGATACGTGCTGCTCAGTGCAATACAGTGCTTCTTTAGAAATCCCCTTAGCCTAGCTTTAGTCCTGATATATTTACATGATGGAGTAATAATGTCCCAAGTACATAAACCAATTTACTACCAAACTGCAAACTACACTGACACAGTGGTTCTGTTTCATGAAGTCTCATGACCTGCGGTTTCACTCTGGTATTGGTGGGGGGTGTTGAGGTGAGTTGTTAGTGTCTGGAGTCCTTCACCAGGAAGAATAAGATTTTCCTGTCTCTGGTGGTTTCTTTCTCTCTTCTTCTGAGTTTGTTTCTACAAAGTCTCTCAATCAGGTTATGTTTAAGTAACATACCAAAAGGACCAGGAGGACCCAGCCTGTTGACAAGAAGAGGAGAAAAAAACCAAACAAAAGCCAAAACAACAACACCACCAAAACCCACGAAAACAAACTACTCCCTTATAACTGCCTTCATGGGGATCAACTGGTATTACTGTGTGGTTTGCCTGGGGCCCCAGTGGCAAAGTTGGGGGATGATTTTCCCATGCTTAGCAGTTTATAGGTGTCTGCTACCAGAGAGATATATTTTTATCTAGTCTCTTTGACCCTATTTAAGCTATGTGAGAACAGTGCCTAAGCAAATCCTTGATGCCTACATAACACTGACCTGATAAACAGCTTTGAAGTATAGAGTTGACCTGGATTTTGAGGCCTGCTAGATGGAAAACTCAGAAGAAATTACTTTTTTTGAGTTAGTTTTACAGCTGAATGTATGTGACAGTAAAATCTGGCAGTATCCTAGGTATCTCTTCCCTCCAGCATTTTTGTAAGCAAGGATATATCTGTTTTATGTTGAGATGCTGGCTTCATTGACCTAAGGTGTGAAAATGACTATTAGGCTATTCTGTCGAAGGAGAGAAGATTATTCAGCTTCTCCAAATTGTGTGTGGAGCCTGAAATTGCCATTCTGTGGTCATATGAGAGCTCTTAAATGGCAAAGACTGTTACAGACCATTCTGAGCAAGCTTCAGCTTCTGGTAAACCTGTTTTCTGCAACCAGTTTTGTAGTAACCGTGTGTCAGACAAAGTGAGGTTACTGTTCTGTCTCACTGTCACAGCATCCTAAATTTGTGGGAGCTCTCCCAAAGGATCCCGCATGGCATGGCTAAGCCTTTTCTGGAACAGCATGTAGGTCTTTGCCTATAGGTCTTTTACTATGGCTTCGGAAGGTGATTTCGTGTCTGACACACGTACTTCTTTTGTATTGATTAGTAACACAAAATGGCGCTTCGATTTTTTTTAATTTAATTTTTTTTTTTTCCCCTCTCAGGCTGGGGTGTATTCATGTGATCAGGAAAACACATCAATGTCTGCAATATGAGTGATTAGGAAGATTTCTTGGTTTTGTTTTTGTTTGCTGCAGCCAAAACCTAAATCTATTGGTTTATTCTCTCTTTACTTTTCTCCCCCTACCTCAGGTAAGGAAGACATCTTGGTGTTAATTCCTGTTAGAGGAATGGATCAGATGAGTATCTTACACTGGAATGAATATTTTTGTATAACTTTTTGCCAACTCATTACCCCCAGTGACTGATGATTTTGTTTAGAAATAGAAATAATTGGGACTCCAGCTAATATTTCAAGACTTTTCACAGCGCTTTTGAAATACTATGGAGGGGAGACTGTTAGAAGCTGCCATTTTAGCAGTGGGAAATACTCAGCATTGAACTTTAAAATTATGTAAGTGCATTGAAGGAGCATTATTTGTAACAAATGCCCTTAAGGGGGCGCTTATTCACCACTGCATTTGTTTTGTTAGAATGTGTTTAAAAATAATTTTCTACTGCATTAGGTTAACATTTGACTGCAACATGTTTGTGCCAGTTATGGTTACTGACATCAATAGATACAAAGCATATAAGAATATTGCATTGAGGAGGCTTAGTTTGTATAATAGTTCTGTCTATTTACAGGAGTGTAATTTCTACCCAAAACAGCAGGTGCAGAGCAGTTCCACATCTCTTAAAAGAAACAGCTTTCCCTCACACAACTGGATTCTGGTTTGATCTGGGGTTTTCTTTGGCTCTGCCTTTGCTTTTCTGTGACAGTCATCAGCCATAGTGAACTTCTATGCTTCACCCTCTGTAGTCACCTTCCTTGGAGTAAACTATCACATAACTAGGAGTGTGGTAGAAGACTGAAGGTTACAGAACAGCTCTGGTAACAAAATTGGGCTATCAAATGCCTATTGTTTTTCTAAGACAACTGCTGAGAAATTATGTTCCCTTTTCTTAGAAAGGATCTCTATGGCAGAACTTCTTATCAGAAAGTGTGTGTTTGTAATGATCATGGCAGCTGGACGGATGTGCCAATGGTGCCATCAGATCACTTTCTGCCACATTTCCAGTGTCTTTATTTTCAGTTGAGCTAAATTACCTAAGGTGCCTTTCCATCCATCTTGATGGTGTTCCCATAAGGGACAGCTGCCAGCAATAACTTGGGGAAATTTCTCTTGGCGGAGAGCAACCAGCTGCTTAGAGGCAATGCTAACCACTTTCATATTACCACTTACCCCATTAACACAGCGTAAAGCAGTACTGCATAGATGGGACATGTGACAAATCTCCCTATGCTGGAGTACTCATGTATGAATATGGCTCCATCTTTATAGCTTCTCTCATCTTTGCAGTTTCTGTAGCTGTCTGTTGAGAGTGTGAAACATGTGAGAGGAGACAAGCTACAGAATATGATGTGTGTCCTGTGTTTAGAAAGACAGGACTGGCAGTGTGTATTAAGGCAAAGCTCTAGGGAATTAATTTTTGCTTTAGCTGTATCACTTACAAATTAATGCTTGTCCACAAACAAAATAGGATTTGCCAGAAGATCTCCGTTAGTCCAGACCTAGATCTCGGCATCACAGTTTGCTTTTTTCCACACAGAACACTGGAAAATGAAAGTGGTTGGTATAAACCTGGCACCACTATAACTGGATTATGCTATATAACACTAGCAGTGATTTCAAAGTAAATATATATGTAATTTCTCTATTACGTAAATGAACACAAATTTTACTTATGGCATTGTCTGTTTGGAATGAAAGGAAAGCTGATTTCCACACTACCACTCCTGTCTTCCTTTCAGATTTGGCATTTTTATGCGGTCTTGAAAAGTTGCTTAACTGGAGAAAGCTAAACTGTATCACCAGAGTTGAGCTCTTCCATGCCAGTTGAAGAGCTGACCTTCTGCTTCAATTTTAAAGCCTTCATTTTCTATCTGTAATTAATTTCTTTCATCTGAATCTTGAAGGAGTCAGAACATGTCTCAGTGACCTGTGCATAAACATTAAGATTGTGTATAAGCCACAGACTGAATAACCAGATAATCACCTTGCAAATTCAGTTCTGTAGCAGCACGGGACCAACCTTACGGTGATAGCTATCCGAACTTCACATTGCGGATTTATAAAGGCATCACTGGTTATCATTTCAAAACATGCTAAATGTGAATGCTCTCATAAGGCTTTGTGGTCATACAGTTGTACAAGTAAAGGCAATTTCTTCAAGTTACTCCTAGGTGGTAATGGAAGTTGATTTTCTTTTTTTATATTCCTTCATAAGTGAAATTCAGTCTGTATGTTTGTTTCTCTCTCATAGATGTCTGTGTGGCATTCTTCAGCTGAAACAGGCTAATTTATTTCTATGGTGTATAGGGGGATCTGGCCTTTTAATAGCTTTCCATATCTTGTTAGCCTTTGTTTAATATTTATATAGACAGAGACCAGTGATATTAAGAAGGACGTATCTCTAGGATAACGTTTAATTTTTGTATCACTAGACAGGATATAGCTTCTGGTATTGAAGGATCATCTTTATGGAGATCACAAAATAATGCTTTGCACCTCTATCACCACGTAAATCTGAGTCTCATGAAATAAGCACTACCTCTTGTGCCTGAGGTTGAGGAAGATGTTTAATTACTTTTCTGTAGACCTGTAGGGCTGCTGTGCCTTTTTTAGGCCTTGACCAGCTTATTGAATACTTTGTTAACAAAGCTGGTGAAAGCAATTCCTTTTCCTTCTCCACAGGGCTGCTCTCAATCCATTCTTTGCCCAGCCTGTATTTGTGCTTGGGATTGCCTCGACCCAAGTGCAAGACCTTGCAGTTGGCCTTGTCAAACTTCATGAGGTTCACATGAGCCCTCCTGTCAAAGTCCCTCTGTATGGCATCTGTTTCACCCAGCAGGTCAACTGCACCACACAGCTTGGTGTCCTCAGCACTGGTCCCAGTACCGACCCCCGAGGAATGCCACTTGTCACTGGTCTCCACTTGGCCATTTTGCTGTTGACTCTTTGAGTGTGACCATCCAGCCAATTCCTTATCCACTTAGTGGTCCATCTCTCAAATCCATGTCTCTCCAATCTAGAAACAAGGATGTCGTGGGACAGTGCCAAATGCTTTGCACAGGTCCAGGTAGATGACATCAGTTGCTCTTCCTTTACGCACCAACACTGTAACCCTTTCATAGAAGGCCACCAAATTTGTCAGGTCTGATTTGCCCTTAATGAAGCCATGTTGGCTGTCGCAAATCACCTCCTTATTTTGCATGTGCCCTAGGATAGTTTCCAAGAGGATTTGATCCGTGATCTTGCCAGGCACAGAGGTGGGACTGTTTGGCCTGTAGTTCCCTGGGTCTTCTTTTTTTCCCTTTTTAAAAATGGGGGTTATGTTTCCCCTTTTCCAGTCAGTGGGAACTTCACTGGACTGCCATGACTTCTCAAATATGATAGATAGTGGCTCAGCCACTTAATCTGCCAGTTCCCTCAGCATCCACAGATGCATCTCATCAGGCCCCATGGACTGGTGCACCTTCAGGTTCCTTAGATGGTCTCAAACCTGATCTTTTCCTACAGTGGGCCATTCTTAATTTTCCCAGTCCCTACCTTTTGCCTTCTGCAACTTGGGTGATGCAACTTGCCAGTGAAGACTGAGGCAAAAAGTTGCTGGTAACCAGGTCTCCTGTTTCCTTCCAGAAAGGGCCCACATTTTCCCTAGTCTCACTTTTAACACTGATGTACCTATAAAAGCTTTTCTTGTTGCCTTTGACATCCCTGGCCTGATTTAATTCTATCAGGGCTCTAGCTTTTCTAATCTGATCACTGGCTACTCGGACAATTTCTCTGTATTCTTTCCATGCTACCTGTCCTTGCTTCCACCTTCTGTAGGCTTCATTTTTGTCTTTGAGTTTGTCCAGAAGCTCCTTGTTCATCCACACAGGCCTTCTGGTGGTTTTGCCTGACTTCCTCTTCATTGGGATGCATGGCTCCTGAGCTTGGAGGAGGTGATTCTTGAATATTAACCAGCTATCTTGGGCCCATCTTCCCTCCGGGGCTGTATCCCGTGGTACTCTACCAAGCAGATCCGAGAAGAGGCCAAATTCCTTCACTGGCTAAGCAACTGTGCTAGTGTCCTAGGCAAACATTCAAAGCTATAGCCTATGTGCTATAGCAGGCATGCAAAAATGAGAGCTGTGTTGATGAGTGACAGCAGAGACACTTGCCCTGAGACCTTCTTAGTTGTTTAGCAGGTTTGTCTATGTTTTAACGACTCACATTGAAATTTCCTCTATTGCTTTCTATGGAGTTTTAGGGGGATGATTTCAGCCAAAAAGATCCTGCAGTTCACAAGTGGAACCCCTTATAAAAGGACAATAGGCTGCCTGTACCATATGGTCTCATAGTCAGTATGAAATGGTCCAGGCAGAGGTGTTCCTGAAGAAAGCTGCTGTAACTACCACTAGCAAGCATGAATTCCCATCACAATTCTAACTAATGCTAGAATATTTTCTACCCATTTTAGCCTCCTTTGTCGTTAAAAGGCAAAACAGACACCACTTTAGACAGGCTGACTTAAACCAATCTCTGAACCTGACCTTCTAGATCTCATGTTGTGTCTTTTATGAGAGCTGCTTCACTTGTACAAGAGGTTGTTTGCAGAACTCTGGAGCAATGCATGTTTCAGCTTATGCAAATTTTGCCTTTGAAGACTGTTTATGGCAAAGAGTTTAGTAATACAGAGCATAAATAAATAATGTAATGATACTAATAACAGAGTTCCTCAGACATTGATTACAGCTTCATTAAGTGAGATTACTCACTGTGATCTCTGCACTACAAATTAGGTTTTGATAATTTGACCTATTCTCTATTTTAATTTAGTGAATTAGAAAAATAAATTGCTGGGGCAGAACACTTAAAGAAAAATATTTTTCTAACATTTTGTAATTTTTTTTTTAAATGATAAAATACCCTCTTGTCTCTGTTTATTCAGGATAGGCAAGCTTGTCAAATATTTTTAAAGGCAATGTTTTTATATTAAAAGCTTTGAGAGTCTTTATTTATATTTTTTCACTTTTAATTCCCTAGTTATAAGAAATCTCTCCCAATCACAGTTGATTTATTTGTTTTACAAAGTACATAACAAACAATGTTTTGATGCAATAAATTTCTTGCTAATCTGTCTTCTGTGCATGTCAGGGAGTTCCAACGCAGTCTGGTAATCAGCTCTAATTATTTCGGAGGAACTCTGTGCTTATGGAGATTTGTTTGCGCACAGAATCAGGGATGCCAGATCTCTTGCCTCAGCAAATGCAGAAGTGGCATTTGCCAGCATATGTGCTAAATTAACCTCAGAATGATTGAAGGGCTTTTGCTTTAAACGTAAATCAAAACTTGAGCAAGATATTCCATGTTTCTAAAATTTTGCCATCTGCAGTATAATCCAGAAATGTGACCAGAAAGTCAGCATTAGTTAAACAATTCAGTTTATACTACAATGGGTGGAATGAACGCTGTGTCCACCTTCCATGAGATTTTTGCACTCAGGTGGTGTGAAAGAATGATTTATAAGCATTATGCTTTGATGTTATGGTAACTGGACCAGCACTCCACAGGGCTCAGCTTTCTAAAAGATATATTTCTTATTGCAAATGGTGGAGCTAATTTTCAGAGTGCCTCTGAGAATGTATTGGGGTGATGCATTTATTTTGGTTTGGGGGGGGGCGTTCTGGATTTTGCGGATATTTTTTCTTTTTCTGTGATCCAAATGTTAACTTCTCTTGTGTAGTTCAGCTCCTTAAGGGCTTCAACTGAATAGGGTATTTTGACACGAGTCTGAAAGTTTTACTGTACTCATCTTTACAATTAATTAAAACATGTTCATTAATATGGTTACCATTAACTTTGAGGAGTGATTAAAGCTGATCTTGCTTCATGGAAGGCTATTGTACAATTTAGAACTTAATATAATTCTCTGAATTTGGAGTCCTAATTTTAGGCTGTTCTGTATCTCATACTAGCTAGTATCCTTTCCCTATCCTCTTTTCCCTGTGAATAAGGAAATCTTTGGGATCACTCCAGCAAAAATTTACACAGGATTCATCTCTTTCTGAATAAGATGCATGTTTCTTAATATTTAAATGTGAACTAGACTCCTAGTCTATTAATGTATAGACAAAACTATCAATCTTCAATTATATAACTGACTAAATTTTACTCGTATGATATTTGAAAGCTATAGGAAGAAAATATGGCACAAGGGGTAGGATCCTGAATCTCAATTTTCCATTCCTCCCAGACACAGCTATTAAATACATGGCCTTGAATAACTTGCAGAAATTTAACTTATTTTTATACGCTTAGTTCAACTTGTTTTAACTTATCTGTCTGCTGTTGTTTTTCCACAGAGCAGTCAGAAAAGTCAGCCTTTCTCCGTGAAAGTAGATTTACAGTATCAGTCAGATGCCACCACTTTGAGCTGGTCTTTGTCTATAGTATTCTATCTGCTTTTCCACTGTATTAGCCCTCAGTGTGTCAGCTGAGCATCAAACTGCTGAACTAATAGAAAAACTGTAGTAAAAAATACTAGCACAATGGTGATAAACACCTCCACACAAATTACCCTCAGTGCTAATCACTTAGGCTTTGTGAGAAACAGCACACTGAAATGTTCCTGAAATAATCTCACTCTGCCTTCAGCTTTTTAAAAATAGCCCCCAAAACATGCATAAACATCAGATGCTGTGAAACAAACCACCCCTGCTAACTGTTTGTAGCTCTAATTAACACAGATTTACACAGTTAGGGAATTTGAATGCCTGCTAGTATTATCTGTATTGTTTATAATTGTGTGTTGTCAGATGTATATCGATAAACCTTTTTCTCATAGTATCAGCATTTTTCCTTTTTCCTCTGCTATGATAGAACTGGAAGTTGTCATTCTTATGACTGTTAGATTCATTACAACAGACTGACCTGTAAGGTTTCAGGGCAAATATATTACTTTTAACAATAACTGATGGTGTGTCTGTTTACAAACACCAGAATGGAGCTCAAGATGATGAGGAATCTTTCAGTAAATTCATCTATTTTTTCAAAGTTACAATCCACTGAATATGCAGAGCAAAACAATGGCCTTTATCATTCCTCTTCCCTCTTGCAGAAGTACATGTTTCACAAGAAATCAGAGAGACTGTGTTGGCATATGTAAGCATGTGAATGGGCCCCAGTGTCTAAAGGATGAATGAAAGATGCTTGAGTTTCCCTCCTTTGGGCTTGACATTGGTGACCAGGCAAAGCTGGCTTTCCCTGTTATACCAGTGACAGTGGCTTTGCTTCTAGAGAATATTTGAGCCAGAAGCATGGTGACAAGAACAATGGAGCCTGCAGCATCTCCAGTCCCAATGCTGGTGGTCTGTAGTTGTGCTTATGGTTCCTTTTACAGGTGGTCCTTTTTGTTTGGGCCCACAGGTTACACTTGGGGTTAGCCCAGGTTTTGAGCTTTTCCTTGCAGAAACAACTTGAAATTCTTACACTGTCTTGTCTCAAGGAGCTTGATCTTGAAATCAAGCACCAAGTATTGCAAGATATACAGTGAAAACCACAAAGCCTGCCAGTGGCGAGTGAGTAGTTTTTATATGTCCTTTCATATTTAGATCAGCTTTATGCTAAATGTAACCATACCTGTCTCCTAGAATCCCTAATTTACATAAATACATTTTTTTTCCTCCTTCCTTTTTAAACCAGGTTCATACTTTACTCAAGACCATTTTTTCCTTCAAGTTTTCTAGCCTTATACTCTATGCGATGTTGTGGCTAAATGTAGATTTATACATTTTGGTATGTAGTAGGATTCTCCAGCTTCCTTAACCTATATACCATGACAAATCTGGTCCTTGTGCTGAGTTTCTTCAGTGTTTCTAAATTCTGATTTGATCAGCTAATGGGTAGTTTAATGCACCCAGTGATGCAGAAGACTTTTGATTGTTGAAGTCAAGCCGAACTATTATGGAATGTATTATTTGACAGCTTTTGGGAGTTTGTCACATCAGTCTGCAATGGACTGCCTTGCTGTCCCAGGAGACAGGTCAGCTAAGACCTTTTCCTCCCTCTTATTCTGTATCTGAAGTAATGGCTCAAGGTTGCAAGCCTAGCCCAAGCGTGCTGTTCTCAGTGTGGTACTGCAGAAGCCATGTATGTGTGAGGTACACAAAACTCCTGTAATATTATATAATTGTCCCTCATGCCTTTGCTGTCTTTCAGAGGCTGTCAGTCCTTTGCAATGCGGACATACACCCTCTGGGAGCCAGAGTCATACTGCTCAAACTCTTTCCTTTGTGCCTTGTCACCAAACAGCCAGCTCCAGTAAAGGCCTGCGATCACTGTCACATGGGCTTGGGTTTAGAGGTTGAAAGCCTCTGCTTTCTATAGATTTATTCATATAATAGCAAGGATGAAATAAGGGCCTGCTTTTCCATTTGCCCTTCTCACAGCTTCTTGCAGCTCAGCAGGAGTTGGTGGGATGTGGACTGCCTATTCTCAGTCTAGCCCCTCCCTGGAGAGGTGCTGCAGTGACTGCTCTTGCTCATACTGCCCCTGCTACAGCCAGCCACAATAGCAGCGAGTCTCTGACATGCTCAGCAAATGATGTCTCCAACCATTCAAAGCTGAGGAAACCATTCTGTAGCTTTCTGTCATGATTTTTATTGGTCCAACAAAACCATAGGACTCCATCTTTGAAAGCCACCTAGTAGTGTTTGTTTACTTGTTTGTCTCTACTGACAGAGCAGCCCCTCAGAACATTTCCCAAAGGCAAGAGGCAGCCCCTGCAACAACTGCGCTAGACAAAGGTAGCATTGTTCTCCACTAACACCTGAAAAATCCATACAGGGAGAATAAACTATTAATCCAGACGCTATGCATTGGCTAGAAGCAGAGCTCAGACAGATTTATTCTTTTCTCAAATGAAGAGTAATGTCTGCTAAAAGATACTCTCCTTTCTTTTATGTTATGTAATGGATTGCATGAACCTGGTCACAGTCTTTCTAGCTTGCATTATTGATAGGTGGTGAATTAATAGGAATATCCCCACAAACACATTTATTTTGGTTAAGTTTTTAAACAGAGATATTACCTTCAGTAAAATATAGGGGTTTTTTTAATTATGTTTTTTTAACTTGCTTTCTACAAGTGGCTGCATCAGCCTTCAGCTTTTTAAGAGACAGCCTGTATTTGGTTGTCACATAACAGGACTTCCCTCTGAGAACTGAAATGATGCTCATGTTTTGCTTACAAGCTAGTCAGAACTGCAGCAGACAATGTTTAAAAATGATATTTATTATGACGTTTTGCTAAACAGCAGATGTGTTTTTGCTCAAGCATGTAAATGTCAAGGAGCAGAGCACCTAGCAACCAGTTTGCAAGATATTTTCAGCATGCAAAGAAGGTTTATGGAGCCTATTGGCACATGTACTTTCCTTACTGCTCAATAACTGTCCCAGCTGTGGCCTTAAGTAGATAGGCTGTCTTCCTCACCTTCTTTTTTTTTAATTGGTAATCCACCTAAGGAAATAATATTGCAGCATATGTGAGCTCCAACCAGGTGTTTTCTAGCTAGCCCAGGTCTCTGAAATCAGTCCAGAGACCTTTTATGCAGGAGGGGTGGTAGGCTAACAAGCTTTCAGTATTAGATCCTCATATTGTAAGATAAGAGAAGGCCTGATGGTCATCCAGTACACTTTTTGCTCCAAAGGCAGGATTTGTGTCACCCCTGATAAGTGTTTCTTTTGGAAAACTTCCTGTGATGGAGATCCTGCCTTTTTTTCTGAGCAGTCAGTGAGAAGAATCACTGTCCTTATTGGTAGGGACACATTAATTTCTCCCTTTCTTCATAACTAACTTGGTTTCTCCTTTGTGTAGATTTAAGGCTAATTGCTCTGTCTTCTACATACCATGGGTGTGGAGAACACGTAGGATTGCAAGAGCTGCTCTTGGGGTCCAGAGCAAAGGTCTGTCTAACACTGCAGTCTGCCTCCAACAGCAGTCACAGCAAGATGCCTGAGGAGGAGTACGAACAGGATAAGCATATGTGATACTGTCATCTTACAAAAGCATGGCCAGATCTGTTTTGGCTCACAGGATTTTCTGAGCCTGTTGTGGCTTCTCTACTTAGTAACTTGCAGTGGGTTGCTCTTCCAAGTTCTCCATTTGATTCTTTCTCTTCTTGCAATAGCTTTTTGTATTTTCAATGCTTTTACATCTTGTCCTTTTTCAGATGATTCCTCTTCAGACTGAACATTCATTTCACCTTCTCTCATAGGTCACATCTTCTAGACTTCTGATCGTTTGCTAATTGATCTGTGCCTTTCTTATGGCATAGTTTCTTATGCTAGCCATACACTACATCAGCCAAGCCTTCACCCATGTTGAATATGTAACTTCTTTCTGTCCCACTTATACCTTATTGATCTTGGTAACGTGCTGTGTTTTTTGGGATGTGTTCTGTTACAGATAGCATTGGGATTTTGGCAAATGAGTGCAACATCAAAAGACAGGTAAGTCTAGCTGAGTCCAGCGGAGCTCAAATGCGTGTGTGGGACTGCTTCCCCTTTCCCCAAAGGAGCTCTGCTGTTCTTTGCAGGAGTATTGAGAAGCAACACACAAAAGTCTGTGGCTCTCTGTTGTGCAATAATGGGAAGGATGGAGTCATGTAAACAACAGACAGCAGAAAATAGGCTCTATCCTGGATGTTGTGGTGTGCTCTCTTGTTGAGACTGTGTGAGAGGAGTGAGGCAGTAGGATTACTCTGATCTCTGAGTGTTGTTAGGATTGGGACAATGTTCAGTGTCTCAAAGGACATTCATCTTTCTGAATATCTGTGTGGCTGAGAAAGCTTTGCCTCTGAGAGGAATTCGGTGAGGTCAAAGCAGTTGGAGTCAGATGTCCTTTTTCTAAGTGGCTGCATAATTTAGTGGTTTGTTGCCTGTGCTGCTTTTTTAACAGCTGGCTCGTTTCAGGTGATATTTTTGTTTAAAGCTGTGTAGAGTTTGTCCAGTCATATGTATCTCAGAGGGATTTTTTTAAAGAAGGATTACATTTATGGAAGGAAAAAGAAAAGCTGCTTCCTTTTCAACCCACTTCCTCCCCTTGTCCAAATGAAACCAGAAAACCCTGACTTTGTACCAGTTAGAAAATAATGTAATTGTTCTGAGTGCTGACAAAATCTTACTCCTCAGCAAACTGCAGAGTTTTACTTCCCTGTTACAAATCAGTTGGTAGGGAGGAGGTAATAAAACTGACAATTTTTTTGGGTCCTGGTCCTCAGCAAGTACTCTGTCCTGGCTCTAACAGCCACCCCAGCAGCTGAGAGTCTGTCCCACGTATTAGAAACTCTTTATCACCACTCCTTTCAATTCAAACTTTATTAGCTTTCATTTGCAGAGAGGTTGCCCTGACATGGCAAAGATCATGAGCTGTATTTTTCAGATGCTGTTACTGCATAGCAGCTGAGTTGGCCAATGTATCTTTAATTTCCTTTTGGCATCCAGCCTGAGGGAACATGCAATGAGCAATTTCCTCAAACATAGTATCAGTAGGAAATTCATCTTGTTCTGAGCCAGCTACGTGATCTAAGTAGGGGACAGCATGATTTTCAGCTTTGATACTCTGAAAGAGAAATTGGAATATAAAATCATCCTCAGTACTTCAATGTCTGTACTTCCCCACAGGGCATTTAAAGTGATACAACTGATTACTTATCCTGACATTTTCTTCAAATTTCCTTATACTGTAGCTATCAATAGGTTGTTTACAGAGTACTGTATAGTCTACCAAACCTGGGCAAATATTGTATTTCATGGGAAGGAGAGACAGTTCAGAAAACAAAACCAGGCAGGATGGTATTATATCGTTTAAGTGTTTAGAATCAGCTCCTCCATTATTAATTGACCTCCTTAGTTTCTAATCCTGATCTCTATAAAACCATACCTATTTTTCCAACATTTACTTCACCTGTATCTAAATGTTAGTGTTTCTATCTGATTCTTATCTTTACCTCTCTGTCTTCCTAGTTGCTAGACTGTTCAAATATCTCAGGTTTCAAAACTAATCCTCACCCCTGATTCTTCCCATTGATATTCTTTAAGGGATGGAAAGCTGCATAAGCATTATTTGAGATGCCTTGGATAGATTTTCAAGATTTCTCCTGAGCTAAAGATTTTTGTACAGCCTCCCACTCCACCTGCATAACTGTATTTCATAGTTCCCGTGGAATTTCTTTTGTCTGATGCCTGTTACTCTTTTATTGCCACACTCTCAGTTCAAATACAGGGCTTGCTTTACTGTAAGGAGCTTGCAGTAACTGCTACTGCAACTTAGCTGTTGTTCCAACCTCCTCCATCTTTTTCTTTCCTTTCAGGTTGGATCTTTGGGGCTGGGACTTGCTGCTCAGATTAATTCCTGAACCTGTTATGTGTCAGGGACAAGAATGCAGGTCATTATGATTAAAAAAAAAAAGATTTATCATTTCACTGGCTTCATCTGATCTGTTTTCATGACTGACAAGTGCTCAGTACATCAGTCCCTCTCAGCTAGAGTATTCTGACTGTCCATAATGCACAGGATGTTTGGGATACAGAGGCTTCAGTGTAGATTAATTGCCTCTTCCAACTCCTCTCTTTCTTTCTTCTCCCCTGGTGGATTCCCCTCTGTTGTGGCAGTTTCTTGGGGATTTTCTGCTCCTTTTTCGTTGCTTAGGAATCCATTTAGCTTTGAGTTAGGGCAAGTTTCATTGTTTTTGCTTACTTTTCATAAATGCACTTTGTTTTTCTTGATAGTCAGGCTTGATCACTAAAGTCTTCCCTTTCATGGCTCCTTCTGCTCTTACATCATATAGTAGTTCAGACGGTGCATTCAGTTCCTGTTTTTTGAAAAAATTTTCTGGGGTCTTGTTTGGCTTCCCAAGGCATCTGACATTGGCATTACACAGTGATTGTAAGTGTGTGTGGATGTTTAGTCTGTCCTCTCTTTTCCCTGCTGATTTTTGAGTCAGTCAACTTCAGCTACATTTGATGGAAATAGTGGAGGAGCTGGACATCTACAAAGGACATGTCGTCGTAGTTCCTGGAGAAAGGGAAACTGGCTCACGGCAGATGTTTTTGTTCCTTCTTGATCTTGATTCAGGAACACAAGTCATGCTTGCCTGTCTAGTGTTCATTGTCTTTCCCTGCATTACTTTAATTTCTGGGAACTTATTAATGTTACTTTCTTGAAGGAGACACTGTTAGAGCGCTCTCTTTGCTCCTTCCTTCATCTTTGCTCATAAATGGCTGACTTGCAGATCGTTCTCTATTTGCTAATGGATAATACACTTTGAAGACGTTCACCAAGCCCATTTATGCAAAGCCTTCATACAGAGAAAGGAGAGCTTAGAATTATTCTTTGGTAACATTTAATCTGAATTCAATGTGACTTATTGTCACCATGCTAGAATCAATCCCTGATGAATGCAGGGATGCACACTGACTTCCAAGATTCCCAAGCAGGAATATCACATTGTATGTAAACTTTTTTTTTTACAGAACTACTTCTAGTCTACAGAACTGTTCTGTTCATGGTTCTTCCATGGCTTTTGCTTTTAATATTATACTAGATAGAGCATATGCCTTATCTCTTTTTCTCTCAGAATTTCTGGGGTTTGGCTTGGGCCGGGACAAAAATAGCAGAAAATATAAGTGCCACAAAAATCATTCAGGAAGCAGAAAAGATGAGGCTTGGGGATCTTTTGGTCCTTTTTCCAATAGCCGAAACTTTGGACACAGTTCAATCTTTCAACATTTGAGGTTTGCACATCTGCTTGAGTTTGCCAGTCATCTTTGACAGTTTTCGCATCATACTGTATTACAAAGACATTTAAAGAACATTCTCTAAAATGCAATTGGAAAACAATAGGATCCATTAAGTCACTGATCAGAAGTAAATCAATGACTAATGTTTAAACTTTGTTACAAAATTAACTTTAAGCTCCAGGCAATAATTAATCATTATTTTGAATATGATATAGAACTCTGTCAATTTGTAGCCCTCAGTGCTGGAGTGTAGTGTTGATTCAAGATCAAAGCTGCCCAACATGAGCTAGCTGGAAACCTAACATCCTGGTATATATCTGTGGGACAGGGTGAGTGTTTTGTTCATATCATCATAGCTCTTAATAACCCAAATTTTTGGTGAAATGATAGAGAGAATAGGAGGAACAATGGAGAGAGGGTGTCTCTTTCAACACATCACTGAGTCAAAGCCTAACCTCGCTGCAGTTTGGTGTTTTTCACTTAAATATTTGCAAAGCAATTATTTGTTACCACTTTGAATGATTTGTATCCATTTGCTGCTGCATGCACTTAGGGTAGAGGAGATATGTGAGAAGGTGGGAAGAACAGACAGCTCCTATATATATGTGTGTGTATATAAATATATATATATAGTAAACTGAATGTCAGTGATGGCATCTGTGCCTTTAACCTCCTAGTTTATTACTGTAGCAGCAAGGAAACAAGAGACATCTGTTTTTCTCTGGTTCAGAAATATCCATATCGCCCACTAACTGAGAGAAACTAGAAGAAAAATGAAAATGGAAGTGAGGTCTTGCAGTGTTCGACTCCCAAAATCCAATAGCAGCAGCGACAGTAAGGGATGCCTGGTAGAGCAAGCAGTGGTCTCTTCATTTCAAAGAAGCCCGAACTGGCCCATGCTCTTTTTCTTTTTCGCATGGTGCAGTATAGTCCTTCTGGAGATTGTAGTCCTTCCTTCACATTTCCAGCCAAACCAGCCTGGAAACTGAGTCAAAGCTAAGCCTGCCACAGGAGTTTTAAGAATGGGGGTATTTCTTTATGGCACCAAAAAACTTTGGTCCAAGCCAGTAAAAAATGGAAAGATAGGGTAGAGGAGAAGCAATGATTTGCAAATAGCAGTATCTCTTGCAAAGTGTTACGGTGGGTAAGTATGTTTGATGGCAGTAATAGTTTTAAGCAAAACAGTGAGGTATACCATTCCTTATGATCACAAAAAATAAGTGTATGAATGTTTAAAGTGTGTTCTAACAGTGCTCATCACTTTATTATACATAAGCTATATCCTCTGTTGCAGACAAACTGTGTAGCTGTGGTAAGACTTTTATTGTCTGGGTTTGGGCTGCTCAACACAATATAATGAAAGGCTTAGATTTTGTCATAGTTTTACCCAAGAGATTTCCAAGCAGAACTGCCAAAATATATTGAGCATAAACATTAGTACTGTAAATATTCTGTATAGAACATGTAGAAAAAGTACTCTTTAGGGGGGGCTGCATGAGCAATCAGTTCCTTTCTAATAATAATAAAAACATCTGTCAATTTAAGTTTTCAAACTAGGGAAGTTTAAACCTGGTGATATTAAAGGATGTTATCCACAATATACATGCTGCAATGCATTTTTGTCTATCATCTATATAGTGAAAAATTTGTGAATAAAAGTTGCCCTACACCGTCTCCGTGTATGTGGGTTAGGTTAATTTACCACTGCCTGTTTCATCTCTTCAGGAATATAGCAATGCTCGCTATGGGAGTAAATCATATTTCCTATAAACCTCCTGTGTTGTAACTTCATTCAGCCCTTCTTCCCTGAGAGTATTTTGATTATTTTTCCTCCTTCCCTCCTCACTGGTGTAAAATTTCCTTAACACTGGGATTTGTATTTTTTTAATACCACTATAATTTTGCTTTGTAAATGTTATTGTCCTGTAGTTACTCCATGAAAAAAGTTGTTTGGCTTTTTAGCAAGGCCTTGTGATGTTTTGGTATCTCTTGTTTACTGGATTCTGTATGGCAGAATTATTGTGAACAAGTTTCCCTCATCTTGTCTCTTGCTGAGTTGAGAACTGTTGCAGAAAAGCTTGAGCTCTGAGGGGTGGTTGTCGTTGTCCTCCTCTCTGGAGTACAGGCATGGGGTGGTCTCAATATACTCTTCTGAATATTTACCTTATTCATCCAGTTTGCGTTAAACCCAGCCAATATTTACCTTGAATGTCATTAGCTGTATTACTGGGTTTTGTTATTTGCCTTCTCTGTTCTTGATATTTGCCCATGCATTTTTTTAGTAATTTTTTTTTTCATAGCCTGTGCTTTTTCTACTGTTCCCCTATGGCTGTTTCTGACTTGCTTGTTTGCTGAATCAGAACAAGCCTGTCTGACTTTAGAGGAGAAGGTCTGTACTATATGCACAGGTGCAGAAGAAACAGGCTGTTCTTTTGTTACTATACTTTTCCTAGCAAAAAGTGAGCTTTGAAAAAAAGAAAAATACTTCTCTTGAAGAATCTGAATTTTGTTTGAGAAGTCAGATCAACTGCCAAAAAAGTCCAACTCAGTTATTTAAAAATGGATTGTTGCCTTTCTTCACGGCAAAAGCTTTGCTTTTTTGGGACATAAAGTATTTTCTGTGTAAGATAGCTGTGGCATTTGGTTCCTCACTATGTGGGGCACGGTCTATAGGTGACACGTCGTACTTTCAAGAAAGGTTTGAGATTTTGCGTAGTCTAACTGGGTGATAAGCAAGGGTATGGTACTGTTTTTTTTAATAATGTGAGGTGGACTCTTAACAGTTGCAGACCTGTTGGTGTGTGCTTCCAGGGCTCTTTCTGCTGTTTCCAAGGACAGCGATACAAGTCTAGCTCTCATCCAAACATGTGGGTCAGATCCTGAGCTGATGGAAATGCATGCATGTCAATGGAGACAACATCTCTACCTGACCTGAGTCTCTAGATTCAGGCTCTTTGTCAATGTCTTGCACTGAAGCAGAGTTTTAAGATATGTGAAATCCATGGAGTCTCATGTCAGATGCTGGAGACGGGTGACACTGCAATACACAGCCTAATTCTGAGGCAGTTTGTATGAGTTTCCCCTCCTTTGCAATTTGATGACAGTTTCAGAAGTGCAGCACAAGAAATGCAATGTCGTAAGGACAGACTGTTCCTACACCTGTAGTTCCTTAACTGCAATTAAGATAGCTAGCAAAGGGCAAATCTCAAACTGTTAAAAAAGCGCGTAGATCTTCTAGGAGGTGAATAAAAAGAAGTTCACCCATTTCCTGGTGAAAACTTGGATTTGCTGCTTCAGTGCAAACCTTGCAGCATTTCTGCACTGCATGTGAATTTGATAGATATTTTTCTTTACATGCCCCATCTGTCTTCATGTTTAATTTTGTTTTTCATTGGATCAGGAAAGACTGTAGTGAAGGATGGGATAACTTAAATGGCCATGCTTATTGTGATCCCACTGTGAAATATCTAGATATTTTCAGTGCAAACTTTGCAATAGTTAATACAAATTACTGAATTTTAGTTCACATTCTCTGTTCAAAGTTTGGAAAACAAACAAAACTGAAATTACTTTAGAGTTCTTAACTCTTTTTCTATGTTAGTGGCATTATGTTTGCTATTCTGGATCAGTCCAGAAGTTGACCCACTGTAGTAAACAGTCTCAACTAGCAGCTACTTGGGAAAAACTCAGGAGAAGTGTATATAAAACAATGTGTGCCTAAAATATCTTTCCATGTGTATTTCTCTTTAGGTCTAGGTAATCTGCTGAATACTGTTTTCCAGACTCGGTGACTGTGGCTAGGCCATCCTGATTAATATCCAACAGTGATGAATTAGTCTAATTGCTTCTGCAACCTATTTATAATCTGGCTTCTGCAACATTTTGTTGTGGAGAGCTCTGGAATTAAACTAAGTGTTGCATAGAGGAGAAAAACATCTTTGGTTTTCAACTTGCTGCCAAATAATTTTGAGTCCAAGCACAAGAAATGTAAGCCTCTCAACTCTCTCAAAAGCCATTTCACCCTTAGGCTGAACCTGTCACTTCCATAATGCTGAAGTTTCACATATAGTTAAACAGGCTCAAAACTGGTGGTCTTTCAGTAGTACCAGAAACTGGTGATATCTAAACCTAGGGCCTGCATCCATGCTTTAAATATTGCATTTGTTTTTGTTAATCAGCTTTGACATTGTAAATGTGCCTGTCTTGTAAAGGAGAATACTCTGTTATGGTGGCAGAGGGATCCTGTGCTCTGTTGTGGACTTCTCAGGGGAAATGTTTAGGAGGCTGGTTGTGTATCTGAAAATACTTGCACCAAATGGTAAAAAGCAATTAAGGATTTCTAACAAGTTGTGCTATTCATTATGCGAGAATCACTGTTTAATTTTGCATCATCTCTTCCTCTGCAAGTTTTGCTTTTCTTCCTCAAATATCTGCTATGGTTTATATTTTTAAAAAAAAAAAAGCAAGGGGGGAATAAGTCAGGTCTGTCCTTTGGGTGCTGTCTGATAGATGGTATGGCTTCTGTATGTTTATCTCTAGGGAATGATGGCTGATGGTGAAAAACAAGAGCACATCTCAGGAAAAATTGCATGCAGTGGGTCACTGATATATTCTTTGTACACAGGCATTTGATTACAGTCGCTACTGTAATAGAGTATAAGAAGACAGAGAACCCAATTAACAGTCCACCAGGAGTGATGACTGTCTTTGTGTACTGCTGGAGTGAACTTATATCAAGATGTAGCTAGGCTGGATGCTACTGTGTTTACTGAATATTTTCCCTTGGTGGCAAGAGATGCTGGCTTTGTTCCTTTAAGGGGAAGAAGCAACATGAAAACCAAAAGAAAGCATGACTGAAGATTGCTAACAGCAGCAGAGGATGGATAGGCTCAATTCAGTTTAATTTTGCTTGACAATTTACTTTATAATTACGCATCTCTTTTACCTAAACCCAAAATGACTCTATAGGAATAGAGCAAGTATGCTGCTAATTAAAAACAAAACAACAAACTTCACTGTAACTTGGGATGCCTCAGTTCTGTTGTTTCTAGATGCTCTTGAAGTCAGAAACCTCTAGCAAGGAACAATACGTTCTTTTCTGTAAAGATGTATTTACATACTTGAATTGAGATCTTGATACAGTTAGTTCACACAGATGCAGATATTTACAATGTTTGTTTATTTATTTTCCTACTGATATTTTATAATCAAGATTGTATTTGCTAAGCAAGAGTTTATTTGGAGCATTGTTTTCCTAAAATGACTTATTTAAAGATAGATGGGCAGGTCTCAGTATGACTGAAGGTACTCTTCAGCATGGAGTAAAGCTATATGTTTGGAAACAGTCATGCTGGTGATTATTTTGGAAAGTCATGCAACTCTGTATTTCAAGAAGTAGGACAGTATGTTTTGTTACTGAGAAAATACAGCAGCAAGGTGTGTATGTTTTGGACTGCCTCTCTGCTCTTTGTTGCTTGTCAGGGATGTGCTATTTTGTTTACCATGATTAAGGGATGTAACAACAATCAGTCCTAGCAGTCAAGCTGGTTTTGGTAGCTTGTGACCTTCCCACTAACAGATTTCAGTGAGTTTATATGACCTTCTTGCCGGTTGCAGCATTGTTAAGACTATATAAATTACAGAAAGTTTTTCTTTCATGACAGGAAGAGCTGTTCAACACAGAACATTGTCTTGAGCAGGACCTCTGTGCACCCTGGAAGTACATCTATGGCTGACATAGCATTTCCCAAATCACTGCCTCTTTCACTTTTGTCAGCTGTAGGAATTCGCAAAGACAGAGGCCAAAGATACTTAATTTAGATATAGGCAGACAAAAGCTGGTAAAGAAGAACCATTATTGCCTCATTTCAACTTGGGAATGCATGCAAGTCTGGTCCTCTCCCCCACACAGAACCGGCAGAAGTCCTGCTGTAGAATTGAGAATGAAACCTTGAATTAACTAGAAACTTATCCTTCCCCTCGCATCTTCAGTTTGCTGATTTTACACTCTGTGCCACTGTTCTCTGATAAACCCAAGCCCAGCCTTATCTTAGAAAATGCAGGTATTAAGGCTCTAGGTTGAAAGTGTGAATTTTAAAATGCCAAAATAAAGCTGCTTTTGTGATCTTGGTAGATTGACAAAGTTGTGAGCAACTGAAAACCGTACCTTATAATGGGAAATGCTGGTGAATTCTAGATGCAGTAATTATGAACTGGATTGTATATGGTCTCTTATAAGAATAACAGTAACAAGATTAAAGAACAAATCTACAGTGATATCTTTATGATGCTAGAAAAATCCTGCTGGCTTCATGAATTATGTTAGCCCATGGTGTCCGTGCAAGGACTAAACACCAGAAATAGCGATCTCATCCTTTTCTCATTTTCATGACTTCTGTTACCTATAGCATTGTTTGATGTAGCTACTTTCTGACCCTTGCCAGAGAGGCTCATTCCCTTTGCCATGCCCTGGATTTTGCTCAGTATGAGCTTTATTTAGTTAGGGGTGTTTTCTTTTTTTTTTTGGCAGTCAATTTTCCTTTGTTAAATCCTGAGCACTCTGGCGCACTCTGTCATTTCAGTGTAATTTATTCATGTTCGCTTTGGTTTTCCTCCATAGAAAATTAAAAGATGCTCTCACTAATGTGTCCATTACCCTCTGGAACTGTGTCCAATAAAACTTCTCTCCCACTGGGAGCTCTGGTACAGACACATCCAAGAGATAGTTGCTTGCTTCAGTTTTACTGTTCTCTTGTAAATCTGTTCTGTGTTTCTACAGGTAGTGCTCTTTTCTGGGCTGCAGAAATATTGCTTGTGTTGTCCTTTTTGCAAAGTACCTTTTGAAAGCATAGTGTTTAGCAAAGATTCCTCAACCTCTCTAGCAATATGCAAGCTGCTGATGCTTTCACACAACAGAGCTCTTCTTGTTTTAGACAGTCAGATTTATACACTCAAATTGCTACACGACTTTCTTAAAGCTTCAACCTGTATTGAATCTGGTCCTTTGTACGTGACCCTAAAAGAGCAAGCTGCAGGTGTCCTACTTGTGGGATTTGGCAGCTTTGCAGGTTCCTTCCAAAGCACGTAACTTTGTACAAATACCAAAATGGGTTGCCTTGGTAATGAAATCTCTGAGCCTTCATTTAATATCAGAGGAGCAGAAGGTCACATGCCCAGTCAGCAGAGCTCTATGTCAGGTACTAACAGTGGGAGGAGAGTTAGTAAGGCTAAAGGTACTTTTGTTTTTAAATGTCAAGAAAATTGAAAACCGTGTGAGAAGCAAATGATAAATTTCCCTGTTGAAGGTAATGGCTGAAGCAAGTGCTTTGTTTTCATGAGGGAGAGGAGTCAGTTTGCCAGAGAACTACCCTGTCTGCACCTTGTTTAATTGTGCTGTTATCACAGTCACATTATCATCAGTGTGGGATGGGCGTCGTCATCAGCATGGGGACATGCCCTCATGCCCCTAACAGCAAATGTAAAGAGAGACATCCTCAGACACCACCAGCCCAGTGTAGCTCTGGGAAATTACATTGAGACCAAGGAACAGTCACACAAATTGGATCAAACTTTCAGCTGGTCTAAACTCTGCTACTGCACAAACCATGATTTGTGCAGTATACATATATATTTGTGCAGATATTCCAAAGTTCAGCATGGAGAGGTGTAACCTCACTTCCATAAATAGTTTTCCTGCCTTTTAGTGATTTGTTTTGTGTATCTGACAGCAAGTGAGATTTTAAAAGCCTGCTTAGAAGCTGAGCATGCTGTTATTGCATAGAGCAACTAGAGACTGTGTCAGGAAGAGCCTGATGGCTGACTGCAGTTCAGGTGGTCAGCTCTGTGCTGATGGTGTGATGAAGTGGGCATCTCTTCCTTGTGATGGCATAGAATCCTGCTTGCAACTGCCTCTATGCAGAGAAGCAGCAACGAAGTGTGGCAGCTGGAAGCACAAGTGGACACCATAACTGTTTGACATTGGTCCGTAGGGGTTGAGAGCACTCAAACACACAGCAGCACTGTGCAAAGAAAAAAAAAAAGGCACAGTGCTCTGCCATCCTTTTTTAGGCATTTTTCTGAAGTTCTGTTCTAGCCTGTGTTGTTCTTAGAGGAGAATTGGCAAGAAATTATTGGAAGCCATAACCAAGCCATATATGCACAGATAAATCAGCAAACATTACAGGAGAAATGTGGTAAGTGGGAGAGTGCTCTGAATGTCCCTTCTCAGTCTGCTGACCCACACCTACCTCTCTAGTTGAACTAGAGCATTGGCATCACACTTCAGTTATTGTTCTCTAAAATCCGGGTAGCTTATGTGTGCCTCCCTCCCCAGACCAGACTAATGAGAAGAAATGGAAAGAGAGGAAAGGACAGACTGTCTTGGAGCACGTGCACAGTTCCCTGTGTATCAGTATACAAACATTTCATTCGGCCATCAGCTTGATGCTGACATAACCCTCAGCTCTTTGGCTCTGGTTCCTTATGATGTCTGTTGTCCTGCTTAACAGAAGTGAGTGTGGTTACCATTTAACCTGCCACTGTTCATCTGACACCATTTCTGATGAAGAATCATTTTCTTCCGCACAATTTTCTGACTCTCCATGTGGATTGCCAAGTAGAAACACTGACTTTGAAGAAGGCAAGCAAACCTGAATCCACCTTAAGAGCAGCAAGTTAAGTTGTTGATAACAGTATGTGCTTAATAAAGGCCTCAAATAGGATGTTGCTCATCAACGAACAATTCTGTTACCATTACATAATGTGTTGATGGAGTTTGAATCTGGGCAGAGCATTGTATTCAAAAACATTTTGCTATGAAACTGACAGTTTTCTAGGTCATGTTATCCCTGAGGGCTAAACGGTGAGATGAGAAATGGTTTTGATGAGAAGAACAGGCAGAGAGTATCTGTTAGTGCTAACTCTTCTACAGGTGACTGCATATTCATTCTCCTGACACTGGCTCTTGACTCAACTGTGACATTTGAAATAGAGAACTGGAAAATCCTGAGACAGAATGGCAGCCATAACCTCTTTAGATACAGCACAAAGATGATTGGAAGAAGTCAGTATGTTGTGTTACTATCATGTTAGAGCTAATTAGAAGATGAGGGGATCAAGTGTTCCTGCTTGCTCAAAGCCCTGGTTTACTGCCCTACCAGTTGCTCTGTTCTGCCTTCTGTCTTTCTTGATATAACCATGACCGAAGAAGCAAATTTCCCTGACAGAGAACCTGTGCAAGCGGTCTGCTGTGGTCATGAGGATCAGTGGAAGCTCTTCTGGGTCTTAGTTCTTCTATAATTGGGAATAAAAAGCCTCTTGTAATTCTGTCTCACACTGTGGTTTCAAGTTGCATTGTGCAAATCCATGACAGCAGTTCAGGACAATCCTGCCTGTCGGGGTAGGCTGTGCCTCTTCCTTTCAGCCATTGTGTGATTACTTTCAGGAACCCCGCACACAAACCCCTCCTTGGCATGAAACGTGTGGCTTCAAGGAACCAACTCCAGTTGAATAGGTATGAGACTTTCTGTAGCAATGTGAAAACTGAATACTTTCATAGAGTCTTAGTAAGCTCACTATGCCAACAAAGGAGTGAAAATGAGCCTCAGAGAAACTGTGTACTAGACTCACAAAAAAACGGGAAATGAAAAACCTGTTTGTACAGAGCAGTGTTTCGGATCACCAAGGTTCGCAAAACCACCACATGTCCTTATAATCACACCCAGGTTAAGTGGGAGACATGCAAGAAAAATCTTCCTGGAGGTGATAATTATTTATAATCCCTTAGGTGCTGTTGTCAAAGTCCTATTAGGCAGCTATTGTACATAAGAAGGGTCACTTTCTGCCACTTGAACACCTTGAACTACATGCATTGCTACTGTGTGTGGGGCATGAGACTTCTGCAAGGCCAGCTTTGATGCCTTATTATTTCTTGTAATTTCTGCTTTGGAGGTTCAGGACAAATGTACTGAATCCTGATTACCATTTTCTTTTGTTTGTAAAAATAAGGAATGTGAAAGTATAGTCTGCCTGGTTCTCAAAAGGCAGTGTCAGCACTATTTTAGTTCGTAGTCGTTGCTTTTCTTCCCCCCCTTCCCAATTTTTAATGAGACAAGCTTATATAGCACAAAATTATACTTGGAAAGCATTTTAATTCAGCTTGATTGGAGTATCATGAAGATCTTAAACTTATCTATGTAGACAGAACTGGAAGCAAGAATTATCCAGTAGCATTATCTTTTAATGGCTGTTTCTATTTTTGTCCTGAATTCATTTGCTTAGAATAATAGCTACAGTCATATGCAGTACATGGAGAAAGCATCATTGATAGTTCAGTTAACAGACAAAGGGATAAATACATTTAATTTCATGGAAACTTTGTTAGATGAATTTGTTTAATGACAAATCCACATTTTGTTTGCTTTTAGCTAGCAATAATTAAGCAGGATTGATGGCGAACTAGTTACCAACGGGCTAAAATGAACCATTGGCAGAATGAGTTCACACTGAACGAAGCAGCAAGGTCACTCTTAAGTATCTCGATTATCTCAAGATAATCAGTTATTCATCTTCTGAGGTATTTTTTTGCTTTTCAGAGCTTAAAGCTTTCAGAGGGCAACAACTTAGTCTGAATATTCTTGGTAGTAAGGGCAAGGAACTGAAACCTTTTTTTCTACAGGGTGTCTTGAAACAAGTTTTTTCTGTTGCTTATGAAATATGTATACAGTTGGGGATATTGCATTTTTATTCTGTTTCAGTATATTTACAGTAATTTTTCTTTTTCTCTCTGCAGATAGCTCTATATATGATGAATGAAATTTGAGTAGCCTTTTAAAAGATTTTTGGGCTGAATACCAAAATCTAGAAACTACAAGGTAAGATCTGTCTTCTAGTGCTTTTGGGTACATTTACATTGTCTCATAAAACAAGTGCTATTAGTATGTGCGGCTATAATAAGTTTTTCAGTTTGGATTTTCATTGTTCGAGTGTATTTGATGTTCTGCAGATGAGCTCCAAAGATTAATTTCTTTCCAACTCCTACATCTCACACAGAGAACTATTTTTTTATTATTTATCCATCGCAGTCTTTGGGTTATTTGATAATGTAGCTGCTGGTATTTGCTTCATGAAACCAATTGTCTTCTGAAGGTAAGCGCTGTTATGTCCTGCGCTGGTTGTTTTTATAATGACAGTTTTCCTATGAATATAGCAGCACTTACGCTCAGGTTCATAAAGGTGTGCTATTCAGAGCTTTATACTATACAGTCATTTGCAAAGTGTGGGGGAGGGAACAACAAAACCCCAAACCACAGACCAGGCAAAGCTCTCCACAAGTAGTGAGCAGAGCTCATTCATATAACGATATCACTTTAAAATGGATGCTACTGAAAAATGCATGGTGTATAACTAGTTGCCATTTCCAAATGTCAAAGAATTCTTTGCCCTTAGAGAGGGACAGCAAAGACTAGATCAGGTTAGCTTTAAATTTAATACAGCTTGCTTGTGGTATATCCAGGCTTAGACCTGAGAGAGAGAGAATGGATTTTGATTCTGTAAATCAGTCTTCTATTAATCTTGCAAGACTGTTAATGATCTGGGTAAATTGTTTAATACACATTTGCATATCTTTCAACCTCTATCTTCTAGTAGGTCTTACTATTCTAATAGATTAATGAATAGCTACTGAACCAACTGCAATAATGTGGGCACTGAATTTCATCTAAAAAGTATTGAGTTACCATTTTGCATAATGTCAAGAAATGAGCCAGATTTAAAAGAAGAGGTATGTTTTGTGAAAAGATATAAAAGGAGATATATTAAAAGCTGATAGGGTATGTCAAGTAAGGGGATGAGGTTGGCATGGAGAGGCCCAAGAATAAAAACATGGGATCAGACGAGGAGATGGAAATTAAATTAACACTCTAAATTACCCGTGTCAGTTAATCTTTACACAAGTCCCTAATTCTATTGAAAACTTACTGCTTCCCTCGCTAAAACATAAAATGTAAACATCTTTATCTCGTTGAACAAAAACTAGTTATAAATCAACCAGAGCTAGGCAGAGTTGAACCTTCCCACTGGTTTCTGCAGCACAATACCAAAAAGTGTCCCATGGCTTTTCTGTACAAAAAGTGCGGTTGCTTTGATGGCATGTGTAACACAGACATGCTCCCCCATATTAAACAGTGCTGCTTTCTCTTTGCATTGGCATTCTCAACAAACTAATAAGTACCACTAGTGGTGTATATTTTTAGATAGATGCAAAGACGCAGATATGGGTACAGATGCATGCAATTATGTAATATGCATCTTCCCTGGCGTGAGATTAACAGAGGCCTTTTCTTAATGACTTACCCTATTCCAAGAGAATTTCCCATGGCTATGTAAGGCAAACTGAGCAAAGTGTTCATTTTGGTTTATCAGTACTAGGAGACAGTGTTACGTGATGTGTGGACTTGGACAGTGTACTATTTCCTGGATAAAGGTTTTTATTAAATAAGAGGATTTGCTGAGGTCTATTCCCCCTTGGGGAACTTCAGGAGAGAGGTGAGATGTTTCTCTTTGTGCTCACCTGAGGGACTGCAGATTGCTGCCTGGCTTCACTGGGCCTGCCTCAACCGACAGCATGAGGTGCTAGTCCTTTGCCTCTCTTCATTCTTTCACCTTGTTGAATCATTTCTACCTATATTGAAGAAACGAAAAATCCTAGTTTACAGGAGGATTTTTCATTTCTTCTGTAGACCTTGTTTCAGAAGAACTACTTGGAGATCTACCCAGACCTCCTCCTTTAGAAATTTTTCATACTTCATTTCATACTTTCATTCTTCAGTTTGAAGAGACTGTTTTTGCTTGGAGTAGACCAAATCTCATGTTTGGATTAGATAGCTTGTGGAGGAATAAAGTCTTCCATTTAGACTGAATGTGCTTTAATGGGGTATTATATAGGTGTCTGGGTTCTCCATTTTAAATAAAAGGCACCAAATTATGGAATGGGCTTTGACCCCTACTGCCTCAGATCCCCTCTCAGTCAGGTCTGCTTTGGCCAGCACAACAAGAAGGGAGACTACCTGTGGAACAGCTATTGTTGTGAAGTGTGGCGGGAACGATCCAATGTGCAAAGTGGCTTCCCAAACAAATATCATTTTGATAACATAATGCTTATTTATACCATGATGTGCTTTTAGTCTTGCTCGGGATCAAGGTGCCAATTTGCAAGGCACAAAGTATTTTGATCCAAGTTGATAGAGCAGACAAAGAGATAGGAAACGAAACAGGGGAGGTAAGATGTCTTTCTCTGCATGGTCAGAGATAGGAGTAAAATCCCATTGTCTTGAATTCCAGCCCTGTGTTCTGCCTCAAGACCTACTCTGCTGGAATCAGCTTCCTTGAGATACCTCAGATGCCACAAATTTCACATCTGACCGAATTTCTGCTCATCCCCTCTCTCCTTTCTTGGGCTGCCCAAGGCACACAAGCTGTAGGTTTATTACTTCATCTCCCACAGTGTGAAACTGCACAAGATTCCCAAGTGCTTGTAGTTTCAGCAGGTCCCTAGATACTCATTCCTGTCCAGTACCAATGTCACTGACTCTAGGGCTTCTCTGCTCGTTCTCTGATTCTCTTCAATTGTATGGGGCAGTGTGAGACAGCATTCAGCTTCTTGGTTTGTTTTTCTTGTTTGCCTTTCATACTTGATTCAGGTATGTTTGAAGCTATGCAGAGACCTCAAATGCTTTGATGACTTGGAAAGAGAGTAAGACATGCAATTAAGTGTAACAAACCCATTCTTGTGACAGAGGACCTTTCAGTTTGCCCAACAGCACAACAAATTAATATTTCATTGATTGCTTTGCTGGTCTGGGGGTGTATTAACTAAAAGCTGTTGTGCATGTCAACAGGAAAACAAGTATGTTTTCATCAAATACCAGAGAGCTTGCAGAGTTGATGTTGGAGGCCAGTAATTGAAACATAAATGCTGAGGTACAGTCATCCACTCCTGGGAGGAATGTGTGTAAGAAGGGAAACTCAAGCAGCTTTACTCTAACCTAAGGACATTTCAGACTAGATTGGAAAAAGGCAGCAGAACGCTGCAGGAAGCATGTAGAAATGGTACTGCTCAGCACCTTCCCCAGGACACAAATGGGGCACAAGAAAAAGGTTGATTATATTTCTTTCCCAGATAAAAGGAGATATACTCCTCCTGTATTTGGGGTTTAACAAGTTTTGGGTGAATCCAATGTTGACATCTGTGAATTCTGGCTCTATAGGGATGGTCCAGTAGCTGGGGTACTATGGGGTTAAAAGATCATACTTTCTAGTTGTTCAGCTCTAGGACAGAGTAGCTCTTTCAAACTCTCTGATTTCAGGAAAGAGCTACCAATGCTGGAAGAGACTTGGCCCAAGGCTGAGGATCAAAATGTTTTGATGTTTTCTGGCTGGGAAGAGTCCACTGGTGTCAGCACTACTAATTAGTAGTAGTACTGTTAGAGAGTGGGGACTCTGTAAGCCCCAAGGAGCAGTTCTTCCTGGGATACTTCTGGGTGTTTCCTGTACTCAGTATGCTGTCAAGTTTTCCTTTCTGTTTCATGGGCTATAGGCTCCATGTGAATTATTTCCTTTTGGAAATACTGCATATTGGTATTTACAGAGGCAGGGACAAAACCCCCAAAAAACCAAACTTATTTGATCTTCCAATTTTGTGAGGAACTTACCTTTTTTTTTTTTTTACACTTCTGGCCAGCAGTAACCGCAACTAGAATTCAGGTTCTTTCCTCCTCAATTCTTTTCATTATCTTCATCCCTTCTATATTTTCATGGTTTTGGGGTTTTGAATTCTAAATCAATGCAGCTGTCAAGGGAGTAAAAATGTGGTGTAGCTGATCACAGGTGGCAGGCAGCTGTTATGTCAGTGGGTAATGCAAAAGCAAGGACGATTTCTAACTTACTGTAAATCACCTGAGAGCTAATGATTTCGCTAGCATTTGGCCCTTGAAAAACTGTTTTCTTCAGTCTCTTTATACTGTCTGATGAAAAGAGTAACAAATCAGGAGTGCAAGCACGTTCGCATTCTCCACCATTAATGTATGATGAATAAGGTGTCAGGTAAGGTCATTTGTTTGGAAAGCAAAATGGAGGAAAGCAACTCTATAAAAGGACACAGTCCTTCAGGAGGAAGATAGTTGCTAAAGGAGCACACAGCTGTCATTAATTCTTTGCAAAATACTGTTTATATGAGTTAGATTTCTGTGACAGAAAAACTTAGATTGAATCAAATATAAAAACATACCAGATACTGGTAACTGGCTAAATTTCTGAGGAAAAAAAAATAATCTATGTACAATTTTTTTTCTTGTTTCTATTGATCTCTCCTCCATCACAAGCCCCAGTGTATTTCTTCTATGAACAAACTTTCTGTGGACTGAGACACAGTAAATCCTATAATATATTTGATAGTAGGAAGAGATTGAGGAAATATTAAACAGACTGCAGGGAGGGGCTTGGTAATGCAGGAATTTTCTTCTGACGCTGGTTTGAAACAACTTTCGTATAAGAATTGGACCTGACTTATCTCTTCATGAAGAAAATGAGACCTTGAGCTCTCTAGATTAAACCTACAGAAGGTTATATGGTCTGCATGGTTTGCTATACTATCCTCTTTTCAAAGTCCAGTCTAGCAATTTAAATGTGGTCTAACTAAAAGTACAGCCCTTCTAAAATAAACATAAAAGAGTAATTTTTTCTCTTTCTAGAAACTTTTTGGTTTTCTTGGGTACAACAATAGTCTTCATTTTATACTCTGATAATTATGTTGAATTATGCTTTATTTAATATTAAAAGCATTTCTTGAGTTCTCCATGAGCTGGTTATGTATCCCTGCTTTAAAAAATAGATGGTTACATAAGAACTAAAATTATTTTCTGTCTGGTTGATTGGATCATTGCAATTCTGTTTGACCCATTGCGTACACAGAGAGGTAAGTCTCACATTTGCTGGATACTGTTTTTAATACATGAGCAATGAGTATGTCTGAAAACATCTATCACTGCCAGGATAGCTTGAGAGCTGTGACTGACAGTTCAAAGTTGTTCAGCTGATTACCTGCAGCATTGCCATCCCTTAGTAATTGCAGTATTACCTTCCCTTAGCCCAACCTTGGCACTAAGCCAGAATAGTATTACTATTTCATAAGATAAGCCTCTGATAGCAAAACATTTTGAATGTGGATTGAGTAGCAGAGAAATGTGAGAAGCAGTCGGGCAGATCCTCAGCTGTCATAAATTGGCACCATTGGGCTGTGGAGGAGTGCTGCGTTTTGACATTGGTCCTTTGAGAGGTTCCCACTGGACAGATGCAGATGAGGAAACCAGTTCTCTCAAATTGTAGGCTGCAGACAAAAACCAGCAAAATGTTCCCCCTACTAATTTTTAGGCCAGAGGCCTGGGAAGTCAAGCTGGTTGCTGCTGTTCCCAGGTGCAAAATTGCTGTTTGGAGTGGGAGATAACAGTGACTGTACCCCACCTCTCCAGTTCCCACTGAAGCAGCCCACTAAGGATTGATGTCTCTGTCCCAGCTCTTCCTCTTTTCTCTTGCCATTCAATTCCTGTGACAGAAGTAGCCTGGAACAGCCTGGCCTCCGTAACCTTCACCACATAAGGGGAAATCTCGATCCAAAGCTGACTGCTTATGTAAATTCAGGAACGGCTTTGGAGGCCCATTCAGACACTGCAGGAATGCAACGTCAGGCCCAGTTGAGAGAGTGTGTCTAAACCCATGATGATCCCTATACAGCATGGACAGCACTCCTAGTTTTTTGGGTCCATGGCTTTCTTTTCTCAGCAGATGCAATTTCAGTCATCTTTGAATCAATCACATAAGCTCAAAAAGCAGTATGAATGATAGGGAGCTGCTTTAAAATATTTATCCCTTAATAAGGCAGTTGTGAAATTTGCAGTAGTTGTAGACACAACAGAGAGGTTTTTACCATTCATGAGATTAATTGTACCTCATAGGGACCAGCATTGTGCTTTACCTAAGTTCATCCAGGCAGGAAGTGAACAAAACCTGCTATGCTTTTTGCCTGAAACTAACCCTAACAGCAACAGCTCTGTCACATCAGGGTACCATTGATAAAGGGCTGTGCTGACAAAACATTATCAAAAAACATAATTCCTGTAAATTAATCCATTTCACTCAGGGGCAGGAACCTCTAGTGCTTTGTAACTTTTTAGAATAAAATAATTTAAATCCCATGGTGCAGGTTAAACAGGAAACTGATTTTCAGACTTTAGTAGTGAAGGAGGCACCCGTCTTCCCACTTTTAGTTTAGAGGTTGTAACTAGGAGAGACAGAAAATGTAATATTTTTTCCTTGCAATTTTTATCCTTTGTAATTTAAATACACCTGGCTGTAGCATATGTTTCCATAACCACCAAGCAGGCAAAAAATGGGATTTTTCAGAATGGACTAGAGGGACAAAGCATGTTGAAAGGCACCTACCTGGGTAAATTGCACTGAGAACAAAGTAGGTGCTGAACTCTTACTAAAAAAATTGAAAGGAGCAAGGCTTTAACTTCTATTTGTGCCAAAAAAAAATCCTTCTTAATGATATATTTGTCTTCAGGTCTCATTCATACAGAGATGGGTGGGTTTGTTTGCTCATGCATTGTGTTCCTAACCTACTTTCCTTTGGAAAGGAAGACTCCTAGGTTAAAAGAGGGGATACACTTGATGCACTTGAGACTGCATCCAGCAAGGGACTTAAGTAGTGAGAAGCTGGCCTGGCAGCCTTCTGATATGCTCAGGCAGAACCCATGTCCTGTAAAGGGTGTGGGGAGAGCCTGGTGTTTGGGAAGAAACTTTAATTCTAATCCAAACCAGATAATAATTTTTAAAAACTGGTGACATGAATTGTGAATCTGTTCCAGATTAAAAATTTAAAAAAATAATTTTTTTTTCTTACTGCACTCTTTCCTGGTAGCTATTTTTATTCTGTCAGGCTGAATGTTCTTTTCCTGCTACCTCACTTAGTTGTGTCTTTTTGCTTTTGCTGACAAATCTGCAGATTTAGGATGAAAACAGTTTGCAGTTGATTAAGAATGGTGTGCCTGGCAAGTTCTTGCTAATCTCTCTTATTGTGCCCTTTGTAAAAATGTCAGCCATGGTATAAACCCTAGTTTAAAACAACACCTGCAAGTGCTAATCTCTGAAGAGGAAAATGTCAAATACCTCCTGCTGTGTGCAAGGACTCAAATTGGCATCAGACATTAAAGGCTACCTAAATTGTTCACCTTTTTTCCTTTGCCCAATATTTTTCTATCATTCCTTACGTCATTAAACATTCCCATGTAAGCAGTGCCTTAATGGTGGCAGGCGTCGTGAGGAGACTTACAGTGCAATATTGTCGTTTCTCGCCCTGTGGTGGAGCCGCCAGTGGTCTTAGCTTTTCACGCAGGGAGTTCTGAAGTCAGCCTTCTTCCTTACTCATGGAATCTCTTCTGAGAAATGTTTGAGTGTTAGTTGCATATTTAAGTGCAACATAGGACTTGAAGTGACCAGTGCTAGGAATCCTAGAGCCAGAACCAGTAGTAAATTTAGTATCTCTTTTTGGACCCTAAACTCAGATTTTTGAATGCTTACAGTCAGCATCCTCTCCCATGCCCATGGATGCTTTTCTTGCTGATTAACATTAGGACACGTAGTGGGTTTAGAAGCCTGCTCTTTGCTCAAAAGTGCCAGAGAGGAAAAGCAAATAAGTAAACTGTAAGACTGAGAGATCGCTTAGAAATGCGAACATAGTGTGTTTCAAGGTAAGAAGGCTTTACCTGCCCACTCTGCATCTGTTCCATCTCTGCAGAAGTATGTGCTCTGTTTTTTAAATGAAAATGATTGGTTAGACCGTATTAGCTCACAAAACTATTTCAGAACACAGAGAATTTCTGCTTTCACTGATATCCTTGGTCCTTCTGAAAGACAAGCTGCTCATGAACCTTAGTGCATTTGGCACCCTAATTCTAGGAAGCACTTGAAATCATAGCTTTTTTCATGGTTGAGATTAACAGACTGATAAGGACAGAAACTCTCTATGTCATTTTTACAACTTGTAGCAATTTGGGGCTTTTTTAATAAGCTACATACCTGAATTTTGTTTGTCATTGCATTAGTTCTGTTGCTAAAATACCAAGCCAAATTTTGAAAATCTGTAGCCGCCTTTCATTACATCCTTAGATAAAAACATCATTGATCCTATCTCAGCCCAAGGAAAAGCCAAAGAATGCTGTGTCACTAGCATCTTCAGATATGTGTAAGTGCTCTGCTTCTTAGTTTGACAGCTGCTTCTGAAACATGTTCTAGAGGCTCTTCAAATACTCTCTGCTGCTTGTGTTTCAGGCAGAAGCAGTTAGAGCTGGGGGATCCCTGTAATCTTAATAAACAAATTAACAAAGTCTTAACAGATCAGGCACACAACAGTCTACAGCGGCACTGTATGAAAGGCTTCCTAGGAATAGACACCTGAGTTTTGGTTATGTTCCCTTAGTCACGGAACAGCACAAGAGAGGGATGGCTGCTAGAAGAGAGGCACAGTATTTCCAAATGGATGGTTGCAGATACCCCAGGAATGATTTGGTTTGTGGAACTGACTCTTACGGGTTTTTTGTGAGATGGGGAGCACTTCTTTTAGAGGAGAAGCTCTGTTCTGAGGATTTCCTGTGTTTTCCAACAAAAGCTGCTTTCAGCTGCCACCTTTGAGGAAGTGCCCTTGGATGGTGCATACTCACACTGATTTCCTCCTGTAAAAATACAGTCAGAAATAATATATCTAACAGCCATCATCTTTTCACAGCTCTGCAGCTGGGAGGACTGCCACTTTTCTGTCATTTCACAAAAAAAAGCTGTAGTTTCCTTCCATTTTACGGCAACTTTTGGAAGCTGGGAGCAAATAAGTGTTGGAGAAATAACACAGGCTTACGAGTAGTAAATTTGCACCTTTATACACAAGACAGCTAGTGCTAAACTCTGTTCACATAAACCGTCCTGCTGAGGAACACCAGTTTTGTGTGAAAGCATACTTCAGGGCACAGTCTGCTTTAGAGATGTTTACTACCAAATAAAAACTGCAGAATTGCAATCTATTCTGCCTCCATTGCATCAGTGAAATTTCTGTTGACTACAGTAGGAGTTGTGTTGTCTGATGGGACTGAAGCAACACCTTTCCTTTCCCTGGAATGAGTAAATTCAGTTCATTTTAAAGAACGGAAGCATCTCACACCTCAGCATTTTCATACTGCAACAAAGATAAATTTAATTCAACCTAACTCTCAGGAATTTGCGTGGTGAATCTAGTGGGCGATTCGAACCTTATTGTGACTCCAGGGAACTGCATGATAAATCAACAACTGTTTACCAGTTGGATTTGTTTGCGGAGGCTTAAAGGCATACTGTAATATTGGTGTACTGAAAAGGTGCTGCATTCCAACTCTTGCAGATGTACAGAGACTGCACTAGCTGATTATTTAGAGCTCGTTTTAGGTGCTTTGCAAGATACTATGTCAAATATTAGAATTTATAGACATGGAGATGAACATTAGGGTACTGAGCAGGTGTACCAGAAATGCAAGCTGTTGCAGGGAAGCTGCCTGGAAACAGGCAGACAGGAGGCAGTGGGTCTGCCCTGACAAAGAGAAGTAAATCTCATTCACACAACCTCTCAGCATTATTTCCCATAGCAGTTTCTTACACTGTTTTGTTTTGGCTTTGCATGTGTTTTGGCCCCATTTCTTCTCTATGTGTCTTTTCTTTCATGGCATTTTTCTTGTGTATTGCCTTTGGTTTATCCCTCTTTCACTTTTTTCCCTCCTCCATCCTCCTCTGCATTCCCATTGCCTTCTCTCCCTGTTTCTCTTTTCCCTCATCCTCATACTCTGTCTCTTCAGGCCCCTTACTTTGCCACTCTTCCTATGTTACTTTATCTCTACATTTTCTTGGGCAGCATGCACGGGCCAACTGGTAGGTTGTAATCACCCTGGCTATATCCAAATGGGAGCAGGGCTGTAGCTTCTTGAGACCTTACAACCATTGCATCTTCCAGGTACCCCTTGGCTCTGAGAACGGAGAGGACCAGCACATGGTTCCTACCTGATCTATGTAGTCCTGTTGTACAGGGCAGCTCAGAAAAGGAGCTGCAGCTCAGTTTCTTCAGGGAGGCTCAGAGACTGCCCTCCCTTCCAAATGAAGCCCTTACAGTAAGGACCTGAACCATCACATTCAGATCAAGGGCTCACCCAGGAGCACTCAGGTCTCCTCTACTGTTTTGTAGAGAAGGTCAAGTCAAGACATACTCACCATTTATTGGATTTTTGCCCGCGATCACCCTCAGTCTAATGTAGTCAGAACAGGCAAAGTTCATTACAGAAGGTACAGGTGTTATTCTGCCAGAGAGATACGTACTACTGAACATGCCTTAGGAAAAAAAGGGTAGTACATAGTGTTGGAAACTGTCCCTGCCTTTGGAGAGTTTCTGTAGTCTAAAAAAAAAATCAGCTGCCATGTTTGTCATTTGCTCAACCCACAGAACTTACTTATTGTCTATCACGGGCTTGTAATCTATCCATTAGCTGCCAAGCCCTGATGACAGACTTTTCAGAAATATGTCACCCTTTGATGAAATGCATAGTCTTAGCTTTTTGCATTTCTTCATCATGTAGTCATAGCAGACTTTTTCATTGTAACAGAAGAAACACAAAGTTTAACAAATTTTCTGCAAATCCACAAGGGGAAATGAAACTTCTATGCAGATTACTTCATGTGTATGTTTCTTGAAAAAAAAAAAAATTGCTTTACATGAGCCCCGCCTTTATTTTCTTTTATTTTAAAGGAAGCATTGGTACAAAGAACTAGAAGTGTTCTACCACATTAGCAATTTCAATCCCTTCTTGCTGAATGCACCATATCACAACCTTTTCCATAAGCTTAGCAAGCTGTATCTTAAAACCTATTTTCTAGCTAGATGACCTCACTCCTTTAATGCTTCATCTTTTAATTTTCAGTGTTACCATGCCTCAGTATGGATCATTTGTTCTCATAACAATACTGTGCCTGGTCTTAAGTGTTTCTTCCCTGTTAATGCTTTCCCCTAGATGTGGTGGTTTGGGGTTTTTTTTTGTGATTCTGCAATTGTGATTTTCAGAGCCGCCCTATCCTTTCTCTTCTGTTGCCTTGATTGGCTGAAAAAACCCAGATGGATTTTGCAGCCTTTGGGCTGACTGTTGCTTCCCATGACTGTCCTCATTGTTTGTTGGGTTTTTTTTTAATACCTGCAGCAGGTATTAAACATTATTCCAAATATTCCCAGTGAAACTCATCAAATTCTTGACTAGAGAGACCCTGCTTCTGTCAGAAATGTTAGGTAACTAATAATGCCAATGCTATCAGCAGAAAGATAGCTAATAAATACTTCTATCTCAGATGTTCTTTCACTTTAACCTTGCAGGAAATACTGATTTTAAGATACAATTTCCTTTAAATAGAGTGAGTAGTTCTTATGATGTCACGTCTTTTTCCAGAAGGTATTCTCCCTTCTAGCATTTGCCTGACTTCATTTTGTAAGTTCAATAAAAGAAATTCAGATATGACATCTTAGCCAAATCCTCAGAGGTCAAGAATACTGCAATAAACCCATGTGCCTGTAGCCACAAAGCCATCCTTCTCTCCTGTTGTCATGAATGCCAGCTCACAGCCTACTCTTGCTTTGATTTCCTGGTGACCTTTCATTTCAGTGCTCAGCCCTGTTGAGACTCTCATGAGGGATACTACAGAAATGAATGAAATCGCTTCCTGAGCAGAGAAATGCCAGACCTTAAACAGGCAGCCAGGCAGGGTGGGGGATAAATGACTAAGAATTGTCTGTTCTTGAGAAGGAAAAGCTTGCCAAACTTTGGCAAAACTCTGCCAAAACGTTAGAGTCCCTGTAGACTCCACTCAGTTACTTCTGGAGGGAGCGAAAGTGGCCTTTTACGTTTCCTCATAATCTTTCATGCAAATGTTCCAATACTGGATGCGTGATTAAATTAGATATGCCTAATTTTATATAATGCTCCCATTTTGTAGGTGAGTGCAACACTGGAAGTGAGTGGCAGACTTGAGAGGGAATTCAGTCTCTGAATTCACATATAGGAACTGCAGAGCTTGCTTCCCTTTTGGGGCATGCTATCATCACAAAAGCTTTCCTTTTTACACCCTGTTGTCAGCAGCATCATCATCTGTCATGTATATGTGGGTAGCTTTATTAAGATGACTAATATATTAACAGCAATCACTGTTAAGATTATTAACAGACTATTTAATTATTCCTCAGTGGCATAATGGGTACACTTAGCCCGTGTCTATACAGCAGTGTCAAGCTGTGATAGTCACTTGTTAACCACAGTGATTCAATGTGTGATTGTCAAAGTACATACAAATGAATGATATTGGTCCATCTTTGGGGGCTGTTTCAGGAAGAAATGGTTCTTGTAAGGTAGCAGGAGTGGAAATGAGATGTTAATCAGTGGCTGGCATTTGCTGGATTGGATGAAAGAGAAAAGAGTACAAACAATAAAATTCCTGAACCCTTCATGAAGGAGGAGCTGTCTTCTGGCTGTAGCTGTCAGGGAATTTGTTTCAGAAATGAAGGGACAGAAGGAAGCCTGTTGTATCAGGACATCAGTGGCGTCTCTCTGGCAAGCAGCAAACCAGCACTGTGCCACATGCCTCGGGCTGAGAGCGCAGCACACAGCTTTTCCTGCTCCCACTAAATAGTTTAGAAATGGTTTTATAGACATTTTCTTGAGAGCTTGCATAAGGGAGGTTCATTTTTATCTAAACTGATTCAGTTAAACTGCTAAAACTTTTTTCTGAATTTTCCCCCCCCCCCCCCCCCCCGTTGTGTATTCAAGGCCTTTGGGGAGGTTGAAGACAATAGTTACCATTAGTGCTAAGCTGCTTTCATCCCTAGAGCTCAAGTGCTTTGCAAGGATGAGTAAGTGTTATCAATCTGATTGAACAGTTACACATGCTTAGCCACAACAACTTGAAGTAATTGTTGGAGAATCTAGTGAATGAAATGCAGGCTGTACAGGCTCAGAGAGCAGGGAAGGCTTCCTTGACCCACTTCTGTGAGGCTCTCTCTCATTTCTCAGAGCTGGGAGATGGTCATGTGTACGTTTATTGTAGTGAGAGGGCATAGATGGAGGAGTATAAAGGAAACAAAGGGGGTTTTATAACAATTCTTGCACTCTTGGAAATTAACTCTCTGTAGGATTGAAAGTGAAAATAACTATTTATTCTTTCAACTGACTTGATTTTCTGTACTGAAAAGTGCTCTATCAAGGCCCTGAAATGGTTTAAAAGGAGCTGGAATGGCCTTGTATTTCTCCTAAAACTGGGTGATATGACAGTTACAAATTGTCTCATTCCTAGGATAAAATCTGTTAAACATGAGCACTGCTGGTCATAGAGCTGTTATGACCTATTGGCATTGACTAGAGCTCAGGAAAGTGGGGAGGGTCATTGCTGCTAACTTAACGAAGTTGATTTGTTGAAACGGAGGCAAATAAAAATCACATTGTCAAATCTGTAAAGCAGATAGTGCCATCTAGGCCATAGAGTACATTTTATTAAAGGGTTTGCCTTGAAAGGAAAGAAAAAATCTAGCAATGGAACTGAGGCTGTAGCTGTTAAGACAGTAAACATGCAGGGATTTCTTGTGCGAGGGGCTGAATGTCCTCACTTGTTATATCTCAAAAATGTAGATGTGGAAGGATGATGATTTCTTAGCTGGTGCCTGGTGTCCTCAGCTAAAAGTGAGTTCTAGGCTCTAGTCCCTTTTCCAGACCTTGCTATATTTCTTATCTAGTGACTCCTGAATATGAAGCGCATAAACAGTCTTTGTGCCATGTCTGTGCTTTATGTAATGACAGGCTAGGGGATTTCAGGATTGCATTTCTGGACATGGCTACACTTTACCTCCTTGAAGTTTTAAATCCTCTTTGGGATATGGTACCATTGCACATTGGGTCACAAGCCTTAGATACGATACAGAGGACGTAGTTACTGGAGTCAGAATGAAGTTTCCAAAATTGAATTGGACACACATTTTGCTACGGTTATTTCAAAATGGAGGACCAAGGACTTGGATCACTTTCACTTCTATGCTGTTGAAAACTTTATTCAGGTTTAGAGATCATACAGATGTTAATGGTTTTTTACTCCTTTATTTCATGCTGTCAGACTTTTCTTTAACAGCTTTCACAGACAACTCAACAGTTCAAGTAAAAAAAAAAAAATTTAACTTTTTTTTTCTCCCAATTCCATGGGCCAACGAGTCAACCCAGTGTGCAGTGAATTGGTAAAAAGCCCTGGCTCTACAGCTGTTGTACAGCACACGAACATGAGCTGTAACCAACTGTGCTGTCCGTGGTGGAAAGATTTGTGAAGGTGAATTGTGGAAGGGGGTAGCCATCAGAGTGGGCTGGAGTCGTTTTATAAATGCTTCTGAGTAGTCCAAGGCTTTCAGTTGGAGTAACTGAACATCTGCTTATGGACTGTATTTATTTCTATACTAGTAAACAGAAGAGTTGAGGCCAAAGTTAGAATAAAAATCTCTTTACCATATAGATTCACTGAAGTGTTGTACTCATATTTTGAGCAGCATGGCTGGCGCCACCTCAGTGAAACCTGTGTGTTTCACCAGCGGTTAGTGTATTAACCATACATAAAGAGTTCAGAAGAGAGGCACTGAAATATTTAGAGCAATGCCACCTAGTGATAAAATATAATCTCTTGAAATAACTAAATTTTGATTTTACAGGCTTTAAGATGCTTATTCCTTTACTGTACTCTTTGGCAATTCTAGTTGTTAGCATTGAACTTGGACATCAGAAACGCCTAGAGCTTTTGTTCAGCACCAGCTTGGATTTGTAGTATGGCTCATATCCCACCAAGAGCAGTGGGCAAAGCAGGCCAGGAGGAGCCTTCTTACCTCACTTTTCTCCTGTCTTGTACCAGTCAGTGGCTGAATACTGATACCACTACTTAGCAGGAGGGAGTGCATCTGAATCTGACCATTTTTAGCCTTTGATGCCTGATAGTGAATCATTTTTCCCCCCAACAGCTGCTTGAATAAGGTGACCATCTGTTCCTTATAAAAAAAAACCCCACAAAACAAAACCAAAAAAACCCCCAAAAAACCAAAAAACAACCAACAAAAAACAACCCAAACACCAAACCCCCCCAAAAAACTCCGCTTCATTCAATGCTTAATGTTGTGCAGACTATACAATTGAATATAGGGTGTACTTTGTCCTACATTTCAGCGATAACCACACAGAGGAGTCTCCACAAAGATACAAAGGCCTGATTTGATAAGATCATGATTGTTGCATTGCAAATAGAACACTGCAGGCTTTTCTTTCCCTTTTCCAGTGTTAACTTTTTTCTGGTTTTCATATTTATTTTCATTATTATATTTCCCAGTAACACAAACAGTTATTCAATATCTACAATGCGTTACTGTGACCCTTTAATGGCCAAAATTACTTGGACTGTTCTATATTACGCACTTCCGTAAGAAGATTGAATCAATAGGTTTCCCACTGCGATTATTTTTGTCTTGTGATACCCTTCATGATGTTGGTGATCCTGCTGCTTAATCTCCTCATGCAGCGTATCACCATGGCTCAAAGGGATGGCTCCTGAGAGTAACCTGAACAGGGATATGGCTAAAAGAACCTGCCAAACCAAACCTTTGGGCAAAACAGCAATGCACGTTTGGGGAGCCAGATGCTTTTCTTTTTGATATTTTTAAAATAGTTGTCCATGGCTCCACCAAGACCAGTGTCCTGTCATATATATTGAGCGAGCTACATGTACAAAGGCAAACCTGTGGCAAAGACCAGACCTTTTGTTTCCTTTCCCATCTAAATTCCTTTGTCTAGAATTTGAAACTGTTGATTTCAAACGAAGTGTCAGTCTCTCCTCTTTAGTGTTGTTGCACCTTCTTCTCTAAAGGGACATTTAAATGGAAAATTTGCTGAATTCCAAGTCCTTCCTTTGGATGCTGATGCAGCTTTGCTCCCATTGAGAGGTAAAGGTTGCAAAGAGCTAACAAATTATTGAGAAGTCTCTTGAAGCTGCCCCTCCTTGAGGTCAGTATGGTAGTTCTGATGGAAAATAGGTTCTCACTCCTTAAAATCTGATTGTATAGCAAAGTAAATACAAAACCAAAATCAGACCCAAACCAAAACACAACATAAACTAAACTTCAATTTTGTCATATGAAGTTGTTTATTGAAGGCTTCAACTTTCATCTGCTCCTCATGGCTTCTTTATTTTCTACAAGTAAAATTAAAATATAGCCAAACACCAGGTTTTTGCAGTGGTTTAGAAGTGAGCTCCTGAGCAGAACCTGCGCACATTTTTGTGATGTTCATTATAGTTATCTCACAGCAGAAGTAATAACAGGTAATGCAATTCTTTATGAAAAGAATGATGATATAAGAGCAGTTCAGGGGACAAGTGATGTGGTTTTCATAATGATTTATTTGCTCGTATTTTTTCCATTTTCTTACGCTGTCAGAATTGACTTTTTCTTTTTAAATTATGAATGTGCAGTGGGTTTTTGGTGAATTGTTCAGGAAGCCGTGATACTGGTTAGTGTGACAATATGTGTATATACACTTCATAATCATTTGGAAAAGGACAGCACTGCAGAGAAAAAGGTGTAGGAATAGAGGCGTTTGTTTTCATGCCAAAAATCCAGACAAAATTATTTCTTCCAGGGGAGAATTTCAAAGAACAGATAGGCTTTGTCATCCATCTCCCACTGAATTTCAGTAGGCTTTGTATGGCCTGCCTTTTAGAAAATCCTCCATTTCTCTTTACAAAAGGCTGTTTATTGTTGTCTACAGCACAGCACTTCTGAACCTCAGACTGGAATGAGGTTTCATTGTGCAAACAGTCTTAGTAATCATTATATGAGGTGCATGTGAGATGGAGGGAAAAATTCAAATTTTCATTTCTCCTTATGCCTTTCCCATTCCTAACCTCTTTCCCCTGTGCCAGCTGTGGCCTCTAGCAAACAGCAATTTGTGGCATGATTGGTGACAGAGGGTTAGGCTGGTGGGTGGTGGCAGCTGCACTCAGTGACCCTCTCAATGCCCAAGCCAGTATCTGCAGAAGACTGTCTGCAACATCCTCTGAGCTTTGTGCCCCAGTTTCTATCCTGTGCCAGCATCCCAGCTCCAGCACCTCTGTACCAGGAGTGTGAGAAGCTCACTGGTTGCAAGGGGAAAGGTTTTTACAGAGGCCTGGGAATGAGACAGCTAAATGTGACAAAATCTAAAGGTAGCTATGCAGAGATCCTGAAGGAAATGAACCTTAACAGGGGTAAATAGCTATTAACTTAAAACTGTTATTCTGGCATGATGCTTTAAGATATTCTGGGGTTTTTCTCTTCTGTTTTTTTATAGTGATGATTAAGACATTTTTAATTCAAGACGACATGAAGGAAAAACTGCTGGTCTGCAGCCTTTTCCAGGGAGGGCGTGAACTGCAGGCCTGTGAAATTGGTACGAGGGCACAGACAAATTCACCTTGGTCATGTACCAGGCTACTTAACTCTGTCAGTACTTGGCAGCTGAACTATGAGAAAGTAATGGAAGTAGCCCAGCAGAGATGGTGGAGATTTTTTTTTCATATCTTTTCCTCTACTTTTAATAGGCTGCAAGGCTTTAATATGAAATGGAAAATACAGAAATTTGGTACATAAGTTCCATCAACAGAATTTTTGTACAATGAAGTTTTGAAATGTTTGTTTTCCTTACTGCAATAAACTGCATTTTTGATGGACAGCTGTTTTGTCCTATGTTTCAGCCAAACATTCACAATTACTGCTCCACCAAAGTTGAAGAGCTAGTTATTAGTTGTGCCACACCTGATATTGTCACTTCTCTTTAACAAAGACACAAACAACAAGGGCTCAGAAAGTTGAATGAACTGCAATTACTGCGCTCTCTTCCCCATCTTCCCTGAGCCTTTCTGTAATTCATCTGGGACACAGTTGGGAGCTTCCCGAGGCAAACAGATTTGTTAGTAATTTATGGAAGTTTTATCACCTATGTGGGTGGATTTCTTGGAGACCATCTTGCTGGATCTTTTGATGTTCCATTTTCAGTCTTTCTTCTGATGCATGATCTCTGTCCCTAACTTCACCTATCGAGCCATTTTCCTTTGGCCTAGTCATTCCCGTGGTTCACAGATGTCTCTTTATCTTGACTTTCTTTTGCCCTTCTTCCTTAAGTCTGCTAATGTTGTTGGTTTGGCTTTTTTTGTTGTTTTCTTGTTTGTTGGTTTGTTTTGGTTTTGTGGTTTGTTATTTTTTTTTAAAATTAGTATTTCCAGGTTTTGCTTAGGAGCTTTCTTTCACCCATTGTTATATTCTAAAATGTCACTGAGACCATCTGCTCCAAAATGACTCTGCTGAGCAATTCTAGTTCTCTAATATTATTTGCACAGACCTCTTTTCCAGACAGACTCGGTCTTTGGCAAAGAACTCAGTAGTGTAAAACCCAAACAAGTCTGGTAAATGTGACAAGCATATCCTTTTAATATAAATGAACCACATATTTTCATTACTTTTAGTAACTCTCTGCCATGGCTGCCTAAGCTGAACATTTTTCTCCATGGATATTAAGCAGTGGCTAAGAGTCAGATTCAGGAAACAACTTCAGCACATGGGTAATCATATTCCCATTTAGCAAACATGTACGTGCTGCAGTCCCAGTGAAATCCACAAGGCTTTTAGTGTGGGCCTAAATTTAAGCATATTTGAATGCTCAGTTAAACACTCTTCTTTCAAGGGCTTTATTTTTCTCGCTTGTGAACATGTATTTTACATGTGAGCGATTTATCTCTGTCCATTTTGGATTGTAAGCTTGTGAAGTAAGCATGGGAGATTGCTTTCACTGTTTATATCAACAGCTTTCACCTTCTTCCTGTCAGACACCATGTTGCTTACCAGCCTCTCTGTTGTTCTTTATGTCTGGAGGTAATAAATGAAACAAAACCAAAACTGTTTGAGGAGGAAATTACACCTTTCCTTCTCCCATCCTCTTTGCTTGGCCCAGCTGGCCTGCAGTCAATGGATGCTGCAAACTAGGTCTTATACTCTTCTTCTTTACTACATGCATTATTGTGTCACTAAATTAGCACACACAGTTCTTGTTCGCTCTGACACTTCGCAGTGTAACACTTGTATAGTTAAATGTGTGTTGAGAGGATTCTGCCTGTAACTTAAAGGTTAAGTAACTAGAAACTGTGGATTAGGCTTCAAGTCTTCAAGTGTCCTTTGAGCTTGAAAGGTCCATGCAGTCCCACACAGTGATGATATGAAACATTTCATCTTCACTCTTAATTCCTGTGCCTGGTAACTGCCAATCTTACTGGGTTCACTAATCTTAGTTACGAAGTGGTGCCTGCTGTAACCCTCTCTCTTCACTGAGAGCATTTTACATATATAGCAGATTGGGAGCCATATGCCTATAAATAACACTGCCATTTTTAATACATAACAGTAATAAAATATTCCGATAGTATAAAGTGATGACAATGTTCAGGTGAGTATTTTTAAATAGGGCAAATTATCTTGAAACCACCCAAGATAACTGTATGCCCAACTCATTAATCCAAAACCTCTGCACAGAACCATTGGCTTTGCTTGGCTTTATCAGTTTGCTACAATACATTCTTCTTTTCACAGTTGTGCTCACATGGCCCAGATGTGTTTTATGAAACCCTCCCTAAGATGGCCATGGCTGATTTGGCAATCAGCCCCAAGTGAAGTGATAGTAGCTGTGCTCTCTCTGAACTAATTTACTGTGGTTTCTGCTTTGCTGCTCATTATCAAAACAAAACAGTTTAAAGCTTGCTCTTATACACTGTCAGAAGATGATCCACAGCAAGGCTGATAAATAGACATACCTTTACAGTGCTTGTTCTGGAATCCTTCTGAAGTGACTTTTATCCTGTAGCTGAAGTGGGCCAACTCATAGCAGTCAGTTGGTCCACTTAACTGCCATGGCAGTTCCTGATAGTGTTTACTGTACAATTTTCATACTGTATATGTTCAATTACACCAGTTCTCTGGTGTTCTTGATATGCACAGAAATGTAAGGCTCTAGTTCTTGCTTTTCTTCAAGTAGGTCTGTTCATTCCTAGCAATTTCTAAACAAGGTTGTCAAACAATACTATTTCACTTTTTCAACCGTGGGCTTTTTAACTATGCATCCAATTCTTTCCTCTTGAAATCTCTTCTTGTGCCTTTTTAGTCCCATTTCTGTTGCTTCAAACGTAGGCATTATCTTTGAGCCTGCTCCAGGGTCTACTTAAAGCATGCTTGTATGCTCACTTCACAGCTTCAAAAAGACAGGTTTAAGGGAGACTCAGACTTGTACAAAAGGATGCTTATGTGTTTTGCTCTCTCATAACATGCGAAATATGATTGTTGCAATATTCTGTTTCCAGCTCTTCAGAATGCTACTGCTCACGCATCTGCTAGGACGTACAATTAAACATGAAATTAAGGTACATCTTTATACTTAGGACTCGATTGACTTCCTCAACAAGGAAATGAGTTCTTACAACTTCCTCTGACATACTGGTCTCTTTTGGCATGATACCATCCAGTGTGGTCACCAGGGAAAAGAAATACCTCCTGTAAATGTCAGTACTTTGTTGACCTTGCATTGAATGCCAATTACTTGTTGTAAAATAATCATAGTAATTTAATGGTTGTTTAAAGATGTACTCAGCAATCCATTTGGGAACTGGAATTGCTAAACTAATTTTATATCATTTTTTAAACATTGTTGTAGTTTTGACTTGTAAAACCGGTGGTGTTTATTTGCATTCTGTTAGATGAGCCAAAATTTATGGGGAACTTTAGTCTCTTTTACTGGACCAACTGATGAAGTTGGAAAAAAAAAAAAAAAAGGCAGGATTTTTTGATCCATCATGTCTAGGACATTGCTTGTGTGGGACACCCTTGATATCGCATGACATGTGAATAAATTGGATACAGAATGAAAATGGCCTTTATGAAACTGACTAAAAACTGATTAAATGCTAGGTTCTTAAGTATAATTACAAAGTGGGAATCATTGCTGAAGTTGATTTGTTTCTGGAGAGGTTCCAGAGGACTGGGGCCAAGAAATGATCGCTGTAAGATCTTGCTAAATCCAGTACATCAATGTAAATTCATTACCAATAAAGTTAGCATGTTAAGGAAGGAAGGCATAAGCTATAGAAGAGAGGAGTGCTGAGTGAGCTGGATTGTTTGGAAAGCCTCATGCAAGTAAGTGATAAGTATTTCAGTAAAGTAGGGTAATATATATCTAGGGACAAAGATCATTGGTCATGCTGAATATAATAACCTGTCCTAGAAAGCAGCAGTCCTGAGGAGGGCTTGAGGGAGATGAGAGGTATACCAGTCAGCATGGGTACTGTGCTGCACATCAGAGAGATTTGGTGGTAAGGAGACCGAATTAAATCCTTGGCTAGTGAAACACTGGGTACCCAGTAAGAAGAGAAACGTGATGTAACATCCATTTAGCACTGGCCTGACCTCTGCTGAAAAAATACCTCATGTAGCTACGGTTCACAATTCAAGGAGTAAAAAGATTTAATGGGAATGGTTGAAGGGATGGAAAACATGCCTTACATAAAGAGACTTGAGGAGTGCTATGTAGATGTCTATCATCACAACCTTAAAGCTACCATCTGGGGAGGAAAAGTTAATAAAAGTCCAGTAGTTCCATGGACAAATTCATAATAAAAACAACACCTAAAAGTCAATCAGGACCAATCAGTATTTTAAAGATAGGCAGAGTTACAACTGTTTTCAAATGGCTGTAAGCAATCACTAGAACATTCCACAATAGCTGTAATAAATCAGCCTTGATTTTTAGCTCACGGTTGGTACGTTAAGAAAAAAGGCTACAGACTAGAAGCAACAGTTAATGTAGATAAGCCCTACAGCTTACATAAAGCACTAGGTTAGAAATCCCAGTGGTCCAGTCTGTTCTTAAACTTCTATAGTCACCAACTCATAATAACCATTTTACTTTAAATGGCCTCTTTAAACTGAGTTTTCCCTTCTTGGCGTTATTGAGATCTGACTTTTTAGCCCAGGTCTTTCCTAACCTAACCTCTCCTTTTTTAAAAAATGTTTTTAAACACTGTCACATAGACAAAACCATCAAAGCTCTGTATTGGAAGGTTTATAAGCTAGAGTCAGTCGGTACTGTCTCCTCAGCACCGCAGTGTCCCTGCCATATAGCTCTTCAGTGGCACCAAGTTGCAGAGCAGTACTGCCAGCCGGCAGTCGGGCGTGTCAGAAGATATGCAGTGAACGACTTAGTCACACTCTTCACCCAGACCTGTGATAAGGTCCTGGTTTCTGAATGTGTGCAGGATCTTGTCTCGCTGACTCGAGGAAGCCAGGAGGGCTGCTCCATTGCCTTTGTTATTGATGGTCCTTTTTTGATGGACTTGTAACAAAATGGAAAGAGGCATGTCAACCAAGGGAGGACCTCTGGGGGAAGAAAGGTTTATATATGTCTTCATAGACAGGAATTTAGAGAAAATCCCTTTCCCCTCCTTCTTTTTATTTTCCTTTAGTTTCTGATCCCAAGGAACAGCTTTCGGTGGAAACCAGTAGGGCCTACACTGGCTGCTGAGCAGTCACCAGCAGGTATTACCAACCCGAGAGTCTCATGGGACCCAAGTCACCTGGAAACAGGATCTGCCCTAATACTGGGAAAGATGTTGTAAGGAGAGGTGTTGCTGATGAAAACAAACAACTTGGCTTAAGAAAATAACATATAAAGGTGTTTTTAATAACTGTTTATGCTTAGAACAGGCATCTAAAAGCTGAATTCTATTGACATAGTCTCTTAATGAGGCTGCAAAGATGTTTTCCTTCTCTACGGTGCCATTTCTAATGTTTTACCTTTCCCTTGTGTTTGATTTTTTTTCAACATCAGTCATTCATTTACAGCACTTCTGTTGATTTAAATGGGCTTTGGATCAGGCTCCAAGTTACCATTTCCCTTCTGTTTGAATAGGGATTTTCTTCTATCCAGAGGAAGGAAATCAATAATTTGTCATGACAAACCAATGCTTATTTGGATTCACAATCATGTGGTGAGCTCTTCCATCACTTTCTAAAGCATTTTAGGATAATGGAAGAAGAGTCTCACTTGCGATCTCTGCCGTTTTCCTCTGTTTTCCCAGATTGATTTAAGTCCTGTACTCCATTTGACCATTTGTAGAACAGATTACAGCAAATCTATAATTTTGTTTGTTTTAAAGGCAATGCTAACTTTCCATGCCTTCTGTGCCCCGTGTCTTTCCCAGGGGACCAGTCAGGGATCCATCAAAGGATTAACCTTTGGCATGACAAATTAACAGACATAGCTCCAGGAACAAGCTAAATTATACGTTGATGTAAGCTCGCATATTCTGAACCGCTTGTCTCTACCTGGAGTTTTGCAGATGGCAGATTATTTTTTTACAGAACTAAGTTCCCACCCTCTCAGGTGCTACCACCTCTGAAATCCCACCAGGGCACTGAATGTTCTCTATACTTGTGTGTCCAGGTGCTTTCCTGCCAGTGATTTCCCTGCAAACTCAGTTGGAGATTGCTCAGGGAGCCGGGATCCTTGCATGTCCCTGTACAGCTGAGTCACTTGGCCATGCAGACTAGTGATCAGAGCAGAGTCGGGGGCCCGGGGCCTGAGGTTTTCCCCTAGCTGTTTCCTCGAACTACCTGACCACCTCCCTGGGCCTTGGCTTCTGCAAAAAAGAAGGATGAGACCTTGCTGATCGCCCCATGAGGCTGGTGTGGGGTGCAAGCTAGAGAGGGGTGTGCGCGGGGCACTCCCAGCCACTTTGTGTTCACCAGCCTCCAAAGAGAAGCTGGGTGCTGGCCTGCTAGCCCTTCTGACCCTAGAGCCGACCTGCGTCATGGCTTCTGCTCTGGGGGTTCTGGCTCCACTTGCCACCCCCACCCCCTTCCAGCCCCACGGGAAGGGATTGGGGCGGGTCCATGGCTAGGCTAGGGGTAGGGGGGGCTGCTGCGGGTGCTGAACTACCTGGGGCTGCTGCGTGGTGTACAGGTGTAATTTGGAGGGGGGGGTGGTGTCTGTAGGGGGGGGATTGTGAAAGGTGCGTGAGGCGTTTGGGTGTGAGGTGCGGGTGGAGTATGTAGAGGGGGGTGTAGGGGTGGCGTAAGGGGTGTTGCGAGTGCCGTGGGGGGTGTGTGTGAGCTGCGTGCTGGGGGGGGGGCAGGGGCGATCCTCCTCGCCCATGATTGGCAGCGCGGCAATCTCCCCTCCCGGCTGGTGCTTTCCCTCCGGCCGCCGCTTGAATTAGAGCCGAGGAGGGGCCGGGAATGCAGAGCTGGCACCGCGCACACGCCCGCTCGCTCGCACACACACCCCGGCACTCCGCTGCAGCCCCCCGCAGCCCGGCCGGTCCCCGCCGCCCAGCTCCCCTCCTGCCTCCGCCGGTTTAATATTTTTTTAAATTTTTTTTCCTCCTCCCATCTTTTGGCCGCTTCCCCGCCTCGCCGGCCCCGCGGCGCGGCGGGCTGCTTCCGCGGGCGCGCAGCGCGGGGCCATGCCGGCGGGGCCGCCGCTGCTGCGGGGCGCCCTCCTCCTCCTCCTGCTCTTCCTCGGCGCCCCGGCCCGGGGAGCCGTCTACACCAACCATTTCTTGGTGGAGCTGCACGGCGGGGGCCAGGCGGAGGCCGAGCGGGTGGCGGCGGAGCACGGCTTCGGCGGGGTGCGGAAGGTAAGCCCCCGCGCAGGCTCGGGGGGGTTGGGGCGGTGCGGTGCCCTTCACGTTGGGCTGAGGGCATGCGGCGTCCTCCCGGGAGCATCCCGGCGGCGCGGGGGTGGCCCCCGGCACGGTCCTGCCCGCGACTTACCTGAGGAGAGGGGACGGAGCGGGGCGCGTCCCTGCGTTAACCCCCCCCGTTCCGAGGGGTTTTTAGGAGTAGTAGCGCTAAGAGCCATTGCAAGTGTTCCTCAGCAGCGGCCCAGAAGGATGGTTTTCTTGGACTAGAAAGCAGAGGAGTTTCCCACATGGTAGCTGGGTGCTTTTTGACTTACTACGTAAACATCCTCCAATTGAGCGCCCATCCTGCGGGGCCGGGAGTTGGGGCTGGGCGCAGGAGCGGCGGGGGCCGCCCAGGGCTTCCTGTGAACGGCTGCAATTGAAACTGCTCCGAGCGCTTCAAAAATTATTAAAGCTGCATCTCCATGGAGAAGCTTGCACACAATTTAAATGGAAGATTTTGTAGAGGTTTTGACTCTTTAAGTTTGTGAGGCTGGTGGCTTCTTAATATCCCTGTTGTTCTCGTAGAGGAATGCTACGATGATGATGCCCTTACGCTGATGCAGTTGCTTAATATTAAGCATGCAGGCGATCAGTGCTTATCACTAATGACTGTAAGTTGGGAAACTTCAAGTGCTATTGCAGGCTGTTTTCTCTCCAGAGGTCCCCGGAAATCCGAGGTAGCCACAGTGGCAGGGAGTCTCTTCCCAGCTCCTGGAGACCCCAGCTCCACTGGAAGTCTCTCCCATTCAAATAATAATTAAACTTCCAAATATTTTAGGGTATGGTCAGATCTGGGGCGAAGAGGCTAATAGAGTGTCCTGGTCAATGCAATTCCTGGCAGACTCAATGCCTAGGCATCGCTTGGCTTGGAGGAGCATGGAGGGAAAGCTAGCTGGGAGTGTTGCTGCTGCTTATTTGGGTTTTTTTCTTTCCCTGGTAGTTACGCAATGAAAGCCTGATCCTACTTCCAAGGAAATTAATGAGAATGGTACCCTGAACTTGGATGAGTGAAATGGCTTAAGACCTTGATTAAAAAAAAATAAAGAATATTTAAAAAGTATATGAAGTGAGACTTCCTCCCTCAGGCTGCCTTGTCTCAACTCCAGTGGGATCTCGTTAGAAAAACGAGGACAAGATCATTGCTGCTTTGACCACAGCCGACTCTTGCTGCTGCTAAGATGCTTTTGTTTTGGGCTCATAGCCTTGTCCTGATAGAGACAGAGCCGGGCTGCTGATGCCCTTGGGGAAGGATCCGTTGTGGGGATTAGGTCATGTTACATGCAACTTAGATACGGCTCTTTGGTCAACAGTTTTCCTTTTTATTCCCCTCCTGTTCACACTCCCTCACTCCTATCCTGGGGAATATGTGACTTGATAAGGCCTTATGAGGAGGGAAGCGTACTTTTCTACATAGCTGAATTTCTTATTACTTTTGCTAGGTGCTTTCAAATGATCCTGTGACCCACATAGGGGAGAGATAGGGAGAGAGAGGATTTTGTAGGATGAAAAAATGCAGTGTCTGGACTGTTACGGTCCTTTCCCCTCCACCGTGCCTCTCCCCAGGGTGTCTGAGGCACATTAGGAGACATACAGATTCTTCATGGAAATCAGTCTTGTAGCTCATCTCAGCAGAGAGCTGGAGGGAAGTCCCTCGGGTGTGCGAGAGGAGCATACCAGCTTTCCAGTACATGCTGGGGGGGGCTGTTTCCCGTGGACACTGGTGTCTCCAGGAACGAAGCCGAGCTGTGATGTGATGTGCGTGTGCTCACAGGGCGGGGGGGGGCAGATGGTGGCGGGGGCTCCTGTACCAAGCACATGCTGTCCCAGGAGGTTTCTAGGTTACATCATCCTGGTCCCTGAAAAGCTGGAAAGCCTCCCACCCCTCCTCCACAAATGCAAGAGGAAATAGTACCCTGCTATCTGCAAGGCAGTAATTTTAGGGAATAGGAAAAGTTCATAGGGTTTGGCATTTAGCTGTGTTGGAGGATAATCCCTGAGAGGCTGATGGCAATCTCTGTTCTGCAGGGGAAATCTGTAACTGGGTTTGGGCCACGGTAGTCGGCTGTTAATAAAAGCTTGTGCCTTCTACTCCAATGTCTCTTCAGTACTGCTGAACTGAAGAGTCTCCTAATCTGTTTTGCTATCATCAGGCTTGTCTAGCGTCTCTGCTTACAGTCTGCAGACTCAGCTTTCATGGCGGTAACAACAGCCTAGAAAGTTGAACATGGCCATGTGTGTGTATGGAAACAGAGCTGGTAGTGGTAAACTCTCGGTGGAAAGTACCATGTGTAGATATGCTGTCTAATGAAATATTCAAAAAAAAAACCCCAGAAAAAACCTCAAATTATACCACAAGGAGAAGTGATCTTTGCATTCTTCAATGACACGTACTGTTTGCATATGATGAGTTACTTAATTAAAACAAATCCAGTTACCTTTACCCATATTGGAGAAGAGCTGTTGTCTGAAGATAATTACCTCTATTTCAGCGCAGGGACTTCCCCAGTAGGAGCACAAGGGCAGATTTAGCTTTTTTCTGGGTGTGGGTTTAAGATGTATATGAGGGGGAATTTCTTTTATGCATGCTGTGTATCACAGACCTCTTTTAACGTGACTTTGAGAGCTGAGTTTTAAATTATATATTTTTAGTGCACATGGCTTTTTCCTAATGACAATCTCTGAGCAAGCACATATTACATTTACTTAACAGCAGATTTCTGCAGAAATACAATAGACAGCATTGCCTTGAAGATTAATGTTACGAACTGTGTGATGCACTTTGTAATTGATTCTTTGGCCGTGCTTCCTACCATCGTTCTGAAACCACTACAAGACTTCAGGTGGGCTAAAATGTGTACTTTGAATTCAGTACTTGATGAATTGATTAAGAAGGGCTTGGTACTTAGTGTAAACAGGTGCCTGTGTTTAGGATCCTAACATGAGACAGAGTCTCAAAAACACTGGTCAATTTTTCTTTAACCTTCCCTAAATTAATCCCAAATACAGACCTCTTTGAAACTTTGATTGTGCTCTTTGGGTTTTTTTTAATGTTTGCAGTTTTTCAGTCCATTTGTACCTGCCAAAATTGATTCTATATATTCCTGATGAAACAGATACTTTGATAAAGCGTATTCTTTTCTTGAAATGGTTAGCCTTACCATCTTTGAGCGTTTAGGAGTCATGAGGATGCCCCTCTAATACCTACATGTTAAATTGTGAGAACTGGAAAACAAACAACTTTTTTTTTTTTTTCTCTTCATTTTATTTGCCTCCTGGCATGGTTGCTACCAGTTTACATTTGTTAATGTAGGCTGAAAAAAGCTGCTTTCTGACCTTGCCTTGCAATTTTTAATTAATTTCTAACAAGTGAGTTGGAAGAAGCATTTGGAAAGGGCTCCTAGTTGGAAATTGGAGTTTAGACATCTCTTTCCATTTCATCAACAACACTGAGACTGAGACAATCTACAAAATGCCACCATTCCACTTCTGGTAGCATTGAGGTGAAGGGTTTTAAACAATTAGCATACAGTGGCTTCAGATTTTATAATAAGAACCAAACATGGATTTCAAAACATGGAGAATTTTATGTTCACCAAAGCTGGTCTGTTTTTTTCCTTGATGTATCAACTGATCACCTCTCCCTCTAAATCTTGCAAACCCCAAGGTATCTATCACAGCTGTGACTTTTCTGCTACCCATTTTTGCTTAGGAGGCTGCTGGTTCAGGACCAAGCTTTCTAGAGTTGGCCAGGAATTTCTGGATGAAATGTTGGGAGCTTGGTCTTATTTTTACATTGCATAAATACAGACTTATCAAAAGCAAAACTTAACAGATGAAGCAGCCGGATTTCTTGTTGCAGCAGTCCACTTCTGCATCTAGGCTGAGAGCCTGTGAGGTGGGAGTTGATGTGGTGTGGAAGGCAGACCACAAAGCAGGATAATGGGTTTGCAGCTTTGGGAGCTCTTTGCCAGGATCTGCTTTAAGGTTCCTGAAAATTTCATCCTGGGGTCCACACACTGAAGCCCTGAAAATCCCTTCCTGTGTAGATCAGCCCCTAAATCTGGAGGTGTTTGCCTATATATTTAACGTGCCAGGATATGCTTCTGTGTGCCCAGAATGCACTGTGATGGACAGATGGGATTCTGTTCATGTAAAAAATGCTGGTTGTGGATGTGGGCTTGTACGTGTTTATAGATATGTGTGTTTATATAGGTACATACATTTCATGTTCCTTTTCCCCTAATACCTATGCACGAGGCAATGAAGAAGGGTGAATTCTTAGCCAGGCTCCTGGCTGACCCTGTGTGCATATATGTTAATTAGCCAATTTGTGCACACATGTGGCAGTCCATGCTCTACAGATGAACATGCCTGTGTTGCCTTCGCATGTGCTGCTAACCCAGGCACTCATGAAAGTGTTAGTTCTGGCTAGTTGAAGGCAGCGTGGAGGGTGTAGACGTGTTCCAGAGTGGAAACAGATGCTGAAGCAATGGAGCATCCCATGCAAAGAGCCCGGGTCTCCCTGCATGGGCCCACTGGAATCCAAGGATTTGAGATGAAGCCTCTGACTGCTGTGTTTCCGTCCACTAATACATGTTTAATAATTAATTAGCTTTGTGTTTTATGCTTGCCTAGAGGAAAGGACGTTTGTTTGTAAAAGTAATCTTTTATTATGGAAACAGGAAAGCCTCTTAGAAATGGAAAGTACAATGTAAATTTTTTGAGGAAACCAAGAGCTTGAATTTCCTAGATTTCACTGTTGCAATTTTGTATTACTAGCATAAGGAAAAGTAAATTCCATGCAAATGCTAATAGAGCGACTACTGAGATTTCAATAGGTCATCTCACCATAACAGCGAATACTTCTGTTTCCAAGAGTCTGAGGTGATGTGTTTAAATTAGGGGGAAGAAGCAATTAACTAGCAGGAAAAGTTTGATCCTGCTGTGGGAAGTCAGACGGCTGGGTGGTGATAGAGAACTCCCTTTTCCAGAAAAGCCCTGGAAGAAAATAACTGGGGAGACACAGAGAGCAGCCATCTGTGTTTGGAGGGATTCTTGTCAGCTTCTCACAGGGGGAGGAGCCCAGGCGAATCACTGGGCACAGACTATGAAGTCCCATTTGCTCCTGTTTACACTTGAGAGAAATGTTAGTGGAATTAAATAAGAGTCTTGCTGTGCTTAGGAGAGAGTTTGCCTCGTGTGTGGAAATACTGTATTTCTTTCAAAATGATGGTTTTTTTGGCTTGCCTTTTTTTAATTATTATTTTTCGTTCTGCCTTGGATGCAGAAACAGCCCCATGAGCAAACACTGTACCTGTCTAACTCAGAACAAAAAAAATCCCGTTACTTAAATGTACTTGCTTATGCATGTGAAAGCTGTTAACTATCAACAAGAAGAAGAATGTAAACCACAGGCTCTAGTACATCTCTAACCCAGTTTCTGTAGAGCTAATTCTTTACCAGAGACTCAAACCAGCTGCTTGCTGGCAGTGAGTGTTCTGTTTGAGGTATAAAATAATTACCTTGTTGGATTTTCATAGCATTTATTATTCGAGTGTAAAACAAGAAGGTCAGACTGCCCTGCTATAGATCCCTGCTGTAATTGCTCTATTAGTGTTTTGAATACATGGTGTAGTTCTGTGTCTTGGCAAAACACGTTAAACCTTACCTTACAGATAAGTTTTGTTTTGTTTGCTGAGCTACAGCTCAGTAAACATAAAGATAGAAAATTCTGGGTATTTATAAAGCTGCCTGCATTTATAATTTTGTTTATTCCATATTGCTTGAACTCATTGGCGAAATCAATCATGTGGTAGAGACCCAGGAAATGCGCTGGAAATAATTCTTTTTTCACTTGTTTTTTTTGATGCTGCAGCCCAACTGAGGATATGCAGTTATTTGTTTTCATTTAAATTATATTTAGTTTTGCCAGTGTCAAGGAAAAAATAGAAAGAGAAAACATACAAAGAAGTAAACAGCATTTCCAGAATGCTGTGATCCCAGCACACCAGAACTGAACATGGTGTGCACTAGCCTATCCCCTGCAATCTAGCCTCGAGTGCCTGCCTGATGAAAGCTTGTTGCGATGTGGTGTGAAGGCACCAGGACCAGCTTTCTGCTCCGAGAAGTAGCTCCAGGTCTGAGGGGCTTAAACAGCTGAGGAGCATCAGTGCTCAAAGCATGGATGCCGGTGGGTGTTCCCTGCTCTTTTCCCCACCTTGCAAAAGCTGGTGGAGCAGGAGCAGCTCACCCAGGCTCCTCTCTGCCAGAGGCTGCCTGCACACCACCAGACCGAAGCCAGCCTCCCAGGCCAGCACTTTTAGGATGGCATGGTGCCATAGAAACCAGAAGTCTCTGGCGATCCCCTGATTTGTTTCCTGGAGCCCCTGCTCTGGAGAGTACTTGTGAGGTGAGGGAACTACTGGCAGATCCACAAGTTCTTTGTTGACATTTTGTGGCAGGAAACAGCCTGTTGCCCTATACTGTGTCTCCTAATCCTGGTGATGCTCCTTTTGCTAGTTGTGTGAAATCCCTTCAAAGTATTGCATTGAGTGACTTCAGGTCCCCAGGTTATTTTTCTCCTTTGCGTAAAAGAATTGTGGTGGCATGCAGAGATTCCTGTGCTGTGCAGCTGAGGTTCAGGATTTGTGCCAGGAGAGACAGGAAAGTATATAGGCAACAAATCTCTGCCTTTGTTTACTTCACTTCAAGTCCACCAGTTCCTTAGCTATTTTGGACCTGTGCTATGGAGTTTATAGTCAAAGGTGTTATAGAATCATTTAGGTTGGAACAGATCTTTAAGATCAAGTCCAACTGTTAATCCAGCACTGCCAAGTCCACCACTAAACCGTGTCCCTAAGCACCACATCTACACATCTTTTAAATGCCTCCAGGGATGGTAATGCCACCACTTCCCTGGGCAGCCTGTTGCAGTGCTTGACAACCCTTTCAGTTTCAAAATTTTTGCTAATGTCTGATCTGAACCTCCCCTGGTGCAACTTGAGGCCTTTTTCTCTTGTCCTATTGCTTGTTACTTGGGAGAAGAGACCGACCCCCACCTCACTACAACCTCCTCTCAGGTAGTTGTAGAGAGCAATAAAGTCTCCCCTCAGCCTCCTTTTCTCCAGACTAAACAACCCCAGTTCACTCAGCTGCTCCTCACAGGACTTGTTCTCCAGACCCTTCACCAGCTTCGTTGCCCTTCTCTGGACACACTCCAGCACCTCAGTGTCCTTCTTGCAGTGAGGGGCCCAAAACTGCACACACCAATGCAGGTGCAGCCTCACCAGTGCTGAGTACAGGGGCACGATCACCTCCCTACTCCTGCTGGCCACACCATTTCTGATACAGCCAGGATGCTGTTGGCCTTCTTGGCCACCTGGGCACACTGCTGGCTCACGTTCAGCCAGCTGTTGACCAGCACCCTCAGGTCCTTTTCTGCTCAGCAGCTTTCCAGCCACTCGTCCCCAAGCCTGTAGTGCTGCGTGGGGTTGTTGTGACTGAAGTGCAGGACCCGGCACTTGGCCTTGTTGAACCTCATAGCATTGGCCTCAGCCCATTGATCCAGCCTGTCCAGGTCCCTCTGCAGAGCCTTCCTGCCCTCAAGCAGATCAACACTCCTGCCCAACTTGGTGTCATCTGCAAATTTACTAAGGGTGCACTCTGTCCCCTTGTCCAAGTCCTTGATAAAGATATCAAATAGAACTGGCCCGAATACCAACCTAATATTATTTTAATATCAGCAGTAGATAAACAAAGATCATTAGTATGGTCCTGCTGTCAGTCCTGGATCTCCTTCCTTCTGCCCAGATAGCTTTCTTGCAGATGAATTTAAAGCTATTTCTGAACTCAGCAACATACAGGTATATTAATTGCCTATGTGTGTTTGAACCTTGGGATCCAATACGCTGTGTCTGTGGCCTACATGAAGCCCTTATTTCTCTGTAGGTTTTTCAGGTATTGAAAGCAGTCTGAGGGCCATTTCTAAGAGACAATGTGGTTATGTATTGCTGTTAACGTACACCGAAGTTGAATTTGTCCCCTGACCTTAGATTGCAGAGCTGTGCAGCAAAAGGATAACTATTTTTGTAATAGTACCCTGTCCTGAAGACTTGGTTTTTGATATCAAGCCAGAAGGACAGATCCTATTGCTATGCCCACAACCAGACCCAGATGGTTTAGGTTACTGCAAATGAGGTACAACATTTTGTTTCTAGCTTGGGAGTTCAAATTCAGATTAAAACTCTAGACCAAAATAAATTGTCAGTTCACTCCCAGCATGAAGTGCTTCCATCTGAGAATCCTTGGTATTTGTTTGTTAGCAAGCAAGTGATCCCAGAAACTGACTGTGCTGCTAGGCTTGGATCCTTCAGAAAAGCACTGAGGTGCTTGAATTTATGTCATCTTCTAGGAGATCCAACCATTGTGTGAAGGTGGAAGATAGCCTTCTATCCTTCTCACAAAATATGACAGGTGACAAGATGTAACACCCTATCCACTTTTAGAAAACTTTTACTGATGTGACTATACTGATGTGGTTAAAATGTGAAAACAAACCCAATTGCAGCGCTGTTACTATCAGTGTAGGAGTACTAACATGTTTAACTCATTCGAAGTCGGAACAGCATTAGCAGAAATTTCATTTAAACTAGAACTTTCACCAGTAAGACCATGTTGATTTAAAAAACAAACCAAAACAAACCCAACAATGACAAAACAAGCAAAGAGCGACCATCAGACTTCTTGGAATGGTTGTATTGATAATAATTCACAGTGTGTATCTAAGTAGAAGTTTGCATGTGACCCTTTCCCTCATCCATCTATGGAATTATTCCAATTGAAATTAATCTATGCAACTCAAGTTTCAAATGCTTGTAATAAAGTATTTACTAAGTAGTTGCTGAAGCATGTATATAGTTTATTTGGTAGATAGCTTCAGTTAGTAAGTCCTGAGAAATGTCCATGCTCATGGAAAGTTCTGTGATCTGGAAATCAAGCTAAAGTGCTAAAATAAATGGTAAATTCTGCCAGTTCTTATTAAAATACTATAACTGGGAAACCCTCCTGTGCAGTTCCAGTCTGTAGCATTGGGGGCTAGTTTCTGTGAGAGCTGTAGTAACAAACTCAGTGCTGTGGTTAACGGATCGAAGATTTACCTTTGTCCTGTAATGCTATCCTAGTCATCAGAAACCCTGTTCTTTTTTTCTTTTTCTTTCAACTTTTTCAAATAATTAAATGGGTCAGGTCTCTACAGGGTGCTGGCTGCATGGTGGCTATAAATATTGCAGTGAGCAGCCCAGAGCTTCCATCCGTCACTGGCCTCTGGTGGGAGGAAGCCGAACTGCTTGACTATTTGTTAAAGACAGGATTTCTCTAAGTAACCTGAAGCAGTCTGGTGTGTTGCTCTTGTAAATCAAGGCAAGCTCTACATTTAACTCTCATAAGTTCATTGAAAAAGCTAACCCTATACTACTGAAATGGAGATTTAATTTCAGCTCAGCGGTCCTGGGCCATGCTTTTGGACAGAGCGCACTGGCCCAGAGAGAGCTGAATTTGGTGTTGTGTGAAATTCTGCATGGCTACCACACACAGTTTATCAGCCAGCATGAAATCCAATTTGGTCATGGATTTATGACAGCAGCTCAAAAGTCTAACTCAGCTGAACACTGGCTGTGTTCAGCAAGTAGTGGGATGTTGGACCTGAAAATGGAAATTATGAGCTAGCCTAGTTTTACCATTTATATACTGGGATTATAAACAAATAAATTAGGTAGTGCTAGCTTTAGTTTACTCACTCAAGGAGTGAACTGGGATGTAATGTTCTTTGTCATGTATCACCTACCTTCTCAAACAAAACTTCTGTGTAGGTGTTATGTTCTTAACTTCTTTGTCCACAGAAAGCAAATGGAAAGAGTGACCTCAGTGTTTACATCAAACCAGTCAGCAAGTGTGTCCCAGATGCTCATGACTGAACTAGATTATTTGCTTACCTGATGAGTAAAAGGGTAATATGTCAGAGCTGCTTTCTCCTAGAGTATAGAGCCAAACTGTGAAAACCTGAAACCCAACAAATATGTATTTCGTTTTTATTATTATGTAGAGGAACTGGTACTGTTATTGGACAGGCGTTGGATATCAAACTAGAGCCAAACAGGTGAATCTCTTCCTTATATGTGTTGTAAAAGAGGTGGGATATAGCATCCCCTCTCCTGATGTCAGAGGATCCTCCTGTCTGCTTATTCACTCTTTATGAAACACCAGTGAAACGGAGTGTTTTTCTGAAATCCGCTCTATGCGTGAACATTGTCTATGTCACACACTATGCAACACGGAGTGCAGCAGAAGCTTTGGTTTAAGGCTTTTAGCTGCAGCCAAGATATGGTGGATTAGCTCTAACTATGACTGGTGGATTCCCATTGGTCCCACAGGGACCTTATGCTTTCCTGTGTCAATTAATTTTAGAAATGTGTGTCAACTAAATTTAGTGATTTAAAAGTTACTCTGAACCAATTGTAAAGTGGAATTATCAGTTCTAAATTTGAGTGAAAAATCAGAACCTGAACATATTTGCAGGTTTGAACAAATGGATTGTTAGCATTGGTGGAACGACAGTTGTGGATCAGGACATTATCTGAGTTTTGGTTTTTGCAGTATTTCAGTTTATTACTTTTTACATTCCCATTTAAATCCCAAAACTTCACAGGCAAATATACTTTTAACTGTAAAACCATTCAATTTCTCCTCCAATTCAGATATAGTTTGAAGTAAAAACCAGACAAAATAGCAAGTGGATTTTTTTCCTCTTTCTTTCTGATAGGAATTATAACACTCAATTTCATTTTGTAAAACCCCTTTTTTTTCCCTTCTAATCAATGTTTCGTATTTACATTAAATATATTTTACCTTGGTAAGGAAACGAGTTTTCCAGGCTCTAAAGACTGAAATATGCTGAGTGATTATTTAAAAACCTACATTTGCCTTGCTTGACTGATGTAGTAAAAGCAAGATAACGTATCAGCACGTGCTGGATTGACCACACTTTCTGCTGGCAATAAACTTCTGTCATTTATTAATTGGTATTAACAAGCAGTAAAAAGATTTCACAGCTACTTGAAAGGTTAGTGAGGTAGGTCCTGGGAGGAAGGGACAGAGGTCATGATGCTCTTTTCTTTCCTTTCTCATCATCGTTGCTAACATCGAGGCAGATTTGGGTCATCCTTTTCCTTCCATCTGATACGGAGCTCTTGAACCCACTCATAGCAGTTAGTCTCTGTTGTGAAGTGACAGTTGTAATGCTGTATACTGGAAGCAAGAGAAACTCTCTCCGGTTCGTGACAGCGTAAGCAGTAGAAGAATTTGTCTCTGAACTGGCCTTGTAATAGTGGGGATTAATGTCCATGACTTTCTCTTAGCAGAGTCAAGCAACTTTACAAAAATAAAGAAAACAGCAGTGCCCCCAAAATGTCTCTTTTCCTTGGGCCTACTGAAAGTGTTTTTCTTAAAGCTTCCTTGCCTGCTCTCTTCAAGCCTCTTATCTTAAATTTTTTTTAAAAAAAGAAGCAACAGTATGTCCCCCTGCCCACCCTGTACTTTAATGTCACTGTTTTGTCTCTAATTGTTACCCATTAGCTTCTCTCCCATAAAGCACATATTTTTCTCCAGGAATTGACTGCTTCTCTTGGAACTGGAAGACTTGTTCAGCGTGGTCTAACAACAGAAATCTCCATGTGAAGCACTTTGTGTCAGCTATTGCTTGGCAGCCTAGCATTAAACAGACTTGGAGAAAAAAGGGAAAGAATAAAGGTTTTGAATAGAAAGAAAACTACAGACCTTCCTTAAGCGTTGGTAAGGGCTAGGATCTTTGCATTAGTGCAATTCACCTTTTCTGTGCTTTCTTGAGTAGCTCTTGTCAGTAACCAACTCATTTTGGTCTGAGCTGCTTTTATAGCACTACTTCATTAGACCTTGAGTTCATGATGTTTTTGGTGCTACATTAGCTGAGCACTTGCACACATGTTTATGTCCTACCCTCTTTGCTACGTGGATGTAGATTTAAAAATAATGCTGAAGTGCTCTGCTGAAATGTCAGGGAGTAGCCATGTCTTGCCCCCTCTCCATCCTTAAGATACAAGTATCAGTAATTTTTGGCTGGGGCACGCTATATCTTAATGCTGTTTTAAAAAGGGCAAACTTTATCTCATGGCTTTTATCTCAGTGTTTTTAGAGCTGATGTGACACCAGGTTCCAGTGTTACAACCTGTTTGGTTACATGCTTAAAAGGGGAGCTGGGTGGTAGATCAGGAACGAGGCAAAGCAGCCTTTGTTAGCAGTGCTAATTGCTGTCAGCAGTATTGATCCAGCTTAGAAGTGTACCATGGTCACTTGAATTTGCAGACTCTAACTAAATTGAGCTATTTCTTATGAGTTTTCCCTAAGGCAGATGTACTGATATGAAGAAATTTCCATCATGTATTATTTAAACATATTAAAATATTTACCAAATACCTCTTGCTAAAGAGGTACCTGATTACATACATATATACATGTAGATATACCTGTTAATATATGTTGACAATGGCACTTGGCATTTTATAGTTACAGTTTTACAGCACAGTCTATAATGCTATGCAAACATTCATTAAATTAATCCTATCAATAAATAAAATAAGTAAACAAGTACTTATTAGACTACGTCGTTTTACATGCAAGGCAACTGAAACAAGAATATTACAGCTGTAATTACCTGAGATTCTTATAATATTAATAGGCACTGGAGTTACCCAGCATCTCTGAAGGTGCTGAAACTCATGTCGTGTGAATTTGAGTCCTGGCACTGTCCTATAGCAGGGTGCTACCATGTGAAGAAGCAGCAGAGAGGGGAAAAAGTGAATGAAACGGTCCTGGATAGAATGATCTTGGCGAGAAGGTCATTTGAGGTGTGAAAACTTTCACAGAAAATTATCTCCGTGGGAGACATCTGAAAACATAGAGGTGCCTTGAAAGGGTGGCACAATACCCAGAGGAGCCCCATTGCTCCAAGCAGGAGACAGGCACTTACAGCAAAAATTTTGTTTGCCTTTGGTATTAAATATAGAGCTGGCAAAGCCACTTTTGGGATACCATCCTTTTTCCCCTTTTATTCTTAAAGCACTGACTGTCACAGGCTAAATGAACTACCGGTAATTAACTAGGTCAGGTGCTGACTGGCTTTCTGGCTCTCATGTCACTTACACTGCCCAGTTGAGGAACAATTCCTTGAAGTCACTACTAACATTCATGCATTTAGCTCTGGGGCCCCCAGCATAAGAAGGCCGTGGACCTGTTGGAGCAAGTCCAGAGGAGGGCCATGAAAATGATCAGGGGGCTGGAGCACCTCCTTTATGAGGACAGGCTGAGAGAGTTGGGGTTGTTCAGCCTGGAGAAGAGAAGGCTGCAGGGAGACCATATCGTGGCCTTCCAGTACCTAAAGGGGACTACAGGAAAACTGGAGAGGGACTTTGTAGTGATAGGACAAGGGGTAACGGGTTTAAACTGAAAGAGGGCAGATTTAGATTAGATGTAAGGAAGAATTTCTTCACTGTGAGCGTGGTGAGGCACTAGAATGGGTTGCCAAGAGAAGCTGTGGCTGCCACCTCCCTGGAAGTGTTCAAGGCCAGGTAGGATAGGGCTTGGAGCAACCTGGTCTAGCAGGAGGTGTCCCTGCCCATGGCAGGGGGTTGGAACTAGGTGATCTTTAAGGTTCAACCCAAATCATTCTATGATTCTGTGAACATGAGCAAGTTAGGAAAGTTAAGTCTAGGGGCAAGTGCCCCTAAAGAATATCTGGGATCTAATTTCTGTTTGTCTTTTTCTGGGGTTTTTTTGTGTGTTTTTTTTTGAGGGGACTTTTGGGGGAAAGGGTTGGGTTTTTTTTGGTTTTCAGGTTTGTTGTTTGGTTGGTTGGTTGGTTTTTTAACAGGATGAATAACATTCACCTGAATTGTGGAAAAATTTCATTTTGTGCTACTGATAGCTGTTTTAGGAAAATTCAATTGATTCAACTTTTGATGGAATCGTATTTACTTTATTATTCTAAATGATTTCTATGTTTATCTGTTTTCTGTGTGGTTCTTATGGAGCTGTGTAGCTGAGTGATTGGAGGGGGCTGTCTCATTTTCCCAGTGGGCATTTGTTGCTGCTAAAAATGACAACACGACTGTTAGATGCTCACAGTGACTTTTCTGGGTACTGAACTCCAGGATTCTTCCTAGTGCTCAAGGCTTGGCTGAGGTGCTCTTCTTGCAGGATCCTCAGCATCTCTGTAAGAGGACATAATGATGATTGCTAAGCCTTCACTTCAGGCTGTCAGTCAAACAGTAACAATCCTGTAGTAAATCCAAGTAAGTAACTCTAGGTAATGACAATCTGGATTAATCCAGACAGTCCAATGTGAGAGCTAGCATATAAGAAAGAACATTCTCCTTTTCTCCAAATCTGGAAAGTACCCTGCTTTCGACAGTGCATGTGATGGAATTGATAATGAGTTTTATGATTACTGGGGAATAACAGATAAAACTCTCTAAAATGCACAGATCCATTCACGTAAACTAGAATAACTCTTTTAAAAGCCTCGGATGGCTTCTCTAATTCACTGATGAAACTATCAGCAAATCCACAATCTTGTCACTGATGACTTATATGACTGTTAGGTGCTTGCAGGATGAAGCTCTTCAGTGACAAACTTAACAGCAATATAAATACTGTAAAATGTTAAACCTGTATGATTCATTCAATTGCAAATCAAATTCCAAATATTGCAAACTTGAAACCAAACCAATGGAGCAGTGTTTTGTAAGCGCTTAGAAGCACTGTGTGTGATAATGTAAGAACAAAACTGATGAGAAAATGAAAACTAGACATTTAACATCAGAATTGATCTACCTGAAAATGCACAGTTGTGCTCCTCTTACGGTCTCTGCAGTGAAAGAGCTGCTTCTGGGCCTCAGCTCGGCTCATTTTAACATGGCCACCTAAAATAAGTCAGATGAATCATGATCTGAAAGTGCCTTTTTTTTTTTTGCCATGAGTTGTATGGGGAGCTCAGATGAATTCAACATGGACATGTAAGCTTAATAGCGGTCCACAACTGGTTGCATTTCTTCCGTTTACTTCCCTGTATTTACTAAACCCCTCATGTCTGGCTGTTGGGAAGACTCTTTAACCTTGTGGTTGCTGCATGCAAGAGGGACTAGACAAAAGGCTTTGTTTTATCCTTTTGGATAAAATAAAATCCAAAGGCATATATTCTGCAAAGTCTTTAGATATCACATTTGACTTTACACTGTTTCTAGAGGAAAAGACATTTCACTGTAGGGGTGAGGGAACCTTTTAGAAACCATTGGAAACTACTGCTGCTGTCTTGAGAAAGACTTTGTAGACTTTCTGAGCAAGGTTGCCCTGTTCTTACAGGATAACCAATATCCTAAATAACAATAACAGGTAGCCTTGTTACCAAGTGTACTACGATATTTCCATTGACTTCTGGATCTCTCAACGAAGTAGTCACAATCCTTTCTTGTTACCACATTCCTTTTTCCCCTTAAGAAGTGGTTGGATAAGTATATGAAACAGAGCTGAAAACATATGTAGCTACCTAAGTCAGGCATTTTTGGGTTGTCTTGTAGGAGGAATGTTGTACTGTGTGTTAATCAGTTGATATCACAAGGTTCATCTTGTGATGATGTTTTAATATGAGATTTACATTGTGGGAGTGTTAAAGCTGTGGCTAACACCTCTATCTGCCAGATTTGCCAAGGTAAGCAGATTAGACTTTGGTGAAGGCAGCTAAATAAGACACAGGTGCAATGAGAAATAAGCCAGGAAGAATAAGCCAGGAAGACTGAGTCATAACACTCAGACCTAGACCTGACTGTGCTAGTCTTCAGGGCTTTTTGGAGCTTGTGTGGATCCTTATGCTGAGCTTTCAGAGTAATTATAGCACACTAATGAGAAAGTGTGAAATCCTTGCCTGGGGCCATGGGGACACAGTGGACTGGATTTCATGTTGGGTAAGGTCTGGCACAGCTTTAGTCCTCTGTGCTATTTCACGTTTCTCCCCCAATGTTTGAATTAATCCTTTCTTGTTCGTGCTTTGTTCTGTGTTATTTCGATGCCTGGGGCTGCCTGTGTTTCTAGCTGGCTCTACTCTTACATGGCCCTCGTCGCTATAGTGAGTGAGTGCCTTTGACTTCAGACTTGGCTCCCATTTGTGTGTTTAAAAGTGAAATGATTTCTAATGCTAATTGGGGTGAGGGAAAATGAGAGAAAGAGAGTTAAAAATTCATATTGAATATTTATAAGCATTCTCAGTGCATTTGGTGAAACTGGGATGAAAAGGTTTCTAAAAGGTTTCTAATTTCTGCTGGGAGGCACTTTGTTGTGTGCTATAATGGCAACTGAAAGAGTGAGGCCTGTGGGGCCCTTGAAGGCTCCAAATACATTTACTCATGCCAGGTTTAGGTTGTATTTTCTGTTGGTGTAATCACCGAGCAGTAATGGGATGAAAGAGCTCACCTGTGCAGATTTATGGCCCCTTTTAAAGTCAGGAGCTGTGCTAGGGCTCTGGGGGGGAAAGATGTTTTGTGTTATACTTTTCTTAAATGATTTTTTTTCTTCTTTAATTTGGGTGATGGGTATTGGGTTTTTTTCCAGATAAAGGGTTTCTGTAGCACCAGTGTTTGTTTGAACCCTCGCATGCCTGGTCGCATATTCATACTAAGGCAGGATAGGAGACCTGAGGAGGGTCTTTGTCAGCCTGGCTGATTGAGGGCTTCCTGTGAATCTCGTTCACTGACAGATAGATTTATGCTCATTTTTGGTGATGATCAAAGAAGGCAACCCTGGGTAACTTGTTGTGAATCACCTTTTGCTTCTATTTTAAATGATTTTGTTCAAAAGAAGTTAGTATGGACTGCTGTCTTCGTTGGTAACTTGGGAGAGGAACCTTAACAATAGGTTCGAGTAAGCTGGTTTTAGAAGACTACAGTATCAGGGAGAAATAATTGGAAATGATGCACAAAAGCTAGCAGTGTGCTGTAGGGATGCTGCATTATGTGATACAGCATGTGAGGCTGCATGGGAAGAGTGGGAAGAGATCAGTCCCATTAAAATAGGAGGGAGCCATGTGATCTGTTCTTAAGCTTTCTGTGGGCACCTTAATTTGCTTGTGAGATGATGTACATAGAGCCCTGAAGTGAGTTGGTAAAATTTGATGATAGAGATAAGCCTTGGAACTGAGGTTCCTCTTTATTTTGTGTTATATGTGTCAACTCTTAAAACTAGTGACAGACTGTGGATGCTGGACTTCTCACTGAGTGCCAGTGGCCCCTGTGCTGCTGTTTTAGAATGAGGAACGGTGCCTGAATTTAGGCTTTCTGTGGCTTCTTTTCTTTAAACCCCTGGACAATTTTGCAGCTGATATTGATATCCTTTGCTTTCAGAGGGGCAAAGCTACATCTGGTGCCACCATATATGTTGTCCAAACCAAGACAAAAAAAGAAGGGCAGTATGTTTTTCTCTGCAAAGTAGACAAAATGGAATGGGAGCCATCAGCTCCAAGGGAGCTATGTGTGCTGCCCCATCTGAGGAGCAGGCTACGTTATACCTGATTTTTCCTTCTTGGAGCAGATCAGTCAGTAGTTGAGGGATCAGCAGTAGGCTGTGTCTTTTCTTTTTATTCTTCCTTCTCCCTTTCAATACCAGGGAATGACCACCCAGAAGCCTGGCAGGAGAGAACTGTAGCTGCCTATTTTCAGCCTTTCTTCCTGGGACTGGCATCTAGGGCAGCACAAAGTAAATTTCTTGCTCTCTCTTCTTAGAATCGTAGAGTCACAGAACAGTTTCGGTTGGAAGAGACCTTCAGGATGATTGTCAGATGTAAGGAGGAGAGTGCAGAAAGGCTGGGAACCATGAATTTAACTTACTTATTTTTATTTCAATAATAATTTCACCTGGCCTTCTCTGGTGGAGCGGTAGTCTGAGAACAGTCAAGGTACCTCAGTCAGAGGTATCGGTGCTAAAACTGTGCATGATACGCTTGAAGCGTGAAGTGTTTCCTGCTTCCTCCAATACCAAACAGTACATCCTACCCATTTTGCTTTCTAGATAAGGCTCTTCCATTTAAAGAGTTTTCCTTTCCTCTGTTTACTGAACACTGAATTTTTAGAAGTTATTTTCCACATGCTTTTCAGGAAGGAGATTAAAGAGGATTTCGTCTTTATTTTAGACAGTATTGTTAATAACCGCAGCGAGGTTGCAAATCTGAGGAAAAGGAGAGTCAGGTTGATATATAAGGTTTTGTTCTACTTGCTGTGTTGTATTAGTGATTCTGGTTTTGCTTGTATGCATTTTTCCCCAGTAATTTTTTACAAATATTGCAAGTAATGAAATGCCTGTAATTTCTAAGATTCTCAGAGTCCTGCTTTGTATTGGACTGTATTTATACATCAAAGCAATAGCAGACCCATTTCTAACTATAAATAATCCTCCTCACTTGAATGTTCAAGTGCTTTCCACTAATTCGTTATCTTATATAATTGCTAATTTTTCTCTGAGGGCAGGAAGCTTTGCTTCTTCTATCTTACAGAAAGAACCTGAGCCACCAGGCTGAGTGCATTATTCCTCTCTTACATGCAGAGCCTGCTGCTGCCGAAATAGGGATTTTACTCAAATATGATTCCAGCTTTACAACAATAATATTACAGAGTAGCTACTGCTGGTGACACTTTGGAGATTTTTATGTACAGGAGCCCTTCTGTTTCCATTTCACTTTATTACATGCACTGTGCATTTCGCTATTTGCTATTGTGCTCTAGCTCCAAATCAGAGTAGACCTCCTGGAGAAGCTAATAGCGGGAATGTAAACCCTGCTGGGAGCTACCTGCGTCTTGCCGTTTGGTCGCTGCGGAGGAGTTACTGACTCCATAGCAGGAGTTCATCAAAATGGGAGCACTTCAGTGGTTGCTTGTGGTATTCACAGATCTCAATGTGGAATCCTCATCGAAGTGTGCAACATTTTAGCCCTTTGCTGGCGTCTGACTTCTGTGTGTACATTCATTAATTTTAAGGATTTACTGAAGAGTTTAGATTCTTCCTGCAAGTTGCTTGGTTTCTGGTATTAATTATTCACAGTCCATGATGTTTGATCATGTCCTGTTTCAGGTATTGCCTCACTTACCTGCCTTTTTGTCTGTCTCCCCCAGTTTCATTGAACATATGTGAAAACCATGTGAACGGTAAAATATCTTTATTCCTCGAAGATTACTGGGATATCTCTGGAAAGAGTGGAATGGTCTCAGTCAAGCTTATTCATGATTTTTGTCCATAAATCTGGTCATTGTCGTACTAACTGTAATTGATTTTGCTTACGGTCAGACTTGAATAGGCCGGCTTTAAAAGTTTACTGTGTAATATATTGCTTCATTCTAAGTGGCACGAGAAACTAACCCTACACAGAAAATTAACAGTGAATATGTGTTACATGTTTCCAGATAACTTAAAAATTGCTGAGAATCTTCCTTAATGGAAGAACATCAAGGTCAATATTTGGCTGGAATTGATTTGAATGGTTGATACTGAGATAAAAAGAAGGAAAGTAGCCTTATTTCACTGAGAGGAGTAGAGGGGTAATTGGAGCACAGCTTGCTATGGATGGTAATGGTTAGCACAGCGAGATGGATTTCAAGCTGTAACTGATCTGGCTATTTTGAATGTGTTTTTTTTTTTTTTTTTTATTTTCCTTCTCCCCCCTGCATATTTTTGGGGCATAGAGTAATGTACCCAACATGGGGGAAGGGCCATTTCCTGGACAGTCAGATCTATTGCCAAACTCTGTATTAGGGAAGTACCTGAGTACCCAGTTAGTAAAGATGTCAGATACAGGCTTTTTAAACATAAATCTGCTTTTTAAAAAATGGTCTAAACCCAGACAGAATTTGAGCCTTAAGAGGCTCATATCTCTGAGGACGGATATGAAGCATAGGAGACTACTTTGGCCACTGAGGTGAGCTTTCATGGCCTCATTTCTCCTTCTGCCTCAGCTGTTGCGTTCTTCACATGTGTATGGAGCTGACACAAAATATTCTGATTATTTGCCCAGAAAAGCTCTTCAGTCAGCCCTGCAAATCAGCTCCGAGGAACCATAATGATTTTGATAGAATCTCCTTAACTTTTTATCTATGCTTAAAAAGAAGTCTTTTTATCAAAATAGACTGCTTTGATTTTTTTTAAAAAGTTACTTTGCACTTATGTATTCAGTATCATACACAATGGAATTTTGAAAGTGAAAATGAAATGCTTTTATTTCATTGATATTAAATGTTTCAATTAACATAAAAAAGGACTTCATAGGAAAAAAAATCTCACATACTCATTTTTGGAAGTGCCCAAATTTTAAGCTTTCAGAGTTCACTATGAATCTTCCATTCCCACACTGCTCCACGTGTATACCAAAATGTGTTTGCAGAACTGCACCAGATATAGTGATAGATTTAATGAAACAGGAGATGATTTTCCTTCTATGAAATTCCATTTGTAAACTGTATATACCTGTATACAGGAACAGAATTTGTTTTATGGTGGCAAGAACCTGCTACCCTTATTCAGCCCAGGCTTTCACAATGAATATTCTATCTAGACATCAGCCTCAGTTTTTCAGTAAAGAACTTCGAACTCCAGCTAAAAGGTTTATGTTATCATGAAGTATAGATAATAAAAAGGAGAGGAACAGGGCTGTCACAGCTGTTCTGGAATATCTCTTTTAAGTAGTTATTTTACATGCAGCGTAGTCTAACCTTTGAAGTTGAAGTGTTCACAGCATTAACATGTAACTTCCCAACAAGAGCCCATTTTTTTCAACTTTTGCAAAGAGAATCTTAGTTTAAAAATATGCAGTTACTTGCTTAGATTTAAATGTTCTAGTCTATTAAGTTCCAGTGGGGAAAAAGCTGTAGAATTTGAGATGCAAATAGTGCTTTCTAATTGACTGCTGGAAGTGGGATGCTGTTCTTCTAACACCATGTCTTTTAGCCTTCTCAAAGCTGAATGTCTACTAGCCTTCCAGTCACTCTCTGCCGATCCTGCAGAGAGATGCATTTAATAACAGACATATATCTTCCTTCCCTGGCACCTGCCTTAGGTGGGGCTGGAAAGCCCCCGGGAGGTGCTTGATTGCTGCCTAAACATCTTAGACAGTAAAGCTGTACAAGAATGTTCCCACCTGGACACTGAGAGCTGTTTGTTTTCTCAATATTCTTTGTATGTCCCACTTCTTGGTGTTCAGAAGAAATTCCAAATACCATTATTTTTCTGAGACTGGAAATCACTCTTTCTGCCTTGCTGCTTACTGCATCAGCTCAGTTGCGTTACAGTGGCTCAGAAAAGCACTTGTGTAATGCCTTATTGCTGGAGGATGGTTTGTGGTAGTTCCAAATCATTTGCAGTTCATTTTGTTCTTTTATTCTGGCTTTTTCAGGAAATAATCCTGATGTGATTTGGGAAGCCCTTCAGAAATATTGGCACTGTTGACCTTAAACATAAGGTGAAAATAGAAGCAAGTGTATACAAGTGAAGTTACGTATTGTAAATCTGTAGCAAGTAACTTCAATGCTGCTGCCACACTTTTGAAAAGTAATTTAGAAGTGATCTTCTCAAGAGTCATTTGGGCCCTTTGGCATATCTCTTCACAAGTTTTGTTGTAGATTCCCAAGTCACTTCATGGGTAAAAGTTTTTCTGTGTCATCCTTATTAGTAGCCAATAGCTCCATGATGTTTTTTTCTCTCTCTCCTTCGCAGCTCCCTTTTTTAGATACTGGATACTTCTTTTATCACAATGGCATTGCAAAGGCCAGGAGAAGACGCAGTCTTCAACACAAGCTTCATCTGGAAAAGGATTCCAGGGTAAGTGTTTCATCATTATGTGCACCTATCATGTTTTGTTTGTGACACAGACTATTTTTTATGAGGTCAGGGTAATGATCAAATCCTTGGTTATGGCTATGTTTCCCCTCCACCCCTTGCTTGTTTCAAGCGTGGTGATTGCCGTATGCACATACCTTCCAAACAACTACTATTTCAGTACTACAAATACTTTTACATTCTCCAAGATGTATCCTCTCTCCAGTAAGATTCAGTGATGCCATAGTCTCCAGTACATCTCAGTGCACTCTGCCTCTATGGTGGGGAGGGGCCATCCAGGTTACATCTCAGAGTTGTCCCCTCCCATGCATCCTGCTAGTCCATGGGTTATCCAGCCCAGAAAGCCTTGTGGTGTGTGAAAGGTGGCATTTTCTCTGCAGTCACACTGGGAGTTTTTCTCAGGGAATAGTGTGCACACCAGATGCTAAGAGAGCATTTGCTGTCAGACTTCAGTATTTCTTTTAGAGGCTCTTGCTCGCAGATGGTGTGCTCAGTTTTCAGAAGCATAAACCCCTTAGACAGGAGGGAAAGGCCCTTTTTGCAGAAGACTACAAATGGCACTAGCAAATTCTTTTTTTATTTTCTTCAGAGCTTTTACACTGGTATAATACTGGGCTGGAGTGGGGGCAGGTAGCACAAAAAGTGTGTTTACTGCCCAAAGAAAGTAGATAAGCCCTGAGGAATGATATCATGACAGCAAATAGATTATGTTTTTAATCCTTCAGTAGGATTTGAAGTCTCTGTGCTGTGAGCGAAATAGAGGGGGGAACAATTTTATTCCAGGCAGAATTTTATTGCTAGATGTTATATGGTATTTGAAACCTACGAAAATTAAAAACTGAGTAGGATGAAAAGAAAAATAGGTTAAATAAGATCATAATTGTTGTTGTGACACGAGAGTAAACAAGGTCTATGAATTCCCAGCTTAATTTTTCTGCTTCTGCAGAAATTTCAAGTGGTTTTGGGCCCAGGTCTGACTGGGATGCACTTTGCTGGTCATTCCTGCAGCTGGGACCCATGTGAATGAACCACACAGGTTCCAGGTGCTGCCTGCCCCCATCACTTCACCCTGAGATGCTGAGAGCTGAGTCCTGATAGATTCCCGGGGGCTGCTGCTGGGCTTCCAGTGCTCTAAGGTACCTTGTTTCCCAAGCAGGGATCAGAAAGTAAACTACTGAGAAACCATTTACAATTAGTGGATACTAAGCAAATGTCCAGAGAGGTGTCTTTCATTTCCATGAACCACCTAATCTTATTAAAAGCTGTTTCAGAAAAAGCGTACAACTGAGTACGTTGTCAGCTAGTGACTTGAGTATCATCATTGTGCAGGTAACTCTGTACTGGAAATAAATATTTCTGTAAGCCTCTGAAAATTTTACAAATATCTATGATATTTGTCTAAATCCACCAATTCTCATTCAGTCTCATATTACATGGCTGAGCACTCCCATACTAATTCCAGACTATCTCTTGCGTTGATTACCTCTAGACTAAGTGTCTGCAGTGCTATTAAGATCAGCTTAAATGAATCTACCTTCTCATTTAGAGATGTTCTCTTTTGCAGTTATCTAGTATTTGCAGTTTCTAGGCTCTTAGTTGGCTTCTGTCACACAGAATGAAATCTCATTTTTGTTGTTAATCTTCACTTCTTCCTGGTGCTGCATACCAATGGCTCAGCTCACCTTGGCTCCCTCATTTGATCTCGCGGAATAAGTCGTGTATGCACATAACTAAGAATCTCTCCCATGTGAGGAAGAGGATGATCCTGGGCGTATCCTGACCTTGTGGGTTACGCTGGGGGATGGAAGGGCGATGGAAGCAACAATTCATTTCCACATCTAAAATGACATTTTTCTCCTCTAGTCCTACTTACTGTGCCCTTTCGGGTAGTCCTTGAGCTCTTATGATACTCTATAGGTCAGTTACTTTTTGTGATACAGTTTGAGAGCAATTAAAAACGTTACTCTTATTTCTCTTCTTTCTTTTATACATGAAATTTGGAGAAGTCATTAAAATTCCTGTCATATTTATGTATGAGTGGAAACATGAGTTGTGTTGACAGTACTTAATTTCAGACTCCAAAAATAATTTCTAAATTTAATGGCAGCTTTCTAGACCATTTACTTTCAATTTTACTTAGCAACAAATGTCAGCACTGTCATGGTTAATATGTTAACGCATGAAGCCAAGAATAAAATGTTCCTGTTGTCAGGCTAGCTAGGAAGGAAACTTCCACCAAAAGGGCCTTACAAACCTCTTGGGAACCATTATGGTAAATGCTGTAGTTGCTTAGTCCTACCCAAATCTTGTGAGAAAGTGGGCTGCAGTTATTCTGTATACTTTTCACTTTTAAGGAGATTGCAGTTCCTAGCTAATTTTAATTATTAGTTGAAAAACAGCACAGATGTTCACTCAATTAATTAATGTTCTTTAATCAAGTAAGTCCCTTGAGGAACCATGTCAGTTTTTCAAGAGTCCGGGGAGATAGATGCAAACAGGTTACTGCATCATTTTCATGCTCTGCGTGTCTTTTAAAATGCTCAAAACAACTTTGTTCTGTAAAATTTACTGTATGTTTTTACCAGAATAATTTGGAGATATACCTATATAGCAGTTATGTGATAAACATCATCACTGTCAGGGGGGTGGGAATGGAGCATTATTAAGATGCCTTTCTAGAGTTCCAGCAAGAACTGAATCTTTGTTCTGAAGAAGAGCCTCAAATATGATGGATTTGACATTAATCCGTTCGTGTTGTTGAAGCATGAAGCAGTACTGGCAGCAGGGGAAGGCATATGTAATAGTATCCTATCGCATATTGTACTATTGAACTGATCCAGAAAAAAGTGCAGGAGCATGAAGCACTGTGGCTTTTGCTGTCAGTACACTCCTCTCAGGGATCTTCACTGTCAGGATAGCAAATGCCACAGTGAATTGAGCTGCTTCAAATGAAGACTGTTTAGTTATTTGAATTATGTTCTTTGAGGTACAGAGAACCTTCCAGGAGCGGTTTGCTGGAAACAACTTTTTGTGTCAGTTGCAAATTTCCATGGTTTCCAGGTGCACTTGTATTTTGTTGTTTTACCATATGTACCTTTGGTGCCAAGTAGATTCGGCGGGGGGGAGGTCTCTTTAACATTTCTGCGTGTTAAAGCTGGAATTTTTAATGAGATAGGACATAGCAGCAAGATATCTAGAATTCTCTACAAGAAACTGTGTTTTCATCTGCTAATTGCTTCAGCTGAAATTTCTCAGACCAAAAGGGCAGCGATTAGGCTTAGTTCGCCTTGAGAAACTTCACTTAAGTAGCTGCTGTACTTTGCCCCGGAGCTGCAGGCAGGGAGGCAGCCTTTGCTAAGACCCATGGGTGCAGGCAGCAGGGAGGAGGTTGACAGCAGAGGGCAAGGGCCCTGAGTGACATAAAGCCACTGAGCAGTCTGAATAGGCTGGGACTGGACATCCATGTGAAGGTGAGGACAGAATAAGTGGGACAGGCTGGAACAAGAGTCTGAAAAAAGATTGAGTGATTTGGGCATGGAGCCAGCCTGTGAGCTGAAGAGGACATGGAGAAGCACGGGGTAGATTGGAGAGACTGAAACCAGGTGTCCACATTGACATCAAAGCATGCTGCTTCCTGAGCGCAGGTCACAACACAAGCTTAGAGTGAGGTGACTTTTTCCAAGGGAGTCTTCCCTGCAAGCAGGGGGGAATACAGCTTCTGTAAGAGCAAACATTGTTTTTAATTATGAGGAACAGTGGTATGTTTCATCAACGTGACTGCTCTGGAAAAGTAAATCAAAAATATGGAGATACTTCATACTGTCTTGTTTGTTAGGTTTCCTGTCTCTGTACAGCAGAGGCAGGATGGGAAGCGGAGACCATTCCTTCTCCACCGTAGCTAAAAGAAAACCATGGGATTTGCTTCATTTTGATTTTCAAAACTGACTTAGATTCTAGCCTCCTGTGGAGAGACTCAGATGTATTATTAATAAATGTTTTGAAATATGGCCACGTCAGAGGAAAGAAGAAATGCATGGTCGTTATGTTACTTTTCAGACCAATACTTTTGTATGTTTGCTGTTGTTGGGTTTTTCTGTTAGTAAATAGTCTTCCACTGAAGGAGCAAGAGTTGAAACACAGTTTGTTCTCTCAAAGATTATTTTGCTTTCTTTCAAGTTTTAGATAAAACCATTTTCCTCCCACACAGTCTCTCCTGTCAGACAGCTGCCAAGATTAATCCCACTCAAGAAAGAGGCTTTAATATACAGAGAGGAGCTGAGTCCCGGTACTGATATCTATATGTGAGTGCATCTGTGTTGGTGTTGGGGGAATAAATATATATGTGCGGAGGGGGGAAGGTGTAATGAAAATCTTCCATTGGGAGTGAGTGAGTTTGGCACTTAGATGATGGCTTCTTTGGAAACAAACATCCCAGTGATAGCAATTGTTACACTGTGAAAAGGGATTAGAAAGGGAAACTTGGCTGATACCTGTGCTGGTACAGGAGTCTGAGGAGGGCAGATGTGTAACTTCTTCAAGGCGTAGTCTCTAGATGCCCATTGTTAACAGTACTCCCAAAGTGCTTGCGTCATGGGACAGGGGAAAAAAAGGGGGATGTAAATGCAAAGGATCTAAGCTTTTAGTTAAATAAATCAAAATCTTCCATATACTTCCTTGCTCATTTAACATGACTGGCTTGTGGTTAGGCCATTGCAACGTGTGAAGGCAGAAGTGCCCTGCGATGCCAGGTGGGGGTTTGCCGAGTTCTGCCAGAGCTGAATATTTCATCCACAGTCACTGTTAACAGGGGGAAAGCCGGCCAGCAGCTTGGGAAGAGCACTGCTGCTTAACGAACAGCAGCTCTTAGCAATGGCAGTGCAATGTAAGTCAACTTTCAGCGCCCTTTCTGGCAGCATTAATGACAGACTTGAGGTGGGTTAAAGGTGTAGCCTTTTGCCTTACTCCCTTAGGTGCCAGCACAGATCTTCCCCTTTGCCAAAATGAAAATCTTCCTGGTAAGATCAGGAGAACCCAGTTTTCCTCAGTTCTCCCCACTTCTCCAGAGAGTGTAGAGTGCAGTGACCTGGGGATGCAAGGGGCAGGAGCCATTGTAGCTTTCCTTGCAGATTTGGTCAGATTTCTGGAATTGTTGTGGGGGTGTAACCTGTTTATCCAACCTTCTGGTTCTGGAGATAGGCAACTCTGCCCCTGGAATGTAGCAATAAGAGCAATTTAGAGTTATTTTTATTAAAATGGCTATATTTGGCATCTTTACTTCTACTCCATGCCCCCCATCTTGATTTCTCAGCTTCCTGACAAGTGATTTTCTCAGCTTCCTGCTAGTGATTTTCATTGCCTGATAAGTTTCTGATCAAAGCTTGAAAGGTATCCCAAGATGCTTCCTCCCTCTGAGAAGAAAGCTGGCTAGCTCCCAAAAGCTCCACTTGACCTGTGCACTGTTGTGATCCTGCTGTTTGCTCCTTTTGTGGAGAGAGGGATTAGTTTCCATGCAGTTCACCACAGCAGTGACCCCAGATCTATACAAAACTTTCAGCCTCTGTGGGAATAAACGTTATATAAAGTGAATGTAATGCCCAAGACTTGCTACCCAGTCTTGAATCCTATGAGGAGGCTTCAGGTCCCCAAGCCAGTTCTCTGCCATGCAGGGAGGTATAGATGTGCATTAGGATAGAGAGACAGGAGAAAATGTCAGGTTAAAAAGTCCTTCATGTTCTCAACTCTTATGTAAGTTCATGACGCAGATGGTGACAGGCTTCCCAGTGAAGACTATTTAGAGTTTTGCCCTAATATATGCTATCATGGGGCTGGCATGCTGGTAGGATTATGCCCAAGAAAAGTTTGGAGCTGCCGTCAATTTTATGAGACTATAGGGCGACGTTACACAAGTATCGGTGTTATCCTTTTGGAAGGAAATGGAACATTAAGTAATAAAAGCTCTGCTTAAGTACCTGTGATAAATATTGAGCAGCCAAGGAAAACTCATTAGAGGAAACATCTTTCCAATGCTGAAAAAAAGCCCAACTACCTTCAAACCTATACACTGTTGGTTGAAGCTGCGTTGCCAGCTTGTTCATGAAACAAGAACTGAAGACATTTTTGTTGTCAATCATCCTGACAAAATGAAGCATATTGTGCAGAAAACAGGCAGTGTCTTCCACGAATGGATCCCTGGTTTGTTTCTGGTGTAAGTTGTCTTATGCTTTATCTACTGTATTTGAGGAAGGGGTTCCAAGAGCCTCTTCCAGTTCAGAGGGAGACGTGTTCTTATACTAACAACTTTTTCAGGTCAATATCATCTTGAACTATATTTCTTTTGCTTTCCCATGCAGCTCAGAGCCCTTTTTGAAGATTTTTTTAATTTCTAATTCATAATGAAGCCGGCATTATAAGAAAAACACAGATTTTCTTGAGGAAACTCTAGTCAGCTGTATGTATTAGATCATCTGATAGTTGATCTGGTGTATGTCTCAGTTATTACTGAGAGGATTTAACACTTAAATGAAGCATTTTGCTTTTATGATAGACTGTTTCCAGGTGTTGATGGATGGTTATTTAAATGTACAGGTTTATGAGTGGGGTTATCTGAGAAGATGAATAGGAAGAAGCAGCAGAGATTACAGCACAGCGTTTGAAAAAAGTTAGATGCAATTAGAGTCGGTTCATGGTGAGGTGAAATTCAGCCTGCATTTCAGACGTGGAAAAAGAAAGGGTCATACAGCCAGTAGGACAAAGATAAATAATTGTAAGAAATATGCTACATGTGTTGTTTGATCTTTGCCATTCCAAACAAGGAATCAACAGGGCTGCAAAGAGGAGATTTGGGTGTCTGATAAGTGAGGAAAAAAGTTTTCCCACTACTTTGCTCTTCTTGCGCTGCTGACAGAAGTAAGGGGGGGATTGCTGTGCCTCTGGAGTGCAGAGGATAAACTAGTCTTTAGGCCATGGCATTGTGTTTGTGATAATGTCGAAAGAAAGAAGTTGGAAATGCAGTGAAGTAGCAAGTTTGGTTCGTGGCTACTATATGTGCCACTGCAAATAATGATTGCTAAATTCCCTGTGATTGCTTTTTTAAAACTGAATCCAAGGGAGCCCTATTCCTTGTTGTCCCTGGCCTTTGTAGATTCTATATGTGCCCAATAAGGATTGACGGAGATTAACTGCTCACAGAAAGCCCTGTCCAGCTATGATTTTCAGAGTTGACCAACAGCGATCCCACCTGTAAAGCACTTAGCTGCTCTTTAATTGAGATATCACAATTATTGCGTAGGAGTCAGTTTCTATAATAAGAATAAAAAGAACTCTGATATAAAAAATAATGAGGCCTAGAGTCACTCAGATACTTAAGCTGTCACTTAGGCTGACACAGTAGTCCCTGTCACTGCAGAATGAGTATGTTAAGCATATGCTGAAGAATTTCCCAGTTTCTATGTTTGAATTCCTGATATTAAGTGTGACATTGCTGGCTTGTATTTGGACTGTGCATATATATTGTATTTGTGATGTACAATACAGTTTTAATGTAAAATACCACAATGCAATATTAAATATTTCAAACAATTTGCTACTGCAAATGCAGTTATATCCAACATGACGTAAAAGCTAAGCTGAATTGATCTATTATTTCTATTTGTAACTAGAAAGACAGCTTCAGGGAGAAAAAACCCAATCCATCAACATCAGCATTAAAGAATGCTGGAAAACTTTTATAGCTGTATTATGTGAAAAAGCACCATTAGCTGCACATAATAAAATAACAGACTATCAAAATGCTATCAGACTCAAGCATACATGTATCTTTTATGCAAATAGTGTATAACTAAAATTACAGGGTAAGCTAAAACTATTTCTATTAGAAAAAATATAAATGAGTGTACTGCAAGATAACAGACTGATAAGACAATGCTGTGCAGATTCATGTATAGTTTTCCAAAAATAAAAGGATTGACGCACTGCAGTCCTGGTGCCACCGGGGGCTGTGGAGTCTGCATAGTCGGTGGTTTTAAGGCAAGGTTAGACAGTGATCGTAACTGACTGGGGTGTGGCTGATTCCTCCCTGAGGCCCTGGGATGGTTCAGATGACCTCTTGAAGTTTCTTCCAGTCACCTATTATATCATTTTCATATTGCTGAACATGATACTTGGGGTATGGTGGGGTAAGGCAATAAAATGAGCTCTATGCCTGAAAAATGCTTGTAACAGGTGGGAGTTCAGTAATTTTACAAAAACCTGTTGAGACAGCTGACCACATACAGCCTCCACTCTGCTGCCTGTAAATTGCTGAACTGGCATTAGTTCAGTTTCTGCTTTATTGTTGATGTCTGTTCTCTTGATTGCAGCATTGCTCCCCAGTCTCCCTCTGCTTTTTCCTGTCTCCCTCTTGTTTCCTGCCTGATGAATAGAGTCTCTGTTTTGTGGAGCAGACCTTGCCTTTGTTGTTTGTCTGTGCAATTTCCAGCCTCGAATCTTCACTGGGGTCTGTTTAATATAATACAAGCAGAGGTGAGAATATATGGTTTAGGGTTTTTTGTTAGTAGAATGTTGAGAAGAATGGACAGTGTGAGCCAGTGACTTTGGATTAACATGAAACCTATTGTGCTGCGCAAGTTTGCTTTGGTTTGGGACAAGTTTGACTTGGCTTTGAATAAGAAGTCAGTGCTTTCATGTGCTGAGGTAACAGTCACTGAAAGTTGTGAATATCTCAGCATTCACTGGATCCAGGAGTCCACAGATGTAGTTGGTGATAATCATGCCTTTCTCCCTTGGGAAGCTTGATCCAGTTGCAGCCTGTGTTGGTGAGGTGAAGGAAAGTCTCCTCTGGGCTGTCATCATACCAGCATCTCCTGTCCCCAGGTGATGACCCTTTCCCTTCCTCTTGCCAGGGCTCAGCTCAGGACAGCTGGGTTTGACTTGGAAGAGTCAGTCGTGGCCTGGGAGCACTTGTGCTTGATGATAGCAAAATATGTGCAGGTTCAAAAGTGCTCTCCCTTCACAAATCACCAACATCAGAGCTACAACAGAATCCAGACTGCCACGTGTAAGCCCATCTTCAGGGTTAACTTCACTTTCAGTTTAGAAAGCGTGTGCGTTCAGCCATGCTTTCTTGTTTTCAAAGGGAGTAAATTGTATGCTAGAAAACCTTCCTCAGGAACATTGCGCGACGTTTTGGAGTCTGTTTTCTTTTGCAAATCTCTAAGCCTAACAGAAAATTTTGAGACTGGAAAACTGCCTTTGCGTTAAACCGTTTTGAAAGATTGCAAATGTATTGGTTGACGAATACTTTCAGAAGAATATAGAATTGGTTAAAATATTGTACCTGATAGTATATGATGCCCATGTATTTTAGACCATGACATGGTATATTTAGAATTAAACAAAACAGATTTATAACAGTTTTTTTCTATTCTTTCTTGTCTTCAGAAAATCATCTGTTAAAACAGTGACTGGTTTTCTTGTGTGTACAGTTAGATAAGCAGAACCATTTACTGTATATGACATTGGCAATAAATAAAAAGCAGTGCAGCTATGGGTGTACAGTTAACTTGATGACAACATAAGACTGGAACATTTTTTGATGTAGTTTTCAGGGGTATCTCAGCATGCTGTTACCAGGGCTTGCATCACAGGGCTGTGACGTTGAAAAACCCCACCACCTTTCTACTAAGAGACTCAAGCTAAAAGAATCAATATAGTGGTATATGTTACTGTATCACACAATAAATGTATTATGTAGTGCATCCACCTATGCCATTTAATATACTTTACTGTTGTTTAAATTTTGATGAGTGTTTTCTTTGTGAACAGTGTTTCGGTCTATTGGTTTATTGCAAGCTGTTCCAAAACACGGTTGCTACAAGCATTCTGTGTTTCCAGATCTTCAAAGTGTGTATGCAATATCTTAAGTATAAAATTAATTTTTTTGGCCACCAACTTTTGGCCCAGAAGCCAACAAGGAGTTATAAATAGATCTGTGAAATCGTTGCTTGCATGCATGATGTGTTCCATGAATACAAAAAGGGGTTTACAAAGGTCAGAGAAAGTTGATTTCAGTATTTGGAGATACAATGGAAATGAATTAAAGGTTTAGATTTAAATTATTTCTGAATAGTTTTAATTATGAAGTAATTATTTGATGCTGCATTGGAACATGGCTTTTCAGCAAAATGAGTGTCTCCAACAGCTGCAAATAGCCAGTAGTAATTAAAATGCTAATATGTATGTAATGGGTTGGTGAAGTTGAATAATGCTTCTTGGCCTTGTAAACTTTCGTACTGAGAGGGAGAACAGGACTGGGTAAAGTAAAACATTGTGGAAAGACTAAGAAAGACCTAAGAAACATCTGCATGGTACATATTTTTCCTAATTAGTTGTGTAGTATCAATTCCACACTATTATAAATGGACTCTGCTCAGTATTACAATGTTGCTTATATGAAGTGATAGCTGAATGGCCACATTTCTGTGAAGGTACAGCTTTATGTTTTATATTGATAGCCTTCTGCTGTTTGAGTGCTGAAAAGAAATATGCTCTCATTATGTGTACAGATGTAATATTTCATAAATGTAAATAGTCCATCTCTATTCATTTATCTTTATTGATTCCAGCAATTCTTTCATTCAGAAGAATATACAGTAAGGGATCCATGAGCTTTGCAAACGTGAAACCTTCACAGAAGAACCAGAATTGCCAGATCTAATTATTATTTTTATACTTCTGGTCTCATAGTAGTATCACTAAACTGGTTACTGCTGGGCTCTAGGTTATGTAACACTGCAGCGCTGTTTTAACACTAACAGCTGGTTCTCTTCTTCCTCACCAGCTCTCCATACTCTCTCCTGTTCAGTTTCTTTGGAGAAAGTCCAGATGCGTTGGTTGTATGCTCATCAAGAACCTGAAAAATGAAATAAGCCACTGAGGCAAGGAGATGCCCTGTGTTTTGTCTTGGAGTCTGAGGCTGAGTGATTGATTACATTTGTTCCCATCTAACTTGGCTTGTCATCTGGTAAATATGATAAACTCAATACTGAGCCCATCTTCTGTGTTAGGCTGCTGATTTCCCTGGCACTTAGCCAGCCTTCCCCTGCAGAGCTTTTGGATCACTGTTGTCCTACCTGTGGCTCCACCAAAGTCAGCGCTATAATGCCTGGTGAAAGAAGGAGCTACTGTGGGCTTCAGCTGGCAGCTGCTGTCCCAGCCCCTCTGCTCTTAGGAAAAGCTGCATTCTAGCCAGTGTCTGCACAGTGTCTTAAAAATGTGAGATACCTTTTACAAACCTTATAGGTACTGTTATAACTGCTGTTTTTTCCAACTCTGAACAAGTGGAACTTGTAGCAGCCTACCTCATACATTTTATGGATCTGATACCATGGGGCAACAAGCAATCTCTGGCAGAGCTTGGACAAAAATGCTCATTCTCTTAGGCCAGGAGATACTCACATAATTGAACAGTGCTTGCTTTATTTTCTTTTCTCAACTGTGATGCTCTCCTGGGAAAACGTTCATTGGAATCCATTTTATTTGTTTTGGAACACAAGCTTTTCTTGGAATAATTCCCTTGATTGCTATAAGAAGAGGATTTCTGTTTGGGCTGTTTCTTTTCTGAAAAGAGGAAGGGAAACCTGTTAAACTTTTATTTCCTTGTTTCCAGATCTAACCATATTCATATCTTATAAATTTCAAGGGTCCTTCCCCAAGTTGTGCAGGGCATGTTGTAAGAAAAGCTTATGGAAAGTTTTCCATTGGACAAACAACTAACTAAAATGATCATTTTCCTAAAGGAAAAAAAAAGATTTTTAAGACTTCAACTCATTTTATTTCTGATAGTGCAATCACAAAGTAACAGAAACAGAATCTACATTTTCATATTTGAAATACTGAATCAGGGCAGAAATATTTTATTGCACCAAATAATTTTATTTAGAAAAAAACCAAGTTTAATTTTGTTTCAACATTTCTGGTTGGAACTTTCGTAAGATTTTATTTCATCATCATTTTTGACTGTTTTCTTCAGTTTTGTTATATCTTTCTAGATGAACATACTATTTCCAAACATCTGTAGGTCTGCCTATAGTTTCCACAATGTGTAAAGTATGTTTTGTGCAAGGAAAAACAGCTAGCGGGAGACAACGTCTGAAACAAACACCTGATTATCAGCCAGGACTACAATCTTCTCCTTCTCGTAGAAATGGGTAACTTGCTGCTCACTTCACTGCTCTTCTTAATTGCATCTAAATGGCTAAGAACAAACGCAAAGGCAGCAGTGCCACTGTGAGGGCTAGAGCTTCTCACAGGCGTGCAAACCTCTCACTCTCTGATGCCAGTTAACTCTAGCAAACCTCCACTGGGTCCTTGGTCCATCACCATTTTGAAAAACTGAAGTAAAGGGGCTTGGCACAAGCAGTTTCTACTGCTAATTCACTGAACAATGGCAGTTTGCTGAACATGTGCATCAAAAGTTTGGGGTTTTTAAAGTATTGTTTGGATGTTAATCTAGGAAGCCATTATTATCTGAAACTACTTGAAGAGTTTATCACAAACAAATCCAGGGAGCTCAGCTCACCCTGCCCTTTCTAAAAACACCTAAGGAGGCTGAGATTTCCCTCAGAGCATACTTAGTGGCTTCTTAAACCCTGTTCTGAGGCGGTAATGGGAGCCAAGTGATGCAGTCCTCCAAAGGAGGAGGCATTTTTAGTCATAGACTGTAATTCACTGAAAACCAAGAAAACCTGAGCGTTAACCCAAGATATACAGAAGATGAGGTACGAATGATTTATTTTTTTTTTACTTCAAGAAAGCTAGTTGGAGAAAAACCTGAAAAAAGGGGATATAAATGGTTTGGTTTGGTTTGGTTAGTTACCGCTAAGGAAGAAAACTGTTTCTGCAGTGAGCAATTTGCCGTAGTGAAAAGATGTTTTTGTTTCATTTCAGAGTTGCCATATGTGGTCTCAGTAGAATTGGGAGTTTAATTATGAAATGTTTTCACTTTCACGTGTCAGTGAGATTTGGAAGAAAGTTTGAGTGTATGAAAGAAATACAAATTCCAGATTGAGTTGGAAGGTATAAAAAAGGACATTGCTTTTAGGAGTATGAGTCAAACTGACATCTACTGGTGTCCTGCCATTCACTGCGGAATACTGAGCATTTTTGCATAGAGAAGGAACGTATTTCTGTAAAGACAGCTTTTCACCTGAGAATGTTTTTTGTGTCAGGAAAGTCTACCCATTGTGGTTTTCTTGTTAGCACTGTATTTGGGAATTGTGTGCAAGGTGAATTACCTATCTTGACTTGCAAACAATGAATAATTCAGTGTAAGCCAGAAAGTCAGATAAATCTTCCCAAATACTTTCTATCTGTCTACAAAATAGCTGACAGTAAGAAAGGGACTTTGGGTGATTTAATACTTGCAGATCTCCCACTGAAATGATCTGTCTGACCGTCTGAAATAATTTATGGTCTTTATAGCATGTAATGAAATAATCTGCAACTACAGGTTTCAAAGCAAGTTTCAAGTACAGATTATGCCCATTTTGCAAATGCTGGAAATAAATAGAGGGGTCTTGAAATTTTCCAAAAGGTCATACAGCAAAAGTAGGAGTAGAGTCCAGATGCTCAATCTACTGTTCTGGAAGCAGAAAGAAGGAAAAAAAAAAAAAAAAAAAAAAAAAAGTTGGATTACAGCCATTTGTGGTCTTTACAGCACCTGGGCAGTAAGAAAACTGAGATGAGAACAGTGGGGGAAAAAATAAAACCCAAGAGATTAGCGCAGATCCTCTGAAGCCCAAAAGACTTAGACGAAGGGCACTAACCTTAAACTGTAATTACTGTTGTCATTTAGTGTTTCCACATGCATGATCTGGAGGCTCAGGGGAAATTACTGCGCTAGAGGCTATCTAGGCATAAAATAATAACAGAATTGTATGGAGGCATTTGTCCCTGGGTATAATCCAGTACTAGCGGTCCTGCCTCTGCTCCTGTCCTTGCTTCCCCATGGCTCACTCCAGCTTTTCCCAGGATGGTGCTTCCTCGTCTTAGGTAACAGCAGCAGCAGATGGAGAAAACACATTTACCTCTCTAGCGTTAATGGGGATTTGAGTGAGAGGTCTTTGTGCTCAGGAGACTGTAACCTAAGCAATATTTTTTCTCATTTGCTGTTTCATTCTTTACTGTCCAATGAGCAACTAATTTTTTGCATAAACTATGCATAAGTTATTTGACTGAGCATGCTGCAGTTTATATATTTAAAATATATAGGTGCAGCGTTTCCCAGAAAGTTATATCTAACACCTCCCTGCTTTTAATTTTCAAATGGAAAGAAGCAGAAAGTTAGGGAATTGTGTGTCTTTGTGCTACTTTAGACCTGCTTTAGACTATGCTACTGACCCCAAATGTGTGTTGATCAGCTGGGGAAGGTATGGTTTATCAGAAAGATGTATCCGTGATTTCTTAGCCATTAGGGTGGTGTAGGTGTTGCATGGTTTTTATTATAATATTTGCTCATGGAAATTGGAGCTCTCTTGAGTCTCTACAGATAGGAGACTGACATTTAGCTCCTTTCAGTTCTGCCCCAAATGCCAGGAGCATCAGTAGAACACCAGGACAAGGCATCTCCTTAGCTCTGGTCCCAAACTGCAGCACTGCCTCCAGGCCAAAGTTCTGTCTTTGAGTGCATTACCCTCAGATGGAGATGTAGAATGAAATGATAAATAGTTTTTGTCCCCTTTCTGAGGTGCTTTGAAACCTCTTTTAATATGTTTTGCCTGATTGAACCAGCAGCTGTCTACTCACCCTGACTAGAGGAACTAGTGACTTTGATGAAAGACGTGATGAATTATTTCCTAGAGATTTATGTGGGGGGGGGGGGTTATCAAATCGTAAGCTAAATTGAGAGGACACAGTTCTGCCTTTATTTTTGTTGTGAAGGCTGACAACAGGAAAGAGATTTTTTTTCAGCCGTATTTTCCATAAGAACCTCAAATAAGTTTTTACTGGACAACACAGTAGCTTTCCAGGACTCTATTTTCATAACAGGTCTCAAGGAAAAATAAACAAAATAACCATCTGCTTCCTTCATCCTTGACCAAACCATTATCTCAGTTGCACACTTGCATAAAGTACGAGGACCTTGTGCTTTCTTCCTCTTTAAATGTTGCCTGCTTTGTGAGTTGTGATAAAGGTAAGAAAAATTTCCCTGGACAGTTTTCGTCACCTGTAGGCACCTGTGGAGGAAGAGGGTACCTGGCTTAAATGGAAGAGAGGAGAAGCATGTGAAGGAACAACACATACCTCAGGTGGGGATCACACTGGGACTTTTGCAGTGTTTCTGTGCAAGTGGTCACAGGCACTTATGCTGACCCCTCCACAAGCTCTAAGATGGAAATGCTGGAGAGGAGCCACCTGTGAGCCATCATTTACATGGTGCACCAGCAGTGCACCTGCACTAGGAGGTGTTCACGTCATGTCCATTTGTCATCTGCTTGAAGAGCCCGGATATACCAATTCATGAGGCTGTGAATGGTGCTCTGGCTTCATAGTATGCACCCCCTCTGGGCATCCCTGCTTACTCATTCCCCCTCAGTATCTCAGTGTCTTTTCCTCACCAGTGGGTTGTGTGTTCTGATTTGGTTACTTGTTTGGAAACAGGCATTCTGCACCAAAGCAAAGAATAATGATTTGTCCTCAGAAGGTCAGCCCAGCAAGTTTGAACTTGAGTTCAACTGGAGGGAGGCTTGTAACAGTTTTTATCCTCACAGGGATGGTGTTAAACACAAGAGAGAGATGGTTCTCCAATTTGTGAAAATCTGAAGTAATTTTGCTAATATGAATGGAGGGAGTCTGTATTTACCATTGGGCAAGAGGAGGTGGAACCTGGATCTTTGCACTTTTGGAGAATTGAATCTCGGCCATTAAGCTAATACCAAATGTACGCTGTTGTTCCACTGTGGTGGTTTCACCTAATGTTTTTCTCTGTGGTGTTCCTGAGTGTAGATATTCCTGCTTCCTCAGTCCTCACTGTTTGTTCCTCTGACAGAAATAGCTTTGTTGCAGGAATAGCTGGTGTTGGGATAGGGAGTATGATTGCATTTAAAAAAAAAAATGTTTCTAAACTGGAGCATTTCCCTGATCTCATTTGCAATTTGCAGTCCAGGGTGACATGTGGTGAGTTGAAACAAGAGGGAATACCTTAAACTGGGTTGGCCCTTCCCGAAAGGGAAGTGAGGAACCCTACCCAGTAGAGAGGATGGTAATTTTCAGTCCTTTTCAGAGACTTCAGGGGGAGGTGTTTCTATTTTTTGTTCAGAATTTTGCAGAATACTGTTGTTACCCTCAGTCTCATAAAATGACATTTTGAGCCAAGAGTTTGGTAGTTTCATCCCTTACATAATTCTGTTGTATCCTTGGCAGCGCTTTGTTGTTCATAGTTTTCCTTTCATGATGGTCATTCGTAGATAGAGCTCACTTGCTCTTCAAGGAAAGCCCAGAACAAAGAACATAAACTCTGACATTGTTGCTTTGTAAGCAGCTTGCCGAGTCCATGATTCTGTCATTTAGCACTGGACGTTTTACACTTCTTCAGACTTTAGTGGCCCAATACATGTGGGACTTTATATCCCAATCTAGGCATCTGTTCAAACTGGCATAAAGTCAGTCCTTCGGCTGTAGTAGTTTATTTCCCCAGATCTCCCTTTTGTTACTCTGTGGAGTACTGATAGTCTCAACCTACTTCTTCAGTGCTTGCCGTAACACAGGTTAAGCTGTCATCTAGGAAATACGAAGAGCCCCTAAATGTGTGTGCAGCAGGCACTGTTAGTATTAACCAGATATTCATCGCTTTTCATACCAAAGGAATGTAATGTCATGAGGGTAGCTTTTTCCGTTGAATTTTTATTCTGTGGAAACCATAACATGAATTGGGTCTCAAAGTTTGGACACTAGCACGGTTTCCATAGAATTTGCATGCATCATTTTTGATTGCCTGCTGTGTGTAGCCTGACCAAATTATTTTCTTCAATGATTTGCTAAACATCTGTCTCGATGGAAAAAAACTAGGAAGAGCAAGAAGTATATAATGAGGGTAGTGGTTTACAGGAGTGTATGGAGATCTTTGGTGATAAGCAAAAGCATATTTAGGACTTAGTCCTTCTCAGTCCCTTGGGGTAAAGCCTCCTTTCAGTGAGTGTGAATAGAGCGGTCCCTGTTAATATTAATGCAAGTTATGTATGTGCACTGGGAGGAAAATATACCCCGGCGTCTAATTATTTTATGCTAATAACTGAACTGAAAAGATACTCCCTTGTTCCCGGCCAAAAAAGCAGCAATAGTTCAAAGAATTTGCAGCAGGATGGTAATTTCATCATTTCGTTTAAACCAGCCTGTGCTCTGACTCAGTGGGGACAAGGGAAAATTCTAGCGCCAAAATCCCCACTAGTGCACATGCAACTCCAATTAATAATGAGTTTTGTAGTCTTTGGGGGCCACTTTTCATTGCTCTAGGCAGCGGATAAATAGTGGGGCTTGTGACAATTGTGAACTAGTTGGATATCTTAGTCCATTGAAATGAAGGCAGAAACCCCTTTGTTTCTAAGATTTTTTTGAAAATAAATTTAATTGTGCAGATGTGCTTTGGAGAGAGGCTTGGCCAGCAGCCAGCAGGACAGGCTGGTGGAGAGTACAGGCAGGGATGTAAAAAGCCTCTCTGCTAAGGGGGTTGTTGAGAAAACACATAACAAACATTCAGACCACACTTCTGTGCCTGGTACTGCCCTGTCTCTGTGACAAGCTAAGGAGAGTTTCAGCTGGGATAAACTGGGCATATTAATGCTTGTCTCAGTTTCACAGGGTTTTCCTTCCCTGTTAATTCTCTGTGTACTCTGTTAAGCTGGGACTGGCTCTGGCTCTGTGCCCCAGCGTGGCATCTCTTCTCCGCTTTCTTGACCCTACCTCTGCTTGGTGTCAGGTCTCCTGCCTACAGTCTCACGCTAGATGTGATCTCTTTGGAAATCACTTGTGTCCTGGTGACTTTCTTGTCAAGAAAAGAGCTGTAGACTTTGCCTGGGGGAATGCGGGTTCAATACGCTGCTCAAGCCTTGTGCTAGGCAGTATGTGAGTTCAGGGGCAGAAGGGTGGTTTGCTGCTACTTGATGGCAGCCGGATTCTGGGATGAGGTGGGAAAAGTGCCATGATGTAGATATCTCTGCCTTGGCCGTGTTCTCTGCCACGGTGCCGGTGCCGGGCACCAGCAAGCCCTGCGGCTGCATTCTTTGCATGCTCCAAGGCAGGAATTGGAGGAGAACATTTGAAGATTAAAAGAAAGGATTCTGACATATAGCATGTCTTGACAAGGATCAAGGTCAGTCCTTTGAAAGTATTGAATTAAAAATCAATTTGGGTAAAGGCCAGAACAACAGGACATCAGCTGTTTCTTTCTTTTTTGCAAACCAATCTCTTATTTCCCGGCTCTTCCTGCTTTTTGCCTCAATACAGAAATTGTTCTCTAGAAATGGTTCTGTTTTGATGCTTTCTCTGTGGCAGATGGCCTGTCCCTGGCAGCTATATGCTGCTAACCCAATGTGGTACAGCAGTGACACATAAACCTCTGCTGATTTTATTAATGTGCTTTGTGACAGGAATCCATAAACCTCTGAATCTAGGAGCTGAAGAAGTGCAATTGCAACCTTCACAGCGTACAGCCTGATCAATACAAATCATCAGTCGCTTCCTACTGGGCTGGGAAAGGCATGTATCGGAGCAAGCTTCCTTGTCGTTTCTGTCCAGTGTATTTATGGTAATAGAAAAAAGAAGAAGCAGTGCTATAAACTGCTCTGCTCTTGAGTGCATGAGCAGATACGTGAATGTGAGCAGCAGCATAATTATGGTTTTCCCTTTGTCATAAGATTGGCTTCTGTTTTGTGTCTGGCTTCTAGTTATGAAATTTCCTGAGAGAAGATGTTGTACAGCCCATGTAATTCCCACTAGGCAGCACTTTAGGAAGATCAGTGGTTTGCAATTCATTTCCACTGAGATAGCAACAGAGCTCTGAAGGCGTTAAAAATGGACAAGGAAGGCTCAATAATGTATCTCTACCGCTCATGTGGACCTTGAAGTTTAAGTATTACAGGTTTGAAATATTAGAATAAGCTTAGACTTTTTGGCAGTTGTTGCTATATCACTCCAGTCAGGCAGCTTTGTAAAAGTAGGCTTTGTTTTTTATTAAAGCTAAATGGGCCTTCTGGAGATGTCATCACCACCTGGCTGCGGAGGTGTTGACAGCAGTGGGCAGTAATCAGTGCTAGCAACCTGCCTGCATGGTGCAGTGGGGACCTGAGTCAGAACAGAGACTGCCACTGGATCCAGCAGGGCCCATCTGCTCAGAATGGCCATAAACAGTGGAGGAAGCTGAAGTAAACTTTCACTCTAGGCCTCACTGCACAAGAGGAACCCCAAAAAGCTCCCACCATGATTACCGCAACTGAATGCTCTCATTGGGCTTGGGGGCAGCTATATAAAAATGTTTGGTTTTTTGACTTAGAAGATGTTCAGAAAAGGAGTACACATGGAAAGCAAAATAAATTACATAAAGGGCAGGGCAACATTGCAGCTCTTCAATGAGTGTGACATTATGGCATATTTACTGTTAATGTGGGAAGGGGATAATCTGTGCCAGTAATTCCATGAGAGAAAAAGTGTATTGTATTTTTCCAAGCAGATGTTTCAAGGCAAATAACAAACTGTTAGATGAAATTTGAGTGGGAAGGAGGCTGTGGAGAATGAAGTGGAAGTATGACAAGTTATAGCACAGGTCAGAAGCCAGCTTTTAAGTGCAGAATCACTTTGGAGACCAAGGGGTCTATTTTCAGCACATGCTGTAGACTTCCTTTAAGGTCTCATCCTCTGCTGACTCAGTTTCCCTAAATGATCATGCATACCTATGCAGGCATTTGGCATATTGTAAGGCACTTCCAGTCTGTCCATATGGACTACACTTCATGTCTGTAAAGCAAATTGGCATCTTTAGAAAGGAAATACGTGAAGTTAGAGGTAAAGCTGCTACAAATGATGCTTTGTGACTTGAAAGGTGTTTGGGCATTAGCACAAACATTCACATAGTTGCAGGAAGTCTTTGCTGCATCAGGGTGAGTCAAGGGTGCACTTCAACAAAGAGAATAACTTTACCTGTCAGTTGAGAATTCCCATACAAACCAAATTGAACAGACTTTTCTCCAAGTGATATTTTCTCACAGTCCCCACTTATCTGGAGACTTGCTTCATGAAATAAATTAACTTAAAATCAACAGAGTTAGGGGAATCTTTAGCCTATGAGCACTCCTGTTCTCTTGGGATGTCTCAGATATTCATCGCTTGTGTGGAAGCAGCAACTGTACTAATGGAATCTTTAAAAAGGAGGTTGTATAAAGGTGGGCTCTGTAGTACCTCCAGCTATTGTGGAGCAGGAGGAAAGTCCTTTGCTGGAAGACTGCCCAGGAATAAAAGAAACAGTCCAAAGTTATAAATGGACAAATGACGACAAAGAGAGGGAATTATTAAATTAGAAGATTCAGCATCACGTGAACATCTCTTTTCTTTGTACTGCACAGATATATTCAAAAGCTAGTCTCAATGTCAAAAGATTTACAGTCTTGAAGTTGAACTGGGCCTGATTCCCATTTAAACTAAAACCCTTTTATACCACAGAGAGGCTGCAAATATAACTTAGACCTACTTTGGATATCACCTCAAAGGTTGACGGTGGCCTTTGTAATAAATGAAAATCACTCCGTGAAAAGCCTTTTACTGTTGAGGAAGAAGAAAAAAGAGGGGGTTGTTGGTTTGTTGGGTTTTTTTTTCCCCTCAAGCATGTTGTTTTAAGAAAGGTATTTCTGCAGTACTTGGCAAAGGGATGTAAGAGAAGGGAAAACTGTGGCTTGTAGCAACTAACTTTGCAGTTAAGAAGGGAGGATCTGCAGTTGATAATGCCTTACATGCGTGGGGCCCAATTTTTTTTCTGTCACCAGGCATGCTGTCTCACCTGCACTGAGAGGTGGTTATTCTGATTGATTTGGAGAGGTTGATCATTTCTGTGGCCCAATGTAACTGGTGAGACAGGGGAGTGCAAAATTTACTCACAAGATGCTGATAATGGGTCCCTGTGGTTTGCAGTCTCTCCAGATGCACTGGAGAGACTAATGCATGCATTTATAGCACTTCTCTGGGGAATTTCTTTCTTACAGAGGTCTTTGATTTTGTAACTGAAGTGACTGTCCTGCTGTCTTGCAGTAAGACATTGTTTGAAATATAATTTACTTCTTGTCATTATATACCATAAAGTGTAGTGTCTGCTTCTCCATGTAGAGTAAGCAGTTTTTCATTCCTTTTGAAACTTCTTAAGATTTCAGAAATGCTCCTGCTCTCTTGTTGGCTTGTCTAAGCAGTGAAAAAATTGGAACTAAGAACGGAGTTCCTAGAATAGCCAGCACTTGTGATAGTGTAGATCCTGATACGGGCCTCATGCGAAACTGAGGAGAGAGCAGAGGTGTGAAGCAGTTTGCTAGTTTTTGAGGCAGTGTGCTGCATAGCAAGATATCTCTGTCTTTCCCTTTAATAAATTCTATCCTGGAGCAAAACCCACTTTGTCAAAGAGGGCATGATTTTATGAAAATACCTGGTTTACCAAATTGGCATTTTCCATTGCAGACCATCCATAGTCAGCATTCGTTTTACATTGCAGCCTAAACAACTCACTTGCATTTTAAAGTAGAAGCTAGAGGAGCGCTATTGATTTCTTAGCTGAGCAGGTTGAATATGATCTGCAGCCTCCTCTTACACATTGATTCCTTGTCTCTTTACTCACTGCTTCCTGAACGTCACTGAACTGTGAGAGGCCTGCTAAATGGACGAAAATATTGATTTCTTTTCCCCTTCTTTTATTTTTGAAAGCTCCTTATTTACCAAGCACTGAACTAATATCAGGAAAACAAAAGGTCACAAAATAAGGCAGAAGCAAGTAAGTTCTTGCAGGTTTTTTTAAAAAAATACAAACTTGGTTGAAATATGAGTTCTTTAAATTGTGTTTCCATCAAGAAAGGTTAATTGCCTGAGTGGAACCTTTGAGGTCAGGCTATTCACCTTCATATTTTACTGTTGTCTGATTGATGCTGAGCCTTCTGGGACAGTTTCCTAAATGGCCGTACCTCTGGTGTTATGATTTCCAGTGATTTTTGCAAAGAAGTTAGTGAGCAGTCCAAACTACACTGGGATTTGCTATGCAAGGCAATTAATGTTTTGTCAGTTTAGTGGTGCAGTATTTTGAGCCTATTTTGTTCTGCTGGGAGTGTGACACTTTGCCATACCATGTCCAGAGGAGGGGAAAAAAGTACAAAGAGCATAAGCTGGAGTCAAGTAAAACTGAGAAGACATCCCCAGAGTGATGACTGGGGACAGACTAAGTGTCCAGAGGCTTTAGTATCTGCTGATGGTCTATGTAAACTTAAAAGAGTTTGGGCAGGCAAATGGGGCTGGTTTGAGAAAGCGGAAAACTAGAACTGATCCAGAACATCTAACTAAGTGTAATAAGCAAAAAAGCAGCAGGTCCTTGTTATCCAGTGACACTATTTCAACTAGTAACAAAACAGAAAAGTAACAGCAAGGTAGAGGGATGGCTAAGAACAATGAAAAATGGACATATTTCACAGTGGACATGACTTTTCCTAGCTATCAAAGCAATTCTCATACTGTCTATGCTTGTCATTATGGAAATAGCCATTTAGAAATATGCATTTAGAAATGTATAAAATAAGAGTGATACAAATATTTTGATGAAGGGGATGCATTTTCACTTTCATGAAATCTTTCAGATTGAGAAAAAAATGTCTTCCTCTGTCATTAGCTTAGAAATGGCAAGGAAGGTTGTGTTGGTAAACTTTAAAGTTGTGCTTTAACAGCTGCTACACCTTTGCTGTAGTGGCTCTAACTGCACCCACCAAGGAGTGGCAAGATTGCTTGGAGAAAGGGTCCCTGTACAGAAAACTCCCCAGGGATTAATGGACAGAGGTAGAATAGGCACTTGGAGAATCTGTTAGGAATAATTTGCCAGAGACACCTATGGTTAACAATGGGGACTCATTGCTGTGTATGGAGAGATCCATGAAAACCTTTGGAAGCTATTAACTTGCATGGGAGGAGCAGTTGTTATTTGATTAATAAACTTTGGGTGGTCAGTGACACTCACAAGCCCCCTGACTTCCCTGCTCATTCTTTCTGGGCTTTGAAACAGGCTCAGAAAGTTTGAAATCAAGTAGATGGATCCAGCTATGTCAAGACAAAAGGCATCAGTGTTCCTCTTTTCCATGGCTGGATGGAATCTAGCAGCCTCACCGCCTCAGGTTATTGGTTCAGTAGCAGAAATGAGCTGTCCCTGTTGCCATTTAAAAGTTACTCAGTTTTGTTCGGTTCATCTGACTTTAGTTACAGTTCAAGTAGGTCTGTACTTTCTTTTTGCTAGTGAGGAGGGTCAGCATTATTCCTCTTATTTTGTAGTGGAGAGTCACACAAAACTTGGTTTCTTTGGGGCTTTAATAAAAATGTAGAAGAATGTGAGATGGGTGCTCCTCTCTGACATCTTCAGAACTTACCAGCAAGCAGCTGTTGGACAACACAGGTGATGAGTGTGTACTCTGTGAATGGGATCAATATTTCCCTAATAGATGTATCCCTTTTATGTTACATGGATGGAGTGGAGAGTAAAATTAGATGTCTTTGTGTTTACTTAGATGAAAATCAGAGGTGAAAGAGATCCACTCATGCATTAAATCTGTATGGTGTTTAGGAGCCATGGGGTTGTCATTTATGTATAAGACCCCAAAAAGATGCTGTAGGTGTATGATATCCTATTCTCTTTACTTTTTAGAGTTAGGTGTGCAGATTACTCTGGCTCACTTGGACTTTTCTGCCTCCATCTTTTGTTGAAACTATGTTTCTTTGGATATCAGAAATAGATTATAGCAACAGTCAGGATAGCTTTCCACTAGCTGAAGTTGGTTTATTTGATACTGCCTTCATGCATCTGGACACACTGTTCCAAACTACCTTCACAGGAGACTGATCTTCAGTAGAATTCATAGGGCCCAAGTCCAACCACCAACCACTTCTTCAAAAATACAGGCTGTCAGTTTCCAACTTCTTACTTCACCTTCAGGAACAGACCTGTGTTGACCCTGAGTCTTTAGAGAAAAAAGAGCCACAGCTTCTTTGGTTGATATCTCACTGCTATGTTTTGGGCTTTTTATTTAAAAAAAAAAAAAGCCATGCCTACTAGATGTCATCAGTGGGACTGCCTTTTTCCTCTGGATTTTGGCCCGAATTCTCCTGTTCTGAAGCTCTTGATTCTTGAGGTTGGGGTTGTGTACACTGTTCCACTTTTGTCCACCCGCTGGTATAATTTAGTAAATCTGTCGTTTATGCCCAATGTAACAGAGTCATTTAACTGCAGGAGCTCACCAGTACAATTAACCCTGTTCTGTCAAAACGAGGAGCTGATTATCTTGGCATTCATGGGAGCATAGAGCACAGTTAGAGTGCTGCGGTTTCTGGCCCTCCCGGAGCGGTATTGCAGTCAATTGATTGTTTTGTTAATTTGTTCTGCATCGGTATCCTGCTGGTTTATTATCATCCAAGTGACTTTATGCACCATGCATAAATACAAGTATATTAAAAATCAATACATGAACCTTTTTTCCTTGTAAAAATCTTGTCATCCATGGGCCACCTTCTTTGATACATGACCTTCATTCTGGTTACAACGCAGCTAGTAACTTTTACATGTTTAGTCACATGCTAATAAAGTAGATGGTCAGGTTTTGGTCTTTACTTAATCCTGTAACCTAATGAAAAAGGAATAAATTAATTAAGAATGAAATAAACAAAAGGCTGTTATTGCTGATAAATAAGCCTAATTTTGAGACAGTAAAATTCATGCTGTTTTAGTAAGAAAATCTCGTTCCTTCACTAGGTTCTAATAAGTATCATGCTTCACAGGCTCAAATCATATAGAGATGCTATTATCATAAGCCTGAGTCTTATGAACACTATTTTTCCTGCTTCAGTTAGAGAAACAAGTATTTAAAAGATGGCAGAAGGTTGAATTGTGCACTGGATTGAGGGCTGGATTCCAGGTCTGAACTTGACACAAGTACATGGGATTATGGCTGTTACAAGATCAAAATGTTTTCCAGTGATTTTCTACTGTTGCACATGCAAAGATGTTTTCTTGTGTGTGTGTTTTTGAAACGCGCTACCTGTGGCATGATACTTAATGCATTTATGTTACTGATATCACAGGGAGCCCTGCTCTTCTTTAAGAAGAAAACCATAAGATAGAAGCAAAATTGGATGTGGTCCCTCACCTGATCTAGACTAGATATGTAAGCACAAATCCCCAGCTCTGGAAAAACACCATTTTTCTAAAGTAGATTCCCAGCTGACAGGAAGACTAAGATTCTCCCAAGTCAGCTGTCTGCAGCCCTGAATGGGCAGATCCCCACTCAGATCACTGGATTTGGATCATGCTTTTCCAAGTTGGTTTTATTGGGGATTTTTTTCTGGAGTATATGGATGTTATCTGATCTTGGGATCATTGCTTTCTGGACACATTTTCATCAAGAGAAGGGCAAGTTCTTACCTCATCCTGGCTAAGAAACTTGTACAAGGCAACTGAATGAGGCAATTTGGAGATTATGTAAGTGAGAAGCTACCAAGGACTTACCCAAACCTTTCAACTCATTTCATGACAGAAATGCCTAATCTTTTCTGGATGTGATTGTATGAGTTACCATCATTTGCAAATGTGAGGAAAACCCCTTTTTTTCTGTAGCGAAAAAGAGGCCTCAGAATTTACGTGAGTGTTATGTCTATGGATGGTAACATCCTGTGTGCCTTTTTCCGTGTGAAATATTCAGGAAACAGCCCACAAAGTGGTTTTAGGTCAGAGAAGGTTATACGTCCTTGATGGGTATATTTCTTTGTCTCAGGAAATTATAATATAGCATAATAAATATAATAAAAAAATATATATTTTATTGTGAAGGTGGAACAAATCAAACAAATGAGATGTTCCTGAAGAGTGAAATCAGCCTGCACTATTTCTGCAAATTGCTCCCCCACTTCCTCCAGGTTGTCTTAAAGAAAAGCCAGGGCTTGGCAGCATCACTTTTAATTAGTCAAAATCCTTTTGTACTAGATCCTAATTCAGTGCCTTAATGCAGCAGGTCCTGCAGAGCCAGCAAGCTTGCGTGGGAGCACAAATGCATAAAATCTTTTTCTCTGGCATCCCTTTAAGTGAGGGTTGGCTTCTGTTCATAGGCATTTTCTGTGGTGACAGCTCGGGGTTTGCAGTCGCAAGCAGAGAGGCAGGGGTGGTAACGGAGGAAGGCATAATGACAGGTGATTGCTCTGTTGTCTCCATGGCATCACTGAGCCTTATCTTAGAGGTATCAAACAGTGTGCTTATACCTTTCTTTACTCTCTGTACAGATACCAGGTGCCAGTAAGTACACCTAGTATGGGTCCTACTTATTCACTGTCCTCTTTCCAGCTTATTTTGTATTAGGTTTTTTTCTTTTCAATCTGCTCCGCTTTTAATAAACCTGCAGAAGTAATGGAAACACATGGATAAGTGAAAACACCTACCAATTTGATATTTTATAATTTGGTACCTTCAGTTAAGGAGTTAGAATTCATACAAGTAAATTTTTAGAAACACTTGATACTATTTTTTCAGGGCACGCTGCCCCATCCTGCTCACTATGAATTGGCATCAGGTTTTCAGGGTTATAATGAAGCAATGTAGCTGTGAGGAAAATAGCTTTTAGCCCCCATCAGTTAGATCCCAGTTTCATCTCAGCCTCAGGCACCTCACTGAGCATCGTCTTTTGAGGCTCCTGCTTTAATTAACAGAGACAGAAGGACACCTCCAAGAATGACTCAACTGAGCTAAGATCTGATTTAGCCTTTAGATGAATTTCTCCTCTGTTGATTTTGACTGATGATATATGACTTACTGTGACACAGCGGTGTAACTCCTGTGTATGTATTCTTAATTAGAAATGCCAAAGCCACACATGTAGAAGTAGTTCTCTGAGTTATTAGATTTATTTAATGAGCATGCATTTTTTTCAAGAAAATGGCTAAGGAAATACTAGGGGTCTTACTGCCTTCCTGCTGCACCTCAAGGTGTACTCAGTTTATGGTTTTAAGCATTCCTCTTTGATCAAGAAGGGGAGATTTTTTTTTTTTTAATTAAATGCTGGGACTCTTCATGCTATCTTGGTTCCAGGTGTTAGGCTAAAGAGTACAGAAAGAGCATGCCAAATTTCACAGCACTTCTGCAAGATCTGGGAATATGTTAGCACATCATATAACTCCAGTTACAACCATTCAGTGGTCTCCTTTGGGAGTGCTCTTTTACATGGGTACAAGTGATGATTATGGTCTGACATTTGTAGTTCCTGCCTCCAAAGATAATTGCGTGTCTAACTTTTTTATTTTTTCTACAGTGCTTACAGAAATGTTTTTGGGGATTTGCTTTTCATGAAAAAAAAAAAAAGGATCTCTAAAAAATACGACTACGTATGTTTCGTAACCGTTTTTTTCATATCTTACACTTTAGCCAGTGTGGTCAGTTTAGCGGCTTTTTTGCCATTTAGTTTTTCTTGCCAATGTATTTATTTATCATTTATTTATTGCAAGGATAATCCCTGAAAGTAGATCACTTTACAAGACGTGTTTTTGAGAATCTCAGGAGTGTGGTGAGAGCACACAACAACAGATTTTTTTTCTCCCAGCAAATCTCTTTGGCAGGAAAGGCTATCTAATAATCTGAAAATGCCCTGGAGAAAAATCTGAAAAAGTAAAAGCATGGTCAAGACCTGCATCCTCACTTTTATCAAATTGGAACAGTGACATATTGGGAATTGGTTAAGTAATTTTAGCTTCTAATAACAACAATGTTTTGATTTTGGTGGTAATGAAAAAGAAAAGTGTGGTAAGAAGATCCATGATAATAATGATGCCTGAATAGGGGCTGTTTCTTAGGCAGATTGTTGGGTGTCTAAAACATGTTCAAGCTGCAGCTGTCCTCCAGATAGGACAGTTCTGAGTGTCTCTCCCCCACACAGCCAAGTCCTAGAGCTCTCTACCTGTTCACAAATTTTGACTGAAATCATTCACCAGTTTAGAAGTTGCAAATGAATGCACAGGCATAAATTAGTAGATTTAATAATCCTTATCTCTCATGAAAACAGGGCTAAAAAATCTTTGTGTATGTGGTTAAGAATGTTCAGCTAAAGATGTAAAAATTAACCCTTCCAGGTAAGGAAAGCTGTGCAACAGGAAGGCTTCAGCAGAAGGAAGCGAGGATATAGAGACATCAATGACATTGACATCAACATGAATGATCCTTTATTTACAAAGCAATGGTACCTGGTAAGTTTTGAACAAAAATCACAGTAATCAGAAATAAGTAGTTGGCATTCAAGCCATTCTGTGCTGTTGCAATGTTTTGCAAGTGTGCTTTCCAAATATGTCACAAGAACTTGGGAATGGATCCAAGGCTCAGTCCTGTTGTTTTTAACTGTACCTCTTTTATGCTGGGAAGACCCAGCACATTTCAAGAGCTAAATTTCATTTCAGTCAAAGGAAAGATCCTTAGAAGGCTTGAAAGAGAACTGTATTGGTGTCCTGTGGGCATTCCTGGTGTGCTGATGTGACCCCTAAAACTGCATATGAATCATGTCTTTGAGCTGTTGCCAGGTAAAATATTGTTATAGAATTATAACAAAAAGTTCTAGTGTATTGGCTAGAAAAAGTTGATGTTTTTCTTTTCTTACAGAAATTTGAATAGTAATTGATTTTTTTCTGTCAAAAGTGGAACAGTTGAAAACTGATGAATTTTGGCTTAAGCAAGAAATCAATACTTTGCTAAATTGTTTCATTTTTAATGTGTCATATTTTATAGGGAGAAGTCTTTAGTCATAAAAGAAAAATTAAATTTTTACATAGAAGTAGCCATTTAAAAAGTTGATAAAGTAATTTTTGTGAGTTTTAATATTGCAGCCTATTTATGATGAAATACTTAGTAAATGCAGTACTGCCTTGTTAACTTAAGAACGGTCTTTTTGCTTAAGAGTAGTGTTTCTTATTCTCTTTCCGCTTAATCCATTTCTTGTGTTTTATGAATCATTCCAATACGGCTGCCTTTTTTTCCTAAGACAAGAGTTTTCAGGTGAATGAGGGCACATTAGCATGAATGGGACTTCATCCTTGATGAGATGATAAACTGAAGTGTGGATTAATTCACTTCTTTCTGGTACTTCAACAAAATGTTGCAGTTATAAAAATAGCAAAATTTTTATGAAGCTATACATTTTTGAGATTATAATGTACACAAAAATGTGTCTTGAAATGAGATGTGTCTGACACAAAATGGAAAATTTTTGCATCTGGAATAGCAAAAGCCATATTATTTGGAACTTGAGAAATTTGTAAATGAGGTTGGTGAACATGAGTAATGCCTGAAGATACAATAATGCCTGCAGATCCATAGAATCACACACACACTCAGGGTTGCAGAGGACCCTTAAGATTCATCTAGTGAATTTTCCTGCTTAAAGAAGGGCTAACTTGGTTATAGAATAAGTTGTTTCTGGTACTAAACCCAGTGGTCGTGAATTTCAGTAGATCCCTGCTTTCATGAAAAAAATCATTCCCTGCTTTCATGAAAAAAAATCCTCTGTGAAATCCATTGGTCTAACTTTTTTCTGGATTGACCCCCTGTTCTGACATGCTTAAGTAGAAAAGTCCCTTTTTGGGTCCAAAAAATTCAGTGTTTAACCAAATCTTATAAACCACAAAGAAGTGAATTTACTCAGGGTTAGTTCTTTGGTGTGTTTTTGTTTTACCACTGCGTTATTACAGTAGATTACGTACACATGTGCATCCCAAAGCAAATGGGATATGTTTTCCATACCAAAGACATAAAGCAAAGGCATATGGAAATGTGTCTGTCGAGTGAAAAAAGCTGTTCTTCTTTTTCACTGATGTATTAGATTAACACTGGTCAAGCAGATGGGACTCCTGGACTTGACCTTAATGTTGCTGAAGCATGGGAGCTGGGATACACAGGGAAGGGAGTAACCATAGGAATTATGGATGATGGTAAGTGAAGACTGAGTGCTAATTTACTTTTTTTAAGTAGCTTTTCCCATGTAATCAAAGTCAAAAAAAGATTAAAAAGTAATGATGGATTGCTTATAGTGATGAGGCTACCAGCTTCTATAAAGCCTTTGAGATCTTCAGGGAAAAATTGTTATAAAGACTTCACTAGGGGTACTGAAGCATGGATATCCAAGCATTGAAAGTGGTTTGCAATTATCACTCGGATATCTTCAAGGGCAAACTATAATGGCCATTAAGCCAAAGGAAAGACTCCCCTTGACTTCCATAGGCACTGACTGGGAGATGTAATTGCTGTGCAAAAAGTACTTAAGAAAATGTTTTCTGGGTTACATTATTCTCAGAGTCATACTTGACAGCTGAAATAATTAAACACTTTCATGCTGCATATCAATAAAAGCCTGCATATTAAATATATTACTAATTTGAGGCTATGTTCAGAGAAGATGAAGATAAAAGGTACAGTTGGAGTCACTGCTGTTCTACTCATGGGTTCCTTGCTGAAGTACAGGAATTCTGTGCAGTCTCTTTGACACTTTTCTTTGGGCTAAATTTTGAATGTTTTGTGGTGATTGAATAATATTAAAAATAAGTAACTAAAATGTCTGGATCCACATGAATTTTCTAGGGTCAACTAAGATCTGTCCTCACTCTGTTCCTAATCTGCTTACCACTAACACAAAGTTTTTGTGGAAGTAAGAAAGTAGACTTGGACAGCTGTATATTGATGAGAGATCAGTCTCACGTGAGAGATGATCTCTCATGTGATGTCATGAGAAATGACAATTTCATTGATCCCGCAGAAGCAGGACTTATCTTTCAAAATAGCTAGGCATGACTGTGGTGGGGATGATGACAAACTATTTGAACTTCAGGCCAAATAAAGCTGTTGGCCCATCAGATGCAGCTTTTAGACAAGGGGGTAATTTGCCTTATATTCACCTCTGGTATCTCTGGAAGAGAACACCTGAATAACATGATTCTTTATTGAGACGTCATCCGTCTACCATTTTGATCGGTAAGGCTCTCCACAGATGCAGGGGATCTCTTCATGCAAATCTAGTGCTAAGGACTCTACATAATGGGAGGTAATCGTTTCATCAGAATAACCCTGATGATATGACGTTCTCCATGCAGATAAAATTTAGCTTATAATAATGTGGTGGTCAAAGACATGGGGCAGAGTAATGATAAAAATGTAACCCGAGGTTGGTGGCCATTTCTTTCTATGTTTTAACTGGGTATGTAATAGGTCAGATTATCCCATCTGAGCATAGATCTGCTGCATCTGTTAGACCATCCACTGGGCCTTGCGTTATTTGCCACATGTAGAAAAACACCATGCAATAGAAAGAGTATATTCCGCACGACTGCCTTGTTACAATCTTTAGCATGTTACCAAGGTGTGGAGCCTATGCTCAGATATTTGCTGAAATGGTCTAATCTAACATTAAAAGTTTTGTTTCAGACACATAATCCAAAATGTTAGCCTTGGTGATCTCCCCAAGTCTAGTTTAGGTAATTTTCTGTCTACTTACAGTTTACAATTTTCAGTGGTTAAAAATACTCATTTTTATATCCTGTACGGATCCAGTGCTTACTGATCTTGTTAGTTATGGTATGCTTTGAGATGATGTAACTTGTATAAAAATAAATTGTGATTTAAACTAATCTTAATAAGTAAATATGATCTAGTCTGCAAAACAGATCAATAAATTTTGTCACTGAGCTCACCTTTTCAATGGGCACCTGGAATTTTACATAAAGGATTGAAAACTAGCTGGGACTGCATCAGAAACATCAGTTTAAATACCAGTTTAAAACTCCACATTTAAAAACCGGGATCTCATTTCAATCAGTTGCATGTTCTCCATGATCATTTTCCTATGGTTGCAAAGAAATCTTACTTTGTTCTGTGATCATTACAAAATCTTTTTTGAAACTCTTAACCTTTGGTTTCTGATCTGTCATTATCTTGTTGCAGGAATTGATTATCTCCATCCAGATCTTGCATCAAATTATGTAAGTACATGCTGACCTTTTCTGTAAAATGTGGATTTTCTTATTGTTATAGTACTCTGCTGCAAAATTTTGTGGAACAACAGTACAGCTGAACTGCTGATCTTACAGATGATACATTTCACATTGAAGGAAGCAGACTAAAAATGGGACTTCCTGTGCAAGGAATGGAAAGGTGACAGGGCTCTTTGTGGAGGAATGACAGTGCTGTCTCACATTAAATAAGCTGCAGCTTGCAATATTGGATTTAGGACAACAGTGAATAACCTGGGAATTGGCTCTAAGTCCTGCTGTTAAGATGCAGAATGCACCTGTCACTTGGAGGGCCACGGAGCTGTGGGCTGTGGCAAGGCATGTATTAGCCTTTGAAACCTCCAGGAACAGCTTAATTCCTTTATAACAGATGATTTGATCCAGTGCTTCAAAGCATGTGCAGGGCGGATTGTGTATTCGTAGCACACACTGTGTCAATTGATTGTTCCTCAAACCTACCTCAGGCTTCAGACCTTCGGACTAGGATTTTTATCTTGATTCTTCTAGGCTCTCCCCAACCCCTTGTTGACACTAGCACTCCTATCTCCAGACATCTACAAGGGTTCCCAGAACCCATGGACTGTAGGTTGCCTTTGTGATATGCTGCTCTCACACTGTGCTTGTGGCAGTCCTTTGGGCAAGGGCTGTCAAGAAGCTGTGGCTCCTTGCCAGGCAGGTTGCAAGGTCTCTGCTTTAGGTCTTGCTGTTCTCCTGCAGGGAAGCCCACGCTTCTTCAGCTGAGCAATGTGGTTTAGTTTGCAGTTGCAATTAAATGAAAAGAACAAAGACAACTGGAAGCTTTGGTAAAAACATGAGCCGTTCAGATAGTTCAGTTCCGAAATGAGAAAGAGTAAGACAATTATTTTTATGTACTTGCAATTTGGAAAATAATGTCACACAGGATGAAAATCAGTTTGTTGTTGTAAGCAGCAAAGCACATTTGGTAGAGAATAAATGGATATAGAAGGTGTTCACTTTGGACAAGGAATTTGGGAAATAGCTGACCACAGAGGAAAAGTGCAGGATAGCCCATTTCGCTTCGTATGAGGCTTAATAACTGGCTTACTAACTTGATGGCAGCTAATTAAACCCTGTGCCCTGACTGCAAAATTCTCACCCAAGAGGAATAACTCAGTAGGGTGTTCCCATAAATTGGTACATATAAAGAAGTTTGTAAAAGGGAGCCTTTTTCTTTGCAGGAGTATCTCTGTATGTATGTTTTAGTATATGATCTGGGCAAAGCACGTGCTCTTTGCTCGCTTTTCAGCAGCAGGCATGGACAGAGTCTGTGGGACTATTCTGCTTCTAAACATCAAGTTTCAAATAAACAAGCAAAAATTCTGTACACCATATCTGATTTAATGTCAAATAGAAACAGTTCTGTTGTTAACAGAGAACCTAGGATCACACCCAGAAACCAAAAATAGGTTTCTCAGTAATACAGTGTTTATTCTTTTGATTCTAAAAATACTTTGTTTGCATAAATATTTGTCAGGCTTAGCAGAAATGTGGTGATTTCAGAGTGGCTATAGTGAGTATTCTGGAAATTAATGGAAAATGACAATGCACAGACGTGGTGCTAGAAATCAGAAAATAGTGGAGCTGCAGAGAAATCTGAGAGTTCAGAAAATTAATATTGGGATGAAAATTAGAGAAAAGCTGTCTGAGCATGGGGACAAGAAACCTTTAATGGCAGTCATGAAAGACTTGTGAGGAGACTGATCTTGAGATGAGAATCTGAAAAGGTTTATGTAGGAATTACTTTGTCCAAGCAAGGAGCAGTCCAGTAGTGAAGCAATGATCAGGCTGTGGAGGGACAAAAGAAGATTGTCTGGGCAATGCAAAATGCAAAATTAGGTGTGGCTTGTGCAGGGCAGATCAATAGCCAGACACAGGGGAGAAAAGACTGAGGAATGAGTGGTTGGTAAGACATGGAAGGAGCAGCAGAAACCCCATCTGAAAGATCACAGTCTTAAAGGAGATGCCACCCTGATGCTTTTAATACAGAAATACAAAAAAAATTAGCTATCACATGAAATCTGTGGTTCTAGGCTGTCCCAGCATGGGGAGAGGGGGAGTAGCAGAAAAGAAAGCTTGAGTTTGCTTTTGTTCATCTTTGTTGCCTGAGGTTCATATTTAGTTCTGTGCTGACTATACCAGAGGACACAGCAAGGAAATGTACTGATAAATTAGTATATTCTATGCAAGGTAACCAGTAAAAGGGTAAACTTGGTAACTAGTAAGAGGAGCTAGTAACAGGAGCTCTCCTCACGCAGAGCTGGCTGCAGTTGCTGTGTCTGAGAGGTGGCTGGCTGAAGGGCAAGGTTGACTCCTGCTCCTGCTGCTAAAATCTGCCATCTCCTCCCTCGCCCGAGCACAGCACAGCGGTTGCAGGGCTTGGTTCACCTGCTTTTTGCCTCTCCTCCTCTTGCTGCAAGGCTGCACAGGCCTCCTTGAGACCTAGGAGATCCTGCTCTGACAGCATCTGCTGTGTCTCCGAGACCATGAGGCCTTTTTTCCCAGTAGGTAGTAATTTGGGCCTGAACTAAAGACAAAGACTTAGATTCAGCTGAAGGAAGGATCAGTTTAGATGTAAAAATGTAGTGAAACGAGTCTCTTAAGGAATGAGTTGTTAACTTGCTTCGGGTCGGCATGGCAATTGCAGTCACCTTTGTACAATTCCAATACCATACATTTGGTGTTTCATGACATTTGCACTTTGAGGCAGCTCTCTCTTAAGTTATATTGTTTATTTTTAGGAAATTTAAAAGCCTACAGCTTATGTTTCTCAAGTGTGTAAATGTCTGCAATACCCTGGCAATGTCTGTATGTCTTGCTTGGAAATTTGGGAGCAATTAGAAAGTCTCTCAAAGGTAGAGTTTTTGGCACTTGAGCATTTGCAAGTATAAAAACTTGGCATTGGTTACTCAGTTTAATTTGGCTTTTATTTTTCTGACTTGCTGATTTTCTTGTTTGAATAGTTTGATGGTGGTTGGCACTTGGACAAAATGGAGGGTCAGGGAAGAGAAAGAGCTTTCTAAAGAAAAAAAGTTTATATTTTCTCCTAAAAATTGCTGAACTATGACCTATCACATGGATTGAACTTCTGTCCATATTTTTCTTTGCATTTTCTGAGCTCTCCTGCTTGAATCATCCATTTATCTTTTTAACGCACTTTATATACAAGGAAAGGAGTGTGCCTACTCATTGTCTGGAAGGACTGCTCTCCCAGCACCCCTTCTCAGCTTGCTGCAGTATAGCTACTGGCTTTTCTGGGATCAGAGGGTTATGGCAAAGCTGGAATTTTCCATTCTGCACCGTGAATGCAGAGACTCATTGTCAAACGATCAATATTTTTTTCCAAGCCTTGGAAACCCTGCAGAGGTTCAGCCTTCAGGAAATTATTTTTTTCCCCGCAAAGAGAACCCTTCATTAGGGACTGTTAATTAAAAAGCTAAAGCCTAATGTACTCCATGGTTTTCTTTCAACTCAGACTGTATGTACAAAGCCAGCAATTTCAGGACTGACTTCTCCAAGATCTGTCAGGTGACCTGAGTGAGAAAGAAAAGTGAAGTAATAAGGGCTGCATATTAGATGGGTCTAATAAAAGAGGAGACAGCAGCTGTGGGGCGTGTACATTACAAATTTCAGTACATTGTTTTAAAGAAAAACCTAAGAGAGCAAATAGAGATTTGTTGTGCCATGAACAGAAACATAAGCTGTTCTCCCTAAGTTTATATTGCAGTACTTTTATATTTGGCCAATGTCTGTTGGTGAAGGTCAGTGTAGCTGCATTATCCCATTTACAGCAGCAGGGAGCTGATCACCTCATCTAAGTGGGTTTGCCTCTGATTAGCAGTAGTGAGGAAAATCAGGATCCCACTAAGAAACTTGGGTCAGGAGTAAAAAACTGCTGGTTTCAGTGTCTGAAATCTGCCTGAAGCTGAAAGCTTGTTTAAAAAGACACTGGGGAGGGAGAGAGAACAAGACAAACATTTAGTGTAGGAAAACCAGAGGTGACTATGTGAATAGGTAACTTTTTTACAAAGTACTAATACATATAAAATAGTAATATAACACATTCAGATAAGAAAAAAGATTTTGAATTAGAGAGATAAAATATGTGCACAAACAAACACACAGTCATCCTAGCAGCGCTTCATTGCTGTCCTTCCCCTTTCTGTTTTTAGTTCTCTGTAATGTGTATCTTTATGGTACAACCTTATGTTCCATCTTTCAAGGTCCTTACCAGCTATCATTCAAGCTGTACACAGGAAAGGATTTGCTGAGCTAAAGAAGTCCCTATGTAAGGATGAAGGAAGACTTTCTGGAGTTATCTTGGGGTTAATTGAAGTGTTGTGTCATCTACCATTTCTGATTGGAATGTGAACAGCAGGTGGTCTTACCTGTCTTCTCTTTCCACTTTGGTGACATCTGTAAACACAAAGTAGTCTCTCTCAACAACTTTTGGTAACTTGTCAGCAGCTGATACGGTAACAGCTCCCTCCGCCTTGCTGAGAGGCAAATAGAAGCATATTTTTGGAATAATTATCACAGAAGCAGTGAAATGTTCTACTTCTGTTTTGAGTTGCGATTTCCATTGTTTGCTAGAGGAACAAATCCATCATTGAATAATCTTTACAGCCATGAAAGAAATAAGAAATAGTATAGGCAATAAATTATACACTGCAATATATGCAGCAAAGCTTAGCAACAGCATGAAGGATCTTGCTTTAGAAAGTCTGTGTTCCCGTCATTAGCATGAATTTCTTAGTATGCCTTGGCCTCCCTGCACGCTACCAAAAGGACCGGCAACTTTTTCTGGAGGCTATGAGCCTGATCTTAATGATTTATCTGTATAAATCATCAGTATCTCTACTAAAATCACTGGGGCCTAATTGTGGGTGTTTGTAAGTTGACAGAGCTCCATTGACATCTATTGAACCATGATGCTTTGACCCAGATGATCTGCACCATGGAAATCCCAGCTGATGTAATTGCCCAAGTCAAACAGAGTTCAGGTATAACTGGTGGCAAGAAAAATGTTACCCTTCCAAGCCCAAAATTTGTTGGAAAAACCTCTGAAGACCTTGAAAAGCTCCCAGTGTCTCTGCACTGTCATTAATATCAGCCCAGGGGATCCACAGGGAATGTAAAGCCAAACCATAGCAGAGTCGGGTTCGTACTTGCCTGGCATCAGCAAATGCTTTCAGTGAGCTTTATGAGATCCAATTCCTATGACATGATTTTCAAAGAGCCTGAGAGAGTTACACTGCCATTTCCTACGGCGTTTTGAAGGGTTATTGAGCACATTCTCTAGACACTTAATTTCAATAAACCTTTACTGCTAATACATCAAAGGTATTTTATGGGCAAACTGTGTGCTAACCATTGTTGCTAATACCTATTTTTAAATGCAATGTTGAAATAACACATTATCAAAAAATAAAGAACCGAATAAACTGTTTCAGATGTTTCAACGCATCACTAATTGGATTTTGGGTTGGTTGGTTTCATTTTTTGGTGTTGCTTTGGAGTTGGGTTTTTTTGCTAATAGGTTTTGTAAAATTAACGCTAGCATAACAATTAAAAATTATGAACCAAAACCTCGGATAAATTCACCATGCAGCCTTCTGCTAACACTGAAAATTCAGTAAGTACACTGTTTGATGGATGCTGTTAAAGCAGATTGTGGCAGAAATTTCATCAAGAAATTGTTGAGACAAAATGAAACCTCTCTTTTGCCAGGATAGAAGGATGGATCAAGTGTTTAAATGCCAGGCTGAGTGATGCCTTAGCAAGTGAAACTGATGGCCTTCTGTTGGGCTATTTATGCTGCTCAGATGGCTTCTGGCAGTTAGAGGGCTAGTTTTAGCATTTAGAAGATGATCATTCAGGACATGTAGGACAACGAAGTTTCACTGGCATATAGAAGTTACTGGGAAGACAATGAAGTTCTCTGTTTCAGACTTGGCTATTTTTTCTGTTACTCTGTGCAGGTTCACCTTCTGGGCTCATCAATCTGTTCTGTGCAATCTGTTTTTTTTTTTTCTCTGAACACACAAAAGGCTGAAACAGATGATGCCTTCTCTGATAAGATCAGCCAGGCAAATAAAGTTCTCTATGTACTTGGAAGGGTGTCCTGGGTTTGTCACACACCAAAAGTGCTTCATATCTTGGAAAACATAATGGGGTCCTGCAAACAGTCCTCCCCTGCTCCCAACATTAACTGTTTTTGCAGGTGCGTGTCACAGTGGTGCTCAAGTGCTGAAATCTTAAGTAAAATGACTGTGCAGTTCCTCTTTGCTGCCTTATAGCTTCTTGATATGAGCACTGCTAACAGGACAGAGAAGCCATGGTGCTATGTAAAGGAGATGTCAGTGTCTTCTTACTTAATGTTTTGTAATCGTAGATGTTACCACAGCCTTCTAGTGTTTAACTGAATTAAAAAGATGGAACAGCAAAAAGAATATGAAGACTGTTTCTCCTCTGGATTATTTCATATGGCCAGAAGGCAGAGGAAAAGGCTTTTCCTGCAAAGGAGGCTGCAACTTGTGAAGAAGGTGTGATTGGCTTAAGGAGAGATGATTTGTGTCACGTAGAGAGCTGTGTTTGCAGCTGAAAACAGGATTTCTCGCACTGAAAGATGTAATGCTAACTGCTTTCCTAAAGCCCATTATGAGAGATCTGGACACTGAATGCTTGGCAAGTCTGTACAGCTGGAATTGGCATTACTTGACTGATGTTGGCCTCTCAAGGGGATGCACTGATTTATACTGGCTATAAAATATCCTCAAAGGACAATTTCTTTGGAATCAGAAAGATACTAACATATTGTAATTGCATTTGCCTGTTAATATTTTCAGAGCAATGAATGCTGCAAAAAGTTTCACATTTTATTCTACATTAGAACCACCTGAAAGGGATAATCTTCAAGTTAAATGCATGCCTGGTGTGCAAGCAATGTGAGATGGTGCCAAAGACACTTGCTTTGCAAGCTAAAGACCACACATTGTCTGCAGAGTTTATTTTTCTCTATAATCAATGTACTTAATTAATCAGCTGCACACTGAGAAAGTGCAAGGTGGCTAATCGCTTTAATCATTAAGCAGTGGTATTAATTTTCACTTAGGCGTCATCCATGGAAAGTAAATTAAGATTGCTGAAATGAGAAATGCACAGGGGTAGAAGAGAGCAGATAAGGACATTTCTGCATCAGTTCTGGCTGGCACTTTTGAAATTGGCTTGTGCCTCTCTCCAGGTTTTCTCCAAGTAAGTTTTTTGGAAATATTTTCTTCTCATGTTTGGGCAAGAAAAGAGGAAAGATGTTAGTTCTCACTGTTTGCCATGGAGGGACCTGGCATTGCTTTGTTTTGTTGTTTGGTTGGGTTTTTTTATTACCTCCCTTTCTGCAAACTAGTTAGCTTTTGGAACTGGCCAGAAATCTTCCATTAGAACAATGTTTTTGCTTGTAAAGATGAGTGTTTTATAAAATCAAAGTGTCCGCAGGAAAAATGAAATATTTTTATTTTTGATCACTTCAACCTAATTTTAAATATTTGACTTCTAGAATATGCTGAATTAAAACAGCAGCAACAAAATCCCACTCTGCTTGGGAGAACAGGGTCAGATACATGGTCCCCTGGAGGCGGTGCACGCCTTGTAATTTTAAAACCAGGTTCAACAAAATGAAATAAAGAGCTTCTGTTTACCCAAAGTGAAAATAACCACATTTTGGGTTAAAAATGGAAAAATAATTTTTGACTATTTTTCCATTTGGAAGCTTTTTTTAATTTTCTGTTTTTAAAGAATGGTTATTTTAACTGCTCATATGGTTTAAGACACTAACCAGTGTTGAATTCCCTGAATATCTGTCAGCATTGAAATAGAACTTAATTAAAATTCATGCTGTAGTTACATTTTGGCTACTAAGTATCACCAGGGAAGTCTGAATTACATGGTGTGTGTATGGGGAACGCTAGTCCCTCGCAAAGCTTCATCAAAATTTGACAGGCGTTAGGGAGAGACTTTCAGGCCTAGTGATGATTTTGGCAAGGAGAGTCTCAAACCCACTATTAACTAGTGGGCATGCAACTGGTTTTAAAATGAGAGTTTTAGCCAAGCCATTTAGATGAGCCAGACTTGGAGAAAAGGAGAGCAGGGAGGCATGAGGAGTCTGCTTACTTGTGCAAAACCAATAGCCTAAATACAGTAGATGGAGATGCAAGTGATTTCTAATACTTTAAACACCACTCCTTCACTGTGCCTGTAAATTAATTTGATTCATTTGAAATTAATTCATTTTTTTGTCTGTTCTGGCTGTTTGCTTTGCATTATTTGATTTTAGTTGTATGCATTTATGTTCTCCATATAAATATTTTACTTATCTATAGCTATGTAGGTGGTTAAGATATTTTTAAATCCCTGCCCTATTTCAGATTGCTTTGATTTAAATATAATGTTCTTAATTTCTGTTGTATTCCCAACACAAGCAATAAGCGAAATGATCATCTCTTACAGGGGAACAGAATAGCAGTGCACAGTATCTAATAAACTGCTGGCTTCATTGAAGTCACTGGTAGTTTTTCCATTAAGTTCAGAGCAATCAGAAATTTGGCAGATCACATATATCTAACAGGTTTGTAATGTTTGCTCTACTGTGTATTCCTTTTTAAAAATCATCACAGTAAGAGGTATAGGCTTCCTAGCCTCAACTCAGCAAATAATGATGCCAAGAGCTGTGGAAACGTGTCTGCCAGGGGTACAATTTTTTGCTGTAGAACAGGAGCTTGTGTTTGATGAAATTTCAGCCCCTTCCAGTGCTGTGTAGCTGCTATTTGCTGAAAGTTAAATCGATACAGTAGTGCATACCTCAGTCACACGTTCCATGTGCTGTCCTTACTCATAAGCTTTGATGTGGATTGGAGGTCGTTGGAAATGTTCTGCAGGCAGATTGTGATCTGGATTTTATTAAAGGAGGTGAATCTTCCTTGGAATATGTACAAAGGAGAGCACAAAGGCTGTGTTATGTTCAAGGACTTCATAATTTCAATGGTAGCACATGTTTTATAAATTACTTCATGTGAGAAACTAAATCACTTCAATTCAGTGGCACTTAACTCAGTTGCAGAATTAGTCAACAGCAATACCATGTCTGACTGATCTAATTGTGAGTCTTTCTTTCAGTCAGCTAATGACGTCTAGGACATTTCTTAAATTTACACATCTAGTAAATTACTGTGAAAACATTAGCTATGATCAAATATACTAATCTTTAAGAGAAGAACCTGGAATGATCATGTAGTATTTAAAAGCATAAACATTTGCAAAATGTAGTATGTGTGGATTTACATGAGAATGTCTGTTCTGAAGATCTCACCTTCTCTCACTGAAATTTTGGATTTAGCCATGCGTTGGTTTTGCTGATTCCACATGGAATAAACAATGGAAACTTTTTAATTAATGCAAAAGCATATAAATTGGTCCATTAAAATTCCTGACAAGCCAGCATGTCTTGACAGATATTAGTCACATTATTAGTACTCCCCTGGGATGCTCTCAAACTATGCTGATGAGGTCAGCATGCAGCTGGAATAAAACAGAATAGATCTTCAAGACCTTTTAACTCTAAGGCATGTAAATCAACTTGTGTTTGCTTTTTGTGACAAAAGAAATGTAGATAATAGGCTGCATTATGTTTTTTGATTCTCTCTGAAATTTTCACCTCCTTTTTATTTGTGTACAACGTCACTTTTATGTGTCCATTCATCATCCGTATTCATGCAATTTAGGTGAAACACCAGTTGAGCACTTGTTAATGGTTTCTTCTCGTCAGCTGAGAAACCGTTCAGAAGAAGAAAAATACCCAACCACTTTTGTGTCTCATCTGTTCTTTCTTTCAAGTCCTCTGTATGACCAGAATAACTCTCCCTGTCCTTCCCTCTCCATAACCATCACGGATCAGATCTCTCTGTTGTAGCTAACTCCCCAAACCATCTAGGCCTCGTCAATTTCCCTCTTCGTAAAGCTGCAGTTTGCCTGTTTGGTAACAGTAGATTGGTGTAACCTGTTAAAGTGGTCATCCTTAATGTCCTGCCAGGTTTGTTTTATGAGTGCCATTATAACCACATGTCCAGTATTCCTGCGCTTCACTGTGAGCATTTCTGGTAACTGATCTGTTTTTAACGACTCTTGACTGCAATGCCTTTGTGGTCACAGAGAGTGATGTGGGTGCCAACGCCTTCCAGCCACGCACAGTGGAAGGGAAGTGTTTGCTCTCCCAGTGCAAGTGGCCGCTCTTCACCCAGACCATGTCATGCTGAATGACTGGATTTGAATGACTGCTGAGTTTGTACTGCAAACTCTGAGCTACAGATTTTCTTACACTGATGGAAAAAATTGTCCCTTATCCACCATGTGCCACTTAAGAGACCTTTATGCTGGGTGTGATCTGAATCCTGCCTGCTGTGTTTGGTGGGAGAGCCTGTGGCAGATTTTGGCAGACTTTGGATTGGGCTCATTGACAGAAGCAAGAGGGCTTAGCTTCCCTTCTCTTCCAGCTTATCCCTCCAAGAGTCTGTAAGTTCTGGCTGCCATTAAACCACTGCAAAAACAACCTTTACTGTAGCTCAGCACCCAACACATATTTGAAGTACTGACAAACTTGTCAGTTATTTCTTACAGGAATATAACTAAGAATAATGGACCTGAACCCCCTTTCTCTGCCGCCAGCTTTATGCATCTATTACTCTTTCAACCTCGGTAGATCACACTGATACATAATTGGGGTATCTAAAGGGGGAAAAAAATCCATGTACTGGAAAGGGAATGTGGGCCAGGTTTTTAATAAAATGGAACACTAAAGCTAGATGAAATGTGTGTTCACAGTATTTTTCAGTAGAAGCCACTGCACAATTTGTATTTCTTATTACGATAAAATAATCCAATGGCTCATACTTCTCTAGCCACTCAGATGCCATTTTTTTCTTTTCCTCGCCCCCCCCGAATTAAAGAAATCAAGGAGTTAATTCCACAGTCTGAAGCTTTAAAGCTTTAAATTTGCTGCTTGCCCTGAAAAATCTTTAACAGTAACTAGTTGCTTAATTCATTTTTATTTTAATAATTTAACTGTCATAGCAATATGCCTCCCTGTGAACATTTGGTACACCCTCAGTATGTTGTGTGTACAGCTTAAAGATTCTTGTGCACCCTCTCTGAAAATTAAGGAATGTTTGGCTGAGCAGCAATAGGTTTCATTTTTTTGTTGGTTAACTTGCTTTTTGCCTTAAGAGCTCTGGTTCTAAGTAGTTAACAGCTGGTGACGTGCTTCAGGTTTCCTCATGAAATTTTCAGCCTGAAAATTGTGGAGCAGACGAAGAATGCCAAGAGGTGAATTGTGAAGCAGCCTCCTTATTATAAGCACAAGTTCTTTTGGCTGCTTGCTTTTTAGTAAAGTCTCATGCCTGCCTTGATTTCTTAGGGTTTTTTTCCTATATCAGGTGAAGATGCAGGGAAGAGGAAATGGAGGGTATTTCAATAAGCTAGTTTTATTTATAAAACTTTGATAGGAAAAAAAAAAATTCGCCACTTCAAAATTCTGGCCAGCCTGAATTTTCTCTGAGTCTTTGTGATTCTTTATTTTGTCCTGTTAGACTATGTACCTCTGAGCCAAGCATTAGCAAACGGCCACGGAGAATTAGATGGCATGTAGCGGGATGCATTTGGACTTTCATTTGTTTACTGGGAGAACATTCAACAGTCTTGGTACCTAAGAATGGAATTGATAATTTCTTCTGTTCTTTGAAGGTTGAAAAAGTTTTTGCTTAGATCTACAAGTGTGGTATACATCACTGCTCTACTGCCCAGGTGCTTTACCCCCATGTAAAATAAAGAGTTGGGTCAGCCGTATCCTTTCTTTTTGCACATGCTCCCCAGCACTAAAGAGCTCCAGCTGGCAATATAACTCATGGTGGTTTTCTGATTTTGTCTGCAGGGGAAGTAGGAAGGAAATTAGTGGGGGAAAAAAGTAAAATAAGAGGTTGTATGACCTTGTAGTGCCAAGTGATATGTAGTTACTTGACAAAGGAAATCTGTTTAATGGAGAAAAAGGACATGGTGGAAGATGATCTCAGTGAAGCTATTTTTCTTCACAACAGTAACTTTAAAAATAATGCTACCTTAGCGAAGATAAATATAAATGTTAACATGAGACTCCATGTTTTTTTCAGCTGCATTTTTGGTTTATTTGTTTTTAAACCTAAGCAGTGAAAAAGTTTCAGCTTTGTAAAGAAGTTGCATCAGAGGTCGTATTACCAACATGTCTTCCTATAAATTCTAACAACTGGACTATTAGAATTGTTACTGCTTGTTATTAAGCAGTAGCCACCCATTGTTTCTAGTCAGTTTATCCTCTTGGCTGTAATTCCACCAGTTTTTCTTTTGACCTGATCCCAGATGCTTGATGAATGTTGAGGAAATTGAAGTAAGGGTGTTTTCAGTGAAGGAAGTGAAATCACCATTGTGGTGTGCTCTTTACTTGCTCGTTTGGTGGCCAAGCAGGGCCTCTAGTGAGCACCTGAAACTTGAATACCCTGGGGGCTTATGGGCACTTCAGGACCCAACATACTTCTCTACTCCATCTGTTTTGAGTCATGCTTCCATGTGTTACTCAGTGACTGTTTTGAAAAGCAGAAAAATGTGCTGCTGTCCTATTCATTATTCAAGATCTGGCTGGTGTTGTCTGGCTGAGTATTTTTACTTTCATGATGTACCTGTAAGAACTGGGTAAAAGGCTTATATTTCTGGAGGGAGATGACAGTATTCACTGGCAGTGAATTTGCTCTGTAAAGTTAATATTTTTGAACACAGCCCATTACTTTGTGGATATATTCTCAGAGTTGACAAGGTTTTGAATGCAGCTCTGAATTTGCTGGATAGTGTTAGAGGACATGTAAATTAGATCATGTAGAGGCAGAGCTATTTAAGAAGTTGAAGGTTTTTTCGTTTCCATTTAAAAACAAAACCACAAAACAAAACAAAATAAAAGAGAATGCTTCCCGTGGCAGAGAGGAGAGGGCTTACTGCATGACTGCTGACGTAGCAACGCTGCCTCTATTTTTCATTAATGACCTTTAAGCCTTATAGCACCTCTCCTAGGCAAAATATCATGTTGCCTCCTCTTTTGCCTCCTGGTGAGCATATTCCATTGTCTTAAGCTTGTGTGTACAAAATGGAATTTCATTTTTCCACCATGTGACGTTTGGTGTTATTTTAGTACAGTTTCTCTGAGATGTTATATGTTGTAATTTGAGCCCAGGGGTTTGCTCGCTCTTTGGATCAGAGAAATCAAACAAGCAAAAGGTATCTTTCTGCCTCAGATCTCTAAGGATTTGCAGTTGCCTGAGGAGGGTAAGACCAGATGCCACCTGTGTTAAAAATGTTTCTGTTCTTTTAAAAGATACAAATTTCTGGGCTAAATCCACCAGTACTTTAATGTCATGAATAGAGTCAGACTGTGACACACGGGACATATATCTTTAATTGTTTGTCTCCTGGATTAGCATGTGAGCATAGGCACATTTCTTGAGTTATGGAGAGAAAGAGAAGTATCTGTGAATTACACTTCAGAGGCTTGCTGCATTACTCAAGGTACATAATTTCATTGCAGATCTGAGCAACACGTGGGACAACTGATATATTGTTACTGTCATATTTTACATAATGAATGCTTTACACAGAAAATTTTACTGCATATATTTCAAAAAGTACAGAGCAGTTCTTTGGAAAATGCCGGTGTAAGCTTATTTTTAAGGAAAGCAGAGTTTTATAAACAGGCAAAAGTAATCTATTTGTGTCATAGTATACAAGCCATTACTTAATAAATGATTGAAAGAATCTCATCCTCTGATCCATTTGTTAGCATCTTATTTGGGGTAGAGGCTAGAAAGCAAAAATAGAGATATGCCTTAAAATACAATGCCATTCCTCTCTGTAATAGCATTTTAATTATATAATAGACATTATTTATGAGTAATTGTGTATAGATGGTGACTGATAAACATCAGGTTCAAATCACTTTGCAACAATGAACTGGTTTTGACTGAACACAAGGGATAGGATTCATCTTGTTCTAACACTGTACACCTAGTGACTAGTCTAAGCTAGACCACAGTCTATGATCAGTGCCTAAAATTGGTGGCTTGAGTTGCTCCCTGGAGAAAAAGACCAGGAACTACCTTAGATATTGAAAACCAAATATTAGACACTTCAGGTCTAAGAGAAGTAACTGCCAGTAGGCTACTTTGGCATTAAAACTGGAAACTGAATCGTGTGAATTGAAAAGCAAAATTTTCATTTCAGTGTGCTGTTGCAGATCCCCGTTTGCAGTGGTCTTGGTTGCCACCTTCCAGTTTCCTACCCTGATTAATTCTCCATGTTAGCAATAAATGCCCTCTTGCTGCCTGCTGGGGAGTCCAGCCTGTGGAGGAGAATGGGAGACCACAGATTTTAATACTTACTTCGCAAAACGCAAGATGAAATATTTTGACTATCCACCGAACCAGTTCTCATTTTGGTCTAGTGTTGAAACTGATTTAATTTGTCACTGGTTTATGCTTTTTTTTTTAAAAAATAAATAAAATAAAAAAGGTTGAGGCTTAGATATTTGGGGATTTGATCTTTAAATTAGGAACTTGAAGCAGTCCATTTGTACTTGTCGCTGCTGTTTCATTACCCATTCCACTGCTTCCATAGTGTGGGCGGCATATTCTTTCATGAAGCTGAAACTCGCTGTCTTTTCTCAAAGATTCTAATGAAGATAAATTGTGCAGTCAGCAGTTGTTTTCTTTCCAAGAATTCTTCTTAATTTTGCACTTTGTGGATGATTCCTGCTACATTAGCTATCTTTTTCCTTCTGCTACATTAGATATCTTTTTCCTTTGAGTGCACTGATCCAAAATCAAGTGAATAAGAGCTCCAGGATGTGGAAGAGTGCTGCACAACTTTTTTTATAGCGAGCCTAAAGCAACCTTCCCATAAGCTGGCACATTTGGTTTCATGGGACATACAGCAGAGCTGCAGTCTGCTATAGAGTGGCTGAATCATTCGTGCTTGAATCCCTTTGCCTGTTACTACTCTGGACACGAGTGGTAGGTCTGCACAGCTAGAAGGGCTTTTCCATCCATAATTCTTTACACAAGAGAGTTCTAGAGTCAAGAGTGGTTGCTAGCTACCACGAGGTGCTTGCGTGTCTGATGATGTAATGAAAAATCAGCCTCACCAGACCTGCTTTGAGCTTAGGGTGTGTGTAAGCAGAACTGCATTTCTTCCAGATGGGGAAAAAACACAGCTGACCCATGCCCAAGTTTAAATTCTCATCTGTACAATATTTTTTGAGTAAAAGCAGAAGTTCTGACAATAAAAGGCTGGTAATATATTAAAGTAATGACACTTAGTTCTGAGTTAGACCACACCTACCTGAAAGAAACTATCCGAAGTCACTGGAATTAAGCTTTTGTTATTCGCAGTCTGCATAGTTTCCAGGCCATGTCTAGTTCAAGGCAGTAGTATAAGAAAGTTTCTTTAATTTGTGATTGAAATGCATTTCTCTCCGAAGGTTGCCAAGCTAGACTCTGTGACAGAGTAGGTTTTATCTGCTAATTAAATTACTCAAGAGAGAGTCATCATTTCCATTTTGACTTTACCATAGGATGTGGATCTCCAGCTTGTCCTGCTAGGAGTAGATACTGCACTCATTAATAAAGAACAGGACTGGATCTTCTGTTGCCAAGCTCGTTTCTTTTTACTACCGTGTACTGCATGAAGCCTGACCCCTTGCACAGCTCTCTGGGACAATGCAGAATCCAGACTTCCTCTGTGCATTAATATGGGATGTCTGTGCCACATGGCTTTTTTGCCAGGTGCACTGGGTGTGGCCCAGAGTCTTCTAGCTCAGGATCCTACCTCCAACAGCAGGCAGTGGTCAGAGACTGTGTGGTACCTACCTGATTATGGCCTCCCAGCTTCTAGCATTCACTGTTTCGTGGTCTGTTGGAGAAGGAGGAACCACAGCATCTAATACCCCTTCCAGATTTATCTTCCGTTAATTTGTCTAACCAGTTTTTGATTGCATTCAGGCTTTTAACCTCTGTATTGCTGAGGGGCGATGAATTTTGTAAGTTATTACATCTTCTGTGGAAAAGTACTTTTTGTCTTCTGCTGCTTCTAAGTCTCCCCTCTGGAAATTTCTGTGTATTCCCACTAGTTCTTGTATTATGAGAAGTAGTAAATAATAACTCTCTGTCCACCTGTCCACCTTCTCTGTGCTATTCATGATTTATAGACTACTGTCAAATTCCCCTTCTTTCCCTGGATGAAAAGTCATGTTCTATTTACTCTTAGCTCGTACAAATCTATGCCATTCAAAGTGCTGTATAAGCAGTTGTTGTAATTAAAAGAGGTAAATTAAACATGCACCTGGGCACAGAGACTTAGAAGTACTGAGAATTTGTGGCTATAGTTGGCATTATTGGAAGGCATCTTCAAGCTGAAAATCAGACCCTTAGTTTAGAGATGTGGAGAGATCAATAAGGATACCCACAAAGGGATTCAGCTATGTCTGAGCTGGAGAACACCATAAAGCCATGTCATAGGCATTCTGCAAATCTCTGGTCCGTTCAAATGCTGCAAAATATTTATTGTCCGTGCTGAATATAAGCAACCAGGCTTTCTGAAATGATCACCCCCAAAAATCACTGTACAGTAACTTGAGAGATATTTAGTTTTACCCTCCAGGGATCAAGGACAATGTTGTCCCTGTTTCATTCTGGCACAAGTTTTTGAGAGTTAGGGGTTTTTGAATCCAAAACCCGAAGACTTTGGTGCTACCAATGGACTGTCTATTCCTGTACCCCAGGAACTGAGAATCTGCTGAAGGGGAATGTTTTTAGGAGCAAAGCTATTCATACACGAGTCTCAAATTATCTTCAATAGCATGCTTAGCCAAATCTTAAAAAGAATACAAGTACACATTAATTAAGAATTAACATAATTCTGTTCCTTGAGTGTAGTGTTTATTAAAATATAAAGTCTGTGAACATACACTTGAGAGGAAGCTTCTAAATATTTTTAAAAGCTTAATTTTCAGTCACCCTTTATTTATTTTTTCATTAAGAAAGAAGATGGCACTTGACTCTGAAACTTTCCATTTCCTTCTCAAATAAAGCATCAAAAAGTTGCTGAGTGTCCTTAACTCTGCTGATAGGGAAAAATCAGGATTTATTTAGATTTATATGAAAGGCAGAGACATGGGATAACATTTTCAAAAGCGCCTGAAAGCCACATTTCTGAAGCTGTTCAGACAACTAAAGGACCAAGAAAATATGCAAAGGGATTTTCAGGCATATGTGCTGACCATTAGTGCAGTTTTCACATTTAAATTTTGAGAAATTTACATTCTTAGGCATTGAAATGCTTTTAGAAATCTGACTGTCTGTTGTAGTACCACAAATGAGTTTTTAAAAAATAATTCTATGATGGAAGACCTAAGTGTCTGGTCACTTCTACCACTGTTTGAAAATTAGATTTAACCTTTGCCCTGCCACACTAAGTAGCATGACACTTAAAGACTCTTGTAAGTGGTGGTGAACAGTCCCTCAGTAGTAACCTGAGCTCACACAGCACCTCACAATTAGCCACACTGTTGGGAAATACTAGTGGTCTGCAGGAGGCTTTGCACTCCAGAAAGCACCTTTCCTCCAGGCTTGCCGGTGTGGGAAATGGCACATCCACAACAGGGACTGGTTTGCCTCCAGATGCATCTCACAGAATGAAGAGGACAAAATTTGCTGATGATTCTCAGGTCCCCCTTCAATTTGTGTTCGGCTTTCCCCTGCATATCTGTTTTTCTGCTGACTTACTGAACTTCTTTGTGTTTTGCAGAATGCCAAAGCCAGCTACGACTTCAGCAGTAATGATCCCTACCCCTACCCCCGCTATACAGATGACTGGTTTAACAGGTAAATGGATTGTGATCAGCTTGCTGTTCGCTTTGGTTTGCTTAAGAAGTTATATAACTATTTGCTGGTATTTGTGGCATGCCTGTTTTCTGCTAAATTCAATGGTTGCCAGAACAGAAGCTACAGTCTCACTACTGCTTAAAAATTAGAGGTTACTTATGAGTTCATTTTTTTTAGGTAACCTCTAAATAGTACTGAACAACCATTTTATAGTTTATAAATGAAGTTGCCACTTCAGAAGAGCATGTATTTAGATTGTGAGAATGGCTGATAGCCACATAGCTTTTTCTGTAAGCTATCCTAGGACGTTGTGGTAACCCAAATCTGTATAGACTGGGTTCCCATCTACTGTGTCTGAGGCAGTGTCACTGCTAGTTAATTTTAAGGAAGTAAGCTGGAGACAAGAAAAGGCTTTTGGGGGAAAAAAGTCTTTTAATCCAATTGTAGACTAAGAAGGCAGAAAAGCAGCATGGTGTAGAAAGACCACTTTAAAAACAATTAAATCTTACATTATGTTCTAAATCATCTGTCTTTTCACCTTGATTTAAGGGCAGTGTACATGGGTAGCATTTTAGGGGCTGATTCTGAGATATTTCTGGCCGCTGGAGGAGTTAAAGTCCACATACACTGACTGCGAACCTGTTCTGTTGTGTTTCTAAACCTGGAATCAACAGTGCAGCCGTGCTTGTTGTGTTATTTCTCCTGAACGCATCATGATTGCTGAAGACCCACTTCTCCCTCGATATGTTCTGAACTTAGCCAGTTTCCAGCAAGAGAAGGTCTGGTATAAATAAGAATAGCCCAAAAGAAAAGGCTTCATGTTTTAAAAAGTGTGACTTTTTTGGTTTCCCTAAGCTCTTTTTTTCCTACAATGGAATGGAAACACATTTCCACAGTTTTTTAAAAAGTTTGTGTGCCCTGAGTTCTGCATCTGTCCTGTGAAAAAGCCCTTTCTGTCAGGCTCCTAGCAAGATGTTAATGTACTCAGGGGTGCAAGGCACACCTATAAGGTGTGTTTATTACCTGGTGATCTCAGCATCCAGCATCTCTAGCTCTGCAGCATACTCCCCGGGGTCTCAGGCAGGTTCTAGCTTGGATTTGCAAAAACTATTCCAGGATATTTTCAACAAAATTTCCAAATGCCTTCTAGATATAGTTTTATTTGGTGTTGCCAGCATTTACATAGCAGCACCATTGAGGATCTGAAAACTTCTAAAGGTTTCAGGGCTCAGTCTTAGTGCTTAGCAAAAAATATTTCAGGCCTATTTGATGTGGTTTTCATCTTTGACTTAGTATGGCTGTATGGCTGGCCTCTGAGTTTTGTATGGGGTTTTTTGGTTTTATTTCTAAAGAAATCAATTTTAGTTCTGTCAGAGTGACACAACAAAGAAGTGGAGCAGCTGTGCTTCCACCTCAGACGCAGGTTTCCTGGAGCGGATGAAACAGATTTAGGAGCTGTGATGTTCTCCTTTGTAGTCTTGCCATTTTTCAGCCAAAGCAAGATGTCAGTGAGATTTCTCCTTCGTTTTGGGAAAAGACATCTGACAGTTTTAAACTGGTATGAATCCAATTAGTGAATGGAAAGTTGGAGAAAGACTAAGGCTCTAATTTGTGAAGGTCTGCTGCCTTTCTCGCTTTATTCATGCAGAGGATCTTTGTAGGAGAAAGATATCGCTTAGCTCTGAAGCTGCGCAGAGGAAAATTAAATTTAGCTTTAGTGGGTAATGGTAGCTTCTGTCGTTTTCAGTGTGGAACTTCATAAACCTAAGTGTGTTCTGCCAAGCCCCATTAACACTGATTGTACTGCTATCAAGTATTTTGTAGTGGGCCACAGTTTGCAGTCCTCATGTTCTGCAAGCTGGCCCTGGAGACAGAGTTACCTCCTAAAGTCTCTTAAAATGGGCCTCGAGCATCCTGGATGTGGCAAGGGTTATGGTCTCTGGTGCCAGGTGCCTCTGGCTGACTTCAGGCATCCAAGTGAAGAATCAAGGGTAAGCAGCATGATCACCTGTGACCTGATCTGTAATTATTGAGAACAGTATGGTTCAGGTTTTCACAGAACTGCAACACTTCCTTCTATTTCTTTTCTTGAGGGTCTGGGGGGCTCAGATCAGCAAGTCAGAAGGAGAAAAACAATGCAGAAATTGCTTTGCAGATTTCCTTCATTATTCTTTCCAGAAAAAAAATTGATACCTAAAAAGTATAGCATTCTTTGTCATGAACCTTGAGGTTTCTTTGGCGAGACAGGGAATTTCCTGCCTTGCAAGGTAAATCACAGGAGCAAGACATTCAGTATAGCATCCCTTTCCTGCCTGCACAATTCAAGAAGGCTTTAAGAGACAAGATTTTATGTTTTCTCCAGACGAAGATGCAAACCAACACACTATATCCAGCTGTTCAGGAGTAGTTGTGACTATGTTTTTCTCTGCATATTTCTTTGCTGTACTGTTAATCAAGTTGATGTGCTCATCACATAAGCTGTTGTCATAATTTCTGAGTCCTGAAGGTAGGTAACAACTGTCTGGCTATGACTGTCTGTCTGTATGTGCAGCTGCACAGGTGTGTCTGGATAGAGAGTAGTTACGCAGAGAAGCCATTCAGAGAAACCTGCAATAAAGGCTCCATTTTGCTCAGTTTGCAGTCGTGATGTATCTCCCATTGAAGTTTATGCATGCAGGAGGATCAGACTCAAAATAGCGTAATATCCCTTTTTCCATAAAGAATACGTTTCTATGTGAGCAATTCAAATGATTTGTGGAACAAGAAGCAGAGGACTGTTTTTTAAAGAGACGAACCAAGGGGCTTTTGTGAGCTGCCAGCTGCATGTGCAAAGTGTCATTAGACTTTAAGAAAAAAAGGGAGAGGTTTTTGCATGGAGCATTTCATTAATCACAGCTGCTCTGCTTGTAAGCACAGATTCCCCTTCCATTTTGTGTTTTTTAAGGCTGCTGGAAGCACTTTGGCCTTTCCACCTGACAGCCACTGGCCTATGACACCAGTCAGGGTGGGTTTTGGAAGGGGAGAGTGTGGTGCCTCAGGCAGGGAATTGCAGTCAGGCAGTTCAGCTGCTGTTAGAGGGAGAGGTGCACAGGTGACTGGGCAGCCAAGGGATTTATTCCCATGCTTACCATACTGCCTGCTTGACTGTGTTCAAACCCACGGTCTGGGGACCAAGCCAGTATAGGGCACACTGGGTGCAATATAGGGCAGGGCTGTGTTTGAGCCTGAGGAGCAGTGGGAGCAGTGAAGGACCCTGAACCAAGCCCTGTTCCCAAAAGCAGAGGCAGCCCCATAGCACTCAGAGTGGGTTTTAGGAACCACTTTGGGAACTGCCTGTGATTTTTAACATACACTCCTCCTGAACCATATTCAGTACTTTGGCATGTACCATGTTGTGCAGTGTGGAGGTACCCGCAGGAGTCAGCAATAGCTTGGCCTTTCTGTACAGCCCTCTGATTTGTTGTTGTGAGCATGTAGAAGGTACAAGTCAGGGCTCCCCATTTTGGAGCACTGAGATTATGAATTTCTGCTGTGATATAAATAACCAATGATTATTTCAACTCCTGTAGCCTTTGTATTCTGTGTATTCACTCACTCAGGTAAAAGTTAGTAGGGCAAAAATTATTCACTATCTTGGAAGCCCATATTCTTCAGAGGTAAAAATGTCTTTTCCTTATTATGGATCCAAATTACCATTGAGTTGAGGAAAGAACTGCCCTTCATTTCCAGACAATGGTCATTAACAGGGTAAAAACACCTGCTTCCCTCTTCCTCATTTTTCAATCAACACAATGGAAACCACATAATTATTGAGAATTTGTATATTTAGCAGCTCTTTCTACCTGCAGTGTTATGACACAAGTGTCAAGGAGGAGCCACAGCACTACTGCTGATTCTTGGCATGTTTGGATGGATGCAGAGTGGCACGTTCCACGAAGTAGTGCAATGCTTTCCCTTATGCAAACACTCAGATGTCATGTGAGTAAAAAGGGGATGGCATTTGCCCCACAAAAGTGTCCCTCTGAGCTTTGCATATTTAACTGCTGCCCAATGCAAGCAACTGAAGTGGTCAAGATACGCAGATCGTCCCAGCTAGTGAGACCGCAGATAGCTGAAGTTATGAAGGATGGATCCTGTTATTTGCTGTCTGCAGAAGCATTTCAAAGCAGATGAAAAGGAACCTCAGTGAAAATCTGTGCCACCTCTGACTCTCTTAAAAAATAAGTCAATAGAAGAGCATGCACAATAGCATTGGCAGTGGGTTTTAGAAATACAAATAGTTTTCAAAGACAAAGCAGAGTGAAATTTTCCTAGCTGGTTCAGATAGGTTATTTAAACCAGTGGAAGGCAAAAATGTTTTTCAGTTGAATCACACTCTCCCACGTTAGTTTTTCAGGAATGTTCATGTAAAATGTTTGCATTTGTATAGTGTTTATGGAAAACTTGCTGTACATGCTAATATATGGTTTACTTTGAAGTAACTTGATCATAGGTGAAATTTTTAATTGTTTCCTATCCTGTTGTTTTAAACTTCGAAATAATAAGGAAGAGGTGAACACTGGAGAGAAAAGCCATGATTTGTGCCCATTACATGGGTCACTTCATAGAAACCACAGTGGGTTTATCAATGATACATGAAGAGCAAGTAGGGCTATATTAGAAAAGTCTGCTGTTTGCCATTAATAATTCAACCAAATGCGTTGCCACTAACTCATGTGTGATTTTTTTCCTCCAGTCAGCAGCACAGTATCCTGAGCTGCTAGCACAGATCTGCTTGCAGTCTCCATCATGTGGGCCACTGCACTGGGGAGGCGAGGTGAGGGAGAGGACCTTCCGACAAAATCTTTTCACCAGGAAGGTCCTAATACAGCTTTTCCCTCTGTGAGAGAAAGAGCTCACCTGACAGTGTCACCGACTTTTTTGCATCTCAGCATCAGTCAAGACAGTTGTTTAACAAAGCCATTTATTCTGCTCTGTGCCTTGTAGCTAGCCCACAGGTGACTAGATAATGAATGCCTAGCAACAGTATATTTTTTTCACAGTTCCTTGAACAAGGGCATGAAGGAAAATCTGCTTGACTGTTGAAAGAAATTTCTCCGGCAGCTGAATAAGAAATCTGTATGACTGTCCTCTCTGCCCGCTTTGTAAAAGGAACTGGCATGAGATCTTCACCGTTTCATGATCATGTATGTTTGAGGCCAGTCATTTTCTTTTGTGGAGCTGCCTTTAAAAATATATTCTTCCAAATACAGCAAGAAAAAGAACATGTTGCTTCTCACCCCTTTATTAATGTTACACTCACCTTTGCCAGAGGTGCTTAGAGGGAGAGAGAGAGAGAAAAAAGATGATTAAAACAAAACAATTTGTTGCCTCCCAGGATGATTCATCTGGTACTCTGTGTAGCCTTTATAATACAGCACTGCTAATTGCATGAATCCTTAGGATGCTATAGGAGCAATGCCAGTTTTAATGCACAGAGTGGATTGATGTGAGCAGTGTAGGATGGATTCATATTGATTCAACACCTTAAACTTAAAAAAACCTGACAGCAGGACAGGTTTCACTAGTTTCTCTGCTGCTGTGCTATTTTTTTAACCTAGATTATATTGTCCATATTTATCTTCTCTGTGGTTTAATGTCTATGATGAATTAGAAGAAAGGAAAATGCAATGTGCCTTCCTGCAGGATTGCCTCAGAGCCGCTGCCAGCTACAGGGTCTCTGTTAAGAGCTGTAAAGCACTTCAGAGACACCAAGTGTTCTTGAAAATGCTACGTGTCAGCCCGAACCTGGACCTCCGTGTCAGAGCAGAGACATTTCCCACTTGAGCAGAAAGCACTAACTCTGCGAGCTGACAGCTGGAGCACCTTGTCAGCTCTCCTGGGAATTAGGCACTGGAGGAGTGGGATGTATGTGCCCTGAGGTCCGACCAGATTTGGGCCTAGCCAGCCAGCCAGGCCACAGCTCTGCTGCTGAGGAGTGCAGTGACCATTGTGGCTCCCTTCTGCTACTCCAGCTTGATATTGCACCCACGTCTTTCCGTAGCATTTCTTTTGTGGACAGGGCTATGCTCCTTGCACGTATTTGAACAGCAGAAAGGCAATCAGACTTTGTTTTGTGGGGCTCAAAACAATGGGTGTCACACTGTCAAGTCACAAAAATAAAGGAATTAATATTGATCTTATATTTATACTGTTCTGTCAAGGGCCTGTTTCTACTGACTAACAGTTGGTAACAAGGCAGAAACTGTTGCACAGAGTTAAAAAGAAAAGGTCTGAATAACTTTAAAACAAAATGAAGCATAAGTATGCATGTTAACCTCAGAACAAGCATTGCTCATACTGCAGGGGGGAGGTTGATTACCTCCTGCTTCAGGAAGGAATGAGCTTATCTGAGTGTTGAAGTACAGCACTCAACAGCTTGCCATGGAATGGTTTTCCTCTGAAGTGCTGGGAGCTGACTATGAGGCAAGACCAAGATCATGGTGACCCAGCTCAGTTCAGCACATGCATTAGCTGGGGTTCACATGGTGTCTCTGTCTTCTCTTTCACAGCCATGGGACAAGGTGTGCGGGAGAGGTGTCTGCTGCTGCCAACAACAACATCTGCGGTGTGGGAGTTGCATATAACTCCAAGGTGGCAGGTACAGTAGCAATTCAAGCTGTAAATGGTCCTTATGCCACTGTGCCTCTGGCAGAACTTCTGCAGAGACAGGGAGTGGTGCCCAGGACAGGACTGCAGGTTGGCACTGGGCCATGTGCTTATTAGTTTTCACAGTAGCTGGGGAGAGGAATTCTCCATGGCTTTGCCCTTTCAATCAAAGGCCTTATATAGCCTCTTTAATAACATTGCAAAGGAACAGCTCTTCTCCTTCTTATGCCAAGACCTGTTTGTATGCTGATTTTCAGTGCTTCTTCCCTGCATAGTTGAAGAATCGTTTGTGACAAATCTCATTTTGCAGGAGGTAAAATATGAATTCTTGCTGCACTTAGAAACTATCTGAAAAGGCAAATGCTCTTACTCTTTAGGCTTTCACAGGTCAGTGACTGCAGCACTGTAAATCTCTGCAGTCATTGGTTTCCTCTATTTTAACAAGCAATGCAGAGTGGTGGGAGCAGGTGCACAGAATTAAGTGGGTGGTGCCTAGCACCCAGCATTCACACCTCGGATGTGTTGGGTATTTTTGCTTCTAACTAGCTCTTGTCTGCACTGAAAGAGTGAATATAGTCCTTGGAGTGAGTTAAGCTCTTGGACAACATGTGTCGATTTAGTTCAGTCTGAAGAAATCCAGTTTCCCAATTTTAAGACTGTTCCATGATGAGAACCGAGGCACAGCAAGCAGAGATAGATGCTCATGAATTTCACTTTCATACTCCGTTCCACACCAAAACACCAGTGTGAATGCACCCATTGCTTCCTGGGAATGGTTCACAGTGTGTGTGCATGGGCAGCTCTGCTCTGCTTGGCCAGTGCCTGTTTCACCGTGGTGTCAGAAGAATCCAGGGAAGGCTACGTTTCACCTGGCACCTACACAATCATAAGCTGAATCTCCACTGTAAAAAGGGCACCAAGAAATGTTTGCTAGACTGTTACCCCAAGAAATATCACTGAGAATTAGTAACTGGCGAGGTAGGTCTAGTGCTTGTCCCCTTTCTTCAGTAATGGTGATGTCCCCTTCAGGGATGGGACATTTCACAAAATTTGCATTCTGGCGATAGCTGCTTTTAGAGGAATGTGAATTGAACCATGGGATTTTGGCTGGACCTCATCTGTATTATTAGTATAACTCTACAACTTCAAGCTGGTTGCTTACAAATCAAGAGTTGAAGGCCTTTTCTGATGACCAACAGCCTACAAATGATCTTCAATACTTGTCCGCTTCATAGCAGAATCCTCACAGATTTTTGTAAGTGCCTTTCCTGCCTGAGGACGGTGTGCACCTGTAGCACCACCGTGTGGTCAGTGGGGACCTCGAAGTTCGTTAGAGCTGGGAGTGCTACTGACGTGATTTCAGGGTCCATGTTTGCAGGTGGAATTGGAAGTTGGTAGCCAAGGATCTGGGACATCATGTGTTTTGCTTCTTGTACCTCTTTTTTGCCTTAAAGTCAAATGGCTTGGTTCCTCCTGTTGTTCCCCCACCTCCCCAGGGTTGATAATTAATTCTGTGGTTTCAGTGCAGATCTGCATTTTACAAGCATGTGAGGGATTTCTCACTCACGGAGTTTGACGTCGTAATTTCTAGCTTTAATTAGCAGATCCGGAGTATCCATCTTTGGTCTGGTTTCTGTTTGAAGTTTATACCACTTTTTCCAGCTGCACATTTGGCCCATCGATTTTGTATTGAATATAGTAAAAGCACTGGCTTCTATATTGGGATCCTCTGTGCCATTCACACTGTTTGGCTCTGTGGTATTGATTTCTGTCCCATCTGTGTCCTAAAACTGTTGGGAAAAACTGAACTTCAACTAAAGGCTACAAATCAGAGTTGGAATGTATCCCTGGTTACTCAGGTCTCATCCAAAGGCCACCGAGACATTGTCTGTCAGTGAAACTGTCCTCTGTATGGGGCATGATGGATGTGAGGGCTGGCGCTGCTGTTTGTCACGCTCTTTGGCTTGCTTAGGGCCACACTTTGAGCTTTTATAACGTTGGCATGCCCTAGGATTGTATCGTTTAAACTAACTTGATTTCTACTGCAGTATGGGTTAAAGGAAGCAGGTTTTAGTTTGCTTTTTTTCTCTAAACACTGGCCATATTTTGCTATTGTGTCTGCATGTTGACACAATGATATTTTTCCAGGAAATTGTTGTTTCCCCTCTGATTAAATTCTGGAGAAGAACCAAAATAAACAGAAAAATTACTTGAAAAACTAATGAAGTGTCAATGCATCACTGAGTATAAATTAGAGATGGGGGGGGCTTAATCCTTTTCCCTAGTTGTTACAAAATACTATTTTAAATACTACTGATACTACTGAAATGCTGAGATTGCTGAATACTACTGTTTTAAAAGTATTTTCGAATAGTAGATGGAAAATAATATGTAATTAGAAAGCTAACAATAAAGTGCTTTCTCTTTCTGGGCCACGCTGCATTGCTAAGGCTGGGTGTTTTAAGTGCTGGCATCCTACTGGGTGGGCACACTTTGGTGAAATGTGAATGGCAAGTGTGAAATTACTGAGTGGGTGAAACTGCCAGAGAATTAAAATACCTGTAACTGGGGGACTTATCCAGGTGCTGAGATTTCATCTTGTGCTGGGTAATGCATAATTCATGTTTATGTTGATTAAATCTACAGGTATTCGAATGCTTGACCAGCCATTTATGACAGACATTATTGAGGCTTCCTCTATCAGTCATATGCCTCAAGTCATAGATATATATAGTGCCAGCTGGGGACCAACTGATAATGGAAAGACTGTGGACGGACCTAGAGAGCTGACACTGCAAGCGATGGCAGATGGTGTGAACAAGGTAACAGGCTTAATAAATAATCTGGGTACTGGGGCAGGATGGTATGTGCACACTCACGCTGAAACCCATGACTTGGAATACATGGTCCTCCCATAGATGTTGCAGAACACAATGCGATTGTGTAAGCTGTCCCAGTTTTCAGTGTTAGAATCCCAAGGTCAATTGATGTTCTTTCTGCAAGTGGTCATGGCATTGCTTTTGCTGTATAAGTCTCAGGATACTGTGCTCTCTTGCATGGAACTGTCTTTATCTCTAGTCAGCCTACGTATGCTTTTCATGTGCCATCGCAGTCAAAATAGAAGAGCCTGATCCTGTAACTATTCCCCAGGTTGAAACATGCCAGCTGCCCTACTGGCATCACATTGTCTGTTTTGGTGTGCTACCAATTTAATTATCGTTTTGGATTTGTAGTGCCTTTCAGGTCACTCCTGTATGGTCATTATTACAGCTGTGATTGAACCACAACTGTTCAGATGTCCATGGAGTAATATTATTCCCGAGTAGCAGGAGCCTCCTTGTTTATTCAACCTTTCCACATTCTTCTAGGAACAGTCTGTGGTCTTTGTTAAAGACACTCAATATCATCCTGGAATCTGTTAAACCTGTACTCTATTAGAAAGTTGGGTAAAATGTGTGCCACAACTCAAAAAGAAAACAAATCCATCCAAACCGACCAAACAAACCTTGCATGGCTGTCTCTATGTCTTCAGTGTCATGCAGCCAGGACAACCACAGCTGCTCATGGTGCTGTAGGGAACGAGGCTTCTCCCCTTGGTTGATCATAGATGGGTTTCTGTAATGAAAAGATCTGAAATTACCCAGAACATCTTGGGGTGGTTTTGTGTGGGAGCTCCACAATTACTCATTTTTCCATCCAAATTATTTCTTCCTCTTACTCGTGCCAGTTTCTCCCACTCTTCATCACCACCTCGCTGTGAGCAGTACCTTGTTTTGTGACATGATAATTAAATCCACTGCTGTGTTAGGTAGTGAAGCATCTAAAGCTTTCTCAAATCCTGAGCCTCAAATGTTTTGCCTCTAACAGATGAATTATAGTCATCTTCATGCTCTCGCCCATAAAATTGGCAATGTACTGCAATAACTCCAGAAGACTTGTCACAAATTTCTCCTGAGTCTGCTCAGTTTTGTGGTATAAACTTTACAAGCCTCTGACGAGCTCAAAGTCTCTCTGAAGTCATCTTACACAAGCTGTGTTTATTCTCTTGACTTTCTTTCATGTATCTAGTATTTCCATAATGATAAATACTCCTGTCTTGGGGAGAATCTTTCTTAGGTATGTGACATGGTTGATATATTTTTAGCAACACCTTGATGTCGTGTAGTTAGTGGATACTTGAGCTTCCTTCCACTGTTAGTTGGAGTACACATAAACTGTGAATATAGAAAAATTCCCATATAATTTTTGTGTTATTCTCCTCCCATGCAGAACTCGTCTAAAAGTAACAGAAAAGGCACTAATAACCCTGTCAGGGGAATGTAAAGTAAACTAGAGGTATTTTACACTTCAAGAGATGCAGATTCTAAATTGTAGTCATGTTTTTTTGCAGTTCAGTATTTAAAAGATCTTTCCATTAACTTGCTATCGTATCACCATGTGCTTTAGTTTGCGGAGTTTCACTGGAATCAACCTTCTCTTTGAATAATAAGTATAGGAGAAGGGATTTTTCTCTTCTGTTTTGTTGTCTGGTCATAAGCCCATACTTGGGAGTGTTGAGCATATTACTTTTCTAATGCCTTCCCCTCGGAAATGTTTGTAATTCTCTTTAAGAAATAATTTGCAATGTTAAGATCAGAAGGGGCCCTGAGATCTCTCGGGTTGAATGCTTGCGAAGGAGAGAGAATGGTGACAGTGAGCTGTGCTCTGGGGAGGATTGCTCTTGTACCTTATCAGAAAACATAAAATTAACAGGAGAGCTGCATTAGGAAACCAGTTCCTTCAAACAGGCACTGCAGAATTAAGAGAGCAGAAGGAAAGATACTGGATTCTGCCGAAGAAAGATACTGTTGTCCAGGGACAATTAGACTTAATTTTATAGTAGCAGTATCCCAGCTATCTCCTGGCAATATGTGCATGAAAGAAGAGACAGCTCCACCCCAAATTAACTCCCTTTCTATTGTGATCATAGCTTTATCCACCCTTATTTTGCTTTTTACATTTCATGTCATAGAATGGTTTTTTGGGTATAGTTTGTTCTGACCTCTTTTGTGGAGAGCCAGATTTTCTAAATGTATTTCAAGATGTCAGCGGATGCTGGATAGTCTCCATGGTGCTTTGAAAAACCCACTACAGACTTCCCTGCATGTAAAGGAAGACTAACAAGCCTTTGATATAATACCCTTTTACCTATAATGTATGCATCAAATTCTCTGTTGACTGTACAAATGTAAATCTAATTTATGATCATTTTTCACAATAAACCCTCCTCTTATTAAAAAGAAAAGTATCTTTTATAAACCGAGAGACAAATAAATGTAGGAATTCCTTTTCTCAGACTAGAGCTGATTCTCATCAGAGTGATGGTTCATGAATTAGTGATGAAGCTGAAATATTGGCAGGGAGGAAGCAACATGCTGAGAATAAAAATGTGTTATTAAACTAAAAGCAATACTTTCAAATGTCCTAGAAGGAAATGTAAGACCTTTTTGCACAGAGGAAGATTAATACCCTTGCTTCTAATGCAATAAACTAAAAATAAGTAAGAGCAAGTGATACAGAATTCTTACAGGGAATATGCGGTTAACTGAGTTGACAAACACAGGTAACGTTTACCTTGTTGCCACCATACTTGGGGACCTGGCTCAAGGAGAAACACTGGCAAGAGTTTCATCCTTCCCCCAAATTCCATTCCACTGTCATGTCCTTTGGAAGTCCTCCTTCCAGAGCTGCTGGGATAACTAGTCAGCTGATGATGAAACTTGCATAAACTGTAAGACTTCTTGTTTATTTGTCTGTTTTTATGGCTTGAAGCTGTGCAGCAATAACCAGGTGGGCTAAGGCTGATATAGCTTCTTATGTTTCCTCTTCCATTTCCCATTCTTGGCATTTATTAAGCTAATTCTTGCCTTCTGTCTTAATCATGCCTTCACTTTGGTGTGCTGTTTGCTTTTAAGGTAAATAGCATGAATAAAGGCAGCACTAAAATAGCGTAATTAAGGACAGCAGAATCTGTCCGTCACACTGGTAAGCCCTTTATGGGCTCTTTTACTAACTGCATGTCTAAGGCTGAACACAAAGGGGGTGGCATGCGCGTGAACTTGGTGTCAGCGTAATACATGTAATCAGAAGGTATTGGGAAAGGGACTCAAGCTGCTTTTCATTATTAAGACACAATACCACTCATTTTTTTTAGTGCAATGTGCGCTTCGCTGTGTTATCTCATGACTTTTGTTCAGGGGCAGTAGTCAGCAGCGTAACTGGATCACTGCTTAGTGGTACTTGCACTGTGAAGATAAATGAGCTCACGGCTGAAATAGCAGGTGCCTGAGAATAGGGATTGAAAGAGTTTCATACACGCAAACATCCACACGAGTTTGGCCATTACCAGCACTGGTTTGACACAGATGAAAAATGTTACCTAATGCAAATTCCAACTGCTAGAAAAGACACATTTGGAAAGTAATTGAAAAGGACTTAATACAACTTTTAGTTTTTAAAGACTAGGTTGAAACTTGTGAGTATCCAGTACCTGCCTAAGGAGGGGCTCTTGCACTTGCCCATTGCTGTGAGGCATCTGATGCTGGCTGCCTGCTGTAACAGGAGACTGTGCCCCAGTCAGATCCCTGTTAGGGTAGTCTGCAACAGGCTAAGGGACAAATCATGCTGCTCTTGTCTGGTGAAAGAGAGCCAGAGAATGCGCTCTGTCGCTCTCTCTCTCTTTCTTTAAACACACTTGTTAGGAGCAAAAAATTTATATCCTTAATGAGATTTTATTATCTGTCCTGTAGACTCCATCTGAGCCACGTCTATGATCAGCAGCGGGTTATGGGTCTAGGGAGAAAAGGTATATGTTTCTTTACAGTATCAGTAAATCACCAAACTAACATTGTTCTGGGCTGTCTTGGGAGATCTTAGCTCTGCATCAAGACCAGGCTGCTCATATGCTCAGTTTCATTGCTCCTAATCACTCTGTGTCACGTACTTGGAAATATATTTCTTTGATGAGCTATAGAGGGATTTTACTGCAGGTGCAGAAATACAAACAAATTCAGAACAGACCAAGAAACCAGGGTGATGGACTTAGGAAGAAGCAGCCTGGCAGTGTTGAGCACAGCTGCTATCTCATCTGATTGAGTGGTACTTTCATTTCAGAGAAGGGGAAGTGAGTCGACAGTGGCATTTCATATACAGTATGGCTGGACAAAGCAATGTTGTGTGATTTACATCTCCTTTGTCTGAACTGTGCTTACGCACTTTGGGGGCTAGACAGCTTGGAGGTAGGGATGGTAGATGGGATTCCTGTGACAGCACAACTTTCTTAAACATAGACTTCTTGTTCTCTGGTACCTTGCATCCAGAATTGTATCAGCAGTCATCTTAAAGAGGAAAAGGTAACTAGCTCAAGAACTAATTCCACCCATGTTTTATGGTATATCCTGTCTTTAATGCAATATCCAGTAAATGTTTCTTATTTGCTGTTTTATGAGTCCAGTTCTTTCCAGCTTCAGCTACTGGAATTTAAGGCAGTAAAAAGAAGTAATCAAGCTAAGCTAGTCTCTATTGCATTTTTATGATGTAGGCTTTTATATTAGTAGGTTGTGAGGAGTTGCTCATGGACTGAATTAATTTCTTGAGACTTTGCCGGCTCAACCAGTATTTATAAGGCATGATCCATTTGTGCTTGTGCTGGTGAAAACGTTATTGCTTCCATAATATGGTTCTACCTAAGAAAATGCTGCACAAGTGCAAATTGCCAGGGGAGCAATATTAAGAATTTATAGTCTCATCATGGCTCTGTAATTGGGCTCACCGATGAAAGAAGAAAGGACGGTGTTAAAAATGAAAGGAAATATTTCTTATTTCCCTCTCTCCAAGGCCACAGACATTGTGTTACTGTTCTTTGAAATATGCAGAAGAGAGCACGTTAATAACATATATGCAGTGAGATACCTCTAACATTGTTTTATTTGCTCAACAGCCAAGTGAGGATAGGGAAATTGGTCTATGATCTGTCAACCATCTGATTACTCCATTTCTGAGGAAGCCTTATAAGCTTCTTTATAACTTGGGAGCCCTTTACTATCGTATTGCTATTGTGTCTGGAATATGCATTATAATTCCACTACTTGTTCTATGTATGTAAGCTAAAATCAAACCTTATTAAAACCCCCCATGAATATGTTGTATCTGCTTGGAATTCTGAAGTCACCTGACAGGGGATGTTTTTGGGCTTTTGTAAAAGAGCATGACCAGCTTTTCTGACCTGGTGATGGGATACATAACCGTTCACTGAGTACATGACCCAGGTTCAGGGATCAGTCTGTGACCGTCTGCTTTCCTGCCACAGATGGGGTAGTGGACATGTGCCTCTGGGGACAGAAGGGAGGAAAACCCAAGTGCTACTGATACCTGTTGTGATACTAGTCTCCTCAGGGATGTCTTGGTCAACTCAGGACTTTGGCTGTCATAGGTTTGTGCTTTGTGTGGGCCTGTGACAGCGTTAAATGTTGTCCTTCACAAAGACTCAAATGACTGTCTCATAAAGAGCAGAAAGCTGCTGTATCAACAGGTTGGGTCAACATGGCAATATTTGTAAGATCCACATGTAAATGTTTTCTTTATTGACATGTAAATTACTGTTTTCTAAGGAGACAAGACAATAATGTGGCCTCAAAATGTAGATTTTGCTGTCTCATTGTGACCCCAGGAGTGTTTTTGCCGAATTGCTGTGCTGGAACTCAGCGGCCACGTGCTTTTGCTTCCCAGCAAGGCTGGTGCTACAAGCTAGGAATCTTTGCACAGGGTTGCAAGAGCCACAGGTGAAGCTGTGAAGCTGGAGTTCATCACACCAGTTGGGAGCTCTGCGCAGAGAAACCAGCATCGTCATTGGTGAAAAGTAAATTGGGCGTTCGGATTCTTTTTCTCAGTGGTAATCTAGCTCAGAAATACAGGATTGATTTTTGCAGATATTATCAATACCAGAATTACACCTGCAGAATTGCTGGAATAGAGTAATGCATTATTGTTTGTGGTGTGCAGCCCAGGATCCAACAACAAAAGCAATGGATAATTAAAAGGTTTTTTCTCGGCATTTTCAAAGTTCCCTCCCCATTTTCCTGCTGGACTGAACCCTAATTGAAACCTAATGGTGTCTCTCTTCACGAAAAGCATAATTTTCCATTTGTTTCTCTTGGCTGACAGAAGTCCAGCCAGTTTCAACAGTAATTTAGGTACAGAAAATGGCTCAAGCATTATTTTTAGCCAAAGGAGATATTAACAATTATGCGATTAATTGGGGGTTGGCAGATAGGAGTTCACTACTCTTCTGTGACCAAGTCTAGAATAAGTTACATAAAGCCTTTTGTTAGGGTTTAACTATTATATTCTTTGAGAATCTCATATGCAGCAGTCTCTTGTACTTGGGTGAATATTACTTGAACCAAACAGTTTCATAAATCTGCTAGGAGGAACCAGACAGCTAGTTATTGAAGGCATCAAAACATGAAAGGGACGAAAACAGGAGAAACACGGCTGAAACATGGTTCCAAGTGTCAGTCGTCCTCTGCGTAGCAGCCAAGTGTTTAGCTGAGTTCTTTCTTCTGCCAAAACAGCCTTTCCTCCTTCCACGTTGAATGCCTGAGGGTTAGACAGGCCAACAGTGAAGGGACACCACCTTCAGCAGTGATAATTTGAGTAAGATAGCCCAGCTGCTGCTTATTCTGCATGGAACTCCATGGCTTGTGGGTGTGCTGGGCAGGCCAGGCATCCTGGGCTTTTCCAGGGACACAGTTCAGCAGCTCCAGGCTTTTGGAAGGGGCTGGACTTGGGAGAAGTGCTAAGGCATTTAGCTCAAACAAGACACCTGTACCCTTGAACACGTGCAGTGGCAAACTTTGGAAATCTAAATATGTTTCTTACTTAAAACTTTAGAGTCTGTGTGGTTAAATTGAGATTAACTTGCTGGCTGTCTGGCTTGTGTTTCTGCCGAGATCTTGCTTTAATTTTAGCACTCCCCAGGAAATCAGTATAGGAAAGCGGCAGAGGGATCCAGGGAGTCACAGGCTACCAGATTGCTCTGGGCAAATCTGCCTGGCAGATGCAGTTAGCTGGAAGATCCAGGAGAGCAAGGGCTCAATGGGCTGTCCAGCTGGCACCGTGTCAGGGATGCAGGAACATGCAGGCAGGCTCCAGAAAACCCTGTCAGTGCAAAAGATGAGCAGCGGTTCAGCGATGCCAAGGACTCAATGCCTCCAGCTGGCTTATGCTACATAGCTGGACTGCTCGTGCACAGTGCACAGGAGTGGTGGGGAGACCAAGGCAGAGCAAGGTCTCTGGATGTCTTGAGAGCCCAGCCCAATGCTCCCCACCAAGTCATAACAGCAGGCAAATGGTCCCACATCTTTTCCACAGTCCATCCTTGCCTTGGCATCCTCCAGCCTGGGGGCACAATGGTGATTTTGCATGGCTTGCCTGGGCAGCAGACTCTACTTTCTGAGAGAATTAGCAGTCATTACTGAAGGATGCAGGTTTTAGTTACAAAACCCGTAAGGATTTTCATATCATTCAGTCCTGAAGAGAAAGAAATGCTCTTTTCAGAGGAAAATACAGGTGAAAATAATAGGGCATGGAAACTGAGTCCTGTTCATAAGTCAGTGGGACCCATGTCAAAGACATGAAAAAGCTGTAGAATTTTTGCTTTTCCTGGAAAACCAGCGTTTCTTTTACCGTAGCAGACACGTAAATTGCTATTAAATTATATACAAGGTGCTGAAACACTTCTGTTTTCTTAAGGGGAAGAATTACAAATAGCTATTATATGTCATGCAAAAATAACAGTGCTTATAAAATAATATGTGCTTTGAATGTTACAGAAAGCAATTTCCAATTCTGTAATTTTTCATATTTTTTCCCAAATACGCTTCCTCTGCATTTTCTTCCTTAGACCTGGGACAGTCCGTAAACATCAGTAAACCATTTGGCTGTCCTTATCCTGAAATACCTTTTCACTGCGCCTAAAATAAAATACCTCCTCACATGTCAGGTGCTGCTTTTTTTGCTTTTTATCCTGAGCCCATCTGCCTGCTGGTGTCCTGATGCTGTCATTCCCTGGTACTTGAGTTTTCAGGGCAGAAGCCTGTTCTTTGATTTTAGTTTGGACTGGTTGGAAACTGTTAGTCCTGATTTATGACTGAAGGATTAGGCCAAAGCCAAAGGGCAGCAGGAGCGTGCTGAAAAGACTGTTATGTTAACCTTCCTTCCATCCATCTTTTGCAGCCCCGCTGGCCAGGCTGGAGTGGGTGGGGACCCATTGCAGAGGCTGTGCCATGTTAGAGACCCAGCTGTTATTCACATGGGCACTTGCCAGCCTTGATGGGAAAGATCAGGGAAGCTGGAGGAGATTTATTTGTCAAATACCACCCATTTTTATCTGGGTGGTGTGATCCAGCAATCAAAACTTTGAGAAACACTGGCTTAGGCACTAGCCCAGCAGGCATGATGAATGAACACAATAACAAGGAAAAAAAGAGCTCAAGATGTGCCTGAAGTTACATAAAGTGAATTAGGCTGCAGTCCCTTGCCAACTCACTTTTGCAAGGTAGTTCAGTAAAGAAGTTTTTCTGGGATGATGCCCTTTAGAAGGTGAGAAAAGGGGTAAGAAAATTTCTCAGGGCTATTTTTTGCTGGTAGCACAACATCCCACGAAGGTCACTGGAAATAGAAAACCTGCTGTTTCTGCAGAGGGCTTCTCAGGAGCTACCTGTGACTTTCTAAGCATATAGCCTTGCCCAAGATTTAATTCTGTTTAGCCTGAATTGAGAGGTGGGCCTTTCTTGGGCTAGTACTAAATGCACCAAGATCCGTTTTCAGCTCTGAGTGAGGTACAGCTTCTGATGGCTCAGAAGTGTGAATGCCAAGCTGTGCATCACTTTTGGGGGAAATGAGCAGGTTTCAACAGGATTCTGGAGGAAAGTATTTTACTATTTTGTGGGTCTTCTCTCCCTGAATCTTCCTTCAGGCTCCCCCTGGTGTTTGCAGTGTGTATTACTGCCACCTTCTCCAGGCCTGTTTTTGGCCTAAATTTACAGCAGCTTAAGTTGAGTGACAGCACTGAAATTTTTTAGGTTCATATAAGGTTGAGATGCAAATAGAAGCTTTCAGTTTGCTTTAAATACGACAGTTGACCCGGCTGGGATTTGTCTGGTTTAGACTACTACCATTCAGAGAACTGAAAATTCATTTCCCCTGAAGCTACATATTTCTGTCTGGTAAATGAAATGATGCCTGAGGACAGCCACCAAACAGTTTGCCTGTGCAAACTATCTAGTTACTGCAGGTCTGGCTGTGGGAAATGTAAGCAGCAAGTCCTAAGCATCATTGCAAATCGTGCACTTGGGCTGCTGTCAATTTGTTCCAGTAGTGTTTGCTCCTTTTTCCAGTCCTGGCTAAGAAGGAAAGGCAATTGAAATTAGAGTATTAAGAGGTGAATTATGGGCTTTAACACTAAGCCACGCTTGTGGCTGTGACTCTCATAAAAGTGATATCCTGAGGCCGTTCTCATGTTACAGTAATTGCATGCATAAAACCCATCCCCAGCAGCACTCAGCAGGCCAATTCCACCCACAAACTCGAGCCCGAATTTTGATTCCTCTGTGAATTCCCCCTGCTCCCCACCAGCAATCTGTTACACCCGTTTTCTGCCGTTCTGCCACAAATCCCGCCCCTGGGCTGAAACACTTCGCAGCCATACCCAGTTTGGGCAGCACGGAACAATTTGCCGAGCAGGGCTAAGCCTGTTTCCCGGTGCTGAACACTGCAGGGGCTAACTTCCAGACACCAAGCTGACTTTGTGAATTTATCACATGAAAATGAAGTGTTTCCTCTTCCTTTAAAATGGCAGGAAGGAGAAGGTTGTTTAAGAACAGATCCATACATGCTGAACACCCTATTCCTGGCACCAACAGCCACCTGCTCTGTATGTTGGGCAGCAGCCTGCCTTTTTGGGACAGACAGAGATGTGCTGGAGCTGCCGGAGAGGCTGTCCAAAGGAGGCAGATGGTGGCAAGGTGGTGTGATGGTGTATGGGGCCATGGTGGCAGGCTTGGGATGTAGACTCTGAAGTGAGTCCAAAGCCCAGGTTTGGGCACTGTAAGCTAACAGCAGTCATAGCACAAGGTGGGATATGGAAAAAGTCAAAGGGAAAAAAGGCATAACTGTTCTTGTTATGCTGATCTTTTTTATTTTTTTAAATAAATGGCTGGAATTATTTTGTTATTAGAGTACATATTTTTGCAACAGTATCTTCCTCTCTTAAAACTCACATGATTTATCTCGGATCTTTGTGGGAGTTCTTAGACTGATTTCAATAAGCTTTTCATAGTCATCATCTTTATTATGAAAATCTGTGTCCTGAGATGTTATATACCCCAGTGGCAGCAAACCTGCTGTGCAATTCAGTGTGTTATAATGCAAGTCACTAGCGTGCTTGAAATAATGAGGTTGGTTTGTTCAGTGGGATATGATGAAAAATAGAGGCTACTGCTGGGAGCTCAGATTTGATTTAAATTCCTGATGGAAAAGGTTCCCTATTAAAATACCGTTGCAGGTTACTATGTTTGTATATTCTTTAACTTCCATTTCATGCTGGACAATGAAGAGGCCAGAAGAGATTTTTTTATCTTCTGCCCAATGCATATAAACAGCGTGTTAAACTGAGGCCTTGGACCCTTCTGGTGCTGTTGGAATTAAATGTTGGATTACATTGGACTAAACACCAAGAGAAATGGTGGCTGTGCTGGAATAAATGGGAGATCTGAGCTTTGGGTTCAGTAGCACTGATCATTCCCCGAGTGTCAGGGTTCTCAGGTCTAACCCTCTCCCAGGCAGCCCCTACCTCATTCTTAGTATGGGATGAGAAGAAGGAGCTGAGTTGATTGCTTCCTACTCCTTCCCTATCTGGAAGTTGGGGAGAGAATATGGATTTCTTTCCTTTAACTAATGGGAAGCCTTTATAGCTACCCTGCAGCTTCAGTCTCTCCCGTGCATCTCTCACCTTCTCAGTGAAATTGATAGAACAACTTTCTGTAGATGATTTATATGGTCTCATAACTTTATTTTCTGCTTAGTAGTAGGAGCTGGTTTGTCAGAAACTGACTGTGAGTCGGTGATACCTGTGGAGAAAAATCTAGTGAGAGAAAAAGGTGCCAGTTTACACAGTGTTTTAGCCATTGCTTGAACTTAATTGGATCTTACAAACCCAGCGTGCGAGATTACCTATATCCTTTTTAAAGGAATGCTTTCCTCATAGCACTTAGACCTTGACATAAATGCTAATAAATCCATAAAATGTCTTAGCATTTGGCACAGGAGCCTTCAAGGCACTAAGCAAAACAGGATATAAATGGAAGAGCTCTGTGTACATAAGGTTGCAGAACTGGCTGTGGCTGCCTGCGAAACAGATTTAATAACCTGCACAAGTCCATGTTATTTCAGCTTAAGGTTGATGTATATTTTGTTTGGAGCATTTTCTCCTTTATAGATGCCTAGTTTTACAATTAGATGTGCATTTTAAAGTAGCTGCTATCTCCAATTTGCAATATAAACCAAGAGGGCTGATTTTCCCCTTTTACAGGGCCGGGGCGGCAAAGGAAGCATCTACGTCTGGGCCTCTGGAGATGGGGGCAGCTACGATGACTGTAACTGTGATGGTTATGCATCGAGCATGTGGACAATCTCTATCAATTCTGCTATAAATGATGGACGGACAGCTCTGTATGATGAAAGCTGCTCTTCAACTTTAGCCTCCACCTTTAGTAATGGGAGGAAGAGAAATCCAGAGGCGGGCGTGGTAAGTCCAGATATTATTGTGCTGTTGCTGCTGTCTTTGTGGACTCCCACGACCTATTACAACTCTGTCTGCTCTGGAGCAGCAGATGGTTCTTTGTTGAGATGGGTATTTTTCTCATCTGCAGCACATGATGGTGCCAAAACTGTCAGCTGAGGAGATGTGGGATTAATATTGAGAACAGCAATGATCTTCCGTCTCTTAGAGCTTCATACAGTTGGTGCTTTCCTTTATCAGAAACCAGATTTAGAAGTTCAATTGCACTCTTTCCAGAGGACAGTGTGACAAAAGGTCTCTGTAAAAATCTAAATGAAAAGTGTCAACATCTGAGATCATACTTACTTGTACTGGCAGACCAGTCATGAACCAGACTTCTACTGCAGTACAAGCTGCACAGAGCAGAAGGACATTCAGTCACCCACAGAGGAAATGTGGGGGTTCAGACCACCCTCAGAAAAGTCTCCTATCAATATGCGGAGCATCATACTCAAATCCCCTACAGGGCCATACTGTAAAATATGCAGTGTAATTGGGATTTTCTTCCACTGTCCTGATCGCTGCTCTTCAGCACCTTCAGACTAGCCAGGACATAGTCTAGTTCACAGAGTGGAAAATTCAGGTGTAGTAACTCAAGGTTAGTTTTTGCCAAAAGCTGTTGCACATTTTCCATGGCCCTATCTCAAACACCAAAATCATCTTAAATGCCCATGTGCAGTAGCAGGTGGAAAAATACTGGTTTCTGTCTTGATACCAGCTCTGTTTTGCTATCAGCCGAGATGATCTATGGCACCTTTGTAATTCCTGCCATAAAATGTGTTTCTAAGGCTTTCTTCCAGTCTCTTCTAGTAACTAATCTGCATAGAAGGTAGCAGTCTGATACTGCTGTTGGTTCTGGAGTTGCACAATTGTTAGAAGGGTCAATACTCTTAATAATTCTAGTTTCAAATCCTTCTGATAACCACAAGGGAATTTAAGGCCTTTGGCTAAACTGTGTTTATAGGAAATAAATGCCATCTATGTGAGTTTGAGTTCTAAGTGTAATGAATGTTGGTTTGCTACATCATGATTTATTCTTGCATTCACACCTTCTGTAGCTATGTCTCACTGTGGTTTTAGATTGATATGCTATTCTAAAGAAGAAAACAGATCCTAGGAGCAAACATACAGTTACTCGAAAGAGCAAGGGCACAAACTCCACTTTCTGTATTTTTCTGAGTCTGTAGCTGCAAGGAAAATGGACTAGCTGGTTTCATTAATTACATCTAATTTCATTGCAGGCTACAACGGATTTGTATGGCAACTGCACCCTGCGTCACTCAGGAACATCTGCAGCTGCCCCTGAAGCAGCCGGAGTGTTTGCCTTGGCCCTGGAGGCTAAGTATGCTGTTGAGAAGTTCCTTGTGAGCTCTAAGAGAGGAGAGGGCCTGCGGTTTGTTTAATGTTGTTCATCATACAAGTTGGCTGTGGCAAGGGGCTAGAACAAGCAACTAATACACTGCTACAGTAGTGACATGCAGGGTAACTTACAGATGGAGCGACAGTCTTGCCAAAGCCATATAGGAGATATGTTTTGGCTGACTTGCTGTCTCTGTGTCCCCTCCATCCAGTGCTTCCAGGGGTTGGTCTTCTCCAGCACTGCTTGGAGGGAGAGATTATTTCATTTCTCCACATATCCAGTGTGGAATGCCCAGCCTACAGAGACATAAGAACAAACCTGTGGCATTAGACAGGAGTTCATCTTGTGCCACATTCTGTCTGCAATGACAGATGCTATGGGGAGGGTACAACAAACTGGGATTGAGAGTGACCTTACCACGACAGCTTTGGCACTCAGCGGTTTGGAGAGAGAGCAGTCAGCCTATCCTGTTTAATAGCCACAGGCAATTTATCTTCCTTGAATTTGTCTAACTTTTTTTCAACTTCTCCATATGTGGCACCTGTATCATCCAGTGGCAATCAGTTCCACAGTAATAATAGTTTTTGGCCATAGCAGTGGGGAATGTTTCCTTTGTTTTTTCTTAACCCAGTGCTGATAATTTGCTTCTGTGCTACATAATTGCTCTGTTATGCGGAAGAATAAGTATCCATTGTCTATTTACCATCTCCATGCTATTCATGACGTTGGAGACCTCTTGTATATCTTGCTTCATCTTCTCTAATGATTAGGAAAAGTTTTCCGTACAATAACCTATACCATCCTTTTACTTTGTGTTAAATTATTTTATGAGGTGAGACGACATTTGCTCAAATATACAGCTGCAGCTGCTGTAACCGCGGCATGAAGTGAGGACTGTGTACATAGTTTTCTTCAGCCATATGCAGGAGAACAGAGATTTGGCAGAAGAGACAAAGTTTCTATCATTAGCAGAGAAATGATTGTTGTGCCCAGTGCATGACTTGGGCCAAGTCTCATTTTTCAGGTTTTATACACGTAAAACACACGTCACGTGTTTAACTTTGGGTGATCCATCCTTCTGCTATCAAATTCATTCAGTGGGACAGCTATGATGTAATAAATAATTGTGGCCATAAAAATATAAAGGTTTAATTAATTTTCTGACCACTGCATGTTTAACCTGGACTACAACGTTATTATCTCAGTGATAATGACCATTCCTCTGCATTTGGGCTATCCATGAAGACTGGACTTACTCTTGCCAAACTATGATGAGTAGAAATTAGACTAACACCCTTGGTTTGCAATTGGTTTTCTATCCTTTGCTGAGAAGACGGATGGGGGCAGGGGGAAGATTTCTGTCTCCTTCCAGGCTGGCTCTATCCAATCTCCATTTTAGTGTGCAGAACTACCCTGGATGAGTTACCCTAGCCTTCACAGGCTGGCTAACCATGTCCTGTGTCTGCAATGTATCTCTCAGCTCATATACAATATATGTCTGACACAGTCTCTAAAACCAAGCCAATCTGTGAAATGGCAAGTACAGTTTTAAGATATGTAGCAGCTCCTGAAAAGTTTCAATAAGAATGATGCAAGCGATATCTGGTTTTCAGCTATCTTATGTCACCTTGGAAAAATGACAGTAATTGGCTGTTCTGGTGTACATTCAACATGCACACATGCTTATTAGTTGGGGCACAGAAAGCTGAAAAGTGGATCCTTTTAGGTTGATGGTTTGAATCAGACATATTGTAATGTTGAAAGAGTTCATCGTAAAACAACTGGAGTAGCTTTAGTTATGTAGAATTAGAATGCCAGTTCTAAAGCTTCCAGAATAATAACTTATAAGTGCCCTTCCTCTCATCATAATCACTGCAAATCTAGGAAGACAAGAGCTGATGATGAAAAATGATCATTTAATTCAGACAAATGTTACTTTACTGTATCCATCCATGCTAGTATATCACGGGTGACGAACCTCTGCCATACCTTATAATATGAACCTATAGCCACCCGCAGCCCATATACCCATGTTCCCAGACTACCAAAATTACTAAGACCTTGATTGTTGTAGCTCATCGGCATCATCAGAACAGGGCTTCTCTAGGTGGACCTTGGAACGACCGTGGGAAAAGCAGGAGGAGCAGGCGAGGAAAAGAGGGCAAGATTTGAGAGGAAGGCTAGGTGAAATTCTGTCATCATCCTTTTCTTTTTGTATTCTTTTCATGATCTGGTATAATATCGTATTCATTTTACTAGCTTAAAAATTGCATGGTGGATCTACAGTGCGTAGTTGAAAGCAGTTGTTTTTAAGGACAAGGAAACAATCAGAAATGATTTTGCAATGTTGGGGAATATATTTTGGGGAAGTACTATACAATTAAAACCTATTCTTGTTCCCACTGAAATCAACAGACTCTTTGGTTTTGATATGTATATAGATACATTTCTGTGTGATTCATAGAAGCAAATTATACCCAAAAGACTTACTGAGACACACTGCCTTTCTTTAATTTCTGCTTGGAAATACTGTGCTGTTTGGTTTCCATATTCCTTTTCCGCAGCTTGGATCTGACGTGGAGAGACATGCAGCATCTGACAGTGCTCACCTCCAAGAGGAACCAGCTTCACGATGAGGTTCATCAATGGCGTAGAAATGGTGTTGGGCTGGAATTCAACCATTTGTTTGGCTATGGTGTCCTAGATGCAGGAGCAATGGTTAAGATGGCGAAAGACTGGAAGACTGTTCCCGAGAGATTCCATTGTGTTGGGGGGTCAATACAGGAACCCGAGTAAGTGAACAGTGTCTATGTGTTTGGCTTCTTCCAGGCATTTAGAAGACCACAAGCATGCAAATATGTTGACAAAGACATAGACAGTCAAAGAAACATAATGAGATTTTTTTTCTAAGAAAGCCTAACATTACCAGAAGCGTCCCATCTATTTCAATAAGTTGATAAACTACATTATCATTCAGTTCTTGGTTTGCTGAAGGAGTACACTTTACAGCTCATCTGTATCATCATTGCTAGTGCCAGTAATGTTAATAGCAACATCCATTTCTCCTGGGTACTTACGGGTATGTTTGTGCCAAAGTTTCTGTGAATAAAGAGTCTGTGCACAAGTGAAAATCTGGGAGGCTGGCACTGTAGGAGGCATAAACTGCTGTCACATGAAATATCTGTCAGCCAGATCATGCCTCCTTGTGACATATTCCAGCAGACAGTTTTATCTGCAGAAGACTGAAACAATCATCTACAGGTACCAGCGATTCAGTCTGAACACTACAGCATTTAATTGTGTTTGGTTTATGTTCTTCAAATCTCTAATTGCAGGCTGGGTAGTCAAACGATTTTCTGATTTACCTTCCTGTGCTAAAGTGAATGAATTAATACTAATTGATTGCAACAGCTATAGTTCAATTTAATTATTTGAAATACTAACCTAATAACGGCCAATTTATGTCTATACCATTTGAAATTCGACTTTTCAGTGCCATTTTTGAAGGCATCATTATTCTTCTGGAAAAAGAAAGCAAACCAGTATGGCACCCTGGCACATAGCTCAGCCAGGCTAAGAGTAAGTTTGTTCTCAGCCTTCCAGATGGGTTTGTATGTGTAGGGTCCAAGGTTCTACAGCTGAGATCTGGGTTTTAATTTATCTGGCCTACGCATGCTCACAGGTAGGAAACAAATGAGAGTGCTGAAGCTGATTTTGAGCTATCTCTGGTTTATTAATAATGTAAATGCAGACAAATAATCTCATTTATCTTAGTGCAGCTGCATTTATTGAAATAGGGATCATGCTAGAGAAAGAGAGAAAATTTCTTTCTGTAGGCTTGGCCCATGCCTTAGACAATGTGGTAGAGGTATTCTGGGAACAGACAGAGCTGGAGTCGGCAAGTGCTATGCCATAGTATTGTCTCCTCCTGCCTTTGTTTTTCTGTCCTGTTTCTGCTGTTGGATGGATAGAAAAGCGGAGGTGATGGTGCATTTCCTCCAGCCCAAGGATTTGGAGCTGCAGTAAAGCTTCCCTATAACTGTTATTGCCCCACAAGCTCCAGAGTTGAGAAATACACTGCCTTGTGTTGGGGTCTTTTGAGAGCAGCACCCAGAACAGGCTTTGAGCTTACAGCACACAGGTTTGTAAAGTCAGCCGAATCAGTCGCCACCTAAGCCTCCTAACTCTACCGCAGTATAATCTCAGTGTGCCATCTGTGTGGGTGCCCCCTATAATTACCTGACAGATCTATATGTTAATAGGACTGCTGTAATATTTACATGCCCCAATGAAAATGTCACTGATAAGAGATAATAAGCATCATGACTTGCGACATCTACATTTTTTGAAGTACACTGTAAATAAAACTAGTGAAGTCCCAGCATCTCCAGAGATTGCTTGGAAATTAAAACTACACTGCACTTCTGCCATGGATAATTGGGTTAGTTTTCTGTTTTGGCCTTGCCTGGAGCAAATTTTATGTATATTCTATATAAGTATAGATATTTGTATGTATAGAATACATATTCAATATATATTTAGGTAGATGAGTAGTTGATATAGAAGCGTGTACCGTAGGAGCATTGACAATTAGCAGAAACAGGCCAGGAAAGAATTGGCAGCCTAGAATACATGGTGTGCTGAAAGCAATCAGTATTTAAAGTGCAGCATTGCTCTGCTGCATGTAGAAACACTTGTTAGTAACAGGACTTTCCCTGAAAAGGGATTTTCGTTGGGTCAGCAAAAAGAAAAAGAATGGACAAGTCTGAATCTGGCTGGTTCAGGGAGATGGATACATGATTTAGGACATCATAGTCCATTCGCTGAGGAACAGGAGCTTGGGAGTGGGCTTCTAGAGAGCGGTTGACTCTCCCTGCTTGTCTCTAATGGGGTACTACACTTGGTGCAAAAATGAATATATTTTATACATATATATAGCAAATGGGCAGGGGAAGACTGTGAGGGTGTGGAAGAGCCATCTCCTCTTCTGCTCCTTTCATGTCGGGCTTTTTCCACCACCTCTGGATCGTTTTGTTTCTTTGGGGAAATTCGCCTGGACTATAGTAATCAGTCTAGCAAAGCAGAGAGTACTGGTTTCTAATTAATAGGAAAGGGGGAAACAGAGCGAGCCTTTCCTTGTGTGTTTTAGAGAGCTGAGAGAACTTTTGCGCTGCAACATTTATGAAGGTGGAGAGAGAAGCTGACTGCAGCTGTCAGGCTGCCTGCAAAGTGGATGCAGTAGTAACACTGCTCTTATTTCTTCAGGTTTTGGTGTTGATAGATAGAAAAGACTCACACTATGGTGTCCTCTCTCATTTACTGGAGGAGATAGAAAGCACTTATCACAACTGTCGGAATGAAGCAGTGTTTGACAAAGCTTTGTCTGCTGTGTGAGATTGCTGTGAGGCAACGTGAATTCAGATTGCTTTGGGGTTGATGCTTCCCGTGCAGGGAAATTGCAAGCCTGTGGCAATTGTGAGATTATGCTCCTTCACCTCTGTCTGGCATATAGTGCATTTTCCTTGTGCTTTGGCACACAAAATAAATCTTGAGGGTATTATAAATTATATATTCAAATGTTTTAGCTATACAACATTTATATTAGACCAGCTTCTGCTCCAGGGCATCCATGAGATTCAAAACAACACAGGTTTTTCAGTTTAAGGTAAGCATTGAAATGCCTTGAGGACCTGGACCTTGAATGTCATCTACCTGCAAGTACTCCCAAGAAGGCAATACTCTATGAAAGGGGGACAAAGATGGGCCTGAGCCAATTAGTGATGCACTAAGCTGTAGTACCTGGAGCTCATCTCAAGAAGAAGAGAGTTCCTGGAAGCTAGGCTTGAATAAGATGCTTTCACTGGTCTCTGAAGAACACACTATTTCATTAGCAAAGGGAAGAGGCTCATTTCTTTTGAAAAGGTGGTATTCATTACTGCAGTGTGGTCAGTGCCCTTTAAAAGGGACTCTTATTTTACTGCAAAACCCAGGTCATGGAGAAGCCACTGGAAAAAGTAATGACTGGAGTCTTTTGTGACTTACTCTCTTTTTTAATGATTGCAGTAATTCTCGTCTTTCAAGTATTTCTTCTAGACAGAGGAAAGTGTCAAACTGCTCACAGCACGCTGACAGTGGACGCAAAGTATTTTGTTTATGCTTCCCATATAGTTTGCCAGCCAGTTTCTGAGGCAACTGGTAATTGCCAGTCGCATTCTGACCCCGAGGGGGTTATCAGGCACTCGGCAGCCTTGGCCGCTGGCAGGGTGCTGCTCCCAGGCCAGGCAACAGTGCCTTCAGGCCTGCGCTGAGATCCCAGGTGGGTCTGCCCAGCGCACAGTGACTGCCAGCCTCCTCTGCAAGAGCTGGGAAGGCATCGATGTACCTTGCTCTCTCCGGCGCGTTCTCACCTCTTCTTGGAGGCATGCTTCGGAGTTGATGCTGCCTCACGGGTTTCCTCAGCCGCATGGGGAGCAACCACGCTGTGGGTGCCCAGCACATGGGGGAGCCAGGAGCACCAGCTGGTGTAATGTTGCTTCCTCTTGTGTGTAATTCATCCTGTTGACAAACGTTGGTAAGACCATTAACAGCTGTGAGGGATTGCACAGCCCAGACACAATGTGGTTTGCTCCTCTTCCACACCAGCTTCCAGGCATTGCATCCCCATGTGTCTGACTCTCCAGCAAAGGAGCCCTGTGTGCTGATAACAGGGGTCTGGTTTCCATTCAGTGACAGGGTCCTTGCAAAATAAATGCAGCGGGACTGAGCCCCTGTTCCATCTGTGGGTCTGGCTTCCTGGCAATACTTTTTTTATATTCCACCCTCAAGGGACAGGTGTCCTTCAGTTAGTGTGAGTTTACCTTCACAAGGACTTCATTGTAATAACCAAGAAACTTGTGACTTCAAGGTGCAGCACTTGACAGCTCAGTGAATGAGCATGACTTCTTTCCTCTGTGCATGTGTGTGTCTGTGTGTGTGCTCCTGTACCGGAGCAGTTCAAGGATAGCAAGTTTCATGGATAAGTATTTTCAAGTGAGCTGAAATTGGGATCCCATATTTGTGCTGGTTTCCAAATCAGAACAAGGGTGTAGGCTTGAATGTGACTGCACCGCAATTCTGCAGCTGCAACTGGCTCCTCTGACTCCACACAGGTGTTTGCTGCTGTTTTTTACGGTGACTGTCTGACATGACTGACTGCTCACCATTCCTCTACTGAATATACACATTATTGTGAAATTACCCAATATAGTAGCAATAAGTAAAGGCAGCTATTAAATATATGTTAATATTTCTTAAATAGCAGTGTGTACTTCTTAATTGTATTCCTTCTCCCTTTGTGTAGGTCTAAATTTCATAATATATTTTCAAATCAAGGTTTTGGTATCATTTTCTAAAAAGAGAATGTTCTCTTTCTGCCTAAGTTTGCAACTATTATTTCCTTACTTTCCATGTATTAATAAGGAAAATAGTACAGGTTTTTCTGTGAGGCACCAAACCCCAGTATTTTTAGCATGAGCCACGTCACGCTGTGTATACCCTTTTGATTTGCTCAATTATCTTTTGACCTGCAGAAAGATACCGCCAAGTGGCAAGCTGGTCCTCACACTTACAACTGATGCTTGTGAGGGGAAGGAGAACTTTGTCCGATACCTGGAACACGTCCAAGCAGTTATAACTGTGAATGCCACCAGGCGAGGAGACCTCAACATCAACATGACCTCGCCAATGGGAACAAAGTCCATTTTACTGAGCCGGCGCCCCAGGGACGACGACTCCAAGGTGGGTTTTGACAAATGGCCTTTCATGACCACACACACTTGGGGAGAAGACCCCCGAGGCACCTGGGCTCTAGAGATTGGGTTTGTCGGCAGTCTACCACAGCGGGGCGTGCTGAAGGAGTGGACACTGATGCTGCACGGGACTCAGAGCGCACCATATATAGACCAAATAGTAAAAGATTATCAGTCCAAACTGGCCATGTCCAAGAAGGAAGAGCTTGAAGAAGAGTTAGATGAGGCAGTGGAGAGGAGCCTGAAAAGTATACTGAGCAAGAACTAGTGCTGTTCTGCATGATGGTGTCCTTCCTTCCCCAGACCCCGCTACTCATCTTTCTACTATCCAAGCCTCTGTGTTAGACATATTACAATGATCTGTCTCTGTAGCCAAATTATCACACTTCCTTGATTTTAAAGTCTTATATCTCGTCAATAATTACTTTAATTACCACTGAAGCAATCCTTTTTTTACTCTAAACCACAAATATACTGTTCCCCACCGAATACTATGTACAGTTTGTGACTGTAAATGATTTTTCTTTTGTGTCATACAAATAGGTAATAACCTGCAAAGCAGTTGATGGCTTTTCCCTTCATATTTTTGTGGTAAATGTTGTTTGTATTAAAAAAAAAAAAAAAAAGAGTGAATTTTAACATTGGCAGTTGGTGATAATGGGCACATTTTAAAAAAATTATTCTGGAGAGGGAATCACAGAGAGGTTGGCTGGAGAGATCTTTGAATGTCTAACAGCTCCTTCTGCATCATTGACTTCAGTGGGACTTTCCCCATTGGGTTCAACCAAAGTACCACTAGACCCTACAAGAAATAATCCAGAGGTGAAGAACATTTACCAATGCAATTTGCAGAAATCCAATTCTTTTGAGGGTTTTCTTTAATATATACACTTACACAACATGCATGCTAACACTTCAGCCACAGAATGGGTCAACAAGTATGCAATAAGGAAGGCAAAGCGATGCCAAAGCCAGGTGACATGGGGAAGTGCTTTGCAAACAGGGTCAGGGCATTCTAGAAGCACAAGTTTCAGTTTTGGTTGGTTTTTTTTTTTTTTAATTTTGGCAATTTAAATAAATTTTCCATCTTACAATAGAGAGAGCACATGGGGAGTGAGCTGTAGGATTTCTGGCAACTTGTGTGCAAAAGTGCATCTGCTCATCTCTGTACAGAGAGGTACAGCAGCATGAGGTGCAGCTGCGTCAGCATCTCCAACCACAGACCCCTGTTTTCTGGGGTTTACAACCTGGCTGTCGGTAAATTGCTGTGGGAGAAATTTGAAGTTTGCGTTTTCAGTCCCAAAGCAATTTTTAATTCAAATTTAATTTTTAAAAATAGAGATTTGTTATTTTTATGTTATACAAATATATTTAAGGAGAAAAATATACCTAAGTTATTAATGTGTAATGCAAAGTTGGCCTTCTTGGGAAATAAAAATATAGTGCATTTGGGAAGATTTGTTGATAATCACCACTCTTTGCTGTTTAAAGAGTCGATCCCACCTTCACTTTTCATATATGAGTAAAGTCGATCTCTCTCACCCTCAGAGTCTGCCGCAAGACCTAACATCCTCCTCAGTGGGAATTACTCATGGTAGCAACCACTACATGTTACCAGGTGTGAGATCCCAAATTTAACCTCCAAATAACAAAGGTTCTGCAAATATTTAGGCTCTCACTCACAGTAAAGGTCATCAGCGGACCTCCTCAAATGCTAATTTTAAGCAGATGCTTCGGATCTTTGCAGGATCCAAGATCTAGTTTTTAGCAGTGACTAGTTTGAGAATTTTATTATGTATTTTTAATATGCAGAGTATTAATCTAAAACATTTTAATAAGAGTTGTCGTGGTTGATCGGGTGCATAGTAGTAGAAACAAACTCATTCAGTAAGTAAATATTTACCTAACAAATCAAAAACATAACCCTGAGGTTACGTGGTGGACATGTTTCAGTTAAGAACATATAATCTATGCTGTTACTTCTAGTGAGTATCCATCTTTTATCTTTCTGTAAGAGGCCTGTTCTTTCCTTTACAAATCCAAATGCAAAATAAATGCTCAGCCTACTCAAAGTCTAGGTGAATTGCACTCGCATGCAATTTGCCAAGACAGGCAGCCTCGCACTACTCACAGGTTCCTCGTTGGGTGCAGCAGTCCCTTTGAACAGTTGAGTCACACTGGGATAAAACGGACATGAGCAGGAGAAGAATCAGGCCCCGTGTGATTTTTATTTTTTAAATGCTTTTGGTTCTTTGTTCAAATACATTGTAGTGCCAACTTTGTTTAATTTGGTGACTTAACCCCAGGACAAGATGGGCCCATTTCAAAGCATGAACTGGAGTCCATGAGGCAAGAGCCAAAACTCACTGAAGTTAAATGGGTCAGGGGCAGGTTTGTTGTGTCTTTGGAAGTGAATGGGTCGTGCTGACAGCGGTAGGTTTCCGTGGAAGGCACCTAGTTCTCAGAATGAGCAGTGTATACGTATCAGAGGGGAAGAATTTACCATATATATATATATATATATATATGCATAAATATATATATATATATTTATGCATACACCTGTATGTCTAAATGACTACAACACACCTGTGGTATCTCTCTTTGTGTATATATATTACATACGATATGTAAATTCAGACTAGGTTACATATATTTGCTTATAAATATATATAGAATTACATATGGTATGTAATGTATAATATATATATGTACATCATAACTTTTTGTGTGTATGTGTTCAAAGAAAGGTAACTGGAAGCTTTTGAATGACTTCTAAAATGTGGAAGCAGTTTTGGAATAAGAAAAGTCCGTATGGAAAGGTTAAATGAGCGTGTACATGACTTTCCTTTGCATTCATGTAATTTTGCAGTTCTCTGTTCAATCATTAAATATCTTATAAAGCAGCAAAATAACTAGATGGTTGTTCATATTTTCATAATGCTGACATAATTTATTAAGTGAAAGATCATGATAATGAGAAATGGTGAGTTTTGATATATGTAAAACTAAGTGTATATACAATACGGAGATCTACTTCAAATTCTTCAGGATTTTTGCATCAGGGGATCACTGAAAAATATGTCCAGTTAGACTAAGTTTTTATGATATTGCTGATGGAAAATAAATTTGTTAGTATTTATAATAAAGGGAAAAATGAAGCTTATGATTTGAAACAGTTGAACACTGTTTACCTGAAGCCCTGTGATGATGTTTTATAATACGAGTAAAATAAAGAGCTGTTGTAAACCGGCAGGTCCTATCATTATTGCCTATCCGAACGTACACGGGAGGTAGTACGCTGCTCTAAGTGGGATGACTTCCTACTCCTCTGTTGTTACACCGATAAAGAAATTTGTATCCTGTGTTTGCTGTATACTGAGAAAATACACACCACCCTCCAAAAGAGTTGACAGCAACAGATGAGCAGTAACAGCCTTTATGTTCCCTCTGTGACACGCTGGGACACAGAAGATGAAAGCCGCAGGCTCGGAAGAGCCTTGGGTGTAACTTACGTGGTGCAAACCCACTGGCTCCAAGGGCAACTCTGCAGAGGCACACAGCGATGCCGGAGCTGAACTGCTGCCCTCAGTGGGGAAGGGGACGCTCAGGAAGAGAGATGGGGACGTTTTTGTACTGCATTTCATAAGCAGTCCTGGCCCCAAGGAGATGCTACAGCAGGTTGGCTTTTTCTCTGCTGTCTGGAGTGCTGTGATCCACAAAAATACCCAAAACTGTTTCCCTCTTCTTCCCTACTTCCTACCCACACTTTTGGGTACTTTTTAGCTCACGTGTTCCTGTGGCACAGGGCACATTTCATTTTATAATTTCTTACCATGGCTGCGGCAGTGAGAGATGGCAGGGACCCCTGATCTCGTTCTGATTGCCACAGAGGTGACAGTGTGCCTGTAGTAACCTGGGTCTCGTCCCAGGCTCTGCTGAATAGATGCGAGTATTTCACCGTTACACTTCAGCATTAGCATTTAACCACTTCATTGAGAATCTGTGTTTAAAGCAGAGGTTAGTCCATAAATGATGAGATGCACCGCACCTTTCAGCGTTGTCATTACAAACAATAGAATACTAGTGGTTTTCTGTATCATTTTCATACAAATTTACAGCGAGATGGCCATCATCTGCAGCCTTACTGGGCAACTACCATGTTTGTGGAAGGCAGGTCAGAGACTGTAGCATAATTTAGGCTTTAGTTCTTCATGGTCCTTGACTTCTGCTGACGCTGGCATCTGTGCTGCAGCTCAGCACCAGCTTGGTTCAAGGCTTGCATCTCAGATTGCTCCCCATGCAATGCTGTACGTGACTTCTTCAGTAATACGTGCCACCAAACCCACTTTAGGAGTCATTTTTATACTGCACAGCTGCTCAACAAGGTTCATGAGCACCAGAAAACCATTTCTATATCAGCAGCAAAGCATGGTGACCCCGCAGCACAAAACAGATGAAGGTGGCAGGTGCTCAGTGGCTATTCACACATTAGGCACTCTTGCAGTGTGTTGTGTCGTCCCCCGCCCCCGCCACTGACTAAGGCTTTTTGTATTCTGAACATTAACTTCTCTGTATTGCAATGAAATCAGACGGCAGGGCGGGGGGAGAATACCCAGTTCTGTCTAGGTACTGCCTGAGTCTGTTTACACCCTGTTTTGTGACAGAATTATTAAACAGACTTCCTATTGCTGCAGTTGGTTTGGTTTCAGGGTTTTGGTGGGGTTTTTTGGTGTGGTTTTTTTGTTTGTTTTTTTTTTTTTTCTTTTTCCCTCTTGCAGTAGTCAAAAACCTGCTTTCACCAGCAGTTACACTGAGCAGTTCCTGCCAGCTCACCGGAGTGCAGCCTGCCTATGCATTGATAAATTCCTTCTCTGCGGTTATTTCACTGTTAATAAATTAAACTGAAAAGCAGCACACACCCCACTAAGCCACTTCTGGTGTAAACTCCCACAAGCATTTCAATAAAAATAGCATCAACAAAAAGTCCTGACTAAAAATGTGATTATGTGGGTCACCTGTCCCTGTTTCAAAGAAGGTGCCGCTTTACCTGACATAATAGTCACAGCACTCTAGCTGCTACCCCTGCATTGGACCTCACTAATGAAAAAGAAAAAAAAAAAAAAAAACAAAAAAACAACAAAACCCCAAAAAACCAACAGCACAATATTGAAGGAGAGGCTTGGGTGACGTGAGAAGGTAGTCCTGAAGCTCAGGCTCATCAGCTCAAATAGCATTTAGCCCTCTCCTCTGCAGCTCACAGGAATAATCAACCAGAAGAAAAAGACCTAACAATGCCAAAAGCTGAAATAAAAATTTGAGACCTGGGATGGGTGAAGGAACATGTAGAGCTCAACCTAGTAAAGCACTTCAGTACGACCCTCGCTTTAGTGGGATTATTTGCATGCCTGACGTCATGCTGTGGCCTAAATGATGCATCAGCACTTTAAATAGTGTTGAGTATTTGCAAATATGCAAGTGAAGGATTTATTTTCTCTCCCCCCCCCCCCCCCCCCGCCCCGCCACCCCCCGAGCCAAACGTTTCTGGAAGCTGCAAAAGGCTGTTGCAGAAATGTTGCTTTTTTTTTGCTTCCCCAGGGATGGAGACATGGGAAGGCAGCACTCGTTCCAGCAACCCTGTGGAGCTCCATGGGACTACAGGTGGCTGGGCTGCGACAGGATCCTGTGGCAGTGTGAAACACTGTAAAATGCTACGGTCCAAGGAAATATGTAACAAGAAAATACCAAAAACATGCGGTCTTGAGCTGGCTACAGCTTGTTGGTATTTTGTTTGTTGTGCTGGCGAAGGACAATAATGCCTTTAGTTTCTTTTACATGGAATTTAGTATCTTTAGTGGAATTTCGAGTTTTAGTCTGATATGCACTAAGAGCTTATTTCAAATACAGCGAGTTTGTCTTTACGTCCAGAAAGAAAGGTCTGCCAAGCTCATCTCTAAAGACTGTAAATGGGAGAGCTTTGGAATAGATTCTTTAACAGGAATCCAGCCCCTTCCCTGGAAAAATGCCTGCACACGCAGTCAGTCAACGTTTACTAGCAGGGACTATTAGTCAACGGTAAAGGCAACACAAACCCACAGTGGGTATCTTCGGTAGAAGGCAAAACTTTTATTAAATGAACCAGATGTCACAAGTTAACATTTGCAGGTGTTTGAAAGATGGGTAATCGTAGAGCAGCTATAGGCGCAGTAGAAGAATATGCAAATTTGTCCTGGATACTGTGGAAAGCCAGGCAGTTCTGTAATAATAATTACTTTCAACTTGTCCTAATCATGAAAATCAGTTGCATAGGATGTGCCTATTACTTGTTGCCCTGGAGCACTCTAGTGGTCATGGCACCAAAGGTGAGCCTACATCAGACAGAACTGCCATCAAGGTATCAATCTGTTCCATACCAAACAGCAAAACTCTCACTACTGTATCATTCGGTCAGGAAAAAAAAACAGTCATTTAATAACTATGCCAGACAAGGTGACTATCGAGGGGGTGTGGGTCACTTAAGAGCCTTTGTCACCTGGTTTCTTCTTGCTTGTCTTCTCTATCATCGTCTCCACAATCATCGCTGTCTCTTCGTATGTCTGAATTCTGTCGTCTGAAAACTTCTCGATGGACTCCACCACCTCCACCTTCTCGTAGCTCATGGAGCCAGGCAAGCCTGATTCCCTGAACAAAAGGCCCTGCTTGTCTTCCCGGTCGTATTCTGTCTCTCGAAGGACTCCTGGCTCAGTTGGGCTTATCAGACCAGGGGAAGGAACTCTCTCAGGCTCAGAGATGTCTGGGTATTTTGTGATTTGCTCGATTTTTCCTCTTGTTTTTTTGCCCCATTCAAGCATGTATTCTATCTCTTCCTCTTTCTGTTTCTCTTGGAATTCAAGCTCTTCCTTCCTTTCACAGATAGCTCCTTTCTCTTTTTCTGACGGTTCAGCAGGTTCTGGCAGCTCCAGTATGGGCTCCACTTCACCACCATTCATCACCTTCCCGTTGTTGGTAGAAACTGTGATCCCCCCCACAGGTGGGATGGAGGGGGGCAAGATGCAAGGTTCTTCATAGCCTTCCTCCCCTGTTACCAGCACGTAACGCCCTTTGGGATGGGCATCAGCTTTAGGCTCTGGTCTCTTGTGGACTCTTATTTTCTCCCTCACAATGTTACAGAATTTGTCGAAGGCTTTACTTATCTGGGCTCCATCAGGTACATCCTCTGGGCCCAGTTCTTTTTCCTCAAGTTCTAATCCTTCCTGCCCAGGTTCACATGTGACTGAGCCTTCATGCCTAAACTCCAGAGGATCTTGGTCAAAACCTTCCAGAGATCTTTCGTACATTCTGTCAGGCGAGAGACCGTCAGTTATGTCTTTAGACATCAGCTCCTTTTTCCTTGCAATTTTCTTTGTCAGAGCTTTCTGTCTGGGTTTTACACTGGCAATGTCTTGCATGGCCTGGGTGATATCTAGGGAAAAATCAAAGCAAACAACAAACAGTGCTGAACACAGCCACTGCAAATGCTAGAGCTGCTGCTCACCCTCACTGCTGCAGGTGGAGAGCTGAATGCAGCAGCAAATGTGAGCACAGCTTCCGTCAGCGCATTAAACAGCCTCTTCTTTTATGTGGGCTCCCTTGGCCGAGTAGCCATTTTGCACCTGAGGTCGCTGCTGCCATATACCGGACAATGGTGCATGTAAGAGAGGCAGCTGCACAGAACCGTCCTCCCAGCAGGCCTGTACTAACGCTCAGCAGGAGTCTTCAGCACCTGCTGCTGTGGGACATGTGAGCACCTTCCTCCCAGGAGTCGTGGCAGGGTTTGGCTCTAGACAAGAAACCTCACCTCCTAAGGCAGAGACTGAAGCCAGGTGCCGAAAGCCAGATACATGGCCTGGCAGTTTGACTAAGTGGAAATAGCTTGTCTGGCTTTTACAACTCCTGCTAGGGTTTAGGGAGGAAAAAAACAACCCCAAACCCCCTATTTAAAACCTTCCTGCTGAACACAGCGTTGCTGGGTAAGCGGTCCAGGCCTGATGGGACAGGTGGATGTCATCACCAGCTCTTCCAGGGCGTCTGAAGATGGGGTCCCCAGGGGGACACTTCACCTTTGTGTCCTGGAGAGGGGGGCTGAGCGCGAGATGGACACCTCCCGTCGCAGCAATTTTGGGTATGGGCAGATACAGGGAGGTACATCAGGAGGGAGCAGCAAGCGGCCGGTGGGCACAGAGCTAAGCAGCTGCCCAGCCAGCAGTGCAGTGCTGAGGAGCAACATTTTGACAACACTCGAACACTGACCCTGAGTGCTAGGCGCGCACAGAGGGAACCCCTGCCCGCAGCCGGTGTTTCTGATCTCCTGGGCTGTCAGCAGCCACAGACCCCATGACAGCCCAGCAGCAGCAGCAGCAGGAGAGCAGGCAGGCTACTGATTTCCATGGCATGAACAGCTAGAGCGGCATGAACAGGAAGCAGAGGTTGGTACTGGGAATTACGGGAACACAGGGACAGACAGATATTTATATGCTCTCCCCAAGGCAGCTGTTTTGTCCCACATCACAGTAATGCACATGAAATGCGTTGCTCGCATTGCAGGTAGGAAGCAGAGGTGTGGCTAGATCCAGGCTGAATCCTCAGTGGGTATAAAACAACACTTTGCAAGACAGTAGCTATTTACAGCTGCTGAGGATCTGGTCTCAGGCATTATGGAGCCATTTCATATAAAACTGCTACGGTTCACAGAGCAGTCAGAAAAATTACAGCTGCACTCCAAAAAAAACCCCATTTGACAGTTTATCTCTGTTCTCAGGGCAGTTTGTTGTTAGTAAATCCCCAGTGAGCCTTGGATTTAAGCTACAGTAAGTCACCCCATATGTTAGTACCTACAGCACCTTTCTATAAACCAGTTCCCCTCTTTGTTAAGAGCAGCCTTGCTAGTTTATTCCTGGCTATTTCCTTGTTACCAGCTTGACAAGCATCCTAACCCTAGCAAGCAATCATACAACACAGAGAAAACACCGTTCAGAGGAACCCAGGCCAGTGGACATAAGCAGGCCCAAAAAAGTGTCCCCTGCCCGCAGCACTCAACACGCCCTGATGCTCTTTGCATGTGACTAACGTGCGGACCAACGACTCACAGCAAGTTAGCACAAAACCGCCAGCTCTGTCCACAGTTTCAGATGCCTTTTGACTATGCTCTATTGATTAGACTAAGTAGTAAATTACAGAAATTAGCAAAGAAACTCTTTTGCTTGTGGTTTTGGCCTTTGACAGGTTGTCCCACAGCCAGCTGAGGTAAGCTGAAATGTTGCGCTTACTTAGCAAGGCTGGAGTCAGGCTGTCACGGCTGGTGTTCATGTGGAAGACAAATGGAAAACCAGCTTAAAATACAACGATGCTGCTCTTGACAGACACAGGAAGACATGTCACAGGTTTACCTCTTCCCCTCGAAGCTTGAGGCTGGACAGGTCTATAGATCTGCGTGAAGAGTGTGACTGGCGTTCCTGCTATAGCAGAGTTTAACCTGCCGGAGAAGATATGCATTGGTCAGACCTCTCCCCCTCATTTCCGTCAAGAGCAAGTGAAATTGCATGAAATGAAGCATGGAGCTTAAAAAAATGTATTTCTCTGTGGTGAGGAGTCAAAGAGAGTTATGGGAGCCTGTTTCTTGTCTGGGGAAAATCAACACAGCCACAGCACCTTCACAAGAGTTAGGCTGGTCTCCACCAGCACGAGACATGAGAAGTTCCAACAGGTAAAATAGACCCGTAAGCCCACAGCAACAGGTTTGTAATTTAGCACAGTACTTAAAAAGGATGGGAAGATTTTTGGATAGGCAAACAGTGAATCCATGCCTACCAGAGGTCAGCAAGAGCTGGCTGGTAAAAGATGAAATTTGGTAGCCGTTACAATGTTACCTGCATATGCCTGACTTCAGAAGGGCAAGAAGAAAACTGAGCAGTCTTCCTTGGAAGATATGTGAGGAGTCAGTGGTATTAAGGGTTAAAAATTAAAACTGAGCGGCTGGCCTATACACAAACCAGTTACTGTCTGTGGCCTTTCCAGTCTGCTCTGCCAGAATTTGAGAGAATATTCTGGTTTGTAGGGAAGATACACACCCTGTGTAGATATGCAAGAGGTGCACATTTTGATTTTTGTCACTGAGAACCACCCTGATCAGATATTCTTTAACCACAATGCTGTGTCTAAAATGAGACACTGAAAATTGATGATATATCTGTTCCCCATATGAGACTGATTATTAGCGTCCTCACCCTATTAGTGTCCTTCCCCTGCATCTTCTGGACAACCCAGAGCAGTGGTGTGGGGGCTGAGGGGTCTGGCCCTACTGCACCTGCCTGTGCAGACAACACTGGGCGCCGCTGTGAAAGCCCAGCTCCTTTTCTCATGTGAGGCTGACAGTTGACATTAGAGGGAGCCAGTGCTCCTCTGAAGGTTTAAACACCACTCAAATCCCTGCAAATTTCTTATCTCCTACCCTTTTTTCCCCCTCGCCTGAAGAATGGGTTTGCTGTGAAGAGTGCTTTTTGCCTTACAGGACATTTGCCCTGTCTGAGCCTTACGAGACCAACCTGCCCTAACGCCCCAGCAAGCTTCACTAACACCCGGGCAATAGAGAGGGCGTTTAAATTCCTTTTGTACGCTTCTGACCTCTGTGCACTGACACCAGGACAGTAGATGGAAAGGAGACAGCCTGGAAAGGAGAAGCTCAAATCGGCTCTGACCCTTTCCTTGGCAGAGGCTTGACCAGGTTTTGCATCAATTTAGATTTCTGTCCCTTAATCTCTACCAGTGAAAAGTATGAAATGGCCATAGCTTTGGGTGGCTCAAATGCCCTTAAACACACATTTTTCAAAGGAGTTAAAAGAGATCACTGGCCCCTTTGGGAGAGTCCAGAAATCCAGCCTTACCGGCTGTCCTCATTCTCGATGATACGTTTGTATCGTTCCAGCTCATTCTCCAGGGACTGCTGGTAGATCACCAGCTGGCGGCAGTCAGTCGTGTACTTCTCCAAGGTCCTCTCGGCCTCCTCTATCCCCTTCCTAAGGTTTTCAATCTGCTCATTGTAAAGTTGAATTTCATCGTCGTAACTCTCCTGGGTGTTTTTAATTGCTTGCTCCAGCATGGTTGTCTGGTGAACAAAATTGGTGGGTGAGAGAAGCACCTCTGAAGCATTCAGCATCTCCATATTTCAAGGGTAATTAAAGGCAAGGCATGTTTTATTATGATGTGTGAGGCTGCACTGCTGAAACACAGCAGCAGGTTCACTGCATCTGCCTAGTTATCCAAAACCAACTGCCACCCTGCCCTTACCCTCACCCCATCTATCCCAAGGCTTCTGTTCCACAAGAAGCATGACAGGATCAGCATGAACCAGGGGTGATGTCTCCTTCCCCATGCACACGAGGCTGGCTGAAGTCTCACTGCATGACTCGCAGCTCACCGTGGATGGCCTCAGCAGAGCAGGCAGTGTCTTACAAGGAGAGCAAAAGTGCTTAACTGGGAAGATGTGCCCAGGCAAAACCTGTTCGTCCTTCTCTGTGGTCCGCCGACCAAGCACTGAAGGTTAAGGACGGGTTTTTTTTAAATAAAAACTTTTCTTTTGAATTTAATTGCTTGGCTTTTTTACTTCAGTGATGAAAATAATCTCTCTGCAGTAAGGCTACAACTCCAGTCACTGGAGAGCACATTAACCAGGAGGTGGCGGTAAGTGCCTTGCAAAAACAAGGTGCAGGAGTTACAGGTGGGATAGTTGAGGGTGTAATTCTGCTCTCACTTTCTTCACCTGTTTTGAGCTATTTATTATAGTTCCTTTATCACTTGGGTTAGTTCTTTTTTTTCCCTTTTCAAACAGCTTTTAAAGAGATGAACTCGCAAAAAGCTAATGGGGCGATAACTGACTAATGGATTCCTTAATAATTGATTTATTTCTATATGTCACAGGAAAGATTTTCAAAAATCTTTTAAAAGCCTAAATTTCGAAGCTGAGTCCCTTGGCACTAGTTTCGTTATATTGCAGTGTATGAGCGGACCAACAGGTTCCACAGACCCCTTTAGTGCTTAGTGCTCACAAGGTAGGGTTGAGAATCTCTCAGCAACATGATTATCAGGTCCAGAAACAAGCAAAGGAGCTCAAGGACACCTCAGTCATCATCAGATCCAGCCATCACCATCACTAGCAACCATGTCATTGACCTCCACTCATAAAGTTTTTTCACTCTTTTAATCTCAAGGCATGAGAATGAATGAATGAATACACTCTTTCTAAATGGGACATGAAGAATTGATTTTGAAAACAGCACAATTAATTCCCCAAAGAGTGCCTCTCTCTGTCTGCCAGCAGAAGACTGATATTCTCCCCTTTTTTTCTATATTGATTCATTATCTCACTTATCACTATACTGACTCTTGTCCTTCCCAGAGCATGTGTGTCCTTTCCACCAGAGTACCAGACATGAGAAAGAGACCAAGGAAAAGACATGGGGATAGCACTGTCTCTGACTGCCCTAGTGAAAGAAGTCACGCTCAGGATTTTAAAACCTGCTACTACAGCTGTCCAGAGGAGTCCAAAATCCCACCAAAAGGTGTTTTATGCCACTATATCACTCCCCTCACCTGGACGGACAACTTGAGGCACAAAGGAAGCTGTATTTGGGGGGCATAAGGTGGTCATTCTCCACCCCTATCGGCTAAGAAACATTTAGCTGTGCGGAGGCAGACCTGCCACTGGCAATTATCCAGGTCTGGTTTCTATTCACTGTAGCCTTTTAGCTGCTCCTCCATCCCCTGCCACCCTCACCCTGTACTGCACTCTCACTTGGAGACACTGGCTGGAGATTTACGGCACGTTTGGCTGGGAGATGGGCAGAAGCAATGCATCAAAGTCTTGGCCAATCATTTGCTGCAAATCAGGAATTGGCAAAAAAGCAGGTGATTTCGGTGCTGGTAGTATCTAAGCACAGCAGAGGCATTGACTTAGTGCTTAGTAGTGATGGGGATGAACGCAGGATGCCAAATTTAGTTTTGATCACCAAGACCGTCCAGTCCGTCTCACAGCAAACTCAGCATTGGATGCGGCACTGATGGAAAGGACTGGGCAGAGCCCTGAATGTCCTTCATCATTTTTCATGGAGCCAATTTCCAGCCTGAGCTCAGTAAGTAAGAAAGCAAGCAAGACCAGGCCTGTGTGACTTTTCCATCCACGACCTCCTGCTGACTCTGTCCTGCAGGAATCCAATTGCAATGTGGAAACCTTCTCTCACGAGCTACTTGGATAAGCAAAGAGAGCTTGATTTTAGCTACGACACCTACAGCCCTCCCTGGCCGTCTAGCAATTTGGACCACTGAGAGAATGGGAATGAAACAGATGAAGAAAAAGATGGAAACCTAAACTGAAAACACACCTCCAAGCCAACTAAGTTCCCAAGACCATGTTAAAAGGCCACTCAGGTTTTACCATAAAAGAACAGAGTTCATGAGCATGGCTGTGTTTATGGCTAGTGATGGCAGTACCTCTGTCTGCAGTTTGTATTTCTGTGCCTGTAGCTGGCAGAGGATGCTTTTGTATTCCTCCAGCTGGCTCTGCAGAACAGGGATCCTCCTCTCCGCTATCAGTTTTTCCTGGTTGGAAGAAAACAACATGTACAGGAAAGTGTGTTTCACTCTTTTGAAAAGAGACAAAAGAAATTCCACTACTGGAAACAAACTGTAAAGACAAACAGAAAATAACAAAACACAAATAAAAAGATGGGTATTGAACCTCAAGTAAACCCCTGTGGCATGGCTTTAAGAGTAAATATGTCAGATGGCAGGACTATAGAAGTACAGCTTATGTTGAAATTAGACCCTGCAGATACAGCTGCTCACATCTTCTTCCAGTTAATAAATGTTCTTGGCATAGCCACTCATATTGGTGGGAATCACCAAGTTTTTATCTAGTCTGTAGCAATTTATTTTATCTACAAATTTTCACCACATCTTGCCCCTTCAGGAAAATATTTACTTTCTCTGTAAATACTCATATATCCTGCCAGCTCCTCCTCAGATAGGAAGCATGACTACTTCAGCTGCCTTTGAACTAGCCATTTTTGGGGCTATCACGTATGCTGGAGTGCACCTGACTAACAGAACTCTCTTCTCCTGATCAATTCAGCTTTCCAAAGCCAGTTAGTTTTTTCTCTCATATTCAGTATTTAGTACTTACTCATAATTGTTGCAGTTTTCTTTTAACCTTGGAGTGGGAGGATCTGTGATGCTTTCAGAGCAAACATTGTCTCTTTCTTACTTAGAGCAGCATGTATTTTACGACAGCACTACTTACCTCACATATGCCAGTGGTTATAGGGGACACGCGTGGGGTTGTCTGGATGATCTGCTGCAAAACATTGACGTAGGTCTGGATTTCCATAAGGTTCTATGGTGAAATAAAAACCATTTCCATCAGAAAAATGCCATAGCAACGTTCTCCCTTCAACATGCTCCACTTCTGGAGCTTATTCCTAGATATTTACTTCTTTCAGCATGTGAAAGTCCAGTTCATGTTCAGAATTGGTTTTGGAATATGGTTTTAGACCTGATTTTGAGTGCATGTGTGCTAACAGTTTCATCATGCTGAGGGTACATTACAGGTATTTGGCTAAGTTCACAGTCTTAATTGGCTAAGTTCACAGTTTTAATTAAAGATTCCGTGATTTCTGATTTCATATTTCTGATTTTCAGAACGAGAACCACAAATACCTTTGCATGTGGTCCAAAAAAGTGAGCCACTTCATTCAAAAGCAGTAAAGAAAGATGGGGCAGTGGCCTGATCCCAAGCCTCACAGCTCTCCCAGGAAGCAGAAGGGGGCTGCATGTCTTAAAAGTCAGCTGCAGGTAATCATATGGCCACAGGCTTACGTCTGCAGATTAACTGGAATGCTCTGACCCAGAAAACTGGATATCCCACTCTGTTGAAAGCAATAGCTTCTTAGCATGAACTACAAGACAGCTTGACCAGCACGTTAAGTTAAATCATCATAACAGGTCAACAAATTCAAGACATTGCTGGAACCAGAGGGAGTCAATTTGGATACCTGCAGCCATCCAGCCATTGGGCTTGACCGCCACACTGCAGCTGTTGTGCCCACTGAAAACGTGTAGTGCTATATTTACCCACCAAAACACAAATGGGTTTTGCTTTCATTTGCCACTGGAACAGATCATGGAGACGGGCAAGTTTTCACACATGTCTAGAAGAGCTAAAGAAGATGGCAAATTCAGCTAGTTACCTTCTTATATCTGTCCTTTGTGGCATTAATGTCATCCTGCAGGAACTGGGACTCGATCTGTAGCTCCAGGTTGCACAGCAGTGCTTCATCAGCTTCCTGCAATGCAGAGACACAAGGCAGGGTCAGTATGTATGGCTGGAGCGCCAAAAACGCAGGAGGCACTTAGCCATAATGTGAGTCATTGTACATGTGTCGCAGCCCGCGTGGAGAATTAAAGCCTACTGGTAGAAACAAAAGTATTACGAACCCAACAAACAGGCACCTTATTCATCGTGTTCTCCCATTGTACATGCTGCTTTTCTGCACAAACGTAATTTATGATACAGTTTGGCACTGGCACTGTCAAAATATGTTTACCGCATGCTTTATGAATGCTGGAAGCTGAGTAATAAATAGATGCTATGAAATACCAGTCTTTGATACTAAAAGCTTGCAATGGTGAACGAATCTTAAACAGATGACATCAACAGACTAAGGCCTTGATTTCTGTAGTGTTTATGACAGGCCCTGAGGTATTCTGATGCTTTTTTAACATCCCCAGTAAAGAAGTCCTTATTAAAAAAAAAACAAAACAGGATGGTCCAAAATACTTTCACTCCTTTTGGTGTGTTCTCAAGTATCACAAATGTTTGTCAATTTGGAGCCAATTCTGGAAATAAAAATGATAGATGACCAAGTCCAGAAAAAAATCACTTTGCTGCAGAAGTTTCTAATACATTGGGCTTTGTGAGGATGAAAATTCATAGTGTCCAGTTAATTCAGAGGACAAGGTGTATGACTATCAATCATGATCTCACAGTACATAGGTATGAGCGGCACTGGTATTTAAAAACAGTGAAATCTCCATTTCTGTTCAAAGGTCTAATTTTTGCTTTTTCCTATGTTACGTTATTTAATAAAAACCTGGGAATAGTTTCCATGGAACTTGGCAATGTATTTTACAAATACATAAGTGTGAAGGGAAGAGCTTTATTTTTCTACTTAATGAATGCCTTCTTGGTTAGGTTTATCATTAACTAGTACTGTAAAATACTGCTTTTGAGAAAGTATCTTGAAAGTTGTCAACTGAATCTTCCTTGCAACTCTACAAAACTTGTAAGTTACTCTGCCAGTTTGCAACTTGCCTCAAGAAAGTCTTGATTTCTGCATTTAACTCAAAGTGTAAAATAAAAAATAATTTAAAAAAAAAAGGATTTTAAGATGTGCCTTTAAAATTACCTATATGCCATTACCAGCTGTAAAACCATCTCAGTGAGTGGATCACAGGTTGCAAATAAACCACTGACATCTATGGATGTAGCATATGACTGGCAGAAGGGGATTTTTCGTTTTGCACGTGCACAGCATATGCTATTCCAAAAATGTGTAGATGTTAGCTGTCCCATTATGCTGCTGAGCCTCCCAGCCAGAGACCTCTCCAGCAGTCTCTCTGCTTTGTGAGACAGCGGCTGATTCAGACACATCCAGACCAGCACATTCGGAGCCAGTCATCAGGAATGCCCGCTGCTTTTCTGCACTCCTCTGCCTTCCTATTGAGAGGAAGATCAGCAGGACAATGGCCATATTGGGAGGTTTGGGGGGCAGCCAAAAAAAGCCCCTCGGCCCCCAGATAATACTGATAAGCAAATATTTCTGCATGTAATAAGCAAAAGCAGCGCTCGGCTTTCCAAATGTTCCTTCAAAGGGGAAAAACACTTTTGCTTTTATTCCCTGCTTTCAGATAGACCACCTTCATTGATGATGCTGTATATCAGAATAGTGCAATGCCTACACATCTTCTTCTGAACTTTGCAGTATTTGCTATTCACTCAGCTTCTGGAAAACCATTCTGATTTAGCTGCCGATTCCAGATCATTGATCCATGTGCTGAAGCAACATTTTCATTCACCATGGAAGAGAAATCCCTTAGATCTCTCCAGAACCAGTGTTTGCTGATGTTTCAAACTGATTCTCCACCTGTCAGAAAAGGCATGAGTTTACACCTGCACACGCAGGTTTCAGGCTACATCTTGGTCACTGTACAGAAAATCAACTGTGTTCCCTCCAGAATTTGGTGCCCCAATACAAGGAGCTGCTGCAACTGGGGCAGCCAGGGGCAGCCCAGACACAGTTTGGGATAAAAACCACCTCCCACAGCTAAAGATCTTGTCAGCTGTGCCTGGGGTTGACGATGAATTCACTTTTCTTTAGCCACAGACTGGCTGAGAGGAACCGTGAAGATAGACCCACCAGCTCCAGCTAGCCATTACAAAATACTTGCCTCCACAAATATTTTTTTAAGAGCTTTCAGGGTGTCCAAGAGCCCTGCTACCACACTAGAAAATAGCACTGATGCAGGATATCGAGAGTTCATCGGAGACAGAACTGCTAAAACACATGATCTCTTTTAATGCAAAACATGCATATCAGTGATATGACGGTGCTCAAGCAGAACAGCTCCTGCCATTTGTAGCAGGGAAATAAAAAAAAAAACCTCTACTTGATCCTGCTGTAATTGTTTCCCAGTACAGAAGTTGAAGTATAAGCTGTGAAAAATAGAACCGGGAAAAGATATAATACAACTTTCTTCACTCAGATGAAAGCTAGTAGCAAGAGAAGATGAATCAGGCTTTCTCAGTTTCACAGACCTGGTTTGGAAACTTCCTAAATATGTTAGTAAACGTTCATCTTTTCTCTTAGCCAGGTGATGATGAAGATGATGATGATGATGATGATGGTTATTATTATTTCTCTTCCCATGATATTAGTTCAGGAAACTGCATCTCAATATAAACATTCCTCATGTTTCACTCTGAAAGGAACAAATCAGGGTTTTTTTTGTGGCTTCTCTTTTATTTGGAAACATAATGGGAAGCCAAGGGTCTGTCCTGGGAAGGGCTGACTTATTCTGCAAGGGACTGAGGAGCTTTGGGACACGCCAGACTTCAACACTTAGACATAATCAGCATCTTCTCATGCCTTGATATCAGTACTAAATATACTCTGACACAGTAGCTGTACTAAAAAGAAAAGGGGGAAAGAAGGTATTTAGCCACAAATATGTTTTCTCCGGTCGTATTTCAGACTCTTAGATATGTGTATTGGCTGCACGGTATGAGTCTAATTCACTCAGAGAGAAATTGTCTTCTGACTTAGAAAAAAAGTGTTAAAAGAGTTAAAAAGAGTAATTAAAGGCACCTAAACATGTGCCAGATCCTCAGCAAGGGTGAATTTGCAAAGTTCACACTGGATGTGGAAGAAGCAACACGTATTTCAACTCCAGGTCCCAAAATGAATGCAGGAGCCATTTGCTGATGCTCTAAAAGGAGCGTTATGCAGTAGATCCTCCTAGTCCTTGGTCTTACTGAAAAATTAAGGAAGCCCTGAGCACAGCTGAGGCTGTGGGCTGCAATTGGCATGTGCTACACAACCAAAAGGAGCATACGGGGCCAGGCGGTACACAGCGCGTACACACACACCAAGGCTCAGCCATTTGCACAAGACTTAAGGAGGGGGGGAAGGAGAACTTTTCATCAGTGCATAATGACACAAGATGTCTTGCTCTGACATTTTATCTTCCTACTGCTTCTTCAAAGCAGCTTGCTGTCGTAAATTAAACCAAAGGAAAAAAGTGATAAAGACTTTTTCCATTTTTCTAGGCTTACCTTATTAAGGCGTTCAAGGGTTTCTTTTAGCCTCTGCTGATATTCACGTTCATTTCTATACCTGCAAACAGAACAAAGTTCAATGGTTCACCCTTCTGCACACTGCACTATCTGCTGCACTATCATACACAATATATGCTTCACACTAAAGCAGAAAATGAATCTTGAAAGGGCCCAAAAGATTTATTTAGGCACTAGCATTAATTTTTTTGCGTCCCCAATGCTGAGAGTAATTCCAGAATTGACTAACTACTTGCCGTCAACTTATGTAGCGTAAGACAACAGAATGCCACACGTTTGCTATCACTATTTCACAGAAAGCTCAAAAATAGATTATTTACAATAAAAGTCTATTTGATTGGCATTGGACTACAGTGACAGCCATTCATCAGTGGTTACTATGCAAATATTTGCTACATTTGCAAATTAGCATTTAATTACATGGTACTTGGTTTTCTGTTCTACTTGATATTGTTCAACAAACATTTTTATGACAGACACACTAAACACAAAGGTTGCAATTTCACATATTGATTATGAATAATGTTGTATTAGGATGCTTTACTGGATCAAGCTTTGTGTCCTCTTTAATAGCAATTCATATTTCAGTTTGGTCAAAATCACATGGGAGTCTCAGTAAGGACTGCATTTAGCCAACTATTCTTAGGCATTTATAAAATATCCACAAGTGCATAATGTGCATATTCCTGTACTGAGAGAACAATGGATGTATATTGTGTTTGTCTTTCATGTGAGGAAACAGCACATATTCTTTAAGAATTTATTCTTAAATTTAAGAATTATTTAGCTCTGTATTTGTACGTTAGGTAGAATTATCTCCTCGGAAATCCTTTTAGCTACAGGGTATAAAACTTCCTAATTGTTGTTTATTCTTTTCCCTAAATAAACTATATATAAAATGTTTAATAGGAGATACGTTTTAATAAGACCCCATTAAATAAAACAAAAAGTCAGAAGCACCTTCTAGTACAAGGCAACGAGACTTTGCCATCAGTACTAAACAAGTGGCCCATCAAAGTCCACCTGCAGCCAGTGCAAAAGTACCTAATACAGTCTGTTCCTGTATATCCCTTTGCTTTCCCTAAAATAATAAAGATAAAGAGATATAAAAACCTGTCATTTTCTTACTTTACAAGAAACCCCCACGGTTGGTGACAAATCAGCTCTGGTGGTGAATGACCTACACTTACAGTACAAGCAATGGGCATCCACACAACTATGAACATGGCTGCAATTCAGAATTGAACATGAACCCTCACCCGTCTTCTGAAATCATCGATTCAGCCCAGATACGCTGGTGGTATCTAAGCTCAAGTCAACAGGGAACTTGTCAGTTCCTGGACTGAACACATCAAGGATCAAGTCATAATGGGCATGTCAACCTCGCTTCTTTCTTTTTATCTCCTGAAGGATGAACAGCCAGTGTTATTCTCATCTCTTTCAATAGGTCTTGGAAAGCTGAAGGGATGGGGTAACTCATGAACTGACAAGGACCACAAAGGACAAACTTGGCAGAACAAAGAAATAGACTCAACTTAGTGATCTGATTTCCTGATTTTCCCTTCTTTTGAAATCCCATAATATTAGCAGAGTCAGTCACTGATCTGTTTTCAATTCTTACCACAAACAGTAAAGAAACAAGTGAAAATGATGAGATTTTATTTCATTATCACTCCTACAAATTGCTGGACCTCCTCAGCTGAAGTGCTATTTTCTGATAAAACTACAACAGTGTCTTTTTGCCAAAGTGTAATAACACAGGGTTCACTTCCAAGGATACAACCAAGAATATTCAGCTTCAAAAGTGAGACTGCCTTTGTTTCTGTTGTTTATTAAGTAGCTCACCTACAACCAATTTTCTAGCTTATGAAATTTTTGTGTATAGTTGACAATAAACACTTGGTTAACTTAGATGCTTTCTGACAACTGAGCAAGAATGAAGTAGATTGTGGCAGCTTGTAAAATCAAATATACAGCTACAATTAAAGGTTGAATTTACACTCCTAGTCGTATACAACCACCCCATAGAGTCAGGATCTAAACCTCAGCCCTGATGTCATTCAGACCTGCTCAAAGCTGCCTAGTTGCTAGGTCATCACTCAAAAATTCTTTCAATGACTGAAATACTCAGCTACATTTTCCTTCACTCTCAAATAACCCAAACACCTGCTGTGTCATAAATCCACTTGGCAGCCTTGAGAGAATTAGTATTGTGTGATTATGCTTTGAAGGAGGATTGCTTTTAAGTGATGTTCAACCTGCTCCGGAAGCTCAGTGCAAAAGGGCTAAGGATCTCTTAGAAATGCTTCAGAGACCTCACAATGCCTCTGTGCCTGCTGAAATGTATCCGTGTAAGTGCAATGGCTGACAAATTGCAGCCCTGTTATGCTTCAAACCTGATTTCAATGTTCAAGTAATTAGCTGGACGTGGTGAAAAGAGGTCAAGCTCTTAGATGGTTGCTGCTCAGCCCTTCCTCGACCTTAAGAGCCATGAGGTTCATTTGCTTCTTTTTAAAAAAAACCCACTTCTCATCTAGTCAAGCAGCTTGGACTGTTTAGGAAAATGGGTTATTAATTGTTTTTTGCATAGGGGAGAAGAAATGGAGTAGAGGGGGCTGACAGGCTCATACAAAGGCAGACAAGAGCTTTAAAGGTTCCCATCAACTCACCTCTCTTAGGTTAACAGCTCTCTGCTGGAGCACCAACAGATGTACAGTTATTTGTTAAACCCCTGCAGTTTGGGGCACTGGCTTGGTGAGAGCATTGGGCATACAGGAAGGAAGCCCACTGCTAGCCTTGTTTCTCCATCTGGAAAGTGCAGCTCCAGCACTGCTGTAAATCTCTTTTCCCATCCCCAGCTGACAGACAGGTTGTCTTGCTCTTAAAAAGATGGGGCCAGGGCAAGGCCCTTTTTTTTTCATACCCTGCCTCTGCTGCAGTGCACAGGCTGGCTCCCCTCCAACGAGAAAACAGCCACAATATATCCTCACGATGCTCAGTGGCCAGATACTCAATTTGGTGTCACTGTGCCTTTAACAGAAAGAGAAATGCAGCCTCTCTGTTGAAACCTACTGAACTCTTCCAGCAATATATGAAGCCTCCTGGCTTGCCAAAAGCCGAGGTTAAACTTTCCTACTACATTTCTCCTTTCCACTTTTCCTGAGGCACTTCACTACCCTTTTCTCAATAGAGACAGCAGTAATTTGGGTGCCAAAGAGAGCACAAACTGGAAAATGCTGGTCCCGCAAGGATGATAGACAGGCCAATAATGCTTGTGTTTTATACCCTGAAAGCTAGGATGAGCCTCGTGAGGGCTGTGCTCTGCTGATCTATAAACAGATTGGTACCTGCGTTATCAAGAAGCTGCTATAGAGCAGCTGACAGGCACAGGGCAAGATTTCAGCAGTCTGAGGAGGGGGTGGAGGGCAGGCAAGACCTCCTCACCTGCAGCTGCAGCAGAATAAAGCTCTCCCTATCGCCAGAGAAGCAGTGGCAGCACAGAGACAAGCCCCACAGACAGGGCTTGAAGATGGCTTTGCTGATGGAGTCCCTGCTGCTCTCCATATCCCAGCTATTGTGTTTTCCTACTTTAGTTTATCTTCCCTCACGGGTGGTCCCAAAGGTTGTCAGCTTGTCAAAGCATCACTACATGGCACAGCTTGGAGAACACAGTGCCAATTTCCATGTCTGGTGACTTCCAGGGAATCATACTGCATACAAACCCCACGAGATTAGCAGCAAATGAATCTTAAATGAAACAATCAATTAGCAAGACTTTTAATTTCTGAAGTTAATTAATCCTGTTCAGTCAAGGGTGCTAAAACCTGGGTTTCAGCGTCTTTCCTAATATCACAGAGAGAGAAATACAGTCCTTTCCCATAGCCAGATGCAACATTGCTATCATAATGATACTCAATAAAATTAGCATAATTAGTCTTTTTGTAAGATTCATCCAAACAATTCCTAGCGATGCCTTTCTTGCAATTTCAAGAGAAAGAATTCTCCACTGGTGCACAGTCTGAATTATACATGTTAATGTGAAAAGTCATGAATGTGACTACAGAGGACTTAAAAATAAATTTTAACCTAAGATCTACTTTTCAATGGTTCATGAACATTTAATTGTACAGATCCAGTAGTTTTGGGCCCTACTGTGTTCAAATGTAGCTTTAAATCTTTACTTATATAAATGTAGCTTTGAAAGGTTTACTTATAGATACAAATCTACTTCCCAGATTGTGAATGTGAGTAAAAGAATGGGTTGTAAAAGCTAAAAGTCTTTGCATTAGTGAATGACACATTAATTGGTACACAATGCTCCACTCTAAGAGATTCTGTTAATCCTAGTGTGCCAAAAGTAGGTGCTTTCTGTTTCAAAATGAAGCAAGAAACCCGCACTGCCTGCAGCCAACTGAGCTCAGAGCCACGTAGGAGAGCAGGTCTTCAGCACAGGAATGCCTCTGGTTTCAGTAGTACGGCAAGGCCCTAACATGGCACAGAAGATTATTCCTCCCATATTTTGTGTAGAGACCTTAATTTATAAGTTTAAGTAGCTGAAATCATAGCCATCAGGATGGATCTGAGCTAGAAATAGGGTGAGAAGGCAGAGAATGTGGTGTCAGAGCACTGGCCTTGTTTTAACGACTGCAGCTCCCAACCCAACCAATTTTTTTCAGATGCTGAAGAAACTTTCATGTCTGTCTTCAGGTCTAATTCAGCAGTTCCCAAGAGGGAAAAAAAAAACAAAAAACAAAAAACCACAAACCAAAATTCACTTCTTGGTGTAAACTGAAGGCAATTTGGTTAAAAAGCAGCCACCGCCCATCCATTGTAATGGCCCTGTGTATCTTTAATTTTTAAATTGCAACGTTGTTGGCTTGGATATAGTCAAAGTTTCCTTTTTACTTTTGTTTACAGCTGCTGAGTGAACATCCCAGGTCCATATGTCAAGGCACCATCCATTTTTTCTAAGAAGTCACTACCTCTGTAATAGGTCCTAAATCTCCCTTTCAAAAAGCATCGCCCCTTCTCTGGGTGTTCTCCCCCCCCCGCCCCAGATTTTCAATGTCCTATGTTCTGCCCCACCTATCTGCAGCTTGCGTAAAGCAACTCTAATAAAAAGTAAATTCTCTTTGTGTCAGATCGCTAATCCTGCTCCTGGGGGACTACAGAGGCCGTTAATCCACAAACTGCTCAGGAATCCTTTAACAGGTAGCCAGGGCAAACTAATTATTTTCTGGCCAGTTTTTCTAATTTATTCCTTGCCAGTTTCTCTTGCAAGATGTTGAAATCAAGGAGGGAGTCATGTATTTCACTGCACTGACTCTTTGCCTGCCTGAAATACTCCAGTCAGAGATAATGCATTTTTGCCCAGCTATGTCATAGCACTGCATACTTCTACAGAGTTTGCACATATTTTTAACTAATATGCAGATAGACATTTAAGTACAGACTTTAGTCCAAATATCATAGACAACACACAACAAAAACACATGAACAAGAATCAGAATCAACAGCTAAATTACAGCATTGGCTCATAGCTGATTTCCTGCTCATAAATATTGGAATACAAAACTGCCTAATCAGGTGCTTGTTACTTGCTGGCACTGAGTCAGGGCATCGTGGACATCTGACCATTTCCAGCATTAAGCCTCAGTGTACCTGGATGAGCTATTCTCTGCTGTCAGATGAGAAAAAGAGATCAGGGCTTGGCATTTCTGTAGCTGTGCTATAGCTCACAGCCCCCACAGGCTGTTTGTGTGGCAGCCTGCTGAATTAGGTTGGAGATGCTATTTTTTGATATTTTTTTTTCATCTGGCTCATTTTCTTGATTCAAATCTCAGGGTGGCCCCAGGAATAGCTCTGGCAGCATGGCAGATCAGGTGTGTGTGCCGAGCAGCGTGCAGAGCTGTGGAGGACAGGATGAGGGGCCATTAGGACTGTATGTCTGCTGATAGCGACACATCATCAGACCATGGTCTAAGGACACAGATGGCCTGGACGTCAATTATTGCACATCTGTTTCCTGGCTTTTTCCAGTTGAAAAATAATCACAGACAGAAAAGGAAAATATAATCAGTCTTGAACTTATTAGACCAGAGGAGGGGAAAATCAGCAGAGGATCAGATGGAAAAATCACGTAATTTGGGCAAGGTTGGACAAAAAGTCTGTGACGGAGACAAGGAATGAAATCTTGAAGGACTCATATTTCTGCAGTAGTAAGACAGTGCTCCAGATGATTCACTTTGTGCCTTACTACAAATGTTCCTGGTGAGTGTGGTAAGCATTGCCCGGGAGTGGCTGCACTTCTACCAAGACTGTGTTTGTTGAAAATATTTAATTGTTCTCCTTCCCATCCCTGCCAGTGAGAAGTTTTTCTAACTAAAGCATGTTACATGGAGTTCACTCCTCACTCTTTGATGGAGAAGAGGATGAAAAGCTCCTCTTCACCCTCCACGCTGCTGTCAAATTTGCCTGGATGAACTAGCCAGATAGAGTTTTAGGAGGAAAAAAACCCTGACCCATAAGCAACAGGAAGCCAATCCCCTTCTCTCCTTTGAGCAGTCCTTTTATGAGCAACACTCATCAAGTCTCCTTGTGAATTAATTAAGCAACACAGCCAACACTGCCTGTTGCTGAAGGGAATGGACCACACGTGTCTGGAGACACTCGTATGCCTCAGCCCCCAAGGCTCCTACTCTTTGATTTATGGTGCCACGAGGTTAAAGAGCGGTGCAGTCAGGGGAAACCTGTTGTTACAGCTATTGCTTTAGCAGCATGAGATGAAAATAGCAGGATGTAAGGAAGAAGGGGAGGGTAATTAGGGAAATTTCACATACCAAGAAAAAATGTATTTACTTTCTTTCCATCTCACGCCTGTAGTGGCTGGCACAGACTGGCCCAGGTGCCTTGCGATGCCTATAAGTAACAGTTTCTCAGAGATGTCCCACACATTTCAGGAGATGTTTGGGGTTGCGTAACTCTGTGCTCCTCAGACACCAGATTTGCTTTGAGCAGTTTGTTTTTTAATTGGGTTATTCCCTCTTCACAGCTCAGAGCACAATCCTAAAGCTAATGAGCAACCGTGACTAATGTGTGCCATGGCAAGGACCTGCTGCCATGGAAGGGAGAGGGCAATTGCCCTTCTAGTAGCAGTGGGACCATGAAATGCAGAGCTGCAGCTCTCGAAGTCCTGGCACCTTGCTCTTCACCATGGTCTTACATGCCATCCCTGGCTATAAGCCTGATGCACATGGAGAGGCATCACTTGTGGATGAAAAGCAGCCAGCAACACCAAACCCATCTTTACTACAAAAATAACTATGGAAACAATACAACCTATCTTCCTCCGCTCGCAAGCCTTACTTGTTGCGGTATTCATCAAGCATACGCTGAGCGTCCTTCTCCTCCCGCTCCAGCTTGGCTCGGTCAGATGCCAGCTCCCGCATTCGCTGGCGGTTGAACTCAATCTGCCCAGCGAAGGCTTCGTCCAAGCCCACCAGCTCGTCCATGCGCTGGAAGGTCTCCAGCTGCTTGCGCAGGATGGTGTTGCGCTGCTCCAGCACACGCGCCCGGTTGATGTAGCTGGCGAAGCGCTCGTTGAGCTCCTGCAGGTTCTCCAGGCCCCGGGCTTGGGCCAAACTGTCAAATTCGGGGGAGCCTCGCAGCTCATCGTAGGTGTCCGACCGCTCATACTTCTCCTTACGCACCTCGCGGAGGAAGCTGCTCCTGTACATGGCTTCGGGGGGATTGCGTGGTGCCGGGGTCCCCTCTTGCGTGCCTGCCTGTCTCTCCAGTTTGGATCTGAATTATGTCTGGGGGGTTTGGGGAGGAAGAACTGAACATAATCACCCCCCCCTAGATGATTAGGACTTGTCTCCAGGGCAGTTTGTGGCACTAAAAGCATCATCTGCAGCACTGAACTAAATAAATCCCAATGGCCCCGCCTTGGGGCTGCCCGTCTGGACGTCAGCAGTTCGGAGGAGCAGCGGGTATGGGGGGGGTGGGGGGGTAGGCAAAGGGCTTTTCTTTTCGAGCGTTGCAATTGTGTACGGCCAGAATAAAAAAGAGCAACGTCTAGCTTTCGCTGGGCGGATTAAAACGTTATCCAGGGACAACAAAACGAGCACTTTGCAGTTTCAGAGACTGAGCTCAAAGCTGTTCGTGGATGTGCTGGGGGGAGAGCTTTGTCCTATGGCGGTGTCCCCAGGGTGGTGTGCAGAGGCCTTCTGCTGAGCTAGGATTTTGGTGTGAGTGGATGGCAGTGCTTGGTTTTTGTTATTTGACAGTTTTGCGATTGTTTAGGATGATGGGATGTGTGTAAAGGTTCAATATGACTCCTGTTTCGAGTACAAGATTTGGCCATTTGGTTCTCACTCTGTGCTTCTTCATGTCAGCCTCTTCTGCAGTCTACCTGTCACGAGAGGCATTAAAGCAGCAGTAGTACTAAAAGCCCCATGCTTAACAGGGCCCTGTTGTGAGGCAAGTTCCTTTGGGGATAGCTAAGCGCCATGTCCTCTCGTGACTTGGTGGACATACCATATTATCCCATGGGGAGCCACCACCCTTCCTTCCTTCCCTCCATTCCCACTGTAATGGAGTCTTGTGTGCTGCCATCCACTGAGAGGCTTTAATTTCACTGGAAATACTGGATGTATTTCCTCTAGTCTGTTTTTTCCAGTCTTTCCCTTTGCAAAACCCTGTTTCTTGGGCCTGTTCTTCCAGAAGCACATCTACTTGCACAGCCAAAAGGCCCAGCACCAAGACAGTCCAACATTGAGACTTCTGTTAATATTTCATTTATGTAAAAGCCACTCTTTCATTTTTTTAACAGATACATTTTATATGAATATTTAAATTGCAGGTATTGGAACCTTAACAGAGAGTGGCCTCACTGACGGCAAGTGCAGTGGCAAAGAAAGAAGCTGGGTGCCCAGGTGACTCTAAAGTTTGGATTCTGCATTATCAGATCTGAATTAAAAGGGAAAAAGAAGTTCATTAGAAGTTTTTTGCATCTTTCCTATTCTGCTTCAGATTATTTAGAAGTGCAATAGGAAAAGATCAAAAGATCTTTCAGAAAATCAGTGTAGGCTTTGCACACACATTACACAGCTCCACACACAGCCTCTGAACTACATAAAGAGCAAAGCATGGACATCTTTTAGAAACATTTGGGATCTTTATATAGCAGTGGACATGAAACCACTGCTTTCTATGCTGCACAAACACGTCAGCATTTGCAGCTCTTTGGCTGGACAAGCCTGCCCAGCCAAACAATGTAGCTGAGCTTTTAACAAAGTTAGTCTTCCAGAAGAGATCAGAAAGTAGATTCTGCTGGTTTGTGGGTGTTGTATTTTCATGGCAAGAGTTTTTTAGTCTTTAGGTAACCTTTCAGTACAATAATAGCCTATATGAGTACTATCCCACCCCTTTCTCTGGGGCTAGAAGCAGCACTGACTCCATGCTGACCATGCGCCTTAATTCCCTAGGTAATAAAATGAAAATTTCTTTATAGGCCTGTCAGTGACCTACCGTGTCCCTGAACAGAGCAGTCTGTCTGCAGGGGAACCTTTGCAGTGCCAATTTTTGTTATTAAAATTCATCCCATGCTTCCTACTGGGAAAATCTGGGTTTGCTATAGCATGTATTTCTATATGCTATAGCATGTTTTGCCATTACTTGCATTTCTCTAAGATAGGATTCTTGATTCAGTAAGATCTCACCTTGGGCTGTTTTCTCTGCTGACTTGCTATAGATACAGCTTTACTGAGGTCAAAGCAAGCTTACACGACTCAGGCTCTGTGTTAACGACTTTTTGTGACTGTGGCTCTGACTTTCAGTTAGGTGGCTTAAGGGGACACCCTGGCCTCCAAACAGCTCGTGAACACTCGATCGCAGCAAACCAGAATGAGACAGCTTGAAAGGAAAAACAGTTTGGCCTAGACTACAACTGTTATTCTTTTCAAACAGAAAGCATCAGAAACACCACTGAAAAATTGATCTGCTCCTGTTACACAATTAATTATTTGGCTCATCTAATGGACCGCCAAGGTGAATTTCTTACAAAGGCATCCTGCACACAGTTTCTTATGTAGAGATGACTCAAAGACTGAAAAGTTATCTATACACACATTAATGAAGTGTCTGACAAACTGCTGCTTGGAAGCTTTTTAGATTTAAATCAGTGAGTGTGTATACAAAAACACTTCTATACAAAATATACAATCTTTTTAACCTAATACCTGCAGTATAAACAAGAAGGAACATAAACAACTTTTATCTTTCCCTCTTTGTCCCCATAATATGTGTGGCTTGGTCTTCCAAGAACAAAATCTGAAGGCTGGCTCTTTGCAGTTTAAATGCATTACATGATACATCACCACCGTCTCAGAAGGGGTCTTAACCTACCGCTGCACAGCTCAATAAATCCCTGGTACAAGAGGGTGGTTTATTTCTTCTTTATCTGCTTGTATTGCTATAAACTCCTTTGTAGACTAGCTCAGCTATATCCCTTGTGCACAATATGAGCGTATTTCGGCAGTGCCATCAACCTGCTTGTAATTCTTACTGGTTGGCTAAGCCAACACAAGTTCCTCATGCTAAATCAAGACAAATTAAAAAAAAAATTAAAATCCAGATGAATCATTATCTTTCTGCTAAGAACAGGCCCAGCCCTAGCTGTGGGCTGCCAGGTTGGCTGCTGAGCTTGTGCTGGCTGTGGCTGCAGGGCAGCCCTGGGGCTCCTGTACCCTCTTTACCCAGGGAACTTCCAGTTCTGCTCCTTTTCTCATGGGGAAAACTCTTTGACATCAGTGGGTCGAGACAAGGTAAGAGTCGAAACAGATCCCCACAGGCACTCTGCTAAGAGTTTTTAAATTAATCCTCCAAGCTCAGTATTTTCTCAGTAACAATATGGCAGCTTGTTGGGCTGCCTATTCAGCTGCTATGAAATGATCACAGACAATGGGGGGGCTCTACCAGTACAGTCCAGCGGAGGCACTCAGTTCACTATTGCTGTCTTTTCAAGTTACTTTGCTTTATTCAGAGCTTGACGTTATAGCCCAGAGTTTCCTGTTCCTGTAGTCCAAAACAAAACTTCAGAGCAGGGCATGCTAATGAAATGCTTCACAAGCATTTGATGGCAAGGTCTTACTAGATGGAAATTGAGGTTATTCTCCATTTTGAGAACTGATGCTCAAAAGCCACATCCAAGTACCTCATGCCAAATGGCTGAGAAGAGCTGCTGTGAAGGCATTCAAAGCAGAACTTCTTTGTGAATATGACCGATGAGGAAAATGAAATGAATTTGTGCTGATTAGCTTTAAGGAAGACTCAGAGGGACATATATTCAAATACGAAAGAGTCCAGCACACTGAAAAAAGGTTTGTTGGGGTTTTTTTATTTTCCATAGTGAATAGGACAAGAAATATTGAATTTAAACTGTGCAGAGTAAGATACGAATGAGTTATGAGGAAAGTAGTCTAACTGTTCCTCTAATGAAGTATGGGAAATAAAAGATTGCAAAACCTGAGTCACCAAAGCACTTTAAAGATCAGGCTAAGCAAACATCACCCCAGGACTGACAGATATTTTGTTCACCCTACCTTAGGACAGAGAAGAGTTTACTGATGACTGTCAGGACACTACAGGGGGGGGTCCTTACAGGCCTCTTAGTGTCTCCAGGGCCGTGGCAATGATTTCTGAGGTCTCTCCGAATCCTGAGATCCATAACCTCCCACTTCTTAAGCACCCTTGCATGCAGTCTTTGCATTGCTTTAGAAATTATTCTCTGGTGGGTGATTTCTGTGCAGTGCACCACAGAGAGATGCTGACCTGCACCCTGCTTTCTGGACTTTTTCCCCAAAGATACTGCTCCCCTCTCCAGGCAACACCATAAAGGTCAGGGCTCAAAGCTGAATTTTAGCTATAACATTATGCAGCTCTTCATAAAATATATGATTAGGTACCACCAGAGGGCTGCAGTTCTACAGCAGGAGTAAGCTGTGGGTTGGAGATTCAGTACCGTACCCACCAGTTCCCGACATAAGTAACACCAGTGATTCCTACAGAGAATTCACTTTGCAGTAAGAAACAAGCTGGGTTTTGTCCTTGTTGTGATAGCAGACGTGTGCCATAAGCTGTTGCTTCTGCTCAAGGGGACCAAACTCTGCTGGGGTCGGGATCAGCCCAGTGCTGGTGGTCAATGTGCTGCTCTAAAGCTGTGTATTCACCGCATTGCTCAGGACAGCCCCCCCCTAAAGCCAGCTCCAATAAACACCCCAAAGTAACAGCAGCCCTGGGACAGATCCTTTGCTAAGCTCCCATCGTGAAATCAGCTCAGCAGCAGGTCTGCTACACACCTGGTGTCAGGTTGTGCTCTTCAGAGAGCTGGGCATGATATGAGGAATCAGATTAAAGAAAACGACTATGTTAATTTTCTGTAGCAATCATGAACAAAATAAAAATGGCAGTAAATTTTTGGTCTGCTTTGTGTTGGCAAGTCTGTAGTAGTACGTAACTAAGTTTCCTAATTGCAGTGATAGGCAGACAAGCTCTACCAAGTTAAACTGAGAGATATTTTTTCCCTTCATTTTGGCTATCAACCAGAAGAAATACTACTCTGAAAGACACCCTTTCAGTCAAAGGATCAGACATGAAGATGAGGTAAACTCTCAAGATTTTCTTTTTCATTTTCTATTTTCTTTTTAATCTAAGCACTTGCGTTTTTTTGTTTCCCTTTCTGAATAATGCATAAAGCAGCAAAGGACAATATATCAAAACCAAATGAGATCTCTGGAAGATAACAGTTGTTTTAGACTTCAGACTCCTGGGGAAAAAGTGCAACTGAAGAAAGTGAGAAAAAACTTTGAACTAATTGCAGATGATGCTACATTCAGCACTCAGCATCCCCTGACTTGGGGCACATGATGGCCCCTACCCATATACCTCACTATTTAATAATATTGCTTATTTGGAAGAATGGAACACTTTGGAGATACTCTGATATGTCTGTATGTTGTCATCCTGAAACTGCTGAAAACTAAAATATCTATTTTGTCTTTGTAGATACGACACTCATTTGTTAAGATGTTGATTCAAAAAATCTTAAGTACTGTGACTATTTTCTTGGTACTTCAGAACAAATAAATGACTCATCTGAAGAATTCTTGTTTTTCAGAATCTCTCTTAGGAACAAAATATTTCAGCCCAAATTTTCCCATGCAAGCTTAAGGTTTTTCCCACTTCCTTTTTTTGGGAAAAAACATTGTAATTGATATATAATTTTGATGGGGCCAATAATATACTTCACAGTACAGAAGGGAAAAATAAAGACAGTTTTCTTCCTGAAGAGTTCATAATATGAGCAAAGGAAAGACATAGCATGTTCTATAAAACACAGGGCCTTTCCTTTCACCCAGGAAAAACAAGAGTAGGAAGCTCTGTTTTCTGATAGGGTGTTCATTTGATTTCCTGTGTGGAAAAAAGAAGAAAGCAAAAAGGCAGCTGAACTGAATCTGAAATGCCACTTGACCCCTGTAGGAGATAATCTGAATTCCTGTAACAGACAGAACAAGTAAAACAGGAACCAGAGGAGATGTTATTAAGTTCTCTACTGTTGGGGGGGGGGGGGGGGCAGCAAAACTGCCACCTTGGGCTTTTGAAGGGCAGACTTTGACTTGTTTAGGAGGTTACTTGATAGAACCCCTTGGGAGTTAGTTTTGAAAGGTATAGTAGTCCAGAAAGGTTGGACACTTTTTAAGAAGGAAATCTGAAAGGCACAGGAACAGCCCATCCCCACATGGCGTAAGACGAGCCAGCAGCAAAGACCGGCCTGGCTGAATAGGGAGATTTGGCTTAAAATCAGCGAAAAAAGGAGTCTATGGCCTCTGGAAGAAGGGGCAGATCACTCATAATGAGTACAAGAATGTTGTTAGGTTATGCAGGGAGGCAACAAGAAGGTCCAAAGACCAGCTAGAAGTTAATCTAGCTTTGGAGGTAAAGGGCAACAAGAAAAGTTTCTATAAATACATTAACAACAAAGGAAAGACCAAGGAGAGCCTCCATCCCCTACTAGATCCAGGAGGTAATATGGTAATAAGAGATGAGGATAAGGCTGAGGTGCTTAATGCCTTCTTTGCCTCAGTCTTTAGTAATAGGAACACTTGTATAGGGGAAAGTCAGTCCCCCAAGCCAAGAGACAGAGGCCAGAAGCAAAATGTCCGTCCCCCCCCAATCCAGGAGGAGATGCTCAGTGACCTGCTGCTCCACATTGATCTATAATAAATAGATCTATAGGGTCAGATGGGGTACAGACTACAGTGCTGAGATAGCTGGCAGGGGTGATCACCAAGCCACTGTCCCTCACTTATCAGAAGCCCTGGCTGATTGGGGAGGTCCCAGGAGATTGGAAGTCAGCCAATACAACAGCCATACATAAGAAGGGATGGAAGGATGATCCTGGAAATTACAGGCCTGTCAGTTTGACATCAGTGTCAGGGAAGCTGATGGAGCAGATCATCCTGAGTTCCATTATGCAGCACATGCAGGACAACCAGGTGATCAGGCCCAGTCAGCATGGGTTTATGAAGGGCAGGTCCTGTTTAACAAACCTGATCTTCTATGACAGGGTGACCCGCTTGTTGGATGAGGGAAAGGCTGTCGATGTCATCTACCTCAACTTATTAAGGCGTTCGACACCGTTTCCCACAGCGTTCTCCTAGAGAAATTGACTGCTCTTGGCTTGGATGGACACATGCTTTGCTGGGTGAAAAACTGGTTGGATGGCTGAGTCCAGAGACTTGTGATCAACAGAGTTAAATCCAGTTGGCGGCCGGTCATGAGTGCTGTCCCCCAGGGCTCAGTACTGGGACCACTCCTGTTTAACATCTTTATCAATGATTTGGACGAAGGGATGGAGCGCACCCTTAATAAGTTTGCAGATGACACCAAGCTGAGTGGAAGTGTCGATCTGCTTGAGGGCAGGGAAGATCTACAGAGGGATCTAGATAGGCTGGATTGCTGGGCCAAGGCCAGTTCCATGAGTTTCAATAAGGCCAAGTGCCCGGTCCTGCACTTCAGCCACAACAACCCCAGCAGCACTACAGGCTTGGGGACAAGTGGCTGGAGAGCTGCCAGGCAGAGAGGAACCTGGGAGTGTTGATTGACAGCTGGCTGAACATGAGCCAGCAGTGTGCTCAGGTGGCCAAGAAGGACAATGGCATCCTGGCCTGTATCAGGAATAGTGTTGTCAGCAGTAGGGAGGTGATCGTGCCCCTGTACTTGGCTTTAGTGAGGCTGCACCACGAGTACTGTGTCCAGTTTTGGGCCCCTTTCTACAAGAAGGACATTGAGGTGCTGGAGAGGGTACAGAGGTGGGCTACCAAGCTAGTAAAGGATTTGGAGCATGTCTCATACGAGGAACGGCTGAGGGATCTGGGGCTGTTTAGGCTGGAGAAGAGAAGGCTAAGTGGAGACCTTATCATTCTCTACAACTACCTGAAAGGAAGCTGTAGTGAGGCAGGTGTCGGTCTGTTCTCCCTAGTAACAAGTGATAGAACAAGGGGAAATGGCCTTAAGCTACACCAGGGGAGGCTCAGGCTGGATATTAGGAAGAATACTGAAAGGGTTGTCAGGCATTGGAATAGCCTGCCCAGGGAGGCAGTGGAGTCACCATTCCTGGAGGTGTTTAAGAGACAGGTAGATGTTGTGCCTAGGGACATGGTTTAGTGGTGTTGATAGAGTTAGGATAAAGGTTAGACTTGATGATCTTGAAGGTCTCTTCCAACCAAAACTGTTCTATGATCATATGATGCCATGATTCTACAATCTCTGCTGGAAAAAATACCCTGAATGAATGAATGAAGTAGCAGAACTGGGGAAGGGAGATAAGAAAAGCCTGGAAAGGGGTCAAAAGGATAAACTTAAATTTTGGGCTGGGATATGACAGTTGTATATGCACATGCCAACCTGGCTGTTCAGGGAGCACTACTAATGGTGATGCAGAGGTAGAGCTGGTCACATCTCAGCAGTGATGGTGGTGGGAGGTCCAGCTTGGCAAACGGGGCCAGGAGCCTCCAGCAGACTGGGGAGAGGGGAGGAGGATGGCTTTGATCCCCACTCCCAGGGTGGCTCAGGGGTGGCTCAGTGTGTGAGTCCTGTTAAAGACAGATGGCTGCCTTCAGCTGCCTTCACAGAGGAAGAGTGGGACCACAAGTCACACATATTCCAGCACACGCAAACCTGAAAAGCTGTCTCTGGTTCTTCCAGCTACCAAAGTCACCTGTCACTCAGGTTAAACCATCATTTAGAGCTGATGAGCCCTTCCTGGCCCCACAGATCAGAAAGAAAAAAGAGTGAGATGGAGGCCAGATACTGGTCCCTTCCCTCCCCAGCAGCACCAGAGCGCACACAGCATCCCTTCCCTGCCCCTAGTGCTAGCAGCCCTTCTTGCTTTTTCCTGCCTGTGAACCCACAGTCTGAACCCAAACGACTTGCTGAGAGACCAGCTCCAGTGGCAGGTAAGCCCGCACTGGGGAGGGGATTCGGGCAAAAAAGGCAGCTGTTTTGGGGGCTTCTTGAAGCTGAGAAAAGTGGCAGCTTGAGGGTGGGCTGCTGATGCAGCGCGGGCAGAGCCAGCACCCCTGGCAGCAGCTCTGAATGAGGCGGAACCACGGCAGTGGTCACTTGCCCACACCACACACCCCCTGATCAAAGCAGCCCCTCGGGAGCACTGAGCAAACAGCCAGTGAGAAGGCGTCACCCAGACCATCACCCAGCAAGGGCTCACTCCCCGGGTGAGCGAACAGAGTGGGTGAACAGAGAGCGGCAGTTGGCACAGGAGGCGCCGAAATTCTGGCAGCCCGGCCAGGAAGTGACGGCAACCAGTCGGCAGAAGGCCACGGCTTCCCCGAGCCCTGCACCCTCCAGCTCTGATGCAGCTTCCCAGGCAGAGCTCTCGTGGGAACACGCTGCCACCCAGGTGTCGGGCTGCAGGGTGTGTCCGACTCTGACGCTGCTGTCCCATGGCAGCAGTGAGCATGGCTGCGGGAGGTGTGCCCAGATAGAGCAGCTTCTCTGCTTAGTGATGGAGCTCAGGGAGGAGGAGGGCAGGTTGAGGGTCATTGGGGAATGCCAGAGGGAGATGGATGTTTGCAGCCATACCCTGACTCCCACGATAGAAACCCAGCAGGCAGACAGAACCCCTGCTACAGAGAACTCCCTGTCCTCTCTGCCCAACCGAATATGGTGATTCAGAGGATGGGGGGCAATGGCAAAAAAGTTCCTGCCCAGCGCAACAGGCGTAGCGGGCGCATCTGCCCAGTGACTACCCCGCCTTTCCAGGTGCCCTTGCATAACAGGCATGACCTTCTGCAAGGGGAACCAAATAATAACAAAGAGGACAGCTCGCCCAGCTCAGAGATGTCACTGAGGCTAAGACAGAGTATGCCTTGCATCATAACATCCAATAAAAAGAAAGACAGACGGGTCCTTGTTGTAGGGGACTCTATTCTGAAGGGGGTGGAAGGCCCAATATGCAGGCCAGGCCCACTACACAGGGAAGTCTGCTGCCTACCTGGGGCCCAGGTTAAGGATATAAAGATGAAGCTTCCTTCCCTAGTATGGCCCTTAGATTACTAGCCCCTTTTGACATTTCAGGTAGGTAGTGATGAAGTCATGCAAAGAAGTCCTCTGGTAATGAAGAAACATTTCAGGGCCCTGGGACAACTGGTTAAGGAATCAGGAGCACAAGTTGTGTTCTCCTCTATGCCTCCAGCTGTGAGGAATGATGAGGTGGTAAACAGGAAGAGCCAGCAGCTGAATGCCTGGCTCCAAGACTGGTGCCATCAGCAGGACTTCGGGTTCTTTGATCATGGATTGATCTTCAAGACACCAGGCCTGATGTCAACAGATGGGAAAAGCTTATCTTATAGGGGGAAGAGTGTTGTAGGACAAGTTAGCAGGGCTCGTTGACTTCAGCACCTTCAAAGACCTACCTGGAGGAATACCATGGGCTAGGATTCTAGAAGGTAGGGGGGCCCAAGAGAGCTGGTCGCTATTCAAGCACCACCACCTCCAAGCCCAAAACTGATGTACCCCTATGAGGAAGAAATCAAGCAAAGGAGGCAGAAGGTCTGCTTGGATGAGCAAGGAGCTTCTGGAAACACTCAACTGGAAGAAGGAAGCTTACAACATGTGGAAAAAGGGACTAGCCACTTGGGAGGAATATAGGAATATTGTCAGAGTATGCAGGGATGCAATGAGGAAGGCTAAGGCCCATTTGGAATTAAGTCTGGCTAGGGATGTCAAAGACAATAAGAAGGGATTTTTCAAATACATCAGTAGCAAAAGGAAGACCAGGGAAAATGCGGGCTCCCTGTTGAATTAGGCAGGTGCCCTGATGACGGAGGATATGGAGAAGGCAGAGTTGCTGAATGCCTTCTTTGCTTCAGTCCTTACTGCTAAGGCTGGTCCTCAGGAATCCCAGACCTTGCAGGTAGGAGGGGAAGTCTGGAGGAAGACTGCCCCTTCGTCAAGGAGGATTGGGTTAGGAATCTCTTAGCCAGACTGGACACTCACAAATCCACAGGCTTTGATGGGATGCACCCGCAAGTGCTGAGGAAGCTGGCAGACGTTATTGCTAAGCCACTCTCCATCATCTTTCACAGGTCATAGAGAACAGGGGAGGTGCCTGAGGACTGGAGGAAAGCCAATGTCACTTCAGTCTTCAAAAAGGGCAAGAAGGAGGATCTGGGTAACTACAGACCAGTCAGCCTCACCTCCATTCCTGGGAAGGTGATGGAACAGCTCATTCTGGCTGTTATCTCCAAGCACACGGAAGAAAAGAAGATGATCAGGAGTAGTCAGCATGGATTCACCAATGGGAAATCATGCCTGACCAACCTGATGGCCTTCTGTGATGGCATGACTGGCTGGGTGGACAAGGGGAAAGCAGTGGATGTTGTCTACCACAACTTTAACAAAGCTTTTGACACTGTCTCCCATCACATCCTCATAGGTAAGCTTAAGAAGTGTGGGATAGACAAGTGGACAGTGAGGTGGATTGAGAACTGGCTGAAGGACAGAGCTCAGAGAGTCATGATCAGTGGTGCTCAGTCTAGTTGGAGGCCTGTAACTAGTGGTGTTCCCCAAGGGTCAGTACTGGGTCCAGTCTTGTTCAACATACTCATCAATGACCTGGATGAAGGGACAGAGTGCACCCTCAGCAAGTTTGCTGATGATACTAAACTGGGAGGAGTGGCTGACACACCAAAGGGCTGTGCTGCCATTCAGCAAGACCTGGACAGGCTGGAGAGCTGGGTGGAGAGGAACTTAATAAGGTTCAATAAGGGCAAGTGTAGGGTCCTGCACTTGGGGAGGAATAACCCCATGCATCACTACAGGCTGGGGGTCTACCTGCTGGATATCAGCTCTGTGGAGAAGGACCTGGGAGTTGTGGTAGACAACAAGCTGGCCATGAGCCAGCCATTTGCCCTTGTGGCCAAGAAGGCCAATGGTCTCCTGGGGTGCATTTAGAAAAGTGTGACCAGGGGTCAAGGGAGGTTCTTCTGCCCCTCTACTCTGCCCTGGTGAGGCCACATGTGGAGCACTGTGTCCAGTTCTGTGCCCCCCAGTTCAAGAGGAACAGGGAACTGCTAGAGAGAGTCCAGCAAATGGCTATGAAGATGATGAGGGGACTGGAGCATCTCTCCTACGAGGAAAGGCTGAGAGACCTGGGGCTTTTTAGCCTGGAGAAGAGAAGGCTGAGAGGGGATCTTACCAATGCTTATAAATATCTAAAGGGCGGGTGACAAGAGGATGGGGCCAGGCTCTTCTCAGTGGTGCCCAGTGACAGGACAAGGGGCAATGGGCACAAACTGGAGCTCAGGAAGTTCCACCTCAACATGAGGAAAAACTTCTTTACATTAAGGGTGACAGAGCACTGGAACAGGCTGCCCAGGGAGGCTGTGGAGTCTCCTTCCCTGGAGGTATTCACAACCTGCCTGGATGTAGTCCTGTGTGACCTTCTGTGGGTGAACCTGCTTTGGCAGTGGGGTTGGACCAGATGGTCCCTTCCAACACCTACCATTCTGCAATTCTGTGAACTGGCAAATGATGATGATCAACTGGCAAACTATGCTGATCCTAACAGCACCCATGCAGGAGGGTGTTTGCTCACTTTAAGTAGCTACTGTCAGGTGCGACTTCTCAGTGATGTCTTATCATGATGCTGGAGGTAAATACATAGCTCCAAAATGAAATGAAGCATTACACATCCTCAGCACAGAGAAGACTGTGAATTTTAAACACATGCCATTGATTTTTCTTTCCCCCCACCTTGAATATTTAGCAGAGAACTGCTAAAATCCTGCCTTAAATTTCTGGAAAGTAATGAAACTAGATAAGATGCTTGAATTCTCTCCAGTAGCAAATATATAACAAAAGGCACTGAGCAGGGCTGATTTCTACTGGATCACGTCTTCAGTGCAGCATCACAAGAGTGAACCAGACAGTTTCTAATTCAAAAAGCAATTTTTAAAACCCGCACTGTCTTTCTGGAAAATCACTTTGCTCTCAGAGCTGTCAAAGGCAGTCTAGCAACAACTTCTAAACTCAGAGAGAGAGAAGTAAACAACCCAGAGGTTTGTGTCTTTGGGGACAGGAAACTGGGAATTCACCAATTGCAACAAAACTGATCAAACTGAGAAAAGTTTAAAAAACCCACACCAGTCACATTGGCAGCATTTTCTTCTACGCCTTCCCTGATTTCTTTTCACCAAAAAGGAGAGGAAAATGTAACAGCATGCAAGACATGTAGAAGGATAAATTAAGGAATTTTGAGTAAATGAGAAATGAAAACAAAATTATCTCCCTTTCTGTTTGTATTGCTTTTCAATTCTGGTCACCATGAATCCCATTAAACAGAAAACATTATGAAGCACTTTGTTAGTTCTCTCTCACTAAAAGTTCAGAAAACAAAAAGATAATGTCTGTAACTGGAGTAAAAGACCCAAATAATATTTTTTAGAAATTAAGCCCTTGCTACTGTTGAAGCAACAATACGTCTGTTCACTGTCATCAACGTTGGTTGCAATCGTACAGCAATCAGCTTGGTTTTGTTGCTATGGCACAAGACCAGTTAGAGGATATGCAGGCTACAAATACAGAAAGAAATTAGTCAGGTTGATGTATATTGGGGGAAACATCATCTATCACCATAAATCCAAGGTTTCCCGTGTTATAAAGCCATTTACAAAGTCTCTTCTTCATCTCTCTGATTGCCTGCATCAGGGAGAAGTTGGCCATGGGTGCAGCATTAATCACTGACATTTACAGGTAAGAATGAGAGTCCTGTTTACTTCCATCCTGTTCCTGACTGGTTCCTGCTGGGAGCAGCTTGCCATGCAGGGCTTGGGTGGCTATTTTGGGGCAATAATGACAATCCTTGCTTGACAGGTGTCTGGGTATTTGAAGAGCAAGCTCCTGGAGACACCGAATGTTCCTTAGGCTCTCTGGCTGCTCCTTCTTCCCTACGGGTTATAAGGTCTTTCTGGCAGCTGAATCTCTGGGGTATAGCTTTTTAGGAACCCCCAAGCATGCACACAGAGGTATGAAAAGAAAAAGACCACCCTGTGGGTTCACAGGACCTTACAAAGAAGGCACAGCACAAATAGACCTGAAGACGAGGTTTCACCTTTTTACCTCCCACCCTCAGCTGCTCTGTGCTGGTCTGCAAAGCTATCATCACCCTTCTGCAATGTAGAGCAGGGGTCACTCCTTGAACGTATCATTGCACTCGCTTTCTGAGCTGTGCAGGTGTTTGAAGGCAGGATGGGAAAGAGCCAGCATGGCCAAGAAGTACCTCATTACTCTGGTTGGTGATTGCTGCCTGCTCATCTCACAAATAAATGGCCACTTTGATTTTTTTTTTTTTTTTTTTTTTTTTAATCTTAGTACAGCCTGTTACCAATCACCTATTTAAACACCTCATTGTCTTTCTTAGTAAAATGTACTATAAAGTCACTGTACTTTGCCAACAGAGTGCTTGCTGGAAAACTTAGGAGTAGCACTTGTAATGTGCATACCTTCATCTGTCTCTAGCTTCAGAACAGTGATAGAAAATGCCTCTTCGAGGGCATGGTCCTAACTAGCCTTTTAAGTGATCTGCTTTTCATTGACTCTATCTTACACCAGTACTGCTGTGGCCTGAGTCATCGGAGATTTCCTTGCTGGTTACCTTTGGCTGTTGTCAAGCCTGCAGTCTTGATTGCATCTAAATACCAACTGCAATAAGTAGGGTAGCAGTCTGAAGTGGCTGTCAGTCGAATCAAGCTTCTGAAATGAACTCAGTCAGAATCAGGAAAAATCCTCTCAGCAGTGAGAAACACAAGAGTCTTCTTTCCTTTTTGTGATTCCCCAGACAGAAGAAAAGACAAAGACTATTTCTTTAAGAATAATATTTAAAAAAAAGGGCAGCCTTCCCTACAAGATCAGAGATGTGAACAAACATAGACTATTAGAATACAACTATTTCTTTAATTGGGCTTATCAAGGCACCTCTTACGCTGTGAAAACACACTCAAATCATTGCTCCACTGTTGAGAAAAATAATTACTTGTTTCCCCAGTTCAATTGCTCTGTGAACACTTGCTAATCATAAATCTTCCAGAACATAAAAAAGGCCCAATATGTTAAAACAAAAACTACTTGTGTCATAACAAACCATCCAGCTTGAGGCTACAAACACAAGAGCATCATCTGCTGCCTGTCTTCATAAAGTTAATAAGGTGCACAGAAAGGCTCACACAGGCCATTATTGTCCAAAAACACTGCACAAAATGGATCAGATCATTATGCAAATAAATCCTAGGGTCAATTTATGGCTGTTCGAAGCTGGTGAGGGACCAGCTGCCTCTTGAATTAACGCAAAAGGTATTGGCACCGAGTTTGAGCAAGATGACTGTGATCCCCTGTCCTCTGGGAGTAGCAGTGAAAAAAAAGCCAAAATGTCAGGATCCTGCAGATAAATGTATGACACATTCTGTAATGGAGGAACAGGGAAGCAATGAAAAGATCTCCGGCAAGAGGAGGCTCTGTTTTGGAAAAGCCATACCACCGTGTTTGTCCTCATCGCTAGCGATCCTTGAAGCAAAGCAGACACACTGAACTTCGATGTGCCATCACATGAAGTAATGTTCCTAATGCCATGGCCTTTGCTTTCCAAAGCATGAAAAACGTCATTCAGCTTTCACTGCAGGATTATTCAACAGCCTCCTGTACTGAACTCTGCCTAATGCCAAGTATTTTTCACGGAGCAAAGTTTTGGTCGTGGGTTAATGCTTTGAACAGTTTGTCTTCCTGAAGCACATGCAATAATCACTCCCTGAACCATGCTAGAACCTATCAGAGTCTAGTACCTGACAAAAGGAAACCAGTTATAATTTACTCTGAATTAATTGCATCAGCATTTAGAAAAGATTTCCTAAACACTCGAGAGAAATTCTCCAACTCTGGTCAAGCAGAATTACTCCGGGGCCACTGCCAGGACCCCCAAACAGGGTATTATTTTGTGACTCCCTAATACAAATATAGAAAGTGGTTGTTACTATGCATTCACCAGTGTGATTTAAAGGATGTTTATTAGGGACAGGGAAATTCCCAGTGCCAGCTGAGAGAAAGGACACCAAGTACCCCATGATGAGATACATTTCAAGATTAATTCCCATTTTCTCCACAACACCACAAATCCCCTCTGATGCTTGCCAGGATGAGTCAAGGAATTAGGAAGGATCTGCCAGGAAAATATGAATTCTCATTGCTGTGGAGAGAAAGTGAAGTTGAGGGAGGTAATGGGGAAAATCAGCCTTTAAATCTGGTGGCTCTCAGGCACGCAGTACAGCTCTTCCCCTGTCATACTCCTTGGCCACGGTCACTACTGGTTATAGCTCCCTGGGGAAGGATCTGTCCCAGCAGTGCCAGTGTTTGCAGATGCCCATGCTGCTCCTCTCACTGACTCCCAGTCCTGGCTGTTGCTGTTGTATCCCTGTTGTCCTTGGGAGCAGAGGAAGGGACCACTTCATGTCACTTGTTATCTGCATTTCCATTATCTTCCAGCTCTTGCTTCACATCCGAACAGACTGCACCCAAGTTACGTGTTCCCAGTTGTCTTGAGGTGTCTGGACCAATTTATTCTTTTGCCACCACTTATTTTTAGCATATCCCCTCTACCTCATCTATGTGCTCTTTGTTCTAGGACCACACAATTTCTGTTTTGACCCTATCTTTTGCCCTCTGAAACTCAGCCTCCTTCTAGCTCAGGGCTGGACTTGCTGGTTTTGTTTACAACCTTGCACATACATTTTTGCTGCAATTACTTGATCAGCTTTGCTTTTGCCACATCCACTGCAATGCTGTAACTTCACAACTTGCCAAGTCTGACCCACAAACTATAGCCCCACTTTCTGAATTCTGCTCCTTTTTTACTCTCAGTATTACTATTGGGTTTGCATGTACAAGCCATTTTACGTAAAAAATTACTTCTTGCTGTAAAATAATTTATGTAAAAGTATGGCTACCATCTTCAGAAAGGACACAATTTATTGGCATTGGTAGTTTTTTACTTTACAGTAATTTACATCTCACAAATCATTGGGAATCAGGTACTGATGTACGATTTTCCTTCCAGCATCTCATGTAATTTATTTAATGGCTTCACTGAAAGTTCCAAAATTAACAGGAACCAGATTGAACTGAACTACTTCATTTCATGATCTTACTCTCTCTATCACTGCAAAGCTCCCCACTCTATCTGGAAACTAAAAGAATGTGAAAACTTCAGACCAATTTTCCATAAGGTTGCATATAAAAATCACAGAACAGATATTAGGGGGAATTTCATTGGCATTTTCTGTGACACATCTCCCATGTTCCTGGCATTGTTAAGAGGTTTTGCAAAACCAAAAACCTGAAATTAAAATTTTCCCTTAGCTTTGTATCTAGATGAGCTTGTAACACCAAATAAAGATTAGTGGCTGAAATGTTCTTTAATCATGTTTCATTTATGTAAAGGTCTTGCAGTTCTGAGACTGGACTTCAGATTTCTGAGTGACAAAATGAAGGGCTGAACCAAAGCCTATAAGAAAAGTCCCATTATACACCATAGACAGTTACTCCCTGACAGGACACTTTTTCAGTATAGTATATTTGTTTAGAAAAAGATTTATCCCAATAAACTCAGAGACCACTTATTTCCCAGTCACGTCCTGATCTTAAAGCAACCCCTAGAGTATCAAAGTACTGAGTCATTAAAGTAATGAACTCTGATTTTCATATATAATTGACAGTTCATACTTTTTTCCCTTAAATGGCTTCTCTTCAGTTCAGTACCCAGTGCTTCAAGAAAAATTATTCCAGGGCAGAGGCTGTGTGTTCATCAAAAGGACTGAGTTTTGAAAGAAGTTATTTTTATTTTGCATACTGCAGTTCTTTAATGTTGGTCTTTGCTGTGGACATTTCCTGTTTTAATAAAGTGTTATTTATCTCCTTCCTGTGAAAGGTTTGTGCGGGGCTGAAGCAACACAATTATTCTAATGGCATCTCAAGGCATGTTTATAGCAAACTCCACTGTATGTGTCTTTTCATTTTAAATGGCTTACAAATGTTAAAAATCTGACAAAACAAAATAGCAAAAGAAATTACTCTAAATTATTACTGCAATTGTGCGCAAAAAGCTAGTTGCCCACAGCTATGCTTAACTCTCAATTTATGTCCAGCTTGCTGCAAGGTAATATCAGATAGCATAAATGAATCTAGTTCCAGGATGGCAAATGTGTGCCTGAATGTACACAGAGATTTCATACATGCTGTCCCAGTTTGCTCTTTCAGGTTCGGCAGAACGCAGTAATATTTTACCCTGTAAGGTGTAAATAAGGAAACAGATCAGAGGCATGTTTTGGCAGTAAGAGCAGAGCCGCTGGTACCCCAAGTTCCTGGAAGAAATCATCTGTGTGAACATTGCAAAAAGCTGTGTTCCTGCTTGATGCTTCGGGTCATCGCAGTGTGGGCAATAGCCGCCTGGCTTACTCTGCTTGGGCCAGCTTGTCAGCAGGGAAAACAGGCAGCTTACAGTCCTGCTTTTTGTTTAAATAGTGCGTAAACACACTCTGCAGATCACTTTATTAGCCACAGGGCTGTTTCCTGTTAGAACTGCCAAAGGCCAAAGCCACAGCAGTGTTAACATGGAGCAGTTTGACCAACACCAGCAGCAATTCCAGCACAGGGTCCTTATGACCAAAAATTGAAAAAAGGAGGGGGGAAAAAAAAAAAAAAAAGACAGGAAAAAAAATATATACGCAAAACCTGCCACTGCCTTTACCAGGAGTGAGGTTTCCTTTTCTCCACCAGAGAGTAAGGTAATTTGAAGGCATGCCAAGGTTTAGCTGGTGGTTTTCCGTAGAGACAAAGGGCAATATTATCCATGTGGATGTAAAATACATATCAATATGAAGAATCTTTCATATCTTGCAGCTGTCTCCCTACACTCTGTGGAAGAGCTGGTGCCCCTTCTGTTAGCCTGCAGCCTAAAATTGCCTGTGAGTCCCGTGAGATGTCATCTTTAATATGTTTTTCCTGTTCAAAGTATCCAAAGTACCCTGTATACATCTGGTGGTTGCATTGAAAGCATGATGTTTTACAGCACAAGACGAAGCTGTGTTTGCACTCACTGGGGTCCAGCACACGGTGACACAGTGTTGGAGGGCTGAGTAAGGTGAGAAGAGCTAAAGCTGGGGCAGTCACATCCCGCGTCACTTGGGAGTGACCTGTCCCTCCAACCATCCCCTGTCCTCATGAAAAGCAAAACTGTTCAGCATTTAATTCACTACAGCAATTGCTGGGTTTCGCTATTCTTTTCACCTTGCCCTTTCCAGCACACACAAAACAGCACCATCTTTCAGGTGATTGCAAGCTTTTTCTGTTCCCTCACTGCGGAGGCCACAGCCCGACACTTGAAATGAGCAGCACGCCCACACTGGCAGATCCTATTCCCTTTCTCTTGATTTATTAGCTGCTTCTGAAGCAGAGCTCAGTCAAATCAAAGGGTGAGCCAGAGTCACTCTGGCTGTAAATATGTAGTTAATACCTACACATATACAATGTTATTGATGGCACAAGCATCTACGAGGCATCTTTGATCAGACACACCCTTTTATGGTGACATAGTCATATTTAACTGTATGTAAGTCAGGGACATTTCCTTAAAATTTTTTGCACAGTCCCACAGTTCCCCCTTGAGCACCCCATAAAGCTCCAATTAATCTTCTTTCCCTGTTACCAATTTCCAAGTCTGGGTTGAACCTCTTTGAGGCTATGCCTGTAGTTTCAGTGGCTCATCAACTACTGGCTGAGGAGTTTTAGTTTCGGATACTGTATCCTTTATCACTGGTCTGCCGCTGTTTTATCACATTCCCTGTTGCTTATTATTCCCTTTGAATTATAATGTCCTGCATCAGCCTACATGAAGCAGGTGCACTCACATCTTTCCACATACCCTTGCAAAATGGAGGGAAAAAGCACCTCGGAGCAGCTAGGAGGAAAAGCAGTTCTCCAAAGGTCAGTGGGATTTGCACTGCTAAACATGCATCCCAAAAAGATCTCTTCTGCTTTTAAGTCCTTATCAGTTGCCGGACAAGAAGCACTCAAGTCCACCTGGTCCTAGGTGGTAAGCAGCCCTGGAAGATAATGGATTTCATCTGCTTTTAAGCAATTTTTAGGCTGCCACTGTGCTGCCCTCAAGGTTTTAGGTACACTTACTTGAGCTTATTTTTCATCCCTGCCCCACTGAGAAAATATTTCTTGTTGCTTTCTGTTGAAAGGAAACTATACCTGTATTTAAGCTTTCCCTCTTTTAGCAACATCCCTCTGATATCACAAGTACCTCTCTATTGACATCTCTATGTGGCATCAGAGAAATCTCTGGTTTTCAGATAATTTTGATGCTTTTCTGTCTCAGGTGAGGATGTTTTTTGGAGCTCTGTTTTCCAAGCCTGCTCCCACCCTCACAATCCAGCAAAGGAAGAAAGAAAAACAAAAGCTGCTATGGAGGGTAGATCTGGAGCTTGCCTTTGAGGGCACAGGTACAGCCCTCCTCAGGTAACTCTTCTACGAAAGGAACTGTTTCACAGCCTTTCCATGAAACATTAATTTCTTTCTTCCTCACCAATTAGTATGACTAATATAATGCTACCTTTCTTTCCCAAGACCAACAAATCCCAAATCACAACAAACTAAATCAGCTGAAACAAGTAATAACTCTGCCAACAATAAACTGCCTTTAGCCCCAAAAATTAGGAATTGCAAGCCAATAAACACCTCACTCCTTCCTTTTCTCCTGTAGATATCAGCAGGGACCTCATATGATGATTTCTTTCAGAAGTTTTTCCCCTTCCTTTTTCAGCTAAAGGACACCAATTGGATTGGACATACTAACCTTGTGCAGTAAAGTTACACTAATATTAGTAGTTCAGTAGACACAAGTGAAGTCACGTACATTTGTTTTTAGGGGTAAAAAAAAAAAAATCAACGGTTTTGCTTATACAGTCTGTTCTTTTAGAAGAAAGCTCTTCAGTATATGGTCTAAGGTTTGGCAAAGTTATTTTTTGGTCATCTTAGACTAGTATAATTTCGATTCCCACTGCTGTCAACGAATGGACATCAGACGGGTTTCATTCTTCCTCCCATATCTGTTCGCTGAAAAGTTTGAACACCTTGCAATTAAAAAAGCCACTATAAGCACGCTCTCATGAAGCAAAAAAGTGTTAGACTCTATAAACTTCATTAACAAGGCCAATATATGTAGGTTTCTCAAAAATGTCATTTGTCCCCGATATTTTCATGCCTATATTGATTCATTCCAAGTATACATTCCATTAGCAACAGAGCCTTTATTTGTTTCCTTAACTTCCAATTGATATAATCTAAAAATTGCAGATGACTGCAGCTTTGATTTTTCTCCTGTGATATTGAATCCTTTTATTGCTGCCATTTTTTTTTTTTAATTTTTAACATAACTATTTGCTTAGAAATATAATTTCACTAAACGTGTTCCCTGGTTAATTAGGTTTGCTCAGTGTTTCTTAGCTTCACTGTCAGGCCCTCCATTTCCCTTTAACAATGACACCACAAGATTGCTCTGCTGTGATGAATCTCCTCAAAATTCTCATTCTGAATGTGCATTTTGTATATTCTTTTCTAGCCTATTTAGGACACAATTCAGAATACTCTTGAGAAGTTACAGGAACAGACTGAAAAAAGAAGAGCAAATAAAGATCCTACATTTAGATTTTAATAATCATCTACCCAAGTGTGAGATGAGGCGCAATTAGGTGGCTGACAGTTCTGCAGAAAAGGATTGATGACAGTAACAGGGAGTCAGCAACATTCTCCAGTTCGCAAGAAAGATAAACATCGGATGGGGACATGATGCATGAGTGTTTGATGTTCAGAGCAGTGAGGGGGAACCAATAACTATTTCCACATGTGAAAAGGATTTCTGTATAGAAAAGGAATAATGTGATCTCTGCGCCCCCTCTAGGGAAGATGCCCATAACATGGGCAGGACATTCAAGCATTCACATGAAATTGAAGAAGTTGGCTTGACATGCACCTCATGTAATGGATGTCTACATCTGATGAATGAACATCTGGATGGATGTGTCATTACACTAGGACATGCTCTACACAACTCACATTTGGTCTTTAGTTCCTTTGTTTCCTAAACAGTAGAGGGAATTAGCAGAATATTCTGCTTTCTTTTGATGCAGAAAATAGGACTTGAAATGCATGAATCGCTTCCATTGCATCCTTTCAGTCAAGTAGATTGAGAGAGGAATCCAGGAAGAGATCCTCTGAAAAAAATCTACAAGTATCTAGTTGATAAAAAGAGAAACAAATAAAGTCAAGCTTCCAGAAAGGTTAAACACCAGAAGTAGGCAGGAGCTAGTTAATCACTAAACCTCCAAAAAGAAAAATGAGAAAGAGTAGTTTAAATTGCTCAGTATATGTAAAACAAATACAGCAGATAAGAATGATGAACTGCTGGGGAAAAAACATACAAGAATACCTCCAGGAAGTAACTTCATCTTCAAGACACTTTCAAACAGATGCAGCAATGACAGAAAACCAAGTAGGAAGGGTACTGAAAAGCTGTGAGTAATCTGACATTAACATGTAGTGAAAAAAATACTGACTGGATCAAAAAGAGGATGTTCCCATCTAGATCAGACCTGGATTTGGTGGCCTGATCTGGGTTTTAACACCTGCCTCCCTCCCTTCCTTCTTCCCAGGCCTTCAGCTTAGGTCAGTTTTCCCCTCAGCCCTCTCAAAGTAACGATTCCTCTTCCCAGAATATCCTTCAGCCTGTCAGTATTTTCCTGGTCATTAAACAGCCAGAAATTATGTTGTTGCAGGGTGACTGACTGCAGTGCAGAGAGAGACTCATGACAATTTGTGACCCATACACGAAGCCATGGCTTAAACAGTTCTCTGTTCCCTCCTGCTCTTTTGTCTGCTGCAAGGCACTTTTGTGTATTAATTCACATGCTTTTATATTTATAAAAGTGAAACAGATTTTCTTCCCTCAGTGTCCCCAGCTCCCTCTTGCCTGATAATAAAATCTGTAAAGGTGCACCTACTGTTTTCTGGAAGTTCCCGGCTCATACTCCTTTCCTCTGTTTCCACCTGCCTCCTCCCCAGGGTGAGATTTTTCCACTCCTTCCCAGGCTGAAGCATCTTGTCTTCTGCCAGTCTTCATCTCCTTTTGAATTAACTTTTCTGTTTGTGGTGGTAGGCGCAGTGCAGGATCACAAATCAGTTTCACCACACTCCATACTTTCTCATCTTGTTTGCTCGGGAAGGTGTTAAAAAGGACAAGAGCTATTATCATTTTCCACATCATCTCTCTAGAGACACTTTAGCTCAGCTCAGGTCTGACATTTGTCATCCTTTGCTGAGTATTTCAGCCATTCACAATAAAATATTCTCACAATAATCTGAGAAAGCTCTTGTGTCAGCCAATGTAAATATTTCATGAGCTATTGCATAAAATAATTCACTCAAATTCAGTTATAAGTAGCTGAGGTACAAACAGTTCTTATCAAAGGTGTTTGACATTTCATATAAAAGGACCTTACTTTCACCCAGCTTACAACTTTGCCAAACCTTTAAACTTTTTGAGGTTACTACTTGTTACTTTGTCTTTTCTTCTAAGTTTAGTTGCATTTCTTCTCTTTTTTTGTAGGTTTACTTCTTACACCTGGCAAGATCTGTTGACACTGATCACTAAAGTTGTGGTTCATTAAGAAGCCCAAGTAACACTTGGAATTGCAGTATTCCATAATGTCATTTCATAATTAATTGCTTTTACTACCATTAATCATCTTTCTACAAAACCAATGAGATCCTACAGCGCCTAGGTTAGGAGGAGGGAATTGTTAACTGAATTCCAGTTTTAAGATCTGAAGCACTGGTAACTGCATCATACTGCAAAACATAACTGGCCTCTGGTATCTTAATATAAATCCCTGAAGGCCTGCAAGCAACAAATTTATTTCACCGTCCAAATTGAGGGAACAATGCCAAGGAGATAGTAGAGAACACTTGATACCAGTAAGAATTTAGAAATAAATGTGCTGTTTCACATCTTGTAATTGAGATGCAGAAAACCAAGACTATTGTTTGAAAACTTTATGACTTGATATTAAGAATTCCATTCCTCATCATGCACTAGTGGAGACATAACCACCAGAGACAGCAGAAGAATAACTATTTCAATCTCTGCCTTGCATAACAAATTGCTCTGGGTTGCGGCTGAGTGCTCTGCACCTCCAATTTGATTGTCACAAGCCAGGTACCCAAGAGCCATTCATAATTGCATTACAATTCATTATAGGTTTAATTCTATAAACGGAGGAAAAGCTAAGTTGGACAGACACCTTCCCAGTCTCAGTAATAACCTGTTCTTTTTCATCAATAGAACTTGAAGTGCTCAAGGACTCCATGAGCTTTCAACTCAGCCATCTCAACACAAAGTCGAAGCTTTCCAACAAGAGAAGGCCTGTAAACTTCCAAGGCTTTTCATTTCATGTAGAGCAAAACCAGAGAGTTAAAAAGTTCAGTAAAAATACTGGCTTCAAACAACTTAATTTTTTATTCAAATTCTTAGCTCAGAACTCCACACTGCAAATGTCACCTCAAATTCTTACAAACTTCAACCAAACTTTAAATAAATCTAACCAGAGTATTATAGTGGGAAATAGTTAACAACTTTTAACAACACCAATCTTTCCAGTCAAAATGTAGCAAGCATATTCTGTAATAAATTATCAACATGTTTTTCCTTTCAGCACCTTTCCTTTTCCATTAAGATATTCACCATATTTGAGTGGTCTGTCTGAAATACCTAAAAGACCAATAAATGACCAAAAGTTGACAAACCAGCCACTGGCTCCTCTTTCTCTTCTGCCAAAGTGTTGCTGGTATCTTTGACACTAACCTCTCGCAAAAACAGTCTCCCTTGCTCAAAAAAAGGCCTCCCCCTCCCTTAAAAAAAGGTCTCAAAAATGGACAACAGTTCATTCTTTCTTCTTAATACTTTCTCTGGACATTTATACTATGGCATCGCTGCCATATGATGACCTTATGGTTTATCTGTCTGTCTCCACTGCAGGAACCAGAGTCAGAGCATAGAAGCTGAAAGCTTCTTGTGAGGAGCAGATAATGAAGAAAAGTAGATAAAGCCCCTTGGAGCAGCCTTCTTGAATGACACGCAGCAGAGCACTATGGGAGCCCTTATAGTAAACCCCTTTTCTGCACAGGTATCCATAGCCTTAGCACACCATCCCTACCTCCAGCTCTCACAGTAATACCGTGTTTTTGGGATGAGCCCACAGGTTCTGCCACTTGGGTAGTGTTTAGGAAACTGCTGCAAACATGTAGATTTCTAAATGCAGGACTAAACCAAAAAGTATTTCCAAGGCATTGAACTTGAACACTGAACTCACAATTACAACAGAAGCCAGCTGGAGCTGTCAGGCACTCAACAGTCCCAAAAATCTGGGTTGCTAATTACTAAGCTAGGAGCCTAACAGCAGATGTCCATCCACTGCTGAACATCCAGGCTGCTGCTCTCTCATGTGTTTCACCACCACCGATCTCTGCCTGTGCTCACCTAAAACACTACGCTCACAGCACGCAGTTACTGAGCCATTCCTGATGTCCAAAATTATTTATGCATTGAATTAAGAATGTGCTTGAGATTAATTTTTTTTCCCCTTTTGTTTCATCAATTATTTGATGGGGACAAGAGTTGCGGGAAGCATTTCCTTTCACTCCTCCCTATCTCCCTTTGTAAAACTCTCTCCGTCTAATGCCTGCTTCACGGTAATATTTACAGTCACAAGCCTTCAGTTTTGGACAAATAGCCAGGGGTACATTTGCTTATTTGTAGTTAGGCGTTTCTCAAGCACAAGGGTGGGAACTATAGGCCGGTACTGTTGCAAAAGAAACTACAATTACTAACGGTTTCCAAAGCTTAGTATTTTAAATTAACCTGTGTACGGCCTATTTCTTCTACTGTCAAGAATCAGTAGGAAGCCTTGCAGCAATTTCCTCTATAGAGAGAGCATGGTGGGAAGTGAATTATTAACACTCCAAAGTCACACATTGCATGGACATGTGCATACACAATAAGAAGCAATATTTGAGCAAACATGTGGGGCTTGACCCCACACTGAAGCAAGGTTCAAGTGCAGCTGCCCAAAGGCGTGCCACCTACATAAGATAGTCTCTAGGTCCAATGGGTTGGGCTCCTGCTTACCAAGCCTTCCTGGAGGAGACCTGCAGGTCTGAAATAACACACTTCCACTGCTGGATATGGGGCTGCTTTAAGTCTTGTGTCTGCCAGTGAAGTTCACTAGTATGTGTTTGTTAATATGTGTCCTTGCCCAGGGCAGAGGGGTTGGAACCAATGATCTTTAAGGTCCCTTCTGACCCAAACCACTCTGTGTCATTGCTCTGACTCTCACCTAGCTAATACTCTGCATTGCTCACTGACACACAAAAGTCAACACCGTGTGGTAGACAAAGCTTTACATATAGCCTAATGCACCCCATGCTCAGTATTCCTCTCCAAGGTATGTAACAAAGCTTTCCCCCAGCAGTGGCACTGGCAAACAAAAATACTCCTTAATGAGGCATTTCTGGGTTTGTGCTGGTCCATCACAGCTTTATTCATGTTTCATGATGAATTCACAGATGTCTGTCTGACTGGATTTGTGTTCTCTGGTTTAATGTTTCTGGACACGAGCCCCATCGTTGGTACAGCAAAGCAGAGCAGCTATCAGAGGCAATTCTCCAGTTGCATGGCTGGCTGGCATCAGCAGAAGGCCTGGCCCTTCATTTAGCAGATGTCACTTTGTATTAGCTGATTGTCAGAGATCATGATCTTTTTTTTTTTTCCCTGACAGTACTGCTCCTATTACAGTTCCTGTGGCCTCTGCAGAGAGGTCTATCCTTGTTTGCATGAAGCATTTGTAAGCAGAGTCACATTTAGTTCTGCTTTTAGCTGAACCCAATTTTCACATCATTCATTAATGTGCTACAGCACCATCTTGAACCATTCAGATCTCAGACAAATGCTGCCCACTACACAAAGTGTGACTGCAAGGTCATTTGTTTCTTCAAGTAAAGATAAGGAAAAAAAAAGTTTAATGCCTTTGCCTAAGCCTTCCATAACTTGGGTTTTTTTGGAGATTTTTTGTCTGTTTGTTTTTAAATTTTGCTCCAGGGTCCATAATTGAGTGCCTCAGAGGGAAGGTCACCTTCCTTCCGCACCTTCCCTTGCTCAGGTGCCACCTTTAGTCTGTGGGTTTGACCGCTGCTCCTGCTAAGACAGCAACCACACACAGCCTGCACTCCACTGCCACAGGGGGAAGCACATTTCTATCGGTAAATTGTCAGTTTCTCTAAAAAAATTTGAGGGGTGTTTTTCACATTTGCCTCTGTATCTCTTTTTTATTGACACGAGCAGACTACTTCATTTGAGTCTTCGTACTGACATGAAAATGCAGCCCAAAAAACACTGAAGCTATCTTAAACCACAGCACTAAGAAGTGAACTAGAAAGTCATTGCTGCACAAATTGTTTCATCTTTAAATCAGCTCTGGGAGGAGATGAGAGAGGGAGAGCAGTGAGAGTACGTGGTAGATTCCCCCCTCATCAGAATTCCACTACCAATAAATCAGCTAAGACAACAGGCTTCTTTTTAGTTTCCTTGATTTTAGCCATTGCCTGAGAACCCTGGAACAACGGAGCTGCATGCTTCTGTGATTAAGCCATAGATAATAACTACAGTATTTCAACCCCACTCTGCATATGCTCAGCCCAGTATGGTCAACTGTTGTCCTCTCATACACTGAAATCTGCCAGACACAGAGGAGAGGAGGAACAGATTTACAGGTCTGATCAAGGTAGGTTAGTCCATAATTATGGACACTAATCAAGAAAAAGGAGGCTTTGTGTTAAGGAATAATTAGCACACAAGAGTCCAATGAACAAACAACTTTTTCTCAGAATGTTGTCTTGCTCCTTGTTCTGTCTGTTCCTCATGCCCTGTCGTTTCAGAGTTGTTAAAAACGCATGAGTTTCGGTTTTGTAAATGTCTCATATCAGTTCCCTTCTCCAAACACTGCAGAACAGTACTTTCAGATCCCCAGACTCCGAACCTTTTAGCTCTGGCAGACCATACATATATTGTATTTAGTTATTTTGGAAGAGGGGAGTATGTCTGGTTCAGATATAATTATATGCTGCACATTTACCCATAGAAGTGATGTGTAAATGACCCAAGCTTCACCCTAAGTGTGAGTTGGGACCAGGCTCTCTACGTTGCAGATGGATGAACACATGCACACACGGACCTCTGGAAACTACACAGGCTGTCCAGTTTCCCTTAATTAAAGCTAGTGCAGATTCCTTCAATGAAATTAGACTAATCAAGGCTTATCAGTGAAACAGTACTACTATCTTTTGTACTGTTGAATCTGAGCTGTTTGTCACACAACGTGCCGGATCATAAGGCAGTTATCTGGGTAACAACACACTATGTGCATTACCATGGGATTCCAGGCACGTTACCAAAAGATAACAGCTCACAATTCACAAGCAGCTAATTTATGCAAGTCTCTCTGATGCACCTTACTAAACACTTACAAGGTAGTCAGATGAGTTACCAGAAAAAAATAAGCCCCCTCTTCCCCCACTGCTAACCTCAAGCCCAACACTTTGCAAAGCTTTACTGCTATCACAGGTGAGTTACTACCAGGCAGAAAGATCACCTTTGTGCAGAAATGCAGTAACCTTGAACAGAATAAGGAGAAGTTCTGTCCCCAGAACAAAAAGAAAAGTGATTTATACCATTGGCTTGGCTGCAGTCCATCCAGGAGAAAGGGCTGGAGCAGCACCTACACAGCACAGCTCAACTCAGAGAAGGTTCTAGATGCCTGGGGCTGAGCTTAAATGAGGCTGCAGGTGCGGCTGAGCCCCAGGTGGGGCTGCCCGGGGTAGCCCAGCTGTCTGAGCTCGGGGCCCTGGCTAGCTCCTGCAGCTGCTGCTCCAGGAAGCCGGTAAGGTAGCTGATAGAGACATGGGCTCAGTGGCAAAGGGCTGTGAGCTATGCCTGATGTTAGGGAGAAGCAGGCAGTGCTCTGGTGATGAAAGGCTAGTGAGGTTTTTTTGGCAGCTTGCCTTAAAGCTGAACCTAGGAGGCAGGTCTGTGACTTTTATTTGTATTTGGCCAGGCTAACTCAGGAAAATACCTCTCCAGAGCTCCAGGTGGCATCAGTGACTGCTTGGACCCAGGCAATCTCTGGACTCATAGAAGACCTCTGCTTAAAAGTGGCAGCTACTTGCCGACACCCAGAATCCTCTAGATACTGGGAAGCAAAACTGCTTTATTTTGTCAGAAAACAGAATTCCTATTGAGCTTACAAAAGACTGCAACTTTTGCAGGATGTTTCCCATGGAACTTCCCAACTGTGCAATGCTGAGCCTTAGGTGGTACCTCAGCCTGGCTTACTCACTTATCTCAGTGAATGCAACATCTTGCTCCTGACAGAGAGAAGTTACATTAGCAGGGACGCTATTCCATGACAGGGTGGGTGCATCGTGCCAAGTATGCTGCTTTTTGCAGTGGCTGTTTTATATAAACCTGTCTTTAAATGTCCCTTGCTGTGAGGGAGGAGGTGTAGAGGGAAGGGAAAGGAAAACTCATCTGGGCTTAATGCCATGTTTTATATAAATAGGTGAAGGAGAAACGGTTCACAAAAAGCCAATATTCTTGAGCTGGATATGGAAAATGGCAGCAGCACGAAAGTAGCATTTTGTCAAGTCAAGATCCCTTGATTAAAGAAGCCTTTTATCTACCTGACTGAAATAGCTTGCTCTGAATGCTACCATCTTTGACCCCTCTCTGTACCCTGTTCCTGACACCCTGAAGATCAAACATGGCATTTGTGGCTTTTCCTGGAGCACTGTGTGCTTAAGCACTTGAAAAGTGACACGTGCTGTGCACACCATGATAGACAGCGAGCCTTAGACAGGGAATGACCCTAGCATGCAGGCAGAATAACTCAAGCCGCTTTTTTGCATGGCAATTTCTCATAACTGCTTTAAGAGAATAAATAGAAAAGAAACAGACAGCCATCGGGGCCGTCTTTTGCCCAGGTTAGTAGCTCTACCACTGAACTGGCTGGAGCTAACAGAGGGGAGGCAGTGCCTAGCAGTGTTCATTTCTGGCATGCATGCCATTGTATTACAAAAAGTACTTTGATACTGTGATGGATTAAAAAAACATGTATCTTCTGCCTTATAAAGTTTACATAAACAAAAATAGTAAATAAACCATCTTCTGTTATTTGTGTTTGTACAACACTTGGCACGTTCAGGTTGTAAGCTCAGCAGAGTCCATCAGCACTGTGCTAAGTGAACAAGGAACACCGACCTCAGAGAAACCAGAGTCTCCTGTTAGTGCTGAAGGGGAGAAAATTATTCATACTCTTGATGCACTCTCAGGTGGGTGGCTTTGCACCGTGACCACTGTTTCGCTCCCTAGTGAGTTGGGGATGAAACTGCAACTGATAAATTTTTGTAAGGGAACTGGCAGGGGACCTTGCAGAAGCAAACATGGTAATTTAAAATGAGACTACATCAAATTATAGGATTTTTCCATTGAAATGGCTATCATTTGCAGTTTTGTAAGTGCTGCGATAAGGCTGGCAATGGATAGATGTGAGCAGGACATTTTGGAGCCAAGGGGACTCCCACAAACACCCACCCTGTAACCGAGGCTGCTGAAAGAGGATGCAGCAGGTACTGATCCTGCAGCTAAGCCAAACCAGCTCCTCCAGCCCTCTTTCCTCAAATCCCAGCTGTTTCCTTACATCTTCTCCTCTGGGCTTGGCTCCAGTATGGCTATGTTTGCTCCCAGCAGAAAACCCAGCCCAGGGTCCCCTTCCTACCTGCAGTCAGGCAAGGCTAACCAGTGCTGCCCTGGGCATCTCCACGGTGGTCCTCAGCTCAGCCCCAGGCCCCCTCAGGATGGGATGGTCTATCTCCAATACGCTCCATCTTCACAGCAGACCTAATTTTATCAGCGTACCAGACTTCATGGTGCCTATACAGCCTAGTTTTGGTTTGAGATGAGGCTGGTGCCACTACCTTGGAGGAAATGCAAAAACATCTTTATATTATTTCAGCTACTCCTTCCTTTCCTTATTTCCTCACCACCTGCCTCATATCTCCCCCCACATTTGGACTACCCAGCCTTAAGCTCTGTGTAGCATCAACAGCAAAAATTGTGAGCTAAAGACTCACCATTAAAACATCATTCTTTACTTCACTGTGGACCCTTGCCGACTCCCATCAGTTCTGGACCAAGGGATTCAGGATTTCACCATTATTCTTTACTGCTTAATGAATACTGAAATACTGCCTGGAAATGAAAAGGCATGTTTTTTAATGTGACACAAAATATTTCTATTTTCCACTGCAAATAGTCCTCTAAATGTTCAGTGTCTCCCTGGGAGAACCTCAGTTACATGCCCATCTCAGAACTAAATCGAGAAGTGGGAATCTTATGGCTAATAAAAGCTGGGCCATTACGTTAAAGATAAGAATGTTTAATGTACAGTTACAAATCACACGATGAATGTTGAAATGAAGAGGGTTTTTTCAATGCTATATTCTCAGAAGCACAAAAAACAGCAGTCACTTTGATTTGGAAATCAGCCAGGCAATTACATTGACACATTCTTACAGAGTATATTTTATGCAAAAAAAAATTTAAAATGCCCAGAAACACAGTGATTTCTGGTCACTGCTTTGAACTCGATTCATCTTCACTTCATCAATGCTACACCAAAAGCAGTGTGGAGTTTATATTCATATTTAACTCTGAGTAAGTCCAAACTAGCTTACCTTTTCAGAGAGGAGGGACGGAAGAAGAAGAGCAAGAAGGCATAGATAAAGCATTTTTAATTTCCACAGGGGGAAAAAAAAGTAATAAAATCTAGTATGAAGGGGGCATTATGCCCTCTGTGCACCAGATTTCATCACACTTAGGAGACAGATAGAGAGGGGATACTGGACCTCCACCTGCCCTTATAGACACACGTATTTCATGCCTCCATAGTGCTCAAAGATGCAAATGCCTTTTGTAACTGAATTGCAGACAGGTGGGTGGGAGGAACATTTTGGTGGACAAATATTTCTTGGGCAACACCTGCTGACAAAGAGCAGAACTGCTGGCAGGGAAAACAGCAGGCAGGAGCAGGAAGAAGCCATGGTGACCCAACCTGCACTCAGCCATTTGTTGCATCCATGGCTTTAAACACAAGAACCAGTTCTGTGGAGCTTCATTCCTGTACTGCTTCCTCCCAGCAGTGAAGCAGAAAATGAATGGCACATTGAAGATGGTGATAAGTGATTTTTCTGACTAATAATGTGGAACAACATCTGTTAAATGTTGTTACTCTACAATTACAAAAGAGTAAATAACGGTGCTTCTATGGAGAAAAATGAAGGTGAATTCATCCTCAATATTATATCCAAACAACTTTCTGCTATGAGATACAAGACCGGCAAATAGCCATGTGCGTAAGAGTCTGATTCTCCCTTCAAGGATGTAAACCCATCCTGAAAATAATGGGACTTTCCAAGCACAAGCACAAAAGTAAGGCAGCAGTGAGGTGAGGCTTGAAGAAAAGACACCTACTTAGTTGGTTTGGGGGTTTTTTGATCCTTCTTTCTACCAAGCAGAGAGTGAAGTAGATGTAGGGTAACAGCAACTAAGTAAAAATTGTCTTGCAGAAAAAGACAATGAGCTGGCAAGGGCTGCACACAGCTGAGGTCTGCCTGGGGGGCCGTAACCCCTGCCTGGGGGGCTGGACTCTGCACCCAGAAGTGGGACCACAGCCAGGAGCTCTTCTCATTAAGCCACACCCAGGCTGATACTATATTCAAACTCTCAAGAAATGGGCCACTTCTTCAATGCTGTGCTATCGTCATTTATAGCATTGTTAGCGAACACTTTGAATACAGGTTAAAATCACTCAGATGAAAAATGGCCTTGTCTGGTTCAAATACACACGATTGATAATCAATGAATTTTTAGGGCAATGGAAATTACTTTTATGGAAAGGATTGTTTAAAAACAAGCTGATAAGTGGGATGCCTGAGCTCAGGATCTTGCTTTTGGCTTGTTGCTTCGACTGAAGATGCACCAGTTATGGTGATGGTCTGACAACACCACATTTCCATTACTGAAACTTGCCATGGACTCAGCACAGCAGTGTTTTGCCCAGCAGCATTCATGTTTTACCTATTCATATGCAGGAGTCGTCAATAACCGGAAGTTTTGCAAAATATTTTGAGATTAGGAATAAGGCTTCATTCTTCTTTTACCAAAACTGAATTGAAAGCAACTCTGTAATTTTAACAGGTAGCATCATTAAGTTTGATTCTATTGATCAACTTACTATTTGTAATGCCACTTAAGACAAAATTAAACCTGGGTAATTTCAGCAACATTTTAAAAGATCTCAAAAGAAATGCTGGTTTAGAAAGCAAAGTTCTAGTACTCAAAAAAATCTGTGTTTTATCAAAGGCTAAAACGATCTCCCATGTATGTTTCATGAGAACATTACTTTTGCTTTTAGCCCAGGACTAAGGATACCGTTTTCCAAATCAACTCACATTACAGCTCCGAGGTGAATTTGTCTTAACTGCATCCTGAAGGATATATTTTGTGAAAATGAAAGACTAACACACTATTTACCTATCAATACTGTAGCACTTCCATTAATGCAAAGCAGCAGCTTGCTTCCCCACTTCCAACATTCCCAGAGGCAGGTTGCCCTGCCTGGGCTGTGCTGGGACATCATCTGTAATAAAGAGCTTTCAACTGCTGGGCAGACAAAATGTCTCTCTGCCAGCCAGCTGTTAATTAAAAACGTCTGACTCTAATTCACTCCTCCCCTTCCCTCCCATGCAGAGTAGCTGTCTGCTGTTTTGCTGGTTACAGCAGCGTTAATTGAACTGGCTTCCCATTAAAGCTGCTCTCATTCAGTAAGTGCCACCACACTGCAGCTACTGAGTTCAACCAGATGTTTACAGGAGATGAGCCACCCACCCTTGCACTATGCCTTGAGCATTTTTTATTCCAACTGATCCATAATGTGCAGTATACCACGCTTTAGGGGTTGTATTCTCTGAGCTGCTTCCTGGGAGAAGTACCGCTACATGCCACCACCAGGCTGGCCTGTGTGTTTGGAGACGGGATGCTGCTGTCTGAGCCTCTTTCGCAAGGGTATGCTGTGATCCATGTGGCGGTCACTGCAGACTACATGCTAGTAACCCATTAGAGGTGCAGGATCAGTGTCTGTGTATGCCTCATCAATCAACAGACACACTCTGACCACTGCTACCCTGTACTGGAAATAACAGAGCATCCCTGTTCCTGGCAGTAAAAATAGATTCAGAGTATGACAGACAATACATTTTGTTAGTAAGGAGCTCAGAGGCCCATTCAGAAGTATGGTAATACTGACAGAATAAAGCAACAGCAGAAGAGTTCCCACTACAAACACCTCATCATTCTCGTTAGGAAACTGATCCACAAACCTCAATCTGTCCTATGACTACCCTTGCTTTTGGAGGAAGGGTATTTTGGGGAGCATTTTAGAGTGGAAACATATTGTGACGAACCTCTGTTAGATCTTGCTGGTAGACTAAAATCCTTCAAATGGATGGGAAGAAGGCAGAAATTGTGGGCCGGGCTCTCATCTTGCATGACCATGCACACTGAACATGCCACATGCCACTCTAGTTTCACCTCTATTTGCCTTGACTATTAATTTTTCTGCCTTCAAATCTTCCCTTTCTCTACACTCTCAGTGAAAGCAATGTTAAACATCTTCAATCAACTACACATTTCTGAAAACAAGATTTTTTGAGGAAAATTAGTCAAATTTCAGATTTTTAAAAGAAGTGGGATAAGACAACTGAATGTTAGCAAAATAAAATAAGGTTCCAAGAGCAACCTAGGGTTTCTGGAGTTTCTTAAATAATCTGTTCATCTTTTGCAATGAGCAGACACACGTTTCCTGAATACCAAAGCTGAGCAGTAGAAAGCTGTATTGAATATATCAGTGTGCAACAGACTGCAATTGAAATCTTCGGTGTGGACCTTGGCTAGAGCAGGGGAAGTCAGCGGAAATTTTGGCATTGATTTTAATAGAATTGGGCTGTCAACTTTAACGTTTCCACCTTGTGGCTTCTGAGATGCTTTTTGTAGGGAGCAGAGTAACTTTTAAAATTGTGTGGGAATAAGCCGAGCTCCTGTAGGTACCTGCTTGGCCATTAGCTTCTGAGTTCATGTACCTTCCCTGGCAGCAAGAGCAATGTGCATTTCTGAAAATTTAAGCCGCTGCAGCCCAGCTGCTTCCCACTGAGGTACTGCTGCAATCCAGTCCAATGGTCCCATCCCACTCTGTCTGAAAGGATGAACATTCCAAGTAGACTCTAGTTTGATGAAAACACAAACTTTGATTTCAGGACTGAAACTCCCTGGTAAGGCTGAGACACGAGGAACAGCATCCTGCTGTCCTGGGCTAGGGTTTGCCTCCCTGCAGCATTGCAGACAGCGAGCAGTTACCTATTGCTATGGAAAAAGCTGGAGAAAACCAGGAAAGAGAGGCCAAAGGCTGCAGTGAAGCTAGTCAGGGGGGAAAATCCACTAATGGATGAGTAACTGCCTTGCTCAACATGAAATTTATTCTTATACTTTTTTCGTTTACAGTAGGAAATTGATAGCTCACTGCTTGCATGCATGGCAGCTCCTGGTAGAATTGCTGAGGAATGGGATAAGAACCATGAGCAGAATGAGCAGCTTCTGTGTACACCTCCTCCATCACATATGGGATGAAAGTACTCTGCTCAAGCATTTATTTGCAGTAGAAACAGGAGAGAAAGAGATGGGGCTTCTAATTAATTTTCTCCATTTCCTTTCCCACATCCCAATTGTGTTTATTTCCTTTCCCAATCCTCATGTCTTTGCTGGCATGATAAAGGCAACAGATGCTGCCCAAGCTGTGGAGATCCCTGGATCCCTTCTGTGCATCACATACACAAACATCTCATACACCTAAATCTTCTTGCCTTCCTCACTGCAGAGAACTGCTGTAAGCTAAACCTGTTGCACAGAAGCTGTAAAAAACATGAGTGGCAAAGACAAGAGAGGATACATTTGCAGATAAATAAAAGCCCATCATTATCAAATATCGTCATATCGCTCTTACCTACAAAAATTTCCAGGGTGTAAATCTACAGAGATAGTCCTGAGACCTGAAGATCTCTCCATCCTGCCGTGACAGATGCAAAAAGTACGTACAGCCTTTCCCAGCAGACTCTGACAAAATGCAGAATTCTATATCCCTGGATCCCTTCTACAGAAAAGCACAGATTTAAACATCTCAATAAACTAATGAAAGACTTTGGAAATACAGAAGGAAAAGAGCAAATGGTAACAAGTAAAAGTATTTAAAAGAATTGCAGGAATAATATTTTTCAGGACTTCCTTCTTTCAAAAATCATTTAGGAGTAAGAATCCAAATAACTTTTAATGAGACTTCAGGGTAAAGGTTCAAAAGCGCATTTGTGTTAGATTCCAAAATGATTTAAACATCTGAGAATGGACAAGGTTTATGATGTTACAGAACTATAAGGGAATTTATGCACATAAGAGTATAAAGTTAATATTATAAACTCAATATTTTTTTTTAAACTTTCCTAACCATTAATATCCTACCTACATCTTTGAAAGAACAGCGTTTTCTGGAGCAATCCTGCTAATTTTACTTGCTTTAAAAAGCAAAACTGAAATCACAGCATGTTTTTGTGCCAGCATTTGGGGGTTCATCATCCAGCTTCACCAACTGAGGCATTTCATAAAGGATCCAGATTGTCAAGCCTCAGAGCAGCATGATTGCTCTTATTAAAAAACCAAGGAAAGTATTTTTAGATGCTCAAAACCGAGCACTAGTGTAAATTCTGCTATTTTACTAAAAAGCTTACTCAAGAGCTGAGCAGCTCTCAATGTCAAACCCCAACTACCAGCACCAAACATTTTTCAAAACGTAATCCAATATAAGAGAACAAATGAAACGGAAGTCCTTGACTATACTACCCAGGGCTTCTGCAGAGAGAATTTGAGGCCTGAATAAAATGTATATTGAACCTGAAAGCCAGACTCCTACTGATTGCAAAAGGCTCAAAATCAATCTTAGTAAAATTCCCATGTCGTAAAATTTGGGGGAGCAGTGAGAGGAGAAATGTCTTGACTTAGGAAAGGCAAAATAGTGAAGACAACGTCTCATGGGGCAAATCCTGCACAGGTCAATGACACCACATTACCCTGTGTGCTCAGATCCTCAGCTACTGACACTATTCACCACCAAATTACCCTTGTCCTCTGAGGGTAGTAGCATAGATTTTTTTTTTTTTTATGCTCACAGCCTAAAGCCATAACAACTAACCTTTTAAGTGTCTAGTGCCAAATATAAACTTTTGCAAGTTTTGTACTTTTTTGGTGGTTCGGGGCAACCCTTCAGTGCCTGATCAGACACACCATCATTAAGAACTAGAGAGGAACTGGCACATCAAGACCCTCGCAGGTGATGGGTACCCTCCCAAAGCTGCTGGGCACCCCGGAGCTGTGCCTGCAATCATCCTGCTCCCTTGCAGTGAGTTTAATATGGGAGGACCTGAAGACAAATGGACTGGAGGCCAGAAGATGGCTAGGGTTGGCATCAGGGGTTTCCAGTGCCCTCTGAGACCTCTATGGCTGTTTCTGTGACACTTGTTACACAGAAACACCTCCCCAGGCATCAAACAAAGCTGCAAAGATGGTTTTCTACCTGGCGTGGGGAGTGTGCTGGAGAGAGTCCCCAGGTACTGGGAGGAGACTTTCCAACATGCTTTGCAAGCCCCATTACCCATCTGCTGTATTTATTCCTTCCTGTGCTTACCTCCCCATAGAAGCAGGTATTTTCTCTTGGGGACAGCCACTAAGTGACTGCTTGTGTGAAGGAAAATACCACTTCAATTGGGAGATGTAGAATCTGCCTGAGAACAGAAGAACAGCAAAGTGTTGGAAAGACTTAGGAGATGACGCAGAGATTAAATGCCAGGGCAATTATCTTCTGAAAAATAATTTCAGGTTATCATTTTCATATATTGTCAAATTACAACAGATAAACAGACCACCTAAAGAGAAAGAGCTTTTAATTTTAAAAAAAAACAGGTTTGCCTCCAGGGAGGACCAGCCAGCTGGTATTTTATGTTTCTAGCACATTTGTCACTCAAGTTTTTCTTTGAAGCTTTCACTTCTCTATGGTTGACCAAGTTACTGTCACCGTTCAGTACACGTAACATACCGCACATAGATCCATCCTGCACAGACAAAAGTGACTGTCACGCTTAAAACGGCTGCCCTTGCAAAAGGGGTCCCACAGGAAATTTTTGTATGATTGGAAAGTAACACTTCAAACAGTGTGGGTACAGTTTAGTCATCCATAATGAGGTAAACTGGTTGTTTTTCAAAGTGCTTACATGAACCAAGCCTTTCATATTTTAATAAGCAGGTGTAAAAAGAATGAATTAAAGCTCCCCATTTTATTGGGATACATTAAAATGTGTGTTGCAGAGGATGCATGAAGCAGTCACAAGGCTTGAAATTACAGCTTTGGGAAATTCATTTCCAAAGCAGTTGAAAAGGAGCTCCACATGCCTGGCTTTGGGTGTCTGAAGTCTGTTATATGCCTTTTTTCCCCCTCATTATCCCGCTCCTTGAGATCTGTATCCACTGGCCTTTTCTATACTCTGCAAACCTCTTGTGAGGAGGTCTGTCATCTTATTCAGTGTCACAGGTCCTATTCCATAAACACAGATATTAAGCTAAATTTGCTAACGCAACTGCTAAATAATACTAAAGACTGATGTTTCTTTGATATAAAGTATGCCTGGGCAGCTGAAAGGCAGAGGATAATGTAATTAGCTGAGAATTGGCTAAACTTAGTGAACACTGGATCAACACTCAGCCACTTCAAAATGAACAGGATTAGAATCTGTGGTTTGTCGTTTCTAGAAGGTGGTAGCTGTTAGCAGGAGTATTTTCACATCTACTCTTGGCTAAATATGATAACTTACGCTGGCATGGCTTCTGTAAAGATGCACAGCATGAACAGATTGCATCTGTTGTTTTAAAAAGACAGTGGAAAAATCAGAAGTCAGTTGATACAACAACTAATGAGAAAGACATAGGAGTCATTTTCTGTTCTGTTTTGCTTTTATGGGGGTACAGATGCAAAGAAAAGTACAGAGAGGAAATTAGGAGAAGCCATCAGGACAAGGCTTTGTTAGCGCCTTTTAAGACAAAATGTTTATTGATTTCGACATAGAATTCATCACATTTAGAAGGATTTGTGTGCTGAATTAACAAGTCTAATGTGATAACTAGATTTCCAAAGCCGACAGGTGCCTAGAGATACACAAAAGAAACTTGCGTAATTCACAGAAACATCCCTGAGATTTTAAAGTTGATCCCTAAGGCTTGGAGGGAGGATAAATCAAGATAACCCTTGTAATAAAGTGCAAAAATCACTGTCTTTACTCCCTTCATCATACATCATCTCCCATAAGCTGTTTAGGAACCTTCTCAATGCCTTATTGCAGAAATGGACTTCAAGTAATTCCTACATTTTAACCCCAAATATTAACTTATTTCAGTTCAGTGTGTCAAAGCAACCTGCTCAAAGAAAGGGCCAAGAAAATGCATCATTATTTAAAATAAAAGTTCATCTTCTCCTTGGCAACTTCCAATTCAGTCATCAGCAATATTCCATCTCATAAGTTTCATTTTTATGTCCTTAGTTTTAACCACAAGGAAGGGACCATTCAGAAAACGCATTAATAACACAAGAGTCATGTTCAGTCTCACATCTCCTAGGCGGCAAAACTCTTGGAAATTAGTAGAACATCAGTGGCTAATAATTGCTGAGAAACATGTAGGTCCATCTGAGGTACAACCACAGCCTGCTCTTGATAAGCTTTCCTCACGTACACCAGCCTGCCGGAACCAGCGTGGAGGGTAGGATTTAACATAAACAATCACTTTTTTGTTTTCTCTCCCTTAAGAAACTTCTTACATCTATATAAGGGTCACCATGCACAGGAGAGAAAGCAAGAATGGGACAAGTATTAAGTTTCCTGGAGTGTCTGCTCCCAAAACCAAGCATGAAAGTTAAGAAAAGGAGAAGTATCTCACCAGGTCCTGTATTCCTGTGGGAAGTCTAGGGGGTTTTCAGCATCTTCTGAAGTTCTTGGCAACTGACTGCTCTGCACTGTTGCAGCATCCAGATGCAAAGCAGCTGACTGCCTTTGCAAGTATGGAACTGGTGCACTCAGCAAACCTTTGTGAAATTACCTAAAAGCATAACCTCAATTTAGTTATGGCTTTCTGTTTCTGGCTGTTCCTGTTAGACGCTTTGCACTTGCAGTCTGTCCTCAACACTTTTCAGCGTCTCTTGTTTCTCACATTGCTTTATAATATCAAAATTCTTTTAACTGTGACTGGACAAGTGCTTGAAAGGCAGAGATGCACTGGTAAATCTTAAGCAGCCAGACAACTGCATAAAAACCCCACACTGAAGTAACCATAGGTGGGAAGAGAATTAGGGGACAGTCCCATTTACATGAGCCTTGTTCTTACCCTTTTCTATGTATCTGCTGAATGGCCACTGCTGGTGACAATGCTAACCTTGAACCACCGGTTTGCACCAGCACAGCTGCTCTGAGGGAACCACATTTCACAACAAGCCTTCCTCTGAAGCAGTGTGCCTCAGGTCCTGTAAGAGTGAGTCATAATGTTTTATTTAATACCCTCAGATATGCTCGTCATATCTGAGAACGATCTCAAAACTGGTTGAGGACTAATTAGACATGAAGCAGTGATCACAAGGAAACAGCTGCTGTAACCTTGACCATTCAATGAATTGCTTTTTATTTTTATTTGTGCTTCAGCCCTGGCACACGTGACAGCTTATGGGTGACATGTTCCAGAGTATTAAATGCACTGCAAAACATTGGAGGAAAATAAAACTGTGCTGAAAAAAAGGCAACCTTATTATAGGTTTTATCTCTTTGGACATAAATCTGAAGGTTTCAAAATCTCTTCACCCCCCTACCCCCCTCTCTTGCTCTCATCTCCATCTTCCCCTCAGCATACTCCCTTCCAGTGTGTTTCTCCCTGAGTCTTTGGCTCAGCTCAGTTTTTGCAGTCTTCCCCCCCAGCTGAAGCTCCTTTTTATTAATCTACTTTGGTCTATCAGCCATATCTTTCTCAGCAACCTTACACTTTCATTTCCCTTTCTGTGAACTGAGCAGACTCAGATCAAGCTGCTGGTGCCAGATGCACTGAGAGATGTTTCAGCTATAAATTCATAGCTGCATTGGCTGAGCTGTCATCAAAAGATGTGGCAAGAGGTAACCAAAGGGAGACCAGAAGGCACAGGATTTTGCCTTGCTAGTGGTGCAGTTAAGCTCTCTTACTTATGCCAAGGGCTCTTTTTTGATAATTGCTTGGCAGTATTGTCTGATCTGCTGGAAGATGTTATTTCTAAAGAGAGAACATTTTCAGTCACTGCAGCCATCCAAGGAGAAAGAGGGAGGAAAGCCAATTGAAATTCAATTTTTCATACTGAGGAAGGAAATGAATTTGCAATTTCTTATTTCCAAGTGAATTCCTTATCATGAATCGTGAGGCTGCAGGCTCAATGCCATGAGGATGAGACAGACAAACCAGAGCCCTCCCACAGGCCCTTTTGGAGAACAAACCCTGAGGTGGGTCACCCAGTGGGACAGATCAGATTCATAAATCCTGTATTTCTCTCATACAGTGTAAAACAAAGAGACCCATCCCAAAGCTGAAGCTTTAATGTGGGAACTAGCTTCCTGCAGGAGTCACTCTCTGAATTTTGCAGACCAAATTGAGCTGCTTATTTAGCCGTTGCTCTGTGTCCTGTGCTTTAATGAACATGCTTCACATTTTGTTCTGCTCCTGTCCTCAGCTGTTGTCAACAGGCAAAGCACTATTGATGTTCTCAAGAGAGCCAGGCTGTGAGCGCTTCAACCATGAGGGCAAATAAGGTTAAACAAGGGCTTACTGGGCAACGGTCTGTTACATGGTCTATCGCAAAAACCAAGAGCTGGCAGAAAACAGTGAGAACAGGTACTTTGTGATACTTTCCACATCCTCCAGTAAATTCCTACCTAAGTCATACCTCGGTTGTATCACGTCCCCAGCTGAAGGTGTTGAAAATGTTAAGACAAGTATTAGCAATTCTTGAGGGCCTGGAGGTTTTTCCAGGCAATTTGAATCAATATATTCAGACTCCTCTGGAAAGGGAAATATGGCCTCTCTCCTACCTTGGAAGATAGCACTAACCATTCAGTCATTTCATTTTGGGACAACAGATCTTCGCTGTTTTGTGGCTGGGTTTTTGGTTCTGGTTTATTTGTTTCACACAGCACAGGATGTCCTTGCCAGAGCTGCAGTGTGACCTTTATAGTTTTCCTGAGAAAGTAACGATGATTTTGAGCTTTTATTATAGTCATTTTCAGTACATATGTACACGTCAACACACATACACGTATTTTTAAACCTAGGCTTCTGGAGAAATATACTCAGATGCATGTCTGCCCTCCTAGCTCTCAATATTGTTATTGCAGAAAATTTTCCCTGAAAACAGGGTTACACATCAGCATGCTGCTGAGCTTAAAATGACCAAGCCATACTTCTCATGGTTGCTTTTGCAACCTGCTTCAGAACAAGTTTCTTTGTCCAGAGAAAGCATTTTAGTATTTCAAGATAACATGCAAATGTTGCAATATCCACTTCTGAAATAAATTGCAACTCTAATCTTGCAGGCAAAGATGAGCTACAAGAGACCTGCCCTGCCAACAACCCAGCTTTGATACATGAGGGTTCTTGGGAGGTTACGGGACACAGGCTTTGTTAGAAAAAGCTCCTGGTCTCTCTAGAGAATGAGGAGGATGACTGCACAAGCCAGGGAAATCACCTCAAGAAGTGCATGGGCTTGGCTTAGGTAAGAGAGCTCTGGAGATGGGACCTGGCATGGTCTACAGGGAAGAGACACAAGGACTACCTGGCTCAGTTAAAAGTTGTACCAGTGAGGCAGAGAGACTACAGCCTCCATGCGGGCAACTTCCTTTTATCACTTTACCCTCATAATCTGCCTCTGAACTCCGTTTCATGAAGAGCCAAACATTTCTCCAACACATATCCTTCTGCAAGGCTGCCCCTTCAGATGGACCCAGATACAGGCTTCTTGTGCAAGCTGTATAACTAACATAAGCCTTTGAAAGCTGATTCTTTTCCCTTCCCCACAGTAAAGATGCACAAGTACACCACACCGATCCAGACAGATAACATCTCAGGATAACATCCTGTCAAAGCTCTAATCAGACCTAGCCTTGCCCCTTGTGCTGAGATTGCAAAGGAAATGGTAGTTTCCTCATGCTTGGGGTACTCATTCAACTAGGGAAGGTGAGGGCACTTTTAAGTCCATTGCTTTCTACTTGAAAAGAATCAAGGATTCATTAGTCCAAAAAGCTCTTCCATCAGTGTCCACTTTCCTGTAAAATACCTGAATACCCACTAATCCTTGGAGAAAAGGAGATTTTATCGCTTATAGCCAAAATGCAATACTATCACCTTGCAGGTACATTGCTGCTCATAAAGCTGAAGAAACAGAAATAGTTAGAGCTGACTGCTTTTCCTCTGCTTTCACAGCAGCTGGGGATCATTTACAGGTAATTTCCTGCCTCTTGGCTGAGGAACTGGAACTTCCAAATTTTAAGAACTGAGCATGCCCTAAGGCTATCATTTGCACCTTGCAAAAGAAGTCCTTACATTTATGACGAAGTGCAAAATCTGTTTGGATGGTAAACTGAGGCACAGTCTCAAGACCCAGGAGTTAGTCCCTGTCTGTGCTGTTTTAGTGTAGATGTAGGTACATGCTTACACGGAGTTCAGATTGTAACAGAAGTAGGGACTTGGCGTATCAAAGCTCTGCAGCACTTAAAGTGGAAAATAAACTGTCTTCTATGAGGCCAGCATCTGAACAATGATCAGCTCCAGTCCTCTCTTGTAATGTTCGTGCTCATTCTGAATAACAAATTATCTTGTGTTGTACCTGCCATCTTTAAACAGCAGACACTTGCATTTTGGCAAGATGAGACATGGCTGTTGATGCTTGAATAAGAGCAAGACCTTAGGTGAATTTGGATTGTTCATTCCAAAGCTGCACCTGAGCCAGACCCCAAGAGATGCTGAACACCTGCAGCTCTTACTGACCTTCCCTTTGCTAATGTGACTGTGCTGCTGACGGTGCAGCGGTTCCGTGTTACTCACAGCTTTGCTAAAAGCCTTTATGGTATCTGGTTAGTTGCAGCCTACCTGAAATCTGATCATAGCACACATCAAAGCAAGAGTGTTCACTGTGTATTGCTGAGCCTGCCTCCTTTGGTCGTTAGTCACCCAGGTATCATTTTTCCAAACCGAAACAGGAATGCCTTTGAGTTACACATATGAGCCACTTCAGCACACTCACAAGCTCAGCACTGTTCCAGTGCATCACCTATTGAATGTGCCCCATTTCTTTCAGTTAATTCATACCCTACTCTAAATGTAACCTAATGAGTACAGGTAATTACACAGATCAAAAATGTGCAGGCCTTTTAGGTGGTGTAAAGCAGCTGCAAAAGACTGATGGTATTTTCAAATACACCTACCCATGAACTGCTGTTGTTTGGAATAGATATCCAGTGTCCAGTATGACTACTTTGATGAGACTTCCTTAATAAGGTGCAACCTACACCAGCATCTGCTGTCATGACATGCAACAAGATTTTAATGCTCCAAGGATTTGGTAGCTGGTCTCCCTGCCTGCGACTCCTCAGGCAGTCTGCAAATGAGCGTATGAACCATGACAAGCAATTAGGCATCAGCACGACTCTGTTAACGATCGGCAGTGAGACGTGCCTGTCTTGCTGTGTCACTAACTGCTGTGGTTTCAGGGTATTTGCTCTGCAGGCAAGGAAAGAGAGGTTTTATGTGTGTTAATAAATGATAAGAAACAACCAAATGAAAGAAAGATTATATCGTTCTGCCTTGCAAATATTTAAATTGATTCTGAAAAATGGACCAGCTTCAACATGACAGTATGTGATGGCCAACCATCCAGAGCAGCCTGTGGCCCTAGCATGCTACAGCAGGTTTCTGAATTTGCCTTGTCCTCCCCTATCAGGGCAATTGGCACTCATCAGCAGGTGAACTTGCCCTATGTTTCCTCCATAAGCAAGAGACTTTACAATACTTTCTGCATGTTTCCCTCCTTATTTACTCACTTTGTATGGCTCTCCTCTGCCATCTAATCAAAGGGACTGAAATCCTTGCCTGTACCTGTTGGCTGTATGAGAGTTCTGTTCTGCTACAGCACTGACTCCTCATTTTTCTCTTAGAAGCTTAAACGTTTCACATTTTGACATTTTATTTTCCTTCATCCTCTCTGTTTCACTGCTCTAACTTCTCTTCCTTTTCCAAATGTCACTCAGTCTTTTCCCTCACCTGTCTGCCCTCCCAAATAACTGACATTTGATTTGTAGAGAAGAACTCCGTAAGTTGCATCTGGCAGTTCCATGGGAAGAGCTGCTTTTGGAAACCTCTCACATTCAGATTTCACTGGTTTCCTCAGGCTTTTTGTTTTGATGACCAGTATAAAGTGAAACAGTCAGGGTACAAGTGGAATCAACCAGAACATGGATCTTACCAGAGGCACTGCAAAAGATTCTGATAAGTATAAACTGTTTTAAAGAAGTTTTTCCCTTAGAAATTTTAGGCCTCTAGCAAAAACATAAAGTATTTTTAATGTTCTTGATTTTGATTTAGTGAATTCCAGCACTTCCAAACAGGTTTATAATGGAAAGCTCTATTTCATCTGGTCCTGGAAACAGTTATGAACATGGCTTGAGTTCATAAACCACCAGATGAAAGACTCCCAAGACCCTCTCATTCTTCAAGTGAAAAATTCTCAAGAATAAGAAAGTGCAGTAACATCTCAGATAATCTGAATCCCAAGCCTATCATTTAACCATCAAATTCCACTTTTCTGCTCCTCAACTGCTTATGGTTAGTCTGTGTGCATGGATAGCCCTCATGGATGTGGTTGGAGCCAATACACAATGAACGCTTAACCAATCGATCCCTTAACAATCAATGAACGCTTAACCACCAAGCGAAGAAACGTCCTTTAAAGCCTGAAAATTATTTTTCATCTCATGAAGACGACCAACACTGTGGATCCCCAAGTACAGCACAGAGACAGGAAAAAGAATAAACACATTACACCCAGAATAAGCTCTATGCAGCATAAAATCTGCCATGAATGAAAATAAGCACCACAATTTAAACTTCCCATGGGATGCAGTTTGGAGTGTGTATTTTAATTGCTGCTTTGCTTCTCTCATAATCTTTTGATAAATACTTTATGCAGTTTTAAAAAGGCAAATGGGTTATCTGAACAGCATCAGAACATGACAGCTGATACTTCTTAAGTCATGTTGGCCTTGCTACTTGGTCTGTACAAATCCTGCTGAAGTCAATCCTGCTGATACAAAGTGAGCAGCTTACATAAACTGTCCTAGGTTACAGTGTAAAATGTGCTAAAAGAAAAAAAGAGTATTCTATTACCATCTTCAGGAGCTGTTGAGACCAGGTGGGGCGGTGCTCCCTGCCTCCCCCCTCTGGACTATCTTCTGTTAATGGGCACAACAATGCCTTATCGCCTGACCCATAGATAACTCGCTCCTGGACCCTCTCCTGTTAATGGCCCATCAAGGAACTGCCTCACGACTCCCCATCCCATTGTGAGATGCTCCGCCCGGGGGGAAGGAGCCAAGCAGTCCATGCCAAATAAAAACTGAGATTTCGAACACCCTAGCAGCCTTCTTCCACTGGATTCTCAGAGGAGTTTTTCCCCCCACTGGAGTTCCAGAGGACAAGAGCTACCTACCTACCACTGTGTAATAGGTAGTATATTGTGTTTTGTTCATTAAACCTGTATGGGAGGGTATGGATGGAAGATTTATGTGCTCGCAAGGCTTGATAGCTCAACCGAAGGACATCCGGCAAAGTAAACAAGACCCGTAGCTGAGGGGAGTTGAGTAATCACATTCTTGCATAAGTTCACCCACAGGGCAACGAGGAAGACCTTCAGCCTTCATCCTTACGACCACCAGGAGGCAGAGAAAGACCCCCTAGCAACAGAAGGAACATGCGCAGAGTATCGACCTGATTGCGACATCGCCCTGATTGCGACACCGCGAATACAGGAAATGAGACTGTATATAATGTGCTTACACGAGGCGGGAAGGCGCGAGCCGTCGGCGGAGCGCAGGCTCCCCGGCCGCCCAGCGCTGCCTTTGCTCTTGTTCGCTTGCTAATATAATAAAATTCGCATTGGGTTTTGACACTTTAAATTGTCCGTCTCTCTACCGATCACAACTGGACCTTCGGAGGAAGACCAGACCCTTTTACAAGATCGCTGCTTCAACAGAACTACATCCATCGCTTCAGGAGGACTGCAGTCACCATCTTATCGGACTGCTACTGCCACCCTAACAGGGTGTTGGGTTGTATTTCTGACTCTGTCAGTGTAAACCAGTGGGTTGTTTGTTTTTCCCTGCCTTGTGGGTTTTTTTTATTTACATATATATATATATGTGTGTGTGTGTGTGTGTGTGTATATGTGTATATATATTAGTAAAGAACTGTTATTCCTATTCCCCATATCTTTGCCTGAAGGCCCGTTAATTTCAAAATTATAATAATTTGGAGGGAAGGGGGTTGCATTTTCCTTTTCAAGGGAGGCTCCTGCCTTCCTCCGCAGACACCTGTCTTTCAAACCAAGACAATAAACCTACCAGGGACCTCTGTTATTGAGCTGCAAGAGTTTCAGCACATGAGCAAAACCACTCTTCTAAGTAAGTAACGGGGCTTGAGCCACTACAAACAAATAATTATACTCATGCTTCTTGCATTTATCTTCTCAGCACATACTGCCAATTGGTTGTCCTGTGGGGAAGGACTTAGGATGTGTTCTGTAATGACACTGAAAGAGAACATTAACAATTAATGCAATTCATTATCACGCTATTTTAAAACGAGCGCAAATTGTTTTTTGAAGGGTATCCAAGCCAATCTGACTTAGAGTAACTGCTAACAGCAACTTACTTCTTTGTAGTGCTTAGCATTTACTGAAATAAAAATTCACTATTCTAAAATTTATGAGAATTGATTTCAACGTTTTAATGAACTTTTCAGAAAGTGCAAACGTCTTGGGTAAGCTGCTTCAGCTGGGATTCTGACACTAACTGGCATTCAGGAGACTTTTTTTATTCCAAGATAGTTATTAAGGTACATTAAGGCCATTTGAAGTACCTAAACAAAAGTGTGTAATTCAGTATGAGTAAACATATAAAAATTTGGTATTACGCAGCGTTTCTCAGTTACCAGAAGCCTTGCTGTTCCTATATTGAATCAAAAGCACTCACCAGTTCTGACCACCTATTTTCAACCTCACAATCAATTACTAGTTAATGTAAGAGTTACAGGAAAGCAATGATAAGGAAAAATAAACGCAAGCAGAAATACACAATTATTGAAAGTCCCAAACTTGCTAATGGCCATTTCTAATTAAACGGATGAGAAATGTCTGGCTCTGATCGTCTTGTTAGATCACCACAGGGTAACAAAATGATAGATCGCTTCACACAGGCAAGCAGTTTTTTGTGTAAGAAACAAGCCAGACAATCAATTAACTTATTTGGATTCTGCTGAAGGAAAGGGATCAAAGGAGTTTGAGAGACAAACTCAAGAGATATGAACCTAAACCCTGGTGACCGTCTATACCCTTGCAGATACAGCAGGGCTTCCTGGAACTATGCAGAGCCAGATCAGAAAAATCATCATGCTATCGTCGTGCTAAGAAGGTGAACACTTTCCCTCCAAGTAGAGTCATTAATGTAATGGATTATACTGTCTGCGCCTTAACATTTTTGTAGATATGAATTTGAAAACACACAAATTGACTTTTTCTTCCTACTAGCCAAAGAGTGATCCACAAGGTTCAGAAGTTCGCTATGTGTAGTCAGCACCTTTTTAAAACAGGGTGTGTTGGTCAGCAGGGACTGAGCTCTATCCAGAACAGTCTGTAGCAAAAGACAGTTCAGTAACACATATCAACTAAATCTGAGAAGGTGAGCACAAATATTTTTCACACTACATAAAATCTGAAACTGAGTAAGTAAACTTGTTGTCTCATGGGAACAAAATTTAGGTAAATACCTTGTAGTTCACTGTCATTGCTAATGAAAGGCAAAGCAACGATAAAAAAAAAAAAAAAAAACAAAAAAACCACAAAATTTGAAGCATTTATAAAATCTAGTAAAAGACAGTCATTTCAAGTCTGGCCAGTGGTTCATGTTAATTCTTACTCAATATGAAACCTTTGGCCATTCCTATTTTTATTTCTCTGGTTTCCACATATTTGTTTTGAGAAAAAAAAAAAGTAATCCTCATACACATTTTAGATTTAAGCCTTTCTTTCCAGCTTTACTATTTTCTCATCTGGTCACAGCTGCCTTATTACTTCCTCAGGATGATTTTGCCATCCAGCAGCAGGTGAATAAAACAGTTTATGTTGGTGGTTACCATCTGAAAAGTAAAATTTGTGCTGGATGAGAAAAATACCTTCTTCAGCTTTTGCTAAAATCCACAATACTGACTTTCAAAGAAACTGCAAACACCAAGACCAGTACAAACAGTAATTTCACAGTAAAGACATGTAGCGCATACACTCTCACAAGGTCCTCAGCTTCCAGAAGGATGTTGTTGACCATGGAGCTGAAACAGTTTCAGACCATCAGCTTGTGTAATGTGTCACCTACCTGGCAACACAACACACCAACACAGGATCACAACTCGTGCTTGGAAGCCAGGACTGGAAAAAAATGTCCCTAGCTGGCTCCATCTGACTCCAGCCTTGCTCCAATATGGGTACCACATGCCCTGACTCCCTGCCTTTCCCAAATGTGTTCTTTTTAGAAGAAAATCTTGAAAGTCACATCGGTGATGCTACAGGCACATCTGGACAGGTTAGCATGGGATTTACAGGTAGAATAAGCCTTTCAATACAATCAGATCTTTGCACAGTTAAGAAGCTATTGAGCTGCAGTAAGTGACAGTATGAGGGCTTGTAATTTACTTGGGGGCTAAGAAGCGTTAAATGATGCTACTCTGTTCTGGATTGCATTGAAATGGACTATGAATGCTTATTTACATTGTGCAAGCTGTAGGATGGTGATGGATGAGGGAGCTGTGGTAACTGCGCAGTTTGCACATCTCTCCTTCCAGCTATAATGCAAGAAACCCCTCTCGCCTCTGAGCTTATCACAGCACAGGTACTTTCACGACCCATCTACAACTACAACAGGTGACTCACAGTATTAGAAATTCTGTTGCAAACACTCTCCTACCCTTTGAATTGCACCCTTTGTAAACTAAGTCATCTTTTACTCAAAGATGTTTCTTCACATGCACTGTAAGTCCATTCCCTTGCTCACAGCTTTCTGTAGTGCATTCCCAGCACAAGGAGAATCTATATTTTCTTGCTTGAGCTATAACCTTTTGCAGGCATTAAGTGGCCCACAAGCACAGGGGAAAAGCAAATGAGCACTTATAGCCTGAAAATGAGATGCAAATGCTGGACCTTTCTCAGTCACCATTAATCACTGATGCTTCTCCCACTCACTCCCAGTTAGCTAAATCTTAGATTTTTCTGGTATGAGAACAATCAAAATTAGTATCTCCTGCTTCCAAATTGTAACATGTTCCCAGCAGCTGTGTGACAAAGAACCCAGCTGATATCCCATGTGAATCTGAAAAACATTACAGTCATCTTTCAAGTGTTAGCACTTAAAAGCTGATTAGAGTCCCTGAGCAGAAAACCACTTTACATAGGTTTTAAATCAGTGGGACTACAAGTAAAAAAATAATATAGCAATAGCAGCAGGCTGCAGCTCTTGCTTTTAGAGGAGGAAGATATTTACAGAGCCAACGCTCAAACTCCTGTTTCCTGCAGAATATTATCAGGGCCATGTGGCTCCTTAGAAGCACCAGGACAGACAATGGTTGCTCTTGACTTTTGCTCGGAACCAAAGGGACCAAAGCTCTACCCAAGAGCCCTATAGAGGGTCACATTTCTACATGTGAAATATTTCCGTGTTCCACTCTGGCTCCTTGAACATAGGCTGTGTTATTTACCCACCTCTGTTTAAATAATAAATCCCTTGGGGCAGGACCTTCCTCTCACAGCAGGTTAGCACTGAACCTTGCTTTTAATCTCAGTTGAGGCTTTCAGCTGCTACTGTAAGATAAATTATAACAGGTAAGTACAATACAGATGCTTTATGTCTCAGCTAAAATGTGTTTGTTTCTTGTTTATTTATGAGTTGAAAATACCTGTGCCCAAAGAGAAGCAGTCAAGAAAGATTAGTTTTCCTTTGGAGGAATAGATGTTTAAAATCCATTATAACCCAAACTTTTGTTGTTGGCCACAGTTCGCAGAACCTTACACAGAGGCACAGTTTTTTGGTTTGTTCAAGTAACAGATAATTAAACATAGCACCCAACTATGGGGAACTAGGAAAATTTATAGAGAATTCCTCCAAAATACTTCTGACTGAAAGTTAGTCAGAAAACACCTTTCAATTGTTCTTTCTGACCCACTGACTTAATCAATACACTGAGCAATTTAAAAGGTAGCTGATGCAGCATTTGTGGGTGCAGATAGGCAGTGTACTTGATGCTACAGAGAGCAAAGGTGATAAATTCAGTGTAGGATCACAAAAAGCATCCTTCATTTCTCTTTAATGATTTCTACCCAATAAGCCTCTTGCAAAATACACTTTAAAAAGTCTTTCTGTGAATTCAGGGCTCACAAACAGTACAGGATTATCAGCACTGAGGCAGGAGATGCACAAAACACGTACTGGGAAAGCAGAAACTTGAGAAAACCTCCTGCTACCTATTTCCCAGCAGCTCCTCCTCTCTCATCAGCTTCAGAAAACATTAATCTCAAGGCTCATTCAGCCTTTCATCTCTCAAACTGTGAGAAAAGGAGAAGCCCCCAAGTTTGGGTAATGAACAATCAGAATCTGAAGCAGCAGTGCTGGAACCAGTTGGGAGGTTCTGTCCCTGTTAGCATCCCTCCAAAACAGAGGTACCCTCAAGGACAACCCTTGGTCCATAAAGTGCTCGCTGAGGAGGCAGTCCTCAGTCCTACTCAGCCGTATGGCAAAATCTGTCTGGCTGCATTTGGCAGTAGTCCCCTGATGATTTTATTCAAAGGAGTGCCCACCGTACATTTACTGGAACTTTAGGAGCCATTGCAAGAAAAGGGAAGCATTTAGCTTATTCTGATGTTTCAATGAAGTTGGAAATATGCTGCTACATGGAGACGGGAGCCTTCCTGTGTGAATGATTTTGAAATATTGCTGCTTGGGTTTAGCTTAAATCATAACATGGGAGACCAGCTTTGATATTCATCTCAAGGCAAAATGCTAACATGAATGTTGAGTTATCATCATGGTGTTTTGAGGTGTTTCATCATACTTACACTTCTTATCATATTCTGTAAAAATTTAAAGAAAAAATAAAACCACTGAAATACTAAATTTTGAAAAATAGAAGTTTTTCTCTCCTCATGAAACAAAATTCTGATGGAAGACTTTCAGGAGTCAGAGTATAGCATGATTTCCTGCAGCAATAGAGCTCATACAACTGGACTGCCTATGCACGTCACCAGGCTGCCAGTCCCAGTACTTCCTCCTTTCTCCCAGTAACTTAGAAACTCACTTCCCTGGGACAGACAAATTTGGGTACAGGTTTCGCACGCCTATTAAGCTTGCAAAGAGGCAGCTGGGTAGAAAACCAATTTCTTCTGCAGCATGTGTTATGTTTTCACGTTATTTTTATGGCATTAATTTATTTAGGGCGAGGACGTACTGCTACGAGCTATTTTAGTAAGAGAAAAAATAACTTAGTATGACAAAAAATAACTAGACAATGGATACAACCAACACATTATGGGCTCAAGCTTCTTTCCACAAGCTGTTTTCCTTCTCTGCCAGGCTTATAAGCACAAATCTGTTTGCATGTATCTGTAATACACACTAAGCTCATCATAACAACCCAGAGAGCAGAGGGATCCTGGCTTTGGAGGAGTCGAGGAGGACAGTAACAGTAGTGGAGAAAAAGTTACGTATGAAGAGGGTTGTGTTTGGATGATGCATCTTTATTTCAGTAAGACAATTTGGTGAGAAGACTGTGAATACACACACGGTGACCAGTGCAAGTAGAAATCTGGTACTGCTGCTCTGGTACAGCACTAAGCTCTCAAAACAGGAATCTCAACAGACTTGGCATAGTTTTGCACTACAACCTTCTGCAGATTGGCATCCAGGAGTGAATTTTAGCAATAATAATTGATCACAGAACAAGTTCTCGTCCTCACAGATGATAAACCCATTTGAAAGTGCAATTGAAACAGACTGATGTGAAATTTCATGAGAGGTGGCCTAAGGCAGAGCACTGCACACAAATCACAATTGCTCCACGACACACAGCAGCTGGCTTTTGATATTTTTTTCATTAAAAAAAAAGGTCTGGCATGGGTTAAGAGACACTGCAGGAAGGAGAAGCAGCAATGGCTATCTGCAGTAAAGGGTGGCTGTACTCCCTCCTGCCCAGTCCTTCCATGCTGAAGAACAGAGGGACAGCCCTCATTTACCTTCTGTATTGTTTATTCCATTTACTCTTAAAATACACATTCTGTTAAAAAAAAAAATTGTTAATAACTGCAAAACAGGAAGTCATCAGTGAAATCATGTATTTTTCTCTAGAAAGAAATGTAACTTCTCTCATTTTGAGGCATAACCAAACTCTTGTCTCCAGAAGTTAGTAAAACACTTTCCTTAGAGGGCAAATTTTTACATAAATGTACATTTTTATTCTGCCTATCTCCAAACTCAGGGGTATTAACTTGAAAGTAGGTAAAGTGTGTCAAAACAAAGGTCTGCACAGGTCAATAGTCTCTCTCTAATTATGAATGCGGAGGTAGACTGTTCTGTCTCCTCTTTATTATTGTTGTTTGTTGTCCCCCGATATCAGTTGGTTTTCTCCTTGCTTTTTCGCTTTTCTCTTTTTGCACTTCCCTGCCCCAGAAGACTTCATTGTTTCATTAGGGTCATGCCTGGCCATATGAGGAGAATCCAGCGGGGACCGGAGGGAAGAGCACAAGAACGGAGCAAAGAGTCAGACTTTTGCACAGAGGATGGAATCTCAGCCTCACCTTCCCCCGTGTTTGCAGCATCTGGGTTTATTCTCTCTCTCTTGAGCCACAAAGCAGAGGTTTTGCTGCTGGTGCATCAAGCCAAGTGTAAACACAGACTGCAAACCATGACCTGAATCTATAATGGATGACTTCTGAAACTGTTCAGAGATACTCCATGAATATTTTAGTTAGAAATAGGTAATAACTCAGCCTACAAATGCAATATACATAGCGTTACCTGTTACATGGGCAATGAACGGGTGTAGTGTGGTAAATCAACACAGCATTTTTCTCTGTTTTTCCAAAGGATGCCCAACCTTTCTTTGTAATTTTTGAATATAAGGAAAAATAAATTGTCTTCAATCTGGTAAAGCAGCTTTTGACTCTGCTTCTGCTCATTTCAGTGTGGCTGGGGGACAGTTTGGGACTTCTGAAAATCAGGTCTTCCAAGTGCTCTTACGTTTCAAATTTTTTCTGTGTCCATAAACAGAAAAGCTTTACCTTAATCTACACAAACTACACTTTCTCTTGTTTTTGTTTGTATGTCATCAAAACCAAGGTTTGATTGATTAAATATAAAGCAAAACCAGATAAGAATTTGCAAACTAGTTACATTGTTTCTAAAACTTAGAACAGGTGAAACATTTATTTCCTACACAGTGTCACCAGTAGAGGTTTTTGCTAGTCTTTTGTGACTTCCATTATTGAAAAATACAGGGAACAAAACTTCACCATGTTTTCAGTACTTCCCTCTAAAGTAGTGTCTGAGCAACAAAGCAGAACTGTGCATCCTATATTTGCATTCAAGAAATACTGTACATGCCACTTTGGACATGCCAACAAAATGACTACACCACAACTAAAGAGCTTATGACCAAAAGAAGTTATTAAATACAACCTCTTAAACTAGGAATATAAGGAATAAGGCACATCCCTAACACAGAAGAATCTCTAAAAAATTGGGAGGAAGGTCTGACTTTTATACATTCCCTGTCTTCATGGATTTGGGCTGATCTCTTCTCTTTATGGTGCCAATGTCTTACAGAAAATATTTTTATATGAACAATCTTCCAGTCTATATACTCCATATGTTATTTCTGTTGGCTTTCACTTGTCTTGCCAAAATTTGCATGGTCTCCCTTATTCAGTTACACAAATACACGTCTAGAGTAGCTTCACTGAAGAGAATAGGATGATCCAGTTAGGATCTAGGTTATGGCAGTACATCCCTGTCACTGACCCAGAGCAGTCAGGAAAGAAGAGTAAGACACAAATCTGACCTTTCTAATTGAAATACTGCCCCAAGTTTCCTGCTAGGAAGCATTCTCCCATTTCTCCTATTGGACTTTGCCACTGACTTCCCAAGCTGAAAAAGCCAAGACAAAGAAGTGACATGGTGACTACAGGGATGGTTTTTGTCTGTTCTAAAAATACCATGGCCAAACAACACTACGGGTCAAATATCAGCTTTGTGCATGTTAACAGAGGTAAGCAGATAGGAGTTTTTTCTTTCTCGAAATCCCAGCTGGAGGGAAGTCAATTTAGTAGCATGACAAGTAAAGATGAAGCATTTACTCATATAAAGAAGTAAAAAATCTGCATTTGAAGTCCATATTACAAGCATTCAACTTGAACGTTACCTCCACTTTTCTATTCAGGAAAGCCGGAATGACACCAAGGATATTGGCAACCAAATGCTCCAGTAGAGAACATAGTACTAAACAGAATCAAAGTAATACATAGTGAGTACTAAAGCTCAGCAAAAAATTCCAATGTAATTCATATTCCTGTGCATTAAGACATAGCCTTTTAAAACTTGATCTTACACTATATTAAAGACTTCTCACCCCATCGTTACTGGACACTTTACTCTTCTCTCTAAACACTTATAGACTCCAGAGACTAAATTACTTAGCAGCATTGCAGATCCTAAACTGAATACAACACTAAAAATTTCCCTGTGGGCACTCCGCGCATTACTACTGTAGCATTGCTCTGCATCAGGCTCTCAAGGTGTGATTTTTCTCACATGAGGTGGCATGTTTACAGTATCTTATACATTCAGTATACTAGCCCCAACCACAAACAAGATTACTCAGAGTTACTGTAGATTTTTTAGCCTAGGTGTCTTGTATTAGATACCTATTATGCACATTCAAAATTTGCACTTGATCCAGTGTAACGGATCAAAGTGGTCCTGCATCTCCCTCCTCTTTGCTTATATTAAGTTTACTGATGTTGCGGCTGCAGGGTGAGTCAAGTCAACACATTCATCTCACAAGAGGCTGTGCTTTTTCTCCTTCAGCGTTGCCAAGTGAGTTGTCCACTCGCCTGATTCCACCGATTTTGCACCTACCCAAACACAAGAACTGATACAGGTGAATCGGTTGGAGGACAAAGCTGGGGGTATTGGCAGGGAGAAGTAACCACCTCCAGAGGCTGAAGGTGCACGACACCCTTAGGTCTGTCTGTGAGAACACAGTGTTCGTGACTATTCATCGGGACAACTGGCATCCCCAGCCTTACAGAGTTGCTTTGAGCAAGGAGAACAGCAGCCCCAGGAAAACCTTTTCTGCAGCACTGTCAGTCTGCACGGATGTGCAAACAAACATACGTCTGCCAAGAGACGAGCTGTTAGCGTCCTTCACTGGGAACACAGAGCAGGTCCCAGAAGCAGTTTTGACTCCTAGTCCTTGTTTTGCTCCAGAGTACATGAAAGACCATGTGGCAACAGTGGTCCTCAGCAAAAAGCATCAATCCAGAAGTAACCAGGCATCAGGTATGCTTAACCTTAAATGATATCCATTTGTTATCTGACTTACTTCCAGGAGCCAGACGCCTGCCTCCCTGATGGCATCTTTGAAAATCTCCCCGAAGCAATTTCTCAGAAGTGTGCAGTTACTCAGCACTGCCGCCCCCCTTCACAACGTTAAGATGGTGAAGTGCATTATTTATGGATTCAAATGGCACATTCTTCTTCCAAAATAATCATCATATAATTGGGATAATGCCCTTGATTGTGTGCTATGGCCTAAGTAACACTTGGGTAGTAAATAACTCTTGGCTTTCAGCCATTTGATCAATAGTCAGAGCTGACTGAAGACTTACCATCAAGGCATTCAAGAATAATTAAACTTTCAAAAGAAATGAAAAATTTCACAGTAATACTAATCTTATTTAAAATATAGCAATTTTTTAAGTTAAAAGAATTAAAAACTTTTTCCCCTTTTTTAAACTTTTGCACTTTGTACAAAGCAGTTATGAAAATCCATTCTACCTTTTCACCTCATTAATCTCTTCCCATCATTAATCTCCTCGCATAAGTAGATGACTGTCAAATTACAACGGGAAGATACCTGTGTGTAGGCAATAGCTCTAGTGTACACGCTGCTGCAACTTTGGGAAGGTTTCAGAAGTTAAGAAAAGGTCTCCAGATTCCAGAGAATATGCTTTATAATATGAAACAGAGGAAATGGAATCAATTTAGCGTCTAAGAGTTACAACTATGTTAAACTTCTTGGATGTGTCCAAAGTGCCATCGTGGAAGTGAATATACCAAGTTATCGTGGCACCACTGTAGCTCTATAGCCACAGTCACATGTCCCTTTGCATGTTAATTAACTCTGAGTTAACACAGCTTTTAGGGCAAATTTTGGAGACAGTGCTGATCCCTGGTTTTGTTAAGCTGAAAAGGCTGAGAACACTTCCTTCTTGTGAACTTTCAAGCCATTTGCTCCGCTGAAAAGCATCTTTCCTCTTTACTTTCAATTTGTCCAATTTGTTGAGATTCTGCTTTTGGTAAGTATATTAAAAGTATCCTTCTGCCCTGCACTGAAAAATAAAATTTCAAATCCAGTCCCAAAAAAGGCTTCGCAGAAGCAGACCCAAGGGCAGGAATTGCACCATCGAAATAGCATATTTGGCAAACAACAAATCACAGTTACACATCAGGAGTACACTCAGTACTAAAGACCTGTGTGAGGGTGAAGAAAATGGCTCAAACACCTGTGACTACATATGGATATGCCTCTTCAGGCTTACTGGCTGCAGCACCATTTGAATGTAATAAATCACTGCCTCTCAGTACAGAGTTTGTTGCTGCTCAATAGCAAACTCTTACCTCTTAGTAAACCCCACACAGTTTCTCATCAGTGGAATTGTAAAGATCTTTTCCTATAAGAATCCAGCATTTGTATTGGCAGGGCTGAGCCTCCAAACAAAAGCAGATGCATCTCCTACAGAGTTTTAAATACCTTAAGACATTTAACAGCTTCTGTTCTATTACTACTGAGCAGAGCTTGGTTTGCATCCGTTGCCATTTGTCTGCATGGGCATGTGCTTTATTTCCCCATCTGTAAAACGTGATTATAGCACTTCTTCGCATCACAATAATGTTACCTGGTTAGATGGTTTCAACAGAGCGAGCAGCCTACAATTCAACAACACTGTAGGAGAGATTCCCTAGATAAAACTGTGATTTAAGTATGGAAAGATTCAACGACCAAAAGAACCCCCAAAACATTGTTCCATGCCCCTCTGGTGGGGCCAGCTGATCCCTTACTCCTCTCTCCATCTGAAGATGTTACATAATGAAGATTGAGAAGGGAGCAACTAGCAAAAGTAAAACAGAGAATTATAAAAACAAAGAATCGAAATATGTGAATGGATAGTAGTTTCCTGAACGTAGAAACCTACACATACAAAAGGAAATCCTTGCAAGTTAAAGTAACCTGGTGAAGTAACAGTAGTAGCAGCAGACACCTGCCTGTGTTAGAAGCCTGGCTGTAGTACTACATAGCAAGCAACCACTATTTTTCAGCTCAATTTTTGGACCAAATTAGGAAGCTAAAGAAAAGAAATCACAGTAAATACAACAATCTGTAGACAAGTGTTTCTGCAAGTTTCTAATCTAGTAAGGAAGCAGAGAGAGGGAAAAAAACTATTATTCAATAAAGTATTGCCTTTTGCCTTATTGATCTGCCAAGAAAAAAAATAATCTACCTCAAATGTAAAAAAAAATAATTGTTTGTACATGTTGATAGTAATGACACTGAAAAATACTGTAAATCTTTCTGGCTGATTAACGTGATATTTGAAAATACCATGATAAATGTTAATTACATGCAAATGACAACAGTAAAGTTATTATAGCAGAACTGGGAACTTGATGGTTAGCACTGTTACTCCCAGTTCCCTTGACCTCCTGTAATAAACCTGAAAACCCTCATAAGGAAATAACATAATGATTGATACACACTGAACCCTTCTTGAGCTGGGTAAAGATGGTGAAAACAGCGCACTTCCTTGCATTGCACAAGATTGAGTACAGGCAGTAGAAACCAAACCCACTGAGCAGAGTGCTGTGCTGCAAGACCTTACAGGAGAAGTTGACAGCAGCTTTTCTTACCTTTCCTACACATGTTTCTCTTATCCTCTGAGCTTCTTCTGCAGCAGTATGATGAGTTCACCTACTCCCTAAATTTTCAACTTACATACGCCTGCTTTAACAACAAAAAAAAATAATCAGATTGAATTATTGTGCTTGCATCTTCTTGATTATGCCATTGAGATTTCCCAACAGAAGGAACCACAAAGTTTCAGCTAAGCATAACTGTGAGACTCCTTGAACACTAGAGATGTTTGCCCTTGCCTTCCCTCCTGAAGGTAACTACAGAATGATGGATAGCTCAAATTGATGTAGCTGCACAAGGATCTGGCATTCAAACCTTTGTGAAATGCACTCATTTAGTATTTCATCGCATGAGAGGTCAGGCGTTCTACGGTGTTTCTTTTGGAGCAATTTTGTGTTTCTTCTAGTTTCCACAAGGCCAGAATGAACCAATGATACCTCTCTCAAAATACTGCAGAGCAATGCTAATAGGCTATTTCTGAAAAAATAAATCTAATCATATCTTGCAGACTCACAAGGTTTTAGGCTTGTAAATTAATTTTTGGATTGCTAAATAAATGTTTAGGTTTTCAAGTGAGTTACCACCCTTTCCCATGTTTTTCTAGATTTTGGTTGGGGTTTGTTTGTTTCTTTCTTTCTTTTGGGATTTTGTTGTGGTTTTGTTTTTGTTGGTGGTTTTTGTTTTGTTTTGTTTTTTTAAATGAAGTCTTCCCTCTGTGTAATCTTCCCTTAGCTGAGACAGTTTGGGCCAGCTGCTTTTCTGCAGCTGGAGTGAGTGGAGAGTCAAACGGCCAGTGTAAAGTACCAAAACAGCACATGCAGCTGAGGCAAGCTGCAATGAAAGCCATGCACATGCTCACTGCAAAAGCATCGTCTGACACCAGCTGAAAACCCCTGCCAAACTGAGCACCGTACCAGGGTTACACGCACCTCCCGGCCTGCCATCTCAGATATGGTGGGCAGCCCAAGTGCTGCACGTCGCCAGCAAGCAATGATGCAAACACGCTAGTGCCGATGCAAGACACCGGAGATGTCTTCCATAGAGGGCATGTCCTGGCCTTCTTTAAGACAGCATAGCTGTGAATAATGAAAGTGGCTCTGTGTTGTTTTATACAGACCAGGATCTCACTCCCAGGAGCATCTATCAATCTATTTACATGGGATTACACCAGCTAAGATGTAACCCCAGCTGCTCAGTGCTGAGCAGACTGAAGTAATTTGGAAAATCCAAGCTTTGTGACCAATACCTCCAGAGGCTGACACACAATGGAGTTACACACTCTCACACATCCCCTGAGCTGTGGAGTCTATCCTTGTGTGTGCTCTTCAGCCTCAGCAAATGTCATCTGAGTCATGACCTCTAGGAATGAAAAGCTGAAAACTACTTGAACCCACTGTCTGCTGCCTCAAGAACTAAAGGATGGCCATCTGGCTCACTTCCCTGCCTCTGACTGCAGCCAAAATCAAATGCCTTGGGAGGAGGTGGTCAGGGCAAGAAAATATGAATTACCATCTCCCAAGAGCTCTCCCAGCCTCCACCAACAGGACTGCTGGTTGAGGGCACACATGCTGTTGGCTCCCATGGCTCAGATGGTTTACATGACTGTGTGCAAGCCCTTGAATTAAACCCAGGGTTTTATACAGTAATGACCTCATGGGCTGCATTACGCTTTAAAGCTGGAGCAAGCAGAAGCAAACATCCTATCATAGATATGTAACACGGACAAGATGGCCAGACTGCGCAAGACACTCATCAGCTGTTCACAGCAGCAAGCCTGGGACACTGAACAGATGAAGAGATGCCCTTGTTCACACATAAGCCTAACAAACTTTCAGGTGTTTCCTCAAATACTAGCAGCTCTGCTCAAGTATGGGAACATTTCCTGCTAAGAGGCACATGTAACTGGGGCTCCATTGGCTACTGCTCCAGCATCCCATGCTGTTACTGCATTGCACTTGCCATGACTCTGCAGATCCTCTCACTGAACTCACGGAAAAACTACCAATATCCTCCTGCCTTGTGACTTGACAGGCTCAAACTTCAAGAGCCTCACATCTCTTACATGATGACAGGACAAATATGCCATTCGCTACTTTCTTTAAAACAAACAAACAAACAAACAAAAAACCCAAACAAAACACAAATGAACTCAGCTTCATTATTTTTTGTCTGCTGTAAACAATGACCACCACGAATTATCTAAGTGCTCTGGGGGACAATTAACTGGCAGCCTTAGTTCTGCTTTCTGCACCTTTCTCACGTCTGTTTTCCAAGGAAGGACAGATACCCACATGGCCTTCTGTGACTGAGATTTGCTCTAAGCTACACTAATGTATAGTCTAGGTGCCAACTTCAATCATGTTTCAAGGCAGTTGGACTTCTAAAGCTCCCCAGACTGCTGCTGTTTAGAAGCCTGAACACTTCTGAAGAGAGCTGTGAAGTTCCAACTGATTTACACATATCCAGGATATCACTTTGGACTTCATGAGTATGCAAATAAATAGGACTTACTGTAGCAAATACAGTAAATATGTACTTAATAAACGGACACTTGCATTGTTTGCAGCAGAATTTGTATGAAGCCTCTGATTTGTCTCTGAGTGGTCAAAGCTGGGATGCTGGACACATCCCTGCATGGAGAAAAAACAATGTAAGAAAGGTGTATGCACAAAGCAAACAGGTGGAATAGAACTGCTTACTATTTCCAAAGTCTTGTGATATTTCACTGCCAGTCTGTTGTTTACTCTTTGCCTGTTGCTATGCATAAGCGCTAAGTATTTATTAGGACAAACTTACTGCTAATAATGAGAAGCAAAACAAGAAATCAATATAGACTCATTTATGTGAAAAAATATACTTATCCCCACTTCTGATAAACAGCCAGGTAGGTAAAGCTGAAAGATCTCCATGTCAAATGAATATCTAAAGCACTGAAAAATACATTTCAGCAAATTACAGCAGGTTCACCTAAATGGATGCTAAATGTAGTTTCATTTTTCATTCCTATCTGGCATGAAAGAAGTTTATGCGCAATGAAATCACTAGATGGAACTACAACATGTATGTGACTTAAGCTTATTAACCTACATTTCTATCAGTTTGCCCAATTTAGATAAAACAGATTAATTTCTGTACAGTTCCTCCTTATTTGGAATAAAACGACTTGATTTCTAGTAATTTTTGTTTCTTAATTATATTAGTCTTCTAAGAATAGCTTAATTGCTCTTAACCTTACTCACTGATGTCACGGCAAATATCTATCAGGCAATCACTTTTCCTCAGCATTGTCCAGCCCACAAGATTTATAAAGGCAGACCACATGAAAGTCCTCTGCTCATTTCATGGCACTCTAAAAAAACCTCCTACCACAAGGCACCCTCCAATTATTTCCTTTTTTCCCCCACTGTTACTTTTCCTTCATTTCTGAGCACCATCCACCATCATCTTAACATAACTTTCAGCTCAGCTCACACATGTTGGTTTTTTTCCTGTGACGTTATATGGTGGGGTCATTCTCCCTATTTTATAGGTGGGGACACTGCAGCAGGACGTGAAGATGAGGAAAGGTGTAGGCAGCTGTGGGCCTTTTCCACGGTATAGGAGGATAACAAACATTAAGATAACAGAAAATTGGGGGGGATAAATCTAAATTTGGGCATTTGAGGAAACTAATGCTTGGGATACTTTCAAGGCCCAAAAAGCATGAATTGTATAATTGCTATTAATAGCTTTTCTAAAATCATTGTTTGCTATTCATGTTCCTGCTGTGTTTTTCTCCACTAGATGGTAACCGCAGAAACCAGAAAAATCAAACAAAAAACGAGCTCTCTGCAACAGAAGCATAGGAATATGCTGCAGAATGATACTCTATGCATTTGTTATCTGTCACTGCTGGAAAGATAGAGAGAAACAGAGAGAGAAAACCAGGTTTGCTTTAAGACATGCATTAACTCTCAGGATGTCAAAGCACAAACCCAGAAATACAGCGCCTGCAACAAACTTCTGAAGGGAGAAAAGCAAAGCACTACCCAACGAAATAGCTTCAGAAGATGAAGCTGCATTTTTTTCTCTGTAAATATAGCTCCATGATTTAGTCTCTCTTAAATGTTGCATATAAGCTGTTAGCAGAGAGAGGGCTCTAGAGAACACTTAGCTCTATGTGGTTAGCGGTCTGTAAGCTGCCTGCACAGGTCAGCATTCACTGCTTGTAGCAGTGTCTAGCGGGCACACTCAAATGGGAATGAGATTCATCTCCTTGTTACACAAACAAAACTAGCCCTCCTGGTCCCACAGAGAGATGGAATATGTGGAAGAGCCATGTATCTAGCCTATTCTTGAATAAACCTGTGCTTGCCAATACACACTTTTATGTCCACCCATACACAGAACATTTAGAGGTAAAACCACCCAGATGTTCACTACTTTCTGGAGACAAGAAACGCAACCAGCATTAGGGTTGCACATTAACCTCTTGTTTAGGTAAATGTTGATCTTTTCATACTTTTCTAACTTGGAATAGGATAGTCACCAACATGAGCTATACCTAAACAGCCTCAAAAAAATGTTTGTGACCTGGCTTACTTTCCACACAGATAGAGTTACTTATCTTCTGTAACAGTGAATTTTAATTAAATAGACAGACAATCCAGCTCATGGTTTCATAGCTCTTACACTCTTCCTTATTCAGTGAGGCCTGAGTTTCCTTGTATGTGTGGCAGGGGAGGCAATTGCTGTTCACACTCATTTGAAGTAAAAACATCTTTTAAAGTCTAGACTACCATTAAAAAGACAGCCTTCGGCAAGAACCATCATACAGTTTTTACACTTATTGCAGGTTTGTTTGGGTTTTTTTTAACTATAGGTAGATTTTCAGCATGCAAGTGTGTCCACTGAAAAAAACTTCATCCCATTTCAATTTTCTTAATTTTGTGTCTCACTCCCCACGCCGCAGCACCCCTCGTCACCTCGTTTCAGGTATGAGCTTACCTGCCTTCTTCATCCCCTCTCTCCAGACACAGTAATTACCAGGCCTGAGGAGTCAAGAGGGCAACTCCTCGCAGAGGCCGTAAGTATGACTGATTTAAAAAAATTGTATAACTATCCTAGAAATAAGATTCGCATTTTCCCCAGAGCCATAAGGTTTGGAAGCTTAAAGTTTCTTCTGCCCTGGTTTGATAAAAAATGAATCTGTCACAGGTTTCTAAGAGACAGTGCTCTGACAAATATAATAAAGGTTTCTACTGAAGTCATTTGGGTTGGCAATACCTCTCATTGCTTCTTGTTTTCTTTTCTCATTTCATATCCAGCCTAGATGCCCAAAGTATAAACACTCAAGTAAATTTTCTGAAGCACATGGCACTGGCAGAACTTCAACAGAAGCGATTTAGACAGACACTGAATGTATTTTAAAAATCCCATTTTTCTGATGCAAGATGAAGTTTCACGTTAATGGGGATTGCTGGAGCTTAATAGGAGTAAGACCCACATCTGGAAGAGAGATAGCAGCAATAATAACTGTATCATGGCTCTTACCCTTTGCCAGCTTTGTAATAGCAGTAGTTTTTAATCATTTCAGTAAATGCAAAGAGTAATTAATGTTTGTGCAACACGGTAGAAATTTCAAATGACTTCTAGGCAAAGAGAAGTGCTCTTGTCCCTTCAGTCAATTTAATGTTGCTACCTGCCTCTTCACACCACGCTCACCAAGGATTACACTGGCCTTTCCAGCACAGGGCACATGCTGCTACATCCATAGAAACAACAGCCCATGAAAAATCCCACCAGTATATCAGGGCTGAATACCCTTTTAAATCAGATGGCAACAAACAGATGCCGTGTTTTGCCACTTAGGGCGTGCCCCAGCTTTTCCTGTCCATGGAAAACTGCATCTGAAACACACATGGGATGAGTCTCCTCGGAAAACAAAGCAGAAAGTTTTGCAGAGGCCCCTCGGAAAACAAGGGCGCTGTGCACAGGCAGAAGTGATAGTTTTTATTGGAAGATGTTATTTTTATTGAAATTAATCACAGCAAAAGTCAGTTTTGAGGAATTTCTTATTTGAGCTTTAAGCTGTATAGCTGTAGAAACAGTTTCTCTTCATATTTCTCATAAACTCTGCTTCCTTTCTGTTTTGAAATCACTTTTTGTTTAAAGGGAAATAGAAATGTGAGGAGAATCAAAGCAAAATATTTCAAACTTAGCCAGTTTTTTTTTAATTTTCATTTTATGAAAATGCTCAGCACTGACTTTTCACTTCAATTAAAAACATCATAAACCAAGAAAAAATGTTTCTGCCTACTCTATTAAAATGTGCAAAAATACTCTGTTGAATATGAATCTAAGAATATGTGGTCTCCAAAGAAAGAGGTATCTGTCTCTTTATTTGTGTTTAAAAAAAAAAAAAAAAAAAAAAAAGCGAGGAAAGCATTTAATGAAAAACATCCATTTGAATGGAAAAGAAAGAACTTCTTTAAAAGACTGGCTAAAACCCCCAGATACCAGCTATGAAGTGACAGTTTTGAAACCAAGTATTATGCTAGCTAGGAATAATTCCCACTTTTCAAAAAGCTGGTTTTATAAAGATTAGCTCAGCTACATCCACAGAGATGGTATGCTACAGGCAGCTGCTCTATTAAGTCCGTGAGTGATTTATTACCTTTCAGTGATCCTCAGAGAAACACGATTTGCAAGTGTAACAGAGACCTTTTCCACTACTCTGGATGTGAAGGCCACTGTGATAAATAATTTTGTCCCAAACCAGGTTTTTCAACAAAGTTTCCAATTTATTAAGTGAATAGAGATAAGCAAACAGCGCTGGGTGCGCCGGGGGTCTCTGCTCTAGCAGGACACACACCATGAAAAACAAAGCAACTTCTTTAATAGTCTAGCCTTAATTACATATTCATAATAGGCGTGTTCTTTTCCAACGGGCTAGCAAGACACATCGGTTCATATACACAAAAATCACACACATTAATCAGACCTCCTGAGAAGGGCAGTCCCACGGTGATAAGTTCCCGGGATTCACCCACACCTCTGGTGATTGGTGATAAATTCCCAGGATTCATTTACACCTCCGGTGATCGCTCTAATCTTCCTTGCATTAGTTGAATCTTCCTCCCTGAGCACAAGCCAGGGCCTCTTTTCTGATGCAAATTCCTCTTGTAAGGAGCAATCCTGTAGATGTTTCCTGGGCGTGTAGATGTGTCCTGGCCGTGTAGATGTGTTTCCTTGATATCTGGAGCTTTGTCTTCTCGGTGTTAGGCAAGATGTTATCTATTTAACAATTTTGCTCATCAAATAGCTAAAACATCCTTGTGGGGGAAGGAAAACTCAGGGGAACAAAGACGAACACGAATCAGATAAGCACATTTCACACTAATATTCCTCTCTTCCCCAGCTCAGGATGGGATAAGGAGTCGTTGCCTCCCTCGCACAAGCACTTTCTGTATACAACAGCTGAAGTACAGAGAAATTCCCCTCTGCAAAGGGAGGCCCAAGCTCGGGACTTTGATTTATTCCAATGTTACTTCTTGCAAGATTTGTCTAAGGTTCCTGACACCAGCCTGTTCGATGTCCTGGAGCTGCAAGTCATTAATTAATACATCAGCGGAAGAAGAGATCTCACCATTTGTGCACTTTATTCAATATTTTAATGTGGCTCAAGCCTTGCCACTGTCCAGCAAGACCCCTATCACTCACACACTTTTTAGCATGGCTGTGTAAACCAAAGGGAAAAAAAATAAACAAAAGGAAAAATAGAAACAAAATCAAAACCTGGAAACAAAGAAAAAGTAAAACTTTTTACTCTCCTTAACTCCTCCCTACAGCTTCATACCACTACAGACCTGAGGACACTCAAGTGTCGGTGTACCCATGTAGGCTGTGACTCAACTACCCATATATTGCACGGGCATGCAAAACTAACCTCACTGCAACATTAGCATCCCTTTAGCCTCAGAATGCTGGCGTCTGCTGAAAACCAGTGCCAGCTAATAAGGACTAGAGGCAAGACCTGAGGCACAGGAAGTTTTCAGCCACTTCTGACAGAGGTTCTTTTCAGACCTTTAGTGGTTCATGATGAATTCATCTAGTGCTTTACCCAGCAAGGAATATACTGTTGGGGCAAGGAGGGCGATTTTGGTGGCCGGTTTAATGCTGGGCTTACTTATGTTCTTGATTTTTCAGGGAACACCTAGGTATGTTTCATATTAGACAGAGTCTGCTGTTCAGAGTGTCTCAGTCCAGCTCTGCCAGGATATTCAGGGCACTCTTCAGTGGGAACCTTTTTGGATATACCTTTGATGATCTCCTTGTCAAAAACAGCCTCACACCCTGAATCCCACTGATGGTCGGTGCGTTCTAGGGCTTTTAAACGGCTTTGTTGTTTTTTAAAGTCAATGGCATTAAGTGCCTGAGGAACCTACACGTTTCAGAAAAACACACAAATATGAAGGATTTATAATAGAGCCATACACAGATGCCCAGGCATTGGCAAAAGCATTTCACAGACGACTGGAAATGAAGCCAAGCAATTCTGAAGGACTGTCTTGTAGTCCCCACTGTTTTAACATCTTCAGGGATGGACAGGTAAGTGCATTTCTCTATTTTTGGTTTCTAAGCCCGCCTGTGACTATGTATCCATGTTAGCAGAAAGGGTACGTGCACTCCGAGGAGGGCAGACAGATGTGCATTTGCTCTGCTCACACTTCTAAAACAGGTAGGCACAAGCAGCCCTGGCTGGTGAGCTGTGCGACTGCAGTATTGCTGTGCTGCTCGGAGGCAAAACACATGTGCTTGGGCACAGCGCCACAGCAACGCAATTATTTATCTTCTGGACCAAACAGGTTCATACTGATGGAAGATCAAAGCCTGGACTAAGCAAATGTTTGACTGCCCACATGTTCCTGCTGAGGCACAGCCTGCTCATCACCTGCTCCATACCAGGCATGATCGGGAAGGAAGAATTGCTTAGCGCAGTGGATACATTACTTCTGCAAACCTTTTTTTTTTCCTATTTTCAAGGGCATTCAGCGCTTAAAACACTGTCTAAATCCACATCACCACAAACCAGGGCAAAGAAGCAGAGAGAAGCATTCCTGGGCCATATAATTTTGATGGAGCTCCAGGAATTCAGAGTCCCATCTGCAATTCATAGAAAGTGGGAGCAGCTATAGGGCTGTAAGAAAGTCAGTGGTCCGTAAGAAATACTAACTGTAGGGATGCATCAGAAAACACCCTTCCTCCTGCATAGCTTTAGCACCTGACTCCAGTGCCCTGATGCCTATAGGATGGAGAACCCCCAACCCCTGCCCTGAGGGAGACATGGCACTGGAGTTACAAATTTTGGCCCAGCCCTGGCACTTTCCATTCTGGTGAAAGGCTTTCAGTCCTGCTGATGGAAAAAAGATATATTTCACCTAGGCAGAGATTGAAATTTAAAAGGCATTTTATAAGCCAGCAGTCACAAGTGCAAGACATTTTCTGACCTTTCCATTGCTGAATACCCAGTTATTATAATGTCACACAGTCTGTTCTGTCTGACTAACATCATGGTGCTCCTGCATTCTGGGACATTAGAGCCTGCTCCATCCACACAGAGTTTAATGTGCAATCAGAGAATTAAAGGATCTAAGTGGCTTCTTTAGAGTCCATTTACCATTTCATGTATGTACTAAGAGTTGTTAAATGTTCACTGATGGAAACCAAGAGTAGCATCTCCTCAGTACTACCATTACAAAGAAATACTCAACACACTGATACCAACAACAGATGAATATGTCTCTCAAACAATTTTAGAAATCAAAGTCAGCTTGTACTAAGCAGAGGACACTATCTATTTGGTAGATAAATACTCATCTTACTCTTCTCCTAATCCTCTGCAACAATACAATCCTGTTCCAAGCAGGACTGGGGTGTCTTCTGCTGGGGTGGGTAAGTGAAAAATATCAACTCTATATACTCCCAATGTTTTGGAAGGTACCACAAAGGAAAACCACGAGAGGGCTTTACGCATCTAGTGAGTAAATACTCATGTGCTTATAAGTCAGGAAAATATTCTTTAAATGAAAAGATTTTAATTATATTAAAAAAATAAAGTCAGTGATTTCCTAAAAGGAGATGAAATGCAAGACCATCGAATGCACTGTATCATTTCGACACTGTCAAATGGATTGTTCCCCCCAGCAATGCTCAAGGCTTTTTGCACTCAAGTCTTTTTGTTCCATGAGAAGATCAGCGAAAAGAGTACAGCAATGGCATTTCTTTGATGAAAACAGACTGAGGACACTATGCAGGAGACTGAGATGTATGGCCCTTATATCAAGAGCTCTGTGCCAACGTGCCCTCATGCCTATGCAATCTGCTAGACTGGACTGAGTTTAAATTGGATGTGATTAACACTTGCTAGCCCCGCTAGATATCTTTCACAGGAATACAGAGATCTTCAGCAGTCTTTGCTGCTACAGCAAAGCAGTTTTTTCTGTTCTAGGCCATCTTAGTAGGGTTAACAGAAGGAGGATTACAAAGTCCAGGGATACTACCCTGAAGAACTAAGGAAGGCAACAGAGAGCCCTTAGAGCTATTCAGGCTAAGCTGCCTTAGACATTCTTTAAAAATACTATACTTTCATTAGATATTATTTTCATACTAAAAGGAAGCAAACGTTGGGGTTGCCCAGACAGCCAGCTTCACCTCTAGCCAGGCCTTTTTGACTGCTTTAATACCCAGTGCATTCAGACAGAAAACCCTCTCATCCCAGTCTAACATAACTGCAAGCACAAAAACCTGTGGCAAGCCTAGGTAAGACTAGTAAAGCCCATTATTTTGTACTAATGAGCAGTAAGATCAAGTGCATTTTCTTGCATAGGAGAGAAAATGTCAAGATCTGGAACTGGCACAGAAAAATGGGTGAAAGTTTCTGACTTACTAGAAAGTAAAGTTGAGGACAATGCACCTTGCCAGAAAACTGCAGTTATCGATTTTGCCCCCAGTCTCAGTGACAGTGGTTAAAAGGTTTCCTGGTCTGTCAGAAAAGACATTGTAATTTAAAAAAAAATAAAAAATAAAAAATAAAAATTCTAATGTTCAGTCTCAAAGCTGAACTGTGTGCTACAGCCAAACGACAGAAGAGCCTTTGCATATTAAACAGATTAAGAGGTTTTAAAGGTGGCATTTTTTGACAGCTGCATGTCACACTTTCTGTCTTTTGTATTTGACTGGCACCTAGGATTAGATTGAAGATGAAAATACTTTAGTTTTAAAATAACCTAATTCAGCCTTTGCAGTTCCCTCAGAGAAGCATCATCCTCCTTAGAAATGAAGGGGATAAATACCATACATGTATTTCTGAGGGAAAAAATTTTACCTTGTGCTCGGTAGGCACTAAATAAAGCATTTAAGCCTCCAGCAGACCCCTTTCATACATGCCTTACCATCAATTTGCAATCACTTAAAACTATACAAAGCAAAGACCTGAGAAGATTTGCCAGGGACATTTGATGCTCAACTGCTCTGCAGCAGAAAGACAGCAGCTGAGAATGGACCTTTTCACAAAGCAAGCAACCTGCCTTCTTTAGGGTCAACCAACTCAAAGGGTACCTGCAAAGGGTGCTCCATCTTTACTGTCTGACAAGGACTGCTATGGGATGACATGAAGTTTTGGCTGAAATGTCCAGCCCAGGCCAGCCTGCTTAGGGTTGGGTGTCTAATCGACAGATGTACGTTTAGGGAAGACCGCTTTTGCCCATGGCACACAGGAAGCAAGCAAGAGAAGAAGAGCAGACCTGGCCTGGCCAGCAGCGCCCAAGGGCCCAGCAGGATGGCTGTTCTGCTGGTAGGGCCTCCAGGACATAGCTAGGATGTATGCAGGACCCCTGAAGGCACCTTATGTGGGATGCAGGGCTGCATTTGGCACGCATCAGTCCCAGCAAGCCAATGTTTGGGGGAAACTATCAGAACAAAGTAAACTCAGTCTTCCCGGCTACATCATAAAACCTTCCCAGAAGTGCTAAAGCTTTAATTGAATTGCTGTTTTCAGTCATTTGATTTTAAAGACGAACTTCTTTTCTGGAATATTGGTTTTTTAACAACCCTAGTATATCAGAGCAGCGTGCTTTATATAATTAAACCAATCTCACAGCAATTTCCAGACTGATTGCATAGTCCCTGGGCTGTCCACACCTTACTCAATATCTGCTTTTCGGTTAGACTGCACTTAATGATGGTGGAAGGAAGGCTTTGACTCAGAGAGCAAAGAGAAAAAGGCAAAATGCACCCTTTCCTGACTGCCTGGCCCCTCTCCCCTCCCACTTACACAGCCTCAAGTCCAAAGGTTACGTAGCAAATCTCATTGCCTCATTTGAGATGCATAAGCATGGGTTACTAAAAAACAGGCACAAATGGCAATTACATGCAAGTGAGGTAGCCCAGTGCTTCTATGGCTGTTGCACAACACAGCTGGAATAAACAAAACAACCGCCTTGAGATTAATTGGAAGTATATCTGTGTACACATCAACAAGGGATCTAGTCCCTCTGACTTAAACAGATTTCAGTTTATTTCCCTTACTTCTCAAACTCAGAGAGAGATCTTTTAAATCAAATACTACACTTTAAATCATGCCTGTTCTTGAAACTAAAGAAAACAAATCCCTAGCTGTTTACTTCCCAATTCCTTTGCAGATACTGCAGTCCTCATTATTCAGGTGTAATCACATGAGGAAAAACAAATGTTCTTCATGTAATTATATTTCAAATACTTTACTCTCAGTTCATTAAATCTCTGGTATCTTCCTCCCACTCTTCACGCACCCTCTTATTTTGTAGCTCTTCAATGGCTGCTGTCTATGTAGCAAGCCTTTCCAGCTATGAAGCCACTAATAAGGTAAATGTCATTATACTGCCATTACTCTAACACCCAATAAGGTGCCCAAGTATCTGAAGTTCTTTCTTCCAAACTATAACCTCTTCAATTTATTGACCATGAATTTGAAATGACACTTGCTGTTGCGTTGCTTGCTTATTCCTCCCAAGAAAGGCCATCGCCTTTTTTCCCTATAAAGTATCGTCAGAGGCTTCTCTTCTCTTCCACTATTGCACTGCTCCTTTTTCTTCCTCTTCTAGTACATCAAACATCAAGATCAATATTAAGATCATAAGTTGAAAGGAATGTCAGATCAGTGGCGACTGGACAGTGAGAGTACAGCGATTTGATGTCAGTCTCTGTCCTATCACAAGATACCACAGAAAGTCAGTACAAGTTACCTGTAAGTCTTCTATAAAGTGAGGGAACAGCATTCTATCCTCCAACCCCAGACGTTTTATGAGACTCCCCCACACTGAAAGCACCAAAGCAGAACCTTAAAAAAGTTTCAGTTCTAGCTTTTCATTTTTTTAAAAACAATTTTTCAGAAGAGAAATCCCAAACATGACTATGGATAGAAAAAAGAGATAATTGGGGTTCTAATAGTCAGGATCAAAATATCCATACTAACCCCCCCGAGTATTTATGTTCTTGTCTTGAGATTTCATGGGTATCTTCCAACATAGTACTGACAGAGGACAACACAGCATTCATCACAAGCACAATGTGACTAGGGCAGCTTCCCAGAACTGAGTGACATTCGGTTCGTGCAGAACTTGAAGTTGTTTAAACAGTACTGTGGATATATAAATAAACAGAATAAACAATGGGAGTAATGTTGATTATTAAGATTTTCAGGTGCAGGTAAGATGGGCAGGGACTCTTTTACCAGGGAGGGTAGTGATAGGACAAGGGACAATGGTTTCAAACTAAAACAGGGTACATTTAGATTAGAAATCAGAAGAAATTCTTTACTGTGAGGGTGGTGAGACACTGGCACAGGTTGCCCAGAGGAGCTGTGGCTGCCCCCTCCCTGGCAGCGGTTCAAAGCCAGGCTGGATGGGGCTTCGAGCAACCTGCTCTAGTAGAAGGTGTCCCTGCCCATGGCAGGGCGGCTGGAACTGGATGTCTTTAAGGTCCCTTCCAACCCAAACCACTCTGTGATTCTATGATACTGCAGTACTAAAGTGGCTTGTAAAACGAGATGATTTCAAAGCACGTGACGCCAGAGTAACTTATCAAACTAGGCACTGGTTTGAGGATTAGAACAGTATTCATACAGGAGCAAATCTCCTCCTTGCTTTAGTGCAGTAGGGATTCTGGAGGAATTGCACTGGCTTCACACTGAAAATCAGTTTGTTTAAGTAAACATGCATTCAGTCTAAACAATAACATTTCTTCCCAAAGTGGCTAACCATCATCACAAAGTGGATTAATTACAGACTCAGCAGTTTTCTCCGTTTGTTGATAAAACTCCAAAGCTGAGAGGACAGTCAGCCCTTAGAGCACAGAAGCCTGTTTGTGTGTGTTAAATCAGGGAGTATAGAAACCATGTCTCCAAAATCAGGAGGATTGTTTTGATTTTTGAGGAAGAATGATGATGCTGAGAAGGATTTGCATAGCTTCCCAGGAACAGCTCTGATGTGCTGGTTTTCTGGCTGGAGTCAGCTCATTACATCTGTAACTGAGAGAATGTCGCTGATTTCCTTTCTTCAAAACAAAGGATTGACAAATGTGAAAGAAGTGAGCTGAAATACCCTCTGAAAGATGACAAAAAGTGAGGCAAAGTCTATAGGAATCATTGTTCTGTACTTACTTTTTTTTTTTTAAAACTGTATACACTCATAAAACATTGTGGCCAGCTGGTGTTTTTGCACATAAAGTGATTATCACTGTTATGATCAAAAGGATAATGAGCTCCCTGACGTCAACAAAAAGCTCAAAACACTGTCTTCTAAGGCATACGAAAAAGAATTTAATAAATATTTCTCTATTGTTTTTAGAATGACATTTTATATTAATAGATAAAAACCCTGTAAACTAGTCTATACTTCATCAATGCAAAATACCAGATCAATGTTGAAAATGTAGAGGTTTAGAGATTTTAATTCATAGAAAATATTAACAGAGGTATTTTGATGAGACTATCAGAAGTGGAAATATGTTTAATATCAGCATGAAAGAGTGTTCCGAAGATCGGGAGATCAAATGCATAAAATTACTGGGAAAATGAAGAACAGTTGTTGCCTGAACTTGGTAGCCTGGTATTACTTCACTATCTGTATCTGCTACATGAAGCGTTGAATGTTTATGTCATTAAGTTCAAGACAAAAAGATGAATTCAGCTCCTTTACAAGCATCTCAGATGTGCTTTACTCTGTCAGAGCAGGTACATGGGAAATCACAAAAACAACATTGCTGTGGTTTGGATTGCTGGGGTTCTTTTTGTTTGGGAAGGTGATCAGTGGTTAACATTCTGCATTCTTTTGCAACTACATTTATCTTGGTATAAGTGAGAAAAACTTTGCAAATTTTGAGTGTTGGAACCCAGGTTTAACCTAGCAGCAGACAAGCTGCCACAGCACAAAGTAGGAAAGTGATAACTGGGGAAAAGCATTGACCAGGATAATAACAAAATAACTACACTACTTGTAAGGTATTTTCACTGAAAATACCGATAGACATGTGATACCAACATTTCCTTACCTTGTTTTTATTCAGCTTTAATCTTTAGTCTGCTTGCAAGGGTGACAACTTTATACAAACAGAAACCAGCTGAGGGTTATTTCTTTCTCACTCTATATTTTGCAAGCCAGTCTGAAGGATTCTTTCTCTTATCCTGACTAAGTCCTTCAACTTTGCTGTGACCACTCTTACTCTCAACAGCATCCTGAGAGCTAAACACTGGTCCTAACCACAACCAACTCAGCACTAGACTGGGAAGAAATTCTACAAACATGAGACCACTCAAAGCCATTCAAGTGGGAATTCATTACAGCATTGCAAACCTTTTCTTACCTTCTCTGCAAGTCAAGGCATATTCAGCTACTAACACAGACTCTGGATGCCTAGAGAGCCAACAGACAGAACACAATCACCACAATGAGCTTCCAAAACTCGATCCTACCCTTTTCCAGCCCTCTCTGCTAGAAAATTATTCTTCCCCTGAGAGCTGCACAGGCCTAGCACATGCACAGCACTCTGGGATCTGGGCTTCTACAGTGGAAGCTGTGAGAATCCATTCTAGGAAGTAACAAAAAAAAGTCCCTTCTTAATGACTACAAAAATTGGAAGGTAAGAACAAGATTATTGTAAATTTACAGTGACTTAATTCCCACAAAAAGCCCAACAAAATTGATTCTCCTTTACACTCAAGTCTTTTTATGGTAATCCATCAAAATAAGCTAGTAATATTTAAAGACCCCTTACACTATAGTAGAGCACCCCTAGGGCATCAGAATCAGATGTCATATGCACACAAGCAAATAAAAGCAAAATCCCCTCAAGTCTATTTTTATCATCTGTGTATACAAAGGGATAAACAGCTGCAGGGCTGAATAAAAATAAAACTGTGGTCAGCTTATAGCTGTCTGTCCTGCTTGGGTTTTTTGATCATAAAGGCAGCTGAGGTGCCTGAATGTTTTAAGAATTGTAGTATAATCTTGATCTATGCAAGAATTGAGAGCAGAAGTGGAGAAGACTCAAGTTTTGGCAAAGCTGTTCAAAAGGGTAGGTGCTCAGCAATGAAAAATGCCATATTTATAGACTCAAGGGTCATAGGCCTATCTTCAGACCAAAGTATGCTATGTCTCTACAAGCTGTGCTTTTTGGGAACTAAATGTCTTAACTGAAGTAAGGTTTCTATAGAATTTCTTTGAAAGAGGATAATGAATATATTTTCTTAAAGAATTAATCATTTGCCTTCTCACTTGAGTAAAGGATTAAATGGAACAGTTCTATCCTGAGCTGTAGCCAGCTTTCAGAAGTTTCTCCACATCCACGAGCATTTTAGCAAGGCCATACTACTGAATGTTGCATAGCATCAACACTTGGCAAAAGACTGTCGGTAGGTTCAGAGAGAAACATCTGATGCCCATGCCTTAATCCAAAGGGAAAATGCGGGGCAGATAACCCAGCCATTACACCCAGCCATTAGACAACCAAAACCATGCTAAGCCTGCAGGGATCAGAGCTGCTCTGGCAGAAAGACTATGAAACGCCACATATTTCATAACCAAGTTTACTCCCAGGAGATGTAAGCAGAGCAGCCCACACAATTAGAATGGAAAACCCTTCAAAACAGTGACTCCTGTCTCACACGAATTTATGGCAGTTCAGCTCTGTTGCTTTGCAGTACAAAGCTTAACTGAGAGAGACTCAAGGCATATTAGTTCTATTACATGTTCCATCCTATCCACTGCTATAAAGTAACTTATTCAGCTTTATCTGCACAGCCCCTCGTCTGCTTCAGTACCACCCAACTCATTAAGAGACCAATACTTCTCTAATTTTCTCCTTTTCTCTGGTGCCTGTTCTGTAATTTCCTCCCCCTCTGCCTCTTTTCTTTTACATAAATCAGAATTACACACTCCTTTGATTTATGTTGTAGGTGGTGGGGTTTTGATTTTGCCTGGGTTTTGGTTTTTTGGGGGGTTTTGGCTTTTTTGTTGTTGTAGTTTTGTGGTTTGGTTTTTGTGTTGCTGTTTTGGATCTGTTGTGTTTTGTTTTGTTTTTTTTTTGTTGTTGGGTTTGTTGGGGTTTTTTTAAACAGGAATGTGTAGGACTAAGAAAGAACATAAAGAGCACACTTCTATGAAACCATACTTTCTAATCAGATTAATGAAGGGAAAGTCATAGCAAATAAAAATCTGGTGATTTCTTATTAACGTCACAGGAAGTTTCTTAATGTAGCATGATATTGCCCGCCAGGAAACCTCACAGAGAACAAACAGATTCAGTGTTATTACAGAGCTGTAATCCAAGCATCCTAATATTGATTTCTAGCTGATGTTAAGGAGGGTGACTAAAACAGGGAGGAAGCAAGTTTCCCCTCCTGAGAAGCAAGTAGAGAAGCACTGGCAGTCTGCATTTTAACCATCTCTTGAGCATTATTTTTTTTTCTTTATTATTCCTTTGAAAGTAAGGCTACAGCTCTATTGTTCAGGAATTCTGATTTGTCTTACAGGGACACATAAAAACTTCATCTGAGGCCAGGGCCCCTCTCTGGTATGTCACCAAAAGCAAGGGCAGTGAAGATTTGTTCATAGCGTAGAAGTCAATACAGTGTTGAGGTATGGGAGCTGGTGCAGAGGTCAGAAATAAACTAGCCATTCTGAAGTGCGTCTTGTGAGAAACCAAATAAAAGGGTCCACATGAGCTCATCCTGACAGCAACACGTAATTTATCCTACAGCATCCTATGCTGACAGTGTTAAGTACACTTGCTCATAAGCATCATGTACGTCCCAACCAAAACAGAAAGGGATGAGAGCAGAAACAAGAGTCAGATGATCTGCTTATTTCCCCAGAGGACATACATGGATCCAGGAACTAACATGACAGAATGCTCTGTCACCCAGTGTGGTACCTCTCGGCTGCAGTTGAAGCAGAATTAGTACTTGCTCCAGGAGTGAGGATGTCTCACACAGGTTCGAAGGCCATATTCATCAGCATAGTTTTTCCCCTCAGAAAATGCTGTTACAAGATTTATTTAAAAAAAAAAAACCAAACACACACAACTAATCCTACACTTGGAATGTTTTGTTACCATACTTCAGCACAGTTCTTACATTAACATGTAGCAAAGTCTGCCTCCAGGTTCTCCCATTTTCTGTTTGCTAAACGAGGAGCTAAGCTGCAGGGACAAGACTCAAGGCCCACAAGTGTACATTTGCAGCGGGCAGGGTGCCTCAGCTCAATCTGAAAAAAGACCTTCCTACACTACACAAGCACCATTACTTTGTGGAACACCTGACAAAAAGAAGACAGAGGCATGTAATAGGTTACAATACTTGAGCAATACAGCATGAATTTTCTTGCTTCCCTAGCCAAGTATTTAAGAAACTATGTCATGGCAGAATTGCAGGATGGAGTGAAGTGGCAGCTAGAAAGGCCTGAATAAGTGATGGGGCTGCTTTAGATATGATCGTATTTCACATAAATATAAGGATTATAGGATAATTTAGGTTGGAAGGGACATCAGACCAATCCCATATTCAAAGCATGCTCCTTTTAACCTGATTTGGAAAGATTATCTTAGATACACTGTTGAAGAGCCACAGGAAGACCAACAGAAGCTGTTCTGTACCTTTTCTCACCTCAGAGAAACACTTAAAATGTATGAACAACATCCATAACCATCCACTTTGACACAATATATGTGCTGCTGCTGTTACTAGAAACACTTAAGAAATTATTTTGTTCACACAGATGTTCATTAAAAAAAGCGTAATTACTATTTCTACATATGCACTCTCCTCACAATCACATCCTCGAACTTTTTACTAAAACTATAAGCCTTTCACTCAAAAGTAGAAATAACTTCAATCAAGCTATCTGATAATTCACAATATAATCTATCAAGTCTCAAAGAAAAAAGGTACAGACTGCGTCAGAAGCAAATTTAGAAGCCCTTGCATAAAATCTATTCACCCTGCAGCCAGCACACAGAAGAGGCATTTATTTACCCTTTTCATGCACAAATAAAGCCTAAGAATATGTAGTCTCTCATATCCACTTTTATACATCTAGATGTATAATTTGCAACGACTCACATTGGCTGAAATGAGGTTGGATCAAAAGTTTGGATGATGCCTCTTCGACAAACATCTTACAGATTTCCTCCTTTCAATATGCTCAGTCTTAAAAAAGCAGAACTAATGTCAAACAGAGTGAGGTCTACTACTTTAGCAACTGTAATTACAAAGTAACTGTGTAAAAACACACAATGTTATATAAAAATTTGCTCAAATATTAACAAAACCTCTATAATTTCCAGTTCTTCAGTGCAAAACACCTGCTACTTCACATTTACAGGAGGCTTCTGAAAGTGTGAGTGTTCATTATACATGATATTGAAATGCACTGAAAACAGGTGAGTTGTACTGCTGTCACTTGGATAGCGGCAGCATTGCTGAGAAATACTATGCCAATAATTAATGTGTATAGTGAAAAAATGCATGTCAAACTGACTTGTAAAGGTCTGCTGTAGCATCACTACTAATTAGCATCTCACTATGTAATTATATGATCATGCAATACACTTGAGTGATAATGCAAAGCCAGAGAATTTATGGGAGGAAAAAAAAATACTATACCAGGTAATTGGGACTGCGCAATACACATGGCCTGCATTGAAGTTTGCCATGTTTCATTCATAAGTAGCCTATCATACTTTTTTTAAAGTTTCTAAAACATGTAATGGTTATTTAAAATTGCCTTCTGCACTTCACAAGCAGGATTATAGAAGCAGCAACATCCTTTTACTGGAGCAACCGGTATGTCCAGAAAAGACAAAGATTGTCTCTTCTCACCTCCACCAACTGGTAGAAAAAAAATAAAAAGGTGTTATCTCACTCCCTACAACACCTATTTCACATACATCTTTGCTGCTGCCGATCCTGAGCCTGCAGAAGTGTGTTTGCACTGACCTCAAGGAGAGTAGCAAACCTGACTTCAGGGACAAGGCGCACAGCCGTACTCGCCATGTGCTCAAAGCTATGAGAAAGCATATGGCCCGTCCATCACGCTTGGGCATGCAGCAAGGCTGGATCTCTCCCGCAAGAGCATGTCAGCTCAGGTAGCAGTTAACCCTCACTGAAGAGACAAACAAACGCATTCTCACACTCAGCACCACACACAGCTTGCAAAAACACCATCTAGTTTTTAAAGCTGATGAAAGAATATACCACAAAAAAACCCCTGAACACCTAAGCTGCCACTTCAGACTCTGTGTTTGTAAAACACAGACAGCCCTGCCAAGACAGGGCACCCAAGCTTCTACTGTACACTGTTACTGCCCCATCCTGAGGCTGCACCCCAGAAACCACCAGCCTTCCTGCCTCTGCAGTTGAACAGCTCCTGCCCTGAAGGGCTTTTTCACATTGTAGCAGCTATTCAATGAAAAAAAAAAAAAACCAACAAACACAAATAAACCCCACAAGCTCACACAGCCTGCCTCTACCAGAAAAAACAAAACAAAACAAAACAAAAACCAACAAAACCACCAAGGTTTGCCCTTTTGCCCTTCTTCAGCACAACCCTGTAGATGGTCAAGGCTGATCTCTCACAAAGTACCTATAATAGCAGCTGAAGGGCTTGCCTGTGTCTTTTCCATCCAGTTTGCTTTCTGCCACATATAGATGGCACAGAAAGACTTCAGTGAAAGAGTAGGACTCCCTAGCTTCACTTTACAGTAACAGGTTTGTCAAGTTACAACTTGACTTCTCCTGTGCAAAGAACTCCAGGCTGCCAAAAACCCTGCAGTGTTGTTAATACAAATGCCTACTGAGAAATTAAACTACTTTTAACCTGTATTTTACTTCCCGAGTTCCAACTTTCTCTCTGCCTTCCCTTCCTCCTCTTGCATCTATCATCCAGATGAATCTAAAAAAGTAATGGCTAAGCAGAGGGCATAAGCTGTCTTTGTCTAAATGCAGGAGGCAACTGCTCCTACCGCTCATGTATGTTTCACAGCCATGAATTGCAGAGAAGACAAAAACTTCAACAAAATAAGTTTAAATCTTCTCAGAATCATTCTGGGGTAACTCTTTGCCATGACGATAAAAAGGCATTAATGGCATAGTCAAAGAAACTGCATTACATCATTTGTAATAAAAGGACACCAAGACTAAAAGTCCTGGGAATGGCATGATAGCTACAATGAAGCATATGCATCATTCTAACCTTAATCATTCCAAATTGTAGGAATTTCAGATCAGGGTGTTTCAGCATGCTGCATGCAAGTACCCTGTAAATCCAGATGAAAGCTTAGAATACACTCCTTTCAATCTATCCTCATTAGTGACAATACAAGGCAGCGACTGAAGAGAAAAACAACTGTGGGAATAAAAAAAAATAAATTAAAAAAATTGCCTGTAGCACCAACAATACTCATTTTTAAAATCAAAATTCTGTTAGTGATTACAAAGCCACCAACAGTTGTGTTGTATGACTGAATTTTCTTAGCACAAGAAAGGCACTCCCAGGAAGAATGAGTTTCCTCAGGGCTGAGAATTCTTTCTTTAAATACACCTATCCTACCTACAAAAAAATAAATTGTTTTTAAGTCCAAATGTGCAGCATGGAAGCCCATGCCGTTTGGAAATTCCTCATGTCTGAACTTCTGACAAGCAAGAGCCGAAATGTCTCATCTGTGAGACATTAATGGAGGGTGTTGTGCGCTTTGCCAGAGAAGCCCACCAGCGTACAGGATTTGACTGGCCACAATTTGCGGGGCATGGTGATATCCCAGTAACTTGGAGCATTTCAGCAGGTGTATTTCTAGGATCTATTCAGAGAAAGCTGCTCATATGACCCTTGTATTTAGGATTCTTCCATGAGTGTTGCAAGTATGAAAGCTCAAGATTTCACTTGTTTAAATTAAAATGGGTGAGGGAAAAGAGTAAAGGTTATATTTGAAAGGTTGATTTTTTTCCTCCTCCTAAAAAAAGAAAACCCACAGAAAACCTCAGCAATTCCTCACTGTCTCCCTCATTAAACAGCTAGCTTTTCCTCCAAATGCTTGCATGCAAAAACATACAAATCTCAAAACACAAATCCCAATTAGTCTGGCACAGGCATAACTTCAAGTCTCTCTGCTTCTGAGTATATGATTATGTGAAAATTTAAGCAGATTATCTTTTCCAAATGACAAAATGCACAGGTTAGAGTTATTCATATCCATGCCCTTTGTAACAATCGCAAGTAATCAACAGCAATCAGATCATTACAAAAGAGCAGGCTGGGCAGATATGAAGTGGTGAAATTCAGCATCCCTGGGAAAAAAAAAAAAGTCACATTACCATATGCAAAAGAAATGTTAATTTTAGATTGTCTGATAGTTGGGGATATTTCAAAAGACTCTTCCCTCAGTTTTATATCCTCTGTGCTCTTAGCCCCTCTCCCTGGATCCAGTTCTCAGCCTACCTATGTGTTACCAGGGCTCATGGCTCAGGCCCAGCACTAATGTGAACATCTAGAAATTCCACCTCGTTTCCCATTACATTTTCAGCAAAGAAGAATGTCATAAACCCAGCCCTGCCAATGCTGCAATGACTGCCAAAAACTGAGCACATGTGGAGGGCATATTGCCATTCAGGATCAATTCACTATCTGTGCTACTTCTTCCAAGCACGTTTGGAGGGGGGCTTGTCAGTCCTGATGAAACAGGTGCCAAAGCATGATCTGTTCACATCTGGCAGGCAGTAAAAGCACTGTCTATCATCTCGTGGTCCATGTATGCTCTAGATTAGCTCAAGGACAGTGCCTGGGAAGTTATCTTACAGCTGTGGGAGCAGATAAGTAAAAGCAGAGGAGCAGTTAGGTGATGACCATGAAGAAATGTGTCTCAGTCACTGCTTTATTATGAACATGAATTAGTGGGATGACTCATTCATTTTTAATGTTTTCTGTATGAAAACAAATTATCCAGCACCAATGGGCATCATCTACATGGATTAAAGAGGAGCAAACACTGGATACTAGCTTGTCTCTTCTGCACAGTTCTTTGGAGACAAGAAGGGTGGCAAATAAACTCTCAGAATATCTACTAAATAATGCATCTTCATATAATAAATATGTATACTGCATTCAGAAGCCTTCGGCTTTTAGACTATTTAGACAATTTTCAGAATAATTATCTGAGAAGTCCAAGGATACAGAGCTACCAATTTGGATGTTGCAGATAGCATGGATTTATTTATATATATATATTTTAATCTGGTCAGGGCAAAATTATTTCTGAAAGTTATGAGTTCTAAACTGTCGTGGTTTTCACTGTTACATGTATTTTCCTCACTGCTTAAAACCTCATGTCTCTACAGCCATGGGATCATTGCTATTACTAGGAAGCTAACACCAGCAATTCATTTTTTCACAAGTTTTGCAAAGCATGTATTTGGCAGCAGTTGGAAATTGCATCAGGTTAAAAATGTCAAGAGGCATCAATGCCTGGAAGCTTTGACAGGAAGGGAAAAAGGAGAGAAACCATCTAGGTAATGCCTCTGAGGCAGGCGGTCTACTGCTCCAACAGCACTTAAAAATCCCAGATGGCAACACCAACACAGCTGCCTCCTCCTCCTCACAGCACTGCTGCCCTCCCAAATAGCAGGTTTTCTCCTAGTAACATCTCGTAATCCCATCAGCAGTAAACGAACTAGTGAGTATACAGTCATAGAAGTCACGCGTGAAAAGGATCATTTTAAGAAAGTTACGTACAAACTGGATTTCCATCTTACAGCCACTGTTCCCACTGCACAGCCACATCCCATAAACCCAGTTAAATTCACAGAGCCTAGCAGAAAACAGGGAATACTGGTGAATCACATGTCCTGCGACATTATCTTAAACCACAAGAATGTTTTGACATAAATTTATTAACCCTTCAGTTTCAGAGACAGATAATAACGTAGGGCCTCTCATGCATAAGGCGCAAGCAATTCAGTTCAGTCAGCTTCAAAGATCATCAAGATTATAAAGCAGCAGAACAAGTGACTGGCGAAAACATAAGCTTGCAACCAGACAAACACATAATAGGCAAGAGAACAAAGCAAGTTCGTCCTATTTTCATGAATTCTGTCACAAAACTAGTGTTTTGGCTGGTCAGCCAAGTAGAAAGGGCTCATAAGAGGCTGTGCAGATGCATCACCTCACAAGTGCCCACAACTTTCCTCAGCCAGGACATTGGGCTCCTTGGGTCCCTACCACAGATCGTGTTAGCGCAGTCACAGCCTGCAGGAGACACTGTGATGGCAGCTGTGCCCTGCCCTAGGACACAGGAGCTGCTCTGCAGACTGCACAGGGGCCAGAAACGCTATGTAGGCATAGGGTGCTATGTCTACATCCAGCTATGAAAAGTCCCATCTGCGCATCCTTTAAAATTTTCCACATCAGAAGAAAAGCAGCTTTTAAAGTACTATCAAGGATGTTCATATAAATAACCCTTCTATAGACAGACAAATAGATACATCTGTTTTCCAAAGAAGCCAAGAAGGCTCAGAAAACTCAGGACTGCCCTCTTGCCCATATGCAACAACTACAGTACCCAAAGCTGTCACTTGATGTCTCTGTGCTGAATAAAATCCCTGCCAGGCATGGCCCCCTGCCACAAGGCCGCGAAGAGAGCAGTGTGGAAGCTTGTTTGGTTTTCTGCACTGCATCTCTTCAGCACTCTCGGAGACAGACTTCTGTGCAGTACGATACAGATGGTGTCAACTGCAAGACAGATAAAGAGCAAAAAAGCTGAAGATCTATAAAATTATGCAAGAGACCTTACAACTAACAACCAGTAAGATCAGGAAGAAATAGATACCCTAATATGTTGGCAGTAAAGTGAGAGAAAAGTATGTATCAGTTACTTAACAGGGAAAGCTGAAATGTCAAACTATTCAAACACAAATACTGGCCAGCCATCTTTAGGAAGCTACATTGAAGAATGGATAAGGAAAACTTAGGTATGAAGGCAACTGCTCATTTCAGAGCTTGCTAGTTGAGAAGTAGGTCAGCTACGTTTTCAGTACACTTCTACAGTGTTTGAACTGACCCATGTACCAGAAGCCCTTTGCCTTTCTACCAAATGTACTCTAGGATAGAGAACTTTTGAGTTATAAGTATTCTGGAGTGTCTTCCATGATTCTGCAGGGAACTGAGGAATGCACTTATCCTTAATGATTTTCCACCAACAGACTCACAAATACAAGCCTCTGGCGTGCTGATCCTTACAAGCATTTAGGAAATTTGGGGGCATCTTAGGTCTCCCCACAAAACCACAACCCTCCAGTAACTTCCCAGCTATTCCTTCCCTGCTCCTCCCTGCATCTTGCAGAAGACAGCAGGCACAGATTTCAGCCCTACTAAATCTGCCTGGTGGTGGAAAGCCAAGTTAAAACCTAATCAGCAACTTCAAATTCCTCTTGCTAAGTGAACTGCTGTTCAGAAGGGACGGAAACTGCAATGTGAGCTTGTCTGAAGTGCAGCCAGTAACTTGCATTGTTACAAATGAAATGAAATATACTCATTATGGGCTTGATCTCCAATTTTATTTTCAGGTAACGTGGAACAGTACTCAAATCTAAACTCTAAACGAGCTACTTTGTCCTTTCAATTTTAGTAAGGCTGTAAAATCCAGATCATAATTTAGAGTGTAAGAACAGAGCAATAAAATAATCTATCACTGGTTATTTATTTCAACATAGATTGCATTCCTAATTGTTTTCTACCATTTTAAAGCAATTCTCTATTCACTGAACTTCAGTAAATGAGATCTTTGAAATACAGCTACTAAAAGAGATTAATAACAGCTTCTCACCTGTTAGCCCAGGAGCCCAAGATATTATTCTTATTGTTATTCATCTCAACACACTCTTCAGGCAGAATTAAAGAAAAGGGCATGAGAACATGGAAGTCATAAGCAGTTCTCAGTTGTGAAGATACGGCAGGATAGGCAATAGCATTTTGCTTCAAAGCATAGACTATTTAGTGCAGTGAAATTATTTTGACTTTTAAAATCGTAAATCTACTTAAAACTAGAGGTCACTGAGCATTCAAGCTGCTCTGCACAGTCAGGTGCCCTCTGATGCTTGCAAAGCTCAGTGTTAACAGATATGCCATCATAGTGCTAATGTCTTGTTTCAATGCTCTTTCATCAAGATTTATCACTAAGGAATATAATCCCTTTAACTTTACACTGCTTAAGCTACCTACAGTATTTTGGGTAATCAAGATGCTCGAATTTCTGAAAAGTGAGTTTTCTTCAGAGAAAGGTCAGAACAGTGCTAGCAAAACTTAATTGCTCTGAAAATACATAACTGCCTTCTGAACCTATACAACTTTCCTTTATTTAAGGAAATAAACAGTGAGCAGCTATCAAACATCTGTATGATATGTTCCAATGCGAGGCAAAGCTGAGACTTAAATAGAACCAGCTATCTGTCTTGGAGGTCACTTGACGTTTGCTCAGAGAAATCCTGACAATTTTTCTATGAAAAGTACAGTAGCTAATGCAATACAATACACATATAAAGAATGTTCAAAGCCAATTAAATCTCTTTGGTAACATAACCACTTGTTATAACTCATGACAAGGTTGTCACTCCTTTTGGATCAAGGTTAACATACTCATAACCATTAAATTCACACACATGCATTATCAAGGATCTATTTTACAGCTTTTCACTCCAATAATCTGAAGCATTATCAGCTGAACAGGGAGCTGCATGACATTTCATATCATAGATGTGGAAAAAGCAAGAAAGGATTTGTACCCTTATCGCTGGCCTTCATGCTGCATTTTCAGCTGTACAGGGCTAAGATCAGCAGGAACTGGTTAGCAATACATAGCAAAGCAAAGTTACAAAAACAGGAAAAAACACAGAAAGACTGGCACACTATTGTTTTTTACCCAGCAAATGATGTAGAATATTTCTGCACAGCAACAGAAGCGTTAACCTATCTCCTCAAGAAGTGTAGGTAAAAGGTGACTAAGTTAAGCTTCAGTGTTTCCAAATGCTGGAAATTAGTGAATGATGAAGGCCAGCCTATACCCCCCCTTGCTAACAAGCTGAAATACTATTTGATTTAGAAGACTTTGCTGTACTAAGTGGCAGATACCTAACTAAGAGATACCAAGTTTTCCTGTGAAAAACCCTGAACCACAGAGGAAAATCAGAACCCTATTCTATTGTTCATATTTCCAGGAATCGCACAAAACACCTAGCAGTAGCAAAAGCCCTATGTTTCAAGAAGAGTAGACAGACTACTATGTAGCTTTGTAAACAGAGCAAGTCACTAGCGGTTTTACAGCACCTGAAGATTTGCCCCTCTTCCTCTACGACAGCATATTGGAATATTCCCTGTTTACTGCAAACCTGCCAGCAGTTTGAAAGAGCACAGTAAAATCTGTGCTAGCTCAAAAGTCTGAGGGAAGGCAATGACAAACAGAAGATAAATGCTAACTTGAAAACTGTTTCCTCTGCAATCAAAGAGAATTGCTTTAAGGCATATTAAATCTAGGCTAAGTGCATTTAGTGACCCGCTAGCATTTGCTGCTGAAAACAGCTGGATTTGAAAGGTTAAGCCTCAGCTTTGATTAACTATCCAGTAATCCAGGGGGGTAGCTCTAAGACACAGAGCAGAATTATCTTTAAAAGGAAAAAGAAAGCAAAAATCTTTTCTCTCATTAACTTTTGAAAAAATGTTAACTGGAGATACAGCAAATACATAGATCAGACTAACAGACAGATGAAGCACTGGCATTCTTTTTTGCAGCAGGAGTAAACAATGTAAATGTTATACTAATTGTCCTACTTTAATGTTACCAGAGGTATTTTTGGTGCCCAAGATTAAACTCACAGCAGTGGCACACTTAGCATATGCAGTGCATTACTGAATGGAAAGCCAAAGCTGGAGACTGAGTAGTTTATCTTACATTTAACAAAATTTACAAGATCCTCCAAGATCCATGCTGCATGAAATAGCTGTACTGATTACGTGAATACTTCCTAGGAGCATTCACATGGATGCAGAATAGACAGACAAGGAATGGATTCACAGCACCAGGCACTCAGAAATTGAAATGCACCATTCGTGAACAAGCCAGTAAATCAGGTTTAAAAAAGGCTATAAAAGAGATTTCAGTGAATTAGAAGTTCAATGAGTTCATCCATTCACATACACTTTCCAAAGCAGCATTTTCACAGATTAAAGTGGCGCCAACCTCAGTATATTACAAAAGGTGTAATAACCTGGCAGTAAGTCACACATTTTTGCTAAAGAAGGTGACTGAGGTTTTTTATGAAGCTCTGTGTAGGCATCACGCACTTTAAATGGGATGAAGGTTAAGCTTCTTAAATTCACATAGAAAAACAACATTACATTTAAACATCCTACATAGTACCTCATCTCATGCAGCCAAAGTACCTGGAGTTCTCTCACAGGGTTCTGGTGAACGCAGGGACCCCCGGGAGAGCTGAAGGAGGGCGACTTGCACCCAGCACAGATCACACAGGATTGTGCATGGCCTGAGCATAGCAGGGAGCTCCAGGAAGGCGTCCACTCCCAAGGAGGCTCTCTCTGCCTCTACTTCTCTCCCTTCTGGCAGAAGACACTAAATGGACATGATTTGGAACTACAGTTTTAGCCAGACTCCCAACACATCTCAGCCCATCTGAAAAAACCAAAACTATACAGAAACAAATACGTAACCCACATAACTGGTTTCCTTTTTGTGGTGGCCTTTCTGAACACCATAAAGGGCATCTCCCTGCTAAGAAGTCCTGCTGTTTTCAAACTAGAGAAGGTCGACATCGGTTTCAAAAGACTCCCTCAGGCGTTTTTTCCACATACACAATTTCTCAATGCAAAATTTCATGGGCATGCCATTGCCACTCTGCCAGCTGTGTGCTCATGGCACAGTCACAATCTGCTCATACTTCTCTGAAAGAACAGATGCAACAAAAACTATCATTTAATGCAATGTTGCAGGTGGGACTAAGACCATCAGATCTGTACAGGTAATGTGGTAATGTCTGCTCTGCTCCTGCACAGACTGAATCTCAAAAAAACTGCTAATCCGTCTACCCACAACCGCACTGAGTGACTAATTGGGCTAAGTGGATTGCTGGGCTATGGGACTAAATGCCAAACTGAACACACGTTCATGGAGCTTCCCTTTCAATGGCATTTCTCTTGTCAATGAAAGGAGCATCTGTTCAAACTGGGCTCCCAGGCCAGGAAGGGAGTAGTCTCAAAATGCAAATACAGGTAAAGACAAATATTTTTCTTGCCACTTGGCACAAGAGGTGACTGGCTGGAAACTCTCAGTGTAAAGTCAGGCAACACAAGGAGAAGCCTTGATGATAAAGCATTAAGAATGGCCATATTCCCTGTCAAGATTTAAAAAGATCCAAGTGTAGTCTGAAGTAAACTGCAGCATAACCGTATGACACTCATGAAGCTGAGGCAGGGATGACAGTAGCAAGCTTCTCACCCAGGAGGAAACGACACAGCTGCACAGCCAGATGCCAGTGAGAACAACACAATACCCGACCATGTCATGGTCATAACAGGCCAACCAGATGACTAAACAGCATGGAAAACACTTCATAAAAAGAAATATGCTTTCAAAAGAGGCCAAATCATATTTGCTGTTCATCTCCTTTTTCTTTAACCCACATGAAGCCTTCCAAGCTGGCATTTATGCACACCCTAACCTCTTTTAGGAGCCACCTCTTTCAGGAACCAAGAGAATTTTAACCTTCCTTTCTGAAACAGACAAAGGGAGATCAGGTCTTCAGCATATTGAATACTCTCCTTATTCCCATAGCTCTACACCAGCTCTTTCAATCAACTAAGTGTACCTACAACATTCCTAATCACTATTGTATGTTCAGGATTACAATGTGTTAATCCCAGCATTTGCAGTACTGAAGGTAATATTGGTCAGAGATAAGTAAAGCAATTCAAAAGACTGAAATACTGGTGAGGTTTTAAATACCATTATCTAACACTATCTTAATTTTACAGGGTGCATACATCCGCAGTGTAAAAATCCCTTTGCCCTTGGGAAGGACTGCAATTTGTTTTAACATTATGACATCACGAATTTTCTTAATCTTTCCTCAGAGCATTGGAACAATTCTATAAATTTCCTGACTTATCTTGGAAATTAATTCGGAGCTGCAAATATGGCTCTAGAGGCTGATTCTCACTATGTCTGCACTCTGTTTAATTATGCTCGAGGAAAGGCAATAGCAGCTGAGGGCAGAATGCTGCTGCTCTACTAGGGTAGTGTTCACCATCATTGGAACAGGAGTAAATGCAGTGCAGATGCCAGGACACTGGGGATCTGACCGTTTTAACACATAGCTACAAATCCACTCGATAGGGCACTGCAAGTGGAATAGCAGGTCCATATACTCTAATGCTCTTGGTCTCTAGATATTTCTAAGCCTTGGAATAACTCATGGAGAAAAGGCAAATGCTGTTAAGTACCCTAAACAGTTTGTCTGACATTTTGAAGCTTGGGAAAAAACTCCACATCACTAAAAGCTACAATCAGCAGCTTAGCATTACGCCATTCAGCCGTAAGAGTGATTGATAGTACATTTGGTTCCATCAGACACTATCCCTATAATAGAGCTATCGGCACTGTAAGAGCAAAATGTCTTTTCTAATGCAATTTTCAAGGTCACCTTTGTAACATACCAGAAGTTTTAATCAAAGAAATCTTCTGTTGCAGGTCATCTGCTTCAGTGGGGTTCCGAGTCTTCATCCTGACCTGTAGCTTGTCTCCATTTCCATGCTACACAGAAGTTTCAATTGTCCACATTTATCTCCTATGCAGTTCATCCGCTGACAAGTCACCTTTTGATATTAGTGATGCTTTAATAATTTTCTCTTTACCTGCTCCCAACAAAAACAGAAGACTGATTTTCTTCCATGTGTTCAGTTTTGCTGGTTGCTTGGCTCTAATGAAGCTTGCGTTTTACAGTCACCTATAATTTTGCTTGTTTTGCAGTCCTGAAGGAACAAACTAACAGTAACTCTCATGCAGCTTTTTTTTTTTTTAATTACTGAATGGCTGTCTGAAAATGTTTTTAGCTTAAGTCCTTCTCAAGCTAAAAATGGGACTCTGTGAGCATAAGATAGAACATTTAAGGTGCACAGCTTGCTTTCCCTGCCCCCCAGCATAAATCATTCCCTGTGAATACTCTTTCCCCAGTGGAAAAGACAGCCTAACGGTGAATTAAGGTCTGAAATGTGACAGCACAGCAAGACATTTTGGAAAGGCAGTGTCTGATGGTGAGCAAAATAATATTAAGTGTAAAATAACCTGTCTGCAGTCACTAGCTCCTATTGCTCAGTTTTCTCCTGAGGCTGATTTTAGTTCTGTTCTGTCGGCCAAATTCGTACAGCTCTTTTGCAGACAATCAAGTAATTTCATTCCTATATTTAAAAAAAAAACACCTAGGTGAATACTCTTCTCCCGAAGAGTAACTGGGGAGGGGGTGGGGGGTGCATGGGGGAAGATTGTCTTCTATTATGTACCGACACCACAGTTGAACAATATTCTGCTAGATCAGTATGTCCTTCTGCTGCATCTTCATCCCTGGCTTTTAATTCACATATTTGTTGTCTTCTTCAATAGCTTTGTTCAAGAAATATGTTGTCAGATCCCTAGCATTTACATCACAGCATTGCAGCAACTTGCCATACTACCAGAAGTTGAACAATGTTACATCTCCAAGTATCTCATCATTGCTTCGTAATGCAATTACACCAACTCCAGAGGCCAGTCGTCATGTCTGCAAAGAAATCTCTTTAATGGGTTATTTCAATAGAAAAACATAATTTGAAGCTTTGAAGGTTCATGAAGAACTTAAAGAAAACAACAATTGCAAATTTCCTTCCACAGGTTTTCAAAAGAAAAAGCAGTTGCTTCTGCATATTGTGGGAACGGAATTCAATCTCAAGGACAGAATAACGTGTGTTGTTATCCCAGGCAAAATAATTTCAGAAAAACTAGTGCTGAGACATTTCTGGTTGCTGTGGTACCAAACTATTAGAAAATAAATGTTAAGTCAATGTAAATACTAGTTCCTAGCACAGTCCAGCATTTGCTGAGCTAACAGTTTACAGACAGATTTTTAAGTTGGTCTGATTCAGCATATCATCCAACAATCAACACCTCCCATTGGATTGCTGGAATACCACAAAAAGCTATATTTGAATGCTACCCACTTCTATGCATTGCCAAATCTGACCCCATTTCACATAAGTCACTGTTTTTTAGGCCAACTGTTCTTTCCTGTGGGTAATGCAGATCAATCACTTCAGGGCAAGAGCGTTCAGACCTCCTTTATTTTCCTCCACCAGCCACAGACTTGTAATACAATTATGTAAGGTTGCACATTATTTATGCTACTACCACCTCCCAAATGCAAACTGATCAGGCTCAGTTACACTCTAAGCCCTGAACTTGCAAACAGTGACAAGCAAGTGCTCCTTCCTCAAAGAGAAATGTAAGCATGTTACACGTGAGAGGCTTAACAGGACTAAAGCAGCAACGTACTAGAAACATAACCCAGTCATGCTAGACCTTGCATCCTCTTTACACACACACACATATATAAAATATATATGACTATGTATTGTTGGAGAATCTGAGGATCCAACTGTATAGTAATGCAAGTATAATTTAGGGCAGGTCAGAGAGAAGTTTTCTGTAGTATGATCGTAGTTAGAGAACATTCAGAAAGCATCTCCCCCTCTACTCTCTTGTTCTCTGCCAAGTGATTGCAGAGACCCAACCTATATATTGTTTCAGAAAAAAAGAAAAAGGTGAGCAAAACCAATCATTCCAGTGTTAACAAAGCCAAGTATCCGTCCCTGGGAGGGATGGACTCTTTAAGTAGTTTGATAACTGCCACAATTCTAAGGAATCAAGCAGTAAATAACACAACAATTATGGAGAGATGGCTCTTGGTGGAGCCCATAGGAGAGGCACAGTTAGTATTATCTTCACTCAGAAGTGGGGACTTGGAAACAATCGCAGACTGTTAGCTTTCAGTGGAAACGAATGTTCTTTTAGTAAAGATAAGTTCTTAGACAGACCTCTCAATCTTAAAGAGTAACAACTTTACCACCACATTAAGTCTATATGAGTATATACATGTACACGTACACACACACACACACACACGTACACATACAGATAGATCTCTGTATCAGGAAATACCTACTCAAGTATAAGCTAATATCAATGCATGGCTTAAAAGACACAGGACCTTTATTTTATAGCTTTCACAGTAACGTTTAATAAATACATTAAAAAATTACTTAGTAAATATTCCACCAAGCAACGTAAGAACAACAGCGCCAAGTGTCCACACTGGACACTTGGAGATATTTGTTCTCTACTCCAATTAGCAATTTCCCATAAGGAAATGCGAACATCACTCCTAAAATCTTTAGCAAGAGGCTACCACCATTCATTTCTGAAAATCGCGATGCCTGTATTGCAGAGGATTTTACTAGGGTATGATCCTTTGGCTACAGATTTACAGTGGCAGCTTTCATAGTTGCAAACACCTGTGTATCCTTAGACACCTGGAGAACTACTTCGAACAGACCTGTGAAACAAGAGCGAACACAAAACAACTGACTCCTGCAGCATTGCTTGGAGGGAAGTATGCCATTAGATGAATCCTAAAGATTTTTCAGGTGTTTGGACCTGCTAACTGTGAAGCTATAATCAGTAATTCCTCATGATCTAAATGATAATATGACTACCTTATGTGGTGCTTGTCATCTTCAGGCATCAAAACGTTTTTCAGAACACACAGGTAAATCTTTTCATTTCATTCAGTGAGAAAGCAAGGAAATGTGCAAGTTAACCGCAGCTACCCACTAAGTCAATAGCGAAATCAAAAAAGGCAAAACCTCTTCCTCAAATTCCAGTTCCAAACTTCACATGAGTACCCAAACACTATTGGAAATACAATTTTGATGGAGTCTACATCAGTTTCTGTGACCTTTAAATTCTAATACTAACAGTAGAACTAACAGCATGGGCATCTGACCCTCTGTTCCCTGCCCTTGGCCAGCTATTTGGTTCATATATCAAGACATACAGTGGCATATTTTTGTAAACTTTCTCTCTTTGTTGTGCAGACTTTGGAATTGATTTGGGAGGAATTTTTGCCTCACAGCAAAATTAGATGCCAGATTACAATAACATCAAGTAAGCGTGCTTTACTGAGCTTTCTTTAAGATTTAGTATTTTTTTCTCATATTTATCTCAAAAATAACTATTATTTTCCAAGCATCACAATTCTTCCATAAGTGTTTTGTTACCTGCCTATTCTAGTACCGTTCCTAAACCCAGCACATATATGTGACTTTGTACTTGCTTACACATTACATACATCAGACCACAGAGGATAAGAAACTGCTTTGAAACCAAGAAGTACCTGAATCCTCCTTGAGCCTGCAGATCACAGAACCAAAATAAAATCCATGTTTCCAAACCACACTTCTCAAAGCAAATGTTCCAGCGAGGGTGATTTTCCAGACAAAAACTCAAGGTCCATCCAGAGCAGGAAGAAATAGATCCTGAAGCAAAGCCACAACAGAAATGCAAGGTCCACCCAGGGCCAGAGACAAAGTGGCAGACAGGCTCAGCTAGTGTGCCTAATGCAGGGGGTGGGGAACGTGCCCTGGGCTGGGCTGAGCTGAATTGGGCTCCTGGGCCCCTGGGCAGGGGCGTGGATGGAGGCTCCAGGTAAGGCTTATCAGGGTCATTAAAAGCCATCAGTACCTACAGAGCCCTACTACTGAGTTTATGGAATCAACATCTGCCAGAAGTGGGATTTTTCATTGCCTCTTTTTTAGAAGCTCAGTTTAAAGTTGTGATTTTTTTTTTTCCAGAGAGCAGATTTATGCCTAGAGCACTGGGGGGACTCTACAAAGTGCGTCTCTTTTCCCACCTTGAAACACAAAGTGGATTAACATCACCAGCTGCTCTGAGAAATCTCAGCCTAGTAGTTTACCCTAACAAAGAGAGGAATAAGAAATACAAGGTTCATCCCATCATTCATGATTTCTACCCATCAAATGAATGAGAAAACCAAGATAACCTTTAAAAGTTGTGCATACCTCAATACTGAATTTGGTACTGTGGGAAAGTCATACTCCATGTATGCTGGAGGGTGGAAGGGTGGAATTTTTCAGCCATTTGTACACAGTCCTGTAGGCTCTATTAACCCCAATTCCATCCCATTAATAGAAACGATCTGTCAGGAGCTAAGAGGTATCATCACATTAAAAGCAAAATTTGACCTTCAGGAGATAAATAGAAATGTTTCATCCAGTATTGACAACTTGCAGAAACTTAGAGAAAATTCAAGGGTTTGGAGGTTTTTTTTCCCCTTTATGCATTAGGTCACATAATCTCATGAACATCTGAGTCATTCCTGAAATCCACTGTGTGATATTTGCTGGACAAGAGTAGAAAGAATTTTTCTTTAAATTTTAAATCACGTCAATTTTTAAAGAGATCTTGTCACTTCCTTTGGCAGTGGAGTGAAGCAGGCATTGACATTGAGGGCTTCAATGTGGCTTCAAATATATCATTTCATAATATAAAGTTAACTACAGCAGACTTATGATGGTGCCAGAGCATCCACAGAAGATTTATAAAACAGAAAAGCCCCTTTCCACCTCTCTCTACCCCCACCCAGCTTAGTAGTAACTCATTTGTCTGCCTGTGTGACTCCTGAAGAGGTTTGTCATCTCTGAGCAATCTCAAGCAACCCAATCAATGTGATTAAAAATTAATCTTTTCCGGATTAGATCTTTTTCAGTGTTCACCTTTATGAAGCAGAAAAGCACTGTTTTTAATGACCAGCAATTTGTGTGGCCTGCCATTTTCATTGCAGGATTTATGTAAGACTTTTGTCTGTCAGCATCAAGGCTCAAGCCTTAGACCACCTCACTAGCATCAGGAGACTTTCTTTTAAAAAGCAGCAGAAGGTCTGCCTCAGGCAATAGGACCTGTGTACCAGAGCTCAGCAGCAGTCTGTTATTTCTCTTCATGTTAGCAATGTTTCAGGGAAAAAACAGTGCTGGAGCAGTGCAGAGCAATGCAAATAAGGAAGGAACTCTAAAGCACTGCTGCAACAACCCTTAAAATGATCAAAAATATCTTTGGCTGGTTTTGTTCTGAATAGCCCCGATGTATAAGAAGCGGCACTGGCTTTAGGAGTTGTTATTGGTATAGCTGAGGGTTCTCAGTATTTTCTTGCATATCTGCTGCTGACTTGTCAGCCATATCTACAGATTTTCCTATGGGTGGTACAAATGCAGCTGAGGAGGAGCTTCCATTCATAGGAGAAAACTGGCATACCTCCATCTGATGGATGTTAGACTTCCTGACTTAATCTCTTTAGTTGGATATACACTAGAGGAGGCTGGAGGAAAAAATGCATACCCTGAAGACAACAGGTAGTTAAGTATTCTGGGGAGCACTGGTTCTTTTGACTTTCAGAGTGTACTTTGAAATTTCTCTTCCTGAGCAGGGGACAGCTGTAGGCTCTTTGCTTCCCAAGACCCTCTGTTTCACACCATCACGTCTCTGCCTCTCTCACTAAGTGGGCTGAAATAAATTTATACATGGTCTAATGACCTCTAATCAAAAAATGTTCCTCTGCCCAGGAAACCAGTGCAGAAAGCTCAGGAAAATGCATTTGCCCTGGCAGAAAGAACATTGTTTAATGTCCCTGTGTAGCTGGGAGGGGGCAACTTTTTATCATCTTTCTTTCATTGTATTTATCTTTGGCTAAAGGCTGTGTCAGGTTCAACAGGGAGCTACAGCTGTGGAGTATGCAGCTAGCTCTAAAAGCAGCAAAAGGTGGAGTATAGTAAGGTAGAAGCCTCCAGTGGTAAGGTAATGTTTCAGGTACTGGATAGAAAAGAATCTGACAATGATTTCAGAGTAGGTCAGTAAGTCTGAAAGGGAAATCAGCCTTAAAAACCCCTTCTGAATGGTACTCAAAATACCCAATCTGTCATCCTTTTCTCTTCAAAATGAACTCCCTGCAGCAAAATTACATAAATTAGGGTACTGGGAAACTGAATTTTTTTAAGTAGTTGAAAGTGTCTTTACAGGTGTGCTTCCTGGTGGCTAATGACAACAAATCAGTTAACAAACAATTTCATTTGAAAAGGCCAGCTGGACTTACATTGGATATTTCTTCTGGGAAAACTTTGGGCTTAAAATTTCAAGCTCATTTAAATAAAAGTTTGCTCAGAAGAATACTGGGAAAGAGCGGTCCGTCCATCAGCAGGCCATCCTGCTACAGCTGCCAGCCCAGGAGCTAATGTACCAGTCTGAAAGGGCTTATTTCCCCTGCCTCCCTTGGCAGTCACATGGACAGAAACTCTTCCAAAGGGTATCTCACAGCAGCTAAGTTATGCTCCGATTCACAAACAGCATTAGATCCACTGTGTTGGCCTTTGTGCATTATATACCACAGGATGATACTTTTCACAGTGAGTTCCTACCAATTTTCTTCGGTATCAGTAGTCAACAGGCTCAAATTATCCCAGAACACCTAAATTTCTTCCTAAAAACCTTCTAGAGATTGCATTCTAGCTGATTAATCCGTGAAGCCGAGAGATACCAGTTTTGGCTGAACAGGACATTCTTCCTGAGTCAGTTTTGTCCATTGTGACTGTGTCATAGCTCCTGTACAGTGGGTCTTTTAAGATGTCATGGTGGTTTGGCCCTGGCCAGATGCCAGGTACCCACCAAAGCCACTCTATCACTCTCACCCCCTCAACTGGGCAGGGGAGAGAAAATATAACAACAGGCACATGGGTCAGATAAAGACAGTTTAATGAAGCAAATATCCGTGCGCGGAAGCAAAAGCAAAACAAAAGATCTTATTCTCTACTTCCCATCAGCAGGCGATGTCCAGCCACTTTCTGGGAAGTAGGGCTCCGGTACGCATAGCGGTTGCTCCAGACAACAAATGCGAAACGAATGTGTCCCCCTTCTTCCTGTTTTCCCCAGCTTATATTGCTGAGCAGACATCATGTGGTAAGGAATATCCCTTTGGTCATTTGGGTCAGCTGTCCTGGTTATATCCCCTTCCAAGTTTTTACCCACACTCAGCCTACTGGAGAAATGTTGGGGAAACAGCCTTGATGCTGTGTGAGCCCTACTCAGCAGTAGTCAAAACACTGGTGTGTTATCTAGCTACCACTGCACAGCACAATGAGGGCTGCATCTCAGGCAGATCCATTACAGATGTTTACAATTAATGGCATTTGATTTCAAAAGGGCAATACCATTCCCTACAAATTTTGCTCTCTACTGAATATAAGCAATAGCAGCCTTAGAAAATGTGGGGACTTAGCTTACATTTTATTCCTCAAGGACTTGCAATTCTGGAACTGAGGGCTGCACTTTCCCACACAGCTGTAGCCATGCCACATTCTCCTATTGCCTCTTAATTTGTCCACATCATTTCTAAATATTCTGTGAAAAGCAGACCACCACTGTTTTGAACAAGGAGGTGCTAATTCATTGTGATCTCAGTAAGCAAGGCACTCAGACTTTGTGAATTATCACCTAAAATGCCATTCATTAGTGCTAACACTACAAAGAGGATAGTACAGATAATCTTACCTCCCTTCAGACAGTGTGACCCCTGAGCTGTGGAATGTTGAGTGGGTCTCCAACCATGGTGTAGCACACCATGCTAATGCTATCTGTAGAAAGGTTACCCTCCTTTGGTCTTTTGAGTTTAAACAGGATTTTCTGAAAAGAAAACAATATTGTTCATCACTCCTTCTATCAAACAAAAAGGATGTTCATGTGATAACTTCTTGCTGCACTTTTAGATAAAGATAAGGACACACAGGTGGTACAATTGCCAGTACTGAGGGGAAGCTGCCCACAGGCTCCTTCGTTACAAACAGCCAACTATGATTATCTTGCAGCAGCGGATAGCACAGCACAACACAGGCACGAAGGCCAAGTTATACCTGGGGCACAGGGCAGCACAGCACAGTCTACGCTTCCACAGGTTAACTGCTTTGTGGCTCCATGGGCGATGGCCTTCCTGTCTAGATCCTGTGACCACCAGCAGAGAGAAGGGCAGGTTCACCTCCCTGCCAGCACCAAATAGCGAAGAGGTTCCTTTCTGAGCATGGTATTTAACTCCATCTACGCATTGCACTAGGAAGCAAGATGCTGAGCCCTTGGCTCTGACATCGTGCCCCTGAGCCGTCCCTCTCAGACAAACCAGCATCCGTCTCCTTCTGACCCTATCCAAATCCTCTGTATTCCCACAGAGCCATGGACAGGCAGCAGCATGCATGCCCCACCACACTCCCAGCTGCACACACAGCAGTCAGCCCTGGGGTGCCTGGGGGTGGCACAGCCATCATCCCAAGATACAGATGTGCACCTTCTGGGATGAATTTGCCTCGTCTTCACCTAGTTTGGGGAGCATGGATGTACCTTTCATGTTCTGTCAGAGCAGTCACTTCTACAGTGTTACTCTCAAGACTTCAAAACTATTATGAGAAGGCTGCTGATCTGGCCCTGCAGTTTCAACACACTGGAAGAACCACAAAACCTTTTTTCAAAGTCAGAAATAAGGTGTGATAGCAGCTTTTCATGACTCATCCTGACACCAAGACTGTGGTTTCATGCTCTGGGTAGCTTCAAATGAAATTACCATTAGGCATTATTCTGTTGGGTTAGAATTAATTTCAAATGTGTGCAGAAATAACCAGTATAGGTTATCTGCAGTAAGGCTTTCACAGTATACTAATTCCTTTCTCAGATTGATATTGAGCTCCAAGAGGTCTTTAAATCTCAAATAACTTATGAGAAAAAAAACCCCAAACCTATTAACTTTTAACAAAGCACCAAAAAATCACTCAGATGGCAGATGAGTTTTAAATACTTCATGTCTTGCTATGCAGAGAAGCTGGGGACCTGGAGTAGATAGGACCCTCTCTGCATGTGCTTAAGCAAGCCAGACATCTGCAATTCACACTGCCTGATGTAAAGGCGCTTTGTAGTGACGTGCTCTGGTCTGTACATGTCTCATGCTGAGACAGAAATAAGGAAAAGGAGAGTGACTTTTAGGTAAAAGTGGGATTACGGGAACTGCAGAGGGAAATTCTTGGAATCACTCTGCCTGCCATGGAAACAAAGGGTGAAATGCCAAATCACCAATGACAAATGGCAATGGCAAAACTACCACAATATTCAAAAGGGGAGTCATGAAGGAGTAGGATTCTGTCTGTGTCAAATGAACAGACAGTAATGTTCACTGAATAAAAGGAGCAAAAAAAGGAAGATGCTGAAAAGGTGATAACACAAATCAAAGCACTTTGTCAATGGAGAACAGCAATGACAAAGGAAAGTGCTGACAATTTAGCTTAAATTTCAGACTGTAGCTGTAATGGATGAAGGGTTAAATTTTTTAAGAAATGCGGCATCCAACTTCTCCTACTTAGACCTCCAAAGAAGTCGGCAGGTTTTCAGAAGGCTATATCCCCTACTGAGACACTTCAATTAGAAAGCTGCTTCATTTCCAAAAGCATTCTGTAGCTCATAGCACCCACTGAAAGAGAAGATGCACTAAATGCATCTTTGAGCAAGATCCAAAATAAACAAGACTGCCTCTGAAAACTCCAAAGGAGCAACAAGCCTGACTGAGATATAGGACATATTAAGCCCCTTTTAATGTTTCTAAATTCAAAGGCTTTTGAGTATGGGGCATGAGCAAACCAGTTCTTGAGGAAGAAGCCAAACGCAGCCTTCAGATCTGGATCAGAGATATTAAAATGAGGAATTTAAAGCAGGACTATTAAAAGTTCTATTTGGTGCAGCTAAGAAATATTTAATAGTCTCACACAGAAGGCATAAGCTCTACATTACAAAATTTCTCCACCAACAGGCCAGGAAAGCATTTCTCATAAATTATTTGGGTATATGCAATGCAGCCCAGGAACTATATCATAGATTAGATGATAATCCTGAGATCTCTTTCCAAAATGTTGTTCTACATCAGCTATATATTATTTCATCTTAGAACCATGTTCAGAAACAAAGAACTGCCTTCTGCAATTGTAAACCTTGCCTAATAAGTATTCTTTTGTACAATGGGCACACAGGCAGAAGCAGAGGAAAGTTTCCAATTTCCAGGTAAAATGTCCAGTTTTTTAGTTTGAAAAGGCATTCCTAGAATTCCAAGTAATTGCAGTAACATTTGTTAGAGTCTGATATCAAAACAGAACATTTCAACCGGCTAAAGTGAACTTTATCTCCAATTGAGAAAAAGATTCTTAAGCAACGATCTTTGCTATTCTGTCTATTAGGCACAAAACAGACAGAACTTACAGTGATGTGGCTTTTTGGGAATCTCTGGAAATGGGTTTGACAGTCTTAGGCTAAAATTCAGCAATCCCTAAGAGCTGACTGGGCCTATTGTGACTGGGAAGAGTCTGAGCAAAGAACAAAGCTGGAAAGTGAGCAGGGTAAAGGAGGCTGTCTCAGTGATCTGCCTTGCTGCCATAGCGAGGATATACATTGCTGCACACTGCCACTGCCCACAGCTGGCACATTAGTATCCACCGAGCTATGACTGTGCCTGAGTAAGATCTGGGGAGAAAAGCACTTAATATTTGCCCTTCAGAGGCCTTCTGCTCAACAGAAGGGTTTGTGGTAACAGGCATTTGCTCTAAGGAAGGCAGAGTTAAAAAAACCCCACAAAGCCTAAATAACACATCCAAAAGAAAAGGAAAAAAAAGAGTAATATCTAATAATTAAACAAAATGTTGAATGTTTAAAGACTGAAATGTTCTTTTTTGTGGTCACTCATGTCATACTACTGTGGCATCAAAACTTGTGCACAGTCCCTGGGCTGGTCCCTGCTTCCTGCACTGCTCCAAATACTGTCATTTTTGCTTTAGGTAAGATGGGCTTCTCTAGTAAGGGTAAGAAGTGGCTGTTAGGAACATAAGCTTCTTACAGTTATTTCTACATATTTCACAGACTATTGGTGAGGGCAGGGGTGTGCTTCTTACAGAAGATTGGCTATGTTAAGCTGAGCTGAGCAAAATAAACACCATTTTCTTATACAATCATCAAATGATGAACAAAGATGAAGAAAACAGGAAATCCACATTGGAAGAGAATTAAAAAAAAAAAAAAAAAAAAAAGACAAGTGAAAAGAAAGTAGCTTCTACTTGGAAGAAAGATGCTGATTGCCCCTGGGTCACCTTGCACATTAAGTGAGCTCTGTGAAGCTCTGCTAAACCTTGTGTCATTTGGCTGTGAGATCTGCCTGAATGCCACTGTCTTCAGAAACCTGTGCAGCTCTGAAAGGAAGAGACCTTTTGGATGAAAGCCCCATGTCTGCTGTTTCAACAGTGCTGACAGCTGTCTTTGTGCAGTGTCACTATGGTTGTTAACAGCCTGCTCTGCTGCAACTTCAGATGCTTTGCCTCTATTCCCAAACTGAGAAGTGAAGTGATACACTCAATAAGGAAGCAGAAAAAGGTGGTAAGAGGAAAATAACATGATGACATAATCCATTAATAACATCAAACACCTCTCTGCTTTCTCCTTCCAAGAACTTTTCCATGGCCCAAGTCACCACTGGAACAGCTGAGTATGGTGGGATTACTCCTGTGTGCACATTTTTGCCAAACTCCATCCAAAAGTCACTTCCCTCTAGTACCAAAAGCCATGTTTTCATGTATTAGAAAAATATACCTAACTCTTTAGGTAAGCAAGTCTAGTGTCCTCGTGAACATATATGTCATTTACCACTCTTCGATTTAATAAAGCTTCTAAGCTGAATGTCTGGTTGGAATACTGAGCAGAAATACACATGGTTGTAACCCATGTGTGCTGCTATCTTTTGTTTGTTTTTTCCACAAAATCACAGGATGTCTGATGCTTTTGTTACATTTCATCAACAGATTTGTATTAGCAGCCTTTGTAAAACTCCAGCTATACTTTATGCAAAGCTTATGTAAGTCCCCTAGGATTAATTACCTCGCTTAAAGTCCAATTTATTTAGCAATTAGGAAAAATTAGACAGTAGTTGGTGAGTTTGCTGTTTTGAAATGAAAGGCCAGAGTCCTTAAGTCTGTTCCCAGTCTAAACACTAGTTTTAGAAATTCATTATTTGAAAGTCTCTAAACAAGTACTTTACATTGCTATCTTTTTTGCATCATTTAGCCTCCAAATAACTTCCCTGTTCAAACTGTAAGCATACTAATCAAAAAAACAAACCAACAGGAATGTAAAATGTTTACATGATAGTTTTCAAAATCAACTTTTCCTTCTCAGCCTGAATTTGTCAAACCAGTAACACTGGTCTCATGAAATACATGGTGACACTGTGTAAATGTTGTGACACCACTGGGGAAGTCACTGGAACCACCAACAAAAGCTATCAAGGAGAAACCTTGTCTCTAGAAGAAATCCTACACCAGAATCATGTGCTCTCTAAAAAATAATGAAGACTTTGGCTCTGCAGGCCTCCCAGAGCCCTGTTCCCATGAGGAGGAGACCTGTAGGCTGCAAAGCCTGTGGACTGGGCAGCGCTGGGATAACACAAGTCTCAGCTGTGCACAGACAAGACAGCTGCTTATGCCATAGGGCAGCCTGGCCACCCCAGCGAGCTGCTCTTTCAGCACATTTACACCAGAAGTTACAAGAACTCCTGTTTTTGAAAGCAGCCTTTGGGACTTCTTACACAGTGTCTGCAGCTTGGAAATCCTCCTGCATATACCCCATGGCTTTAGAGTCCTTACACTATTGCTGCAGCCCATTTGGCTCTAGACTCACCTTTTAACTCTCACTCTGCCCATTTGGCTGTAAGGGTAGCTCTCAGGACCATTGGCTTCATTGTCTACTCAACGACTTCTATTCAACAACTACAAAGCATTGCCTTGCACAGCACATGCAAAGCACATAATTTCACAGTATTACTAGTATTCTCTGAAAAACAGCTTGACACATACAGCACAATTACCTGAAGCACAGTGGATGAACAACTGCTGTTCAGAAGCTACATACCAACGAGCATGAAGTGCAGATCTGGAGTGACTGTAGTCATCAGGGCTCCAGTGCCAAGTTGCCTTAAGTCAATGGGGATAGACTGTTCTGCAGCAGCTGAGGTTTTGGCCTAAAGGAATATAAATATATTTGGATATCGTGTTGCTTGATTAACTCACTAGAGTTCCTAATGTAAAGCTTGCAAGAGCTCCCTTTAGTGTACTAGCTTTTCTTAAGGGACATTTAAGGTTTATGTGACCCAATTTAAGGATCTTTTAGATATAACTCTGATGTATGCTGCGAGTTCACTTTGCCTCTCCCTATACTTACTATATTTCCATTTATTTGTGACAGAATTCAACAAGTGGATTGTACCTGATTTCCTTGTTCATTTGGTTGCACCCTTTCAGGATATTAAAAATCCCTTAATGGCTTTTCACATATTACATTGACTGTTGAAAATAAAGCCAAGCAAAGTATTTGTTGTGAAATTATTAACCCTGTCTGCTGGCTCCAAATAGTGGGGACTCTCTGGCCTTCCACAGTTTTTCTGGAAGAAATGCTCCATTAGCAGCTCTTTTAGCCCAGACGTATTTCACATTAACACAGTTGGTTCCTGATCTCTTTCTTCCAGAGATAAATACCCACTACCTCATGAAAGCTGAGTCTTGTGAGTATGCACTGTAGGGCACATATTTTAAGCTTTCTGCAAACCTACACTCTTCATGACCTTCTACAGCCTCCTACGGTCTCATCCGCTGGGGACTACATAACGTGTCCCAACTATGCATCTTGGAAAATGTCAGCTAACGTGCCTAAGATTGGAGGTGCAGAAGCGGACAGGGGGTCTCCTGTGCATTTTCTTTCCTTCTGGAGAACTGGGAAGTAAGAGAACTGCTCCCTGGGGTGCGAGCGCTTCAGAGCAAAGGGAAGGCAGCATTAGCAAAGGACACCAAGTCCTTAAGGATTCACTGCCACTTTTCCACTCTGAGAATTCCCTGAGAGGGCAAGCAAACCTGACAGGGCTCTCTGATTTACAGCTGTTCAGCGTTTGACCCTCCTTCTACAGGAACTGCCACAGCTGCAGTCCTAAAGACAATAGCCAGGGAGAGATCTACGGAGAAAGGTCTCTGGGAAAGTAGTTCACACTCCTTCCTCCCCCTCTTCTCCACTAAGAGATTAGTATTTTGCTTCTTGGTCACAGCGGGTGTAGGTAGCTGCTGTCCAGCACAGACAAAACTCAAAGAGCAAATGAAGACCAGGGTTTTACACCTTCCATGCTCAGACTTGGTGACAGAGCCACTCTGCCAATTCGATGCATTCAGAGGGTTTAAAGGAAAAAAAATAAAAAAAGGCTGTGCTCTATTGTCTCCGTATTGCACTGCCTCTTTAAAATCAGAAATGCATGGACAGCTTCAAGGTGCCTCCCACTGAGAAAAGGCTTTAGATGCATGCACAGAGACATCGGGGCCATCCTCCCCTGAGCAGCAGGGCAAACCTGCCTGGGAGAGAAATGATCATTCAGCGAAGTCCTCTGGCTGGTTTCAGTGATCCTTTCTCTGCTCCAGTGACAGCAGCACATTTGCGGGGAAGAAAGCTGGAGGCTATCCCCAGGGTGCCCGAGACCTCCGAGAAGATGAGAGCAACTGCAGGTACAGTTAGCTGATAGTGTTATGTCAGGTTGTGGGTGGTTGTGTTGTCTGTATTTATTTTAAAGCTGTTTCTTGGTAATTTGCAGGGAAACATGTCTGAAACAGATGCTGCACCTTGCTTTGACCAACACACAGATTTTGCATCCAAGTGCTTATTTAGTACTTCTCTTAAATGAATGTTCACATTTCCAGGCAGCTGCGGGGATGGCTTGTAAAGCAGTCCATTGTTTGAACTGTTATTTAGTTTCAGGCTTTGGCTTTCTGTTATTCTGTTGTTCTGCAACTCTCAGTTTGAAAGGCAATGTGGAGACAGAAGTTGTACAAGAGAGTTTCTCTCAGAAATTTATTAAGTGGAGGTACATCAGGGAATCAGGGTGGTTCCAGGGAAAGAAGGGGACAACAGTTGGCTATCCAGATGGCCCTTTGTAGCCATGATGGACATTGTTCAATAGTATTTCACACCCTGAAGACCTACCGCCTCGATGCAGAAAAAGTGGTAATGCCCCCCAATTCTCTTCTGGGAAGGGGTGGGACTGTCCTGAGAGCTGGGAGTCTGGTGTGATGATTCCCAGATGCGTCATGAGAAGATGCAAGCCGACAGCATTGTGATACAGAGTAGAGCCAAAATTATGGAGTAGATTAGATATTTTTTCCTCAGTGTGGAAAATAAATCAATTTTTAACATTTGGTACAACTAGCAGTACAAAGAGGGGAGCCTGCGCCTCCCTGTCTTCAAAAATTCAAGGCCCTTTGTCTTGCTTAAGGAAGATTTTCCTTTTCACCTTAAGAGCCTGTTTGGGGAAGCACTCTCCATATGAACAGCAGATTTGCCTTCATAGCAAAGCACTACAAGGTGGTTCACAGGATAAAATCTTGTTTATGCAAACTGGCAGACCTCCACTGGTTTGAGAGAAGCAATAATGGATTATGCTGGCTGAAAATTTGGTCCCCCTACTCAATTAATGGCTGCCAAAAGGAAAGTGCTAGCTTCACTATGTTCTTGTGTCTTGGCAACTCTTACTTAATTAAGAAATGTATTTAGGAGCTGGGACATCAGTTCTCTTTTCATTCTCACCTACCACATCACTCTGACTAAGACATTTAGAATAAAGCAAAAACTTTGTTCAGAAGGCACATCAGATACTTCTCAGCAAACTGAAGTGTCATCTCATTTTAGTTTTTTTTTTTTTTTACCTTGCACAGGCATGACAGCACCGTGGGCTTGAAGGCTGGCGGAGGTTTAAACTGGATTTTGCACTCTTCCTAGATTGTCATTTCACTGTATGCTGAAAACAAAATTTCATCATTGGTAAATAAAACTGCTGAGTGTAACAACCAGTGTATTATGCAACTCAAGGGATTTTATGGTAACAGAAGTGCCCTTTCACAGGGTATTTCTTCCCACTGTGCACAGCCAGCAATACATCTGTGGGGTAATAAGGTGGCTATTGCTTTTCATCGAGCACAGTATTTTTGCTGTAATATCCTCTCAGGAAATGTTTTCCTCTTTTTGTTCCCACAGAAGGACTTAAATGAGGCTGTTACTCTATAATCTCATGGGGACAAAGACAAGGTGACTCACTGCACAGGAGCAAACTTTGGATGAGGTCTCTTGCCTGCCATCATCGTGCCCTGCCATCCTGGGTAATTCTAACACGAAACCAAGGACCAGCCAAGTCACACGTGTCAAAAGCAGACAGACACAGCCATGGAGCAAGCTGAACATAACCCAAATGCTACTGTCAACCTCAACTTTGCTGCAATCTACAATCTCCATGATGGGGATTTAACCTCCTTGCGAAACTTCTCCTTCCCTTTCAATTTCAGTTACAGTGACTATGACCTGCCACTGGACAGTGAAGACGACATGACCAAAACACGCACCTTCTTTGCAGCCAAGATTGTCATTGGGGTGGCTCTGGTTGGCATCATGCTGGTCTGTGGCATCGGCAACTTCATTTTCATTGCCGCTCTTGCCCGCTACAAGAAGCTGCGAAACCTCACCAACCTGCTGATTGCCAACCTGGCCATCTCAGACTTCATTGTGGCCATCGTGTGCTGCCCCTTTGAGATGGACTACTACGTGGTGCGGCAGCTGTCCTGGGAACACGGCCACGTCCTCTGTGCCTCAGTCAACTACCTACGGACTGTCTCCCTCTATGTTTCTACCAATGCTCTCCTGGCTATAGCTGTTGACAGGTATGTGGGGTGCTATCACTGAACAAGGAGATGGCCTGAACTTCTGGGGTTGGCTGTCCAGATTTCTAGGGTTTTAACATGCTCAGCTGTTCTGCAGGATGTTATGTCAAGGTAGGCACCATGCAGACCTGGGTATTTCATTTCATAAAAATCTAATCATGTGAGGGCATGACATTGTCTTACAGAAAACTCAAGTGGAAGTTACTTGATTAAATGTTTCAGGTGAAAAGAATGTTGATTTATTAAAATGATTTTTTTTTTCTCATAAAAACATGCTTGATTCAAGTGTAAGAGAGGAGTTATGAAATAAGGGAAAGAGGAGAGAGATAAATCAGAAACACCCAGAGACAAGGGTGTTCATCAGCACTATATAATCCTGATCCAAACCATACAACTCTAAGGAACCTTCACTACTGGCCTACACAGCTTTTCTGAGCCTAACCTTCTCTATAAACAGTGAAATAAATACTGTTCTGTGAGAGAAAGTTGATTCGTGATACAGAATTTGACAGGTGAGTTTCCAACAGGGTTATTGCCTTACAGGGTATTTCTTTCTCCCTCTAAGGTATTTTTCCCAGTTTTTGCTTTGGAGTGAAAGACAGTAAAACATAAGACTTCTATCTACTGTGCAAAATAGAGTTCTTATTCTCTGTCATGCTGTACTGAGCAAACGCAACAATCATTAAATTAACCACTTGATAATACTGAGGTCTTAGCTGGTTGCTCCAACCCAGAAGTGGATGCTTGGTAAGTGTGGCCAGCACTCTCCACTCCGTTAAAATACTTTCCTCTCATACCCTCCCCTCTCTCTTTACATGCCTCTCTGAGGATGGCACAGTGGCAAGCCAGGGAAAACCCACAGGTCATATATGGCACCATATTTATGGCACTGTTCCGAAAATGATAAAATGCTATACCAACCCAGTTTAGCAGAGATTTTCCTACATCCTTCATAATGGGGTAAGCAGAACATGATATCCACCTGCTACACTACCTCCTTTATGCTGCAGTCCTCTGAGATATCTCTATGCCTGCCTCTCACTCCAGGAATTTTAACAATATAATTTAATTGTATTCTTTCTTATGACTCCTCTTAGCCTCGTGCACCGTGGACTCTGATGGACCCAGGCGCTGAGGATCAGCTTCATGCTGACATAAATCTAACACAACTGACTCACAGAAAGCCAGAGACCTGCAGAGTAAACTCTTTACAGAAAGGCCATCACAAGTCATCTTTTCTGTATGAACACAATATACATCTCTGTATAACCTCTGAATATACATACTGTATGATTCCCACCCCCCTTCCTTTTTTTTTTTTTTCCAATTTCTCTTCTTTGCCATTTTATGCTCTAGTCTAATATTGCATAGTTTTTGGTAACTGATCCAAGAGACAGCTCAGAAGCAGTTAACCCTGCTGATAGCTGTATAGATGTCACACACTTATGCGTGGCTGATTCAGCAGTTACTGACACCAACAGAAGTCTGTGGAAAGACTGGGGAAGTTCAGAGATGTTTTGCCTGGTGTGGAGGAAAGGACAATCAGCTCCTATGAAACAAATCCTTAACTTGTGTCTAATAAAATAACATTTGAACAGCAGCTGGGGACTCAGGGTTAAGCTTCTAAACACTATCATGTATGCATTACCATTTTCTATTACTTATCTTTTCCAACTTCTAAAAAATTTTCTTGGAAAGCTCTGCTAGGGCATCCCAGGTTGATGAAGTAACATGGGTCATTGAGCCCTTATGCCTCCGAAGAAATCAGACGATTTATAGCATATCTCCCCACGCATCTTTAAAAACAATCCTGGAAATGATTAATCATTGAAGTTTGTTGTAAGAACACACACTGCTTTGGTTTCACTATCTTTTTTTTTTGTGAGCTTTTGACTTGGTAAACAAAGAGGAACCTTGTTCATTTAACAATCAACTATTCCATGTTGGTTATGTCATATGGGTCATTGACTTTGATCTCTAAAAAGAATAGGCTCCTAAGAAAAGTCTTCCCGTGTTTAGATCATTTAAAAGGGCTCACCTGTGTAGACAGGGTAAGCCTGTCGCACAGGATTTCCCTTGGGTAGGGCCCTCTTCCATCTTCACATGAAATGTAGGAATTTCACATATTTAAAGCCACGTCCACACTAAAAAATAATGCAATGTGGAAGGAGAGGATCTGAAGAGTAAGAGTTCATGTTAAGGGTCCAATGTCCATGCTGTAAATATTCTTGGGGGGTTAGCTTTAGCTGGGTCCCCTGGACTGAACGGCACCTGCTCTGTTTTATGCACACTTTTGGAGTACATCTTCCATGGCAGTTTCATCTGAACCCAGTTCATGTGCTGCAGGACCACTCCACAGTAACAACCGAAGTGTGGAAAGCAATGACAATCAGGAAATCCTCCACAAAAGCTCCCTTCTGACTCTCCTGCAGAGATTTACCCCATCCAGCCAAACACTCTGCTGAGTGGATAAGCATACTTGCAAACAAACACACATAAATTAACCCACAACCTTGTTTCCACGGGACCTGATCTAAAAATATTCATTTATCAGCTCCACAATGAGACTGAGTAATTCTGCTATCCCTTGACATTTTGCCTGCACTATTAAGAGCGATGAACAATTCATCTGCTTCCAAGCTCTGGCTAATGAAAAGCACCACTGACTTTCCATTTTATTTTAGAATTAATATATCCTGTGGATGCTATCTATGTATAGAATATATACAGGCAGAAAAGCCTCTGAATGAATGAGAAATTCCACTGTTTGAAACAATCCTTTGTGTTAAATACAATTGTACTGGAAGCTCTGGAGTGTCTGATAAAAATCTCCTTTTAGCAGAAATATCCTAATCTTTCTCGGACAGTGTACTCTAATATAAACCCTTCTTACTTATATTACAGTATAACTTTATATTTTTATATATATAGCTATATATAAACCTCATAGCTTCTTAAAAAAATCAACGTCCCCAAATTCGAACCAAACAACAAACCCCATAGTGAATGCCATTTGGTCCTAGCCCCTTTTTAACTGAATCAAGGGCAATTGATGGATCTTGCAAGTAACGTACTTCTATTTCTCGTCACTTCTTTGTGAAACACTGCAGTGCACCTTGTAGCTTTACAGTCATAAGGAGTACAAATACCTAACTCAAGTTTTATGGTTTGGCCTATTACTTAAAACAGCATATTTCAGATTAATTAGCAATAGTCACCTCCAGCAGATGAAACAAAAATTTGCATGGGCAGAAAATGGATACACAGTCCTTTGTTGGTGGCTTGAAAACAGGCTCATCTGTAACCATTCATTAGCATCAGCATCAGCTCTTTGGACCCCATGGAATAACCAAAACAATAGAAACACTGTTAGGTATGTTTAACCTCTTGGTAAAGAAAAGTATATTTAAATAGTTCTCTGCCCAGGGAAAGCATACTCCTGCTTCTACATGTGTGCCTTTTTACCTGCACCTGACTAGGTGTATATTACTGCGTGTTTCAAACTCTTGCTTGAATATGTGCCGTCCAGCAAAGAATTTCCAGATGCTCTATCATGGCACGTCCTGGATACAACATCACCTGTGTTGTGCTAGGTCCTGCAAACATATTTGTCAGTAATAGGAATATTCCTCCTCTTTCTCCTCTTCCCATAACTCCCAGACATGTGACCTATGTTAAAAAGGAAAAGTTTGTGACACAAAATTGCAACTTTTTCAGTTTGATCTTGTTAACAGGTGGGAGTTTGAGACTGAGGTCTTAAAATCATTCTCAGACACCCTATCATATGCTCAGATTTTCAGATTGCCAAGTACCTACTGTCCTAACAAACCCTTCAGCTCCAGAGTTTCTGCCTAGATTTAGGATCTCGGCTCTAGGCTGCTACTTTGGAAAAATTTCTTAACTCTCCTCACAAATTTGTCAGACTCTCTCCTTCAGAATGACAGCAATTTCCTTCTGCCTAATTCTGTCCACTTGTATTTTGAAGTGTGTTCTGACTAACAGTGTTTTCAGACTTCATTTTGAATGTATGTGTCTGTTCTAGGTATCTGGCCATTGTTCATCCACTGAAACCACGAATGAATTATCAAACAGCAACCTTCCTCATTGCCTTGGTCTGGATCATCTCCATACTTGTAGCTATCCCATCTGCATACTTTGCTACTGAAACTGTTTTATTTATAGTGAAAAACCAGGAGAAAATTTTCTGTGGTCAAATTTGGCCAGTTGACCAGCAGATGTACTACAAATCATACTTCCTTTTCATCTTTGGCATTGAATTTGTTGCACCTGTGATTACAATGACTTTGTGTTATGCCAGGATCTCTCGGGAGCTTTGGTTTAAAACCGTACCAGGATTTCAGACGGAACAGATCAGAAAGAGGCTTCGATGCAGAAGAAAAACTGTTATGGTACTTATGTGCATCCTGACTGCCTATGTTCTTTGCTGGGCACCTTTCTATGGCTTCACAATTGTCCGTGACTTTTTCCCCACCATCTTTGTGAAAGAGAAGCATTATCTTACTGCTTTTTACATAGTTGAATGCATTGCTATGAGTAACAGCATGATAAACACCATGTGTTTTGTAACTGTAAAAAATAACACCATGAAGTATTTCAAGAAGATCATGTTGCTCAGATGGAGATCAACATATAATGGAAGCAAATCTAGCACAGATTTAGACCTGAGAACAAGTGCAATGCCAGTCACAGAGGAGGTAGACTGCATAAAACTGAAATAAATCTTCTGCAGTTCTATCTCACATATTTTGGAGGGTGGGTAAAGCAGAAACAATGCCCCCCTCACAAGCTTTTCCCTTGCCTGTGGGAATACCCACCACTGGTGAGAGCCTTCGAAAAACAGCCTACTATGCATTTCCACCAGAACTCTTGTCACTAGACTGCGGTACAATCCCATAATTCAGACTGATGCTGTGCTTCAGTTCACCCATCTGTAAATCTGGGCAGTAGACACTCATTTTAGAGTTGTTTAAAATTTAAGATAAACAAAAAAGTCTATGAATGCATTAAAGCATATTACAATGATGGAAGAGTTGATTGCTGACCCTAGCAATGATGCCTCCTTGTTTCTTCTTAAGATAAATCTCTTAACCTCTTTGAGCTTATCATTTGTACTTTTAAGCTATTTGGTGTCCTTTTCCTTCTACTAACAAGAGGAAGGATGGCTAAAAAGCCCGTTTTGCTCCATGTCACTCTTTATCCTCCCAGTTTACCTCTCATGATGAAGCTCCTTGCAGTCTACAGACCACCAGCTTTCTATTGTCCAATGTGCAGCTGCTCTTAGGAAAGGCACATTTTCTACAAAGCTAAATATTGCTTCACAGTCTAGTGAACACCTCAAGTCTCTTCCTGTGACACCTTGTTTAGTAATATTTTATCAACATTCCACTCCGTAGTTTTATGTACAGTGTTACTCTGTTTATTATGTATTTGGAAATGGCACAGCTACATATTGAATGGACCTGTTCCCTCTGGCACCCTATAGCCAGCTTCTGCTGACCTGAGTCACTGAGCTCTTCACAGACTCGATCACAAAATGGCAGAGGTGGGGAACAACATCTCCAGATTGTCTAGTCCACCTCTGCTCATGCAGGGTCAGGTAGAACAGGTTACCCAGGATTGTGTCCAGTTGGGCTTTGACTGACTCCACGGATGGAGACTCCACAGCCTTCTTGGACCACCTGCATCAATGTTTGACAGCTCTTGCAGTAAAAAAGTGTTTTCTTAAGTTCAGACAAAATTTCATGTGTTTCAACTTTTTTCAGTGTGACCCATATAAAAGTGTAGCATGTTAGTGGGAGAAAATCCACCCTACTGAACCAGGCCTAGCCATCTTACTAAGTCTGTGTACACCTTTAAAATAAAGTACAAGTAGGGCCAAAATTACATAGACACCTTGAGATAATCTGTCTTTCTGCAAGCAATGGAGACAGTCAGGCCAGTCACTGACTGAGTTCAGTAGCTCATTCAGTAGCTCAGTGAGGCAACAACTCAAAATGAATTCTGCATTGCCCTTCCCAGTGCTGTTTTCACCCTTCTGATTTTGTTCAAGTCCAGGATGGGTGTTTCTTAACTGATACCTGTGATTAAGCAGGTGACAGTAGCAGTAATACCTACTCATTTAAACTACACATAAGATATCACGGACTTTTGTGTATTGAAATCAAGTCTTTTCTATTGTGATGACAAATGCTTCCTGTGTTAAAGTATGTGGTACTGCCTACTTTCAGAGTAAATGGCTTTTGTAAATAACTTGTCTATTCGTGAATTTAAATCTCAAATTTGTGAAGCAAATCCCGCTAATAAAACAGTAAACATGGAGTCAGTATCAGCATTGTGAATTATTATTTATATTTTTCCTTAGCCATAATTTTCCTACCCAAGTGACTAACATGACTTATCCCACTTCTGCTAAAGAAAAACTACGAGGTTAACCAATTAAATTTAATGGCAAAAGGATATTCAAATCCATTAAAGTGCTCAAATCCTCTTGTTATTAGCTGCTCTTAAAAAATGCACGTTGGAGAAGATCTCATAATTTGCTCTGTTAGACAAAACAATTACTGAAATCATTCTTCAAATGACATTTTTGAATAGGGATAAGTACTAAATCCATTTGTTTCCCAGCCTGCCAAAGAAATTTAAAGGACCAGAGAGTTGCACTATTTAATCATCAAGAGGCTTAATTTTGTAATTTCTCCTGAAATCTCATGGTTTCTTCTGAAACTACGCACCTATATTTATCTCCTGAAACCTGTACTAGTTATTGGAGATGAGCTAACAATACTACCTGTTCTTAGAGTGTCCTGATACTCCTTCCACCTATTTTTCCTAGACTTTTCTTGGTGTAAAGCCAAACAACCGACAGTTTTCCACACCTGGAAATCCACCTCAGGTAGAGCTATTTAAAAAAAAAAAAAAAAAACAACCAACAAACTAACCCTCAACCCCCACCAAGCAATGTAGTACCAAGCAAAAGTTGGGGGAAATAATTGCTTTAACATTCTGGAAATCACTAAGAGCTCCAAAACAGCGCTTCTGGTCCAGCCTGCCCAGTGTTCTCAGACATCACTGCATCCCCGTCCCTGCAAAGAGCAGCAAAGCAGCAGCTGCCACAGCCACTATTGCAGATTTTTTTGGTGGTCCACAACATCGCTGTATTTTGACATTTTGAGGTCTTCCCAGCAGCAAAGTAGTGTTTCAGCCTGAACCACTGGATAGGGCAGGAAAAAAAGATGTGCTTTGCCCTAAACTGCATTTGTTGTGAGCAGCATCCCCAGAGAGAGTAGGATTCCCACTGAGGAAGGGTGGCAGTCCCCTGTTCCCTGATCAGCACAGCCGAGCACTCACATTGCCTTTTGACTGTGTCTGCACCAACTCCAAACACCCTAAAACTGGTCACAGGTTTCACTTTCAGAGACTAGCATCTGCTCCTAAACTGAGCTCCAGCAACCAGGGGCCCAGGGCAGCGAGCCCAAGGGCCTTGCATGGGGACAGGAATCCCATGAAGCTGTTTGGTCCGCACAGAACTTATTTTGTCTAAGGAGTGACAGGGTATGGCCCGCTCCATCGGCCAGGGCCTGCCTGCCACCCATGACTCCACTTAAATGGAGAATTTAAAAGACTCTTACAGTCACTTAAAAACTCCCTTTAAGTGCAGAACTGTGCAGCAGGGACAGACCCTAACCAGAGTGGCACCTCAGGCAGCAGGGAGCAGGCAGGCCATGGTCCAAGCAGAGCAGCTGAGGGAAGTGGCCAGACCCCATGATCCCAATAGCTTAAGGGAGCTGTGCAGGAAAAAAAGAACAGAAAGGCTTTTCTGTACCCACACAACTCAAGCTAAGGAGCATGGGTGCCAAAAAAAAGGGTGCTCCAGATCTGGGTGCTCCCTCATCTGGTGGGTGCTACCCTGCTGTCTCCTGCCTGGCCCCTCCCTGCAGAAACACTTTCTCACCTACATTGAATGGTAACATTTAGTGAGGGAATTGAATATGGACTGCACCTATCCGGAGCTCTGCTTGCAAGAGCCATGCTTAAACAGAGAAACAAAAGCATAGGCTGGGAGGAAGGCAGCATCTGTCACAGAGGAGAAGCAGCCCCTTCCAGCACAAGCTCCTACCCACTGGAAGCCAGTACAGACTGCAGTAAGACCTCTGCCAGCTGCCCACTATTACCTCCAGTGGCAGAGCAGCAATAAGGACTTCACCATGCAGGAACTGTGGGATGTGTCAAGGACAAGGAGCTGGTGGGGGTGAAGCATCCTCCTGAGAGCTGTTAGCAGGGTTTAGATAACCATGCAGTGGATAAACCAGGTGCCAGCATGTCTCAGTTGTTGCTTGCTCCAATTTTCATTGCCAAAAGCATAAACGTGGTGCTACCATGCCGGATTCCTGCTCAGCTGTCCTCCTGTGGCACAGCTCCCAAAACCATAGGCTCACTTCCTTCTGCAGCAGCTCCTCCAAGAATAATTGAAGGTAAAATCCAGTCCCTGCTTCTTCACACTGGCTCTCTGAAAAACAAAAACGCAGTTGTAACTAGAAACTAAAATGGTGACCTTGAATGGCTAAGAGAGGATTAAGAGAAGAAAAAGCAGTTACTCTCAGCAACAGGCACTGAGAAAATAAAGTACGTATTCTAATAAAGCAATAACAGGAAAAGAAACTCCAATCATTGTCCCTCAACCAAAGGAGGATGACCTGCAAGACCCCAGGTCAGGGTGGGTCACAATAGCCAAGGCAGAAAATTTCCCTGAGGACCGACTGACTCACTCAGGAGCTCCGGCTTAACTGTGCTTTTCCTTCTTAGAGCCTGTCAGCCTTTCTTGTGGCAACAGCACCCTCCAGCTTCTGCCGCTGCAGCACAGCACCACACGCCCACTGCACCACCCTGAAAACTGCACCAGCTCGCACCAGTCACCTTGGTGACAGGGCCATGCAGATATTCCCAGCATTCCCACACCTCCAACATGCAGCAACAGATGCTTCAGCTTTTGTCACTCGAGCACCTAGGCACTTACACTTCTGGCGTCTGCATTCGCTCTCTTCTCCCTGGGTTGGCAGGGCTGTGACCTTTGCTGGGTGCCTGGGCTACTCCCTTCCAAACATTTGATATCATCTGCACTGAAAAAAACTCACATCATTGAGCAGAAGAACGCAGAATTGAGACAAGACAGACACTACTCCTTCAAACACAACAGAGATTCTGTTCTCTCTCACGCTCTGTTAGGATCCTGCGCTACAGACTCCACCCTAACATGTTGCCAGGAAAAGCCCCAAAACCACAAATGAGACAGGGATCACTGCAGCTTCCCAAGTGACCTTCCTAATACCATACAGAACAAAAGAACAAGGGAAAAAACCTGATATAAAACCACCAAAACAATCATGAATAGTAAGAACCAACAGCAAGCACAAAGTTGCTCAAAGCACAGTCACCTCCCTTGTCCTGGTTTGAGCTAAAACAGAACTAATTCTGTTTTAGTGATCTTACTTTTCAGATAAGTCTCTTCTAAGTAACCGCACTTTCTGAAATCAACAGCATGTTTTTCCAAACAGTGACTGCTTCTAGCAGTGATAACACTTGGTGTTTATAGTTAATACCAAGGAAAGGCTCTATACTTGCTCCTATAGCAACCAAGGTCACTGCAAAATCTTGTATTCCATGTTGGGGTGCTGTAAGTGAAAAGGGTCGCAAACACATAAAAAAGTTGCACCTGCAGGAGGTGGACCCAAACCTGATCAACTACACATTCCATCCCATACATGTCACATTCGGTATAAAGCTGAGGGATCACAAGGGTCAATCTCTCTTCTTCAATGGACAACATCCAAGGAGGACTCTGTCCATTCTTCTGTCTTTGATCCTGATCCGTGCATCCATGAATCCAGTTCCAGAGTCCAGCCGCTGCATCCCATCCCTGTCTGCTGCTGAGTCCAGCCTGGGACTGCCCCAGTGCCAGCCCTGCAGCATCAGTGGTGACGTACTGTCATCAGGAGGGGACCTGGGTTCAGTGTTGGTTTTGTATATGTTTGTATGTATTTCATTACTTTTCTTATTTTTATTATTATATTTTCTTTTATTGTTACTGTTTCATTAAAGCTGTTTTAGTTTTCTTTTCCAAACCATGAGTCTCTCTCTCTCTCTCTCTCTCACATTCTTTCTCCCTTCCCCTTCTGGGAGAGCAGAGAGGTTAATAGAGAGCGTCTGCCATTCGTTAGTCACTGGCCCAGCCTCGACCCTTGACACCCCTCAAAACCAGAACTGGGTAAAACTGACAGAAGACAGAAAGATGGTAACATTCCCCAGAAAAAGACATCCCTGAGCTCAAAAGACCATTGAGGTACATAAAAACCCTATGTAAACTCATCCACCTAGTCTCTGTTGGTTCCAGATGAAAAAAACGTGGAAGGTAACACACAGAAAGCATACATCACAGGAAGCACGTTGAGGCACAGCAATAAAATCTGGGTGTGTAGCACTCCAAAAAAGCCAGGAGGTGGAGAGCTGCAAAAAAGACACACACTGAAGTGTTCCTGTGGGATGGTACAAGGAAGAGCTCCTTGGGATGGCACGACAATGGGGTTGTCCATAGCAGCGTGATGAAGAAATCCTCTGACGCAGCGCTATGAAGGCCTACTTCAGTGCAGTGTGATAAAGGACTCCTGCAGGGTGACATAACAATGGGCTTCTATGGCATGGTGTGATGAAAGTATCTGATGGCGAGGCGTGATGAAGGGCTTCACCAGGGCATGGACGATGAAGGTCTCCTATGCAGTGGTACAACGAATGGCTCCTCCAGGGCGGGGATAATACAAAATATAGTACGATAAAATCCAAACAATATAATATGATAAAAACAACCAATGTGACACCATACAATACCATACAAAACACCACACAGACCAGACCACACCTATAGGAGATGCAATGGAAAATGCAACGCGTGCAGTGCAATACCAGACCCAAGACCATGCCACACCCCATGTCAGACCACACCCAGCCCAATGTCACACCAGACACCCAGTACAAAATACCACACCATACCATATACACCAGACAAACCATACAAAAATCAATACCATGCCTACCACAGCTAGAAACCATACCATAGAAACCCTTCCAGACACGAACCACATACAAGGCGAAGGGCTCCTCTGGCACGGCACAGTGAAGGGCTCCAAGAGCAACTAGGCGGTGTGATGAAGACCTCCTCTGGGGCGGCAAAATGATGGGCTCCTTCGGCACGGTGCATTAAAGGGCTCTCACGGTGTTGCGCAGCACGGCACGACAATGGGCTCCTGCAGGGGGGCGCATTGACGATGGGCTCCTCTGGTGCAGTGCGATGAAGGGCTTCTCCAGGGAGGCACCATGATGATGGGCTCCAAGAGAGCCGACCTGCATTAGGAAGAGACCCTCTGTAAAACACAGTACAAAAAATACCACACCAGCCACTACAGACATTGAAACAATACCAAACATATGCTAACGATACATTACAGACCTTACCCCACAAGACATACTATCCATGAAACACACTGCTCACAATACTGACCATGCAATACATACAAGATGTGGAATACCATACCCTGCAAGAAAACACAACACATACAACACATACAGGGAAATGCAAGACAAAATGCAATCCAGAAAAGACAACCCAGACAACACAACCCAAAGTTCATTCCAACAGAGACAACAAAACACAATACATACTATAGAATACAAACTACACTACAGTACCAAGTACCTCGCAAACCATACACTAAAACACAATACATACAAGAAATACCCTGCTGAGCAATACAGAAAATACAAAAGGAATACCAAATATCATACATACAATAAAAAAATGTAACACACCTCACAATAAAAATACAACACAAAACACAATGCAGTACAAAGAACACAACACAAAAAAGACAAGACGGTTCACACTATCAGTGTCACACCGTATAACACACACAGTTCACAAGACAGAACAACAAATGCTACAACACCAAATGGACAACGCAATACACACAACACAACACGTGCAATACAACACGTACAACCCAAACTACAAAATGAAATACAAAATGCTATACAAAATACAAAATACTACACAATACAAACAATACAACATGATAAATACCATGCCACAGAATACGATACAGTAACACCAGAAATGTCATTCCAGACAAGACACACAAGACAAAAGATGATACACAATATAGAACAAACTAAAGCACAACACAACACGTACAATACGACTAGTACAGCACAGTACAACACAATTCATACAACAGGTACAAAAAAATGCAAGGAGAAATACAACACAATACACATCAACCAACAGAGTACAAACCGTACAATACAAACCATATAATCCTTGACAAACCGCAGTACAATGCGGAGAACACCACAAAATACATCATCATACAAAATGGATAAGAACACACACAACAGAATACAGCACAAGACCTACAACACCAAACAGCACAAAAAATGCCATCCAGGAAAAAAACCCAAACATACACTGCAAATAGATGCTCCAGGGCGGAGCACCAAAGGGCTTCTCCAGGGCAATGTGGCAAAAGGGTGCTCCATGGCAGTGCTGCGAAAATCTCCTTTGGTGTGGAGCAACAAAAAAGATGCTCCGGTGCAACACAGCAACAAGATGCTCCAGCATGGGGTGGCAAACGGCTACGCAAGGGCTACAGGACTAGCGGCCAAAATGCCGCTCTGGGGCGGCGCGGCAAAACAATGCTCTGGGGCGGTGCAGCAAAAGAATACCAGGGGAAGCACAGAGAAGGGCTTCTCAGGTGTGGCATAGAAAAAAAGATGCTGCAGGGTTGCACATCAAAAAGATCCTCCAGGGCAGTGTGGCAAAGGGCTGCTCCACGGAGACAAGACAAAAGAACGCTAGAGCATGGTGCAGCAAAAAGCAGACTCCAGGACAGCGTGGCGAAAGGCTCCTCTGCTATGGCACAGCATCAAAGACACTCTGCAGGAGAGTGGCAAAAAGATGGTCCACTACGGCACTGCAAAGCGTTGCTCAGGGGTGACATGGCACAATGATCATCTGGGGCGTGGAAGGTGAAGGGTGCCTCTGGGGACAGGATAAGGACAGTTTGCTCCAGGGTAACAAGACATGGCAAGACAAAATACAACACACACAGAGATCAATACACAGGCTTCAAGACAAACATGAAACACCAGACCATACAACACATGCCACGCACTAACATACACGCCACACAACATCATTTGGACCATCCAATACAACATCGACCGTGCCCTAAAGACCAGACCCTACCTGAAAGTGGCCGCCTATACGCCACACTGGGAAGGGCTCCAAGAGGCATCAGGCTGTGCCACGAAGGGCTCCTAAAGCACAGCGCGATGAAAGGCTCCACCAGGGCGGGGAAGATGAACAGCTCCTCCAAGGCAGCGAGGCAAAAGGAGGCTCCAGATCGGCGTGGTGAAAGGCTCCACCGGCGTGGCACAGCAAAAAGGATGCGCTGGCGTGGCCCAACAAGACGGTGCGGCAAAGGGCTACTCCGGGCTGACATGGCAAAAGGATGCTCCAATGCGGTGCTGCAAAAGGATGCTCCGGTGTCCCATGTCAAAAACCATGTTCTGGAGCGGCACGGTGAAAAGAGGCTTCGGGCTTGCGCGCCAAAACACTTCTCTGTGGCAGCGTGGCAAAACGATGCTCCAGTGTGCTGCAGCAAGAAGGATGCTCCAGGGCACCGCAGGGAAGGGCTCCTCCAGTGTGGCAATCAACAAACTTGCTCTGAGGTGGCGCAGCAAAAAATGCTCCAGGGTGGCGTGGCAAAGGGCTACTCCGGGGCAAGATGGCAAAAGGGTTCTTTGGGGTGGCGCAGCAAAAAGATGCGCCAGGGCAGCGCAGGTAAAAGAAGCTCCAGGGTGGAGCAGCGAAGGGCTCCTGCGGGGCGACACGGCAAAACGCTGCTGCAGGGCGGCACGGCAGAAGGATCCTCCAGGGGAACACGGCAAAAGGATACTCTGGGGCGGCGCAACAAAAGGCTCTTCCGCTGTGGCACGGCAAAGGGCTCCTCTGCTGTGGCAGGTCAAAAGGTTCCTCCTGCTCTGGAAAGATGAAGGCCACCTCCGGGCCGCGGCTGACCAAAGGGTTGCTCCGGGGCCGCAAGTCATGGAAGACAAAATACAACACACGCAGTTCAACACATGAACTTCAACACAAAGCAAGAAACACCACACCATGCAGCACACGCCCCACGCTAACGTACGCGACAAACAACACCATTCCGACCCTACAAGACAACATCGACCTTGCCCTAAACGCCACACCCTAAACACCAGACCGTACCTGAAACTGGCCTCCTCCGTGCAGCACTGGGAAGGGCTCCAAGAGGCACCAGGCCGTGCCATGAAGGGCTCCTACAGCACAGCGCGATGAAAGCCTCCACCAGGGCGGGGAAGGTTTGGGGCGCCGTGGCAAAAGGACGCTCCAGGATGGTGAGGCCAAGGGCCCCTCTGGTGCGGCACAGCAAAAGGATAGCCAGGGGCGGCACGACAAACGATGCTCCGCTGTGGTGTAGCAAAGACGATGCTCTGGGACAGCACATCGAAGGGCTCGTACGGAGTGGCGCAGCAAGGAAGCTCCGGGGCTGAGCAGCAGAAAGATACTCCACCAAGGTCCAGCAAAGGGCTGCTCCGAAGCGGCACGGCAAGAGGCTACTCTGGGCCAGCGTGAAAAAAGAATGCTCCAGAGCAGCGTGGCAATACGACGTTCCGATGCGGCACAGGAAAGGGCTCCTCTGCTCTCACAGGGCAAAAGGGACCTCCGAGGCATGGAAGACGAAGGGCACCTCTGGGGTGGCGAGGAAAAAGAATGCTCCGCGGTGACACAGCAAAAGGATGCTTCTGGGCGGCACGTTAAAAGGATGGACCTGGGCAGCACGGCGAAGGGCTCCTCCAGTGTGGAGCAGCAAAAAAGTTACTCTGGGGCAGCACAGGAAAAAGATGCTACAGGGGGGTGCGGCAAAACGATGTGCCGGGGCAGCCCGGCAAAGGGCTCCTTGGGTAGAGCGAGGCAATCATGGCCTTCTCTGGGGCACTGCCATTCAGGGCTCCGGGAAGAGCCGGACCACACATTACAACAAAGCCTGTACCAGACATTACAGACCTTCAAACGATACCAGGCGCACAATAGGTACAGCCAATACAAACAAAGACATCGGGACACGATACAATACGCACGAGACACTACAATACGCATCAGAGACTATGATACCATACCACACCTACAATGCCATAGATACAACACCACACGCTACGTACCTTACCATACTCTACTTGCCATACAGACAACACAAGACATACCGTGCTACACAAGGAACCACAGCACATTCAGTACATACAGGGAAACCCAAGACAAAATACAATACAACACAACGCAGAATACCTTACAACACTTACCATCAAATCAGACCCAATGCATACAACAGAAGGCAAAACACCTTACAATACCAAGTTCATTACAAATCAGGCAATACAACTCAACACCTACAGGAAATACAATGCCGTACAAGATGGAAAAACGAAAACCCAACAGAATACAAAATAAAATACAGGCAATACAAAATACATTGCAATACCCACCTGGTATTTCCAACCAGGAAACCCAGCTCAAGACTTACAAGAGATGAAATGCCATGCGACACCGAAAATACAATGCAGAACTTGAAAAACAGAATACAAAATAAAACACATACAAAACGCAATGCAATACAAAACGGACAGCGCAAAACACAAAATGAAATGCAAAACGCTCTACAAAGTACAAGATGTTACACAACGCGAACAACACGATAAACACTGCACCAGAGAAAACGATACAGAGAACACCAGAAACACCACGCAAGGCGCACCACACGCCCTACGGTACAAAGAACAAGACACAAGACCAAACCGAACCACAAACCCTGCCCTACATGGACAAGGCGAAGGGCTCCAAGAGCAACCAGGCGGCGCGATGAAGACCTCCTCCACGGCGGCACGACGACGCGCTCCTCCGGCGCGGCGCGGTGAAGGGCTCCTGCTGCGCGGTGCGATGAGGACGGGCTCCACGAAGAGCTGGGCAGCAGGACGAAGAGCTCCTCCGGACAACACAACACAAGAAATACCACAACAGACACTGCAGGCGGTAAAACCACACTCGACATACAATGTAGACTAGATGTACAATGCAGTACAGACCCTACCATCAATCCCCCCCAGGAAATCCCAGCACCTACAAGACACACAAGGAAAAGCAACGCAAAACCCAACACGGACCACAGAACACAAAACACATCACAACACCAAGTCCCTTAGAAACCACACAATGCAACTCAAGACTTACAATGCAAGAAAAGCCAGGCCATAAAATACTGAAAATACAGTACAGAAAACAAATAAACAAATAGAATGCAAAATAAAATCCATGCCCTACACCACCAAAGAGACTACGAAATACAATAGGAAGAATAAGATACAAACAGTAAGATACAGACGACACACCTCATACCATCAAATATACCCAGCACCCAAGGCAAAACAAAATACAGGACAACACAAAACACACCAGGCAAAGCAAAAGACACACAAGGCAATACAAAATGTGATACAAAACACAAAATACTATCCAAACAAAACCACAGACACCGTCCAATACAATGCAGACCACACACTGCAACGCGGACCATGCTCTGAACGCCATCTCCCAAACACCACGCCATCCCCGAAACAGGCCTCCTCCGCCCAGCGCCGTGACGGGCTCCAGCAGCAACCAGGCAGCGCCACCAAGGGCTCCTCTGCAGCGCCACGACCATGGGCTCCTCTGGGGCAGGGGTGGCGAAGGGCTACAAGAAGAGCCACGCAGCACGGTGAAGGGGTCCTCGGGGGTGCGGTGGGGAAGGGCCTCTCCGGGCTGCCACGACGACGGGCTCCTTCGGCACAGCACAATTACGGGCTCCTCTGGCACAGGGCGCTGTGGCGCAGCAAAAGCAGGATCCAGTGTGGCGCAGCAAAAAGATGCTCCAGGGCGGCGGGGAAAAGGGCTACTCTAGGACCACAATGCAAGAGGACGCTCTAGATCCCAGCAGCAAAATGATGCTCCAGTGTGGTGCAGCCAGAACGAGAAAAAAAGGATGCTCCGGGGTGGCGCGGAGAGGCAAATGGATGCTCTGGAGCAGTGTGGCCAACGACTCCTCTGGTGTGGCAGGGTAAAAGGAGCCTCCGGGGCAGGGAAGAAGAAGGGCGCCTCCAGGGACGGCATGACCTCAGGTTTCTCCCGCACAGCAACACATGGCAAGACAAAATACAGCACACACACTTCAATACATGCGCTTCAAGACGAAAAAAGAAACACCACGCCATTCAGTTACAGTGCATGCCACACACTCGCCTCTACACCAAACAAAAACACACGGACCATACAATACAACATCGACCATGCCCTAAACGCCACACCCTAAACACCAGACCGTACCTGAAGTTGGCCTCCTCTGCGCAGCTCCGGGAAGGGCTCCAAGAGGCACCGGGCGGTGCCAAGAAGGCCTCCTACAGCACAGTGCGATGGAAGCCGACGCCAGGGCGGGGAAGATGAACAGCGCCTCCAAGGCGGCGAGGCAAAAGGAGGCTCCAGGTCGGCGTGGTGAAAGGCTCCTCCGGCGTGGCACAGCAAAAAGGATGCGCTGGCGTGGCGCAACGAGACGGTGCTCCAGGACGGCGCGGCAAAGGGCTACTCCGGGCTGACACGGCAAAAGGATGCTCCAATGCGGTGCTGCAAAAGGATGCTCCGGTCTCCCATGTCAAAAACCATGTTCTGGAGCGGCACGGTGAAAAGAGGCTTCGGGCTTGCGCGCCAAAACACTTCTCTGTGGCAGCGTGGCAAAACGATGCTCCAGTGTGCTGCAGCAAGAAGGATGCTCCAGGGCACCGCAGGGAAGGGCTCCTCCAGTGTGGCAATCAACAAACTTGCTCTGAGGTGGCGCAGCAAAAAATGCTAAAGGGTGGAGCGGCAAAGGGCTACTCCGGGGCAAGACGGCAAAAGGGTTCTTCGGGGTGGCGCAGCAAAAAGATGCGCCAGGGCGGCGCAGCAAAAACGATGCTCTGGGACGGCGCGGCCAAGGGCTCATCCGGAGTGGCGCAGCAGAAAAGAGGCTCCGGGGCAGCGCGGGTAAAAGGAGCTCCAGGGCGGAGCAGCCAAGGGCTCCTGCGGGGCGACACGGCAAAACGCTGCTGCAGGGCGGCACGGCAGAAGGATCCTCCAGGGGAACACGGCAAAAGGATACTCTGGGGCGGCGCAACAAAAGGCTCTTCCGCTGTGGCACGGCAAAGGGCTCCTCTGCTGTGGCAGGTCAAAAGGTTCCTCCTGCTCTGGAAAGATGAAGGCCACCTCCGGGCCGCGGCTGACCAAAGGGTTGCTCCGGGGCCGCAAGTCATGGAAGACAAAATACAACACACGCAGTTCAACACATGAACTTGAACACAAAGCAAGAAACACCACACCATGCAGCACACGCCCCACGCTAACGTACGCGACAAACAACACCATTCCGACCCTACAAGACCACATCGACCTTGCCCTAAACGCCACACCCTAAACACCAGACCGTACCTGAAACTGGCCTCCTCCGTGCAGCACTGGGAAGGGCTCCAAGAGGCACCAGGCCGTGCCATGAAGGGCTCCTACAGCACAGCGCGATGAAAGCCTCCACCAGGGCGGGGAAGGTTTGGGGCGCCGTGGCAAAAGGACGCTCCAGGATGGTGAGGCCAAGGGCCCCTCTGGTGCGGCACAGCAAAAGGATAGCCAGGGGCGGCACGACAAACGATGCTCCGCTGTGGTGTAGCAAAGACGATGCTCTGGGACAGCACATCGAAGGGCTCGTACGGAGTGGCGCAGCAAGGAAGCTCCGGGGCTGAGCAGCAGAAAGATGCTCCACCAAGGTCCAGCAAAGGGCTGCTCCGAAGCGGCACGGCAAGAGGCTACTCTGGGCCAGCGTGAAAAAAGAATGCTCCAGAGCAGCGTGGCAATACGACGTTCCGATGCGGCACAGGAAAGGGCTCCTCTGCTCTCACAGGGCAAAAGGGACCTCCGAGGCATGGAAGACGAAGGGCACCTCTGGGGTGGCGAGGAAAAAGAATGCTCCGCGGTGACACGGCAAAAGGATGCTTCTGGGCGGCACGTTAAAACGATGGACCTGGGCAGCACGGCGAAGGGCTCCTCCAGTGTGGAGCAGCAAAAAAGTTACTCTGGGGCAGCACAGGAAAAAGATGCTACAGGGGGGTGCGGCAAAACGATGTGCCGGGGCAGCCCGGCAAAGGGCTCCTTGGGTAGAGCGAGGCAATCATGGCCTTCTCTGGGGCACTGCCATTCAGGGCTCCGGGAAGAGCCGGACCACACATTACAACAAAGCCTGTACCAGACATTACAGACCTTCAAACGATACCAGGCGCACAATAGGTACAGCCAATACAAACAAAGACATCGGGACACGATACAATACGCACGAGACACTACAATACGCATCAGAGACTATGATACCATACCACACCTACAATGCCATAGATACAACACCACACGCTACGTACCTTACCATACTCTACTTGCCATACAGACAACACAAGACATACCGTGCTACACAAGGAACCACAGCACATTCAGTACATACAGGGAAACCCAAGACAAAATACAATACAACACAACGCAGAATACCTTACAACACTTACCATCAAATCAGACCCAATGCATACAACAGAAGGCAAACCACCTTACAATACCAAGTTCATTACAAACCAGGCAATACAACTCAACACCTACAGGAAATACAATGCCGTACAAGATGGAAAAACGAAAACCCAACAGAATACAAAATAAAATACAGGCAATACAAAATACATTGCAATACCCACCTGGTATTTCCAACCAGGAAACCCAACTCAAGACTTACAAGAGATGAAATGCCATGCGACACCGAAAATACAATGCAGAACGTGAAAAATAGAATACAAAATAAAGCACATTCAAAATGCAATGCAATACAAAACGGACAGCGCAAAACACAAAATGAAATGCAAAACGCTCTACAAAGTACAAGATGTTACACAACGCGAACAACACGATAAACACTGCACCAGAGAAAACGATACAGAGAACACCAGAAACACCACGCAAGGCGCACCACACGCCCTACGGTACAAAGAACAAGACACAAGACCAAACCGAACCACAAACCCTGCCCTACATGGACAAGGCGAAGGGCTCCAAGAGCAACCAGGCGGCGCGATGAAGACCTCCTCCACGGCGGCACGACGACGCGCTCCTCCGGCGCGGCGCGGTGAAGGGCTCCTGCTGCGCGGTGCGATGAGGACGGGCTCCACGAAGAGCTGGGCAGCAGGACGAAGAGCTCCTCCGGACAACACAACACAAGAAATACCACAACAGACACTGCAGGCGGTAAAACCACACTCGACATACAATGTAGACTAGATGTACAATGCAGTACAGACCCTACCATCAATCCCCCCCAGGAAATCCCAGCACCTACAAGACACACAAGGAAAAGCAACGCAAAACCCAACACGGACCACAGAACACAAAACACATCACAACACCAAGTCCCTTAGAAACCACACAATGCAACTCAAGACTTACAATGCAAGAAAAGCCAGGCCATAAAATACTGAAAATACAGTACAGAAAACAAATAAACAAATAGAATGCAAAATAAAATCCATGCCCTACACCACCAAAGAGACTACGAAATACAATAGGAAGAATAAGATACAAACAGTAAGATACAGACGACACACCTCATACCATCAAATATACCCAGCACCCAAGGCAAAACAAAATACAGGACAACACAAAACACACCAGGCAAAGCAAAAGACACACAAGGCAATACAAAATGTGATACAAAACACAAAATACTATCCAAACAAAACCACAGACACCGTCCAATACAATGCAGACCACACACTGCAACGCGGACCATGCTCTGAACGCCATCTCCCAAACACCACGCCATCCCCGAAACAGGCCTCCTCCGCCCAGCGCCGTGACGGGCTCCAGCAGCAACCAGGCAGCGCCACCAAGGGCTCCTCTGCAGCGCCACGACCATGGGCTCCTCTGGGGCAGGGGTGGCGAAGGGCTACAAGAAGAGCCACGCAGCACGGTGAAGGGGTCCTCGGGGGTGCGGTGGGGAAGGGCCTCTCCGGGCTGCCACGACGACGGGCTCCTTCGGCACAGCACAATTACGGGCTCCTCTGGCACAGGGCGCTGTGGCGCAGCAAAAGCAGGATCCAGTGTGGCGCAGCAAAAAGATGCTCCAGGGCGGCGGGGAAAAGGGCTACTCTAGGACCACAATGCAAGAGGACGCTCTAGATCCCAGCAGCAAAATGATGCTCCAGTGTGGTGCAGCCAGAACGAGAAAAAAAGGATGCTCCGGGGTGGCGCGGAGAGGCAAATGGATGCTCTGGAGCAGTGTGGCCAACGACTCCTCTGGTGTGGCAGGGTAAAAGGAGCCTCCGGGGCAGGGAAGAAGAAGGGCGCCTCCAGGGACGGCATGACCTCAGGTTTCTCCCGCACAGCAACACATGGCAAGACAAAATACAGCACACACACTTCAATACATGCGCTTCAAGACGAAAAAAGAAACACCACGCCATTCAGTTACAGTGCATGCCACACACTCGCCTCTACACCAAACAAAAACACACGGACCATACAATACAACATCGACCATGCCCTAAACGCCACACCCTAAACACCAGACCGTACCTGAAGTTGGCCTCCTCTGCGCAGCTCCGGGAAGGGCTCCAAGAGGCACCGGGCGGTGCCAAGAAGGCCTCCTACAGCACAGTGCGATGGAAGCCGACGCCAGGGCGGGGAAGATGAACAGCGCCTCCAAGGCGGCGAGGCAAAAGGAGGCTCCAGGTCGGCGTGGTGAAAGGCTCCTCCGGCGTGGCACAGCAAAAAGGATGCGCTGGCGTGGCGCAACGAGACGGTGCTCCAGGACGGCGCGGCAAAGGGCTACTCCGGGCTGACACGGCAAAAGGATGCTCCAATGCGGTGCTGCAAAAGGATGCTCCGGTCTCCCATGTCAAAAACCATGTTCTGGAGCGGCACGGTGAAAAGAGGCTTCGGGCTTGCGCGCCAAAACACTTCTCTGTGGCAGCGTGGCAAAACGATGCTCCAGTGTGCTGCAGCAAGAAGGATGCTCCAGGGCACCGCAGGGAAGGGCTCCTCCAGTGTGGCAATCAACAAACTTGCTCTGAGGTGGCGCAGCAAAAAATGCTAAAGGGTGGAGCGGCAAAGGGCTACTCCGGGGCAAGACGGCAAAAGGGTTCTTCGGGGTGGCGCAGCAAAAAGATGCGCCAGGGCGGCGCAGCAAAAACGATGCTCTGGGACGGCGCGGCCAAGGGCTCATCCGGAGTGGCGCAGCAGAAAAGAGGCTCCGGGGCAGCGCGGGTAAAAGGAGCTCCAGGGCGGAGCAGCCAAGGGCTCCTGCGGGGCGACACGGCAAAACGCTGCTGCAGGGCGGCACGGCAGAAGGATCCTCCAGGGGAACACGGCAAAAGGATACTCTGGGGCGGCGCAACAAAAGGCTCTTCCGCTGTGGCACGGCAAAGGGCTCCTCTGCTGTGGCAGGTCAAAAGGTTCCTCCTGCTCTGGAAAGATGAAGGCCACCTCCGGGCCGCGGCTGACCAAAGGGTTGCTCCGGGGCCGCAAGTCATGGAAGACAAAATACAACACACGCAGTTCAACACATGAACTTGAACACAAAGCAAGAAACACCACACCATGCAGCACACGCCCCACGCTAACGTACGCGACAAACAACACCATTCCGACCCTACAAGACCACATCGACCTTGCCCTAAACGCCACACCCTAAACACCAGACCGTACCTGAAACTGGCCTCCTCCGTGCAGCACTGGGAAGGGCTCCAAGAGGCACCAGGCCGTGCCATGAAGGGCTCCTACAGCACAGCGCGATGAAAGCCTCCACCAGGGCGGGGAAGGTTTGGGGCGCCGTGGCAAAAGGACGCTCCAGGATGGTGAGGCCAAGGGCCCCTCTGGTGCGGCACAGCAAAAGGATAGCCAGGGGCGGCACGACAAACGATGCTCCGCTGTGGTGTAGCAAAGACGATGCTCTGGGACAGCACATCGAAGGGCTCGTACGGAGTGGCGCAGCAAGGAAGCTCCGGGGCTGAGCAGCAGAAAGATGCTCCACCAAGGTCCAGCAAAGGGCTGCTCCGAAGCGGCACGGCAAGAGGCTACTCTGGGCCAGCGTGAAAAAAGAATGCTCCAGAGCAGCGTGGCAATACGACGTTCCGATGCGGCACAGGAAAGGGCTCCTCTGCTCTCACAGGGCAAAAGGGACCTCCGAGGCATGGAAGACGAAGGGCACCTCTGGGGTGGCGAGGAAAAAGAATGCTCCGCGGTGACACGGCAAAAGGATGCTTCTGGGCGGCACGTTAAAACGATGGACCTGGGCAGCACGGCGAAGGGCTCCTCCAGTGTGGAGCAGCAAAAAAGTTACTCTGGGGCAGCACAGGAAAAAGATGCTACAGGGGGGTGCGGCAAAACGATGTGCCGGGGCAGCCCGGCAAAGGGCTCCTTGGGTAGAGCGAGGCAATCATGGCCTTCTCTGGGGCACTGCCATTCAGGGCTCCGGGAAGAGCCGGACCACACATTACAACAAAGCCTGTACCAGACATTACAGACCTTCAAACGATACCAGGCGCACAATAGGTACAGCCAATACAAACAAAGACATCGGGACACGATACAATACGCACGAGACACTACAATACGCATCAGAGACTATGATACCATACCACACCTACAATGCCATAGATACAACACCACACGCTACGTACCTTACCATACTCTACTTGCCATACAGACAACACAAGACATACCGTGCTACACAAGGAACCACAGCACATTCAGTACATACAGGGAAACCCAAGACAAAATACAATACAACACAACGCAGAATACCTTACAACACTTACCATCAAATCAGACCCAATGCATACAACAGAAGGCAAACCACCTTACAATACCAAGTTCATTACAAACCAGGCAATACAACTCAACACCTACAGGAAATACAATGCCGTACAAGATGGAAAAACGAAAACCCAACAGAATACAAAATAAAATACAGGCAATACAAAATACATTGCAATACCCACCTGGTATTTCCAACCAGGAAACCCAACTCAAGACTTACAAGAGATGAAATGCCATGCGACACCGAAAATACAATGCAGAACGTGAAAAATAGAATACAAAATAAAGCACATTCAAAATGCAATGCAATACAAAACGGACAGCGCAAAACACAAAATGAAATGCAAAACGCTCTACAAAGTACAAGATGTTACACAACGCGAACAACACGATAAACACTGCACCAGAGAAAACGATACAGAGAACACCAGAAACACCACGCAAGGCGCACCACACGCCCTACGGTACAAAGAACAAGACACAAGACCAAACCGAACCACAAACCCTGCCCTACATGGACAAGGCGAAGGGCTCCAAGAGCAACCAGGCGGCGCGATGAAGACCTCCTCCACGGCGGCACGACGACGCGCTCCTCCGGCGCGGCGCGGTGAAGGGCTCCTGCTGCGCGGTGCGATGAGGATGGGCTCCACGAAGAGCTGGGCAGCAGGACGAAGAGCTCCTCCGGACAACACAACACAAGAAATACCACAACAGACACTGCAGGCGGTAAAACCACACTCGACATACAATGTAGACTAGATGTACAATGCAGTACAGACCCTACCATCAATCCCCCCCAGGAAATCCCAGCACCTACAAGACACACAAGGAAAAGCAACGCAAAACCCAACACGGACCACAGAACACAAAACACATCACAACACCAAGTCCCTTAGAAACCACACAATGCAACTCAAGACTTACAATGCAAGAAAAGCCAGGCCATAAAATACTGAAAATACAGTACAGAAAACAAATAAACAAATAGAATGCAAAATAAAATCCATGCCCTACACCACCAAAGAGACTACGAAATACAATAGGAAGAATAAGATACAAACAGTAAGATACAGACGACACACCTCATACCATCAAATATACCCAGCACCCAAGGCAAAACAAAATACAGGACAACACAAAACACACCAGGCAAAGCAAAAGACACACAAGGCAATACAAAATGTGATACAAAACACAAAATACTATCCAAACAAAACCACAGACACCGTCCAATACAATGCAGACCACACACTGCAACGCGGACCATGCTCTGAACGCCATCTCCCAAACACCACGCCATCCCCGAAACAGGCCTCCTCCGCCCAGCGCCGTGACGGGCTCCAGCAGCAACCAGGCAGCGCCACCAAGGGCTCCTCTGCAGCGCCACGACCATGGGCTCCTCTGGGGCAGGGGTGGCGAAGGGCTACAAGAAGAGCCACGCAGCACGGTGAAGGGGTCCTCGGGGGTGCGGTGGGGAAGGGCCTCTCCGGGCTGCCACGACGACGGGCTCCTTCGGCACAGCACAATTACGGGCTCCTCTGGCACAGGGCGCTGTGGCGCAGCAAAAGCAGGATCCAGTGTGGCGCAGCAAAAAGATGCTCCAGGGCGGCGGGGAAAAGGGCTACTCTAGGACCACAATGCAAGAGGACGCTCTAGATCCCAGCAGCAAAATGATGCTCCAGTGTGGTGCAGCCAGAACGAGAAAAAAAGGATGCTCCGGGGTGGCGCGGAGAGGCAAATGGATGCTCTGGAGCAGTGTGGCCAACGACTCCTCTGGTGTGGCAGGGTAAAAGGAGCCTCCGGGGCAGGGAAGAAGAAGGGCGCCTCCAGGGACGGCATGACCTCAGGTTTCTCCCGCACAGCAACACATGGCAAGACAAAATACAGCACACACACTTCAATACATGCGCTTCAAGACGAAAAAAGAAACACCACGCCATTCAGTTACAGTGCATGCCACACACTCGCCTCTACACCAAACAAAAACACACGGACCATACAATACAACATCGACCATGCCCTAAACGCCACACCCTAAACACCAGACCGTACCTGAAGTTGGCCTCCTCTGCGCAGCTCCGGGAAGGGCTCCAAGAGGCACCGGGCGGTGCCAAGAAGGCCTCCTACAGCACAGTGCGATGGAAGCCGACGCCAGGGCGGGGAAGATGAACAGCGCCTCCAAGGCGGCGAGGCAAAAGGAGGCTCCAGGTCGGCGTGGTGAAAGGCTCCTCCGGCGTGGCACAGCAAAAAGGATGCGCTGGCGTGGCGCAACGAGACGGTGCTCCAGGACGGCGCGGCAAAGGGCTACTCCGGGCTGACACGGCAAAAGGATGCTCCAATGCGGTGCTGCAAAAGGATGCTCCGGTCTCCCATGTCAAAAACCATGTTCTGGAGCGGCACGGTGAAAAGAGGCTTCGGGCTTGCGCGCCAAAACACTTCTCTGTGGCAGCGTGGCAAAACGATGCTCCAGTGTGCTGCAGCAAGAAGGATGCTCCAGGGCACCGCAGGGAAGGGCTCCTCCAGTGTGGCAATCAACAAACTTGCTCTGAGGTGGCGCAGCAAAAAATGCTAAAGGGTGGAGCGGCAAAGGGCTACTCCGGGGCAAGACGGCAAAAGGGTTCTTCGGGGTGGCGCAGCAAAAAGATGCGCCAGGGCGGCGCAGCAAAAACGATGCTCTGGGACGGCGCGGCCAAGGGCTCATCCGGAGTGGCGCAGCAGAAAAGAGGCTCCGGGGCAGCGCGGGTAAAAGGAGCTCCAGGGCGGAGCAGCCAAGGGCTCCTGCGGGGCGACACGGCAAAACGCTGCTGCAGGGCGGCACGGCAGAAGGATCCTCCAGGGGAACACGGCAAAAGGATACTCTGGGGCGGCGCAACAAAAGGCTCTTCCGCTGTGGCACGGCAAAGGGCTCCTCTGCTGTGGCAGGTCAAAAGGTTCCTCCTGCTCTGGAAAGATGAAGGCCACCTCCGGGCCGCGGCTGACCAAAGGGTTGCTCCGGGGCCGCAAGTCATGGAAGACAAAATACAACACACGCAGTTCAACACATGAACTTGAACACAAAGCAAGAAACACCACACCATGCAGCACACGCCCCACGCTAACGTACGCGACAAACAACACCATTCCGACCCTACAAGACCACATCGACCTTGCCCTAAACGCCACACCCTAAACACCAGACCGTACCTGAAACTGGCCTCCTCCGTGCAGCACTGGGAAGGGCTCCAAGAGGCACCAGGCCGTGCCATGAAGGGCTCCTACAGCACAGCGCGATGAAAGCCTCCACCAGGGCGGGGAAGGTTTGGGGCGCCGTGGCAAAAGGACGCTCCAGGATGGTGAGGCCAAGGGCCCCTCTGGTGCGGCACAGCAAAAGGATAGCCAGGGGCGGCACGACAAACGATGCTCCGCTGTGGTGTAGCAAAGACGATGCTCTGGGACAGCACATCGAAGGGCTCGTACGGAGTGGCGCAGCAAGGAAGCTCCGGGGCTGAGCAGCAGAAAGATACTCCACCAAGGTCCAGCAAAGGGCTGCTCCGAAGCGGCACGGCAAGAGGCTACTCTGGGCCAGCGTGAAAAAAGAATGCTCCAGAGCAGCGTGGCAATACGACGTTCCGATGCGGCACAGGAAAGGGCTCCTCTGCTCTCACAGGGCAAAAGGGACCTCCGAGGCATGGAAGACGAAGGGCACCTCTGGGGTGGCGAGGAAAAAGAATGCTCCGCGGTGACACAGCAAAAGGATGCTTCTGGGCGGCACGTTAAAAGGATGGACCTGGGCAGCACGGCGAAGGGCTCCTCCAGTGTGGAGCAGCAAAAAAGTTACTCTGGGGCAGCACAGGAAAAAGATGCTACAGGGGGGTGCGGCAAAACGATGTGCCGGGGCAGCCCGGCAAAGGGCTCCTTGGGTAGAGCGAGGCAATCATGGCCTTCTCTGGGGCACTGCCATTCAGGGCTCCGGGAAGAGCCGGACCACACATTACAACAAAGCCTGTACCAGACATTACAGACCTTCAAACGATACCAGGCGCACAATAGGTACAGCCAATACAAACAAAGACATCGGGACACGATACAATACGCACGAGACACTACAATACGCATCAGAGACTATGATACCATACCACACCTACAATGCCATAGATACAACACCACACGCTACGTACCTTACCATACTCTACTTGCCATACAGACAACACAAGACATACCGTGCTACACAAGGAACCACAGCACATTCAGTACATACAGGGAAACCCAAGACAAAATACAATACAACACAACGCAGAATACCTTACAACACTTACCATCAAATCAGACCCAATGCATACAACAGAAGGCAAAACACCTTACAATACCAAGTTCATTACAAATCAGGCAATACAACTCAACACCTACAGGAAATACAATGCCGTACAAGATGGAAAAACGAAAACCCAACAGAATACAAAATAAAATACAGGCAATACAAAATACATTGCAATACCCACCTGGTATTTCCAACCAGGAAACCCAGCTCAAGACTTACAAGAGATGAAATGCCATGCGACACCGAAAATACAATGCAGAACTTGAAAAACAGAATACAAAATAAAACACATACAAAACGCAATGCAATACAAAACGGACAGCGCAAAACACAAAATGAAATGCAAAACGCTCTACAAAGTACAAGATGTTACACAACGCGAACAACACGATAAACACTGCACCAGAGAAAACGATACAGAGAACACCAGAAACACCACGCAAGGCGCACCACACGCCCTACGGTACAAAGAACAAGACACAAGACCAAACCGAACCACAAACCCTGCCCTACATGGACAAGGCGAAGGGCTCCAAGAGCAACCAGGCGGCGCGATGAAGACCTCCTCCACGGCGGCACGACGACGCGCTCCTCCGGCGCGGCGCGGTGAAGGGCTCCTGCTGCGCGGTGCGATGAGGACGGGCTCCACGAAGAGCTGGGCAGCAGGACGAAGAGCTCCTCCGGACAACACAACACAAGAAATACCACAACAGACACTGCAGGCGGTAAAACCACACTCGACATACAATGTAGACTAGATGTACAATGCAGTACAGACCCTACCATCAATCCCCCCCAGGAAATCCCAGCACCTACAAGACACACAAGGAAAAGCAACGCAAAACCCAACACGGACCACAGAACACAAAACACATCACAACACCAAGTCCCTTAGAAACCACACAATGCAACTCAAGACTTACAATGCAAGAAAAGCCAGGCCATAAAATACTGAAAATACAGTACAGAAAACAAATAAACAAATAGAATGCAAAATAAAATCCATGCCCTACACCACCAAAGAGACTACGAAATACAATAGGAAGAATAAGATACAAACAGTAAGATACAGACGACACACCTCATACCATCAAATATACCCAGCACCCAAGGCAAAACAAAATACAGGACAACACAAAACACACCAGGCAAAGCAAAAGACACACAAGGCAATACAAAATGTGATACAAAACACAAAATACTATCCAAACAAAACCACAGACACCGTCCAATACAATGCAGACCACACACTGCAACGCGGACCATGCTCTGAACGCCATCTCCCAAACACCACGCCATCCCCGAAACAGGCCTCCTCCGCCCAGCGCCGTGACGGGCTCCAGCAGCAACCAGGCAGCGCCACCAAGGGCTCCTCTGCAGCGCCACGACCATGGGCTCCTCTGGGGCAGGGGTGGCGAAGGGCTACAAGAAGAGCCACGCAGCACGGTGAAGGGGTCCTCGGGGGTGCGGTGGGGAAGGGCCTCTCCGGGCTGCCACGACGACGGGCTCCTTCGGCACAGCACAATTACGGGCTCCTCTGGCACAGGGCGCTGTGGCGCAGCAAAAGCAGGATCCAGTGTGGCGCAGCAAAAAGATGCTCCAGGGCGGCGGGGAAAAGGGCTACTCTAGGACCACAATGCAAGAGGACGCTCTAGATCCCAGCAGCAAAATGATGCTCCAGTGTGGTGCAGCCAGAACGAGAAAAAAAGGATGCTCCGGGGTGGCGCGGAGAGGCAAATGGATGCTCTGGAGCAGTGTGGCCAACGACTCCTCTGGTGTGGCAGGGTAAAAGGAGCCTCCGGGGCAGGGAAGAAGAAGGGCGCCTCCAGGGACGGCATGACCTCAGGTTTCTCCCGCACAGCAACACATGGCAAGACAAAATACAGCACACACACTTCAATACATGCGCTTCAAGACGAAAAAAGAAACACCACGCCATTCAGTTACAGTGCATGCCACACACTCGCCTCTACACCAAACAAAAACACACGGACCATACAATACAACATCGACCATGCCCTAAACGCCACACCCTAAACACCAGACCGTACCTGAAGTTGGCCTCCTCTGCGCAGCTCCGGGAAGGGCTCCAAGAGGCACCGGGCGGTGCCAAGAAGGCCTCCTACAGCACAGTGCGATGGAAGCCGACGCCAGGGCGGGGAAGATGAACAGCGCCTCCAAGGCGGCGAGGCAAAAGGAGGCTCCAGGTCGGCGTGGTGAAAGGCTCCTCCGGCGTGGCACAGCAAAAAGGATGCGCTGGCGTGGCGCAACGAGACGGTGCTCCAGGACGGCGCGGCAAAGGGCTACTCCGGGCTGACACGGCAAAAGGATGCTCCAATGCGGTGCTGCAAAAGGATGCTCCGGTCTCCCATGTCAAAAACCATGTTCTGGAGCGGCACGGTGAAAAGAGGCTTCGGGCTTGCGCGCCAAAACACTTCTCTGTGGCAGCGTGGCAAAACGATGCTCCAGTGTGCTGCAGCAAGAAGGATGCTCCAGGGCACCGCAGGGAAGGGCTCCTCCAGTGTGGCAATCAACAAACTTGCTCTGAGGTGGCGCAGCAAAAAATGCTAAAGGGTGGAGCGGCAAAGGGCTACTCCGGGGCAAGACGGCAAAAGGGTTCTTCGGGGTGGCGCAGCAAAAAGATGCGCCAGGGCGGCGCAGCAAAAACGATGCTCTGGGACGGCGCGGCCAAGGGCTCATCCGGAGTGGCGCAGCAGAAAAGAGGCTCCGGGGCAGCGCGGGTAAAAGGAGCTCCAGGGCGGAGCAGCCAAGGGCTCCTGCGGGGCGACACGGCAAAACGCTGCTGCAGGGCGGCACGGCAGAAGGATCCTCCAGGGGAACACGGCAAAAGGATACTCTGGGGCGGCGCAACAAAAGGCTCTTCCGCTGTGGCACGGCAAAGGGCTCCTCTGCTGTGGCAGGTCAAAAGGTTCCTCCTGCTCTGGAAAGATGAAGGCCACCTCCGGGCCGCGGCTGACCAAAGGGTTGCTCCGGGGCCGCAAGTCATGGAAGACAAAATACAACACACGCAGTTCAACACATGAACTTGAACACAAAGCAAGAAACACCACACCATGCAGCACACGCCCCACGCTAACGTACGCGACAAACAACACCATTCCGACCCTACAAGACCACATCGACCTTGCCCTAAACGCCACACCCTAAACACCAGACCGTACCTGAAACTGGCCTCCTCCGTGCAGCACTGGGAAGGGCTCCAAGAGGCACCAGGCCGTGCCATGAAGGGCTCCTACAGCACAGCGCGATGAAAGCCTCCACCAGGGCGGGGAAGGTTTGGGGCGCCGTGGCAAAAGGACGCTCCAGGATGGTGAGGCCAAGGGCCCCTCTGGTGCGGCACAGCAAAAGGATAGCCAGGGGCGGCACGACAAACGATGCTCCGCTGTGGTGTAGCAAAGACGATGCTCTGGGACAGCACATCGAAGGGCTCGTACGGAGTGGCGCAGCAAGGAAGCTCCGGGGCTGAGCAGCAGAAAGATGCTCCACCAAGGTCCAGCAAAGGGCTGCTCCGAAGCGGCACGGCAAGAGGCTACTCTGGGCCAGCGTGAAAAAAGAATGCTCCAGAGCAGCGTGGCAATACGACGTTCCGATGCGGCACAGGAAAGGGCTCCTCTGCTCTCACAGGGCAAAAGGGACCTCCGAGGCATGGAAGACGAAGGGCACCTCTGGGGTGGCGAGGAAAAAGAATGCTCCGCGGTGACACGGCAAAAGGATGCTTCTGGGCGGCACGTTAAAACGATGGACCTGGGCAGCACGGCGAAGGGCTCCTCCAGTGTGGAGCAGCAAAAAAGTTACTCTGGGGCAGCACAGGAAAAAGATGCTACAGGGGGGTGCGGCAAAACGATGTGCCGGGGCAGCCCGGCAAAGGGCTCCTTGGGTAGAGCGAGGCAATCATGGCCTTCTCTGGGGCACTGCCATTCAGGGCTCCGGGAAGAGCCGGACCACACATTACAACAAAGCCTGTACCAGACATTACAGACCTTCAAACGATACCAGGCGCACAATAGGTACAGCCAATACAAACAAAGACATCGGGACACGATACAATACGCACGAGACACTACAATACGCATCAGAGACTATGATACCATACCACACCTACAATGCCATAGATACAACACCACACGCTACGTACCTTACCATACTCTACTTGCCATACAGACAACACAAGACATACCGTGCTACACAAGGAACCACAGCACATTCAGTACATACAGGGAAACCCAAGACAAAATACAATACAACACAACGCAGAATACCTTACAACACTTACCATCAAATCAGACCCAATGCATACAACAGAAGGCAAACCACCTTACAATACCAAGTTCATTACAAACCAGGCAATACAACTCAACACCTACAGGAAATACAATGCCGTACAAGATGGAAAAACGAAAACCCAACAGAATACAAAATAAAATACAGGCAATACAAAATACATTGCAATACCCACCTGGTATTTCCAACCAGGAAACCCAACTCAAGACTTACAAGAGATGAAATGCCATGCGACACCGAAAATACAATGCAGAACGTGAAAAATAGAATACAAAATAAAGCACATTCAAAATGCAATGCAATACAAAACGGACAGCGCAAAACACAAAATGAAATGCAAAACGCTCTACAAAGTACAAGATGTTACACAACGCGAACAACACGATAAACACTGCACCAGAGAAAACGATACAGAGAACACCAGAAACACCACGCAAGGCGCACCACACGCCCTACGGTACAAAGAACAAGACACAAGACCAAACCGAACCACAAACCCTGCCCTACATGGACAAGGCGAAGGGCTCCAAGAGCAACCAGGCGGCGCGATGAAGACCTCCTCCACGGCGGCACGACGACGCGCTCCTCCGGCGCGGCGCGGTGAAGGGCTCCTGCTGCGCGGTGCGATGAGGACGGGCTCCACGAAGAGCTGGGCAGCAGGACGAAGAGCTCCTCCGGACAACACAACACAAGAAATACCACAACAGACACTGCAGGCGGTAAAACCACACTCGACATACAATGTAGACTAGATGTACAATGCAGTACAGACCCTACCATCAATCCCCCCCAGGAAATCCCAGCACCTACAAGACACACAAGGAAAAGCAACGCAAAACCCAACACGGACCACAGAACACAAAACACATCACAACACCAAGTCCCTTAGAAACCACACAATGCAACTCAAGACTTACAATGCAAGAAAAGCCAGGCCATAAAATACTGAAAATACAGTACAGAAAACAAATAAACAAATAGAATGCAAAATAAAATCCATGCCCTACACCACCAAAGAGACTACGAAATACAATAGGAAGAATAAGATACAAACAGTAAGATACAGACGACACACCTCATACCATCAAATATACCCAGCACCCAAGGCAAAACAAAATACAGGACAACACAAAACACACCAGGCAAAGCAAAAGACACACAAGGCAATACAAAATGTGATACAAAACACAAAATACTATCCAAACAAAACCACAGACACCGTCCAATACAATGCAGACCACACACTGCAACGCGGACCATGCTCTGAACGCCATCTCCCAAACACCACGCCATCCCCGAAACAGGCCTCCTCCGCCCAGCGCCGTGACGGGCTCCAGCAGCAACCAGGCAGCGCCACCAAGGGCTCCTCTGCAGCGCCACGACCATGGGCTCCTCTGGGGCAGGGGTGGCGAAGGGCTACAAGAAGAGCCACGCAGCACGGTGAAGGGGTCCTCGGGGGTGCGGTGGGGAAGGGCCTCTCCGGGCTGCCACGACGACGGGCTCCTTCGGCACAGCACAATTACGGGCTCCTCTGGCACAGGGCGCTGTGGCGCAGCAAAAGCAGGATCCAGTGTGGCGCAGCAAAAAGATGCTCCAGGGCGGCGGGGAAAAGGGCTACTCTAGGACCACAATGCAAGAGGACGCTCTAGATCCCAGCAGCAAAATGATGCTCCAGTGTGGTGCAGCCAGAACGAGAAAAAAAGGATGCTCCGGGGTGGCGCGGAGAGGCAAATGGATGCTCTGGAGCAGTGTGGCCAACGACTCCTCTGGTGTGGCAGGGTAAAAGGAGCCTCCGGGGCAGGGAAGAAGAAGGGCGCCTCCAGGGACGGCATGACCTCAGGTTTCTCCCGCACAGCAACACATGGCAAGACAAAATACAGCACACACACTTCAATACATGCGCTTCAAGACGAAAAAAGAAACACCACGCCATTCAGTTACAGTGCATGCCACACACTCGCCTCTACACCAAACAAAAACACACGGACCATACAATACAACATCGACCATGCCCTAAACGCCACACCCTAAACACCAGACCGTACCTGAAGTTGGCCTCCTCTGCGCAGCTCCGGGAAGGGCTCCAAGAGGCACCGGGCGGTGCCAAGAAGGCCTCCTACAGCACAGTGCGATGGAAGCCGACGCCAGGGCGGGGAAGATGAACAGCGCCTCCAAGGCGGCGAGGCAAAAGGAGGCTCCAGGTCGGCGTGGTGAAAGGCTCCTCCGGCGTGGCACAGCAAAAAGGATGCGCTGGCGTGGCGCAACGAGACGGTGCTCCAGGACGGCGCGGCAAAGGGCTACTCCGGGCTGACACGGCAAAAGGATGCTCCAATGCGGTGCTGCAAAAGGATGCTCCGGTCTCCCATGTCAAAAACCATGTTCTGGAGCGGCACGGTGAAAAGAGGCTTCGGGCTTGCGCGCCAAAACACTTCTCTGTGGCAGCGTGGCAAAACGATGCTCCAGTGTGCTGCAGCAAGAAGGATGCTCCAGGGCACCGCAGGGAAGGGCTCCTCCAGTGTGGCAATCAACAAACTTGCTCTGAGGTGGCGCAGCAAAAAATGCTAAAGGGTGGAGCGGCAAAGGGCTACTCCGGGGCAAGACGGCAAAAGGGTTCTTCGGGGTGGCGCAGCAAAAAGATGCGCCAGGGCGGCGCAGCAAAAACGATGCTCTGGGACGGCGCGGCCAAGGGCTCATCCGGAGTGGCGCAGCAGAAAAGAGGCTCCGGGGCAGCGCGGGTAAAAGGAGCTCCAGGGCGGAGCAGCCAAGGGCTCCTGCGGGGCGACACGGCAAAACGCTGCTGCAGGGCGGCACGGCAGAAGGATCCTCCAGGGGAACACGGCAAAAGGATACTCTGGGGCGGCGCAACAAAAGGCTCTTCCGCTGTGGCACGGCAAAGGGCTCCTCTGCTGTGGCAGGTCAAAAGGTTCCTCCTGCTCTGGAAAGATGAAGGCCACCTCCGGGCCGCGGCTGACCAAAGGGTTGCTCCGGGGCCGCAAGTCATGGAAGACAAAATACAACACACGCAGTTCAACACATGAACTTGAACACAAAGCAAGAAACACCACACCATGCAGCACACGCCCCACGCTAACGTACGCGACAAACAACACCATTCCGACCCTACAAGACCACATCGACCTTGCCCTAAACGCCACACCCTAAACACCAGACCGTACCTGAAACTGGCCTCCTCCGTGCAGCACTGGGAAGGGCTCCAAGAGGCACCAGGCCGTGCCATGAAGGGCTCCTACAGCACAGCGCGATGAAAGCCTCCACCAGGGCGGGGAAGGTTTGGGGCGCCGTGGCAAAAGGACGCTCCAGGATGGTGAGGCCAAGGGCCCCTCTGGTGCGGCACAGCAAAAGGATAGCCAGGGGCGGCACGACAAACGATGCTCCGCTGTGGTGTAGCAAAGACGATGCTCTGGGACAGCACATCGAAGGGCTCGTACGGAGTGGCGCAGCAAGGAAGCTCCGGGGCTGAGCAGCAGAAAGATGCTCCACCAAGGTCCAGCAAAGGGCTGCTCCGAAGCGGCACGGCAAGAGGCTACTCTGGGCCAGCGTGAAAAAAGAATGCTCCAGAGCAGCGTGGCAATACGACGTTCCGATGCGGCACAGGAAAGGGCTCCTCTGCTCTCACAGGGCAAAAGGGACCTCCGAGGCATGGAAGACGAAGGGCACCTCTGGGGTGGCGAGGAAAAAGAATGCTCCGCGGTGACACGGCAAAAGGATGCTTCTGGGCGGCACGTTAAAACGATGGACCTGGGCAGCACGGCGAAGGGCTCCTCCAGTGTGGAGCAGCAAAAAAGTTACTCTGGGGCAGCACAGGAAAAAGATGCTACAGGGGGGTGCGGCAAAACGATGTGCCGGGGCAGCCCGGCAAAGGGCTCCTTGGGTAGAGCGAGGCAATCATGGCCTTCTCTGGGGCACTGCCATTCAGGGCTCCGGGAAGAGCCGGACCACACATTACAACAAAGCCTGTACCAGACATTACAGACCTTCAAACGATACCAGGCGCACAATAGGTACAGCCAATACAAACAAAGACATCGGGACACGATACAATACGCACGAGACACTACAATACGCATCAGAGACTATGATACCATACCACACCTACAATGCCATAGATACAACACCACACGCTACGTACCTTACCATACTCTACTTGCCATACAGACAACACAAGACATACCGTGCTACACAAGGAACCACAGCACATTCAGTACATACAGGGAAACCCAAGACAAAATACAATACAACACAACGCAGAATACCTTACAACACTTACCATCAAATCAGACCCAATGCATACAACAGAAGGCAAACCACCTTACAATACCAAGTTCATTACAAACCAGGCAATACAACTCAACACCTACAGGAAATACAATGCCGTACAAGATGGAAAAACGAAAACCCAACAGAATACAAAATAAAATACAGGCAATACAAAATACATTGCAATACCCACCTGGTATTTCCAACCAGGAAACCCAACTCAAGACTTACAAGAGATGAAATGCCATGCGACACCGAAAATACAATGCAGAACTTGAAAAACAGAATACAAAATAAAACACATACAAAACGCAATGCAATACAAAACGGACAGCGCAAAACACAAAATGAAATGCAAAACGCTCTACAAAGTACAAGATGTTACACAACGCGAACAACACGATAAACACTGCACCAGAGAAAACGATACAGAGAACACCAGAAACACCACGCAAGGCGCACCACACGCCCTACGGTACAAAGAACAAGACACAAGACCAAACCGAACCACAAACCCTGCCCTACATGGACAAGGCGAAGGGCTCCAAGAGCAACCAGGCGGCGCGATGAAGACCTCCTCCACGGCGGCACGACGACGCGCTCCTCCGGCGCGGCGCGGTGAAGGGCTCCTGCTGCGCGGTGCGATGAGGACGGGCTCCACGAAGAGCTGGGCAGCAGGACGAAGAGCTCCTCCGGACAACACAACACAAGAAATACCACAACAGACACTGCAGGCGGTAAAACCACACTCGACATACAATGTAGACTAGATGTACAATGCAGTACAGACCCTACCATCAATCCCCCCCAGGAAATCCCAGCACCTACAAGACACACAAGGAAAAGCAACGCAAAACCCAACACGGACCACAGAACACAAAACACATCACAACACCAAGTCCCTTAGAAACCACACAATGCAACTCAAGACTTACAATGCAAGAAAAGCCAGGCCATAAAATACTGAAAATACAGTACAGAAAACAAATAAACAAATAGAATGCAAAATAAAATCCATGCCCTACACCACCAAAGAGACTACGAAATACAATAGGAAGAATAAGATACAAACAGTAAGATACAGACGACACACCTCATACCATCAAATATACCCAGCACCCAAGGCAAAACAAAATACAGGACAACACAAAACACACCAGGCAAAGCAAAAGACACACAAGGCAATACAAAATGTGATACAAAACACAAAATACTATCCAAACAAAACCACAGACACCGTCCAATACAATGCAGACCACACACTGCAACGCGGACCATGCTCTGAACGCCATCTCCCAAACACCACGCCATCCCCGAAACAGGCCTCCTCCGCCCAGCGCCGTGACGGGCTCCAGCAGCAACCAGGCAGCGCCACCAAGGGCTCCTCTGCAGCGCCATGACCATGGGCTCCTCTGGGGCAGGGGTGGCGAAGGGCTACAAGAAGAGCCACGCAGCACGGTGAAGGGGTCCTCGGGGGTGCGGTGGGGAAGGGCCTCTCCGGGCTGCCACGACGACGGGCTCCTTCGGCACAGCACAATTACGGGCTCCTCTGGCACAGGGCGCTGTGGCGCAGCAAAAGCAGGATCCAGTGTGGCGCAGCAAAAAGATGCTCCAGGGCGGCGGGGAAAAGGGCTACTCTAGGACCACAATGCAAGAGGACGCTCTAGATCCCAGCAGCAAAATGATGCTCCAGTGTGGTGCAGCCAGAACGAGAAAAAAAGGATGCTCCGGGGTGGCGCGGAGAGGCAAATGGATGCTCTGGAGCAGTGTGGCCAACGACTCCTCTGGTGTGGCAGGGTAAAAGGAGCCTCCGGGGCAGGGAAGAAGAAGGGCGCCTCCAGGGACGGCATGACCTCAGGTTTCTCCCGCACAGCAACACATGGCAAGACAAAATACAGCACACACACTTCAATACATGCGCTTCAAGACGAAAAAAGAAACACCACGCCATTCAGTTACAGTGCATGCCACACACTCGCCTCTACACCAAACAAAAACACACGGACCATACAATACAACATCGACCATGCCCTAAACGCCACACCCTAAACACCAGACCGTACCTGAAGTTGGCCTCCTCTGCGCAGCTCCGGGAAGGGCTCCAAGAGGCACCGGGCGGTGCCAAGAAGGCCTCCTACAGCACAGTGCGATGGAAGCCGACGCCAGGGCGGGGAAGATGAACAGCTCCTCCAAGGCGGCGAGGCAAAAGGAGGCTCCAGGTCGGCGTGGTGAAAGGCTCCTCCGGCGTGGCACAGCAAAAACCATGCGCTGGCGTGGCGCAACGAGACGGTGCTCCAGGACGGCGCGGCAAAGGGCTACTCCGGGCTGACACGGCAAAAGGATGCTCCAATGCGGTGCTGCAAAAGGATGCTCCGGTCTCCCATGTCAAAAACCATGTTCTGGAGCGGCACGGTGAAAAGAGGCTTCGGGCTTGCGCGCCAAAACACTTCTCTGTGGCAGCGTGGCAAAACGATGCTCCAGTGTGCTGCAGCAAGAAGGATGCTCCAGGGCACCGCAGGGAAGGGCTCCTCCAGTGTGGCAATCAACAAACTTGCTCTGAGGTGGCGCAGCAAAAAATGCTAAAGGGTGGAGCGGCAAAGGGCTACTCCGGGGCAAGACGGCAAAAGGGTTCTTCGGGGTGGCGCAGCAAAAAGATGCGCCAGGGCGGCGCAGCAAAAACGATGCTCTGGGACGGCGCGGCCAAGGGCTCATCCGGAGTGGCGCAGCAGAAAAGAGGCTCCGGGGCAGCGCGGGTAAAAGGAGCTCCAGGGCGGAGCAGCCAAGGGCTCCTGCGGGGCGACACGGCAAAACGCTGCTGCAGGGCGGCACGGCAGAAGGATCCTCCAGGGGAACACGGCAAAAGGATACTCTGGGGCGGCGCAACAAAAGGCTCTTCCGCTGTGGCACGGCAAAGGGCTCCTCTGCTGTGGCAGGTCAAAAGGTTCCTCCTGCTCTGGAAAGATGAAGGCCACCTCCGGGCCGCGGCTGACCAAAGGGTTGCTCCGGGGCCGCAAGTCATGGAAGACAAAATACAACACACGCAGTTCAACACATGAACTTCAACACAAAGCAAGAAACACCACACCATGCAGCACACGCCCCACGCTAACGTACGCGACAAACAACACCATTCCGACCCTACAAGACCACATCGACCTTGCCCTAAACGCCACACCCTAAACACCAGACCGTACCTGAAACTGGCCTCCTCCGTGCAGCACTGGGAAGGGCTCCAAGAGGCACCAGGCCGTGCCATGAAGGGCTCCTACAGCACAGCGCGATGAAAGCCTCCACCAGGGCGGGGAAGGTTTGGGGCGCCGTGGCAAAAGGACGCTCCAGGATGGTGAGGCCAAGGGCCCCTCTGGTGCGGCACAGCAAAAGGATAGCCAGGGGCGGCACGACAAACGATGCTCCGCTGTGGTGTAGCAAAGACGATGCTCTGGGACAGCACATCGAAGGGCTCGTACGGAGTGGCGCAGCAAGGAAGCTCCGGGGCTGAGCAGCAGAAAGATGCTCCACCAAGGTCCAGCAAAGGGCTGCTCCGAAGCGGCACGGCAAGAGGCTACTCTGGGCCAGCGTGAAAAAAGAATGCTCCAGAGCAGCGTGGCAATACGACGTTCCGATGCGGCACAGGAAAGGGCTCCTCTGCTCTCACAGGGCAAAAGGGACCTCCGAGGCATGGAAGACGAAGGGCACCTCTGGGGTGGCGAGGAAAAAGAATGCTCCGCGGTGACACGGCAAAAGGATGCTTCTGGGCGGCACGTTAAAAGGATGGACCTGGGCAGCACGGCGAAGGGCTCCTCCAGTGTGGAGCAGCAAAAAAGTTACTCTGGGGCAGCACAGGAAAAAGATGCTACAGGGGGGTGCGGCAAAACGATGTGCCGGGGCAGCCCGGCAAAGGGCTCCTTGGGTAGAGCGAGGCAATCATGGCCTTCTCTGGGGCACTGCCATTCAGGGCTCCGGGAAGAGCCGGACCACACATTACAACAAAGCCTGTACCAGACATTACAGACCTTCAAACGATACCAGGCGCACAATAGGTACAGCCAATACAAACAAAGACATCGGGACACGATACAATACGCACGAGACACTACAATACGCATCAGAGACTATGATACCATACCACACCTACAATGCCATAGATACAACACCACACGCTACGTACCTTACCATACTCTACTTGCCATACAGACAACACAAGACATACCGTGCTACACAAGGAACCACAGCACATTCAGTACATACAGGGAAACCCAAGACAAAATACAATACAACACAACGCAGAATACCTTACAACACTTACCATCAAATCAGACCCAATGCATACAACAGAAGGCAAACCACCTTACAATACCAAGTTCATTACAAACCAGGCAATACAACTCAACACCTACAGGAAATACAATGCCGTACAAGATGGAAAAACGAAAACCCAACAGAATACAAAATAAAATACAGGCAATACAAAATACATTGCAATACCCACCTGGTATTTCCAACCAGGAAACCCAACTCAAGACTTACAAGAGATGAAATGCCATGCGACACCGAAAATACAATGCAGAACGTGAAAAATAGAATACAAAATAAAGCACATTCAAAATGCAATGCAATACAAAACGGACAGCGCAAAACACAAAATGAAATGCAAAACGCTCTACAAAGTACAAGATGTTACACAACGCGAACAACACGATAAACACTGCACCAGAGAAAACGATACAGAGAACACCAGAAACACCACGCAAGGCGCACAACACGCCCTACGGTACAAAGAACAAGACACAAGACCAAACCGAACCACAAACCCTGCCCTACATGGACAAGGCGAAGGGCTCCAAGAGCAACCAGGCGGCGCGATGAAGACCTCCTCCACGGCGCCACGACGACGGGCTCCTCCGGCGCGGCGCGGTGAAGGGCTCCTGCTGCGCGGTGCGATGAGGACGGGCTCCACGAAGAGCTGGGCAGCAGGACGAAGAGCTCCTCCGGACAACACAACACAACAAATACCACAACAGACACTGCAGGCGGTAAAACCACACTCGACATACAATGTAGACTAGATGTACAATGCAGTACAGACCCTACCATCAATCCCCCCCAGGAAATCCCAGCACCTACAAGACACACAAGGAAAAGCAACACAAAACCCAACACGGACCACAGAACACAAAACACATCACAACACCAAGTCCCTTAGAAACCACACAATGCAACTCAAGACTTACAATGCAAGAAAAGCCAGGCCATAAAATACTGAAAATACAGTACAGAAAACAAATAAACAAATAGAATGCAAAATAAAATCCATGCCCTACAACACCAAAGAGACTACGAAATACAATAGGAAGAATAAGATACAAACAGTAAGATACAGACGACACACCTCAGACCATCAAATATACCCAGCACCCAAGGCAAAACAAAATACAGGACAACACAAAACACACCAGGCAAAGCAAAAGACACACAAGGCAATACAAAATGTGATACAAAACACAAAATACTATCCAAACAAAACCACAGACACCGTCCAATACAATGCAGACCACACACTGCAACGCGGACCATGCTCTAAACGCCATCTCCCAAACACCACGCCATCCCCGAAACAGGGCTCCTCCGCCCAGCGCCGTGACGGGCTCCAGCAGCAACCAGGCAGCGCCACCAAGGGCTCCTCTGCAGCGCCACGACCATGGGCTCCTCTGGGGCAGGGGTGGCGAAGGGCTACAAGAAGAGCCACGCAGCACGGTGAAGGGGTCCTCGGGGGTGGGGGGGGGAAGGGCCTCTCCGGGCTGCCACGACGACGGGCTCCTTCGGCACAGCACAATTACGGGCTCCTCTGGCACAGGGCGCTGTGGCGCAGCAAAAGCAGGATCCAGTGTGGCGCAGCAAAAAGATGCTCCAGGGCGGCGGGGAAAAGGGCTACTCTAGGACCACAATGCAAGAGGACGCTCTAGATCCCAGCAGCAAAATGATGCTCCAGTGTGGTGCAGCCAGAACGAGAAAAAAAGGATGCTCCGGGGTGGCACGGAGAGGCAAATGGATGCTCTGGAGCAGTGTGGCCAACGACTCCTCTGGTGTGGCAGGGTAAAAGGAGCCTCCGGGGCAGGGAAGAAGGAGGGCGCCTCCAGGGACGGCATGACCTCAGGTTTCTCCCGCACAGCAACACATGGCAAGACAAAATACAGCACACAGTTCAATACATGCGCTTGAAAACGAAAAAAGAAACACCACGCCATTCAGTTACAGTGCATGCCACACAGTCGCCTCTACACCAAACAAAAACACACGGACCATACAATACAACATCGACCATGCCCTAAACGCCACACCCTAAACACCAGACCGTACCTGAAGTTGGCCTCCTCTGCGCAGCTCCAGGAAGGGCTCCAAGAGGCACCGGGCGGTGCCAAGAAGGCCTCCTACAGCACAGTGCGATGGAAGCCGACGCCAGGGCGGGGAAGATGAACAGCTCCTCCAAGGCGGCGAGGCAAAAGGAGGCTCCAGGTCGGCGTGGTGAAAGGCTCCTCCGGCGTGGCACAGCAAAAAGGATGCGCTGGCGTGGCGCAACGAGACGGTGCTCCAGGACGGCGCGGCAAAGGGCTACTCCGGGCTGACACGGCAAAAGGATGCTCCAATGCGGTGCTGCAAAAGGATGCTCCGGTCTCCCATGTCAAAAACCATGTTCTGGAGCGGCACGGTGAAAAGAGGCTTCGGGCTTGCGCGCCAAAACACTTCTCTGTGGCAGCGTGGCAAAACGATGCTCCAGTGTGCTGCAGCAAGAAGGATGCTCCAGGGCACCGCAGGGAAGGGCTCCTCCAGTGTGGCAATCAAAAAACTTGCTCCGAGGTGGCGCAGCAAACAATGCTCCAGGCTGGCGCGGCAAAGGGCTACTCCGGGGCAAGACGGCAAAAGGGTTCTTCAGGGTGGCGCAGCAAAAAGATGCGCCAGGGCGGCGCAGCAAAAACGATGCTCTGGGACGGCACGGCCAAGGGCTCATCCGGAGTGGCGCAGCAGAAAAGAGGCTCCGGGGCAGCGCGGGTAAAAGGAGCTCCAGGGCGGAGCAGCCAAGGGCTCCTGCGGGGCGACACGGCAAAACGCTGCTGCAGGGCGGCACGGCAGAAGGATCCTCCAGGGGAACACGGCAAAAGGATACTCTGGGGCGGCGCAACAAAAGGCTCTTCCGCTGTGGCACGGCAAAGGGCTCCTCTGCTGTGGCAGGTCAAAAGGTTCCTCCTGCTCTGGAAAGATGAAGGCCACCTCCGGGCCGCGGCTGACCAAAGGGTTGCTCCGGGGCCGCAAGTCATGGAAGACAAAATACAACACACGCAGTTCAACACATGAACTTCAACACAAAGCAAGAAACACCACACCATGCAGCACATGCCCCACGCTAACGTACGCGACAAACAACACCATTCCGACCCTACAAGACAACATCGACCTTGCCCTAAACGCCACACCCTAAACACCAGACCGTACCTGAAACTGGCCTCCTCCGTGCAGCACTGGGAAGGGCTCCAAGAGGCACCAGGCCGTGCCATGAAGGGCTCCTACAGCACAGCGCGATGAAAGCCTCCACCAGGGCGGGGAAGGTTTGGGGCGCCGTGGCAAAAGGACGCTCCAGGATGGTGAGGCCAAGGGCCCCTCTGGTGCGGCACAGCAAAAGGATAGCCAGGGGCGGCACGACAAACGATGCTCCGCTGTGGTGTAGCAAAGACGATGCTCTGGGACAGCACATCGAAGGGCTCGTACGGAGTGGCGCAGCAAGGAAGCTCCGGGGCTGAGCAGCAGAAAGATGCTCCACCAAGGTCCAGCAAAGGGCTGCTCCGAAGCGGCACGGCAAGAGGCTACTCTGGGCCAGCGTGAAAAAAGAATGCTCCAGAGCAGCGTGGCAATACGACGTTCCGATGCGGCACAGGAAAGGGCTCCTCTGCTCTCACAGGGCAAAAGGGACCTCCGAGGCATGGAAGACGAAGGGCACCTCCGGGGTGGCGAGGAAAAAGAATGCTCCGCGGTGACACGGCAAAAGGATGCTTCTGGGCGGCACGTTAAAAGGATGGACCTGGGCAGCACGGCAAAGGGCTCCTCCAGTGTGGAGCAGCAAAAATGTTACTCTGGGGCAGCACAGGAAAAAGATGCTACAGGGGGGTGCGGCAAAACGATGTGCCGGGGCAGCCCGGCAAAGGGCTCCTTGGGTAGAGCGAGGCAATCATGGCCTTCTCTGGGGCACTGCCATTCAGGGCTCCGGGAAGAGCCGGACCACACATTACAACAAAGCCTGTACCAGACATTACAGACCTTCAAACGATACCAGGCGCACAATAGGTACAGCCAATACAAACAAAGACATCGGGACACGATACAATACGCACGAGACACTACAATACGCATCAGAGACTATGATACCATACCACACCTACAATGCCATAGATACAACACCACACGCTACGTACCTTACCATACTCTACTTGCCATACAGACAACACAAGACATACCGTGCTACACAAGGAACCACAGCACATTCAGTACATACAGGGAAACCCAAGACAAAATACAATACAACACAACGCAGAATACCTTACAACACTTACCATCAAATCAGACCCAATGCATACAACAGAAGGCAAACCACCTTACAATACCAAGTTCATTACAAACCAGGCAATACAACTCAACACCTACAGGAAATACAATGCCGTACAAGATGGAAAAACGAAAACCCAACAGAATACAAAATAAAATACAGGCAATACAAAATACATTGCAATACCCACCTGGTATTTCCAACCAGGAAACCCAACTCAAGACTTACAAGAGATGAAATGCCATGCGACACCGAAAATACAATGCAGAACGAGAAAAACAGAATACAAAATAAAACACATACAAAACGCAATGCAATACAAAACGGACAGCGCAAAACACAAAATGAAATGCAAAACGCTCTACAAAGTACAAGATGTTACACAACGCGAACAACACGATAAACACTGCACCAGAGAAAACGATACAGAGAACACCAGAAACACCACGCAAGGCGCACCACACGCCCTACGGTACAAAGAACAAGACACAAGACCAAACCGAACCACAAACCCTGCCCTACATGGACAAGGCGAAGGGCTCCAAGAGCAACCAGGCGGCGCGATGAAGACCTCCTCCACGGCGGCACGACGACGGGCTCCTCCGGCGCGGCGCGGTGAAGGGCTCCTGCTGCGCGGTGCGATGAGGACGGGCTCCACGAAGAGCTGGGCAGCAGGACGAAGAGCTCCTCCGGACAACACAACACAACAAATACCACAACAGACACTGCAGGCGGTAAAACCACACTCGACATACAATGTAGACTAGATGTACAATGCAGTACAGACCCTACCATCAATCCCCCCCAGGAAATCCCAGCACCTACAAGACACACAAGGAAAAGCAACACAAAACCCAACACGGACCACAGAACACAAAACACATCACAACACCAAGTCCCTTAGAAACCACACAATGCAACTCAAGACTTACAATGCAAGAAAAGCCAGGCCATAAAATACTGAAAATACAGTACAGAAAACAAATAAACAAATAGAATGCAAAATAAAATCCATGCCCTACAACACCAAAGAGACTACGAAATACAATAGGAAGAATAAGATACAAACAGTAAGATACAGACGACACACCTCAGACCATCAAATATACCCAGCACCCAAGGCAAAACAAAATACAGGACAACACAAAACACACCAGGCAAAGCAAAAGACACACAAGGCAATACAAAATGTGATACAAAACACAAAATACTATCCAAACAAAACCACAGACACCGTCCAATACAATGCAGACCACACACTGCAACGCGGACCATGCTCTGAACGCCATCTCCCAAACACCACGCCATCCCCGAAACAGGGCTCCTCCGCCCAGCGCCGTGACGGGCTCCAGCAGCAACCAGGCAGCGCCACCAAGGGCTCCTCTGCAGCGCCACGACCATGGGCTCCTCTGGGGCAGGGGTGGCGAAGGGCTACAAGAAGAGCCACGCAGCACGGTGAAGGGGTCCTCGGGGGTGGGGGGGGGAAGGGCCTCTCCGGGCTGCCACGACGACGGGCTCCTTCGGCACAGCACAATTACGGGCTCCTCTGGCACAGGGCGCTGTGGCGCAGCAAAAGCAGGATCCAGTGTGGCGCAGCAAAAAGATGCTCCAGGGCGGCGGGGAAAAGGGCTACTCTAGGACCACAATGCAAGAGGACGCTCTAGATCCCAGCAGCAAAATGATGCTCCAGTGTGGTGCAGCCAGAACGAGAAAAAAAGGATGCTCCGGGGTGGCACGGAGAGGCAAATGGATGCTCTGGAGCAATGTGGCCAACGACTCCTCTGGTGTGGCAGGGTAAAAGGAGCCTCCGGGGCAGGGAAGAAGAAGGGCGCCTCCAGGGACGGCATGACCTCAGGTTTCTCCCGCACAGCAACACATGGCAAGACAAAATACAGCACACACACTTCAATACATGCGCTTGAAAACGAAAAAAGAAACACCACGCCATTCAGTTACAGTGCATGCCACACAGTCGCCTCTACACCAAACAAAAACACACGGACCATACAATACAACATCGACCATGCCCTAAACGCCACACCCTAAACACCAGACCGTACCTGAAGTTGGCCTCCTCTGCGCAGCTCCGGGAAGGGCTCCAAGAGGCACCGGGCGGTGCCAAGAAGGCCTCCTACAGCACAGTGCGATGGAAGCCGACGCCAGGGCGGGGAAGATGAACAGCTCCTCCAAGGCGGCGAGGCAAAAGGAGGCTCCAGGTCGGCGTGGTGAAAGGCTCCTCCGGCGTGGCACAGCAAAAAGGATGCGCTGGCGTGGCGCAACGAGACGGTGCTCCAGGACGGCGCGGCAAAGGGCTACTCCGGGCTGACACGGCAAAAGGATGCTCCAATGCGGTGCTGCAAAAGGATGCTCCGGTCTCCCATGTCAAAAACCATGTTCTGGAGCGGCACGGTGAAAAGAGGCTTCGGGCTTGCGCGCCAAAACACTTCTCTGTGGCAGCGTGGCAAAACGATGCTCCAGTGTGCTGCAGCAAGAAGGATGCTCCAGGGCACCGCAGGGAAGGGCTCCTCCAGCGTGGCAATCAAAAAACTTGCTCCGAGGTGGCGCAGCAAACAATGCTCCAGGCTGGCGCGGCAAAGGGCTACTCCGGGGCAAGACGGCAAAAGGGTTCTTCGGGGTGGCGCAGCAAAAAGATGCGCCAGGGCGGCGCAGCAAAAACGATGCTCTGGGACGGCGCGGCCAAGGGCTCATCCGGAGTGGCGCAGCAGAAAAGAGGCTCCGGGGCAGCGCGGGTAAAAGGAGCTCCAGGGCGGAGCAGCCAAGGGCTCCTGCGGGGCGACACGGCAAAACGCTGCTGCAGGGCGGCACGGCAGAAGGATCCTCCAGGGGAACACGGCAAAAGGATACTCTGGGGCGGCGCAACAAAAGGCTCTTCCGCTGTGGCACGGCAAAGGGCTCCTCTGCTGTGGCAGGTCAAAAGGTTCCTCCTGCTCTGGAAAGATGAAGGCCACCTCCGGGCCGCGGCTGACCAAAGGGTTGCTCCGGGGCCGCAAGTCATGGAAGACAAAATACAACACACGCAGTTCAACACATGAACTTCAACACAAAGCAAGAAACACCACACCATGCAGCACATGCCCCACGCTAACGTACGCGACAAACAACACCATTCCGACCCTACAAGACAACATCGACCTTGCCCTAAACGCCACACCCTAAACACCAGACCGTACCTGAAACTGGCCTCCTCCGTGCAGCACTGGGAAGGGCTCCAAGAGGCACCAGGCCGTGCCATGAAGGGCTCCTACAGCACAGCGCGATGAAAGCCTCCACCAGGGCGGGGAAGGTTTGGGGCGCCGTGGCAAAAGGACGCTCCAGGATGGTGAGGCCAAGGGCCCCTCTGGTGCGGCACAGCAAAAGGATAGCCAGGGGCGGCACGACAAACGATGCTCCGCTGTGGTGTAGCAAAGACGATGCTCTGGGACAGCACATCGAAGGGCTCGTACGGAGTGGCGCAGCAAGGAAGCTCCGGGGCTGAGCAGCAGAAAGATGCTCCACCAAGGTCCAGCAAAGGGCTGCTCCGAAGCGGCACGGCAAGAGGCTACTCTGGGCCAGCGTGAAAAAAGAATGCTCCAGAGCAGCGTGGCAATACGACGTTCCGATGCGGCACAGGAAAGGGCTCCTCTGCTCTCACAGGGCAAAAGGGACCTCCGAGGCATGGAAGACGAAGGGCACCTCCGGGGTGGCGAGGAAAAAGAATGCTCCGCGGTGACACGGCAAAAGGATGCTTCTGGGCGGCACGTTAAAAGGATGGACCTGGGCAGCACGGCGAAGGGCTCCTCCAGTGTGGAGCAGCAAAAAAGTTACTCTGGGGCAGCACAGGAAAAAGATGCTACAGGGGGGTGCGGCAAAACGATGTGCCGGGGCAGCCCGGCAAAGGGCTCCTTGGGTAGAGCGAGGCAATCATGGCCTTCTCTGGGGCACTGCCATTCAGGGCTCCGGGAAGAGCCGGACCACACATTACAACAAAGCCTGTACCAGACATTACAGACCTTCAAACGATACCAGGCGCACAATAGGTACAGCCAATACAAACAAAGACATCGGGACACGATACAATACGCACGAGACACTACAATACGCATCAGAGACTATGATACCATACCACACCTACAATGCCATAGATACAACACCACACGCTACGTACCTTACCATACTCTACTTGCCATACAGACAACACAAGACATACCGTGCTACACAAGGAACCACAGCACATTCAGTACATACAGGGAAACCCAAGACAAAATACAATACAACACAACGCAGAATACCTTACAACACTTACCATCAAATCAGACCCAATGCATACAACAGAAGGCAAACCACCTTACAATACCAAGTTCATTACAAACCAGGCAATACAACTCAACACCTACAGGAAATACAATGCCGTACAAGATGGAAAAACGAAAACCCAACAGAATACAAAATAAAATACAGGCAATACAAAATACATTGCAATACCCACCTGGTATTTCCAACCAGGAAACCCAACTCAAGACTTACAAGAGATGAAATGCCATGCGACACCGAAAATACAATGCAGAACGAGAAAAACAGAATACAAAATAAAACACATACAAAACGCAATGCAATACAAAACGGACAGCGCAAAACACAAAATGAAATGCAAAACGCTCTACAAAGTACAAGATGTTACACAACGCGAACAACACGATAAACACTGCACCAGAGAAAACGATACAGAGAACACCAGAAACACCACGCAAGGCGCACCACACGCCCTACGGTACAAAGAACAAGACACAAGACCAAACCGAACCACAAACCCTGCCCTACATGGACAAGGCGAAGGGCTCCAAGAGCAACCAGGCGGCGCGATGAAGACCTCCTCCACGGCGGCACGACGACGGGCTCCTCCGGCGCGGCGCGGTGAAGGGCTCCTGCTGCGCGGTGCGATGAGGACGGGCTCCACGAAGAGCTGGGCAGCAGGACGAAGAGCTCCTCCGGACAACACAACACAACAAATACCACAACAGACACTGCAGGCGGTAAAACCACACTCGACATACAATGTAGACTAGATGTACAATGCAGTACAGACCCTACCATCAATCCCCCCCAGGAAATCCCAGCACCTACAAGACACACAAGGAAAAGCAACACAAAACCCAACACGGACCACAGAACACAAAACACATCACAACACCAAGTCCCTTAGAAACCACACAATGCAACTCAAGACTTACAATGCAAGAAAAGCCAGGCCATAAAATACTGAAAATACAGTACAGAAAACAAATAAACAAATAGAATGCAAAATAAAATCCATGCCCTACAACACCAAAGAGACTACGAAATACAATAGGAAGAATAAGATACAAACAGTAAGATACAGACGACACACCTCAGACCATCAAATATACCCAGCACCCAAGGCAAAACAAAATACAGGACAACACAAAACACACCAGGCAAAGCAAAAGACACACAAGGCAATACAAAATGTGATACAAAACACAAAATACTATCCAAACAAAACCACAGACACCGTCCAATACAATGCAGACCACACACTGCAACGCGGACCATGCTCTGAACGCCATCTCCCAAACACCACGCCATCCCCGAAACAGGGCTCCTCCGCCCAGCGCCGTGACGGGCTCCAGCAGCAACCAGGCAGCGCCACCAAGGGCTCCTCTGCAGCGCCACGACCATGGGCTCCTCTGGGGCAGGGGTGGCGAAGGGCTACAAGAAGAGCCACGCAGCACGGTGAAGGGGTCCTCGGGGGTGGGGGGGGGAAGGGCCTCTCCGGGCTGCCACGACGACGGGCTCCTTCGGCACAGCACAATTACGGGCTCCTCTGGCACAGGGCGCTGTGGCGCAGCAAAAGCAGGATCCAGTGTGGCGCAGCAAAAAGATGCTCCAGGGCGGCGGGGAAAAGGGCTACTCTAGGACCACAATGCAAGAGGACGCTCTAGATCCCAGCAGCAAAATGATGCTCCAGTGTGGTGCAGCCAGAACGAGAAAAAAAGGATGCTCCGGGGTGGCACGGAGAGGCAAATGGATGCTCTGGAGCAATGTGGCCAACGACTCCTCTGGTGTGGCAGGGTAAAAGGAGCCTCCGGGGCAGGGAAGAAGAAGGGCGCCTCCAGGGACGGCATGACCTCAGGTTTCTCCCGCACAGCAACACATGGCAAGACAAAATACAGCACACACACTTCAATACATGCGCTTGAAAACGAAAAAAGAAACACCACGCCATTCAGTTACAGTGCATGCCACACAGTCGCCTCTACACCAAACAAAAACACACGGACCATACAATACAACATCGACCATGCCCTAAACGCCACACCCTAAACACCAGACCGTACCTGAAGTTGGCCTCCTCTGCGCAGCTCTGGGAAGGGCTCCAAGAGGCACCGGGCGGTGCCAAGAAGGCCTCCTACAGCACAGTGCGATGGAAGCCGACGCCAGGGCGGGGAAGATGAACAGCTCCTCCAAGGCGGCGAGGCAAAAGGAGGCTCCAGGTCGGCGTGGTGAAAGGCTCCTCCGGCGTGGCACAGCAAAAAGGATGCGCTGGCGTGGCGCAACGAGACGGTGCTCCAGGACGGCGCGGCAAAGGGCTACTCCGGGCTGACACGGCAAAAGGATGCTCCAATGCGGTGCTGCAAAAGGATGCTCCGGTCTCCCATGTCAAAAACCATGTTCTGGAGCGGCACGGTGAAAAGAGGCTTCGGGCTTGCGCGCCAAAACACTTCTCTGTGGCAGCGTGGCAAAACGATGCTCCAGTGTGCTGCAGCAAGAAGGATGCTCCAGGGCACCGCAGGGAAGGGCTCCTCCAGCGTGGCAATCAAAAAACTTGCTCCGAGGTGGCGCAGCAAACAATGCTCCAGGCTGGCGCGGCAAAGGGCTACTCCGGGGCAAGACGGCAAAAGGGTTCTTCGGGGTGGCCCAGCAAAAAGATGCGCCAGGGCGGCGCAACAAAAACGATGCTCTGGGACGGCGCGGCCAAGGGCTCATCCGGAGTGGCGCAGCAGAAAAGAGGCTCCGGGGCAGCGCGGGTAAAAGGAGCTCCAGGGCGGAGCAGCCAAGGGCTCCTGCGGGGCGACACGGCAAAACGCTGCTGCAGGGCGGCACGGCAGAAGGATCCTCCAGGGGAACACGGCAAAAGGATACTCTGGGGCGGCGCAACAAAAGGCTCTTCCGCTGTGGCACGGCAAAGGGCTCCTCTGCTGTGGCAGGTCAAAAGGTTCCTCCTGCTCTGGAAAGATGAAGGCCACCTCCGGGCCGCGGCTGACCAAAGGGTTGCTCCGGGGCCGCAAGTCATGGAAGACAAAATACAACACACGCAGTTCAACACATGAACTTCAACACAAAGCAAGAAACACCACACCATGCAGCACACGCCCCACGCTAACGTACGCGACAAACACCATTCCGACCCTACAAGACAACATCGACCTTGCCCTAAACGCCACACCCTAAACACCAGACCGTACCTGAAACTGGCCTCCTCCGTGCAGCACTGGGAAGGGCTCCAAGAGGCACCAGGCCGTGCCATGAAGGGCTCCTACAGCACAGCGCGATGAAAGCCTCCACCAGGGCGGGGAAGGTTTGGGGCGCCGTGGCAAAAGGACGCTCCAGGATGGTGAGGCCAAGGGCCCCTCTGGTGCGGCACAGCAAAAGGATAGCCAGGGGCGGCACGACAAACGATGCTCCGCTGTGGTGTAGCAAAGACGATGCTCTGGGACAGCACATCGAAGGGCTCGTACGGAGTGGCGCAGCAAGGAAGCTCCGGGGCTGAGCAGCAGAAAGATGCTCCACCAAGGTCCAGCAAAGGGCTGCTCCGAAGCGGCACGGCAAGAGGCTACTCTGGGCCAGCGTGAAAAAAGAATGCTCCAGAGCAGCGTGGCAATACGACGTTCCGATGCGGCACAGGAAAGGGCTCCTCTGCTCTCACAGGGCAAAAGGGACCTCCGAGGCATGGAAGACGAAGGGCACCTCCGGGGTGGCGAGGAAAAAGAATGCTCCGCGGTGACACGGCAAAAGGATGCTTCTGGGCGGCACGTTAAAAGGATGGACCTGGGCAGCACGGCGAAGGGCTCCTCCAGTGTGGAGCAGCAAAAAAGTTACTCTGGGGCAGCACAGGAAAAAGATGCTACAGGGGGGTGCGGCAAAACGATGTGCCGGGGCAGCCCGGCAAAGGGCTCCTTGGGTAGAGCGAGGCAATCATGGCCTTCTCTGGGGCACTGCCATTCAGGGCTCCGGGAAGAGCCGGACCACACATTACAACAAAGCCTGTACCAGACATTACAGACCTTCAAACGATACCAGGCGCACAATAGGTACAGCCAATACAAACAAAGACATCGGGACACGATACAATACGCACGAGACACTACAATACGCATCAGAGACTATGATACCATACCACACCTACAATGCCATAGATACAACACCACACGCTACGTACCTTACCATACTCTACTTGCCATACAGACAACACAAGACATACCGTGCTACACAAGGAACCACAGCACATTCAGTACATACAGGGAAACCCAAGACAAAATACAATACAACACAACGCAGAATACCTTACAACACTTACCATCAAATCAGACCCAATGCATACAACAGAAGGCAAACCACCTTACAATACCAAGTTCATTACAAACCAGGCAATACAACTCAACACCTACAGGAAATACAATGCCGTACAAGATGGAAAAACGAAAACCCAACAGAATACAAAATAAAATACAGGCAATACAAAATACATTGCAATACCCACCTGGTATTTCCAACCAGGAAACCCAACTCAAGACTTACAAGAGATGAAATGCCATGCGACACCGAAAATACAATGCAGAACGAGAAAAACAGAATACAAAATAAAACACATACAAAACGCAATGCAATACAAAACGGACAGCGCAAAACACAAAATGAAATGCAAAACGCTCTACAAAGTACAAGATGTTACACAACGCGAACAACACGATAAACACTGCACCAGAGAAAACGATACAGAGAACACCAGAAACACCACGCAAGGCGCACCACACGCCCTACGGTACAAAGAACAAGACACAAGACCAAACCGAACCACAAACCCTGCCCTACATGGACAAGGCGAAGGGCTCCAAGAGCAACCAGGCGGCGCGATGAAGACCTCCTCCACGGCGGCACGACGACGGGCTCCTCCGGCGCGGCGCGGTGAAGGGCTCCTGCTGCGCGGTGCGATGAGGACGGGCTCCACGAAGAGCTGGGCAGCAGGACGAAGAGCTCCTCCGGACAACACAACACAACAAATACCACAACAGACACTGCAGGCGGTAAAACCACACTCGACATACAATGTAGACTAGATGTACAATGCAGTACAGACCCTACCATCAATCCCCCCCAGGAAATCCCAGCACCTACAAGACACACAAGGAAAAGCAACACAAAACCCAACACGGACCACAGAACACAAAACACATCACAACACCAAGTCCCTTAGAAACCACACAATGCAACTCAAGACTTACAATGCAAGAAAAGCCAGGCCATAAAATACTGAAAATACAGTACAGAAAACAAATAAACAAATAGAATGCAAAATAAAATCCATGCCCTACAACACCAAAGAGACTACGAAATACAATAGGAAGAATAAGATACAAACAGTAAGATACAGACGACACACCTCAGACCATCAAATATACCCAGCACCCAAGGCAAAACAAAATACAGGACAACACAAAACACACCAGGCAAAGCAAAAGACACACAAGGCAATACAAAATGTGATACAAAACACAAAATACTATCCAAACAAAACCACAGACACCGTCCAATACAATGCAGACCACACACTGCAACGCGGACCATGCTCTGAACGCCATCTCCCAAACACCACGCCATCCCCGAAACAGGGCTCCTCCGCCCAGCGCCGTGACGGGCTCCAGCAGCAACCAGGCAGCGCCACCAAGGGCTCCTCTGCAGCGCCACGACCATGGGCTCCTCTGGGGCAGGGGTGGCGAAGGGCTACAAGAAGAGCCACGCAGCACGGTGAAGGGGTCCTCGGGGGTGGGGGGGGGAAGGGCCTCTCCGGGCTGCCACGACGACGGGCTCCTTCGGCACAGCACAATTACGGGCTCCTCTGGCACAGGGCGCTGTGGCGCAGCAAAAGCAGGATCCAGTGTGGCGCAGCAAAAAGATGCTCCAGGGCGGCGGGGAAAAGGGCTACTCTAGGACCACAATGCAAGAGGACGCTCTAGATCCCAGCAGCAAAATGATGCTCCAGTGTGGTGCAGCCAGAACGAGAAAAAAAGGATGCTCCGGGGTGGCACGGAGAGGCAAATGGATGCTCTGGAGCAATGTGGCCAACGACTCCTCTGGTGTGGCAGGGTAAAAGGAGCCTCCGGGGCAGGGAAGAAGAAGGGCGCCTCCAGGGACGGCATGACCTCAGGTTTCTCCCGCACAGCAACACATGGCAAGACAAAATACAGCACACACACTTCAATACATGCGCTTGAAAACGAAAAAAGAAACACCACGCCATTCAGTTACAGTGCATGCCACACAGTCGCCTCTACACCAAACAAAAACACACGGACCATACAATACAACATCGACCATGCCCTAAACGCCACACCCTAAACACCAGACCGTACCTGAAGTTGGCCTCCTCTGCGCAGCTCCGGGAAGGGCTCCAAGAGGCACCGGGCGGTGCCAAGAAGGCCTCCTACAGCACAGTGCGATGGAAGCCGACGCCAGGGCGGGGAAGATGAACAGCTCCTCCAAGGCGGCGAGGCAAAAGGAGGCTCCAGGTCGGCGTGGTGAAAGGCTCCTCCGGCGTGGCACAGCAAAAAGGATGCGCTGGCGTGGCGCAACGAGACGGTGCTCCAGGACGGCGCGGCAAAGGGCTACTCCGGGCTGACACGGCAAAAGGATGCTCCAATGCGGTGCTGCAAAAGGATGCTCCGGTCTCCCATGTCAAAAACCATGTTCTGGAGCGGCACGGTGAAAAGAGGCTTCGGGCTTGCGCGCCAAAACACTTCTCTGTGGCAGCGTGGCAAAACGATGCTCCAGTGTGCTGCAGCAAGAAGGATGCTCCAGGGCACCGCAGGGAAGGGCTCCTCCAGCGTGGCAATCAACAAACTTGCTCCGAGGTGGCGCAGCAAACAATGCTCCAGGCTGGCGCGGCAAAGGGCTACTCCGGGGCAAGACGGCAAAAGGGTTCTTCGGGGTGGCGCAGCAAAAAGATGCGCCAGGGCGGCGCAGCAAAAACGATGCTCTGGGACGGCGCGGCCAAGGGCTCATCCGGAGTGGCGCAGCAGAAAAGAGGCTCCGGGGCAGCGCGGGTAAAAGGAGCTCCAGGGCGGAGCAGCCAAGGGCTCCTGCGGGGCGACACGGCAAAACGCTGCTGCAGGGCGGCACGGCAGAAGGATCCTCCAGGGGAACACGGCAAAAGGATACTCTGGGGCGGCGCAACAAAAGGCTCTTCCGCTGTGGCACGGCAAAGGGCTCCTCTGCTGTGGCAGGTCAAAAGGTTCCTCCTGCTCTGGAAAGATGAAGGCCACCTCCGGGCCGCGGCTGACCAAAGGGTTGCTCCGGGGCCGCAAGTCATGGAAGACAAAATACAACACACGCAGTTCAACACATGAACTTCAACACAAAGCAAGAAACACCACACCATGCAGCACACGCCCCACGCTAACGTACGCGACAAACAACACCATTCCGACCCTACAAGACAACATCGACCTTGCCCTAAACGCCACACCCTAAACACCAGACCGTACCTGAAACTGGCCTCCTCCGTGCAGCACTGGGAAGGGCTCCAAGAGGCACCAGGCCGTGCCATGAAGGGCTCCTACAGCACAGCGCGATGAAAGCCTCCACCAGGGCGGGGAAGGTTTGGGGCGCCGTGGCAAAAGGACGCTCCAGGATGGTGAGGCCAAGGGCCCCTCTGGTGCGGCACAGCAAAAGGATAGCCAGGGGCGGCACGACAAACGATGCTCCGCTGTGGTGTAGCAAAGACGATGCTCTGGGACAGCACATCGAAGGGCTCGTACGGAGTGGCGCAGCAAGGAAGCTCCGGGGCTGAGCAGCAGAAAGATGCTCCACCAAGGTCCAGCAAAGGGCTGCTCCGAAGCGGCACGGCAAGAGGCTACTCTGGGCCAGCGTGAAAAAAGAATGCTCCAGAGCAGCGTGGCAATACGACGTTCCGACGCGGCACAGGAAAGGGCTCCTCTGCTCTCACAGGGCAAAAGGGACCTCCGAGGCATGGAAGACAAAGGGCACCTCCGGGGTGGCGAGGAAAAAGAATGCTCCGCGGTGACACGGCAAAAGGATGCTTCTGGGCGGCACGTTAAAAGGATGGACCTGGGCAGCACGGCGAAGGGCTCCTCCAGTGTGGAGCAGCAAAAAAGTTACTCTGGGGCAGCACAGGAAAAAGATGCTACAGGGGGGTGCGGCAAAACGATGTGCCGGGGCAGCCCGGCAAAGGGCTCCTTGGGTAGAGCGAGGCAATCATGGCCTTCTCTGGGGCACTGCCATTCAGGGCTCCGGGAAGAGCCGGACCACACATTACAACAAAGCCTGTACCAGACATTACAGACCTTCAAACGATACCAGGCGCACAATAGGTACAGCCAATACAAACAAAGACATCGGGACACGATACAATACGCACGAGACACTACAATACGCATCAGAGACTATGATACCATACCACACCTACAATGCCATAGATACAACACCACACGCTACGTACCTTACCATACTCTACTTGCCATACAGACAACACAAGACATACCGTGCTACACAAGGAACCACAGCACATTCAGTACATACAGGGAAACCCAAGACAAAATACAATACAACACAACGCAGAATACCTTACAACACTTACCATCAAATCAGACCCAATGCATACAACAGAAGGCAAACCACCTTACAATACCAAGTTCATTACAAACCAGGCAATACAACTCAACACCTACAGGAAATACAATGCCGTACAAGATGGAAAAACGAAAACCCAACAGAATACAAAATAAAATACAGGCAATACAAAATACATTGCAATACCCACCTGGTATTTCCAACCAGGAAACCCAACTCAAGACTTACAAGAGATGAAATGCCATGCGACACCGAAAATACAATGCAGAACGTGAAAAACAGAATACAAAATAAAACACATACAAAACGCAATGCAATACAAAACGGACAGCGCAAAACACAAAATGAAATGCAAAACGCTCTACAAAGTACAAGATGTTACACAACGCGAACAACACGATAAACACTGCACCAGAGAAAACGATACAGAGAACACCAGAAACACCACGCAAGGCGCACCACACGCCCTACGGTACAAAGAACAAGACACAAGACCAAACCGAACCACAAACCCTGCCCTACATGGACAAGGCGAAGGGCTCCAAGAGCAACCAGGCGGCGCGATGAAGACCTCCTCCACGGCGGCACGACGACGGGCTCCTCCGGCGCGGCGCGGTGAAGGGCTCCTGCTGCGCGGTGCGATGAGGACGGGCTCCACGAAGAGCTGGGCAGCAGGACGAAGAGCTCCTCCGGACAACACAACACAACAAATACCACAACAGACACTGCAGGCGGTAAAACCACACTCGACATACAATGTAGACTAGATGTACAATGCAGTACAGACCCTACCATCAATCCCCCCCAGGAAATCCCAGCACCTGCAAGACACACAAGGAAAAGCAACGCAAAACCCAACACGGACCACAGAACACAAAACACATCACAACACCAAGTCCCTTAGAAACCACACAATGCAACTCAAGACTTACAATGCAAGAAAAGCCAGGCCATAAAATACTGAAAATACAGTACAGAAAACAAATAAACAAATAGAATGCAAAATAAAATCCATGCCCTACAACACCAAAGAGACTACGAAATACAATAGGAAGAATAAGATACAAACAGTAAGATACAGACGACACACCTCAGACCATCAAATATACCCAGCACCCAAGGCAAAACAAAATACAGGACAACACAAAACACACCAGGCAAAGCAAAAGACACACAAGGCAATACAAAATGTGATACAAAACACAAAATACTATCCAAACAAAACCACAGACACCGTCCAATACAATGCAGACCACACACTGCAACGCGGACCATGCTCTAAACGCCATCTCCCAAACACCACGCCATCCCCGAAACAGGGCTCCTCCGCCCAGCGCCGTGACGGGCTCCAGCAGCAACCAGGCAGCGCCACCAAGGGCTCCTCTGCAGCGCCACGACCATGGGCTCCTCTGGGGCAGGGGTGGCGAAGGGCTACAAGAAGAGCCACGCAGCACGGTGAAGGGGTCCTCGGGGGTGGGAGGGGGAAGGGCCTCTCCGGGCTGCCACGACGACGGGCTCCTTCGGCACAGCACAATTACGGGCTCCTCTGGCACAGGGCGCTGTGGCGCAGCAAAAGCAGGATCCAGTGTGGCGCAGCAAAAAGATGCTCCAGGGCGGCGGGGAAAAGGCTTACAAAACACATACAAAACGCAAAAGGCTCCTCCAGCGTGGCACAGCAAAAAGGGTGCGCTGGCGTGGCATCGCAGTGCAGCGATGGGCTTCTCTGCAGTGGGACGGAAAAAGGATGCTCCAGGGCCGTGCAGCAAAAGGGTGCTCCAGGGTGTAGGGGCAAAATGATGCTCCGCGGCAGTGCGGCAAATGGATGTTTCCGGGCAGCACAGCAAATGGATCCTCAGGTGTGGCACATCAAAAGGCACGCTCCAGGGCGGGGCGGCAAAGTCCTACTCTGGGAACAGCACGGCAAAAGGATGTTTCGGCGTGGCGTGGCAAAAGCGTGCCGTGGGGTGGTGCGGTAAAAGCATCCTCAGCGGTGGCGCGGTGAACGTCTCCTCTGCTGTGGCAGGGTAAAAGGAGCCTCCGGGGCCGGGAAGATGAAGGGCGCCTCCAGGGACAGGATGACGACACGTTCCTCCAGGCTGGCAAGGCACGGCAAGACAAAATACAACACACACAGTTCAATACATCTACTTCCATATCAAGCAGGAAATACCAGACCATAGAACACATGTCCCACAACAGCAACCACGCCAGACAAGGCCATATGTACCATACAATACAACATACACCAAACTCACTTCAAAGAAACCTCCCCACTTGGGCAGAATTCATGCATGCCATCACAAATCAGGGACGAGAAGTGGGATGGGATAATGCGTCCAGTGGAACAAAAAATACAGGCCACAACGTTAGACAGGTGGAGCAAACACCGCAGAGTGACTCTCGAGAACTGAGACCCATTAATCAACAATTAAGGGCCTGGGAAGAGAGAAACAAATTACGGAAACAAGCCCTGGCAATGGATGTTCCCAGAGCTGCTATTCACACGCAACCCGCTAGACTTACTCTAAGCTTGACAGAAGCTTCTCGAACGTGAGACGTAGCTCTGTTACCTGCTACTGCCCAACCCCGCCAAACCAGCTTCTGCCGCCCCCTAATCCTCTCTCCCCTCTGTGAAGGGAGTTGAAGGAGTCACAGAAACAGGAATCAAAACCAGACAAACCCTGGACGGTTATTGGGCCTGCCTGTCCACAAAATCAAAATTGGGCAGCTACCAAACGGTAGCGTACGGTCATTCGGGTCTGGAAGTCTCGGGGCAGAACCTAAAACTGCTGACTTCCGCCTTCTGCGACCGGCACCCGCAACTCCCCGACGTCCCTCTCACTCATGGTCCCCAGGAGCCGCTGTCGATTGCCACCAAAGACGGAATTTTGGCTGTCATTGAGGACTTGGAGTCTCGGCAAACTTCTTTCAGGACTCCTTCTCCATGGAATTTTCCTGTACGGCCTGTTTGCCAACCCGACGCGAGATGCCGCCTCACGATCGACTACCAGCGCCTTAATGCCAACGCTGCACCCCGAACAGCAGCAGGCCCTGATCGTGCAAAAGTAACTGCCACGCTACAAGCAGCTGCCCACAAATGCATGGCTGGTTTAGATAGCAAGAATGTGTTCTTGATGGTCCCCTTGCAAGGACAGGGCAAACCCCGCTTTGCATTTCTTTGGGAAGGAGTACAGCGCATCTTTAGCAGCTTCCCCACGGCCACAAACACTCCCCTACGAGCGCTCCCAGAGCGCTAGCGGAACTTTTACAGCAAGCAGCAAATCCACCAGCAACCTCCCCCTCCCAACACACAGATGGCATTCTGACTGGGGGCCGTTCCCCACAGGCAGCAACAACAGCAGCTGCCTCTGGAGGGGAAACCTTAAGCATTGCCACAGCAGTCACACCACCAGGCAGGCGTCAGGGACCCGCCCAGGAAGGGAAATGTCGACGAACCCGGCGGAACTCCAGTACTGCTTCAATTCCACCCGACACCTTGGAAAAGATAGAGGCTTTACAGCCTCCCTGATCCAAAAAGGAACTCCAACAAGCACTGGCAACATGAGCATACTGGAGGAAACACGCACCCGGATTCTCAGTTACAGCCACACCCCTCTACCCCCTCCTACCGAAAGGAAAGGTATGGCAATGGACTGAAGAGCACAACGAAGCTATGAAAACCTGTGTGACCCAACGGCAAACACAGCAATCCCTTGGACCTGCGCACCCCTCTGATCCTAGGCTTCTAGAGTGGGGATTTGCTGGACACGCATCTTATTGTCACCTGTTTCAGACTGGTCCCAATGGCCCAAAGCGACCCTGTCCGTTTACTTCAGCTGCAGCTAAGAACACAGAACGATACTCTGAATGGGAGAAAGGGCTTCCAGCCTCAGTTAGAACTGTGGAACACGTCCAGAAAATACGCCAGGGACAGCCTGTACAGACGAGAGGGCCATTTCATTTACCAGAGGCAATCTTAAAGGCACTGCTCTTCCAGAAGGAATTGCTCAAAAGCCCACGCTGAGAAAACGGTGCGCCGACCTCACAGGAGTGGCCGAGAACAGGCAGTTAACTGAAGGACACCCCAAAGCTTCCAGATGACAGATACCTGTAAATACCAACCCTTTAGCTTTGCAGTAACCCTTCGAACCTTCACCAGTTCCAGTTGCTCCATCATCAACTGAGAATATGCCAACCGAGGGTATGGGGTTCACAGATGCCTCAGCCCAAAGGATAAAGGGGAAACGGCAACGCAGAGCCGCGGCCCTTGACATCACCACTGGCGAGCAGGTAGGACATGACATACACTTCAGAAATGAATGGAGGTGGACAGGAAAAATGTTGTTCCCCTACTCCGAGGCACGCCAGGAGAAGAAATTAACGGGGGATGCCGAGCAATCCACGAATCTGCCCATTGGAAACAGACAGAAATGACTGTTTCTAATGCTGATTCCCCCAGCACTAGGAAAGACACAAAACGTTGCCATTCTGGCAACCCAGACTGTTGGTGTCATTTCACCTTCACACAGCCGGGTTCTGTGATTTGCGGACAGACCCACCACGGAGTAGGGCTGATGGTGAAATTTAAGGTTGACGTGGGCAAGACGGGGAATTTGTGTACGACGGGGTGGCCGGGGGTTAATGCCTATACAGGTTCTAATGAGTTTGCACCTCACACTTATCCTGCTAAATCTCTACATTCCTCTCTAGCAGTACCACATAATAACATCACCTTTCAAAGACGACAGTGCATTATAAAAAATGAAGACCGGGATCGACAGATTCCATCTCCAAAGGGAGCAACGGGAGACATCACTCCCATAGCGTGCCGAACTCAAAACCACCCTGCGTGTACGACAGTTTTACGCGTTACTGTGGACTGTGCTGGAGGAAAGCGTGGGCACGGTCCTGATGACGCACCTGCCCATCCTTTTGGACACGAATCTCGCTGTAATTTTACTATATCCCCCTCAACACTCATAACGTGTCTTTGGGCAGACGCCAAATTTCCCTCCAGCTCAGGCCTCCAACTCAAAACTGCTACCAAGCAACCGTCCTCACCAACTCAGCCTCCGACTATGTTCTCTCCTTACATTCTCAACACCAGCCCTTGTGTAATTAAAAAGTGCAACTCGCACTGCACATTAAGGTGTCAGCAATTAGGGACGGTTGCTCTGCCTTTTGGGGAGCAGCTCACACTGGCTGGCTAGCATGGTTACACGGACGAACTCCCACCTCTCCAAAACCAGCAAAAAGAGACGTGACTGGTAGCTCAGGAACAGGACTGGGCGTACTGAATAGCAGAGACGCTGAACTCCTGGTTGACAAATTAACTGCTGCTACCAACCACCTAAACAAATTACAACGCCCACTAAAATCATCTTTATTGCCACCACGAGCAAGTCAATGGCTCCTATCCCTCCTATTGCACATTCGACCTCACTGGGAACAAACAGAAGAGAATGACCGTCAATCAACTGCAAATGCCCTCGCAGCAACCCAAGGGAACACCTCCCTTGCCTGGAGTCGGATCCGAGCACCGCTATGGATACAGCCTGCAGTAGCAGTTATTATTAGAGAAGGAGAAGGGGGAACCCTACCTACTGAAATTCATAAAGTGATTTGGGACAATGCCTCAGAGGTGGAGAGCTTCAGTCACGGTGGCACTTGGCCAGCTGCACTGATCATGCAGAAGGCGAGCAAGTGGCTGCCTTTGTCCCCACTATATGCAACGCTTCGGTATGTACCACACACCAAACCGTTGTCCTGGGATTACATCACAAAGCAGCCATACTCCACCCCTTAGAACATCGGGTTTGGGCTTATCAAAAGGAGGGAAAGGGGCAAACAAATGATGGGAGTGCGTGCATTGTGCGGGAGCCACAAGGTCGTATTTGGGAAAGTAACGCTCGTCAGGCTCACGACACCTGCAGGGTTCCAAAAACCATAGTTCTATATATCGGAAAGGGATGTGTAAGTGGGAGAACATTGCGTGAATCCTTGATAATCGATGATTTCGTTCACAGCTTAACGAACCACCCTAAACTACCTGTGTGTAACTCTTCTATGGCCATTACTTGTTATTTCATTTTTCTGTACCCATATCGACTCACCAAGGTTTGCGTTTAGATTCCACGCTATATTGCAAATGGCAGCCAACACCTACTGCAACAAATCTGACTTTTCACCTCCAGAATACTCCTTCACCTCAACTTGAGCTCCTTACCTGAAGCTCCAAAGTCACCCAAGCACTGGTCCCAGCTGTACATAGCACAGGAGCCGACCTGGGGAGCCGCCAGCTCTGGTCTCCTCATCTTAGCCCCAAGCTCGGCAGAAGACACTGCAAGACACAAGCCGCATTACTACAGTCCGTTCCAGGAGGAAAGCAAGGCAGAGAGACTCATTTCTGGGCTGCCAAACACCAGAACCCAGCACATTCTGCAAATGGGTACCCAGAGGGAAAGCAATGAGCAAGCCAGGGCACTTTCCACTCCACCCTGCAAGACTTTCATGCGCATGAGGGCAGGGGGGGGCCTCTCTGCAAGCGAGTCACCTCCTCCCCCTGCGAGCAGCAGCCATGGAAGAGCAACAGGCACCCACACCACGACACCCAAAGACACGTTTGTGACACCGCTCCGCACGGACGACTCCACAGCACCTTTCAGACAAGCACCGCAAAGATGGGCAATGCCAGAATCAAGCCCGCTCAGGCAGCTCCTGCTTGCCTCGGGAGTGATGGACGTGGCCATGGCTATTGCCCAAGCCAGGGCCCTTCTCCCCCTGCCCAGCACAGCAAGCCTGGACGGAGCTCCCTGAGCACAAAGCCCTTGCCTGGGCTCTGCCCCCCACCCCCCCTCCACGTGTAGCTCAGTGCATGGGACAGGCTTCATTACTTCCACACCAATAATTCTCCCTCAAGAACAGCTGATGAATGTGTTTACACTGACGAACCTCCTTACCTGCCCCTGGTTTCCACACTACAACAGCTCTGGCAGTCCCCAGCTGCCAAGGGGGGCTGGGGGTGTGCAAGGACCACTTCCGAGGGGGAAACAGCCACCGCCGGAGCTCCCCAGTCTCCAACTCCAGTGCTCAGCCTCTCACCTGCCGGGACCTCGGCCTTCAGAACCTGCGCGGGACACCCACGGCCCGCACCCTGCAGCGCCCTCGGGGCCTGCGGCAGCGCCGGCTCCTTCCGAACGAGCCGGGCCGGGCCGGGCACAGGCTCCCCACCTCCCGGCCGGCCGGCCGCCCGCCGCTGCCTCCCCGGAGGAAAGCGGCTCTCTCCCCCCGCTCCCCAGCCCCTGGGCCACGCCGTCCGCTCCCCCGGCCCTCCTCCCCGACGGCGCCCTCCTCCCCCTCGGCGCCGCTCCGCCCGCCCCGGCCCGCCCGCACCTCCACACGCAGCCTCCGCTCGCGCCGGCGGCCGTTGCCTCCCGAGCCCCCCCGCGCCTCGCGCCGCCCGGTACCGGGCGAAGCTTCCCGAAGCCCCGCGAAGCCTCCCGAAGCCCCGCGAAGCCTCCCGAAGCCGGGGAGAGCGGAGGGGAGGGGACGCCGCCAGCCCCGGGGGCAAAGCCGGACCGGGCAGGGACCGGCTCTCTGGGACTTGCCGGCCCAGCCCGGCCCTGCCCCGCCCCGACGGCCCCTCACCGCAGCCCCGGCCCCGGCCCCGGCCCAACCCCACCTGAAGCCAACCCCAGAAAAAGCCCCAGCCCCGGCTACAGACCTGCTCCGGCCCCTCCTCGGGAGGGCTCGCTAAGGCGGCTCTGCCCTGACACAGCCCGGCCCAGCCAGCGCCACGACGGCTCTCCTGGCACGGGGCGGGGCGGGCCGGGCCGGGCCCTGCCTCGCCGCTGCCCCTCAGGGCAGCTTCACCCCGAGGGGGCTCCGCCACAGCAGCAGCAGCAGAAGCGGGTGGAGGAGGAGGAGGAGGAGGAGGAGGAGGAGGAGGAGGAGGAGGAGGAGGAGGAGGAGGGGAGCGGGGCAGCCCCAGCTGCCCGCAGGGCGGCCCTGACCTCCCCCGGCGGGGCAGGGCCCTCGGGCACGGCAGGCAGACGCACCCCTGGTCACCGCCCCAGCCCCTCTCCCGCAGCAGAGCGCCGCCCCATTGGCCGGTGGCCTTGATGCCTCTGGGCGCAGCCAATGGCGAGCGCCCTGGCACCCGTTGCTGGGCAACAGGGCCCGCAGCCCCAGCTGGGCCCTGGGCCTTCTGCCCCTGCCCCTGCCCGGCCCTGCCGGGCCCTGCCCCTCAGCAGCCCCAGGCCAGCCCCAGCTGCCCGGTGCTGCCCGGCCCAGCACAGCCCTGACATGGCGCGGGGGCTCGGGGCTGCAGGCAGGGCAGTGAAAGCAAACTGCAGCCTGCACTCCATTGCCAGAGGAACAGAGAAAAATGCATTAGCAATGTCAATACTGCTGTACCACTGCGCTGCCTTTGACTCCAGTTCATAATGAAGTTCAAACACGCCCATCATGGCAGCACTCAGCGGTGGTGTAACTTCATTCAGGTCACTGTCACTCTCCGCTCTCCCTGCCGAAGGCAAGACCTTCCAACAAAGTCTTTAGAAACCACAAAGACACAGGCACACGTTTTTTCCACAGTAGGTTACAAGTTTAATGGTGCAAAACTACAATCACCAAGACTTCAGCTCTGTTGTCAACTGAACACAACTCCAGGGATGTACAGGCATGGAAAGAGGGACTACTGCAATTACAGCAAATACACCGTAACTGTCGCCGAGACAACCGAGCGGTTCGATACACCGAGACACTGTTCTCATGTGACTTAGACAACCTGTATTTAACTACTGTATATCAAGGGAGTCAAAGAAATGACACCTAACAGGAAAGCTACTAGCAGAACAGGGACGTTTAAGATGGCACTAACTCAAAAGAACATTAAACAATGGTTTAGACAGATTCCCCAGTGACGGCCAAGAATTCGTCTGCGATACTGCAGCTGTGAAGTGTAACTCCTCTTCATTCAACGCACTACCTATCATGTTTCAGCAAAACGAAAGGCTTTCCTAACGCC